>NC_139048.1:36248875-37448875 GCF_965140915.1 Aythya marila
AAAAGGTTGGACTCGATGATCTTGAGGTCTCTTCCAACCTAGAAATTCTGTGTGTGATTCTGTGAAAAGCACACTGAAGCTAAAGCCAGGCTTTGTGAATGCCCCCCAGCTAATTCTTATGTGGTTGTAACAGCTGCCTCTGATAATCTGCAAGATACTTTGCAATGAGAAACGAGAAGAGCAAACGTGTCAAAACCCCCCTTTGAGGCTACCATTAGCCCCAGTAAAAGCCTCTCACCCCCTTGTCCGAAGTTCAGGCAGCTTAATATACACGGCACGCTCCCAGGGGCAGTGCCGGCTGCCAAGCAGAGCAAGCAGTCATTTGTCCAGGCACAGCTGCTGCCTGATGACAGAGGTCTGACAGTGGCTCCCCTGTGATAGAGCGTGGGTCTGTTTTCAGACTTGTCTGATCACCGCTTATCTGTGGCCTGCTGAACTCGCATCAAAAGCTCATCATCTGTAAATTTGTTTTCTCTAATTTCCTCTTACTCTTCCACTAATCGCTAACCTGATATCTTGTGTGAGCTTTTCTTCTTCTTCTTCTTTTGGTAGCAGTATTTTTATTCTTACTTCCTTCTAATTTTTCTCAATTTTCAATCTAACCTCGTCTACTCCCATCTGTCTCATTGCCAACTTCTGAATAATGTATCTCCACATAAATTCAGTTTAGCCACTGATGCAATTTTTTTAGGTTTCAACACATGACATCTACCTGGTCATTTCTGGTGCGGGGAGGAGACATGAGGTAGAGAACAGCAAAAAAGGCAAAAAATTGCTTTCGTTGTGATCATTTTTTTTTTAGTGAAATTAAATTTACTGGTGTCTTGTCCTTAGCATGACTATTTACGTTATCAGCTGCTAGATGAGAAAGTTGTCTCTGTGGATTTTATCAATCTCATAACACATTCCTTGTCATGCTGGGGAGAGATGAATCTGCATATAAGCAGCAGAAAGGTTTTAGAAGAGCAGACCAACAAAAGTAACCAAGTAAGGTGGAGCTATACAGAGTTTTGGAGTTTAAATGCTAGTCACCCAGATTAGCTCCACCATTTTGCGTGGGCAATAGCTACACTACTATGGTTTATTTCCTTAATTTTTTAGAACATTCACTACCCTTTGAAGCTGTAGCTCCTTCAAATTAATTTAGAGGTTGCACCAGCCTAATTATACACAGATCTAAAGTGATACAGCTAATGTCACACAAAAACTGAGCATAGAAACCCCCTTTAATTTCTATGTACCATTAAACAGCACCTGCCAGGAATGAATTAGCCCTGGTATTAAGATAATACCAAAGCTTGTGTGTATTTTGGGAGCAGAGCCAAACGTTCATTTATAGCCAAAAACCTAGAAACCTATTACTATTACCTGTGTGTTTACACGCATAAAATATATACAAGCAAGGTTACCCAGAAAAGGCGGATATGGCACTGAGCAAGCCTAAGGAGAGACGGAAAACTGAAATTCTTCAGCGCTGATCAAGTACTGCTCACATTTGCCTAATAGTGCAATAGAAACGATGCCAGTGGCACTACATTACATCCAAATACTCCATTCTCAGCAGAGAGTTTGAGACCAGGGCAAAAATGCCCTGCCATGACTTTTATAATCTCCCCTGTGGTTTTGTTCTTCCTTCAATAATATACCAGTATAAACTTAGGAGAGGATACGTCAAGCTAAGTCCCAGGGTTAATGAGATTAGCAGGTATCAGACCCATAGGCTATCTATAGCCTGACCACTAAGTCTCATGCCCTGAGGCGTTAATAACGGGGCTATCACAACCCTCAAAAATGCACGTAGCTGGCCTCTACCTGAACTGCAAGCAAAGCTTCCTGCTTCTAGCACAGCAGCAGAAATGTGTCTGATAGAAATGTGACAGCAACTAATTCAAGGAGAAAAACCAGGAAGATGTTCCAAGATGTTTTTAAGGCTTTTCCTCATGCTTAGCAGGAATAAGGGATGCTTACTCACAAATGAGACACACACTGGGAAGCCCAGCTGTGAAAGCAGAGATTGCTTCCTCCACCCTTCTCACCAGGTAGCTCAAAACTGCATTCCTAACTAAAATTTGCAAAAAATGGTCTTGAAAGTGTGGCGAACACAATAGCTAACATGAGGAAAAACAAGCTATCTGGAGCTTGGTTTTATTTTGGTGCATGGTTCAGCATTTGAAACCTTGCCATCCAGAACTTCTGAGAGCAGTAGTTACCGGCAAGCAATATTAAATAGCAGACAGCTTGGGCAAAGATGTTCACTTGCAACGTGCGGCTGTTTGGTTGCAGAACACAAATGCCTGGGAGGTGCCAGGAGTGTCAACACAGAAATAGGAACAAGCAGTAGGATTAGACTACAGTTGGTTTAGGGTTTTCAGCACTCATTACAATGACTGCCTGACAGTACTGTCTAAATGGAAATATTATGCGAGCTTCTGCAAACTGCGAATTCATCTTGGAGTAAAGCCTTCTTCCTGTATCTTGCTGGGAAAAACACATTATGCACAAATAAATTCTAATTGAAATAGATCATGCAGCCAATTTTAGAGAGGATGCATGGTCTTAACCCTGTTTTCTCGTTGTGGATTTCTCCACCTCTCTAGGGATGGCGCTCGGAACTCCCTATTCCATCAAACATTCGCTGACCTTAACAGAAAATTGCTCATCTCAAAACACAGCTGAGCAGAGCAGCCAGCTGCCTCGCCTTCAGCCACTTGTTCCCAACCCGGGGTTGCAATTCTGTGTGCAGCTGCAAGGGAGGAAACCGAGAGCGGGCTCAGTCCTCCAGCTCATCAAGTGGTGGTTCCAAAGGCCATGGGAGCAAAAATCTGGCTACAGCAATGGTCAGGAGTATCTTCTTTTGCTACTTTTAGATTGCTTTCTCCTCTTCCTCCCCCTCAATCAGCCATGGAGACTTATTACTGCTTGATCCATCCAAACCCTACGGTAAAGTTTTCAGCACTGGGCACACTCCTGCTGAGAGAGTTTCCTATGAATTATAAAGTCGGGGCATTCAAGTAGTACATCAATTCCCTTCCCTCAGGCTGTCTTCATGAACGCTTATTCATCTTGAAATGATGGTACGCTAAGAAATCATTTAAGCTCTTAAGCTCCCCTGATCTCATGTCACAACTTGCAGGCAAACAACCAAAAGGGGAGAAGGCGAATGCTCGGAAAGTGAAAAAAAAACAGAAACTCTAGCCACAAACATCTCTGCTGTTGCTGCAACTGCCTTGCAGAAATGAAAAGATCCCTCCCTGTGCAGGTACAGCATAACAGTGTGTTTTGCTGTATCACTCGTAACAACCTTTGATTCAGTCCAACATGTTTGTGGACAAAAGATGATTGCTGTGGCATCCTCCCTGTAGGGGAGTTTGGGAAGGAGGAGTGACAGACAGGAAGCCCCTCCACAGGCACCCTTTTAGAGACTGTACAGGAGGAGAAGAAATACCAAAAAGATAGCCAGCCCTTTTCTGCTGTGGGAGGACTGTTTATTTCTGACAAAGAGAATACCGATCTGAGAGAGACGTAGCAGCTGAAAAATATTTTCCCTGTCATTATTAACAGCAACATTGGCAGCCTTGGCGAAGCACCCTTGTGTTTCAAAGAAAACATTACCACGTGAGTGCTAGCGGGGCACTTCCATAAAGGCTTGCACACACGCTTCTTCCAGCCTTAAATCATGTCTTCCGGGCCTGCGGGATACCAGGGGGCTTTGCACAAGCCACTCGTAATGTCCTACCTGCTAACTACAGAGCAGGCAAATGCCTGCGGGCTGGGCTGGAGCTGCAGGCGCACGATGCTCGCTGTGCTTCAGCCCAGGAGCAGAGAGAGCACCGCTCCCCTTTCTCTCACGCCCTCCGCCACACGCCAACAAGCAAGCAGGAGCAGGGAAGCAGCTGACCGCTTCTGATGCCAAGGTGGACTGTAACAGCCTGTGCTTGCCAGCACTTCTCAAAGGAAAGGAGAAGGCAATGTTCCTCTCGAGCCTTGTGTGAGGGCAGAGGGAAGGAAGAGGAGGGGAAGCTGCTCTCTCTACTCTTTCTCCTCTTGTGGGAGCTAAGCTGTGGAAGCCAGATTTCAGTAAATGTATGAACATTTCCACACAACACGGCAGCTACAGCAGCACTGTCAGAGCCTCAAAGCCAGCTCTTGACGTTGAACTCCCAAAGTGTGGGCAAGACGAAGGCACAGGAGCCCTGCGCACTCTGGTGCTGGTTCTTCCCTTCCCGGGGCACAGCCCAGTGGCTGGGACAGCCAAGCAAGCTCGCACACCACAGAGGTGCCCCCAGGACCTCTTTGTGCTTCTCTTCCCCTCTCTTTGCTTACCAGTGCTTTCTGGGGCAAAGAGAAAAGTGGAAGAACAGGTGGCACCTGCATCTTCCCAGTTCCAGAGATGATGCAGCACTGCAGCAGAGCTCTGCTCTGCAGCCACGTGCAGGTGGCACTCCTCTCCATGAGGACAGAGCAGGGCACGCTGAGAAACTCTGACTTTTAGAGGTGAAGAGACTTCAGCCAGAGCTGCACCCTGCAACAGTGTACCCCCTCCTCATGCTGCCCTAGCTCCAGGTCCCTGAGCCGTGGGAGGCCAGCGGAGGGGATGGAATCCAACATTTATGATATTCAGAGGCAGATCATCGATCATTTAAGGACCTGTCCAGGTCAAGTTTGATTCTATTTTCAGAGCTGCATAATGACTTTTGATGACATCTGCCCACAACCGGCAGCAAGCATTGATGAGTACTGTAAACAACCAGTTTCCAAATGTACAGCCACGTGTCTCCTTTCTGCTCCAGGCAGCTAATAAAGATCCATTGATGGGAGCTGCTCTTTAATATGGTAAATGATTTTGGAGATTACATTCTTAGTTTATGTAATCCTATTACATAAGGACTGAGAAAGCAAACATGCGAAGAGCAAAATTTGAATAGCAAAACAGCAGGGGCTCTGCACCTCAACATAGGTATTGCATTCTTGAAGTCTTTTCTGAGTATCCAAAGCTAAGAAAAAGCCACCTGGAATAAAATTCATTGCCTTTTAAGTATATACAAGAAAAATAAGAGTGGCACCTCACCACAGAATCCCGCGTGATAATGCATTAACTGCCTAAATAGATGTTTGGGGCATGAAAAGGCAGGTAACTAAGTAAGTAACTTTTAATTATAAGTAAAACCAAAATAAGACTGAACAAAAAGCTACAAAACTTGGAGCCTAGAGATTGCAAATGGGTTGTTCGTGGGGTAGGTTCAGGTTGGAGACAAATGAGTTGTTCCTCTGAACCAGCTCTCACAGAGTGACACGCACTGACATTTTTTGCATGCTGATTTATGAAACAGTGCTGTGCTACTCTGTTCACAGTCTCCCCATGTGCTGCTGCATCAGCGGCTCCTGCTGTAAGCATGTTGCTGGCTGCTCCTAAGAAGTGCTGCATCCACACATTGCGGCTCATTCCTCAGAATCCAAGCCTGTAGTAGGGAAAGAGAGGGAAGGGCTCCAAATGTTTTAAATTTTGGTGGCAGAGAGAGGGGAATGTGAAAGAAAAGGGAAAGAGAAGGGAAAAGAAGAAGCAAAAGCAGCAAAATAGACAGAAAAGGGAGAGACTCTATTCTCCTTCTAATTCATATTTATTAGTCTGCGCTGTTCCTTATCTCTACTTGCTATATCATGTATCATACTGCAAGCTTTGAGAACAGTGTGCTCACCCAGATTGGCAAAAAGCCAACACATGCAAGACCTAAACATGCCAGAGAGATTAAAAATGCTCATGGGTGGAGGCTGTTTGAAGCGATGCGAGAAGACCTCAGCAAGTTTCACACCCACAGAAAAAAGGTCAAAAACAGGAGGCAGTCTGTCCTGGCTTCCGTGCATAGGGTATAGAAGGCTTGCAGATTTATCAAACTCAGTAAGTGATGGCTCCTGTGATTTATTATTTTTTTCACTGTTTTTATATGAGATTTGAATCAGGTCTTAAGAGAGGTGAGAAAATTCAGAGAAAGTATCCACCAGTGTTTGCTCAAACTTTTTTTTTATGAATTCAGTTCAACTGCATTGAGAGTTCCTTCTCTGTTTGCCCACTGTATGCATTCTAACAAACAAATTCAGTGGTGATGAGACTCGCAGACACCGAAATTATGCAAATTATTCAGTGAAGGATTTGGAATAATGCAACAGTAAAGGCGAGATTCTTAAAGACAGAGCAACTAAGGAAATGTCACCTCTGCTTTGCTGCTACATCAGTTATAAGCAAAAGGGTTCATGTGAGTTTTTTTTCTATTCAAAAAGCTGTAATTCTGACATTAGCTAACATTAAAGTGCTTTTCATGCTTGACTTTATCAGCCACTTGTATGAAAAACACTGCCTAAACATGTGTTATTTTATCCAAAACTTGTCATTTTTTTCCATTTGCATTAATTGTTCTTTAAAATACAAAACATTGATTGGTGTGCATTTCCATGGCTGTGAGATCAAGACCAAAGCCAAGGAAAAACAAGCTAAAGCTCCCAATATTGGCTTAATTTACAATGAAATATCACAGAGAACAAATGCAAACACGGTACTTTTTACCTTTCTTTGCTTGCAGTATAGCTCCGAAGTACAAGATAGACAAAATGGCCGAAAAGAGGGTAAAGAAGAATGAAACAAACTCCAAGGCTAGTAGAAGATAGGCTGCATGCTCTTATTTCATGGGGGAAAAACAGTAATGAGAATATTGATCATCTAGCAAGATTCAGTCTGTTAAAAAAATGAGGCTTTCACATGTTTAGTACCACATTACCAAACGTGACAAGAGATGTTGGCATGGCAGCTGACACTATTAACCCTGCTGCACTCCCTGGGTCTGTAACTCACTGTTTCTGTAACTCGTTGTTAACAGACTTCAGTGCTGCCAGTCTCCCACTTCGCTGTCCTATGCCCACCACACAAACCTGTGTTCCCTGCTGGCGCTATGTATGCACAACCACATTCATCCTTCTTGAGATGGACTCCCTGAGACCGTTCTGGAGAGCTGGTAACCACCAGCATGCAGACACACTCTTGACTGACATTTCTAATAACAAACTCACTTTCTTTGTGAGACAGAGAGTGATAGAAAAGAAAAAAAAAAGTTTTTAAGGTGTTTTTCTATCATCACATCAAGAAACATAGAGACACAGGGAACTTCAGCAGGCTACCCTTCTGCTCAGAAATACCTTTTCTCTTAACAAACTAACCCTGGAATTTTTATAATGTTCCTACGGTGCTCCTCCTCCTTCCACTTGCAGCATTGTTCTCCATCATGAGCAGTAAGTTGGCTGTCTGGATCTCTTCATTCACTGTGACATTTAGGTACTTAAGCCTAAGGCTCCAATGTCTTTTGAAAGGTTGCACAGGGTGGCAGCGCTTTGGTTCAGAAGATGAAATGCATCCAGGCACTGAATTCTGAATTTCAATTACTTCTTGACCTATACTGACAATTTGCACTCTTCTTTCCCCCCTCACTCCCTTCTAGGAGGGAGACATTCAGTTATCTGAATATTTCTTTTGGACACAGTATAGCTTAGTTGCAAAAATAACTGAATGTATATGAACGGTAGATCTTATTTATGACTGCTCTGTTTCATATGTGATTGATTGCCTCCAGTAAGAATACCTAAATGGAGCTGAGCTATTTGTGTTGGAGGCAGTGGCTGCAGAGCAGTATCATTTGGCAGTCACCAGATAGCTGAGCTGTCTTAGTGCTCCTCTGTACGTGCCCCAGCAGACATTATTATTTTCAAGTCAGTAATACTGCATATTAGAATCCTGCAGTGACACTTTTTCTCTGCTTCTACAAACTTTTTGCTGTTCCTTCTACACTGAAGTCATGGCTTTCATTCTCCCCCTCAGCCCTCTTTTGCCAAGCTGTCTCTTTAATTTAGTCACCTGATAACACAGCATGTAAATATGTCTGTATTTATCTATAGCACCTATATATTTGCTAAGTAAGGAATAGAGGGAAAAGTGGAAGGATAACTCATCTCCTCAGAAGTCCCATAAGATGGAGATTATGTTCTTTCTCCCCAGAGTGACAGCAAGAAGGAGGTCCACTGAGTTCAATGAACAGGTTGGAACCGAAGGATCCAGCCCAATGCCAGCCTCAGCAGAACAGCACGGAAGGATTTTCACAGGAAGACATCCTAAAATGACACTTGAAACTTCATCATACTGCATTTCAATGTTAATTAGAATAATTAGTTAATACTTGTCTTGAGACTATATCTCAAGTAATTTAAATGTAATATGCCTTGAGACTGTAAACAACAACAACAACCAAATAGTAACGATCTGGAGGAACGCTTTATGTCCTCCACAAAATAAAGGATTGAAGCTATCAGAGAGACTCAGCAGCACAAGAGCCCTGCTTTAAGAGACGGACATGCGGTTGTCAGTTTTTAGATTTTGCTTCTAAACTATTCAAACATCCAACAAAATAACATTACAGCCAAACACTGACTAGGTCAGAAGGGAATACTGGCAAATACCATTGCCATGTAGAGACCCTCCAGGATTTGACTCATGAGTAAATAGTTTTGTGCAGATGCAAAGCAAGTACAGGATTAGAACTGCTGAAAGGATTACCTATGGCCGCCTCATGTTTCATCTTGCCAGTAAAACATCCTCATGAGGATAATAAAATACTGGATGGTGACGAGCAAAGAGCAAAAGCTTTTGAAAGCATTCAAACAAGGATGCACCAGAACCTCTCTTGACTTAGCATACAAACTCTGGACAAGAATGGTACTGTGGTATGTTACAGAAATGTTGGCATGTCGTTTAGATATACTTCGATATTCTGCCAGTGTTCTGTTTCAGAACATGGAAGTGGCCATCACATTCTTAAAGAACGTGCATCAGAAGTTGCAGGTTTTTTCCTCATGCTTTGATGATCAATGCCACCACAGAATGGTCTTTACACACCTCATGCTTCTCACAGGCAAATACAGTATAAAATTCCAACTGATAATCAGAATGAAACTTCATGGACAGAGGAAAGTGGTTACACAACCACAAAAATGGCACACACCAAATTCAGTTGATGTTTTTTGAACACGAGAAATATAACTCCTCTATTAAAATCATGTAAACATACTTAAAAATAAAAATGGACACCAATTCAGGTCTTGAATATGATCCTGCAGCACATTTTGCAGGTCACCAGGCACAGACTAACTTAGAGCTGAGAGGAATACTTCTAGAGAGGGAAAGTTGTCACAAATGATTGTCACCTCCACTTCTCAGCACTGAGAAAGGGTACGCAGCTCCCAGGCTTTGCCTTGGTCAACACACCATCATGGGCTGCAGGAACGTGGTCTATGAACAGGAGAGCAAAACCGAAGATAGGTTTTATACCAGTTTAGATATAGATGCTGATTGTGGAAGTCACCTTATCTTGTTACAGAGAAGTACCACACCATGGGGAGTCTTCTGGAGATGCGTGTTTCTACACGGACCCAAGCAACATGTCCTCAAGCAGAAACCCAGGCCCAGGGCAGGATGAGAGGTAGGACCTGGGCAACTGCAGGAAGACTTCTGCTCCCTTACAGCTATAAATATCGCTGTCTGCCTTACGTTCCGAATACAAGCACTGATTTTAATTAGGGTTTCATCTCCTACCTTTCTGCACCTGACCACTCCAGGGTATTTTCTTGCACTGAAAAGGTCTTAGTATCGCTGGGTGTGGTCTGGTTTGACAGACTCCTGTGGATCTACCTTCATCTTTTGTTTCCTGACGAAAATCTGCTAAATACGTGAGGCAGAAAACAAATTGTGTTTGAGCATTACTTGGATGAGAATGGCAATTTGTGGATTTGAGGAATAGCAAAGGTGCCACTAGAGTGTGTAAGTGGGCAGCTGGCACAGTAGCTTTTGCCAACATTTGTGTTGATGTGGGAGTAGAGCAATATGGTAGCTGTTAACATTGCACTCAATAAATCTCTCGTCATATGTGAAGACATGACTAGCCTTTTGGAGGAAGAAGCCGCGTATTCTCTGCGTTTGCAGCAGGAGTTTATGTGTAATCCCAGCAAGCATCAGCAGGCCTTCGTGGGTGCTTAAATACTGTATAAATAAAATTGCTTTCCTGAAATCTTGTGTGTAGTGAAATGTGAAATAACAGTAAAATAATTCACACATTGAATTAGAGAAAAACAGTGTAACACTCACCACTGCACCTTTTCCCAGCTGACTCAAGCCTTAAGGCAAAACACATGGGCCTGCTGCTATCAAGTGCACATGACAATTGTTGTTACTATGAGATCTGGTTTCTGTGTGCTATGTGTATGTACATCCATAAGGGGAGGCACTTAGGTTACTTCCAACATGGTTTTGTTGTTGTTCAAAATAGGGAGGACATTAAAATTACTGTTTTGGAGTAAAGAAATTGTTTCTGTTTCACATGAATTTGACACATTTCATAACTATTTGTGTTAAACAACAAATACAGTACTGTAGGTAAAAACAGCACCGGAACTCAGTGGGGTATGTTTTTAAAACTATTTCTTGCCACGAAGTTTGAAAATCTCATTTCTTACAGCTCTGACACAACGATTTGATATGTTGTACTATTAGGAAAAAACCTTCTGGCGTTACCTCCCAGAGCCCAATGCTCTGTATTTCTGCTGTACATGTTCCCTTAGAAGAAAGTAATCTATAATAAAAATTTATCATGACAACAACAACTGAAACTCCACCATTTTGAAGAGCCAAAACCACTGAGATTTTCAAGAAATGTTGTCTGTGATGCTTCAAAAAGGTCAATTCACAGAAGCAAATAGCAACAAATACAGAACTAGAGCAAAATCAAAATATGTAACATAACCCTTACTTGATCTTTTAGTCCATTTCACTGAAAATGAACATACGAGATTTAATAAGATGACAAAATCATTATTTGTTCTCAGGACCTATAAAAAGACCTTGAGTTAACCAATTCCCCATATTTATTCGTATATTGTCTGCAGATATCTGGCTGCCAACACGTACATTATCCACAGGGTAAACATACGGAAAAACATTAGGAAATTCTAAAATACAACAAAATGCCCTATAAAGCCCATTGTAAAACTAGCTGGCTAGTGAGGTGAAAGTTTTACAGGCTTTAGTAGTGGTGATTACCCAGACTCCAAAACGAGGATACATAACAGCACTCTACTCACAGAACATCTCCCATGGTTTTATTTTTACATGCAGAAAATTCTAACTGTCTTTTATGAAAGAATTTGAGAATGTAAGCTGTTGGGGGAAAAAAGACAGTACTAAATGACAGTACTATTTCAAACTAAAAAGACTCATTATAGAGCTTATGTTATCACGTAAAAAAAATGCACTTACATGTGTAGGAAATTAAGTCTTATAGTTTTACATGCAAATATCAAGAAGGGCCATTTACATTGTCTTACTGAAAAGTTAATGGCTTGCATTCTCTAATAAGATACTTTCAGTAAGCCTCATTAATGTTAGCTATTTACATCCACAGTTAATTGCCATAAGCATAAAGAAGGAAGATATTTTCTCCACCCTACCCTTTTAGCCTAAAAGCCTGAATCCATATCTGTACAGAAATGTCAAACTGACACCAAAAACCAAAACACAAAGTTGCACCTTCCGAATGAAAGTGAAGATCGTGCAATATTGCTCTGGAAAGCGAGGTTATCAGCAGGCTGATTTTAGCAGCAGGCAGCCCAGACAGACCGGGGCAGGGGCAGGTATACATGTATTTATTTCCTCCTGCCAGCGCGGAGACAGCTTGCTGCCTGAGAGCAGTGAAGAGCTCATGGGGCCGGGCTAGCCCCAAGCTGGACGGAGGGGCAGACAGCCTGACTGCCCTGCGAAGCCACCGCTTCCCTTCCAGCCAGCTGGAGTTGGAGACCCAGGCTCTGTCTTAAGCCAACTCACTCGTATTTGCCAAGGAGGTAAAAAGAGGGCCTCGTGCAGCCATCACCAGTCTGGTTGGACAGCAGTGCGGAGGGATGAGGCTGCTAACCGTCCTCTCCCCGGGTGCTTCCAGTGCCCCCAGCACACAGCAGAGCCCCGTCAGCCTGCCGCACACCCTCACACATGCTGCAGAGGTGGCCGGGATGCAGCACCACCATGCTGGCTGTTCCCAGCTATGATTTCTCCTCTCAAGCAGATACTGCCTAGTGAGTTAAGCCTGACTTGTAGCCACTCCAGGGGCAGTGATCCTATCCTGTATTCAGTTCCATACGTTTTGTGCATTTGGCAATGATAGGCTAAGGCTTAAGCCGTGGCTGTATTGGCCAGCTGTCTCCAGCCTGCCTTCTAAGTACCAAACAAATTGTAGGAGAAATGTCAATAGGGAAATATTGTAAAATAGCATTTCATATAGAAAGTACTCTGCCATGACATTCACAATGAGTTTCTTAATCAAGCAGTACACAATTTAATACCAAAGTAATGACAGCCAGAATTCAATACCCCACATAACGAGCTTTCCAATAAGAATTTAAATTAAAAAATAAAATAAAATCAAGGATGTTGACACATGAGATTCATGCAAATACAGGGTGATATGCTGGAACTTGACAGTGTGGAAAGTGTTGAGAAATTTATAAAGCCAGGTACTAGTCAGTCTTCATTTTCCAGTCTACCACCACACCAATGGGTTTTACATTCCTAAGAGTTAAAGAAACATTTATCTGTACAGTAAAAGCATCTATTTCCCAAACTAGGTGCCAAAATAAATAGTCTGATATCCCATCCCACAGAACAGATCATTCTGCACGTATATAAATAAAACTCCACTCAGAAAACAAGCAAACAAGAAAACCTTTATCCTAGAGCATCTGGGATCCAAAGGCATTCAAGTCCAAGCGAAGAAATCATGTTTGAGATTTATCACATGCTCAAGAGCAGGTCTAACCATTCTTTTCATGGAAGCAGCCATAACTTTTTGAACAGATGGGAAACCTGATGGTCTAAAATGCAATAAATCCCTTACTTACTGATTTCAAAAAGGGAAAGTTTTGGTTTTGAAAGTTGTTTTCAAGACAGTTTCCCAACTCCACAGCTTAGAAGGCCACCAGTGTAGAAGACTGCAATTTTATGTTGTTAAACTCTGGAGATATAGGATCCAGACAAACCTACTTAATGCCAGCAGAGTAAAAAAAAATAAAGAAAAAATGCACATCAGATTTGTCTGTACAATATGGGCATTCCCACTCAAACGCCTCAGGCATTGCATACTCAGGATCGCATCAAGGCCTTAATTCCACAACAAATCCTCCTCCTGTTCCCCAGCGCATCCCTCTTCCCTACTTCGCGCGTATTTGAGCTTCTCGTTCAATCTCGCTGTCCCTGCAGGCAGTGAGTCACATTCTTCCAACTCCCTCAGACCTGGCTTCTCACTTCTCGGCATCCCTTCCTCTCCTAGTTGCTCAGCTCTTTTCTAGCTCCCTTCCTTCCCTCTCTCCAGTCTCCCTCTGCCCCAGGACTGCCATACCTCATGCACAGTGTAACTGGCTGGGATCCTTGCTGGAGGAGCCACCCTCGCTGGCGCTGGCAGCTTCTCTGAGGGCCCTTCCCCTCGCAGAGGCTCTGCGCTGCCCGCCCGGTGCTCCTCCCCCAGCTCCCGCAGTCCCCTCATCTGGACGCAGAGAAGAGAGGATTTGTTGAAAGTGGTGCTGGGGCCTCATGCGAGGAATGGTCCTGCCCACTGTGGCCAACAGCCAAACACCGGAGACACTGCATGTGAAGGGGCACTAAGGACCTGGGATGCTGCTGGTCCCACACCCTGAAGTCGGGCAGGCGTGAGCTTTGGGCTCTGAAGGCAGCATGCATCCTCCAGCCCCTTCGCCATCGGTGCTCCTGATGACCTCCCTCTGAGCATATGTGCTTGCCATGCTCCAGCACAGGGCAACAGAGGAGCAGGAGGTGGCTGTGCAGCCAGGCTTCCCCTGCCACACTGCTCCCATCAGACTCCCATGGCACAGGGCTGATCTGGCTGCCTCTGTGGGGCTCTTTGGCAGGAGCCCAGCAGCAGCCGTTCTGTGCCACTGCTCACATTGTACTGCAGGAGTATAAACATGGGCTTGTCCACAGAGCAATCAACAGCTCTGGAGGAAATCTACCATCATCCAGTGTCAAACAGGCTAGAGGAGCTGGGCAACTTTCTGTATGCCAGCTCTTACCCATGGCCCAATTTCCTACCTCTTGTAACAACATGGATGTTCACTGGCATCAGAGAAAAGACAAGAGATTGTGATGGGACTAGAGTAAATATTCTCAGAGTTTGATGCTGCAGAATCGTCTTTGATGTTCCCCTGCTTTTAATGACACTGGATAATGCTTAGCGTTTCTTGGGACCATGCCATTAAGCCACAGAGATAAAGAAATGAGGCAGAAAATACACAGCACTTAAGAAGACAAAAAGAGTCACCAGTGTGAGGAGAAAAATGATTTTGGAACCCAAAAAAGGCCATCTCAACCAATCCTCTCTCTACCCTACAAATATTCAAAAGCAGTAAAAATGTTATCACCACTCTACTCACTCCTGTCTGAGCTCTCTTTGGCTGGCAGGATAAGCCTGGAAAGCACAGAGACAGGATCCTTCATCTGCCTAGCAGTTTTAATACCCTGCTCCTTAATAGTGCACACTCTATATGCACCACCAGCGGATTACACTGACTTTGCACAGATTTGAGTGGCTGCACAAACTTCATAGCCCAAGAACACAAGAGCGAGACCAGCAAGAAGTCAGCTCGGTTGGTCCTTTCCAAGCTTTGAGATCTCTAGCCCAGCAGAAATTCCCCATGGCTACCTGAACTTCAAGCCTGGACTTGGAGCCCCCGGGTTCTCCCTCCTGTGCAGGTACTGGCCTAGTCTTCTGCAAATACTGGATGGCAAACTGCCCTGGAGCCCCACCACGCACGGACCAAGACTTAATGTCGCTCCTACAGTATGCTGTGGGAAATTCCAGTAGTGTTAGGAGCTGATGTATGTGCTATAAACCAAAACTGCATGGTTTCATTTAATCCTGTTATCGCTCAGGCTGAGTTGCTTTGCCTGTAAGGAGAGACTGCCCTGAACGTAGAGCCTGAAACCTAGGGCAGCACCTCCAGCTACTCCCCTTTGCCCACCCCACTGCAGACCAGACAGGGGAGAAGCACACACGCTGCGTATATACTGTCAGATACTGCTTTAGTTGCCTTTACAACAGAATGTGGCATTTCATGAATAGCCCATTTTCCACACGGACAAAAGGCAGGATTCTCCCGTCTGCGTTCCCGGTTGTCGCAGTAGTCAGCTGATCAAGCGCTTCAAGACCCCATTTGGAAACTGATGTAAATTATCTTTATTCCGCTGTCTTCAATGAAGCTAGACAAATTCACACCCACTGAGGAACTACTCCTTATATATTCCTGCGATCTTGTACAAAGGAATACAGTTACAAAATTGAAATGCAAATATGGCTGTGAAAAGAAGAATTTTTCTCTTCCCTAAAAGTTGTTATCCCATCAGTTTTCTAAAGGATCACAAAAGTGTAGGCTGCAGACGTTTTTCTGTATGTGTTCCTTCTTGAAATTAAGATTGCTTTAAACAAGCCCAACCTCTGTAACTTTTCTTCTTTCCCAAATCAGCTACTATTTCCTGTTCCGCATTTAGTTTTTAACGAGGAATTAAATATGTACTCTGATCAAAAAATCAATTTCCTTTTGAATTACCCAAGTGTTAAAACCGCATTTCTGTGGTAAAAAGATGACGCTCTGAAGAACAGAGCCATCTACAGAAATCTTTTTGATAATGGCGTCCTTCTTTCAAATCCAAACATTTCCTTGATGTAGAATACAAATTGAGCTCTAGTGTACAAGTCAGCTCAGATTTCAAAGTTGGCCTTTATACTTTGCCATTAATTAATTCCGTCCAAGAAATTCAAACAAAGATACAAACAAAAAAGTTCTCTAAATACGTTACATAAGGCATTCAGAATATTCCAATTCATTCCCCTCCAGGAACACAGCAGAGTCAAAGAATAGTGTACACAGCATGTTTAGACTGTATAAAAAGCACTAGAAACTGTAAGAATAGTTTTAAACCCATTTATTTAAAGCTCTCCATTATAAGAGCTATTGTAGAGTATTTGCTAATCAATCTACACTTCTGAGTTCTAAACAATTACAGGCTTAATGAAGTGTACTTTTCTTCACTTTCAGAAGCAGGAACAAAGAGTTTCCTATTAAAAGGGAGGAAATGAAAGCAGAAGGCAGAAGACCTCTTCCAAAACTTACTGAGGCTACACAGCAATTTAAATATTAAATAGAAAGTCAGCAACTCTTACTTGACATCTCTTCTTTTAGGGGAAAAAAGATCTGGGAAAGACGCTTTCCTCCCCAGTGCAGCTGTACAGCCTGAAGCCAGGTGCCAGGTAGGATGAATATTCTCTCCGTGACAGTAAGGAAAGCCTCCCAAAATCTGGCAGGGAAAACTCACACAACTTAGTCAAGTTTTTATATCTCATTTTGTTGCCACTATCATAATATAACTAAAACAGAAGTTGAGAACTGGGGTCAGTAGTCAGCCCGTATAGAGAGATCTTTCAAACTGGGCGGCTGACAATGTTTTTTGCTGGGGAGTAGGAAACACAGCATGGAATAACAACAGCAGATGTCTATTCAGTCTGAAAGCAAAGCAAGTTTGCTTTTCCTCAAGATCTACTTAAACTAATTTGTAGATAAACACAAGGGAAACGTGCCCCCTAACCTCTTTGCTGCAAAATTTTCTGGTATTCACTCACCTGAAAACAGATCTGGTAGAGTCGAGAAGGCAGAGCCACAAATGCTATGTCAGGCCAAAACCAACGTGAAAAGCAGACTTTGTTGTGCCCCTCAGTACTCTGCAATGCACAGATGCCATCTCCCTCCCCATCCCTCCAGTGCTATTGTGACAATCTTTTATAAGAGACCACAGAGCAAAGCTGACACCACACAGCGCTACAAGCACCATTAACCTCAGTGAGACTACCCACGTCCATTTTATTTTTTAACTCCTACTCTTGTCTCTTTTTTCTTTGGAGCCCACCTCACAGAGAAACAATTACTGGAAGCTTCCTATTTGGGCTAGGATCTTATCTGTTCGTATTTTTTATTTTTTATTTTTTTTATTTTTATTTATTTATTTATTTATTTATTGGTAGCCCATCTGGTTATTTTTTTGTAATTTTATGTGCAGTTAGATCTAAGAGTCCCTACTGTATGACTTATATGACTTCATTTTTAACACTCCTTTGTAAATATGCAGCATGAAAAAGGAGGTATTTCACATTCTTCCAACATTTTTGTAGGTTTACCTCTAACTATAATGGACTACCTTAATAAGGTTTTAGGTTACCATCAC
The DNA here is from genome assembly GCF_965140915.1 of Aythya marila. NCBI lineage: Eukaryota > Metazoa > Chordata > Aves > Anseriformes > Anatidae > Aythya > Aythya marila. The sequence continues at coordinate 36,266,238 of NC_139048.1, forward strand.
TTGTAGCAATTCCTAGGACAGTTTCAGAAAATACAATTCTTGGCAGGGGCATGGAAGTTAACTCTGGTGCCTATATGGGCACAGAGAAGCACCTATCTTTCCAATTTGCATTTATAATTGTTTATGATAACCAAGGCTTAGGACTCACTGTATTTCCATAATGCTAATTTAGATATATTTTTTAATATACATTCTAGTTAGGGGAATCTGCTTAAATATTCAGATTGCCTTTAGGCACTGAACCACCTGCACTGAAAGGCATAGATGTTCCTTGACATGTTGTCTGAAAATTTGTTACCATATATCTTCGCATGTATGTTTGAAAAAAGGATAAATGACTTCATGAAATATAACTAATAACCACAAGGATTTTGTGAAGGATAAACCAAGACATCTGTGAGAAACTATGAAACGTTGATCTTCATGGGACAATCAGGTAGGAGTTGCACCCTAAACGAGGAACAAGCTAAGAAGTGTTCATGAAACCATAGTAGCCTTTGATATTAACATGGGTTTCAGAGGAAACGAGAAATTCCAGTTTTCTTGAGGAAACAAAGTCCATCTGATACCGCATAGTTATGCGATGCATAGCCAGGTATTCAGACATGAACAGAAGACTGCAGCATTTGTCCAAGAAAAGCAGTATCACATGAGTAAAATGTGTGGTTTTCTTGTGACTACAATTTATAGACTACATAGTCTGGGGTGGTGACAGATGAGCACTTCTGCTGCATAGTGTGGGATGATTGCCTATTATGCTAAGGGCTCTCTGTAAGGAAGGTTTCCATGACAGCATTCTGTGTATCATTGTTATTTGGGAAACAGCATTGAGTTTTGATCTCTGACTTCTACAGATTTTGTTATTCCCATGAAACATTATAGCCAAGCGGAAGAAAGCCAGGGCTAACATGCATATTTTACATACAGCCAGAAATGCATGGAAGTGATATCCCCGTGATAAAATGTACAGCTATGTGATAAACCACAGAGCTATTTGACAAATGCACCCATTAAACACCTTTAATTACTTTTTCTACTCTCTGTCCAGTAACCGTTCTGTCTTGGGGCTTATTCTGTTGTTATATTTTTGAACAGGTTCAGACAGCTGGCATTTCCAGCCTGCTCACTACATTAAAATACAGACATTTTCTTGAAAACTACCTCTGCCTCAAAGCCCAAGAGAGGTTAGGTTCAATCCTGGGCCAAGAAAAAAAAAAAAAAAAAAAAAAAAAAAGGCTTTTCTATACATTAAAATGTGATAGCTTTTAAAGCACGGCAGCTCATTCCATAGAGCTGAGGATGCATTTAGCACTGAACAAGAGGGGAGCACTGGGAGTGGAGCGGCCTTAAAACTACTTCACAATCAAATGCTCATAAAAGTTGTCCTAATTAAGTTTTTAATCTGTTTTGCAGCTCTTTTTTCTCTGTGTTTGGATGGGGATTTTCCAAGGTGTCTGAAGGAGCTAGCCGCCCAATTCCTATTGAATTTCAGTAGCATTCTGCCTCTTAACTCTGTCGTGCTGCTCTGAAGGCTATTAGACATGAAACATAGCCTCCCTACGTGAGTTTAAACTAACAGCGAGAATCTGCGATTTTTCAAGAGCATGGCCGAAATACAGATCTCATCTGCAGCAGAGAGCTCCTGTGTAACTTCCTTTGGAACTGAGGACTTTCCTAAATCCACCTATTAATCTGATAAAGCAAACTATAGTATCACATTATGCATATCTGTCTGTAAGTGTGCATGTACAATTTACACACAATAAAATACCTAACTAGTTGCAATCTCCTTAAGGAGCTTTTCTCTTAATCCATTTGAATTTCAAAGCCTAGCTAAAATTGCAGGGGGATTTTAATTGTATACAAGATTTGAGCTTGGATAAGCGATCCGTATGGATTCTTAATCTTTTGTGGGCAGCCAGTACTTGGTAATCAGTGTAAAAAAGAATTCAATAATAAATACAAAGAACGGTCTACATTAAAAAGTCTGGATTTTCTAGTACCTTTGAAGGCACAGCACACGTGCCTCTGACAAAGGAAAGCAGATGCACTGTTCGCAAAATGTAACTTCAATTACTTGATCTGCCCACATTTCTTAGAGGATTATGAGAAAGATCTGAAGACATGGCAAACAGAAAACATGATCAGTACAGCATTCTCCCCACACTCTCTTCCTAGAGTAAATCCAGAAGTGTTTTTCTGTATAAATGTCAGCCAGGAGCATTAACCACTGGTGTCCCACTTTCACACATGCTCCTCCCTTTCAAGCTCCAAATAACCCAACAGAATATCGCAAGACGTATTTCCATCCTTCCAAACGCCTGTCGATAACCCTGCACTGTGTCAGGAAGGCTGTTTCGCTGGGATACGGCATGGAAACAAGCCACTTGCTCCCTTTCTGAAGAATGTACACATTTAACTTGTGAAAAGCTTTTTTGTGTAAAGGATGACCCGATATCCTTTGCTAACATACAACCTGAAACTGGAGCTTCTGCCACGATCAACACGAACAAGATGCAGTGGTGGAAGCACAGATAACCCCAAACTTACTTCACACAGAGCTATGGCATTTAGCTGACAGACCAGGGCTAAGGGGGAGACTAAGGCCCTTGGCACAAGTGGTGGCAATCGTGCTGGTTCTGATAGCAATTTATCTCTCTCTAAATCTACCATAAGAGAAGGATGAGGTAAAGTCCTACAGGAAAACACACAGGTGAAGTAGGGAGAGGCTAAGTTTATTGTAGTCCTTTCCTTTATCCAATGCTAAGGGAAAGCAATGCTTTTAATCTTCTTCAGAGTCAGGTGATATGCTCAAGGGAGTCCTCTTTTTAACATCACTCTAGAAAACTCCACCTTGCACAAGTCCTGGGAAGATAATCAAATGCAAACATACAATCAAGGGCAAAATAAAATCAACCCAAGAACAACTTTTGATGATAAAGTGTTCCCAATCCAGACAACCTGGACATATGCCACGTTCAAACCAAAGTCACAAATAAAAACGAAGTGTGAATTAACAGGCTGCAGGGGAAGCCAGAGAGGATTTTGGACTCTGTGAAACACTGGCACGAGACAGCATCTGAGTTGCAGCAGGCTGCCTTCCCTGGGCCGGCTCTCCTGCAGGGGGAAGGCTGAAGGAAGGCAGCAGAGAACAGGTAGAGCTAGCACCCACGTGCAAGCAGAGCAGCACATTTCTGCAAACTGGAGCGTAAGTGTGCAAAGCGTGCAGATAGCTTATTTTAAGGTCTGAGCACCACAGGAAAGTGCAGATAAATGTTATCTTGGAAAGGCTTTCACTTCTGAGAATACAATGGCAGCATAGGTCCAGTTCCTGTGTACGTAGCATGTTTCTCTTAAACCAAAACCTCGCACTGCAAAGCGCAACAATATTTCTTCAGCTCAGAGAGGTCAGGGTCCATTCTACTTTTTTAGTCTATTACCAATGAAAATCGCAATGAACACCTGAGCTGTAGAAAATGCATTTTAAAATCCCAGCTTTCAAACACACACCATTTTACAGAAGCTGGCAACAGTGTATGGCTCCCTACTTGTTTTGGATCCCCTGTCTGACTGCCATGGGAGCTAGCTATGTAATATCTGATGCTTACAATTCACTCATCAGTGGCTATTCTGTCTCTCTCTCTCTCTCTCTTTTTTTTTTTTTTTTTTCCAAAAGAGAATGCTATGCAACTCTAATCAGAGTTGAAGTAAATCAATACAAGCCCTTACTTTCATTATATTTAAATGGACAAATGATTTATTGATTTGTATATCAAATTTAGCACACATATTCTCTGTTTTGTCTGTTGCCTATCTGCTATAACAGTGTATCTCTAGGTCCAAACATCATTCAGTACAAAGCAGAGTAATTCCAGGAAGATAATCGAGCAACAGTATTAGTATAGGACACATTTATTTTATGTTGTCTTGAAGTTTGTATTATGTAGACATCTCCATTTGAAAATACTGAAGTAAGGTGGTGTCCTGAAAAAGCCATTAAGTTGGCATATCCTTATTTTCAAGGTTTTTTAAACAAGGTTACTTACTGGACCTAAACATGACGTGGCATTTCTAGATATTGAAAACTACTTAACAAGTAAAAGCTAATTTATCCTATGGCATTGATAATCAGCTGAAACCAACAAAGAGCTGATAAAAGAACAAAGGCCACATCCTCTCCTGCCATGTATCCTCTGTTTAATATGCCTTTGTCATGATTTTTTTTTTTAGACAGTGTGGTCTGATTATATATCTGACATGAACTGATCACTAGAGTGAGGAATTACTAGGATTCATCTCACTAACCATGTATACATTTGAGAAGATTTAATTTAACAGCCATCTAGGCTCCCTCTACAACCAGTGCAGTAGGACAGGGACCTCACCACCCATCCACGTATAAGGATCCTCTCCACTGATCAACCTCCGCCCAGATAGTGGACCTTGGCTAAGAACCTGGGGTTTAGACAGCCAAATACAGAAGATATGAACGGCAGCTTTGGTGAAAGCTGCTGTTCTTTCCTTATTTTTGCAGATTTGACCCAGCCCTAAGGCCTCGCTTCAGCCATGCATTACAACCAGGAGCACTGCAGCTCGTTTCTGTGAGATCAGTGTGCTCTTACAGCCAGGCAGAAGCAAAAGGGACTTGCTGAATCATGCCCTCCGTCACACACAGGCTTGTTCACTTGTTGAAGGTTGCATAAATCACGTGGGGGCCTTAGAGGGGGCCTTCAGGAAAGCTGGGGAAGGACTCCTTGGCAGGGAGCGCAGCAATGGTTTTAAACTAAAGGGGTAAACTAATGGGGTAATGCTTTTAAACTAAAAGAGGGTAGATTTAGACCAGATATAAGGAAGAAATTCTTTACTCAGAGGGTGGTGAGGCCCTGGCCCAGGCTGCCCAGGGAAGCTGTGGCTGCCCCATCCCTAGAGGTGCTCAGGGCCAGGCTGGATGGGGCTGGGGGCAGCCTGGGCTGGGGGGAGCTGTCCCTGCCCATGGCAGGGGGCTGCAACTGGGGGGGCTTTGAGGTCCCTTCCAACCCAAACCATGCGGTGATTCTATGATATCCCATCCTTAACAGGCTTAATTAACACAGTGTTAAGGACAAAGGGCAACCCTACAACTGTAGCACCTCTAATATACTTGAAAGGGCTTTTAGCACCTTTGACCTTTCCTTTCACAGCTGAAGTGCAGAAATGTCAGTCAGGTTTATTTCCACTTGGATGAAAGGAAAAGGAACATGAAAAATAAGTTAATATCGATGAGCCGTAGAATGATTGTCCACGGTATGAAGGTGTCATCACCTACTAATATCTTATTTTTTCCAGGAAAAATAGCACATCTATTATACTTGTCCTGTGTGTTAGCAGCACCGGATTTGGGGCCAGAGAAGTTTTACGTTTGCTAGATGAATAAAAACATGATCCTATATGAGTGACTCAGTGCTGTTGTGTAAGCTCGTAAGCATTTTCGCATGAAAGATGAAGGCGTTTTAGATGAGCCTACTTGAATCACTGCTGTCCTCTCAAGCTTGAGGACATTGTTCTGAAGAAGACAGACTTGAAATGCAACAGGATTTGAGCTAATGTGTTATTGGAAAAGAAATCCACCAAAGCTCACTTAATAAGGTTTCTTTACTCCAGTACACAACTCAGCGTGGCTGTGGAAAGGCCTCTGGTTAAGATTTCCTCTTGAACTCTGACTCCAGTGACACAGTCTTCCTGAGGGCAGGCACGGTTGTTCTAACCTCATCTTGGTGAAGTGGTAGGTCTGAGATGTACAGCAAAATGCAGGTAATTTCGCAGTGATATTTTAAAGTTATTGCAACAATAACAGGTCCATCTGTTTCTTCAATCATTACTGCAGGTTTAAAGAGAGACTGATATTTTTTTTCTTGCCTCCATCAGGCTGCTGGGGCAGGAGAGGAACTCCCCTGGGAGCCCAAGGATGCCCTGCCTGCCAGGCCCTTTGCTTGGCCAAGCCCCTGCTCTTTGTGGCTACCAACTGTGCCCCCCACATGGCCTGATGCAGTGCAAGGAGCTACCTGGCTAGCAGGGCAGCAAGCAGCCATGGCTTTGCCTCAGGGGATGGCATACACGGGGAGCCTTAGGAAGTGGAGAGGTGTGGGGGAGTCCCATTTGGTAAGAACTGGCACATCCCCTTGTCACAAGGGTGGAACTATGTACGGCCCTTCCAAACCTTGGACTAGTATTGCAGGGGATGCTTCCCACCCTCTCACCAACCCAGAAAGCCGTATTAGCAGATACTGCACAGATCTTAGCAATCACAGCCAAAGAGAAAAATCCTGCTCAAGTTTATCATTGTACCCACACAGTCATGCCTACAGGACAACCCAAGTAAAACACCAGAAGCTTGGGAGAAGAGACGCATTTAACAGGCCCCCATTCTCTTGCCACCCCCGACAATGTGTTTCTCTGCTGGCTTTGCTTCTCCAGGCAACTGTGCTGAGGCTGCAACACTTCTTTCACACAGCCCAAATGCCGCTTTCTGTTTTGTGGAGCTACACGATTAGATTTGCTTCAGTGGTTCAAAAGTTCAACAGGGAAGAGCTCCTGTGGAGAGGAGAGGGCGAGCAGCTCGCGCTAACAAATGGGTGCTTGCCTTGGAAAACAGCACGTGTCTGTTCGCATGCATCCAAACTGCAGGCTGCAAAAGCATCCCACCGAGAGCGAGCCTGGCAGGGGAAGCAGCTTCACAGACCTTGGAGTCATCAAGAGAAATGCAAACAGGAGCCAGAGAAAATGTTTTGCTACTTAAAGAGGAATTGTTATACAGTCCTTGATAAAGTTTATTGTACCGACTCATGGAATCAGGAGCGAAAACAGTGCCCGGTTCTGTGAGGAGAGCATTCAGATGTTAAATGTGACCTCAGCTCTGTGGTGTTGTTGTGACAGGACAGAGACAAAAGGACACACAAAACTCCCAGCTAAGAAAGGGAAAAGAAAAGCTGGTAGCTGAAAGAATCCCAACTGCTGCCTAGGACAGTCACAGGACGAGTCCAAAGGGAATCTCTCACGTCCAAGTCCACATCCAGGGCAAAAATTAGGACAAAGTTGGAAGTACTGAGCAGGTTTCAATTATTGTGCCTCGCTAAGGTTGAGCAAAAGTATTTTCAGAGCCAATGAATAAAGGTGTGTTATTCTTCACCAGAAAAAGAGAAGGTCAAAGCAGCATTATTCCACAAGCACCACAAATTACAAAGAAATACCATCCTCAAAAGTAACGTTCACTGCCCTGCTCTACTGGAGTCAGAGACTTCATTGGCACTGCGGGAGAAGAGTAAGACCTATAAATACAGTATGCACAGGTACAAAGTTGTCCACACCAGTCTGCTACATTTACGTAGCACCTCTGATCCTGAAGAGTACAAAAACTGTTTGATATGCTCTCCAGCATTAACAGGACTGTTCAGTTGCCACACACCTGAGCTTCTCTACCACAGCACACCAGCTGCCAGCCCCACTGCCAGGACATGTGTGCCATATAACCCGTTGCCCTTTCAAGGCTGCAACGAAACCCAGCCAACTGCCAGGCTTTTCTGAAGCACTGCTGCCTGCCCAGGGCTTACGGAGGAACGGGGTGGAGCAGGCACATCCTGGGCCACCACCTTGTGGGTAAGCTACACAACCTGCTGAGCGTGAACAGACCCAAAGAAATGATTTAGAGCGGAAATTAATCTGTAGAGTACTCCCAACCTTTTGAGCTCAGTGTTTATGATGTTTGTTTATGCCTTTTTCCCCCCACATAATATAGCTTGCATGATGAAGCTAGATGCTGGTAGAGAATATTGTGAGGTCAAAACATTTTATACATTGTGGTTACCAGCAAAAGAAGAAGAAGAAGAAAAAAAAAAAAACAACCAGTTACTTAACTCTGTGGTTTACAGAAAGTGCTCTTAAAGTTATTTTTTAAAGGCACACCAAACCTAGAAATATTCAAGTTGGGTGGTCAGTATTTTTATTTCAGTCTCATGCAACTGGTGGAAAATAGGATCAGGCAAACCATGAAAGCTTAAGCCTACCTCTGGGTGCATTTCTGGCAAGAAATCATTGCTCAGACTGAAAACGCTGCTCAGACTGAAAACGCTGCCATAGTCTACAAGAAGACAACTGCGGATGAAAAGTTATCTCAGAGATGTGTCACTTTTAACATATGGGGCCATTATCATGAGACAGAACTAAGAAAAAAGCCCAAAACCACTGAAGGCATTTTGGCATTTGTTTTAGACTAACAAAACTCCTGCATGTTCTATTTGTGGTTTATTATGTGTCTGCACATCAGGAGAATGTGCATTTTGATTTGTAATGGTTCAGAAACAGGACAGGAAACCTGAGCCAAGGACAGGATTTATTTCTGCTTTTAAAACGTTTTTGTTTTTTTTTTTTTAAGGCCTGAGATTAGTGGGGAATGACCCTAAAATCCTGGAATGATATTTCTGTGCCCTCTTATCAGACAAATGTATGAAGAAGAAAATGATGCCAGAAGCCACCTTTAGCCTCTTTACTCACTTTTGTTGTGTCCCCCCCTCTCCTATTTTACAAAGCAAAATGTTTCTAACAGTAACAGTGAAGCCCTTGAGAAATTACCCAGGAAAGAAGCCCCGCAATGTTTAAAGAGAAGCTTAAACAAACACATATCAAAAATGTGTTTGAAGTTGGGAGCTCAGCTGGAGCTGCTACTTTGCAGCTGGGGAGACACAGGACAGCTGTATGGGCTGTCAGGACAGCACTTGAAGCTGATGGAGCCCAGCATCTCTTGTGCTTTTGCCAAGGCGGGAGCTTTGGCTCATGTCCCGCAGAGATGTCCCTGAGCTGAGAGCCCCTTCCCCAGCCACCACTGGAAAGCTTGGAGCACACCACACTGGGTCCCTGACCAAAGGAGGGGGAGGACACTTCGAGCTTTTATGATTTATAAAGTGGAATTACAGTTTAAAACCATCAGAACTGCGGACAAAATTAAAATATCTACTTTTAACTTGCATTTTGGATACAGCTACCCAAACTCTGTGTCCAGGAGCACAATTTCGAGTACACAGATGGTGTAATGACCTACATGGACACTGCGTTTCTGCTGTTCTTTTGAGTGAGTGAATGACTTCTGTATCTTTCCCTGTTTTCATGCCTGCTCTTCAGTGCTATCCTACCAACATATTTGGGATAAGTTTCTTTAGACTCACCGTTGGCTGCTCCGCAGGTTTGTTTTCAATGTTTTCTCTTAGCATTTTTATTGTAAAGATATTGAAAATTCTCCTCATATACATGTAAATGCTTCAGACATTTTCTAATTAAAAGCACGTAGTCCTTGAGTGGACTCTTCCAATGATTTTTGATTGTTTTCATCAAGAAGTGCAGCTGAGAAGCAGCTCACTTCTAGGTAAATGAGCTCTACACTGCATGGCAAGCAAACTAGCACTGCAGCAACCCGCTGAAATAACAGCAATGAAGTCTGGCTCCCGGACTTTCCGTGCTGGCTAAGCAAAGCACGAGGGTTAAGAGCATTTCTGCTGTGCAGTGGTGCTCTTCTGCATAAATTTGGGGCTTTCTCATTTGTTTTCCAGGTCTGTCTTCCAGAACGGCCCAGAGAAGCTAGGAATGCCCCATCCCTGAGAGTGTTTGAGGCCAGGTTGGCCAGGGCTTTGAGCAGCCTGGTCTGCTGGGAGGTGCCCTTGGCAGCGGGGTTGGAACTGGATGAGCTTCACGGTCCCTTCCAACTGAAACCATTCTGTGGTTCCGTGAACTTGGAAACCTAGTTTGCAGAGATGTCAAAAGCACAACTGCTGAGATTTAGCCAGTCACATTAGGATTACGAGTAAAGTTGCCTTAGCAAGCATTTCATTGGCAGGCCATAAAGTTGACAAACTATTTTTCCATTAACCTGAAAACTTAACTCCACCAAGACGTATTTTGTTGATTATAGCAATAAAAACCTAGGGAAGATTAAAAGGAGAAGAAGAATCACCACTCGGCATAAGTCACGGAGCGTTCAAAAAGCTTTGTAGGTTCAATGAGGTTTAAACCAACGCTTAGCTGGTTTACTGACAGAACTGGATTTTCCTGCTGTCTGGTTTTGAGTGTTTGTACCACAGTCACGTGTCAGGATAGCACGCCATCTTCCTCCACGTCTGTGTTCCAAGAAAGAGAAGAACCGTGCATGGGAAGAACTAAGGAACTCTATTTCATTCTCTAAATCTTTCATCTTAAGACCTGACTGACAGAAGCAGTGTCTAACCCACTCAGGCATTCATTTTCTGCACTCCCAAACACAGCTATAGGTGCGTGGTTTCTGAGTTCAGATGTGGTTGATCTGTTGTGAATACTGCTGAGCTCTTTCCTCAGCCTGCGAAGGGCCAGCTCTGTGTCCTAATTTTCACTACTGGGATGTTTTTGAAAGGCTCCCATTATTTAGTACTTTGAAAGCATGCTGTCTCTTCAAGCATAAAATGTTGGCACTGATAAATCCTGGGAGTGTTTATACAGTAAATTGATCACATTATTTTGTTTAAAACTATTGTTCTAAACACAATCAGAGACCTCTGCATCTTAGATTGTGTTCATTTTGGCCCCATCACTGCTAGCATTATGACCTGAATCTCATCTAAACATTTGCCCTCTTAGCATTTATTTTGATTTTAATCATATTCTTATCATAGAGCTAGTATTTGATTACTTTTTTAGAGAAGAAAAGTATTCATAAACCAGATTAAATAGATCATTTTGTTACACAGTTTTGACATGAAACTCTCCTCTGTAGAGCAAGTTATTATTGCCAGATTTTTCTTTCAACCTTTGTAAACATTTACTTTACTGTCCTATAATTGCTTTAACATACATTTTTGTGTGCAAGCTAACGATTCTCCATTAATTTTATTAGCAGGAAGATTCTGTGTAATGTTCACACTCCTTAAAGTTGTTCACTTATTTATTTAAACACCCCTATCAGTCTTACTAAATTCAGTGCTGTGCTTTGCAAACAGGCTAACTTCCATCTATCACAGTGAGCCTTGCAGTGAAACACAACAATTTTAGGCACACACCCCAAGCCTATTCAGAAATGATCCATTCCAGCCTGTAAACACAAGTGCCTCTGACACCGATTTATCCAGGAACAGTATTTGAATGTTCACTAATGCATCTGGGGGCAGATCTTGGCTTCAAATTTGGATGAGATGAATGGCTGGCAAATTAATACATGTCTGGTTTACAAAAAGGAAGGTCATATTTTTCAAAACAAAAACAAAATTCCTTTTTTTTTTTTTTTTTTCTTTGCTTTCATTTTTAGATTAATTTCAGCTTGTGGACTGACTCTCCCCACGTTCATGCATACGCTTTGGCAAACATGTTTTGTAGTGAACTAGCTCAGGACTATTATATGGAGCCTTTTAACTCAGCGTTGCTGATTCAAATGAGTATTTTTTCAGTGTGGTCATGGTGGCAGGCATTCTCTTTCCGCAGTATATATAGCAAGAGCTAGCATTTACTGTGATGGGAAGCCTACACACTGCGGCACTGTAATGTTTCTGAGAGAGGGGAAGGCGAAGGGGGGAGAGGGACAGTGAGCAGCAGTGGAGAGCTCGAGCCTGTGGCAAGGTAGAGCTCCCAATCTGCATGCACCGCAGGTGCTTTATGTAAGATGTAACGCATTGTTTGAGACCACTTATTTGAAAATATTGACACAGAAATTTATCACAATTATCATGAATTATTGCCTGCCTTGCTGGTTTCTGCAGTAGTCAGTGAATGGTTCTGGAACTATAAAAATAGCCTCAGTGCATTGGATGTTTTATTGTGGTCATGACTGAAACACTGGAAATCCAACAGTATTGCTAATTCGCTGCAGCTGCTCTGCAAATGCGCAGTGCCTTTGGTAGCTTGGCTTTGGGGTTGAAAATCTAAAGCCTTCCAGAAGAGTCAAATTCAAAAATTTAGATGTGGCAACTGACACACCACAAACATCTTTTGCCATATGGCACACATGTATCAGGAGCTATCTGAGATTCTTCAGTGCATCACACAAAATCCTCTTCAGTACATTTGCTCTGAATACTTCAAAATAAATAAATAAATAAAAATATCTAAGTATACCCTGTCAGAAGATATCCCATTTTTACCAGAGCTTTAGGGAAAGGGAAGAAGAATTTATCAAAACCTTATTTAAAGGAAGCTACAGAAACGTTTCTAACTTTACCACGTTTTTACAGAAAACAAAATCATGTTTCAGCCAGTTCGACTTACTACACAGTAACAGGATATGCTGGAGCCCATCATTATAGCCAATCAGTGAAGTTTCTAGTGTTCTTTACTCGATATACAAGTGTATCTATGCTAGAAATATATTAATAGAGAGTCAGTAGGGAAACAAACAGGTCTTGTACCTAGACCTGCTTATTAAAGGCTCCTGAACTGAATCCAGTGACTTGTTGGACTAAGGCATGATATGCTGAAAGGCAGGCAGTCAGGAACTGAATAGTTCAGCAGAATATTTCATTTGCTTTGATATCTTTTGTTCCAGTAGTAAGTCACTGTCACTGTTAAATATTCCTGTCTTACTATTTGCACTCATCTGGCTGCAGCTTCCAGCTGATCATCATCCTCATGCCTTTCCCCACTAGATTAAAGAGCCCGTTAGAACCCATTAAAGTATTTATATCTTGTAATCAAGTTGCCTCTCAAGCCTTTTCCTGATAAACTAAACAGATTGAGCCCCTTAAGTCTTTCCATGTAAGGCATTATCTTCAGATCAGGTTGGAAATTTTTACCACACACTGCCACACACTAAAATCATTTATTGATTTATTTATTTTTGCTATGCAGCTCGCAGAGTATCTTTTGCAAATACCCAAATACCAATTGGCCAAAGGTAGCCAAACCAGTATCACCCAATTATTCTTATTTATTCTGTTTCCTGCCATCTGTGGATTTTCTTTTTTTCCAGTGCTGAATCCACACAGGGAGTTGCACGTGGAACTTAGCTGCCTGTCACATGCATGCAGCTGGCAATTCTTGCTCCTGAAGGTGCGTTCTTCCAGTCAATCGGTTTAGTAAGCAGCTCCGATAATTCTGACACCACATCTATCCTGTTACTTAATATTCTACCAGTGCCTGCGCTATACCATTTTCAAAGCTTACTTTCAGACTATTAGGAACTGTGTCTCATTGGGCACGATCATCACTCATCAAAGTGCACTTTCCAGGTTCAATGTTGCAACGCTAAGTGATAAAAATATATATCTCAGACAAAACACAGCTTTACCTCAAAGGCTGAAATCAGGGCTGTCTGACCACATTAATTATACTTTTATCTTCTGATGGGCTTCACAGCAACAATGCATGTGAATCAAAACTAATCTGTTCTTATTTGCCAATTTAATTAATACAAGCAAAGGTCTCTATAATATTCCAATTAGCAGACAGATGCAGCAAACTAATTCAGATCCATCCCCCTTCCAGGTTCCTGCTTTTCCCTGAATATTTTCTGAATTCTGTGCAGACCAAAGGCTTTTGATAAACATGGCAAAATAAATTGTTCCAGTTACCTTAGTATGGATTGCTGCATTCTGTACTGCTTAAAGTCCTACCTGTAAAATCCACATGACTTAGAAACACTGCCAGAGAAGAAAAAGAATAAGCTGTTTAGGATAGCTTGAAAATCAGATTAGATTACTGAAGAATGTAGCAGTTTTTCTGGAGAAAATCTACACATGGGTCAACTGTAGCAGCTAGAATTGGGTCTCCTGGTCATTTCCGCAGCCGGGTAGGGATGAGCAGAAGGTGGGTGTGCAGCCGCTGTGTGCCCAGCTCTGTGCCCGCACCCTGCTGCTCTCCCACCTCCTGTGCCCGGCACCGACCTGCCACACAGAAATGCCACGGGAGGACTGCTCTGCCAGCACCCTTCACCCCGGCAACCTTTCTCCTATTGTGCCATCTCTATGTGCAAAGCTGCATAGCTTGTTTTGTGAGTGACTAATATATTGTGTGACTATTTATATTTTTATTCCTTATTTCAACTGACAGATACATAAACATGTTGCTACAGCATAAGAACTGAACTTTCAAGAAGGTTAACCTGCAGGCTCGACAAAGCAAACAGTGATAGCAGAGAAAAGCTAACGTGAAGAAGAGAAGGAGGTTCAGATCAGAGCATAAAGGTAAGATCAGGCAACAATATGCTTCATTATCTAGGCAATTTTTGCCTGTAATTGCCATCTTTAAGTCTCAGTGCCAAGTGACACTGAGTGTACGGCAGGACATGAAAAACTTGGGAGTGAAGAGGGAAGGGAATACAAGATTTATCTAACCCAAGTGCCAAGTCCATGACAAACAAGAAGTCCTACAGTAATAAATGGCTCTTGCGATCCCAGTCGATGGGTAAAACCAGCAGCTCTTGATACCTCTCCCAGTGCGGTGCTGGCAGCTGCTGGGGCCTCAGCACTGGCACTCAGGAGGAACATTTTGATCAGGACACAAAGGTGTGCTGAAGCACGGCTCTGTAACGCTGCTGTGAGCACCAGCTTCTCCCCTGCTTCAGCACAAGGCTGGGAGACCTGCCTGCACAGCCAAGGGCAAGGGGGGGAAGGAAAACATCTCACCCCTGCAGAAAGCAGTGCTGCATTTGAGAGGTACAGCACTCACAGCTTCTTTATGCTGGCAGCTACTAGCCTAAAATGACTTAATACTTCTTACAGCTTTCTTGCAAACACACCCTAGCCCGGTAAGTCAGGAAGGCACTGAAACCGGTGCGTGCCTTGGTATGCTGCTGCCTGACGAGCACAGAGAAGCAGTGGGGACGTTCTGTGTTTGAGAGCAGCTTTGTGTGTCACAGCACGAAGCTGCACGGAGAATGACCTCCTTGTCACGTGTGGCAGGTAGCGGGGCACACACAGACCATGTGGCACATTGCTTGTTTTTCCCCAGGCTGCATCAACCAGGAGATGATTTCAGAATACCTGATACAATCAAAGAGCTCCCATCCGGCTTTCAGACAAGCGGGGATGCAATCAAGGCAGTCCAGGGGATCTTTGCTATTGGTTTAACTGGCAGCATAAAATAGAAAAAAGAAATAAGAAAAAGACCAAGAAAGAACGGAACACCCATAACAAAAGCATTGCAGTGGCCAGAAAATAAAGAAATGTTATTGTCGCTAACAATGAACAGGAAGCAATGCCTGCATCGAAGCAGAAAAAGCAGTGAGCAAACACAAGAAGGGTGGCTGTGACTGCAGACTTGCTGAAGTCATTAAAAGCCATGACAAGAAACGTATAGACACTTCATGCAAGATTTATGATGCTGCCTGCGGGAAAAGGTTTGAAGCAAACACCGCCAAAGAGATACATGCAAGAATTAAAATGATATTACTTAAAATGTGTGTAAACAAGGGATGTTGGGAAGAAAGAGCCCTGGGAATGCCACAATAAGTATCCGAGACATTGGGTCAGAAAACACAGTATCAGCACTTTGCCCTACACCAGCAATCATGAGGAAAGGACATCAAGGAACAAGTGCATGCCTGCTCAGGGAAATCAAGTTTCTGCTCGTGGAGGTCACTGAAAGCTGCAGCTAAGAGGCTCTCGTGCATTTCTCACCCTGCTGGGCTATCTGTATTTTAGGTTGGAAACCACAATCAAGAAGGGAAAGACGGAATAAAAATGTGAAGCACTTGTGCCAAAGTAACAAATCAGAAGGCCCGAGAAATAGGGCAAAAATACAGATATTAGAACAGACAGGCATCTGATCCTACTTTGAAACCCCCAACTTTCACCAACTTATTTACACATTGGCCAGAGAGAAGACACAAGGTGAAATACACGTGTTATTTTCTTCTCTTAATATATGTTCTGATCAAAACTTGTTCCGTACCAACATGAGAAAGACAACATTTCTTCACACCTCAGCTACGTGTTGGTAAATTCCTTGCCCCCAGACATCATTGCCCTTCTGTTACCTACAGCCCCCTTAAGCCTGCTGGTGGTACAACCCTTCCTCAGTTTGTTGGCTCTCCCTGGGAATGGGGACTCATTTCACTGGGATGTGACCGGCCAGGTGTCTGGCAAGCACTTGCAAAGACTCCAGGCCAAAAACTCAATTTCTTCCACTCTCCAAATCTGTAAGGCTTTAATGAGGTCTTGGGGAGAAGCAGCAGTTTGCAGAGATTCATTAAAGATGAGGACACCCTCACACAGCTACTAATTGCTGTAACTCACTCGTTTGTACTGTTTGTAAGAACTGGAGCTTGCCAAGCGATGCTCCCAATGTGAATTGCTGCGCTGCTTTGTGCCCGCCGTGGAACTTTCCTGCTCTGCCCTTGCATCAAAGCCCAGCAAGGAGTGATTCTCCTTTTCAGCCTGACAGAAGAGACTTGTTTGCTGGGGTCTGTGTGCACCCTCATCTAGATAAATATTCAGCTACTGAGAATTATGCTGTTGGAAGCTTTCGGAGGAATAATTATACAGGTATCATCAATAGTGTGGTCCTACGCACACTGCCCCAAAGGAGGTTGCGGTGAGGTGGGGGTCAGTCTCTTCTCCCAGGCAGCAAGCGATGGGGCAAGGAAACAGCCTCAGCTTGTGCCAGGGGAGGTTTAGGTTGGAAGTCAGGAAAAAATTCTTCACTGAAAGGGTTGTGAAGCATTGGTTTGGACTGCCCAGGGAAGGTCGAAAACCCACGATGTGTGCCTAGGGGCATAGTTAGGGGTAGACTTGGCAGGGCCGGGTTAATGGTTGACGTGGCCGCAGAGCTCCTTTCCAACCTAAGCGATTCTCTGAGTCCGTTCAGTGGTTAACTCCTGGACTGCACCCTTCCTAAACATCAGTGTGGCAAAGGCTTTGTTGCTGTGGGTCTGATTAAAAATAGTGCTACCGTAGCCTTTCATGAAGAGATGTGGCAAATCAGTACTTGATGAAAATGTATTTTCTCTGTGAAGTCAGAAAGCCTCTGGCATACACTGTTTTTGATCTTATATAAAAAAAAATATATCATTTTTGATTCATCTGCTCATGCTTTCTATGCATGCAGGATTTTCCAGTTTACCCAAACATTTCTTAGCTGTACCTTGACACCTCATTAAAATATGGCACTTGTCATTTATAATCTACTTATCAAAGTTCATGTCTAAGGGTGTTTAAATGAAGGACTAGGTAGATCACAGCTGTTAGTACCACTTGTTTTGCTTAGAAGTACCTACTGGAATCGTGGTTTTGTCTCAAGTGCTTCAAAATTATCTCTGAAGCTGCATTTATACAGAGAGAGAACTACCCTGTGAAACTGAAGCCTAAGTAATTCCCCTAGACCAAAGTATTTCCACTAGCAGCATTTGGGGGAGATATTAACAGAGGGCTTTGTAAATTAAACACAGCAAGAGATTTTACATCTCAGATGGACATTTTCAGATGAAGCAAATGGCAGGAGGTGCCCCCCTGCAGCTACCAGCTAGGCATGGGTCACCCCATAGCTGTGAAAATCCTGGTGCTGTCTGCTCCTCCCCTGAGCTGCTCACTCAGGCAGTGGATGGGACATGCACCTGCCAGGCACGGGACTGATTGCTTTTGTTTTCCTTGATTATTTTTTTTTTCTTGGGAGGGAGTATTTTCCCAATACGACTCAACACCCCAGCCAGCTTTGTCTAACTGTGAGAGCAGACTTGAAGGCAGAAATTCTGTTTCTAGAGAAGGAGCTCAGATTGCCTGAAAGACTACTCAAAGTCCTTGAGGGAATGATCATGGTTAACAGCTTTGTACTAAGGAAGGGACAAAATTTGTCCATAAGGGTAAAAATTACCTGCTTAAGATATAGTTTCTTGTCTAGTTCATGGCTATGAAATAATCCTCTTTCCCACGCAGAAGGAACCAGAATCTTCATGCCCTACTTGCAAAAATGTGAGACAAACACCCATGGGGATATAAAAAGGCAGAAAAGCAAAACAAAAATTCTGACATAAGTTTACAAAATTCTCAACTACCTCTCATAAAGGTCGGCCTGTTCAGGTATTAAACAGAAAGCCCAGGGGAGTAGCACACGCTGCTACAATGGCACTGGCTGAGCAGCTCGTGCTGGCTACTTGCCCAACTACCGTGAGGTGCTGGGCTGCTGTGACCCCAGGCAGCCGTGTCCCAGCTGAGACTCAGACTCCCACTATGCTTAAACACCCTCTTCCCCCTGGAGGATGAGTTTGGCTTCCAGAGAAATCTGCAGAAAATTGGTAATAGTTGTGAACTAAAATCCTGTGCACGGCATTTTGAATAGCCCACGGTTTTTACTGAAGGAGTGAAGTGAGGGGTCATCACGGAAACAAACACTCTTCGGAAAAGCAACAGTTATCACTAACCCTCCTTTCCTAGGCCCTGAGGATCTGCCAGTCTTAAGGCAAGCAGGATTTCCTTTGCCTCTCTGGATTTCCCACTGAGCTGCTGGAAACAGCCTGGGAGAGCAAAAGCCACGGTTGCTTTTGCACAAAACAGCCGCTGCTGCTTGGCAAGAGCTCCCCGCTGAGCCCTCATCAGCCATCCCCTGCAGGTACCTGCGAGCAGCGGTGCCAGGGTGACCTCCTCCCCGCCCCAGCAGCCTGCCGTCCGCCCGGACAGCCTCCGTTTAGCTCTCGCCGGCTCCAGCAATTACATGCTGACAGCACGGCGCTTAGCCAACAGCTCCATCCTGTAGAACTGAATGGCCGCAGCAGCCTGACGGGCAGGACAGGGTTTTCAGCCCCATGGGAAAGCAGACGTTGCTCCCAGGTTCAGTCACACCGCCAAGCACTGACGGACACTGCCCGGGGTGGCAGCCCCCAGCCGAGATGTGGGAGCACCTGCAGGTGAATCAGCAGCATGAAGTTCCTCAGAAATCTGCTGGGAAAATCTGCTTGCACCAGGCATTCAGCAAACAGCAAACAGCAACTGCATTTGCAATAACAGTGCGGAGCTTCCAAAGCAGGGAAAGGAACAGCATTTCCTTCAGCATGCTGCGTGACACGGAGCGTTTCTGAGCGCCTCGTACTAAATGGCTTCAACAAACATTGTTCTACAGCGATTCTACTTGAAATGGTAGCATCTTTCCCAACTATTCTGTGATATTCTGTAGACTAAATGATGGTGTCTGCTAGTCCAGGGCTCCCACCCTATCCACCACGTTCATGCTCTGGGAAGGGATTCAGCTGGGGAGCCCCGCCGGGAGGCCCTGTTCCCCATAGCGCTGCCTCAGAGGCACTGGGCTCTGCAGAGCAGGGGCTGCAGGGAGACTCCTCTCTGGGTTCGTGTGGGGGTGCCTGCATAGCAATGGGAGGTGTCAGGCACGGCTCAAGCATCCTACGAAGCACTGCACAGCTCCTCCACACAAAGGGCTGGGTGTGGGGCTTCAGTGCAGGCTTTAGCCAAGTGGCAGTTTTATTTACAACAGTAAGCAACGGGCAAGCAACCAGACCTGCTGCCAGAGATGATAGAGCACAACAAGGCAAAACCCAAAACTACTCTGCTTGCACAAGGGTCCATAAGGTAAAATCAAAAGACAAAACCTCCGTGCTGTAAGAGAAGATTGCTACACGAGTGAGAGTGAGCACAGGACTGTTTCTGGCAAGTATTTGAACACAGTAGACATGATGTAAAACTTTATTCAAACCAGTGCTGACAGGATCAAAACAGAACTGAAGCAAAGAGGAGAAATGTGGTGGGGTGAGTTAAGGGAATTAACACAGTTAATAGGAAATATGCAGAATAAATTAGTTATGATAGCTAATTTATCTTCAATGAACACATTTATATATAGGCTTCCATGAATGAATCAGACGAGCAGATTTTAACTCTGCAGGTAAATGTTCTCCAATTTGCATTCTCACTGGCTCTCACTGTGCAGCTATATCTGCATTTAATTATTAAGAGGGTGACAAATCTCCTTCCTTAGCAGCACTGCAAAAGACAAGGAGGTTTGTCCAGCCTCCTGCCACAGCCACAGGCTGCACTGCCCTGAGCAAGTCCTCCAGCTCCGCTGGGCTTCCCCTGCTGTCTGTGTGCCAGAGACCAGAGCTCCCAGCCCACAGAAATAATGAGCCCCACTGCACTGCAGGCTGGAGGCAGGAGATGCAGAAGGCCTACGGACAGAGACACGCATTTGAAGAACTCTAAGAATAAGCATGAAGAAATGGAAAGGGAATTTTCCTCATTTCATTCCCTCAACATTTTCTGACAAGTGGTCATTTCCTATTCTCACCCTATGAAGGGACACAAGCACAGGCTTAGGTGCTGCAGCAGGAGGATTTCATTCTTGATCTACGATCCAGGAGCCCTAAAACAGGGCATAAGAACCAAAATAATCAACCCAGACACCTCAAAATTCTTCTGTGTAAAACAAAGGAGCATCCTTTTCGATCACAACCAGCCCTTCCAGCCCTCCAAAGAGAGTCAGGTCTTCAGAATGAAATTCTGCCATTAGCAGTGGATGAGCACTTGAGTCCACTTACTTCAGTATCCAAGAGTCCACCTGCTATCTCTGCTGGTATTTCTCTCTTCTCTCCCCCTTTATAAGGAGGAATTCTGGTGAATGACATGCCACGTTATGTCAGCGTCTGTGGCTGACAGTCCTGCGAACACGGTGTGCTGTACATGAGCTGCAGGGTGCTATTCCACCTCAAAACAACCCGTGAGCGCACCGTGTCCTGCAGCTGTCACTCAGGAGAGCAATATCACCTTGCAGAGACGATTAAGTCTGCCCACCAGAGGCAGCGTCTGGCCCGAGATGACAGCAAATTAAAAAGGCGAGGCACTGCCAGAAGCACCAGAATGACTCAGATACCTCCTGCAGATTTACAGAGGCAAGAATCCCCCCTCACCTCACACCCCCCCAATTTCTCCAGCTTTCTCCGAAAACCTAGCTTGTTTCTCGGACAGATACCCCCAGCCTCAGCTGTACCTGCTCTGCAGAAGACAGCCGTGTTTCACAGCTGAAATGCAGACATGGGGGGCAGATCCCCAGCTTAGCACGGAAGCCAGGCTCCACCAATGGTTCATGAACATCACAACGTCCACACGTGAGTTCACTGCAGCTACATGGTTTATCCCCTGTACCGTTTAGTATCACCCTCCCTGAGTGGTAAATAATTTACTGGCCTCTTTTCAAAGAGGACATCCTATAGTACAGCACACACGGAAAATCAACATGACTGACAAAAATCTCGCTTGTGAAAGAGTTCTTGCACTTCTTGAATATGAATAAGTTATGCCCTGTTCGCAGGAACTTACTGTAACTACAATATTTAGCTGTCATACTATTCAGTATCATCTTGCCTGCACAGTAAATTATTTATCTGTTTATTTCCGTAGGGGACGTCATACGAGCGAACTTGAATGGCAGCTGATTGCATGCATAGTATGTACAGCCTCAGACAGGACTTGCAGCAGCCCCGTGGTAGGAGTGCTGGCTCCTGCTGCCAACGCAGAAGGGCTGAGAGGTGCACAAAGCACACGCTGGCTATCGATGAGCTTTCTTTAGGGGAGCAGCCCTCAGCAGATGTGCCTGGTGGCAGCAGGCCAGCTTACCAGATCGCTGGCGGTTCTCAGAGGTTCACATGAGCCTGCTAGGGAGGGACAAACAGGCCCTTACGCAGGGTGATGTTTGGTCAGACCATATTCATCTTCCAAAGCTACATGAAAGCTCCTCAAGGAAACAGTAAAAAGTCATTCTTGTATCTCTGTGGCATACTTACTTTTTTAGTAAAATAGCAGATAAGCAGACCTTTTCCCCTCAATAATTTTCAAGAATAATAATTCTTTGTGGTATTCGTATCTTATCCTTGAGCTAGGAAACCGAACTGCAAGGCCAAATTTCTCATAATCACCAAGAATAAATGACTTGCGTGGACTCTCTGCTATTTTACCAGGAGCATCCTCCAGCTTCTCAGGCCCTTGGAGCTTCCAGGTCCTAGTCCCCACTTTGCCACTAAACGTATAATCCTAAGCAAGCTGCCACCATCTCTGCCATGACATATTTCCCCACCCCACAAGGAGGCTGGTATATAGAAATGGTATTTTAAAGCACTTGGAACTAAAGGTTATAGCAGCAACTTACAAATTTGCCTGCCACTCCTTTTCTATTTAACCAATAACGTGGGGTTTTTTTGCATTCTTTTTGCTGTGTCTGTCACTGTGGTATCCTGGCTCTCACAGAGATGTGTGTTACTCTGAGAAGTTTCCCTAAAAACAGACTGGTCACACCCAAAAGTAGCTCACCCTAAGGACCAGGTCCCAGCTGCAGACTTTATGCCGCAGCACTCCTGAAAGAAGCCCTTGCACTGGTTCATAGGCTAAAGTGTTCCTCAGAAGAATTAAGGGACCAGATTCTGCTGCTAAAAGGAGCAAATTCATTTCATTTCTGAACCTTGTGCATCTCTGTACTGTTTAAGGAGCATCACACAGAAGCGTGCAGCTGGATCAGAAAGGTTATTAATGTGTGCCAAATGGGGATCTGCCACCAATCGAACGCAACTCCTTTCAACTTCTATAGGAAGTCAAAGCTTCCAGCACTTTGCATGGCTTCTGGGGGCACTGGTTTTGATTTTAAAATATTGTTTTGGACTGTAAATTCAATGAGATCTCCTTTCTTCTCAAAGCAATTGTACAATTCAATTGAATTTAATTAAGCTACAATTGTTTATGCCAGTGTAATTAGGAAGATGATCTAGCCTGATAGGGTACGGCATGACGTGAAGATGCAGTGCTCGGCCTGCACTGTAGAGCACAGAGGTACTCCTGATTTTCCCATCTCTCATTCTTACCAACTTGGAAAAAGAGACAAGAAAAAAAATATGCCTGTTTGGAGACTTCAATATTCCTTATTGACCGCCGTAATCAGCAAAACTGGATTTTGTGCTGAAATGGAAATGAATGATCCTGCCAGGTTCATTTTATTGACGTTCTATGCATTTACACAATGCGTGGGTCCCTACTGGCTTGGAAAGTTCTGGTGGCTTTTTATTGAAAGTAGGCTCTGTTTGTATTAAATCTACAAAGACTTATGCCATTGCCTACACTTGGGAAGACATTTTGTTGAATATATTATTAGTTTCAGAACTGTATTGTGAAAATCTTGATTTACACCAAGATGAATTACACTTAGGATAACTAAAGCTGTGCAGTTTGCAAACAGCATGGGTTTCTCTTCTTACCTGAGCTATAAATTACTCCTGGAGCTTGGGCACAAGTTTGCCCAGAGGTGCTAATCAAAATGGATACTGTGCAAAGGCTATGCCAGTGTGACATGGGAAGAAAATTTATTCCTAGAAGAAGCTTACATAAAAGCCTGAGTAGAAGAAGAGAGTGATTTTTTTTCTTTCAGTTTTGATATTTGCCTGGCCAGGTGATTCGGAACGTTCTGTTCCACCTGAAAAGGAACATTAACTTTTCATTCTTTATCACACCTTTCCTTGACTTTCAGTTAAATGCTTCCCTAGCAGAATGAAAAAAAAAAACCACTGTATTTCTGTAGTTTCAGTCCCTGCCCCTACTTATGTAGGTTTTCTCAAAGAAGCTGCTCAGCAAATCCAAACTCAATGTGGTAACAGCTTTGGTTATCTCCAAATTTTTTTTATTTTATTTTTTTCCTCCCCCAACCCTACTTTTAAAGGGAACCTACTGTTTAGGAAACACGAACACACATGCACACAAAACTCCCACTGTTTCATCTGCTATGAATTGCTATGAATCCTTCAACATCCTCGTGCAGATTATAGTGACAATGAGTATTAGTTCTGGCACCAATGTGTCACCTCATGGCCAGGTGGGCATTGATAAACATGTGTTATTAGGCAGTAGGATTATTTTGTCAAATACCAAACTTACAAAAAAGGAGTCTCCATCATAAAAATCTCACAGTTAGATAAACACAACAGATGCAATGAAGAAAAAAAAAAAAAAAAAAAAAAAAAGGTTATTTTGTACAGGGGACTGATCTCAGAGAACTTGCACATTGCAGAGGAAAGGATTCACAGCACATCCAGAAAATTCCTAAGATCCAGGCTAGCAGTTCAGCCAGATGTCTCTCTCTAGCATGAGACTAACTTTGTATATGAGCTTAGATCACATAATTTATAATCTATGCTCTCATTAGACCATTTGTCTCATAGATTCATCTTCAAAAGAAAAAATAAAGCATTTATCCTTGGATTTCTCCCTTTCCAATGCAATCTTAAAAGAAAAACTGACATTAATACCAAGATTTAGCCTGCTTTCCTTAACGTTTCAGTAAGATTTCCCTGAGAGCCTCTCAGATTTCCCTGCTTTGCCCTCTCCCTGGAGAAAGTCTTCAAATAATTCAGAGCAGAAAAGGAAAACAACAAAAACAAAACTATAAATGCTGCTTCATAAACTAGTTGCTTGTTTTGGCTGTGTAGCTCTGAAAAACTACTCCGATGCCTGCCTATAGTTACCTCACAAAGCTACGTATAGGAAGAAACGAGCTGTTGTCCAACACAGTTCTATTCATTGTATTTCACAAGTGTAAGCTGAACAACCTTTCTGACATGCCCACAAGACAAATACAGAAATGGTCCTTACAGAGAGAGGTAGGAGACAGGATCTGTGTGACTTGCAGAGGCCACAGGGAAAACAATCAGCAAGAGATGGCACAAACTCTGCATTTCCCATTCCCATTCCCCATTCCACCTGTTGGTTATTTATTTAGACTTACAAAAAAAGAGATTCCTGTCTTTTTAACAGGAGTTAAGATATGACAATCCATACAGAGAGGCCATCTCCCCCCACCCTTCAGTAACACCTCTCGCAGGGCCATCCTTGCCCTGAGCCCCACAAAGCCTACCCAAACTGGCCACACACGTGCAAACCTGGGTGAGATGGTGCCCGACGGCTCAGCACAGCTCATACAATATATCGTGGCTGTAGCTCCATCACACTGCAGACAAACATGTGAATCCAACCACTTCGGAGTATTTTTCTGTGTTTATTTTAGCCCCGAATTACGCAAAGCCTGCATCACAGCCTAGATGCCTTTGGGAGTCAGCAGTTGGATTAAGAGGCTGAACTCGCAGGCAAATCGTGCTGGTCTTTGGAGAAGCAATTACTCTGCATTGACAGACACAAATTTTAAATTACCAGGGTTGAAATTATTTCACAATCCCTATTGTGTTTCTGGCGGTTCTATACTGTCTCATTAAAAAATTTAAATTTATAGAGAGGACAGAAATAAGAGGTGGCAAAGACTGCACATTTTCCAACACAGTAGAATTTATTCAGTAATACTAAAACCACACAAACAGCAGTCAGGGTTCCCACAATTTGAATGCATTCTGGTCCTTGGTAGTTTCTACTGAGTTCAACAACAAAAGATGAAAAGTTCTTCTACCACTTTGCTTTTTTTTTTTTTTTTTTTTTAAAATGTTGTGTGAGATGGCTGTTGCTTTAATAAAAGCTAAAAAAAAAAAAAAATAAAACAGTAAAGCAAATACGAAAAGCTGACAGCAAAAATAGCAGGCACCAACACCGAACACATTAAGAATGAAAAAAACAGGTTTTTGTCTTACAACAATGTGTCTCGGGAGCACTAATAATAGGTGCCTCTTTTCTCTCCGAGCCTGACTTTTTCCCTTCATCACACATGACCTGATGCGGGCCTTGTCTGTCTCCGGTATCTAGATGCAGAGCAAGCAAGAGAAGGAGCCTGTCTGCTATTTTAAAAGCAGGAGTTCTGACTGGAGCAGGGATGATTAAAATGCTCCGTGTGGCAACGGCAGACAAGTGACTGTCTCCCTGACAACAACGATAATGCTCATATGAATAAAATCCTGTGTTTACATGCAAGCATGGAGGTGCAGGTCCTCCAAATGTCAAAAGCAGCTGAGCCAGGTGTATCGTTTAGTATTGTTATTGATTTCTTAATTATTAGGCATGAAACACTGATATTCAGCTTTATTCTATTTATAGTTTTCTCTTTTTCTGCTGCTCTCTCAGAGAAATACATTTCTAAAACAGTGGCTCTAACTACATCGTTTTTTCCAGCACATGCTGTTAAATGCAATGTCTGATACATTTACTGCTCTACAATTTCTAAACTGATTCATTACATTAGGGAAGAATATTATTTGGTTTTCTTCATTGCCACAAGGCTTATTTTTATTAATTAATTACACTAGATGTTCACATAATTTTCCCTCATTTCTGGAAAAAACATACAAAGTTAATGTTGCGTAGCTTTGGGGAAATGATGCCATGAGGCCCTTGTGAAGAACTCCGATGGGAAAGGTGCTTCATTTCTGCAGAAATATGGGTTTGGGCTTCCGAGCCAATTGCCTTTCTCTCGCTTTAAATCAAACACCATGCATCCGTAGCTTCATTAAAGCAAAAGAAGGACGTGCTTGAGAGCTGTAATCAATAGATAAGTGCAGGTTCCCAGAACTAAAATGTCTCTATTTCAGTTCAGCCACAGTCCAGAGGCTTCCCCAGCTGTGTGGCCTCAGTCCCTCCCCTGGCTGTGCCTGCCCTGAGGAGCAGAGGATAAGGCAGCACCCTGAGCAAGCCCCTGCACCGGCACCACTCAGTGAGGAGCCGGCACTTGGGTCTGGGCAGCTGGAGCCAGGCTCCTCGTGAGCCCTGGACGTCAGAGAGACACCCTGGCTCTCTTTACAGCCCAGCTCTCATCTCCCAGTAGTTTTTATACCAATCTGGAACAAAATAATACACAAAACGTTTAGGGCTCCTTCGATGGTGCACTTGCTATTACAAGATGCAAGTCAAAAATTGTGCTGAGACTCCGCCAGGACTAAGCTCAGCCAGAGGGATGACCTCTTACTCCCACTGCTCCAGGAAGCCCTCTTCCCATCCCCACACCTCTGCCACCCAACAAAGCACGATGCCAGTCTCACCCAGTGAAACTACCAGGAGATCTCACTGTAGCTGCTGGCTTTTCAGCATCCTGGCTGTTAGGAGCATGTCCATGGCATGACAAACTGCTCTTTGGCCAGCACAGCCGCCCTTGCAGCGGGCACAGGGCTCTGAGGGCTCAGTGCTGTGGCAGGAGCCAGGACAGCCCTCGGGCAGCAGGCTGAGCTCAGCACACAGCCAAGATGTGCAGAGCCATGCAGAAAAACGGCTCCATCTCTGTCTACACATGGTATATGTGAGCCTTACTTAATGGAGTTCACACCAACCTGCCCCAGTCTTTTTGCTGTACTCTCACAAGTCACATCAGCGAGCTGTTCTGGAGGCCAGCGCCTTCCTTGGGAAATCACACATTGCTTCCTTCCACCCATCCGTAACAGCGTTTGCTACACACATGCACATCTGGAAGCGGGGGCAGAACTCGGCTGACCGATTGCAATAGGCTTCCTTAGGACACCTTTGCTACTCACGGCTGCCACAGCAGTGCCCATGTGTGTGACTGCTATGAGCACCGTACTAACGCAGGGGAAGGCGATTCCCCGCACGCTAATTGTCTGCACAAATTATGGTGTATTTTCCTGTAGTTATGGGTTAGAAAAAAATCTGTAAACGCACTGCTCGATTTTCAAAGATACAGCTTTGATAGCAAAAGAAAAGTAATTAGTAGTGTGGGCCCTGGCAACCTGACAATAATCATTTGAGAGGTTTACTCTGAATACTTTCAGAGTATCTATTCAGAATATGCTAGTTTAATTCCTAGGGGATGACTAAAAGACAACAGGCCAAATAATTTTCCTTCCTTTGTTACGGGAAGGCATTCCAATTGAAAAAGAACTTGAAGAGGCAGTAATAAAATCATGTTTAAAATGTAAGTAAATGAAGTTCAGATTTGAAGTATTTGTTCGAAACAACAGTTAATAACAAGAAATAAAGTCAGCACTTACAACAGTGCAAAAGACAGTATCAAAAGGTAACTCTAGCATATGCTTGTTTGTGTGACTGGTTCTTTCAATTGATTTTACCATAACTACTCCTGCTTTTCCATCTGTCCATAACTGGCCTTTACACCAAGGCTTTGGCAATGCTTCAGTCCAACTCACTATAGGACTCTTTTTCCTGAAAAGCCAAAAACAAGAGCTGTGATGCTTTTGCCACTCAGCTCTTCCACTTCTGGGCTATGAATTGAAGCATGATTTCCTAGTCCTGTGGCCAGGAGAGTGGCAGCAGCCTAACGGGAGGCAGAAAGAGGGGTCATCTCATTAGGATGAACAGCTAAGACAGTCAGAACAAATGCTTCATACTGGAAGTTTTCAGTATAAAAGCATTTATGAACCAATTGTGTAAGCTGAATCCAGCCATTATAACCATCTGTTCACAGCTAATTCACAATAAACAGGAAAAATAATTAAAAACCAAAAAACTAATGGATTGTTTCTTACGATGAGTTTGCTAGGTTGTGGGCAACCTTGTAGTAGCAAACGTTGCATGTTTGCCTGCTCCAAGCATGTTGTGAAATGCAGTAGGGGCTGCGAAGTCAGCATGCTCAGGGGGTGGGTGCTCTATCACCTAGTTCACAGCGAAGGCAAGGGCCTATTGCAATTACAGCCAGCGGAAGTTTTCAAAGAGCAGCAGAGTTGTTAATCAGTGTGAGCCATGGCACAACCCAAGGCCATGCTGCCACAGAACTGCTAACATTACGTAGATGGGTCACTTGATCATAAAAGTTCTTCAGTAAGGAATGAAAGTCTTTCAAACACTCAAGAACTGTTGCAACTACCTTTTTAATTATTATTTTCAAACAAAAAGTCCTCAAGGTAGGGCGCAGTTTTCCTAAGAACAGCCTTTGAGTTTTGTCTCGTTTTGTCCCTTGTTTTATAAATGATAAACAATTAGTTTAGAAGTAATTATTTGTCCATCCCATTTTTTTTTTCTTCATGAAGGTTTGAAATAATCAATTTACTTCCATTTTTTATTTATTTGTGATGATTTTATACCTATTTTTCCTCATGCTAGCTTTTATTTGAATTCATATAACTCTCCCATAGTGTTTCTCTCCCCGATTCATCAACTGCGAGTGATCACAGATCCTCTTGTCCTTTCCTAGGCTGAACAACTAAAGCTCTTCTGGTGTTCTCCCTCATCTCAGTCACCACTTCATCCCCGGTCCAGTTTCAGATCCTCATCACTCTCATGCACAAAAGGGGGCACCATACATTTTCCTAGGGTAACTCTTAGAGGTTATCTGTATTGGGGCATTATTAGAGCCGTGGCTTTCAAAATACTTTAACATTTTACATTTGTCCTTCTCATGCGTGCAGCTTGGTGCATACACCACAATCACACTCAGGTCCTTGAAGGTCTGGCAGCTGAGGCAGAGGAGTTTCTGTCTGAGGAATGGCTGTGGGGTGGGCTATATGGGGCAGCACCAGTGGCAGGTCTCAGGATTTCCCCTCACCTGAGTCATGCAGCACCTGCACTTGGAATGTACCCGACAACAACAGTCAAGACCAGGAGGAGTACAAAAGCATCAAACCTTATGGCTGCCTTCTTCAGGATTTCTTTTCCCATTATGTATCCTATTTATATATCATTATTTGTTTGGACAGTGCAAGCAAGGGTAAAACTGCAGAAACAATAAAAATAAGACTTACGGAAGGAGGGAAATGATTTTCATGGTAAAACAGTAAAGATCTCCTTTCAGGCTAGCATTTCATAGGCTTTAGTACATTGCATATTTATCACAGAAGTATTTTTCTTTTAAAAACTGAACAATTTTGAGATCTACATTTTCTAAATCTATGCTGGGTGTTTTGCATCTAGTCTTACAATCAGCTGGTGAGACCCATCAGGCAAACTTTTTTTTTTTTTTTTGGTGCAGATGTTTTATTTTGGTAGGGAGGGATTTGTTCAGTCTGCTTGGTTTTCTATTGGATATAACTTTAAGCATTGGTAAAAGACCATCTCTTTTAATTTCTTTGAGAAGAAGAGCAAATGTCATTTCAGGGAAAGAAATTCTTAAAGACTATGAAGACATCATAACCAAAAATTTGAACTGAAGCTACATCATCTCCTACATTCTTTTGCATTTCTCATGAGCAACATGTTTAGGTACTGACCCTCTTTCTAGGCAACAATGACAGAGAAAGAAAAGCTACTGATCACTCCTTCATCACCACTAATTTTCCATTTCTAAACACACTTGGTTAAATCTCCTCTTTTCAAATCAGGCTTTTGCAAATGACAAAGAATCACTTTATTTTCTCTGCTGCCGTGCAGAGCAGCCCTGTGTTAATTTATCTGGAATAAACATGCATTCAGCCCACATTGTCCTCTGATAACGTTGTTTACAGTTGTTTGCCCTGTCCAGTGTGTTGTAGCTGTGGACTGTTACAGATGTGTGCTGTGTTAGAAAGGACCATCTTTGCTACCAGCATGAAGTAGCTATCGCTCTTTGTCTCCCTACAGTTTTCATTAGGTCTTATTCATGTGCCCCTGCGAGTGAGAGAGTCAAAGTCATCTGCCCGCTGGTTATTATGCTGTTGCACAAAGAGGTTCTTCAGCCCAGAACTGGAGACTGAAAACAAGTCTGTTGACAAATTATTGTGACCCATCCTATTGCTACTTAGAACCACTGCAGCTGTTCTGAAGCTGAGGTTAACACCCCCATCTGCACATACCCAGGGTGATGTTAGAGCCCTAAACAGAACAAAACCACCACGGACAGGGCTCACGCCAAGAAATTCAGGCAGTCCCAAGCTACCTCATACCACTTCTTCAAGTACCAAAAAAATCTCTTAAGCACATTAGAATAAATGAGCAATTTTTCTCCCCAGGCTGGTATCATGAAGCTGAACATATCATTGGGCTCAAGTTTTTATATTAATGGAAAATTATGTTAGAATGGGTACAGAAAACAATCTTCGCTAATCGCAGTCAATAAGACATTGCTAATCAGCAGGTGTCCTGTCTTAGTGGTTTTTTTCTGCTTGCCACAAACCCCCGAATTACTGTAGCAATAAATGCACAATATTTCCTGTGGTTTGGGATATAAATACATTTATCTTAAGATGTGCATTGGGGAAACCAGGAAGTCAATAACATCCTGGAATAACTGAAAATTAGTATCTACAGCAATTATTAATATTTCTGCTAGAAACAAAATACATAACACCTACAAAATGGAAATGAAATCCCTCCACTGTTACGGAGCACCTTTCCCAGAGTGAAACTAACTGTACCTTCGAAACAACGTTGATTTTCAAAGCCACATTTACTTCTGATAGATACCTTTCCTGTCTGGCATGATTCAAAATGTTTTAGCACATGCAAATCCCTACACCGAGGAAGGCAAAATCAAATACCCAGTATTATGTCAGCGATAACAAGTCAGGCAGCAATGTGTAGGAAAGCATTAGGAGTCATCTTGAACGGCACAAGAGTTTGCAAAGCAATGCTGATGAACAGGAGGCAGATTTCATGGGCTGCATTAATAAGGCAGCCAGTGATTCCTCTCTGTTCAGTGTTGGAAAGGCCTCAGTTGGAATAATGAGTACAGTCCGGAGCCTGACACTTAATTCTTGTCCTTAGAGGCTGGGGAAATAGATGAACTTGGTCTTATCTTAAAGTTGGACTGAAGCCTCTCCAGAGGTCGCTTCCAGTCATATATAACACTACTTACATATGTGAATATCAGCTCCAGTGCTCTTGGTTAAAAATGGAAATAATTATAAGACAAAGCCAAAATTAAACCAAAGAGCATCTACTGCACTGATGGATTTTTGTGCATTGGCCTAATGATGATATCAATGATTGCTGCATTAAGCCTCTTCCCAAAGATTTGTATTCTACAAGTGTCCCAACCATGCTTAAATATTCTTAGATTTTAGGATCAAACCCACTGTTTTCTCACTATAACCTCAATCTCCTGATGCGGGTATTTTTCCAGAACTTAATTATGAGATGACAGCCATATCAGTCCTGAAAACACTGGACTTTAGAGGGAAAGAGCAAACGTCTTGCTCATCCCAGTGGCATTTTATCTCTGTGCTAGGGGCCCTTCTCCTCCGAGCTAATTGCAAAGAAATGGCTTTGGCAGAAATGGATGCTATCTCTACCCGGGGAGAAAAAGATTTCCAGGAGTTAATGCGCTAGCACAGAGCAAGTCTGGCAGCACAACCAGAAATGGGGCCTGACAGCTCGGCATCCCAAGGAGCATGCAGCCTCACGCAAGCTGACCTGCTGCTGGCTTTCCTGGGACCCAGAAGAGCCCCGGGCTGCCCCCAGCTCATCCTGCTCTGATGGTGCTGCAGCGCCGAGCAGAAGGCAGGCTGAAAGCACCTCTGCCGATCTGACACCAGCACTGCTGTGGCTACACGTGACAGTGATTCATCGCGTGCCGTCAGGTTTTGCAGATGCAGCTCCAGCTTTCAGCCAGGGCAGCACAGGCGCAAACCAACCCCTGACGTACCTGCACGCACCTCAGCCCGATTCAATTAACAGGTAGAGGCCACACCGAGCCTAATTCCCTCCTGCAGATCTGTCATCCCGCTACTCATAAACAAGCTCCCTTTTAAAGTGGCATTAAGTCAGCCCACACGTAGTTAGACCTGGAATTACAGCCCACGAGTGCTGGTGAGTAATTTATTTTCCACATTTACCTACATGTGGGTTTCTGGCTATCAGGTACCACACCAAAAGCAGCATAAGGACTAAGCCGTTATTCAAACCTGTTAGCAGGAAATTATCTCAATGAGCAGTTTACCAATTACGTGCAGAGGGAGGGAGTAGTCAAAGAAATTTTACAGCCTAAGTACAATGCCTTTGGGAACACTTTAACTACCTTCACCTGTCAGCTCTTTCCTGATGCAACATCAGCTTCAGGCAAAACATTAAGCTCACAGAATGGAGAAAAGCACATCTGGATTGAGATTGCAGTTTGCTGCTGGGAAGTGAGTGTGCCTGTATGGGACAGCCTCTTGGCTGCCCTCCTGCAGCAGGACTGACCTGTGCCTGCCAAGAGCCGGGAGCAAAGCCATGGGAGAGATGAAAAAATGCTCCAAGGCAATGCAAGTCAGGACCTGTAAACACCCAGGCTAAGCAAAATACAGTGCGCCAGTACCAGGGCAGCAGAGGACAGAGGCTGGGCTGGAGGATAGGCAGGCTCATCCTTGCCGGCTCCATTCCCCCCACCACGCTCATGTCACACCATTCCTGTTTCTCAGCAGTGAGGCTGCAGAAAGCTCAGCCTCCCTGCGGCTGTGTGATGTGGACGACCACAGAGGTGCTGGTCAGGCTGCTCCTCGAGTACTCCTGGGGGAGACAAGGTGTCCCAAAGCTCCCTTAGGCCAGGAGCCAAACCAGGCCTTCTAGACCACCTCCTCCCTCCAGTGTCCCAAACAAGCCACAGAGATGCTCACATCTCACACCTGCTCACATCTGTGCCTGGGGACTGGCCTAGGGACTGCCCCATCCCCAGGGCTCTGGGCAGGCTGCTCACTGCACAGGGGGACTTGCAGAGGGGTCCGAGATCTCTAGCTATGATATTATTCGTGTCAAATGTCTACAGGAAGGAAAAATGTGAGTGAGAGGGTTGTTACCCTGGATTTATCAGAGGAGAGGTCTGACTGAAAACAAAAAGAAACTTCTGGACAAAGCAAAAGCTGTAAGCACCTCCTAGAAGGTGGGAAAGCACAGTGTGCAGTGACACAGAGAAAGGGCATTGTCTCTGTCACTCTTACAGATCAGCTCTGAAATCCTAAAATGGCTTCAGAGGAGCTTTCCTCCAGCTGATGGCCACCCTGCCTATGCCACAAAGCAGATTTCACCTTCATTACCCGCAGCCAACAGCTATTTGCCAGGATAAAGCCTGCTCACCGTGTTCCCCTGCAAGAGCTGCAGCAGCACCGGTGAGACCCGTGCCCACCACAACACCCCAGGGTGGGTCCCCTCCGTTTGAAACACAAACACAGGGGATGATGCATGCAGGGGGGGAAACCTCAGGGAGATGAGGGCTCCTACAGCCAGCACAGTTTATACCTCATAATGTTTGTACCCTAGAAAAGCCACGGTGTTTTCTTTCCACTTGCTGTAAGGGGAGGGCTGCCCAGGGGCAGCTGAGCTGCAGAGGTGGAGGGCAGGATTTATCGCCCGCAGTCGCTTCTCCAGAGCAGCCGTGGATGCTGTTTCGTGGAAGCGCTGCATACCAGGCTACCGGTCTGAATGAATGCCCACCCCAAAAATCAAATCAAACTTTCATTAGCTACCAGGAAAGACAAAATCCAGCACAGCTTTTCAAATATTATCCCAAGTAGATAGGAAGTTTTTGTTCAAAAGTGGCACATTACCAGAGCCCTTGCAGTGCCCGCTGAGCAGAAGTGGCCTGAGATATTCTAGATGTTGTTTCTGAAGCCTGCTGTGCTCAGCGTGAGAGATTTCTGTTTACAAAGAACCAAAAATCTAGCACTTCCTATATGAAAGCAATGAAGAGCGCAAAGTCCAATTCCTCATGCTGTTTTTCTGGACCTGCAGCTGCTTTGACACCGTTACCCAAAGGTGTGAGTCACAGTCATCCCAGAGAAAAAAATGAGCCCAAACCTCACTGATCAATACCCGCTGCCTCGACACTCCGCACCTTCCTACGTGTTTCACTGGGATCCCTGGGAGAAGCAGCAAAAAGGGGAAATGTACAGCTAATTCCTCCCCCACGCAGCGTGGCCCAGGCTGCACCTTTAAGGAGTTGTTGTGATGATTGTTCGCAGCAATCGAGCTCAGCAGAGGCTTTCATGTTCAGCACACTGCATCATCTCCAGGGAGCTTCCTTTACAACACTTATAAATGAGAAAACAAGATAACTTTAGACTGCACAGCTGCAGGGTGCAGGAGGAAAGCGATAAAATAACACTGAATTAATCCATTCATTCAAAGGCCACTGAATTGTAATGGATGGATTTAATGAGACTGGACTCTAAATAGCTAACAAGAAAAAAAAAAAAGACAAAAAAAGAAAAGAGAAAAAAAACACAAACTTTCTTGCCCCCTTCCCATCTCATACCCAGCTCCCCCAGCTGATCTCCCAGAAACAGTTGCAGGCAAGGCTTCCCACATTATGTAGGTCAGTGCCCACTCTAAAATTCATCTGTTTTAGTGAAAATAGAGGACAGGCACCAGAGAGATGTTTCCCGACCCCAGCTCTTCAGAGCAGCTTTGTCAGAGATTGTTTTATTTTTCCCAGGCGCTCTGTGGTTTGCACCTCATGAGGCTGGAGCATGGCAGCACCATGCAGGTCAGGCTAACACATCCTCACGGCTCAGCACACTGCAATGCTTCGTGCCTATCAGGATGAACTGGGCACTTGTAGTCCAGACTAATGCACTGCTAATATTTTGGTAATTAGGGCTCGAGTCAGGAAAGAAGAGCATTACACAGTATTTTACTAAGACAGCAATGTGCAGCAACATTTTCAGTTGCTGGGAGAACACTGAAAGAAGTTGAATCTTGGGTAGCACCAGCCCCTCACTGCCACAAACGGCTCAGCCCAAGGAGCCAGAGCAACCTGAGAGCCAGCCTTCCCCCCACGCAGCTGTGTTCCTTCCCACCTGCCTGGGCACAAAACATCCATCCTCACAAAAAAAAATAATAAAAAATAATGCACACCCTCCCTCCCTGAGGAACAGGACAACCCCCATGTGTGACAAATACATGACATGGCGTTTACAGCCTAAGGCACTCACATTTCAGGCTCCTCAGCCAGAGATAAGAACCTACGTGCAACTGAAGATGGGGAAGAAATGCAAATTAATATTTTCTTTTTCCACATAATATTTAGCAGAGTCATGCTTTAAACCACAGGTGCAAATCACAGGAACGTTAGGGCTCCTGCATCATGCTGGACATGCAGCAGTCACACAGGGTGGAGATCGGGGATCACATCTTCATCCTAGTGCTGCATTGCTGAGTCAGAGCCGGGGCCCGTGAGCCACCGCGATGTGCTCGGGCAGTGCCAGCACCGGCCGCTCCTGGACAACAAAACTCCCGCAGCAGCCTCTGCAGGGGCAGCTATAGCAACGCTCCTCCAGCCAGGCACAGGCTCACAAAGGTGGCTGATTTCAGCCTGAGCACAGTGATTTTCACACAAACCAAAAGTGCTTATTATCTGCTGACATGGAGAAAGCGTATTTAAAACAGATTATTCCATGCATACAGGGAGCTTACTTATGTGGGAATTAGTATTCTGTACCCCAGCCTGCATTCATGAAGTGTGTGATCTGTGTGATTAAAAACTAAAGACAACTACTTGATTCATGTACTTCTATCTTGTTTGAAAAAAAAATATTTTGACTTTTCAAGCTGGAATGTACAAAGAGCAAAACAGCTCCTCACAGGCACTGTTTTCCTGCGGGTGTCCGGAGGCCCCACACATGGGACCAGAAATGGGAGAAATGTGCCCTCAGAGCCCCTCCACATGGGGTGAGACTGCTGTGGGCAGGGGGACTGGTACAGATCATTTTTTCAGATCAGAGTCCTGGACAGGACTGCACTGCTGGCACTTGAGAGCCAGGCTTTAGCATCCTGGTTTTCACCTACAAGGTCTCTGCTATGAGTTGGAACCAGCAGGACCTTACTTGTGAGGAGTTAGAAAGCACTGCAAAAATACCAACACCACGTTATAATCAAAAGGCAGACAGGCAAGCTAAACAGGACACCTCTGCATAGAGGAACTACTAGACAGAGATAAAATACTTCCCTGTTTAAGATCTACTGCCAACTTGCTCTCCCTGACAACTTTCCCTCCTGGCAGGATGATACTCTCCATGTCTGATGAGCACAGAAGGAACGTGCAGTAAGAAAATGGCTCCGCAGGGGGTTCGGTTCCAGCCTAACCCCAAGCATAGTTTAGGGAATGGCAGCGGCCCTACACTTTGGAAATATCACCAAGCTACAGAGCCACGCCAGCACACAGCCATGCGCTCAGTCCAGCCCCCTGCCCCACACTGCCTCTTCCCCCAGGGCAGCCCTCCAGCCACCTCGCACTTTGCCACCCCCGGAGGAGACTCCCAGCCTTGCTGGTTCAGCTTTTGGAAATTTGTACTGCTGCTAAAGCCTCCCAGTAGAGCATCTGCCACAGGTCAGGTCTGCAGGTTTTTTGGTGTGAGGAACTGAACCCTTCGGTTAGGCCAGGTTTTGAACAGCTAACATCTTATGGTAGAAAGTGCCTCACACACGTACAGAACAACTCGCTCCAAACTTTGTCACTGCCTGCAGCTAAATGCTGCCTGGTCCAGAGCACAGCTAGTCTCAGGGAAACAAACCTCATGCCATTCC
The DNA here is from genome assembly GCF_965140915.1 of Aythya marila. Lineage (NCBI taxonomy): Eukaryota > Metazoa > Chordata > Aves > Anseriformes > Anatidae > Aythya > Aythya marila. The sequence goes on from NC_139048.1 coordinate 36,303,437, forward strand.
TCCCAGATGCACATCTTTCCAATAATTTGTCACTTGGATAAGCTGCTGTCCTAAGAAGGATTATTCATAATTCCTGGGGACATTTGGTGAACTCCCAGGGAGCAGCTGAGGACACAGAGAATGCCAAGGGATGGGGAAACCAGAGGCGCAGACAGGCTGAGTGCCTGTCAGCTCTGCCGACGTCTTTGGTGCAGCAGGTACTAGCCAGAGGGCAAACCGTACCCCACACCAGCTCTCATTCCCCTGACTCTCATTTATAGGGAGAATCTGGCTGCAAAAACACAGGGAAGGTAAAGACAGTGTCCAAAAAGCTTTCAGAATTAAACCCTTGCAATTCCTCAGCTCTGCAAAAGCTGGGCATACATATGCAAGATCAGACAAAGACAAAACCTATCCTCCTAAAAACCCTTCTTACACCTTGTCCTGGTTTCAGTTAGAACAGAATTAATTTTCTTCCTAGTAGCTGGTGGAATGCTGTGTTTTGGCTTAGGATGAGAAGAGTGCTGATAACACCCCGATGTTTTAATTGTTGCAGAGCAGTGCTTATACCAAGCCAAGGACATCTCAGCTTTTTGCTCTGTCCTGCCAACAGGCAGGCTGGGGGTGCAGTAAGAGCTGGGAGGGGACAGACCCAGGACAGGTGACCCAAACTAGCCAAAGGGGTATTCCATACCATCTGACGTCATGCTAAACAATATATAGGGGTGGCTAGCCGGGGGGAGGGGGCCGGACTGCTCGGGGTTAAGCTGGGCATCGGTCAGCGGGTGGTGAGCAATTGCATTGTGCATCACTTGTTTGTACATATTATTATTACTTTCCTATTATCACCATTGTATTATTATTATTATTATTATTGTTATTATTATTTTTGTTATGATTATTTTCCTGTCTTATTAAACTGTCTTTATCTCAACTCACGGGCTTCACTTTCCATTTCTCTCCCCCATCCCAGAGAGGGAGGGGGGAGGGTGAGCGAACGGCTGCGTGGTGTTTAGCTGCCAGCCGGGTTAAACTACGACACACAGACTTTTTATCCTGTGTGGCAGAGAAAAATAATCCACTAAAGATTTCACTATTGTTATTGACATGGTGTGAGAATTATCCAATACACCAAAGCACCAGGTGGCAACAAAAGATCTCTAAAACATGTTGAAAGGATACAGTAAGAATAACCAGATCAATAGAAACCACACACAGCATTTCCTCCATCAACTGAACGAAGTTGAACGAGTGGGCAAAGCTGAAGTTCAGTGAGATCAGAGTTTGGAAATTCAAAAATTCCTCTTTTCATAAATCTAATCCTAGTTCAGATGGCCAGTGCATCTCTAGTGGTATGTTTTTAGCAAACCAGCCTTTCAATCCATGCATCCAAGACATCTTTACCATCTTAGCTGCACCTCAGCACAGCATGACACCCAAGCACTACGCTGGCGCCAGAAACAGCCCATACTGCAATAGCATTCCCCCTTTCAGTTCTAAATATAGTTTGACTCTCCCAGAGTCTTAAGACATTTCTGGATCTTTTCTTTTCTTTTTTTTTTTTTTTTTTTTCTCTCAGAAGTTTATCCTGGTTCAATGCAGATTGTTTTAAAATATCTGTCTATCTATATACAGAGAACGTGGAGGTAAACACGCTCTGTGTAGGTGTGCCTCTGACTCCATCAAAAAGGCTGTGCCCACTGGACCGTGAAGAGCAAAATTAATTCTGCATGACAAAGCTTTTATTTGTGCATTTTTGGTGACAAACCCTCTCAGATAGACAGGAAAGGTGTTATTATATTAGCACTGTTACTGCAATGCTGTCACACCCAGAGCCCACCAAACGACCTTGCTCCCTTCCCCACCCCGTCACCTTCCTGCCAGCCCAGGAGCAGCATTTGCAGCCACCGACATGGCCTTACAGCCCCCCAAAGCCAACCCCACAAGCCCAGGGTTTCTCCAGATGACAGAAAGCAGAAAACTTTAGGCTTATTGCAGCAAGATGGTGGTGGCACAGCGAGCACAGACGCAAGAGCAATGCAGGGAGACCAAACTGAGCATACCGAGTGCCACTGCCACCAGCACGGAGGGGCCACGGAGCTGCTCCCATCCCCGCAGGGACACGGGGCATGTGGGCCATGGCTGTGCCAGTCCCCTCAGCACTGCCCAGGGACACCGCTGGGTGCCAGCCCTCTGCCATCGACATCACTAGGTCATCAGGGGGGTTGTTTTTGAAAACAGGTTAGAGTTTAGGTTCTCCCTGCCTGGGATTTACCGTGCTCTGTGTTCACGTGCTACTGGGCATGGCTTGGCTACACCTGTGCAGCACAGAGGAAGGAGAAGTGGTGTGTAATTCAGCTCTTACTTGCAGTGTGTAGTTATTCATGACAAACTATATTGCTGCTGGGGGGGGGGGGGGGGGGGGGGTGTTTGTTTGTTTGTTTTTAAATGGAGCATGGTTTATACTTGTAGCAGCAGGCAGGATTTCTGTTAAGCACTATATTGGAATCAAAATTAGAATAATTTAATCAAGAGCACACAGGTTTATCTCAAATCTGCATCTCTTCAGTCTTCAGATTCAGAAGGTGTTAATTTTATCCCAGTGCTTCTCTGATTTGATCAGCCACTTCCAAGAAAGGTTAAAGTTTCATTTCTATATCATCTGCAGCCTAATCAAAAGAGCAGAAATACCAGGCTTACTAGGGAAAGAAAGAGATGAGAGATGGAGAGGGCGTTTGAACACACTTCATTTACAGAAAACAAAGATGGCCTTGTTTTTGTATAGTGCTGCACAGCAGTTAGTGCTGTCTTCATCTTGAACCATTCAATCTTTTCCCAGAGCTCTCTCCTCTTTAGTATCTCCTCGCATCCATTTCCATCCGCAGGCAGCAAGCCCAGACTGAGGCACAAGCAATTTCAAGCCTCCAGGTAATGCAAGCAGTCGCTGTATGCTGCCTGATAAAGCAGCGAAGGGGTCTTTGTCCTGAAGGCCTCTGGTTTTGTTTTTAAAATGCCTCACATGCTAATAATAGATTAAAGCAGTAACTGCGTGCCTGTCAGCACGTGCTCACGGAATCCATTACTGAACGACCGTGTCACTCAGGGGAACACGCCGTCATACCTAATGGGGAAAATTTCAGGAGTTCAGTGAATTCTTAATTTCTTGAGACACAGTGCTCGTGACACTGCCCAGCAGAGGAACTGGGAGGTTTGCTCTCAAGACAGCAGGGGGAGCATCAAAGTGCTCCTCGGCAACACCCAAGGCAGACCCCCAAGGGCCACAGCTCCCTGGTGGGTGAGCTGATGCTGCCCAGCCTGTCCCCCTGCCTGTCCCCCCAGGGAAGGCCAGCGCTGCTTTCTCCCTTCCCCAGGCCTCCTCAGCCGGGCTGCCTCACCCCGCTCCTCCAGCCCACGGGGACAGCCAGCCTGTGTGGTCAGAGATGGTGCTTCAGACCTCTCAGGTTCTTGCAACCAAAGTGAAATGTTTTCCTTCATGCTTTTATATTTGGAAAAAGTGGCTTTTGTGGTTATTAAATGCTCCCATGATGTGCTGACATTTAGCCATCCCTATAAGCTGTTTAGCGTACATTGCAGACTGTACTCTTTTACTGTGACATTATTCTTTAATTCTTCTAATGAATCGTGTGTTTTTTGTAGTAAACCAGGCAGTAAATCACACAGGCAATTGGTTTTACAACCCAGACTTCAAGGACAGCTCAGGGAGAAGACTACATTATTTAAAAAAAAAAAAAAAAAAAAAAAAAGCAGCTCAGTTACTACCAGCAATTCCGTGCTGAGCTTCTACTGCCTATTTTCTTCTGTTTCTCTGACTCCCACCTGGGTTCATGCACTTGGAGGTTGCCCCCTGAATGCCTGCCTACTGAACACGCCCAGCGCCCACCCCGTCCCACCACACGTCCCCCATGTTGGGGCACATTTTCTCTGCCCTGCTGCTTCCCCAAGCACACACAACAGGCATTTCTTGTTTATTCAGAGGCCGTGCAGCCAACTGGAGCCCAGCCTCGATGACAAGCAGTCAGGACAGACATGGGGCAGGAGATGCAGCGGGTGGCTGCAGGGCTGTGGAAACCTGTGCAGTCTGGGTGGTGCTGGGCCCAGCCTGGCACTCCTGGAGCAGCTTTCAGCTCTTTGCCAAGCATGACTCGGTAAAGGGAACCCAGAGGATGCAGTGTAAATTAACTGAGCAGCTCAGGTACGCTGGAGATGCCGTGCACTTGGTAGAGATAATTAATACACTCCATCTCTGTGCAGAGAAACTACTGAAGGTTTACATTCCTGCTGCAAGAATCAACTGGAGCAAGTTTTCAGCTTGCAGACTGCCTTACGCTGAATCCCCAAAAAGCTTTCTGACTTCGATAGCAGGGTGAGGACACAGCACAGCGTGCTTAGCTACCGGCACTGGCTGCTCTGCACTGACACCCCACAAACAGTGGGGAGCTGCGGGCAAACAAGGCACAAAGAGAGGCAGGTCACAAGCACAGGTCTCAAAAAACATGCCACAAAATCCTGGGAACAGAACATTTCTAGGTGTGCATGTAATCTATGATGCCCAGCATGAGGGCAGGGAAGGAATTTGGAAGTACAGAGTCCCTGTGGGATATTTGGAGCAGATGGGAAGACCACTTTGCCTCCAAGAGCACCAGTCTGACCTCTTGGTGTTTGGCAGGCTGAGCGCCATGGGGATGTGCTGGATTTTAGGAGACGTGAAAATCAGACTGCTTCTCCAGGCTGTGCCACGCAATACCACTGTTGTGTCGGACAGATTATAGAGCGTCCCTGTTCAGCCTGCAGCTGTGTGTATTACTGATGTAATTGAAAGCCATGCCAGAATGAAGATTTAAAAAAAAAAAAAAAAAAAAAAAAAAAAAAAGACAAAACAACACATTTTAGTTTTGGCTTATGACACTTGGGGCATTTTATGTCAGAACAAGCGGGCATTTGTCTGGGGTAGGTCTGCAAAGACACTCCAGCAGGGATGCATTTATTATTTATCCAGACTCTGGGCCTAGAAAAAGTAAAAGGCTTATGTAAACCCCCAGTTGGGATTTCTAGATCCTCATTTAGACGTTTGCTGTACCAGCTTCGCATGGAGACAGCCCACTCAATTAGGGATAGAGAGCAAAAAGGATTCCTTCATCAGAGTGTAGGTACCATTAAGTGCAGGACTTAAAGCTGCTGTTGCATAGCTGAAATGTAATTTTCCCCAAAGCAGGGGTGAGTAGGCAGGAAAGAGCCTTGTGTACCCACAGCTGAAAGCAAACTGCAGCCATTACCTCTGCCAGCATGAAGCTGTCCAACCCCGTGCAGCTGGGCTCTGCTGGTGCTGGCAGGAAAAGGCAGCCCCAGCAAGGAGGAAGGACAGAGGGGCTGCCACCCTCGGGCAGGGCGTCCCTTTCCCTTCCTGTCCTTCAGAGAGAAAAGGGAAATCATGCATCTGAGTGCCCAAAATTAATAATAAAATGAAGTCATCTAACCTGACTGTTTACACTTGGGTCTCTTCCCCTCATTGCTGGGTGAAATGATCTTGCAGGACTGCTTGGTATCAGGTCCCCAGCACCACATAGTGATGGACCCAGCCAGTTCCCGCAGCCCAAATTTCGACCTTCCATTGGTCCTTACCCTGACAACAGCAGAACCTGGCAAGATGAAGGTGTACGTTGCATACCCTATGCATACTAAGGTTTTAAGAGCAGAGGAGTCCGAGAGCTTAGGAATGGCCACGTGCTGCTTCGCAGTATTTTGGTGCTTAGCTTTGTAAACGTAACTCTCAGGAATTCAACCATATCTCTGTAATTAAAAGGCTTTTGCTAATTATGTTGGCTATGAAATAGTAGGCGGCCAATTAAAGCTCACATTGCATAACAAAGGTCAAAGAAGCAAATCATTTTTAATTGAATATGCAAATTATATGAACCATCTAGATGTCAAGAAGGTAGAAAGCAAAGATGCAAGTTTGGTAAGTTACTCTAGAAATCAAATGAGATGTGTCTGTCCTTTAACTAAGTGTAGTTAGAGGGCTCGAAAAGCAGCAGAGGGACGATTCCCACCTGCGTTGGGAACTGCAGCCTAACCACCGGGGACAAGGCAAGAAACTGCATTTACACTTCCAGGCTGAAGATAGCTTGGGCTTTGAAGGAACATTGCTGTTTACTACAAACCTAGCCATTTTCAGTCAGCAGATAGCTCCAGGCACTGCACTCCTGCATTCCAGCTATTTATTTTTGTGATTTCACAATCTTTACGCTTCCCTCCATTATCTCTCACAATGCATGTGTAAAAGCCCCACAAAAACAAATTCTGACAGACTGTGCAGGGGAATAGTAAAACTGACTATACACAACGTGCTGTGAAACACAAGGAGCTAAACAAATAGAAAAGCAGGTGGCATCATTTCTTAATTTGTTTCGTCTACCTTGGGTGTTACTTGAACAGCACTAGGTAGGCATTTGCTAACAAACGTGTGAGTTTGCAGCAGATGGTCCTCCATTAAAAATGCAATCTCAGACAGAGAGCTCTGGGAAGCCCTTGGAGGACTGAGGAAACTGCCAGTCTCGTATTTATGCCTCTCTCCAGAATTCAGGATATAAAACCAACCCATGTGAGCCACATACCCAAACAAGAAGAATAAGCAATCTTGTCCTGCCTCTACCTTGCTGAGGTACTGATCCTCTACGTGGCACGTGTGGCCCACAGCCTTTTTCTTTAACCGATGGTTGCAGAAGAATGGTCAGAAGCAGAAGCAGCAAACCTCAGTGGTAGCTCCTGCACCAGCCAAAGAGTGACCATGTATAAATCCAGGTAATAGACAAATAGGTTCTTGACAAAGAGCATAAAATACAAGCTAAGAACGGAGCAACCGCATTTCTGTTACACTTGAATGCCCAGGGAAGGCCGGACTGCATGATTACATCTCATCTCCTCGATTTCCCTATTGCTGCTCACGGATGAATTTTTAAAACCTAATTTTAATGCGGTATCTTTGAAGCTCAGCTCCACCAGACATGGGGGACAGTCGGCAGACATCATCTAACTCTGCATAAAAGGGCTTTTTAAGACTTAGGACGCAGAGTAACCCTAGCATGTCTGGAAGAATGAGTGCATACACTGCCCTGTGCACACCACGATGAGTAAGATGAGTAAGAGCTAATTTGAAGGCACAGAAGTGTTCTGCAGTGTGACCAGCAGCAGCCCGGCTGGCCAGGATGCCTGAGCAGCCCGGAGCTTTGCAGCCTGCTGTGAGAGCCCGTGCAAGCCAGCCCCGCACAGCAGTCCCTTCCCACCCTGCTGCCACCAGCACCTCCACTCCCTCTGCAGCCAACCCTCCAGCACAGCAGACACCCAAAAACTACTCCAAGAGATCAGGCAGACATTCATCTACCTTTCAGGCAAAGAACCTCTCGTCTTAAGGGGCTGGGCAGTGCGACCTGCCATGTGCAGTACTGCATGTCAGCAGGTGAAGAATTAATGCACTCCGGGAGATTTTCCGACCAAAATCAGGGCAGATATCCTAAAGAAAGTTTGTCCCTTGTGTTCCATCATTGAGGTGCCCTGAGTATGTACACGTATCCCATCTGAAGTAGTGTCACAGGCTGAGGTAGACAGGGAGAAAGAATCTCTGCTCCTGTGTACGTGTACACTCACGCTCTCTGTTTCCTCATATTTAAAACAGAACTAATTCTTTTGTCCTGTGTGAATTATTTCAAGATTTTTGGATAAGAAATCAAAAGCTGGTGACTTCATGGAATAAAAAAATAACCTCTATTCCATGTCACAGAAACGATTTGCTGCTACCCAGGCACCTCAGCTTCCCTGGGTACACACTATGCTGCTGCTCTCATACCAGCACTTCCTTGGTTTGAGAGGAGCACTGGCCTAAGATTTCCCCAACAGAAGCATTTCTACAAATCAAAAGGGGAAAACTTGCACATATGATTCATCTCCAGGCATGCTGCAGTACATGACAGAGACTTCTCATAGCCAAAGGCATGGAAATAACAGACCCTCTACAATTTACTCCATTGATAAAGTTTAGAGTCCTACTGGAAAATCTGGTTAAACATAAGAGGTCTTCCTTAACAGCAAGCAGCAACCACACAAGGGATAACTGCAACTCTTGCCTGCAGGCATCTTCTTTTCCTTCATATCTTTGACTTCCAGACTCTATCCCAAAGACATTATTCCTCTCATAAAGTAAATGCAGCAATAAAGCCCACAACTGCTACAAAACATTTGGCACTCCAGTTGCTTGGTGGTGGTATTTGAAAGGATATAAACACTCATACATATATTGGTCTAAGCTATTTACAGTAACTCCAAGTGCCAAAAAGATGCAGGTGTGCTTATTTAAACACATTTTTGTGGCTCATTTCTGAACTGACATTGATTTGGAGTAACTGAGCTTTGAACCTGCCATGAGCTGTCAGGTACCCAGTTGGTTTCTTGGCCCCGGGAGCTCTTTTCAGGAATTTGTTGAACCATTTATGCCCTCTCTCCATTTCCCATGTGAAGCTGTGGGGTGTGTGCAGGGGCCAACAGACGTCTGGGCACCCCCTGGCCCCAGGGAGCCCCCCTTCTGCTGCCCCATGCCACAGAAACCTTTGACAAGCTGGGACAGGGGCAGGGGAGGAACAGTAAGGGCCGTTTTTGCAGAGTACCTCCCCAAAAGCATGCCAAGCTCCAGCATGGCTCAGCTCCTGGCTCCTTGCAGAGGAGCTGCGGCATTGCTGCTGAAGAGCAGGGCAAGTCTGAGTCATCCGCACGCAGCTCTTGCAGATGACATGCTTGATGTGCTTCATTACAATCAAAGGCTCCAGCACTGCCGCCTGGCTTCATTTCACAGCCCCAGAATGTAAATGCACTTTCCCCATCTAGTGGTCCAGCAGAGTAAAAAAGCCATTTCTTACAGCAGCTGAGTGGGGAGTCCCATCTGGCAGGAGCATCTCCCGGCAGCACCCATCCACCCACAGCTCTGCCCATCTCAGCAGCAGGCTGCAAGCAGGGGAAGGACAGAGACAAACCCTATGGCAGGATGCACGTCTGCTGAAAAGAAAAGCTTTAATAAAGCTAGGAAAAAAAAAAAAAAAAAAAAAAAAAAAAAAAAAAACAGACAAAGCAAAGCTGCTTTGAGTACTCCAACAAAAAAAATAGCTTATGAAGAAGCATGTTCCTTAGGCTGATGCAGGATGAAGCCCAGTGCATTTTAAAACAATCAAGAAACCGGTCTCCTGAAAAATCAGAATTACCTTGGAAACTCTGACAAGCTATTAGCCGTGACAGCAACAAAATGGCTTCCTGGAGCGATCGCTCCCTGATCGAATCCTCCTTCACTGGATACAGGCCTGACAGCCGGTGTTATTAGAGCGACACGCTTACAGAAATAATAAACTAAATCCCTTCAGTGAGGCAGCTTTCAGCAGCACTGAGCTACATTTCCATGGGCTTCGTTGCTGTGATTCTCCCTGCCACGATGGGATTAAAGCAATGCAGGCAAGCGGGCTGCAGCACCTAGCCCTTCTCCTCATTTGCAGCCAGCAAACCTAAACCACACAAAGTGACCAGAGCAAGAGCAGCCCCCACTCCAGGTGGCACAGGAGGAGCGGTGTCCAGGCACCTCTTGTTCCCTACCTGCTGTGAAGACGTGGGGTGGTAGTGGTCACCCCTGGTGTGATTCCTGGCACATTTTCTTTGAAGCAACAAAGGGCAGAAACCAACTTTGACATTAGCAAAGCAGCAGAAATATTCCCCTCATGCGGCAGCACCAAGTCGCTCTCCTTTTCCCGACGCCTGGTCCGCACAATGCTGAAACTAAACCCAGCTCATGAGATGTGCCATTCCTTTCCAGTCCAACACCAAACCACACTCCACTCCCTTTGTTTTCCACTTCGGGTAATTACACAAACATTGTTTGAAATGGATACGCTGTGACATTCATGATTAAAGGTACTTATAGCCAAGAGAATTTAATATCACAAGTAATACAACCAAACGCCCCTGATCCAAAACTGAACCAAGTCGCCCAGACTGATCCCGTTGGTATGCAGGACTTCTGACTTGTTAAATCTTCTTTTGGAAAGAGTACTCGGGGAGGTATTTTTGCTAGACCCATTATAATTCAGAAAGTTCCTCCTATGTCATTTTATATCAGCAGCAGAGAAAGTTTCTTATTTTCCCGTCTGCTTTTTTTTTAATGGATTTTCCATAGAGAGCATCCATTGTAAGGATGGATAAGATACATTCACTTTTGTAATATAAAAATATCCATTTCTTTTACACGTATTGCAACCTATCTGTTCCATGCAGTTTATATGTAGTTTGGTCTGTTCACACACAGAGAAAGTATCTTTATATAGAATGAGATATTCACATAAATATCAAATTTCATTTTGAGAGAGAAAGTCTAGTTAACCTCATAAGAGAAAAGAGAAAGAAAGAATTTGGCAAACCAGCCCCTGTCTTTTCAGAGCTTTTACTTGGGGCTTTTCTTGATCACTCACATTAACGTAACAGACAGCATTTCTTCCTAACAGCCTTTGGTTCATGCTGTCTGGAGCTGGGAAATAGTTTGATACTTCAGCTTAAGCCATACAGAATATTTCGCTGGTGACTTGAACAAGGGGAAATCCCCTTGGGGCGATCTGGTCTGTGCAGCCGGGGGGGAGAAGCTGCTTCTGGCCTGTGACTTCGGATGACTTTGAGCTTGGAGAATGCAAAACGTGCGTGAGACACCAGAGGTGGGGAGCAATGGGCATCAAAGGGAAAAAATTTCCCTGGCCAGCACACGCTCCCTGAGCTGAGCCTTATCCCTGTGATCAGCTGTGCTCATTCCTCACAGGGAAGACTTGGAGAGAGAGAAAGAGAGCACTGCCAGATAACTGAGGGGAAAAGCATAGCTAAATCTACATCCATTTTGTTGTAGCTGTACAGAGGACAAAACAAGCCTTTTCAGGTTTTATTATTATTACTGGAAGCAGCAGAGGTTGGGGACTTGGGGAGTGCAAGGATGTGGTGGTGAACTTCAAGCACAGGAAGCTAACGATGCTTTTTTTTTTTTTTTTTTTTTTAAAGAAAGGAAATTTAATTGTATAAACAGCCTATAAGAAAAAACAGAAAGAGTCTATTCATATCCAAGGGAAACAGCACAGCAGGGCTGGCTGTGGAAAGGCTGGGAGCAGCTGAAGCAGCACCCAGCTAAGCACTCACACTAGCACAGGGTGTGGGGAGCCCCATGGGTCACCGGCCTGGAAGGTGCCTCTAGGAAGGGGTGCTCCCATCACACGCCGCTCTCAGGGTCTCCTAGCACAGCTCTGTGCAACTGCAGCACCCTCAGTGCTCAGTGGCCATCACGCCAGGAGGTGAAACCCACACGAGAGATGTCACCATGGTCCCCGGTCTAACAGCCTGGATCACACCAGGTGGGTTGCAGAGGTGAAGCAGGAGGCAGCTCTGAGCTCCTCCCAGTGATCTCCTATTTCAGTGTGAAGTTTTGTATGATACTTTTCTGGAAAGTGCTGTCAGAGGGCCACCACGTTACAGCTCTGAAACCACAAGGGTCTCACTGCTCCCCCCATCAAAGAGCAGGCTTTCTTTCCTCCTTCCCCTAAACAGATGAATAATTCTTTCAGAAACACGCAGTTGGATTCAGGAGACCCAAACCACTCTCTCCACAGAGCACAAACAGCTTGGAGAGCAGCCCTGAAAACTTTCCCACACTGCGGCTGTCACCTTCTCCCCTCCCTCTAGGAGGATCACTGAAACCAGGACAGTAATTCGGTTTTCTGGCCCTCTCTCCCTCTTCACTCCTTCATTCAGTGTTAACAAAAACACGACCGCGTGCCAAGCGCAGCGCAACGTCTGCGGGGAGGACATGCGTCTGGGATGGATGTAAGCAGGAGATGCAGCTCATTTCCCACAGGCCACCTCGGATCTCCCCAGGCCACCGTGTCTGGCTCAACCACTGCTGAGTGCACTGTGCAGAGCGTGCCGGTAGCCGCACCGTGCAGGTAGTGCCTTGAAGACTTCAGGTGACCTACAAATACCCGTACTGGCCACCAGTAAGCAAACCGGGGGAAAAAAGAGCCCACGCAGCACAGACCAACGCGCCAGGGGAAGCCCTGCCTGCAGCCCTGGGACAGGCTCGGGTGTGTCAGCCACCAGGGGCTGATGGTGCTCAGGTCGGGTATCGCCTGGGCCACAGGCAGGCACCTGCCCCTCCTGGCGTCCTTCCCTTCCCATCCTCCAAGCAGCTCAGCGCTCGCACAGTGCTGCGGGTCGCAGAGGTAACCTGCTCTCGAGACGTGAAATATCAAGAGATGTGAAAAAGCCTGGGCTGGAGCCTTTAGCAACAGGAAGGAGGTTGTTACAGCAGTAATTTACTGTGGTAGGTTTTGCAGCACGATTGCAACATATCATTACACCAGTTTTATCCTTTTCCATTTGGCAGACGCTGATTTCTTCCCCCCATTTCTTACAGAGCACAAGCCAACGTGGCAGTATTTCAAATGGTTTTAAACCCTGCCAATGGCAATAAAAAAAAAATAACTGAAAAGTTCTCACAATTGCATTTGCTTACCCAAAACTAATACATACACACACACACGTAAAAATATACACGGTTCAGCCAACTTGCAAGGGTGGCGCCAGAGAAAGAGCGGGGCTGGGCTCCTCTCCAGGGAGGTAAAACAAACCAAAGATGGGGGAAGTGGGAGTCTGCAGGGAGGGGGCCGTGCAGCCCTCCAGACAGACAGAACTCCTCCTAGGTAGTCCCCCAGCTCAAATGCATTCGGCACTTCCCAGGCCCACTCTGCGAGACGTACGTGCACTAACGACGTGGAGTCAAACATCACACAGCACAGGGATGGCAGAGGATCAGTGCTCTGTGCACTGTGAGGTGGGAGGGGGCATTCAAGAAATACAATATAGTTTGTATTCCCCCCCTCCCAGGCTCCTCTTTGTTCTTTGTACAAATCGTCATTCCAGCAGCAGAAAGTACGTGGTGGGCAAGTCATTAGAAGCCTTTCTTCGGGAGGCTCAAAAAGGCATTTTTGCATTCGAGCCCTTCACTTATACTAACGTAAATAAGAAATAACTCCTGTGAAGTCGCTGTAGGTTGGCTGGGGCAAAGCCAAGGAGAAAGAGGAGTGCTCTCAGTCTTTAGGGAGCTCCACAGCTCCCCTGCAGCGACTGAAAGCCTCTGCGCAGGAGCCACAAATGGGGAGGGGAGCTGGGAGGAAACAGGGCTGCCTCCACCAGCGGCATGAGGAGGGTGGGATTTGCTCTACATGGCATTTTGTACTTCTCTCTCGTTCTAAGCTTTGGGAGGATGTGGCAGGATGCTTCCTCTGATGCTGGAGCCATTTTCACTCACATTCAGCTGCTTCTTTCCAAGGAACAACTTCATTGCCAGACATCATCTCCTTGCAGAAACTGCTGCTCCTTCTTGCTCCAGTCAGCTTTTCTCTTATGGAACTGCAGATCAGGAGCTGGCAGCCCAAAGTGCAGAGGGGAAGAAGGTGAGAAACACAGGCCAAGGTGAGGAAGTGCATCTCTCCCCTGGGTTTAGCCAAACAGACCTTCACGACAGGGCCAGACAGCCGCCACCTACAGCAGCCTCTGTTGTTTGTGCCACAGGTCTGCGGAGGAAGGCATTTCCTTTCCTTGCTATTTTTGGTGTAGGTAGCACACAACTGGAGCTATACACAGGCATATCCCCGATGTAGGAAGGTACGCTGCAAGGCATGAAAGTCTAAATTCTCCTACTTATTTCTATTTATGGTTTGATTCCTACTTAAAGGCAAGGCTTTACGCCAAAGTGATGAGGCAAGAGGAAGTGTGTATCAGCTCTGATCAGCTCTCACTTAATGGAGGATGCTCCTGAGGTTTTTGCAGGATGATAAAATAGGACAATATATTACTTTCTTATTTAAAGGAAAATAAACAGCTGCAAGGTATTGAGATTGTCTTTCAGAAGAACTGTTTGTAATGCAATTGAACCAATGTTATTCTCAGAAGTGTTTAAATTTAAGTTCCTTCTCAGAATGTATAAAAGATATTAGAGCAAATCTTTGCGAAAGTTGCAACCGTTCTTTAGCTTAGGTCTACATAATCAGCAATTAACATACAGTGATCATTCTTTTTGTTCTGGATTTGAAACTTTGGTTGAGCTCCACTTCAACCAAGAAACACCTGTTTCTAAAATATCTACTATCTTATTTACAACTTGCAGTCACATTTCTACAGCCTTGGTGGGGATGAGGAGAGGAGCAGACAGGCTGCTAACCTTTCTCCCGTTTAAATTCTTGTTTATGATTTTAGTGGTGTCGCATAAGTAATCACTAGCAATGAAATAATTTATAATTTTCACATTTAAAAATGTGATTCTTAGAAAAATGTTTTCATTAAAAACGGACTTCAATATCTCATCAGAACAATAAAACCATTCCTTTAAAGGTCAGCTGTTATACTTTCCATGGAAAAAGAATAATCTTATTAATCCTAAGTGACTTCTTCAAATGAAACAATAAATGACTTAACTTCTTTTCATTTTTCCCTGCATATATTATCAGCAAGGCATTAATGAAAAGAGACTCCAGTGAAAAGCTCTCTGATTTTTTTTTAAATGTGGATCAGTTCAGCACAGAATAGCAAATGCATCTGCGTGGGCAGAGTGAACAAATTTGCAGGAAACAAATCTGCTGAACAAGTACCTTAGCAGTAAGAAGGAAAAGCTTCTATGTTGTAAAATGTTTCTGTATGGAATATATTTGAATATGAATGCTTCTATATGCAGACATACCCTTCATCCAAGCATGAGAAACTGTTTTTACAGTTCATTTTGCTGCTTAAATTTCATAAAACAAACAATCTACTCCCTCATTCTCCCTGCACCATGGTGGGCCTCCCTTCTCATGCATCTGGTCAGCTGCTCTTGGGCACGAATCCCAAAAAAGTTCCTTGAGGAGATAAATTTCACTTGCCCAGCAGTTTAGGTTTGCAAAACTGAGCATGAACGTGGGGGGAGTGAGCTTCACTCTGTGTGTAATAATCCAGCAAAAGAAGATGGAGATTTCTGGAGATTTCCCACGTTCTGATTGTTTTCCTACACAATTCTCAAGTCAATGAATGCAAGAGAGATTTCTGCAGTAGCTTCTGCTCCGGTCAGGAGTCCAAACACAATTTAAATATTCACGTCCAAGTTATAATGGTGCAGAAGCTAAAATTTATTTAAAAAGATTAAACAGCAAAAATCATAAGGGAGAGAGACTTTTTTTTTTTTTTTTTTTTTAAACCAGAAGGTTCTTTTCTGATTACTTAAGTTAATTTTAAACACTATGCAGTCAGCCTCTGAACGGAAGCTCATAAAAGACAATCCTTCAGAAATTAAACTTTCGTGGAACAGATTTTACTTTACTTATTAAATAAGTGTTTCCAGCATAACGCTCAGACTGCACCCAAGCCTACTCATGTCAAGAGAAAACAGAGCAAAGAGAAGAAGCTGGGAGTATCTACTATAGGTAAGGAATGCCCACAAAACTAAAAGAAGTCCTTACAAGAAAACCTACAAATACCACCAAATTTGCAAACTCTGTATCACCCCAACTGTATAAAATCCTAACCAGTGCTAGATCTCAACTGAATTATTAAACCCCCCTGATACAGAAGTCAAGGGTTCTAATACTAAAACAAACAAACAAGCAACCTCTATACAAATACCATCAAAAGCTTTTGAGAAGATTCAGAGCAAGATCTTTAGATGAGAAACTAGGCTGGAGCCAAAAGAAGATTATCATGTTTTAAAACAGGAATGTACACACACCCTCCCAAATACCAAAGGATTACATTAGAAGTGAAAGGGATGGATAATAAGCTTCATTTACCTAACGTGATAGCATGAAGATGATCCTTTCCTTGAAACAAGAAACATAATGAAAACCCTACACATTGGTGACTAGGAAGAGAAACTTCCCTGGATATACTCATTAGTGGCACTGACCTTACATTTTCAGACAAGTTCCTTTAATGACCTTACAAACTCTTTCCTAAAAAGCCAGTAGATCATTTTGAGCTCATCTCTGTGTTTGCACTGCTGGAGGCATTTCCTGCCACTACTGAGCTTAAAATTCAGTTTCCATCAATACAAAGTCTCGGACATTTTCTTATCTAGCGGCTCAGAATCGCAAAAACCATATTCTCACTGCCCTGAACAATCCCAAATAACATCCGCTTGAACTGTCCCAAGTGATTTAACATCTTCAAGAATCTTTGTCACTCAATAGCCACCTATTTCCGCAGATAATTAGGAGTTCATTGAACAGTGGTTTGCTCTGGCTTCTCCATAGAGATCCTGGCTATTTATCAGTCCTTTTTTCCCCCTTCAGCTACTTACATCCATTAATGCACCAAATTAAAAAAATAAAATAAAATAGGAAGGAAATCCTCTTTCCCTACAACGTTTTAGCATGTGTAGGAACAACATGGGCTGAAGTACTTTCAATAACTTTTCTACGCATCTAAAGATTCCCCAGTAAGTGGGTTGTTTTGTTGCTCCTGACACCTTAAATGATAGATGCATAAGTACGCCTTCTCATGGTGAGAGCTGTCATGCCCATATGATTTGTTTCTTCTTATTACAGCATTCCACTTCTACCAAGCTTTTGACATATTTTTTGTGTCTACATTCTTATTTAAACCAGACATTGCTTTCCACACACCTTCGTTTTTTTCTCCTGTTTAAGATCTGCAGCATTTGTGCCTAGAATACATCTACGGTTACTTCTTGCCCTGCCTATTTTTATGTACTGATTATCAAGAACTATTTACTTGTAATGTTCCTTGTTATTCTTTCACAAGTTTTATTATATTCTATTATTTTTATTACTGGATCAGAGGATTTTCATCATTTTCTCAGCTTGTGATGCATCATCCAGATTTATGCGCTCTTCCAGTGCTTTTCTAGCTTGGAAAATGAAACAAAACCAACATATAAGCCTCGGTGATGAATAATGCCAGCAGAATAACCGCAACCAACCAGGCATGGCTGAGGTGAAGCCCATCTTTCTTGTGCACACTTGCTCCAAAAGCTGTCCCAGTTCATAGGAAACCTAAAACTATGCATCCCAGTACTACTTTTTCAACCAGCTATCAGCCTTGGCTTCTTCCCCTTGGCCGTGCAGGCAGCTGTATCCTGCAGAAGCACCCTCAGCATAGCAGTGCAGCGGTCAGAAGGGCCCGTGCACCCCAGCCTCCCCTCTCCCCTTCCCTGTGCAAGTCATCCCCCCGCCTTGGAAGGGCAGGTTTCCCAGACTGTAACCGAAACGCAACCAAAGCCCCAGATGGTTTCACAACTGCAGGGAGAAAAAGAAGAGTATGTGAAGCCTTCCTGATCTAGGAAACTGCTGGCATAGCAACCACAGAGAGGAAAATCAGAGCAGAGCATTTTTTCAGTGTGAAACCATTATTTTTAAGGAGTCTATGGGTAAAGCCTTCCCTGCTTAATACGGTCCTTATCAGAGAGCTGTCGGGGGGAAGGGGGGGAACACCGTGGTTATTTGGAAGTTTGAAATTGGATTTTCCAAAGCCTCACATCAAAAGTGAATTTTCAATAGGTAATATGGCAAGAACGCATATTCAGTACTACCCAGCATGAAATGCTAATTGAAACTGAGGTCAAGGTGACTTGCATCTTGACAATCAAACAACACATGTTCATTAAAGGAAAATATTACCAGATGAGCTTGATTGCTTTTTTAAAAGAAACGGACAAAATTAGACTAAAGAAATGAATTGGAGACAATTTAACATTTATAGATTTCAGTAAGGAATCTGATATATTACTGTTTAATATCCTGAGGGAAACCATTAATTAAATTGGCTCATTCTAAAATGCAATTAAATTGATACAAAGCAGACCACTGAGCTTCAGAAACCACGTAATAGCGAACCAGAGTCCTCACAGCATCTACAAGAGCTTCCGCAGGCCCAGGTTAAGTCCTTTCTGAAGCACCGTAAAGGAGCTGAAAAGCCACGCTGGGAGAAGCTTGTCTGAGAGCAGAGATGGTGCCGAACACCCAGGGAGCTGGGGAGAACGGGACTGACAGTGAGATGGCAGAGCTCATAAAGCCAGGTCTGCCTGGGGTGCTGCCTCCCTAACACACATCAGGAGCAGGGAACCTGACGGGTACTTCACCAGTCTTTGAAAACAGCGGCAGCAAAGACAACCCGGCTGTGACAGCTGAGAGCAAATTGCCCGGGGTGATGCCGTAGTAAAGGAACTCAGAACCAGGCAGCTAACATTGTCTTTTTTTTTTTTTTTTTTTTTTTTTGATCATTTGCGTATCTGAGGTCTGCAGTGTTCTACCAATTTGGGTAATACACCCAGATCTCCAAAATGTGGATTTATGAGTTCAAGCCTGTGCAGCTCTTGTCAGCCTCACAGTCAGGTTGCCAACACTCAGCTGCCTGTCGAAGAGCCCTCTCTGCAGCCCAAAAGGCACATAATTTAAGAACAAATGGGTGAACTCGGCTATTAGTACCAGGCCTGAACAGCTGGAGACTGGTTGACTGTTGAACTAAAGCTGGATACAGATTGGCAAGCTCACAAAAACAGGTTTCCTACCAGAGTCCTAGAACTTCCTTTTTGGGGTCTTATTGGAAGTAGAAGGAGAAAAAAGAATTCTCAGCATTTGGGGACTTTATTTTCTAGCCTAAACAAAATCAGAAAATACAAAAATGCATATACATGGGAAACGAATGCTACATTTTTCCCCGAACCCTAAAATATATTTGCTCTGGTTAGTGGAAAGGCTTGTGCTGAATCACTGTCCGTTTGAGCTTTAAGGCCTGAAGTGCCTTTAAGACAAATAACGATTTTTCCCTGAGCGAGGGAAGCAGCACAGCTCTGCTCCCAGCGCCAGCCTGTGCACTCCTGGGCCTGTGACACCATTTTGCAGCACACCGGCAGCATGGCAGGAACACGCAGTGCCTTCGGCACAAAAATGCCTGCAGCCAGTGCCCTTTCCATCCCCGTTCCCCATCTGCTCGCCCATCAGGCCTCTCACCCAGACAAGTCCTTGGGTGGAAGCTGTCACTGGGCCACTGCAGCCCTTCCGCTCCCAAAGAGGGCAGCGCTGTGCCATACAAGGAAACCCAAAGCTGTAGGGCACTGGGGGCTGGCATCTGTATTTCGGGGAAAGGGCCCTTCTGTAAGGAGCAGCACTTGTGCTCCATGCGAGCACTGCAGTGGGGATTTCCACTTCTCAGGTGAAGAAGAAACCACCCGGGCTGCAAAAATGCCCCGGTCCCTGCAGCAGCCAGAGGGGGTGATCACCAAACCATGCTGAGGAAATGCTGGGGAGGCTGGCCTGGATTGCAAGGCAAATCTCCCTTGCTCCTTTCTCTAAGGGTCTAAATACTGTATTTAAAGCGGAATACTAAAGTGTTCAAAACATTTTAATGTGCCTCTGATGGGCTTCCACCAGAAAAGAGAATCAACTACTATTAGAACTCCTGTAAGCAGCTTATTCCTCATTCCAAAAATATTGTTTCTTCCTTAGTGCGTGGAGAAGCGTGGCATCGAGTCCACGAAAGCTTCCCAGCAAGTGGAGAAAACTGGATAAGAACCAAATGGACCAGGAACTTTGTGTGAATAAAATATCTACAATATTTACATTCGGTTCTCATTTATAATGTTGTATGTTTTGTGATTTTTTTCTTTAACAGAAAGACTTGTGCAATTTTAATTATGCAGAATATTTCGAAGGAAGAGAATTCAGTCCAGAAAGTTATCCCGTAGTCCTGATGAAACACAGCTATGCTAAAAATGAGAAGAAACCAAAACTGTCCTAGCTGATAACATGGGAATTTGTTCCTTGACATAATTTCTGGAAGCACGGCAAGTTTTCACACCAATACCAACATATTTTCTTTGTTAACAGTAAACAGCAGAAATTCTGAGTTCAGGGCAGTACCACAGCATGCAATTCACAGCACTCTCAAGCAAGAGGTCCCAAACCTCAGAGCTGCTCGGAAGCCTGGCAGAGGAAGGCCCTGCAGCAATCAGCGCCAGGCCCCCAGGTGCCTGCGGGGCTCAGGCCTGCACCACCACTCTTGACTGATGAGACCGTGCTGTACGCAGGTCCTCCAGAGCACGCTGGCTTTATAGGCACGTAAGCTTAGCCACAAACAAAAATGTGGCTGCTTGGGAGCTGCCTTGGCCCAGCGCTGGCGTGGAAAGAACAGACACAGCAGTGCTGCTCCAACAGAAAGCCCTGCTGAGGTCTGTGTAACCAAATTCAATTTAATTGTGTTCTTACTCTGCAGGTCAAAAAACCTTTCAGAACTTGCTAGGCCTTTACCAGCCTTATTGCTTGCAAAAACGTTGCACAAATAACAAGTAGCCCCCCATTACCGAAGCTGCTATTTATCTAAGTGCCTCAGATTGAAAGGTGAGCGCAAATGTGTTGAAGACACTGCTCCTCAGGCAAAGGTCTGTCTGGTAAGAGTCCCTCCCAGCCTCTCCGCAGAGAGAAACTATCAGAGAGGCATTTGGTAGAGGTTTTGAGCAGAGAGAAATTTTGAAGTATTCCAGTTCCCAAGTTTGGGTTCATTTTCACTTCCAAATGACATACAAGCTTTGCATGCAGGTTAATTTGAAGAGTCCATCTAAAGAAAATTTGGTCCTTTGATACCTGTTATTTCAAAATCATTTCATGAGTTTCAGTCACCTATAGGATTGCTGAAGATCTGTACCAATGGTTCAGTCAAGCCATTGCTGTCCACACGTGCTCTATCCAAACTGCTGCGGGAGAGGACACTGGGAAGCCCACACTAGGCTGAAGGGAAAAAAAAACATTCAAGCCACTCTTGGACTTACTGGGGTTGATTTAAATTTTTTTTTTTTTTTTTTTTTTTTTAAAGAATGCAAAATGACTTTTGGTAGCTCACTAAATACATCAGTCTATTACAATGAATTTCATTCTATTGACCTTTTAGGTCACTGTACTATAACAAGATAACGCAGTGAAAATGCTCACTTAGATAAGCAAAACCTTTTCTCTTATAGCCTTAACATCTAAAAAAGCTTGTTCATTACTGTAGAGACAAACCATGCTTTTTCCTGGGAACTGAGCGCCTACAGGGTACGAAAGCTGTCTGGCAAGTTTCGCACCTAAGTAGAGGAACTGAGAACAGATTTTTTATTCTTTCCAGCTTTATCGGGAGAAAAGAAAAAAAAAAGGAAAAAAAAACAACCACCACCACCTTTACATCCAAGTAGTCACAGAGTTTGTCTTAGTTATTTTCAGGAAAATTGGCCTCGTCAGAAGACAACCAGGAAGATGGGGAGAATAGTGGTATAAGCAGCATGAGATATATGAAAAATAAGCAACCTTTTTTTGACGTGGATGCTCCATGGGACTTGAACTAATTTGCCTTTTACTGTCTGGGGAGCCCAAAATATTACAACAGGAATGCAAGAAGGAAGCAAGCACGTTTGACTTTTGCTGGAAGGACTTGAATAAATGCTTCAGTAAGTCTTGGTTTTCAAACTCTCTACAAGCTGCAAGTGCTGGAAGGGAACATCCGTGGGATTTAAAGAGCACTGAAGTTATTGCCCTGATCCCTGGTGAACTGCAGCCATGCAGTCCCAGATATCCCTCAAGCCTTAACAGAACACCAGGGGACTGAAAGAAAAACTCTGGTTTGCACTTCTGCAAAATGCCTGCTACGGTGGCACATGGGAAGGGCATGTGGAAACAGGAGGAGAGGAAAGCAGAGCAGCAGGAAAAGTCTTTGCTTTATCCCAATATCATCCCTGAACTAAAACTCTGTATGTGCTGGGGCACAAAAGCCACTGACAAGCTTTTGCCTGCACCTGTTACTTGTTGTAAGCTAAAAGGTCTGGGGGTTATGGCCCTCACTTCTGTGAGGTCAAAACTTCTACTTCCAACCCTGGGATGCAATTGGAGCTGATAATATTTCAAAACTCACAGGACTTGTGGATTTTAATTGGAAGCTAAAATCCTGTATCAATGTTGTGCCACGCTTATCGTGATAGCTGGAAAACAAACAAACAAAAACCTCAAAAATACTCACTTTCAGATCCAGACCTAGATCAAATGCCTGGCAAATCTGTAGTTGTCTGATTCAGATGTGGACAGCTGGGGCATGCAGCACTGCTGTCAGAGGATCAGCCCCAACTGCGTAAGACCTGAGCCCATTAGAAATAATTCAGGAGGACAAGTAACAAATACTGCGTGATCGCAGCTTTAGATAGCTGGGATATAGCAATCAGAGGGGAACAGACCCTGTCGGGACTCGGAACACGTAGGGTGAAATTCTTTGGAGCTACATGCTGTGTGATGTGCAGAAAATTCACTTCTGTCTTCCTTTAGGTGCTGACCAAACCCAGCCCCTATACCGTACGGAGAGCAGATAGAGAAATGGTATACATTTTCACAGATGCTGAGAACTCCAAGTTCCTGTAGTCAGAGCCCAACACAGCCCCAGGGACAAGCTCAAGCCCATGTTTTTGTCAGCCTCTCAGTGGGGACTGCCCTGCCCTTCCCCTGTAAGCCCTCTCCCCGTGCTTTCCCGGGGGGCACACAGACGCACAGCTCTGCAGCACAGAGATGCGTGGGCCTTGTGAACACACCACCTTCTGCACCCTCGAGATACTGTCAGAAACCAACACCAAGCAATGCTGCACCTGCAGCCCTGAGATGGAGAAAAAATAATAGCAAAGAATAAAATCAAGTCAGTACTTTAAATGATCGTTTTTGCTATAAGCAGAGCAGCAGGCTCAGTGAGGAGCCTTGCTTTGAGAAAGGCCAGACTGACAAATCTCAGCACCCACCATGGACCAGCACCACTAAGGAGAAGCACGATGGGGCATTTTCCCAAGGCAGGGGCAGCCCT
Source organism: Aythya marila (assembly GCF_965140915.1). Taxonomy (NCBI): domain Eukaryota; kingdom Metazoa; phylum Chordata; class Aves; order Anseriformes; family Anatidae; genus Aythya; species Aythya marila. The sequence continues at coordinate 36,326,345 of NC_139048.1, forward strand.
GCTGAGCTTGCAGGAACACACCTGAGATCCTGCACCTCTCAGCTGGTTGCAACGTCTGCTTTGCCAACAGGACTTTAAAGAATCACCTAAGACAAATGTTAAGGTATAAAAGCGCCTGATAAAATAAAACATTGGCTTACATTGAACTGGGACTATATTTTGGCTCCCTAACAAGTGCTGAAGCACGCCGGGACTGGTTTCATTGGTGAGGAAAGGTTAACACCCTGACACTTAAAATTCTTTGCATGCTGATATTTTCCACTTGTTCCTTAGCAGTGGATATGACCATAGAGACTTTGTAGTGATTTTTCCTCCAGCACATAAAAGCAACAGTTCACACACCGTCCTTCCTCAGAGGTGTTTCTGCCTGGAAAAGCAAGTGGCCCCCAGGGGCTGACTGGACCAGGACAGGCAGTGGCTGGGACCCCAGGGGCTCCTCTCCTGCCTGGCAGGGAAGCCAGGAGCAGAAAACAGTTTCTCCTCACAGCCCTCATCTCTAGATGAGGTGGAGCTCTGCTTTTCCTGCAGTGAGAGTGCAGCTCTGCTGACGGCAGCAGTCGACGTCTTCTTGAGGAGCTGCTGTATTTTCTCCCATGTCCAAAGTCATCTGTTTATTTTGAGACAGTGACAAAGTCTCTGCTGCTCTCCAGACAACACCGTTACCATGTCAGTACAAAACATCCCCCTCCTCTGCCTCCGTCTGGCCGCCCCTCCCTGCCTGCATGCGTGTGACGGGTGGGAGGACAGCGATTTCCTTTCGCTAAATTATCCCTCTAAAACGTTACCTCAGTTGTTTCTGGACGAGCCTAACACTGCATACCTCTTCCAGCCACATGCCTCTGCTGTTTTCTGAGCTGCGGCTTCCTTTTCTGGCCCACGACAGCAACCCCAGAGCACGATGCGCTGCCGCAGCTGGTTGACACCAACCAGCTCTTTGGGCTGGCAGGAGCTTCCCTGGCCATTTCCCCAGCATATGTAAAACGGGCCGGGCCGAAGCTGAAGGTCAATGAGGTGATATGCTGCATGAATATTTTTCTTTCATGTTCCTAAAAGCACTCTATGTACTAGCAAATAAACTTTCATGACAGCAACATCAGCCCCTCACATGTTCAATGCTGAATTTGTGGGTGTTTTTACCACGACTGATACCAGTGCTCGAGAGAACAAAGATTAGCAGAGCTGCCAAAGACTGAAAGAAACTGCAAGTAAGCGAAATTCCTCCTAAATTTTTCAGATGTTATGGAGATGGAAAATAAAGGGGTTAAAATACTTAGAAAAAGGTAACGTAACAGAGATCCCTATTTCAGCAAAGCCAACATGAAAAATTGTCCTTACCAGTCAGGGTGTATTGTTTGCTGTCTCTTCTGGATATTTTAATCATGGGAGAAGCATCCTTTTAGTCCCTAAACAAATGTACGGCATGTGATACGTGCTGGAAGTGAGCTAAAGCCGACGGGAAGAACGACAGCAGTTGTACACGTTTGTTGGCCTGTTGGATGGGGCAAACGGAGCCCTTCCTGAGCAGGGCAGGAGCTGGGCCAGAGCACAGGGGCTGTGCAGCTCATGGCCCATGGGCACGGCCCGCTGACCGGGATTTGTGTCCACCGCAGGCACCACTGCCCGAATCGCCCTTGCTGGAAAGGGACAGCGCTGCTGTTACCCAAACTGTAGGTGGTAAATCACAAAGTATTTCACGGCCGTCCCAATGGAGTTATCTTTCACTGGTCATAGCAGAAGAATGACTTCAGTTTGTTTTTTAATTTTTCAAAAGGGATGGGCTGGCTTGCACATGCCAGAGTCCTGACCACGGCGAGGTGCGGACAACCCAAGGCCCGGGGCTGACACGCAGGCCTCCTCTCTTCTGCACAAGAAGCACCACAAGCAGGACCTGCGTGCCCTTTGACAGAAGGGGCTTCACCTCCCCTTGCCCCTTGAGCCTCCTGTCCCCAGAACAGCCACCAGTGGGTCACAATGCAGTTTCCATAAGGCAGGTGGATTTCCCAGCTGGCGCCCAGGGAGAGCCAGAGGAACTTGCTGCCCCCCAGGGAAAATGCAGGGCAGTCAAGGATCTCAGCTGCCTTCCCCAGCACCGAACTCGCACCCATCCTCCCCTCGGCAATGGCAACAGAAGAGAGAAATTCAACTCTGAGAAATGCTAAAACCCAGCCAAAAACACAAGCCAACAGAGCAGGCGGCCAGCAGGGTCGTGTAAGTATGTGATACGTGACAGCGTGCTGCGTTTTATTAAACAGCAAGCACCTCGCAACAGAGGAACCGTCTCCAAAACGTTAATTTTCCTACAGTTGATTAGCTGTCCAGCATCCAGACTCACTTCACCTATGGGATGGAGCACGCGTGGGAGGGAAACTGGCAGCGAGCACAGCAAACGAGTGCCAGTGTGCGGTCGCGAAGTGCTCTCGCACCACGGTGGGGATTAGTGCGTTCCTCAGAGAAATGCCAGATACTCCCCCCGAGTTCCTCACTTCTTTTTTTGGTGGATGGGGGCAGCATTGCCTGTTAGTCCTTCAGTCAGACACTCCTGCCCACTTCTTTTGGGCAGGCTGACAGACACAGATGTATCATCTACCTCCTCCACACTGGCGTGCAAGGCTCTCAGGAGCCTCCTGCCTGCAAACACGTCCTTCTTTATTTTTTAATTAAAAGCAGTCTTGATGTGCATTTTAATGCAGAAAGGCCTCTCTCAGACAATAGCATTTCTATTTTGTTGTTCTTTTTCCCTCAGCTCTGCAAACAGGAAGGGGGCTGAGCTGCCCTGCCTCCCGGTGCATGTGGCTGCCGCACACAAACGTCAGCCTGTTTCTGAAGGCCAGCGTGCAATGGGAACGATCTCGTTCCCGTAAGTCAACAAACAATGTTTAGAGAGGTCTGTGCTGTGGGAGGATTTCCTAATGTAACGCAAGACAGACTTAAAACACATGTCTACGCCGGTAAAATTAATAAAGCAACAGGGCTGTGTTGGACAACAGATACAGGAAAACAAGAACTTTCTCCTGATGACTTCACCCCAAAGGGGTCAGCTGCAAATCATGGGCTGCATTGGTTGGGAAGGGGAAGCTCTGGAGATTTCACGAAGAACTTGAAAGCAAACTCGTAGACTTGAATAACAAAAACAACATTTTTCTTCTAAGAAAAAAAAAAAAAAGGAACATTTTCCCAGCATTGTATCACAAGGGCATCACTCATGGGGCAAGTGTTGCAACCTGCATCAGCAAGGAACAAGCCTGGCCTGAGCCACTGAAGAGTTTGTCTCACCCCTTTCTCACTCTGTGGACAAACAGTAACATGTGGACATGTCTCTCCCACACCCCACATTCACCCATCTATTTTATTCAGGCAATCTTAGGGAAGATCAAAAAATCAGGTCAACACTTTTAGACATCAAAAAAGACCAAAAAAAAAAAAAAAAAGTCCCAAGTTTGTCTAACGAAGCTTGGTTAAGAATGTGTCAGCAAAGGAAGTTTGCCCCTTCCTGTAAATCAGGCAGAGAGGGACAGATCCCCCCCCAAGACAGGGCCAGGCTGCCCCGACACAATCCTCAGATACACCTTGAAAAAAGACATTTAGATAATTAAATTGTGGACCTTTTTTTCCCCATCTTCTCAACATAACTATCAAAATAAAAACTGATCCAGTTGTCTGGAAGCCTCTGAGTAATCTGCTAGAGTCCAAAAGGAAATTCTAGGGAATATTCTTGACTCTTAACAACCCATTTCTGGACCACACGGATCTTGACCTACCTCACCATGGCTGTTCCCAGGTATACCATCACCTGCTTCCACCAAACAAGGCTTTAAAATGTTGCCTTATCTATTTTATTTTTAAGTACTTTGCATGCAAATGAAGTACTCGTGCAGCACGCTGCAGTTATAAAAGCTTTACTCCTTTTTCCATTGCCTGGGGAGCACAATAGATGTTTCTCATTTATTACCACGAAGATCTTATCCTCTACAACTTCAAGACCTCTAAAGATCAACCATTAGTAATCTAATTTTAATAAATAAGTAGCATGTTGTAGAAACCTGCATTAAAATCCCACAATCACATGTACACGCAAAACCAAAAACTAAACTTCTATGTGGTAAAAACAAACAAAAAACCCACACATGCTTATCTTAACTCTGATGATCAGCTTTAGCCAAACTCTTAATCTACCTTAAACTTAAGTGCATCTCCTGTTATTTGAACTAAAACTTCTACTTACTGCACTGCATTTGATTCAATGCCAACTCGCTATTTTCCTAAAAACAAAACAAAACAAAAACAACAAAAAAAACTTCCCAATACCTAAATTTATTTAGAATAGGACAATCACAGAAATAAAACAATCACTGACTCCCCTAACCACATCTCAAGTCTTTTACCTTCCTTCCTGAAATTACATGAACCATATGACCAAAGAAAAACATTGAAGCAGAAGTCGCTGCAATTCCACAAACCATATAAAATAGTTATTTGTTATTGAAATGTCTAAACTACCAAAATGTTTAACTTATTTTCTTCAGTTAAAATGTAAGACAGCAATAGCCAAAGTACTCCAGTGTTGTTGACTATGGAACTCTGAGGATGGAAGAAAGTTTAATAAGCAGTAGGTAATTTTCTCAGACTTCACTAGTTATAAAACCTCTAAACATGTGATACTTTTATGTAATCTCGTAAAAGCTTGTTTGAAATTCTTTAATATGTGTGGCTATACTGATCTAATGAAGTTCATCGTTTGAGCCAGAACGATGTTGTTTTGTGAGGCTATTACCCGGCCAGCTTCCAGACTCTTATGAAATACAGCTGCTGCACGATTCCTGACGAGTCCAGACAGTGCCTCTGGGCACCTCAAAGCTCAGTGGCAGATTTTAAACCACAACTCACAGGTCACTGTCCTCAGACAGAGTTTCAGCAAGCTACAAGTGTGTTGTATGAATTCACCAAGAGCAACTTTGACACACTACAGCTTTACATGCAAAGGAAAAAAAAAATCTTTGCTTAGTGAGACTCACACAGAAGTTTCCTTTATTGCTTATGACCCACATGTGAGCTGCAGCTGTCCTTGTGCTCCTCATCGACACCAGAAAATCGTTAGCCTCCCCTATACCCTTATCACTGCACAGCAGAAGCACACCTTTTCTCACTGCACCAAACACACTATGAAGTCCCAGCACACTTTTCTACAGGTGCTATAGGGGATTCACATCAGATGTGCCAGCCCCATAACTACCTGAAAGAACACTTTATTTCCAAGCAGACAGTAAAGCTTGCAAAGCAGAGAAGAAAATACTGTTTCTATTAAAACATATTCGTTATTCAGCAATGCAATCAATCAACAACTCTTTAAAAAAATCCTCAATGTTTATAACTAATTCATTTGGGAATCTTTTAATTTGCACTTCTTAGCAGTTAAGGATATCATTCCAAAACCCTTAATAATAATTAGCTAGTCACCACAGGGCCAAAAAGCTGACATTTCCGCATACTAATCTGACTGCTGGAATCACAATTCCAAATGTCAGAGCAACGGAGATCACTTAGAAATTTGTGAAGAGATAGTAAAGTTTTATTATTTTGGATAGGTTAAACGAATTGCAAGAAAACAGGAGGGGGTATATTAGGCATGACGTAAAAGAACTAACCTAAAAGATTTCATTAAAAAATCATTTTCTACCAGTTCTGATGAAATCAAAGTTGTAGCAGAAGAAAAATGGCTTCTTTTTCTAGTACAATTAAACATTATTTTAACATTTTTGCTAGCAAGTACAGATGACAGCAATTATCTGAATGATGTGCTCAGATATTTAAGTTTGATTTGTCCCAGAAATAACAGGGCACAGAAAGATTTTGAAGCTTCTGGATGTTCTGCAGAGGTTTACAGAATGCTGAAATGCCTTTGTGTGTATGTGTGTGCACGCGGGTTGATGGAAAGCCACAGGACTGATATTTTGCCCTGGAAAAAGAGTCAGAAAAGGTCAAAAGCAATGAAAACCTCAAAACGCTATTAGAAGTTTTGCTACATTTTTGCGGTGCCTTTGGAATCCCCTTCTCAGCATTTGTTACTCTCCCCTCGGCCCTGGCTGCCGCAGCGTGCTCCGTTCTGCCAACCCGGCTCACCCCAGCGAAGCCCGTCTCTCGGGGCGGTGCACGCCATGGCAGTAACGTCCTCCCGACTTGCCAATCTCTCCATCTGCTGCCACAGCAGGGGCGTTGGGAAAGCTCTACTTAGATGTCACGCTGCCTGTTGCTGCAAATTTTTGCCATCTGCTGCTAGTGCCTTCACTCCTATCCTTTGCAAAAGTATCAGAGACTCAAAAGGGAAAGCAATTCCTTTATCGTATGTTTAAAAATACTGTTAATTTGAATCACAACTGCTTTTTGATTGCTCTTGTATTTGCACAGACATAACAAGTAGGCGCAGACCGAGGTATTACGATGTAAGGTCAGATTGCACAGATATTAAATAACCAAGCATATTTAACCGTCTACACCAAAGCTACTTCTTACAACAAGCTTTTGTACTACTTGTTTTTTAAAACTGACTTGCATAACTCACAACCTGCGTGAATAATACGTGATTCTCTCATACAGCCGAGCCCCAAATTCATCACAGAGCTTATCACACTGGAAGGCAGCTTAAAATCATGCAGTATCACCCACAGAAACACACCATCCCTGCTTGCACAGCACCCCGAGCATGTGGCCAGCCACACGGGGAACCTTCTTTCCCTTCGGCTGCTTCTCTTCCACTTCACATAACTTCTTATGCCTGCACCTGGTAAACCAGGCCTCAGTGAGACTAAATATGCAGTTTCAAATACCCCTGGCTACAACACAACATTTTAAAACAAGTTAAAAATCAAGTATTCGGAGAATAAAACATCCTCTACAGTCCTTCTGTGGCCCAAATCCAAGCATCAATGCCCAGCCAGACCTCGAAGGCTTTAGGGACCACACAGCACACAGACAATGCATTGCCTCCACGGACAGAGCCCCACTGTGTGTGCAAGGGAGAGCAAAGAGAGGGATCGTGTGCCCAGACACAGCTGGGCCACCAACAACTTTCCAGACAATTTCTTTCACAGGATTTTTAAGAGGACTTACCTTAGGATGGTGCTCCTGGATGCTGGTGCTCCTGGATGCTGCTGCTCCTGTGGCAGGTCGCCAAGGCTAGCACTCCTCAGTCGGCAGCAGGTGAGGTAATAAAAGCAGGTGTCTCCCCTCACAGCCCCCCACTGAGCGCCCCACCCCTCCCCACCACCCCTCCCCACCTGGAGCACCGTCCGTCAGCAGCCCCTCCAGGTGTACCTCATGACACAAAAAGGCTTTTTTTGTACCCCGAATTGCTCCCCACAGCTGAGAAATCCTTACCTGTGTGCTACACGGCATGGCCACGGCCCGCCTCAGCTCGGCAGCCTGTGGGCGCCATCTCCTTTCAGTGCAAACTGCGAGGCAGCGCCTGGGGGTCACCGCGCGGGGCTGAGCTGCTCCCAAACACGCCTTGCATGGAGGGGACAAGGAGCACGGTGGGGCTGGGGGAAAATTTGGGGCCCATCCCGAGTGCCCTGGTGCTGGCTGAGGGCCTGAGGCGCTCTGTGAGGAGAGGGCGGCGCCACCCCCCACACACCTGGTCCCGCCGCTTCTGGAACGTTCCAGAAAGTTCTGGCAGCCACGCCCTGAGAGCACAGCTGAGGCACCCCTGGGGAAATTAATTGCAGAACAGGCAAAAATATCACATGGCAGGGAGTGAGGGGGAAAAAGTGGGAAAGTCCACACCTTAAGGGGGCAAGACAATGTATCATCAAGGGCAGAAGCCTGAATTTGGCCTCAAAAAAAAAAAAAAAAAAAAAAAAAAAGCAGGTGTAAGATCACAGCAGGGGTAGGGGGAAGGAAGCATTGCTCTGTTATACGCTTCTGTGCTTGAACAAAACAACGTGATTTTCACTTGCTTCAAGCAAAGGGAAAATCTGACATGAAGAGGTGGAGGTCACGCAAAAAAGCTTTCACCATCTTTTTGAGGTTTCCACACGCCCCTCACGTTGAGTAGCATGAAAATACACTGGAACGTTTATTGGAAAAGGATTTTCCTTCAGGAGTCACAAATATCTTCATTTGTCTGCTGCCAAATTTTGTGAGCTTGGAAAATTTCAAGTAGATAAAAATGCTTTAAGGTGAAACACTGAACTGTGACTGCTTTTGGGAATGGAGGTGAAAGGAACAGGCTCGGTGATTCTGTCACAGCATTCTGGGTTTTGATGCATATGTACAGACCCTGAAATGCACATGAACTTTCACTTACACCCAACATAGACCAAAGGTACAATGCCTCCAATAGTACTCAATTTATAGTGGAGAATTCTAAAAAAGCATTTTCATACAGTACATGATTTAATGCCTGTTTTGCCCCAGATAATATAAACAAACAAACAAAAAAAAACCAAACAAAAACTTGAAAGTGATTTGAGGAGCAGACACAAACAGTCTCGAAGCTTACAAATCCATCACAGAATGATGTCAGCAGAGAGATGACTTGAAAATGTTGGGTTTTACAGTTGCCAGCAGACCAACACACCTGTTGAGTCCAAAGACTTTATTCTCCTGACACATTTATGCAGCAAGACAATGCACTAGAAACAAGACCATATGCAATCCTGGTTTTGGGGTTTCATTATACTGTCTCCACAGCAGCTCCAAGAAAGAATATCCCCATCTTAATATGCAGCTGAAGAACATGGATGCATTGGTCTTAGCAGTGATATTACAGACAGATGGGAAGCAAGGAAGAAACATGCCATTGTACTCCAAAAGTTAAAGAGGAAGTGGGTGGACTTTAAAGAATCCTGCTATGTATAATTGTGTAGTTACTGGTGGTTACAGGAGATGCCCTGTGGAGTCACTCTGCATAATCATTTTTAAACTGTAATAAAAACACCATGCAAACAGACAGATGCTCCTTTTTATGAACGTAAAAAAAAAAAAAAAAAGAACCAAAGTAGTAAACAAATGCTTTCTTCACTTATTCTTCATTCATAATCACCCATACGAAGAAATGATGGCCTCATCACAACTGGTCTTGTAATCAGTGTGCTGTTTATGTTGTGCTTACAAATTTCATTTCAGTGCCCAGTGATCACTACCATCATCTGTGCCTTCACTGCCATTGTCTGTAGAGTGCTGCAGTCCCTACAAAGAGCAATGGAAATGCAATTCTGCCTGAACCTTTGAAATGTCTCAAAATCTCCCACTAGTAGTCCCTTGAAACTTTACTGCTCACCAGAAGAGAGCAAGAACTAGGGCCAAGTATGGGAGAGCCAAGATCTAGGAGAGGTGAGCAGACGAGACCAGCAGCCAAGAAAGCCAGCAGTGCCAGAAGCATTATTTCCACTCTACAGTCCTGACGTTCAAATCCCTTAAAAAAAAAAAAAAAAAAAAAAAAGCATTCAAAGCTCTCATCCACACTAGCGGTTCTGGATATTCGCCACATTAATCACTCATAGGAAAAGTCAATGTTGTGCTTGTACAAGCAAGAGCTCATCAAACTGCATGTAAAATTTTAAAATATAGCTCTTTCTAGCATTTGGAGTCCAAAAGTATGATGGAAAAAAAGCACTGAATCAACAGTGGAGCATCTGTAACTACTTTTAGTGAAGATGGAAGATAAACCAGTGCTGGAGGCACACTCAGAAGGAGCCTTCTTACATGATAGATGCCTTCAGTATTCCAGCATCTTGGCTAGTGTCATCATTTGGTGGAACGAGAAACACTGCTGGGAAAAAGGTAATTCTAATGTAGTTGAACAAAAATATCTATTGGCCCAAAGAGACTAGTCAGCTAATTGCCCCCAATCCAGCTTCCAAGCAAGATTCAAATTGTCAACAGTTTAGGGTCGCTTACTGGGTTATCTTTGTACTGATTTTTAGACTCTGGGCTACACTGAAAATATTTTTCAGTATGAAAAGAATCTACATTTTTAATAGTGAACTGTCATCCAAGCTGTTTCAGAGTAAGGACCTTTCTGGTACCTGCAATAGCAACTTCACACTGAGGTGAGCTTAGGCATTAAAATAGAAGCTTATTCTTGGAGAAACCAAAAACCATTGTACTGCACGGTGGAAAAAGAGTCCTAGTTGAAAAGATAGTGAATGTTCTGCTCAATCTGAACTTTAAACTTGATTTACTTTGAAATGCACTCATTCTCAGAATCATCTCGTCTTTTCTTGTAGTGCATTAACATTACATACAGCAAGATTTACAGCTTGAGACTGTGTTTTCCTTGGGATGCTTTTGTTTTAGGAACCATAGATTTGTGCCATGTCCATTTCAGACCTCTTCAAATCTTCTTTCTTCCTTGTCAAAGGCTGACAAAGTTATTTTTATCAGAGCAAAAAAATATAACAATATTCATATCAGTTCCTGGTGCTTGGGTTATTATACTAGTGGTGACTTTATTTCTTAAAACATTCAACAGCCATTGTCATAGAAATGACAAATTTTTACTTCATTACATAATTGTTTTTTTTTTTTTTTCATATTATGCTTTTTTTTTTCCCCCCATCTGTTAGTTTCCATTAAGTTGCAACACAGTTTTGGCACAAGCTTGGTAGTTTCCATCACAATGTATTAATCTTTTTTCATGTTTTGGTCAAACATCTGGAATCACTCTGCATCTCTCAGTAGAGCAAATATTGCCCAAATCTTTCTCCTTGGAAGATCAGAGAAGTTTGACAGCAATTGATGCTTTGACTGGCATATAAGTTTCTGAATCTTCATAACCAACTATCTTAATTTCCCAGCATAAATAAGATTTACTCTGATTCAATTGTCAAATTAAATACATAGAATAGGTCTGATAATTATAGCCCAGGATATTCTTAAGGATACTTGGAGTAACAAAATAATACACCTTAAATATACACACATGAAATTCCAAAAATTTTAGTGTATTTTTTGGACTAATTTAAGAAACAAGGTTTGCAAACAATTTTTTCCTCATAACTTGCTTTTCGATGAAAACTTATGAGTTACTTGTTGTTGCTTTGCTGCTGAAATTTGTTACAGTAAATAGTTTAACATCTCAGTCTGTTCTTCAATAGTTTACTTTCTTCAAGGTGAGGAAAAAATTAACTCTTGACTCCTCCTAATATCAGTGTCAATATTCAAATGGCAAATATGACTGTTCCACTTTGTCTTCTAAAATTTGCTTTGTTGATTTTACTAAATCATGTAAAATAGGAAAACCAGAAACACTATAAACAGAAACGCTGGTATGTCTGTAGGAGACAGGAGACAAAGAAACCCAAATTTTCCTTAGTACAATGGCAAATCATGATATTCAAAAAGCCACTTCAACTTTTGGGATTTATTTTTTAGATGCAGAAACGTCCCAGGTAATATTTTAAGCCAAGATAAAAATAAAGGAGGTTTATGGCAAAAGCACAAGTTCATTATTAGTAGTAGTAAAGTCTGTTACATAACATGAGAGAGAGGAAAAAGGACCATTGGAGTAGGAAACATGAAAATAAATGTCTGTTTCTGCAATACCCACAAAAACCTTCATTTAAACTTGAGCATATTTAATAAGGAATACTTATTATTCCAAAAGCTGTGAAGTCCATTAATGTTGCAACATACACATGATGGGGAGCACACGTGGATACTTAGTACTTAAGCAAGGTTTTCTGCTATGCCCTATTCATAAAAGCAGCATCATGACTTTTTAAATAGAAAATTTCTTTAATGGATTTATGTTCATTCTTCACTAAGTTGGGGTTAATTAAAACTGCTTTGAGATGTACCCAGAGGACAAAAACCAAAATAAATGTAAGTGCCAATCTACAACTTTATCAGCAATTGATTTGACTTCCAAATTGCTAAGTCCACTCCAAAATTCCCAAGCATGCAGTGGTAAATGTGTTCTTCAAGAGGATTAGCACCGGAAGCTAGACCTGAGTCTGCTGTCCAGACCCCAACTTTTGTCAAATGTGAACACTTTCCACTTGTGACAAATACTGTCGGGCAATGGGTGCATACCTTCAGGCTGTTTGTCAGAGAAGGTAAAAACGTGAATTGCCTGCAGCTCAGAAGGTCCTGCATTATGAACTCTTGGGGTGCATCCATCTGAAAACTTTTTTTTTCCTATACCAGATACTGCGTGAACTGTTTTAAGTAGGTACCTTTTCTAGCTACTCAGGAGTAGCCTCCCTCGGTCAGCTTTCAGAGGCTACGCACACTGATTTCCTGCCGGTTTTGTATCTGATCAACATGTTTCTCATATCCTTGTTGTAGCTATTAGTTTCATCTTGCTGTTTGTTGGAGCAACTGCTTGACTGGTTACTGGCATGTCCGTAAGACCATTCTTCTGTTTGTACTTGTCTTGAAGAACCTTTAACAATAAAATATTTTAATAATGAAAATTAGACTCATAAGCAAACTAGCTATTGTGAAATAAAAGAAAAAGGTGTCAATGAACAGACAGTAAAAGAAATAACCTACCTGTTTTCTAAGCTTGCAAAATTAATACATTACATGATTTTTTTGACAATAACTCATCCACCTCTTATATGGCAGGTACAGAAATACTGGCTTATGAAAAGCATTTACAATTAACTCCCTATCAGAGTAAGAGGCCATTTACGTTTCGACCAATTCAGACACCTTCCCTAGCTGCCTACATGTCTGTACAGTTCTCTTACTACACAGAAGCTATGGAAAATATTGTAGACAGCAATCATGCATATAAGAGATATTTCCAGAAGACCAATTGTTTTTCCTTCTCCAATAATCAAGAGCTGTGCAGCTTCAGGTAAAAAACCAAACCTTTCTTCTGCTCAGATGCCAGTGGTTGGTTCTTCACTGAGAAAAGGTAGCTGTAACAGTGTCCAAACATGTCTGGAAACAAATACTTCCTGGTTTACTTACTGCACTTATAGTAAAAGCACACATTCCAGAATATCCTTGCCTACTGCACATTTCCCAGTCAGCATGCAACAGGACTCAATACACCTTCTGTAACCATTTTTTCCAGGACTTTGTAAAGGTAACAGTCATCTCCACCAAGAAGTTGATTTGGAGTTGGGTCAAACAGTGAGGATGGATGTCCCGTCTAGGGTATAGGAATATCCTTCTCTTTTCTCTTGTGTATAGCCAACATTTCTCAGTACATCCTCCTCCTCTTCAGACTGAAGATCACTAGCTTTGCTTTTTTGACTGGTTGAATAGAGAAGTGATGAGTATCTGGACAGCAAAGCCTCTTCAGTCAAGGAGCAATCCTGTTCATGCCTTGCCATGCCAGCTGCCTGGAACACTGCTCACACTGCATGAAGAATAGCTCTGATGGTCCATCATTGTTTCTCCTCTTTCCTATACCACCTTTACCATTCTGCTAACTGTAGCCACACAGTAGTTTCATTAGAAGCAATTCCCAAATAAACAGTCTGCAAATGAAACCATCTTGTTTCAGATCCCTGTTGTTAGTTATTGCTCCGGCATCGGAAGTGCTGTGCAATCTGCTGGTCCACCTGCCTCTGCAATTCCCACTTAATTTATGCCAACGCCTTGTGAATTGGTGCTGAGTACTACAGCCTCGGGTTGCCTTCAAGAGAAGAGCTGATCTGTCCCTGTTCCTGCATCATTTTCCTGAATATGTACTGGGAGTTGCAGAAAACATTTTTAAGAGGTCAGTGATCCAGGAATACTGTAATTTGAGTAAGTGGAGAGCTGTGTGTACAAAATAATCAACTAAGAAAACACATTAGACTGGAATGATGAAGTGCTTGGACATACTGTGTGAGGCAAGTAACATTAAATGCATCTCACTACATTTCAAACAGACAGGATTGATGAAACATTGCCTGCATATTACCTCAGCGGGAAAACTATTCCTCTTGCTAGATTTCAACCGGTTCCAGGGCCAGTATCCCAAATAAAAAAATCATATTGATTGTCAAGAATTGAGTTCTTTTACACTGAAAGCAACAGTGTAACAACTGCCACAAAAGAACACAAACAATCAAACCAAGCAGTCCTTAAAATGGGAAGGCCAAATGAAAGAATAAAACTCACGTAAGCCAAGCCATTAACACCTGCTCTGAATTGAACCTGAGAAAATTTAATCCCTTTTGCATTATTTTTTTAATGAGGTATAGCAAAGAAGTGTTCTCATTTAAAAGCCAAACATATTGCATGTGATACAAAAAGAACAGTAGAACAGAGTATTAGCATGTGAAAGAAACATGTTGCAATTATGTGAAATACTGCTTTTTATATTTTATTAACAAGCAAGCATCCCTGGAATTGGGTCTAAATAAAAATATTTCATTAACCAATCAGAATACAAGGGAGTTATATAAATTTATTTTACGGAGCATTGATTAGTTTTGAAAATTCCCATTTGTACTGTTTTAATTTCATCTTTTATTTAAAAAATCACTAAAAGGACACAACCCACAAAAATACAATCTGTATCTGCTCTATATTTACAGATAACTGGTCACTATTAAGGCACAGATTTAAAACTAACATTTTTATGTAGCAAGTCAAATATTTGTGCATAATACAACACTAACAATACGGTATGCTGTACTGTCATATTCCCTTTGTGGAATCAAAAGAAGTGAGAAATTCTTTTTCCAGTGTGTTCTTCTTTTTTTGTGTGTGTGAAGCCCTATTGAAAATAACGTTGTTAATGGGAAATTCTTCACTTTGGTGTAGATGATGATAAGCACTGCTCAGCAAAAGACCACATCAACTTAATACTGTAATAACTTCTGTTTCCAAATATAATACTGTCTAGATATATAGCATGCACTTATGAAAGACTAACAATGTAAGAGTGTAAAGAGTTTTGATGCTTTTAGGTTCAGGCAAAATAAGCAAGAAGGGGTTGCAGAAAGTTCTGTACGAAGTGTTGTTGAGTATTTCAATAAAAGGTCTTATAAGATCAACATGACTGAAAACAACTTGATTTTCAAACAATGGTCTTGAAAACGCAAACATTTAAATGAAAGCTTGTTTGTAAGCACATGTATCAGTCCACATCAATGGAGCTATCTATGTGCTTAGAAGCAAACGTAAGAGTAAATAGCTTTAGAATTAGAAATTGTGGCTTCCACAAGGGTTTGCATGAAGTTCTCTTTCCTGTGTAACAAACACACACACAAATACCTCACAAATAAGTGGATATTTGCCTATGGCATTTGAACACAGTAGCTTTGATGTGAACAACTGTGTGCATGCAAGATGCAGTTCTATCCATTCTAATCCGAAGTACAATTTTAAACCCAGAGGAAGCTAACTGCTACTTGATCTACAGTGGAAGTCACCCAGCTATACACCATTAAGTAGATATGGCTGAAATGAGTACTGAGCAGTTATTTTTTGTTAGCCACAATAGGCTTTATATCATTGCTTGATCATCTATGCCCTCAAGTAATAACTTCTTGAAATTCCCTTTGTGTGTGCAAATCTCTTGACCTCATTTTGTTTTTCTCACCTTAAAAGAATTATCCATGGAAAGTGTCAAAACTATTTCTCACCCATTTTTGCATAAAAACCAACTACTGTAAATGTTACTCTAATGCCTTCTGTTAAGAGCACTTGACAGTGGTTTATGTCCATCTCAAAAGGCTTGTACACTGAACATAAATAATACATTACAGTAGAGGTAATTCACAACATTTCTTATGGGAAAGCTTTTCAACAAATTAATGCTTGGAAATTTTATATTGCATTGCAGAAAGAGGCACTTTATGAATTCCTTCATTATATGAGAACCCTTCATAAACCCATAACAAGACATCTGTAAAGACAGAGGAATAATATTGCCAAATTATTCAGACTTTCACAGTGTAAGAATGCAATAGTTAGCTCTAGCCACTTATAATATCGACTCTGTTGAACATAACTTGTTTCAGAAATAGTTCATCTCCAGAGTTTTAAACACTTCTGCAGCTGACCATTACACATCTAAACTGAACAAAACAGATGCTATTACACCTATTTCATGTTGGTCACTTATTCGCTGCATGCATAGTCATGTAAGTAATATGCGTCATTTATTAAATGGCAACAGTGCCGTCTTGTCAAATTAGATTAGTTGTATTTAATCAAACTGACAGCCCAGAGCTCTAGTTTGATGAATGCCTTTCATTCTCTACCATAAATCTGCAGTAGATCAGTTTAATGTTACATATTGTAGGTGTATAGGATCTAAAAATAAAAGTCTGATATAAATAAGTGTCCTTTAGTGGCAGGATACTAAAAATAGCCCTTTGCTTTAAGACAACCATTAAAAACAGTTTTAGCATAAAGGCAGCAGTTAAATATGATGACCGCAAAGGGTTAATATTGCAAGGTCCATTTTGGTCTTTCATTGCATCTGTTACAGTTAGCGAATTTCATTGCAAGCAGTACTAGACTGCTTCATGAGAGCATAATAGGACTGGTCCACTACCGTGTGGCTGGATTTTGGAACAATCTCTTCAGGTAGCTACTGGGGAGACAGAGAGAAGGGAAATCTGCATAAGAACCAGTTCCTAGTACCATTAGAGTGAGAAGTGACTTAATGCAGGAACATTGAAAAAAATTTGATTAGTGCCAATATAAAAATCAATATGGAAATGAAAGAAATAAATTTCCACAGGACAAGAAATCAGAACATGTAAAGTGCAGAAAGACCTCAATAATTATTTTAAGCAGTACCAGAAAAATCCATCTTGATAAAACCAACATCTATGCTCTCTGGCATCCCAGCTCTTCATTCTTCCTTCATTCAACAAAGTAAAAATTCAGTGCATACATTATAGTTATAGGTAATAAAATACTAAACAAAGAACCCTATATTATTATTATTGCAAAATCTGTCCAATCTACATGAGTAAAACATAACCCACATTTGGTGTTTTGAAAGACAGAAAATGTGTTTTCTCTTTTTTGGCACAGTACTGTGCAGACAAAATGCTTTGGTCCTTGATACCCAAACTCCCAAAGTGCAGAGGGTGGTGTGCAGTGAAGGCTGTCCACAGGATTGCCATGTCCATCTTTACAGTTGACTTTTTGAGCCACAACTTACTGCTACCAGCGACCGCTGACACTAGCAATGTCCGAATGATACTGACGTGGCAGTCTTCCACTCGCTCCACCTTCAAGGAATGAGGCACGTATGTTTGCTGGGTCAAACAGCTTTCTTCGGTTTTTATTCAGCTCTACAAAGTAAATAAAACACCCCTCAGATACAAGTGTTTATTTATTTATTTTTAAATCAAAACAACCCAAACTTCTATTTCAGTAAGAACGCTTTAGATACAGAACAGTATCAACTGAGAACGTCAGTGAGGTACTCATTCAGTTTAATCAGGATAGTAGGAGTGCCAGGGTAAGACTCTGTAGAAGCTGATTGGGAAGCAAGCATCTATTCATCGCAGTTCTTAATTTGCACTGATACAGTATGGAGTTGATACTTTTTTTTTGCAATGATGCTTTAGATCAAATTGCCACAGCTGAAATAATTTTAAAAGGTTCTGCTACCGAACTCAAAGGCTGCAGTCTTCTGAAGGGACATGCACATAGAATGTATAGTTGCAGCACAACCATGTTATATAAAATGAGACGACAAAAAAGAAAACTTAGCATCTCAATCATTTCCCAGTGCACGTATCTTTAACAATAACATTGAAACAGTATTTTACTATGGATTTTATTAAAAAATGGCGCTCGCCTCTTATTCAAATACACACCCTAAGTTTGTATTAGCAAATGCTCATCCAAAATGATTTTTCTTTCCCCACTTATCTGTTCTTATGAGCAAACCAGATGTGACAGACAAATCACTGAAAGATTACAGAATTTCATGACAGCTACTAAGCTAAGTACATTGTATTTCCACCCTCTTTAGGTCATCACTTTATATGCATTCACTAGAAGCGATGCAATTGGAAGGAAAAATGAACTAATGTTGCACTACCTACCTGAAGAAAACTTTCTCCAATATAAATTCATCACCAAGACAGCAAAGACAGAATATTCATATGTAATATGAAATTGCACGCTATTTCTTACAATTAGAAAACAGAGCTAGGCATAGTACAGAACACTGGAAGAATCAGTATTTGGCCTTCATCTTTCTGCACACAGGGTATGAGACAACCTTTTAAAGTGAACTGGAAAAAAAATCAAGTAATGTGTTTTATTCAAACCCATGCAATTTGTAGGGACTCACAGTTCTGGGGAATAAAACAGAGTTCACTATCTGCTGTGAAACAGACTTTGTACTAGGCTCCAACTTTTTCAAGCAGACCATGCAACTGAAAATTTATTTG
This sequence comes from Aythya marila, assembly GCF_965140915.1. Lineage (NCBI taxonomy): Eukaryota > Metazoa > Chordata > Aves > Anseriformes > Anatidae > Aythya > Aythya marila. Next base: position 36,344,659 of record NC_139048.1, read on the forward strand.
GGAATATGAAAGCTTTATAAAGCCTGGTTTTAAGTGCCTTCTGAGGAGGGGTAGGTCACTAGAAATCAAGAAATGAAAACCCGTGTGAAGTAGTTTCTTTACCTGAGATTGCAAGCAGCATTTTTCTTCTGGCACCAAAAGTGGTAATTCCTAGCTCTTTCAGATCTTGATCAGTAAGAGTAAGAAACGTCTGCAGATCGATCTAGAGTGATAAGGAATAGGAAAATTAAACAAAACAAGTTTATCCCCCAAACCATTAAGCTGTAAAATGTGGTTCAGAATAGCCTCTTTTTTTTTTTTCCTACTGCATTTTACATGCAGAGAACTAGTTGGTAGAAATGTAAACAGCAATCACTGCATTCTAATGACTTCTTCACAGTTTCTCAGTTTGCTACCCTCTCTCTCTGACAGAAACTTAAAAAGTAAGCAGTTTTTGAAAAGCACAGAAGTCTACTAATGACATTTGATTTTGAGTATTTATCAGAATTGCTATAATGTAATTGGAAACAACCAGATAGATATGGTAGGTGATTCAGATTTCAGAAAGTTAAGAGAAGAAAATTGCTCAGCTACTGGTGATGCATTTGAATTAAAGCACTGAGCATTTCACAACGTATCAGAGTGTGTACTACTAATACAATTCATGGAAATGCCGTAGAAAATTTACTTTTCATTCCGGCCTGTTACGCTCATCACACTTGATCAGTGACTCTTGAGGTTAAAATAAAATAAAACATCAAACAAAAGCCATCTTTAATGTTAGAAACAACACAGCCATCTCCAGTTACTCATTGAGAGTGGCCTCAAAATAATATCAAAGTTTTAATGACTAGATAATATGGGCACTATGGAGCACGCAGGGGAGCACAGAAGAGATAGACCTGAGGGACTGTACACAGAATTAATTGAGGCACAGCTGGACTTATTTCTCCAGATTGAGTATTGATCCTGCCACACAGTTCAGTTGCACAGAAACCGAATTCCCCCCAGCGGTAAGCAGTAAGATTAGAGAGATGAGAAGCATTTGGCAGGAAATGCACCAGATCCAGCTGCACTGGACTGATATGGCAACAACACACTCCGACGGACTCAGGATGATTCTGTGAGTGCGTGTACATGAGTGACTTGGAGTGCTGGAGGAGGTACAAGCTTGCCTTCTGCCTAGCCTTGAATATACCCCTGGTGCATGCAAAGCAGTTTTCCTCTCCCAGAAACATATCTCAAGCTACAGGTATATCTCAAGGTACACCAACAGAGCAACTCATGTACAACATGAATGGAAGGTCCTCTTGGAGTTTATTCTTCATGAACAAGTGCACAGTCCCCTTGACAACAAGGCAGTGTGTGCAGATACCTAGTTTGCATGGTCTTTTAGTACAAAACACTCAGGTGTGGATCTGAGACCACCAACTGGTGCAGATCTCACTGCTGATAAAAATAAAAGTTGCAGGATGAAACAATGCCCATGCCCAAGCTCACTATCTGGAAATTCAGAGACGTGATAAAAGCTAGAATAGCGCTGCTCATGAAAATCCTGTCACCAAGAGACTTCTCAGCAGTGGTCAAGAGATGGAACAACCACTGTTGTAAAAACACACTACAAACACAAAGATATCTTTCAAACGAATACTGACCTCTTGCTGTTGGAATACATCTGTGTATTTGCCCAAACCAAGTTTGCTGAACAGCTCAGGCAGGTCAGATCCCTTGAAGAGGCTGTTCAGGTTGCAGCCATTGCTTCCTGTCAGCGAGGAAATGCAGTCCATGTAATTGCTGCTACTGAGATAGTGTTCAGCTGAAAGGGAAGAAGTGCACTTTTCAGTCACGTCACAGAGATGTGCGATTTTCTGTCACTTCAACACCGCATTCAGTTAGATCATTAAATTACCTAAATATTTAAATTATTTAACATCAAAAATGAAAGCAAAAAAAAGATCAAAAAACACTTCTCAGTTGTCTTTGAAAATGAACAGAAGGGGTTTTTGTTTTCTTTTCCTTAAGTTCTGGAATTTGTTTTCTACACAAAGTCACATTATGTAAACAGTCACATGGATGCAATTCAGAACCTCATACAGGGCAAAGACCTGAAATGCACCACTGCTTTTCCCTCTCCTTATGCCCTCTCCTGTTTTCTCCAGTAGGTGTTTTGGAAAATACCATTGCAAACAATCACAAACTGCTCTTTTTGGTCTGATTTGGGAGAACACCATGCTGGAGCAATTCCTGGTAGAGGACCAGTGAATAGCTGCATGATTTGTTGTACAGTACAGATTAAAAAAGAATTAAATAGTTTTATAAAAGATTAAAACCAGAAATATGCTCCCTATAAAATTTTAAATTACATTCCCAAAAAGTGCATTTTAAAATAAGCATTTCCAGGGTGAAATTTTTAAACAAGAAAACCCATGTAGCTGCACAATCCTTACCTTTTGTATGTCATAGTTCACAAACATATAGGTTTTTTTTTGTTGTTGTTTTTGTGCAGCATAAGAAAAATAAGATAGGTGCCTGGAACTATATCAGGAATTTGTGTAAATGAAGCCACTGTAAGCACTCCCTCACTTGTTTACAGACACCAGAAAGTATACAGCAAAAGGGTACCTTCCTACGCAAGTAAAAATATGATTGTCCCATTTTGGAGGAGAATTTTAGAACACAGACTATTCAGTGTTCAGTAATAGAACCGTGAACTTGAAGTTTGACAAATGAAGCAATTACTAGGCTGGCATTTTAGGCTGTAAAAGGCAGTGCCTTCATTTCCTCTGTATCAGAGTAAAACAATACAAAACATATCAAAACAGAAACTAATGATCCTACAATCAGTGCAGATTATGCAAGACTTTGTACTGGAAAAAGTGAAATATTACAAGATACTACTGATGCAGTTAGGAACCACTAGCATAAAAACAAAGCAGAAATTCAATACCACTATATGACCGTATGAACAAAAACTTACATAGTAATACTCCTAAACTTGTATGTTAATGTAAGCGCATTAATTTGTCCAGCCAACTCATAACTGTTTTTTCATCTCCTGTCCAAAAATTCCATTCTTCACTCACTAGCAGATAGCCCACTAAAGATTTGTCTATTGCTGCATCAATAACAGCAGAATAATGATAGTCTAGAAATAAGCTTTTACGTCTGTACACCTTGAAAAAAAAAAAAAAAAAAAAACACACCACCACCTTTCAAGACAGCAAAGAGCTTTCAGAAAGATTGTTTTGCATAAAGAAATTCCTTGAAGGTTTTCTGGATCAACACTTGTATATCATATTATACTACCTTGCAAATGCTTTGAATATATATTCATTTATATCAATTATATATTCACAATATTCATTGATACAAATTTGATTTAATAATAGTAATAATCAGATCTTAGGAAACTATTAACCTGATTTATTTTGTTTCCGCTTGGGGCTGCCAATTGAGGAGACAAATTCATGAGCTGTGGGTCCAAGCCCATTATGATCTCTCCAGTTATCAGATTCACTGCCATTTCCAAGGTGCTCCCGACTGTTGGACCGTGAGAGAGACATCGATGAACCCTGCAAGCCACAGAAAGAACATTTGGGCAAAAAACAGAAGTTTCATTGTGATTCAAATGTTTTCTTTGAAGCAGTCCTGCTTAAAAACAGCTTTAATGCTTGCAAACATTCTTTTGGCAGTTGATCAATTGTCAAATTGCAAGCCAGACACAAAAACAGCAGGTGTGCTTAAAACATATGTGGTTTAAGGATTTTAAACAGTTCAGAGACTACACTTCAGAATGAATTGCTCGGTATTTCCGACTTTGTTTCCAAAAAGTTCTGTGAGATCAGATTCCCATACAAATTCTAGACATTAAGCACTCTGTCTATGCATCCCTTCATGGGGAAGAGAACTACAGAACATTTGTTTAGAGAGAAGTGAATGAAGTATACAGTACTTGACTATTGTATACAATGCAATGACAACAATCCTGTAACCATTTGTGAATTTTTTTGATATCTTTTATAAAAGATTTTCACATTCCTGTAGAATATTAATTATCAACTCCAATTACCACTGAGTCAGAGTGTTTCCAATAAAGGCAACATTCCCTGAAAAGCTGCAGTTAATTAGGGAACTGGGTGGGGATATACCCAAAAAAAGATTAATATTGATACCGCACACATACACAAGCTAAAAAAATATAGAATTAAAACAATTTAGTTCTATATATTTGCATCAAATTCTAACTGAAAAAGCACAATTTAGGAGTTAATCTTTTCCACTGCTCAGGAAAATTGACACCACTGGAGAAAAGCAAAAGCTCCTTGTCATTAGCAAAATCAGGTGTCAACTGTGGTTAGCATGACCCAACAAATGAAGAAAGGAATGGATTTACTCCAAGCCTTACAAATGAACAAGAAAAGACAGAGCTTCTACATTGCGCCTGAACGTGGTGACGGCTAAAAGTTGTAAAGCAAAAAAGATGTCGGCCAATGTTTCTAAATGCCCGATAAAATATTACAGTGGAAGTTATATGTTCAGTGATCTTTTAATTTGTAAAAAACTTTCTAGACCATAGACTATAATACCAATACTGCGTCTCTTCAACGACTAGTCCCTCAGTACGTTCCACGTTTTACACAAAAAACGTACACGCAGGGAAGAAGAGTGGCAGCATGATCTCTGACACCGATGATGTTGCAGACTTCTACTAAATAGAAACATGATAACAAGGAATCCTAGATTTTTATTTTCCCCAGATGTTTCCACAATAGCTCATACCAAACAAGGGAAACAGGACTCCAAACATACTACATTTCAGGGTAAGGAGCTAAGCCTGTGGTTTGTACATGGGCAAACTCCAAGCGACTAAAACACAAAACGGTCTTAGAACTATATGTCTGCTTAGAGACCCTTAGTAGTGCATCACAGCTTGGGGAAAACCCCCAGCCCAGCTCAATCAGTAAAGTAAGTTAAATAAAATGACGGATTTTGGTTGTCACTTTTTCTCTCCAAGTCATTTCTGCAAACTCAATATAAGTACTCAAATCTATTACATATAACTGAATGTCACGTGAAGTTCATATATCAAGTGGGGAACACTAAAGTACTTTTTTTTTTTTTTTAAGTGGTTGACTTTAAAAAAAAAAAAAGTGGTTGAATATTTCTTTTAAATTAAGTAGATCAATAAAGCAAACTTCTACAGCTTTGTGAACAGAATGTAACATAAGCTGCTACTATTCCTTTTTCTAACATTGTTTCACCACACAGTAATTTACATTATATAGCTTACATGTTATATAATCATATTATTTTAAAGCAGGTTACACAATTACTACCACTAGTCTGTCTACAATTATTGAGTCATTTGGTCCCTTAAGTTGTTTTCATCTGCTTTAAACAAGTATCTTTACAGGAGCAATATTCTATAGATCTAGAGCATGATTTATGCAGCTGATATAACTGTATGTTGGGCTGAATGTATTCCATATGTGTTGTTAATTATCTAAGAAACATTTTTCAGAATAAAAATACTTAATACCTTAAAAAAGGCTAAAAAATCTAATCTGAAACCAAGGTTCAGACATTTCTCAAAAGAAAAAATTACATCATTCAATAGAAATAAATTTCCATTGCACTCTGTGTTCCATATACCTCATATGTAGTTGTCATAGATGGCTTGTACGATACATGATTAGCTCTTCTCAGTTCTTTGATAGTTTCTGCAGGCATAGATTTAGAGAACCCCAACCCACTCCATGTATTTGTTGGGGTTCTCACTTCAGTTACAACTGGCTTCTTTAACATAGCTGAAAAAATGCAAAGATAAATTGGTAAATCTCAACCTTACTAAAGACACAGAGATAATCATCTTAAAATCATGTATGCTCACAGGCTTCTTCAACACACCAAACAAATCCTTAACACCTTCAGTTGCTACACAGATTGAATCCTATACTTCCTGAGGACAATTTACTCTGTCAGAAGTTAGGGAAACCCCTTAGGGCTACAAGGAAGCCAAAAGAATCCCATCTGTTTCAAAACAAAGTGCTTCTGTTTTTCTTCTGGCGAGAGCGTATTTAGTTTATTTTTTAAATAGGGTCAAAGACACGGTTATGTCCCTTATCAATTTTATAACATAATCTACTCCTGAAACGTGGAGCAACCTTGCCAATGACAAACATGCTAAAATTTAAGCTGGTTTAGATGAAGCATTACAGCTGTGAGTCTTTCTGCAATTTGTTTACACTGAGTACTTGATACTATGTTGGTATTAAAAAAAATTTGGAACATAAAAAATATGCATGTGTTTCACTATCAGCTTGAAATTTGATTAAACCAAGTTATAGAACTGAGCCTTCAGAAAATTCTTTCAGTGATGTACCAACAAACTTTTCAGAAGTCACTGTTAATCCACATACCTTTGGTTGCTAGTAGCTTCTTCTGCTCATAGTCAAATGCCTAAAAAGCAAACACGCAGGAGATGGTTTAATTACCATTCCAACTAAATGTCATTCTAGTATTTAGCTCTTTTTCAAAACAAAGTTTTTCAGAAGCTGCCAAGGAATACGTAACAGTTTCTTGTAAATGTAAAGCACTCATTCAAGCATAGAGTAAGATTTATTCAAGCATAGATAAAGATTTGAAATAATTATCTGATTTCCATTTGTGTGAGGCTACAGCAGCATTTAGAAACTTTGGGCAGAACAATTGTTTTGTAAGATTTGTAAGATTTTTTTTAAAACCCTAGTTTATCTTCCATAATCACCTATTCTTACCAGTTAAAACATTCCCCAACAGTATGAAGTGATATGTATCTTAGACTGCAAATCTAGGTACCACAGTTATCTTGAATAACCTTCTTTCAAGTTTAGTTCCTCTCCATGCACTCACTTTCTAAAAGGAAAACAGGTGAATTTTGGCAGAATTTAAAAAATTGTGTTTCACTACCAAAGACGATAGAAAATTTGAACTTTAGATGTCACTGATTAAATCCATTCTACTTCTCTGAATTACAGATTAGCAAGTCTAAATATGCAAAACTACAAAAATGCATTATTTAGCCTGAAGCGTTAAGCTCATTATTTAAAACAACTAGACCTCTGATACGAAAAACAGCTACAAAACATCGAAAACACCAAACTTCATCTTGCCCCATTACTTGATGCAGTCTAGTTATGCCCACACTGATAGATCTATACAGAAGAACTGTTACTACTGTTTTACAAATAAAGTATATCATATTTGTATGACAGAACTAGTGTAGCTGCTTCAATAAATGCTTCTGTAGATAAACCTGAAGCTACAATGAAAAATGTTTTGACACTGCTTATGAAAACTTGTAAAGTGTTTTTCGTAAGTTATCACTCATCCTAAAGTAATGATATAAGATTTTACACACATTTAAGATGCTTGAGTAGACTAATTAGCCATATAGGTTTTTTGTGCTGAATTTTTATTTATTTAAGCTCAACAGAAGCATAATAGTTCCCTCCCTCCTTCAGATGTTAAGTTGAAGACCAAACAAATTTTTTTTTTCTTGCTTTCTTTGGAGTACAAAGACTTAGAGATTACTATTTCTCCTACATTAAGTTTCTATAAGAAGGTAATGACTGTATTTACTTATTTGAAAAGGTCTTGCCGTATTATGTCAAAAATAGCTAGTAATCCTATAGCAGTTTTAACACAAAAATAAGGTTACTTTCTTCCTTCTGTAATGTATGGTACCCTTGGATGTCATCTAAGAACTAAGGGAAAGCTAAAGTTAACAACAGAAGTTATTGTTATTACACATCGAAAGAAGCCTCCTGTATATCACCACACCTTCCTGCAACTGGAGATACCATTTAGTCTAAACTCACAAGACCAGCCACCTCAACATCATTTCTGCATATCAAAACAAACCAGCCATCCTAAATACAACCCACATCTTGAAAGAATGAACAATTTTGCTGGGAAATGCATTCCTGAAACCATAATGGCAAGTCAGTCTGCTAGCCAGTTTCCTTTGCACTTTGCACATATACTTTGCAATTACCAGGTCTTGCAGTAGATCTGGGTTTATTTGGGAAACATACCTGCATATTTACATATGATGGCTGTGCTAGACGTGCTCTTTCGGAGTTCTGCTGGGCAGCTGCTGCTCGCTCTGCTGCCCGCTCACTTCCAGGAGCCTTTTTGTCAGCCATGGGACTTTCAGAAGCACTTAACTCTGCATCCGAGAGCAACCTCTCTGTAGTACTATGGAACAAAGTCAGTATCAACTCCAATCTTTTTCACAAGCAACGAACATTCAATGCAATTGTCATAACTGAGCTTTACTTCGAGAAGTTTGGCAGCAAAACTCAACAAAAGCTCAACAAAAGAAAAGTCAGCAAAAAGTACACAAATACCAACATTTTTCCCAATATTCCCTAAGTCTCAGTTTTCCTTCACTATGTACCATTTACTTCCAACGGTGAAACGAGACATATTGCTGCTGCCTATTTAACCAAGTATGAGGTCATCAAGTAAGATTGAAGCTTTCTTGTGTCAAGAATCATTACATGCAATCCCTACATAGTGTGGCTTTATGCTGTTTAGCTTTGCTCAGGCCAGCACCTCAGCAGTTCTAACAAACTAACAGCAGCAGGGAGAGATACATGTAAGTGGCAAATAAGAAGGATAACGTGGGTCCTACGCTTCAACAATCATGATCCTGCATGCCAATGTACCTCATATTGGAATTTTCTTCTGAAAAAAAGCCCTATCTTATGCCTGCTCTAAAATAATTGTAAACTCTCACTTCAAAGCATATAGAAGTAATCATGTTTTGAAAGATTACTCCCAGAAGAATAAAACCCTAAAGAAATGTTGAGACTAAATCCACAACAAAAAGAACAAGACATACAAACAACTGAGCCTGATAGTTTAGAAATCCAAGGATTTCTGCTCATGAGAGCAGAATTAATGAAATAGATATTACAGCTTTAACAGTGTAAATAGATGAGGTAAAAGATAACATGCATCTCAAGAGTCATGATAAGCAGTTCCCAAAAGCTACTTAATACTACTTAAAGTAGATTGCACAAAACATCACACTAGGAACAAAACCTGTATTGCCAAGATGTATTATGACTCAAAAGGGCCTTTCCCACTGCTGGGTCATGTAAAAAAGCAAAAACAAAAAAATCATTGGGAACATGCTGTTATGTCCTGAAAGTCATTTTTCTACGAATAAAACAACCCCAAGGACATAAAGGCTGGAACTTAAGAATTGTTCTCAATGTAATCAATAAGAAGGGGATGTGCAAAAACATATCCTTTAGAAACAGCTAATGAAAGTTCCTCTGAAAAAAATGCCCAGCCTTTTGTGGGGAAGAAAAGTTGTTTTTTTTTCCCCATCTCTTCAGACACAGACACAAACTAAACAGAAAAATTCCTGATATGTACAAAAAGTATTCAAAGTTTACAAACAAAAGGCAAAGTGGAGAACATAGTAAACAAGCCAAGTTCAGTTTAAGACAGCTCTTTGAACATCTAATGACGGAAACATCTATCTACAAAGACAAAATAGTTCCATTAATCTGTATGTGCTCTTTCAGCTTACTGTAAGTGAGAGTTTTTGGTGCCTTGCAGTAATTCAACTGTTTGCCTCTTCGTACACGCCTGCTTGGAAGAGCTCATCATCTGCTTCAGGTCACTGGTATTTGCTGAATGTGATGGACTCCTTGGCATGCCCACTTCTACAAAAGCATCATTGCAACCTAGAAGGCCAGTAAAGAGGATAGTAAAACAGAACTCCTCTTACATTCTAGTGTGCTTAGTGAAGTGATGACAACTATTAAAAAATTGCTCTTCTTATTAACCTAGTCTGCAGAGTTAACAACTTGGCCTGAGGTAAATCAAAAATGTAATTTCAGATACACAGAAAAAAAAGCATCAACATTAATGTAGTGTGTCTACTGTATCTTGTAAGTTACTTGAATAAATGAAGGCAAATAAAAGGCAAGTAATATTAGTTAATATCAAATTTAAAGATCATCAGAATGACTATTTCAAACAAATTTGATTTGGTATCCAGTTTTAATAAACCTTGTCAGGTGCTTATATAATCTCTGCTGGGATAAAAGCTCCCCACTTAATATTCAAATACTTTCAGAATGTATTTTTGCAAATATTAATTGCCTTAATTAGGCAATGCACCATTTATTCAAATCAGTATTTCAGATGACTACAAGCATTAAGAAAAGAACATCTCCTTGTTGATCAGTATTTGAAAGGGAAGCAGGGCCTTTACACAAACCTGCACAGAAGTTTGAAATGAAACTTGCTTTCCTTTCCTCCATAAATGAAGTAAAGATAATTATTCTGCATTCAAACAGCTAAAGGAAAACTGAGGTTTTATTATAAATAGCCAATTAATTCTGTCTGCCGATGTCATCTAAGTCTGATCTACACATAATTTTGTGCAAGAATAACTCTCTCAAAAGGCACTATTTCTTTCCATTCACTGAAGAGCAAAAATAAAACAATGCTAAAAAAAAATTATCTACTGGTTTAAGCTATGAAGTGAAGCTGCTATAAAAGAAATATTAAAATTGTTATAGATTGTTTCCCTAGATAAATAATATAAAAATAACATGGGATGTAAATAAAATGATAAAAGCGTGTTTATGTTAAGTTAAGGTGTTTCTATCATCAGCATGGCTCCTTTAGCATAATTTACTTTACTTGACTATAAATCTGTGAGATCCAAAAGATATTTTCCTTCAGTATTGCTGCACAACCAATGCACAGGCATAACGTGTTGATTTAACTAACTACATCAATTGTGCATTTCCGTTTCATGAACTCTATGTAGGTTGCACAAATGCTACCAGACAAAAGAACAGAATGTCAAGGTCTTACCTTCTGCACTATTTGACTTGGCAGCTACTTGTTCTGAGGCACCATGAGTACTTGTTTGTCTTGCCGAATCACTGTGGTTTGTGCTCAACACATTTTCTCCCAGTGATGTGGCAGACAGCGCAGCATACTTGATATTTGAGGTCTGAAATGATTGTCAAAAATGGAAGTGATTTTATGTTTTATGCTTAAGAAAATATTGCAAAGTTTGCTTTTCTGTCTGTGCAAGAAAGCAAGAAATTCATTTCTGATACAGGACAAATTTCATTTCCAATTTTACAACATGGGACAACTTTTCAAATATATAAAGATGTTTTAACACTACTGCTCTATGTAGAAACTTAGTAGCTTTAAGAATCTACCAATGAAGCTATTTTTTTCCCTAACTTTTGTAGAACAGATTTGTTACAAACAGATCTCGTTCTCCAGAGATCACAACACTTACCTTCACGTGACCATTTAAAGAAGGTGACCCTTTTTTACTCTCTGGTTGCATGCCGTTGACATGGACTTCAACAGGAGTCAAGCCTGGTGGTGGAGATGGAGTGTTCTGGCTATAACTAGGTACTCCAGACAGCAAAATACTAGTTAAAGTTGCTTGGGCAGTAGATGGTATCATTAGGTGTGGAATAGCAGAGAAACCTGCAACAAATTTTGGTCATGTTCTGATTAATTTTCTCATTTTAAAAAATTCTCACTTAATACTTCTAGTAAAAATGTCTATGTTTATGTAGCTTGACACATTACTGAAGAAGTTGCCTTTAAAATTGCATGCCAAAATCAAAATGCTCTAACCATTACTTTGTGAGTTAGCAGTTTCTTACCCAAAACATCAAAACATTGTATGTACATCTATAACCTGCTGTTGCATAAAGTTATAGCTTCAAATTTAGATATTTATTAATCTGTGTGAATATAAATTCTTAAGGCTTTCATAAATGAAAAATTCTGGACTTTCAGTTGTCATTCCTACAAGTTACTGTTGAACAATTCATTTAACTTCTACCAACCTGTGGCATTTGTGTTAGCAAGAGATGTTGCCCATAATGTGGGGCTAGGTGTGCCTGAACTTGGACTCTGCAGGGGACTCACAGAGCTATTCAGAGCATTCAACAGAGAGTTTGGAGTAGTTGAGGTGTTGACCGACAGGGCTGTTGGACCTAAAAGGCCTGCAAAAAGTCACACATGTGAATATTCGGCTAAGACTTAGTGAAAAACATTGTGACCAGTTTTTAAGTACTAATTAAAACAAAAACAACAAAAACAACCAAAGTAGCACCCTTGTACATTTCACAGACATATTTGAACACTAAAGCTGCTGTTTACTTGGTGCAGAAAACAAAGTAGAGGGAGTCTTAAACTAGGAAACATATAAGAAGAACTGCAGCATCCTTTATGTCCACCTACTGGACTAACTATGGTAAAATCAAAGCATCTGCACAGGTTGCTTTTCATCTATGCCATTCCTGTTTATCTCCTTCATCACTGCTTCTGTCAGTTTGTTTCACAGAAGCATTATTTGCAAAACAAGAAAGTAACTGCACTTCACAACCTTACTTCCATTTCAAATAGCCTTTTTCTGAGCACCTCATATGGATGAACCACTACCACACTAAAATTTATTTAGCTCCTTCTTGCTTTTTCAGTACTGATGGCAAGTCACCCTCCAAAGCCATTTCCTCAAACCAGCTCTTCACCTATGAACATTCATAGGTCAGTTCAGCATTGTAATGAAAAGAGGTAAAGCAAAACTAAACAAAAAAACAATACCAAGGACCTAACAATGCAAAGGCATAACAACAACAGTACCAAGAGCTGCATTAAAAGCCACAGTCAAATTGCACAACCACTTGTACCCATGCAACCCTCACAAAAGCATCTGACATGGAACCGCACAGCACTGCTGGATGGCAGATTGCGAAGTAGTTATGTGAGAACACTGAATTTCAAGAGCCAATGTCAAGATTTGACACTAAATTCTTCTGTCAATTTTTATTTATTTTTAACATTTCTGGTAATCACATATTTACAGATCTTAAAAATGATGTGGTTATTGCAGTCTGGACTCTGCATTTCTTCTATAAAATGTTGGAAGATAGCAAACTTAGGCATTTTTGCACTAAATTTTATAATGATAAATAAGGTCTAAATTGATAGCCTGCGCATCCTCAACTCAACTAGAACTGAAATATTGGGTTTGGTATGTGCACTTTCATGCTACAAACATAAGTACCTACCCAAATTCAAGGCAACCTCATACATCACAATATTGCCAAAGGAAAAATAATCACTTGAAGAAGATTCCTGTGAAAATCACAGAAGTAGTATCCTATATCACCTGCATTTCCCTTCCTTTCCTTTTCAGCTGAGTGGTTTGCAAGCTTCCGGATGATTTTCTACAGAGATGAGTCATGCTGCTGATTATGAAAGCCTTGGAGGAAGTTTTTACAACAACAAGCCCTTGAAAGGCCAGATGCTTTTGGAATAATCTAATGCTTTAACACGAATCCTTATGCAAAAACACATCTGGGTTTTGCACAAAAACTAAATATGTATATTTTTCAAGTGCACGTGAATTAAGTTTCAAATGTGTGCATGTGTACATATATGTACACACATAAATGTGTATATAGGTAAATATACATACACATGTAAACATATACATAAAAATAAAATACATACCAAGTCCAGTGAGTCCTAGTCCTGCTGAGGACAAGATATCCAAACCAGGACAGGAAAGACCAACAGGGCATGAGACAGTAGAGGGATTTGATGGTATGGTGACTCCACTACTTTCAAGTCCCAGTAGACATTTCCGTGCCTCATACATATTTAAGGCATTTCGTTCAACACTTTTGACAATCACAGACTGTAGGGGGAAGAAAAAACAAATCAAACCAAAGGAAAAAAAACAAACAAGGAAAACCAGTGACTAGCAAGATCTAGAGAAGTGAGCCAAATATTAAAGGCTTGCATTCTCTTTTATCAGTAGTCTATATATAAAGTGGACAAAAAAGGTTTATATGAAAGCTATTAAAGTTCTAGCTGTCTGGAAAAAAGAAGTTAGGAACACCTGAAAAACTAAGTTACCAAAAAACTATTTCTTGGGTTGTTTTTTCTTTTTCCAACTTCTCATGCAGACAAGTTTTTCTCACAGTAGATTTTTTTTTTTTTTAAATGATTGCTAACAAACATTGCAATTATGCAGGGGAGATGTGACTGAAGGCAAATTTCTATAACAAAAAGTGTTTCAAATTTGCCTCCCCATAAACAACCAAAAAAATTTTCAGTATCTTCCATAAAAAAAACTAATCTCTGTATTGTCAAATACTTAATGAAAAATTCAAACTGCCATAAAGGAGAACTGTTATAACATTTCAATTGGCATTTCAAGTGGAAAATATATGTATGCATTTTATGCATTTATGATCTGTTAAGTCAGGAAGGAGGGGCAGACATGTCAACTCATCAGCTCTGAAAAGCTGGCATGAAAGCCTAAAAAGAATATTTGAGCTTCTCACCAACCTTGCTTGGTTGCTTTGGCTTTGGCTTAATGCTTATGAAGACATCTAACTGCTCCATTAGTTGTGTTATAAACTGTGGTTCTACTTCAATTTCTTCCTTCATATCAAACATGAGCACAAGAGGAAGGCACCCCTGAAAAGACATTCAAAAATTCATAAAACTTATAACCTACGCTGTTTCCAGCATGAAATACATAGATTGTACACATGTACGTCATGGTATTATAAGTACAGAATACAAAGCATGGACGAAATGAAGTAAAAGCTACCTCATTGCCTGCAACAGTATAACAGCATATTTTTACTCTAGGATTTTGCCCATCACAGTAAGCTCACACATGCCCCACATTAGCTACCTACACAAAATTAAGGGTGTCTGGAGGATTCAAATTCAGAAACAACTATTATATATCAAATCAGAATAAAGTATTGTCAAGAACAGATAGCAGCACTCAAACAGTCCACAATAAACTAAGTTTGTAATAAAAGGTTTCTGCAACTCATCGTTGTCTGAAGCTCAACTTTTACCTTTCTTTTCCCCCCTCCTCTGTAGCTACATCAGTATTTTCCAGTGATATAGGTGACAACTCTGAAACCTTTCAGATAGTGAAATTGTAAGTAACTTGCCAAAAATTAAGAAAAAAAATCCCTACCAAAACAAAAACACAACCAAAGAAGGGGAGATGACAGAGGGACAGAAAACCCATCCTACAAGATATCCTGGGATTATTAGATTGCTCATAAAATAAGAACAGAGGGTAACAGTCAGTGAAAGGCAAATCTTTGAGAATTTAGATTCACACAAAGTAAATATCACACATCAGAAAAAACTGTAACGTACGTTTTAGAAAGTGGTCGTATTTAGTCAGTTTCTTGTTTCTCTAATTTTTTGTTCAAAACAAAAAGCAGCTGATTGGTATATCCTTCAGGTCACCAGCTCAGTATTTTATATTTAGATAGTCCTTCTCAACAGTACCACCTATAGCTACAGAGTAGTTTCCAAACCTAAATAATTGAAGTAATTTTAACTTAAGGAAAACTAAACCAAGATATCTCAATTATTTTGACTTTACGAAGACTGACAAATACAGCTTAAATTCAGTAAATGAACTTAGCTGAAAAAACAGTCATAAATGGAGTTTATTTTAAAACTCTGAAATGAATAATCCAATAATAGAGGACTTAAGCTTAACAGAACTGCTGAGAGCAATTCATACATGGATTTTCCAAATGTTTTCATAAAAGAGTTACAGAAAGTATTATCAGGTTTCGACAAATGCCTGCTGAATGAGAATGCAACTAAAAGGGTAACAAGAAAAAAAGCAAAGTGAAAACTTTGAAATTGGAATGTCATATTTTATAAGTGGATAGATTTTTGCACTACGGTTTTGGTCTTGTGTGTTTAGAGCACCTGCATGATGATGTTGAGAGAAACACAAGCATTGTTCTTTGATAGTTTGTGAGTGAACAAAAGTGATTCATAATAGATGTATATACAAATAATTCATAATACATGTATAGTACAGCCTGCATTATTATATATGAAACTAACAAAAAGCAAGCCTCAGTATATTTTTAGTAATTATCACAACAGGAGAAAACCAAAGGGTTTGGGATGAAGGGAAGACAAACCAAGAACACGTCTCCAAAACTCCTCTCACTTGTTTAAGTATTTAATTTAAAATCACTACACCTTCTTCCTTCTCCAGTTTGCTCTCATCACTACTGTGAAAACTATACTACACTGAATATAACTCTACAAGCATTATTCTTACGCTTAGAAATGAAGACTTGTAATGCTTGTCAGAGATTATAGGTATTCACAATTCATACACCACACAGCCTTCTCAATTAAATTAGTTACTAGTTAATATTAAAGCTTCCATTTAAGACATACTGCTAAGCAACTTCTAAAAAAATAGTGCTACTACATTGCATACGTCATACTCCAAGGAATGCTACCTATGCACAGTATTACATTTCCCGTTGATATTGTCAGCTCTGCCTCTAACATTAGCCTCACGAGAATTACAGAATCACATGCAAATGAAAATTCAGTAGTTCAGAAAATGGTTACGGCGTTTCTGTTCTTGGTATCAATGTCCAAGTGCTTCTAGATAGTTACTTATAGGACAACCTATCAATAAATCAGTTTTTATTTCATTTTAAAATCACACACTTAGTTCCACAGGACATTTCTACTGCCTTGCTGTGAAACAGCATCAGCTATTACTCTGGTTGAATCAGAGCACTTGGAAGGTGCCAGTAACAAACGTGACCATGGGGAGAAATCCAGCGTGCAGTTACACCTTGCAGGAAATTGCTCCAAAACACAGAAATTTGATTCCACCGGACAATGCCAGAGAAGAAAACAATCAAGCAAAACATACTTCAAAAGAAACTGAGAGTGACTGCAGGCATTTATCTCTAGTTAGCACAGCTGCCTTCTTGTTTTTCTCTGAGGCTGAAAAAAACCAACTCACTGCTTTTACTAAGGTAGGAAACGGAGATAAGCTTTTATCTGGTTAGTTGCTTCTTCCTTCAGCTTTTCAAATTTGTTTTTTGAATACATATACTGTTATTAAGTCTGATTTATCTACAAAACTGGAAACAACAGCAGTTTCTGGATTACATGTCCATGGAAGTTGAAACAGACCAAATCTCAATTTATCCATGTCCTTATGTCAGTACCCTTCTTAACGGGTGACAGAGTCGGCATGCTTTGGGACACAGAGCTGTTCTGCTGCATTTGCAATTAACAACTCAGGCTTCAATAATTTCATAAAATGGCCCTTGTGTAATCCGAAGTTTCTAGAGTAAAGATATATTTTCATATTTACAGGATAGCTTGTTTGCATTTCCTTCCACTTATAAAACCTACATAAAAGCACTCTTTAAACCTCATTACAGAAATACGTAGAATAAGATTTTCTTAGTATTTTTAGGCACTGTCCTCCCAGAATATAATAACCATAATTGTACAAAGAGAATGGTGGCACATTTTTGCTTTCCACTATACAGTGAAGCACTGTGCAGCACAATACAGATGTTGACTTTTAGAACTTGATGGTATCATGGTTTATCCTGATACCAGCTTCAAACTGGATTTGAGTCCAATCTTCCATGTGTTGCTCATAAATATCCATATAAAAAAACCACATGTACAAGCATCAGTACTACAACAATGCCAAAAAACTCCTATTAAGCTTAAAGGCCAATATAACAAAAACCTTTACAAGTAATAATAATATTCATCACCAGAGTTATTTTTATAGAAGGGCTTATAGTATTGAGACTACATTACTAGGAGTGTAAGACTGTGGTGTGAGTAAACAACAACATCCCTAATTATCTGTTTTCCTTGAAAACTCACCCACACAGAAGGTAAGGAAACCCTGCCTCTTCCAAAGGAACCTACTTACCTGACAAACAGGGAAAAGCCAAGTTGACGAAAACAACAACAAAAGACAGCCCAGCACCTAACAACAATAACCCCTTTCTGCACCCTCCAAATCTGCTTTCTACTCTGGAGCACATTGTTATCAAATATCATAAATTTAAATTGCTTATGCTGCATTTATATTGCCAAGGCCTTTATTCAAAGCATACTACCACAGATTGCAAAGATTTTGGATAACTACACACACTCATAGAACACTAACAAAATTAGAGCATTCAATCAACTCAGCATTCTGCAACATCAGTAATAAACCCTCCCCTCCCAAACTCATTTAAAATGGACCAATAAATACACATGGAAGTGGCGTATTTTTCCCAAACTTAATATTTTTACAAGGAAGTTTAACAGAAAGTACATACCATGAGATACTGTCTGGCAAGACAGACAGACTCAATTGTGCCCTGGAGGTAGACAGTGGATTTCTTCTGTGGGTTACTAGGGTCAGGAAAGTGGATCTGAGCACCAGTCCTCTGCATGATATGCTTGATGTTACTTCCATTTCGACCCATCATAAAGAGATGATGCTGTGCTGCAATGTCTAGTTGTGTGCTCACAGGGATTGCAGAAGCCAAGCTCCCAGCTAGGTGTTCTAGAAGCATGGCTGTTCCTTCCTGCAGGGGTAAATGCAGGAGACTGGTTAAGCAGTGCCCACAGGCATACAAAACAATGCTTCATCTGATGGTTTCCGTATCCATCATGCACTTCACATCCAAGGTAAAGAAATTTCGGTTTTGTTTAAAAACCTGATTGATTTGTAACAGGGTAAGATAGGAACTAACCGTTACCCACTATTTCTGTTCTATAACAAAATGCAGAGTTTAATTGCCGTTATTAAAGGTAAACAGGAAGACATCAAATTGCCTGAGCCCAGTGGAATTTCTGTGCTCGTAAACAGCAGTAAGGAAGCCAAGTGAGACATAACTGGGTAGGTACGCTTCCAAAATGTTTGTCTTTCAGTTTTGGCCCAAAACATTCTTACAGGCTTGAGATATAACCGTATGAGACCGTATCAATCTGTCACAGTGGCAGTCATTAACAACTTACTAATTTTATTATGATAAATAGCCTCCTGGCTGTTCCTTTACTTTCACGTTAAATTCACATCTCCCAGTCCTGGGAGATTTGCAAGATAAGTTTGATTAACTACTATGGCAAGTTTCAAAGTTATGTATACGACCATGAAAATATTGAAGTGTTGAGGATTTTTATTGATATATAAGTTTTTGTTGTTTTTTTTTTTTTTATTATTATTATTATTTATGGACATTGGTAGGATTAGGACCTATTCCAGAATTGCTGCAGACCCAAAGAGGTATGCAACACGAAAAAAAAACCTTATCACAATGTCAGATTCTAAACTTAAAATTATTTCCTCCACATTTTTATGCTTTACCAACATCAGTTTAATTTAAAAAAAAAATAGTAGTTAGACTTTAAAAGTGATTATATGATAACATGTACAGATAAGGCAAGATACAATGTTAATACAGTGCTTAAAGTCTAAATTATGAATATTTCTAAAATGCAGAAGCTTGCTTAGGAAGACACATTACCTTCACAGCACTAGTGTTATTTTGTGACCCTCTGACAATGACTGTAGCACCATACATTCGAGACCGTTGTTTAAAGGAAACTGAAATATTGTATGTCTGAGATATATGCTGAATTGTGGGAGAATTAGGATCTGGGATTGGTTGCAGAATTCCAGCAATAGGCAATTCAAACATGAGTACCAATGGAAGCAGCTCCTAGAACATTAAAAAGAAAATATCAAAAACCTAAGTCATTCAGTGAAATTACCACAACGTGCTTACTGAATCATAATGTATCAGTCAGTGATAATTAAATTGATATAATACACTCTATGCAGCATCCATTTGTAAAAACTTTATCTTGCGTTCAAAAAAGGCACTGCTTTTCCAAGGAAACAAGTTTTGTTTTGTTTTGTTTTCCCTCATGTTGTTTGTTTACTTTGGGTGGAGTTTTTTTCTTTGTTTTTGATCCAAAATAACAGAGTCTTTTGCAATTATGCAGCAGTCAAAGTTCATTGCCTGTATTTATCCACATGGACCTATAGACATCAATATTTGTGAACATTCACAGGGAAGCTTCTTCTCTGTCATGGATTAATTAGAGCTCTGAAGTCAGTTACGAAGCTGCATACCATTGGTTTCTTTCATGACTGTCAAGACCGAAGATTTATGTGACACACCTGACTACAGTTGTGAAAAAATCCATTTATTGGACTTAGTATCCATGCCACAATGCACATACAATCAAAACTAGAAAGCGAAGACAAGAAAGTGCTGTGAGTAGAAAAACAAATCAAACTCCAAGTTACTTAAACGGTTAAAATTAAAAAGGTTGCAGTTGCTTTTCTTAACTCAGATTCACACCGGATGGCTGAGCTCCTACAGACCATCTCTGGAGTGTAAATTAAGATGCAATTTTAAGTACAATATGGGATACTTTACTTCATGCTTGTACTGTAGACTCTGCGTTCAAGGTCCACCTCGGACTAGTTAAAGATTTTGCCAGAACGTGAATCACTTTTTTTAATACCCTTTGCATATTACTCATACAAATCCTCACACTTGTTCTTATATTTTTGCTGTCAGAGGACAGAGCAAGACAACGTTGGGGTTCTCAAACCTCTACTGCAATATTTTCCTTTAAGGTGTTTTCACAGGAACGTTATACTGAAATAGGCTATTACCCGAATTCTAACTCTTGCAGACTCCACTCCAGCTGGCTGTCCTGCAATAGACACCTGGAAAAGTAAGGATATAGAAAATATTGCATCACATTTTCAAGTGAGGCATTTGAAAATATATTCAAATACCTATGTTTTCTTTAAGTATCAACATATCACATCTGGTGACATCCTAAGTGTTGTCTGAATAGTAGATAAAAATTTAATTCTGTTAAAAAGAAGAAACTTATCTATAAATGTTGTAGCATGTTAGGTTACGTAAGCTTAACCAACTAGAAGAAATTTATCAAATGATCAACACAGCAGTTTGGATCAAATAGTAGAATTACTATTGTATGCAGGAGCTCAATAATCAACAACAAATATTTTCTTGGATGTTTTGAAACCATCATGTTTTGCTGAACAGCCACTGGGATGCACAAGACGGATTCTAAATACTAGGATGAAAGATTTGAAGGTTAACTTTTCTCTAATGTTAGCTTTACAAAAGATATCCAAATCAGGTACAATGACTTATTAGAATAAACTATTAGAATAGAACATTCATTTTTGCTAGCTATCCATCAACTTTAGTGTTCAAAAAAAGTTGCATCATGAGCCAAAAGCACCAAGAAATTACATATGTGCTAAGCAAGTCAAGATTTGAAGAAAAAAAATGTACAAAGGCTTTACTTTTCATACTGTTTCTCTAGTAGAACGCTCACACTAAGTTGTTGATTTCTGTACACTCAAAATAACTTCAGTTGAAAAAATAAAATGACTCACAAATCATCATAAATTGTTCCCACTCGTTTATCAAGTTTTGTTTATTTAGGAAGTCCCATGCTTTCCAAAAAGTGTAAATATAAATCTTACTTTCCTGAACATGAATTCACTACCCCTCTCCACCACCCCAAAGAAAACCAAATAAGTAAAAGAAGTTTAGAAAAGTCATATTTCATATTCTCAGCATCTACATTATAAATAAGTTTAAATACATATATTTATTAATTAAGATACACTCGTTTTTATAAAAATAAAAGCTATATACACACGCACACACTTACTTGGTTGCTTTTTTCCGCTTGATTATTCCTATTTGAATCTGGAAAATGAATATGGCATCCGGTTTCCTCCATCACCTTTTTAATATTATTGCCACCTTTACCTATCACATGAGAATGTTCTGTATGCGAAACATCCATCTTCAAGGTTACCCGGTTGCTCTGGAAATCAAACAACCATGATTAGATTTATTAAGTGCAGAACCTGAGTATTTTATAATAATTTAGCTTCAAGAATGACATTGAAAATTGCATTTCCAAGCATTTTTCTAGTGGCTTAGCTTCTGCTCAAGTAAGACGCTTTTAATATGGATAAGAATCAGAAGCTAAATCATTAATATTTTCTTTCCAATATGGAAATATGGAAATTAAGGTACATCTTCAAAAATAATGTCTAAAGCTTTTAAAACACGCCCCAGATTTTATGAACAGTGACTTCAATGTCCTTCTGCAATCCACTCTAATTTGTTTGAATCCTGTGGTGTTTCAATTGCAGTCACACACACCTGACTGATCTGAAAGGATCATATGATGACAAGTTCAGAAAAAATCAGAAAGCCAAAGGACCTAAAAATAACCTTTCTTCCACCCTAAGCCAACACACCAAATTTTTCTGGTGCATCAATTTTTGAAATATACAGGTAATGTTATTAAGAATAGCTGTAGACGCTACCTGTTAACAATAGACCTAATAGTTACTCAAAAAACCACACCTTTCACTGGTGAGCTCCTTTTGGCAATCTGTTTTGAGTACCAAAGAGCTGGCATACAACTATGCAGAAGCTGCATACACTGTTCCTGAAAAACTTGCCATTAGATGAAATAAAAATTTGATATAAGACTCTTAGCCAAATACTAGAAATCTCAAATTCTGGTCTGGATTTTTAAATTAGATGCTTACTGTAATATTTAACACCAAGTTGTAAAAGTGTTCCTAAAATTAAATTTCAAGCATAACTAGCATTTTGAAGTCCATTAATAAAATTATTTTCTTTTTAAAAGTGTCTCATCATTTATATCAGAAGTAGCCAATATTGCCAATGAAAGACATCAGAAAAATCCTCCTTTTGAGAAAGAACATTTGTCTTCAGGAACGTTATCAAGAAGTTTGGGGATTAGAAGGGATGTTTAGCTTGCTTCTGCTTCCTACAATGGAATACAGACCATGTGAACTCACGTCACTTCTAACCTGAGTACCTGCCAGTTTCCAGAAGTCTCCAGAATGAGTAGTTCTCAGAGTTCTCTGTATTCTCTGTTTTTCATTTTCCTCCCCTGGGTAATCCAATCCAGCCCGGGTACTCCTGGGTGTGTGTCACTACCTACCACTGCTTGCTCACTCCCACTGCAGTAGTGCAGGGACCATGCAAGTTCTCCCAGGACACAGCACCATCTTCACATCTTCCCCAGACACAGAGGTATGCCTTTTGCCTCTTGACCAGGTCCTAAACATTTGGCTTTTCTTTGGGCAACGTGCAAACGCATCTGCCTTCTACATCCTCTTCTACATCAATTTCACCACAGATTTAGGGGTTAAGATGTCAAAGTAAATTTTTTCCTTACTTTTGTGTCCAGGACAGACATGATTTTCTCTTTAGCTTCTTTAACATTTTCCTTTTTTCCAGAAACTTTAATATGGGGATCTATAAAAGAAATAGATACTTGTAAGAAAAAACAAACAAGAAAATATGTCAAAACTTCCCTCACTATTTCAACAATCGCAATCTGAAAACAAAGCATTTTCAAATCTTCCAGAACCATTTGTACCCATTAACTATAGTTTATTGATAAATAGTACCACCAACCTTTGGGATTCAGCTAAAAAAAAACAAAAAAACAAAAAAAAACCCATTTTTCAATACATTCACCCCCCACTAAGATTACTAAATGAGTTTATTAAATACGCTAACCAACTTTAAACAAATAAAACTCAAATGTCAAGTCCAAGTCTCAGTATTAAAAATATTAATCCGCAATGCAGATAGCGAAGCCACCACGTCTTCTCAAAAAGTAGTAACAGAGAGGGCAAGCAAAGAGCATTTTGACAGCCTCACTTAAGCTTCTAATGGAGACAACATCTAAGAGGGGAAAAAACCAAAACCCTACCAAACCCTTAAGCATTACTACATTATTTAATTCATTCCTGCAAATATCCTCTTCAGTCTTAACTGGCAATAAAAAAGGTGCTCTGCCAGAAGCTTTCTAATTGAATCTATCAAATCAAATAATAAATCAAACCTCTGAAGTGTCCTGTATATGCATTAGGATTTTCTATTAAGCTAAATATCCAAGAGTAACACCAGCTGATAAAAGTTTTAGCCTTGTGAAACATAAAACTGCGGTTCCACAACACAAATCAGTCTGCATTATATCTTTCAGACCATTGTCTTTAAAAATGAGAACGTGTTGTGCTGAGCTAACACGTAGACTTTCACTTAAGTGGAGTATCAATCACTCCAAGTGTGAAAATCACACATTATAGCTGGTGTAGCAGCACCATCTGCTGTCCAGAAGCATAAAGTACCACAATGTAAAATTTATCAACATCAGACACCAGCCTCCACCCAAATCTCTCCGTCTCAGATACAGTTCTGCAGGTGGGATCTGGTCTGTTTCTCTTGCCCTAATTCTGGAATAAATTTCCTTTTTCTCCTGTGATGAGGTCAACTGCTTTCCTGAAAAAAATAAGCAACAAAGAAACCCTCTTCTAGCTAATGAATGATAAATTAATCTAATTCATTATGCTAAACACCTCACATAAAAGTAAATGTATGTAACTTGTATGTATTTTCAATGGCAGGAGAAAACAGTGTAACAACATATCTGCCTTTCCCATCATCTCAGCAACTGAAATAATTTCACTACTAAAGAAATGCCAAATAATACAACTTCAAATTGTAAACCTGTTGTATTCAATTGAAAACTGGGTATGTTTAAACTATGCCTGAATACTCTTCTGTTCCAACAATAAAAAACTAGGCTTTTACCACTGGCAAGTTTTGAACACATTCAGCTGGAGATACAGAAATACTGAACGAACAGCAGATTCACTGCCAATTCTCATGAAAGTCAGGAAAGTGCAGTATTTTCAGTTCTGAGAAGCAGATATCTTTCATTTTTTATTAAAAATAGAAAAACTGCAGTCGCTAAAACATGGTATGCGCACAGAATCTAACAGAAGCTCTGAAAATCTGCTGCTTCAGCCTTTTCACAACAAAGTATAAAAAAAGTAGTCTTGAGGGCAATTTTTCTTTTCTGTTTTAAGTTGACAGTAAGCCATGTGGTTCTAATGTGTTTAAGCTGTGAATGATATTTGAAGTGGATGTTGCAGGCAGAAATTCCCAGAAGCAGATTCTAGCACACGATGTATGCTCCAAATGCTCGTTAGAGGCAACCAGGAAAAACACAAAACCGAAGGAAGAACACTTTGGGCTGATTTGCAAATATTTGTAAGCCCTGTATTTTAATAGACATTTGGGTCTCAAGTATGAGAAGCATCTGGAATCACATCTAGCATCCCATAGCTTTTAGTACCAAAGAAAAGTATTACTAGTCTGTAATGCTATTTATTCATCCATAGGTGAAAATACATTTCAGGATGCTTTTTTTTTTTTTTTTTTTTTTAAATCCCCTTTTTTGTTAATACTGTCAGCTTCAGAAAACAACAACAACAACAAAAATCCTGTACTGGTGCACTTAAGCTTTCTTTGTTCTTTATAGTGGGGAAAAACAGCTCAATTCCTCACTTAAAAAACAAAAAACCCACTGATGCCAGCGACAATTCCAAAACATGCTAAGAAGTCTTTCAAAATTGGTCTTAAATGCCCTCTCCTTACTTGACGACTTCTCAATGACACAGTGGTTGGTAATGGATATGAAGCAACTTGTTTTTAAGTTACCCAAATTCCTCCTCTGAGGCTTGCTCAGTCTTTCCTTCAAGGAAATACAGTTTTGATATGACATCTCAATTGAAATCTTGCATTAAAAAAAAAAAAAAAAAAAAACACACAAAAAAAAAACCCTTAACTTTCAACAAACAGATTTTTGAATTGGCTTTGGAGGAGTTGCGAGTGCCCCGAAACGATGCCTGGCCTCCAGGCAAGCTGACAGATACCCACCCATGTGACACTGAACTGGCGCACAGAAACAGATCACTAATTCAGGAATTGCTTAAGAGTTCAGAGGGGCAATTAGATTAGATTAGCATCATTTTCTGTATATTACAGACATTTAAATTTCTTAAATATACCTCTCCAGGGAATCACTTAAATTGTTTACTTCGCAGTTCCTCTACAAAACATGTAGAAGTGGAGAACTGTCTGCTCTAATGATTCATCAGTTTCAGCCTCCCAAACGTGTACCTGGTTTCTGTCATGTTTTTCACTTATATTCAGTGTTTCTTCTTCTACCTTTTTTTTCCCACTGAGATTCAAGAACAGCATTTTCTTCCAGGGAAGGTACCTATATGCAATCAAGTCACTCTATCGTTACAATCGTTTTTTTTTTTTTTTTTTTTTTTGAGGCAAAGCCTAAATACTTGCTTGTCAAATCATTACAAACAAGCTAGAAAAGCTTTTTTTTTGTTTGTTTGTTTTGTGTTTTCTTGGCTGAATAGTACACTTTCAAACTAAGAGACTTCCTATTTCTGTTTTTAAACACTATAGCAGGTTTACTAGAGGGAAATCAAAAGACAAGTTTCTCCCAGGCTTCCTGCAAGCCCAGGTACACAGTACAGACCAGGCTGCATTTGACCTGAAGTGTCTGCCAGCAGAGAAAATCCGTCACTACTGAAATCAGCATTTACCTGCTATTTCAACTTTTTTTGTTAATCCAGACTATTTGATGCGAAAGCCTGAAACTGCATAGTATCTATGAATTGTTTTCACTGAGTAGAATAAAATAGCATGCCATGTTTTTTTATGCATCAATACAGGGGAGTAATTAAAACATTGACTTCGGCTTCTTAAATATCTCCTGAAGCTGCTGCCATCAATACGGAGCCAAATACCTTAAAAATCTTTGTTCCAAACAGTTTCTGCTTTTCAGCTCCATAAACTCAGTGTTGGTCAGTAACTGCATATGGCAAGCAATACCCCTCTGCTATTTTATTTACATAAGCTGAGGTTGAACACAAAACTTTTCCATGCCACCTATTTTCTAACATGCAAGTATTTATTTCATGCATTTACAGTTACATTTTGAAGTTTATTAAAAAATTACTATCTTACCTCTATTGAGACAAAAAAACATTTGTTGGATAAAGCTATACACTTAATATTTGAAATACCTGCACAGTACAAACATCACAGTGCATTCTCATCAGACAAAGCCCAAAATAAGATAATTAGTACTGTTTGAAGTGTGAAGATGATTGTCAGGCAAAAAAAAAAAAGCAGAGCAGGTGTAACGAATCTATAATACTGTCAGGACAGATGAGCATAAAAATCACCCTCCTGCCAGTGTCTAGACTTAACTGATTCACTATAGCAGGTGCACGGGGTCTTAGCCTGCCAGAGACCACCACTTCATAAGGAGCAGGTTGACTACTTCCCACAGAGCTGGCTCTGGTGAGACTGGGACATCACAAGGTCATTTTTTGCCCAGATGACCACTGCATCCAATCATCAAGGTGCCATGGCCTATTCCATCCTGAGGCTTCAGGATAACATTGGTTTGTGCACCTACCTCCCCCTGCCAAAACACTTTTGAACATATCAAATCTTAACCCCGTATTTATCAACTCTCCTGCCTGGAAGTATGCTTAAATATATGTATAATTACAGCAGAGAACAGATGCTTACTACGAAAATATGAAAAAAGAAAGCAGGCACTGAATCTTTCCAACCTATCTGCCACATAGCACAAAGGCCTCAGAAGCAATCTGCATGCTGAAAACATGCAAAGCTCTAATACTTCACTACACATGTACTATCACAACTGGAAAAGATTTTGACTTATAAAAAAAACATTTAATGTCTTGTAAAATGTGAAAAAATTGCTCTATGGTAATTTACCTTGTAATATATTTTGACATAAAGTATCTTCCGTAAGAATGGAAAAGACATTTTACTTTAACAGATTATTTTCCTTCAAGATTGGGGGAATGTTTATATAAAATAGAAAGCTAAAGTTGCACAACAGAAAATGCTGGAAGTTTTTCTCAACAGTCTTCATTTTGCCAGACTCCTGCCTTGAAGTGGCCTTTTATTGCTCCTCTCCTCAAATTCCTCATTCCACACTTTGGCAGAGTTTCCAGCTCCTCTGTCCACAGCTACACCAGCAAGCCTCCAGCTTTTTTGCTACTATTGTGTGCAGCATTTCTGTAAACAAAGTAAAATTCCTCCAAGCCAAAACACGTCTGTGCCAGTGCAAGCACATCTACACTAACTTCTGCCAGGCAAAAAGTATTTCAAATAATTAGACATCTAACTTGCAGGCCTCTACTGTAAATCAGACATTACATTTAACGGGCAAGCTCTTCAGACCACAACTATGCATCTAGCTTGTTTACAGGCTGAACAGACTTAAGTTACAGAAAATCCACTATTCTAAAATTAGCTGGGCAACTGGGCAACAGGAGGGCAGATGACAGTCATTCACAGTAAGCAGCTGATTAGGATCTGAATAGCCCATACGTATCACTGAATCTGAGCCATTTGAAGAAAAAAAATACAGACTTAAGAGACCTGGCATTTTTAAGAAGTTATGAAAGTAGCAGCCCAGAACGTACTAGCAAAAATTCAAACTATATGAAGGGAAAAAAAGAGAAAGTCAAACTCACATATGGAAGTTGGTGTGTTCTCAAAAAGAAAGAGCACATTTACACTACAGCAACAAGATGAAACAGGTCTATAAACCACAGAATTATTCAAAAAAAGGTCAAGTAGAACTTACTATTAATACAGAAAAAAAGGATACTTAAATTGAAAAATATTTATTCAATGCTTTTAAATAAATTTGGAAATACTGCGTATAAAGTTGTTACAGTGGATATTCACTGGCTGAACAAGATGGATTGATGTCAATAGCTAAAATAGACTTGAAACAGGCTCAATCTATTCCCATGGAGAGCAGCATTAAGGAAAAAAGCATGCAGCAAATGCTCGTGATTAAGGGCATATGCAAATGAATTCAATGGAGTGAGAAAGGCAATTTGTCATTTGGGCACTTCTCGCTGTTGGCTGATCAGTTTAGAGGACTTCTCACACTCCCAATGTATTCACTTACCTCCCGGTATCTAAACCGCAGAGGAAATCAAGCTACTGATACACTGAGGGAGAATGTGGGGGTCATTGCCTGGTGCAGACTTTCCTGTACCCTCAGATGTATCGCTTAATGCCACGAGGTTGGGCTTCTGGTTTAGTTTGTTCTTCCCCCCTGTAGTTGAAGTCAGCCTGCAGCATTATCATATCTGAAGAAGATTTCAGCCGGCTAACTTGGGCATCATCAAAAGCCCAGCCAGAGCACCACAAAACTCAACATGGGCTGCAAGCAATTAACAGTGTCTTCAGAGCAGACATATCCTGAGGCTCTGGGCATTCTGGGGGATCTATTTGTTGTGGAGGAACAGCTGATTATGAAATGTCCTTGTGAAGAGCTAGAACCAATGCCTATATCCATGCATGTGTTTGAAAAGCTTTTTCTTCTCAGATCTTTTTGACTCTTAACTTTCCCTCTTCCTGGCATTTAACTCCAAGCCTTCTTTAGAATTTCTGTTCTACCTGGAGTGTGACAAGGAGAGGGAACAAAAACTGAGTATTTGTGGCACTGCCACAGCTCTTGCATTTCAGCTGTGGTTGTTCAGTCACCTGAAGAACATTAGATCTCAGAGCATTACCTGTCAGTCCTGCACTATAATGACTGTATGATGGTGAAGTCTGCTATCCCCCCTCCTTACTTCCCAGCATTTATACAAATACATGGATACACATGTACACGGGTGGGTCCACCTGACTGCTGATTCTTGAAGCAGGGGCTGGGTAAAGCAACCCTGACACGACACCCCCTCACTCCCCTCCAAACAATGAATTGAAGAAACACCGTGCAACTTCTGCTAGAGGTGAGAGCATCTTGTTTATCAGATTCCATAATGTGCATTATATACGGGAGTTTAAACAAGAACTTTAAAAACTCTAGCAGGCTACTTCAAATAAAAGCTGTTTGATGTAACATTACAAATAAAAAAGAAAGAACAAAATCAGGTGCACTTCTGCATCAAATCATAGCTGAATCCTACATTCAGATCTCCTAGCAGCCTTGAAATGTCACCACGGAAAACCAGAAATTAAAGTTCAGAAAGCCTAGAATTAAGTGACAATCAGCCAGATAAATCAGATAAGCTTAAAAAAGATTACCTGTACAATTTATTATATTTGGAGAAAACCTATTGATGACTGGATTCGGATCCAGTGACAGAGGAAATGAAGTTGAAAAGGCTTCTCTTAAAGCACAAGCAAAGAGGCAAGACAAGGGAGAGGTAACAGAACAGATGACAAATTAAACAGAAAGGTGACTGGATTTGAAGGGAGAAGGGGAAGGCCAAGGTGGAGAAGAAGACCTGAAAAGAAGAAATGAGAATGAATTAATTGTAGTCACCTGGAGAGTTCCATTTCAGACACACAATTTTCATCTCCGAGCACTTTTCTTAACATTAATTTCCTTATTTTACTTTTTCTAAACATAATTTTTAGGGACATTTTGTAACTGCATTCAGCCCAGGCCATCAATGCTGACACTTCTTGGACAGTTAGTTGATTTTCAGCCTTTCCCCTGAAAGGCCAGCCCAAGCAAGGCAGTCCCTCAGCAGGACCCAAGTCTGTTATGCCTTATTTTTCCAGTATGGAGCCAATGAATTCATGGCTCATTACTTAAATGTCTGTTGCCATTGTATCTCAAAGCACAAATGCAGAACCACAATGCTTGGGAAAGAAAATAAGAAATAGAGGAAAAAAATAGGAATTTAAGCCATCTCTTAAACTTAATACTATGAAAGACAGCACCATTATATTTTAACTGCACATATGGTCAAATTCAAGGTAACAATTCTGATGTATAAGCCTGGAAATCATTTTAGATTTTGTACACCCATACTCACAAAAAAAAAAAAAAACAAACACAAAACAGTAATGGTGGCCATGCTTTGCTAAATAAAAGGGGAAAAACATTGTAACACCTGACTTGTCAGCCTAAATGCTAGCCTTAGGCTCAACCTGCTTTGCAAATTCTCCCACATCCAAATCCAACTACATTTACTTTGCATCTTTATGCCTGCAGGTTACTGCTGCTCCTTTTAATGCCTTATGGCTCTAGCTGACTGCATTCCACTGTGCGCCCTGTGTCTCACACAGCCATCGGGATACAGCATTAGCATTAATTTTGTGGTTGGAACAGGAGGATGCAGCCAGCCTTCCAGCAAAGAATACTGCACTGGTTACACCTGCGTGTACAGGACAAACACAACTCTCCTTCTGAGAATCCCCAAAAATCAAAGTGAATCAAAGACGGAACAAGCTGGTTCTTGACACTGCGCTGGACACTTGGTGGCTAAAGCCAAAAATAATTAAAGGTACCATTTTTGGTTACTATTACAAATATTCCCTCACTTATGTGCTTTTTGCACTGTGGAAATATTGTACTAACAGATCTCCCTTTCCTGGATTAAATTATTTAAAGGTTCTTCTTTTATCTGCATTTCTGAAGAACGTGGTGAGGATCTTCCTGCCCTCTCCTTACTGAGAGCAATGCCAAGTCCAACACAAAAAACGAACACCATTTGAACCACCTTCTTGAGAGCTAAGTAGCAGCAGCTCCAGGAAGTACATGGAAATGATTCATATTTCTAGTTGCAGCAAGGCACAGTCAGGTCATGCATTACGAGCGTGTTGGCCTTCCAAAGAGTACCCCAGCCTCCCACCCCAACCCAAACACAGATAAACACACACCAGGGAGCACTCCACCAGCTGCCCAGGAGCAATCTGGAGTGCAATGAGCACAGTGACAAGATGCAGCATCCCACAGAGGAGCAGGGCACTCCAGTGGGGTCAGCAAACAGCCTCTGTGAGAGCAGGAAAACAGAGACGTGTCCTGATGAGCTAATGCTGGAGACAGTTTGTAAATAACTTTTACTATGGGGGAGAAAAGTGACTCTTTTTAAAAGATGTCAATGATTTATTGCTCATAAATCCTAGTGTGTGTTGTGCCAATATCACCTGCCTACACTGCATTGGTGCACAGAGCATGCACAGCGCAGAATGGCAGCAGCACAGTGCAGGGGCTCTTACATCCCTGACAACCCAAAGCTCCTGTCTAACAGCACACTGCCTAATACTGATTTGATGTTTTAGTAGACTCATAAAAACAAACTCAAGTTCAAACAGAACATGTTCAGTGCCCAAATCTCACCTACTTGTCTACCAGATACAAATTACATTGGTTACAATCTATCTAGATGCTAAGGAAGAAAAATCTGCTTAATCCTTTTACAAAATCGTATGGTGGCAATCATTTTATTTCTAATGCACAAAGTCACATTATTGCTACATATTACATTTTTAAATATTGGGTTTGAAATTTGAGATGTAATATCAATATATATTTTAAAATTATGGTAATGTTGAAGTGTATAAAATTTGACTCAAAAATAGTTATGACTTTTGAAAATGTATTTTAAAATCACTGGGTGTTTTTATCTGAAAGCCAACATGGTAATATAATAGCTGGAGACCTTTTTCCATGACTTACTGCTATACAAGCTCTAATCTCCACAAAGAAAATAATTAACTTAGACGGAAGGTAGAAACACTGCTTCCCCTAAAGCCACCTGTGATGGGCCTCATCAGGAAAGAAAAGTAATTTAGAGGCAATTATTTGATCTGTGAAAGCTTCAGGATGCTTTTATACAGAGAATTTCTAATGTAAGTACCAAATTACACATTCTAACCTAATAATTATCTGCCATTTCTTTGTTCTTAGCACAGTAATATTTATGTTGCACTGTAACAGTTGAAAATCTTGCATTAGAAGGTAATTCTGATTTAGGAATACTAAATTCTCTGCAGAATAACAGGCAGGGTGCCACTGATATGGGAAGTGAACCTTCATATCCTGAAGACCAATGACCTCCCTAAAATTTCTTCTGTTTAACAAGGAGTTCATAGCAAGTAAACAACACACTGCTCATGCTGTTTCTCTGAGGATAATTTTTCCAGGCTTTGCTTAACAAAATTACCTGAAGCAAATGTCAAGTCTTAGCTTTTAAATCAGCCAACCAGACCTGAGCTGTTCCAGTGAACTTGCTCTGCATCTCTTCTGTTCATCTGTCTCCAGCATTAGCCCAATTGCAAAGCTCATCTCTGGAAAATTCATCTCCTGTTGAGCACCCATGCAATGTCAAATTCAGCAAAATCACTCTTATCTCTGCGTGCCCCAAATCTGAGTTCATATAATATGATGGGCTCACAGAGAAGACCAGTCAGTCTCTAGTTCACAAGTACACCGTATAGAGCACATTGCCAGGTACCTGCTAAGGGCAGGAAAGGCTTTAAAAAAAATAAAATCCAAGAACAACACATAAGCTAATGCCAATTTTTGCTGAAAGATTGTGACAAATCTGTATCTCCGAGTAATTTAATTACAATAACATGAGTTTGTATTACCACATTCCAGGGCTTGAAATTTTAGTTTTACTACAGTTATTGCCAAGCACTCTTACTGGACATTAAGGCCCTTGATAATTCCCTTCATAACACAACTGTGCTTGTATTTTGGCTCTGCTTTATCTCCCAACTATAAGCAAGTTGCACCAGAACACACAACAAGCCCTAAGCAAAAACAGGAAAGTTTAAAACCTTGTTAGCCTAGAACTTTGTTCCTGCTCTTCATACAGAAATAACCACAGTTCAAATAACTTTTCTATAGATTTACTTAAAGTTCCTGGGCTTCTTTTTTTTTTTTTTTTTTTTTAAAAAAAAAAGGACACATTCCCACCTGCTGCCTTGCTCACTGCTTAGAGATTGTTTTCGTAGATCATAAACGTGACCAGAAAGTACTGTATGTTTCTCTGAGCCAATACTAGTTCGTGATTTTGCATTTTTGTGTAGAAGCAGGACTAGATACAGGATAAGCACCAAGCGTGGAAGACTCAACAATTTCACCACAAACAAGATAAAAGACTCCAGCAAATGTGATTTTCTTTGAAAGGTTTCTCAGTTGTCACCTACATTGCACGCGAAGCAGGGAGCATTAATTGATCTGTCTGCTTTCTGAAGTGGCAGCAAACTGGAGGCTTGTATAAATAGCTCCAGTAAATGAACTGTGTGCTGCCAGCTGCTGGCTCAAGGGATGCTGTGGATTTGTGCGTGTCAAACTGCTCTGATCGAAGAGAATTGACATGAACTCCCATGGCCATGTTTTGCATGGCCTGGGACAGTCTCTTCTGTTCATTTATTTATTGCAAAACAGGGAGGAGTCATTTATGCCTGGGTCAGCTCCTCCAGAAACAAAAGAAATAAACGAACTTGTGATCTAAACACAACTGCTCTTTAATTTTTAAAGTACACAATTACAGGGTTTGAGGATTTTTCTTCAAAATATGAGAAACAGTTTGCACTGACAGTTTCTCATTTATGGAGAAAGTTAACAAAAAGCAGATGCAGCTCATAACACAGAGCCTGCAATACATGCTGTAATTAATCTGGCATTCCAAACAATAAACAGTGTCAGCAAGAGACTTGCTTTAAATCTTTAAGTCAATTATGGACTGATAGCCTTAGCAACACATTCAGGAAAATATTTACCCATTTACAAAGCTGTGTTAAGAGGAGCCGTAGTTAAGCTGCTGTTCTGCAGGTAGCCCATCGGTTAATTTGAAGCTCGGCAAGCAGTGAGTATGTGAGGTGAGTACTTGGAGAGCTATTGAAACCACTAAGATCCTTTCCCTCAATTTACTCACAAGCCAAACATCATAAAGACAGAAAAGAGCAGAACTTATCCAGCTTCTTCTCAGCCTGATGACAGCAACCGCCCATGGAAGAGGGAGCGGATATTTTGTGTGCATGCATGCACGGGTCAGATGACAAAATACACAGATATCATTACTCCTAGCAAATTCTGAATAGAAAGTAGTGAACTATAAGAAACTTGGGCCTTCAGGTACAGAACAGGTGGTGGCAGCAGCTGTTTCATCTGAGATCTTGAAAAACTCAGTCTTTTTTCTCCACATTCTGCATTTCCTATTTCAAGTAAAAGCCTTCCAGCCTTAGCTTTCCACTAATTGTTTGTCTACAGCAGGAAAAAAAAAATAAAACCCCTTTCTAGCATCCCCTACAAATCTGTCCAGTCAATTCAAGATAGAAAAACACAGAGCAACAGCTGTGGACAAACAACGTAAAACAGCTGAAAATCGTCCCCACAGTTTAGCTGTCTAAATATTTGTGTCAGAAGACAAGTTTTCCATTCAATGCAGAAAAGTCAAAGTGAAAATTCCAGCTCTCAAGTACAGTCAAATTCAAAGAGTAAACACTGAGAATTCAACCAATAACGAAGTTATGCCATATTCAAGAAGCTGCTTTCAAATTGTTTTACTCTAACAAAATTCAGCCAAAATTGTTTTTGTTTATTGCTACCACCAGGCATAGGAGTCAGTCATCTGCAAGCACAGGACAAGTCAACCATGCCAAAGATGCTGCTTGAGAGAAGCTCAAAACCATGATCTAGCACCAGTGTGCTGCAATTCCTGAATGCCAATATTTCAATTACATTCTTATGTACTCTGCTGTCCAGGTAGACCTCTACCCTCCTGCTAAAAAAAAAAAAAAATTAAAATGAAGAAGGTCAGAGAGCAATGAGAATGAGCCCAATACAACACCAGGAAAAGAAGGTTTGCAACTTCAACGCCTTTTCAAAATGAAACTCCTTTCAAAAGCCTTGGTTGGACAAACACAGCAAATCTGGCTACCCTGACACCCACAGCCAGGACAGCAGAGCATCCTCTGCTTGGTTATAAGCATCGAGGCACTGTCAATGGCAGCACAGTAGTTGTGACACTGAGGTAGCAACCATACGTGGCTGGGGGTGCGAAATAAAATGTGAAGGAGACGAATAGATGCTAAAATATCATGGAGAATCCCCTCTGCAAGGAACACTCTCTCCAGCCCCAGCTCAGTGCTTGCTCCTTTTCTCTGCCAGCAGGTGAGAGCAGAGCAGCAGAGGACGGCACTTTCAGATACACATTTAGGAATCTAAATTTAAGTACTCAAACACAACTTACCAAGCATTCATTTTGAGCTGACTGTGGTTCAAGTTGGACTAAAACTGCAGAATAGGAAAGAGCAAAAATTATGCCAAAAAACCTGTCTGTTAGCTTTTCCTCCATAAAATCCAAGAGAAATCTCTTCTGTGACAGAAATGTTTGCTTCCAATCCTGTACTAAGCAGATGCTGATAACAAGTGACCTCTCCTATTCCTACATAACATTTATTATTACCTTTTAAAATATACACAAGAATATTTTTAAACTCTTCCTACTTCTTATTTTCAAAGCATGCACTCTGCTTTTGAATGTCAATAGTATTCTGTTGCCTTGATGCCATTCATGCAGCATGTCAGAAAATTTAGCAGAAAGGAAGGTGCTACATATCCATCACTTCCAGGATAGGAA
This sequence comes from Aythya marila, assembly GCF_965140915.1. Classification (NCBI taxonomy): domain Eukaryota; kingdom Metazoa; phylum Chordata; class Aves; order Anseriformes; family Anatidae; genus Aythya; species Aythya marila. The sequence continues at coordinate 36,380,915 of NC_139048.1, forward strand.
GCCACCTCATCTCCCTGGGTTCCAGGCAATTTTATTGGAAGCAGAGAAGAGAATAACATACACTGCACCTAAACATTTTTGATTTGTATTTTTGTCCTAGGAAGCGTACACATTTTGAAAGTTTGGATTTCCTTGAGGTGACTAAATGTCTATTTATTCACACGTCATTCATGTTTATTGTTCTGCAAGCGCCTGTACCCCCAGACAGAGAAGTTAACGCTAACAGCGCTCACATTTTCACTCCAATTATAATAAGAAAGGGGGAAAGAAATATACACATGCATGTATTTTGCACATGTAGAGTTGAGCATAATTCAAAAAATTTATTGCTAAAAAACTCGATGTGAACAGTTTGGCACAGCAGTATTTTAAGCAAGTTCCAGAAGACAGCTTGCATTTTCTCAAATCTCAATATTCTCTCAGCTTATTTTACTGGCTATTATTCTCCTCCAGAGTTACAAAACCAAGCAGTTTACGTTATTTGACATTGCACTGGACACAAATCTAATAAACTGGATGACAGTTGCGCTCAAATTGAATCCTTTTTATTGCTGTCTTATTTCACTTGCACACGTTCCAATTCTGTTTTGCGACCTTTAGCAGAAAGCACCAATATCCTCAACTCCCTCAGATTAGAAGCATGCTTTGTGTTCCCCATATTTTACATCATACATATGTTTTGATGTAAGTCAAGACATCTGTTAAATCTTTAACTAACTGAAATTGTAGTCAGCTAGCTACATCTTTATCAAAGCTGCATAAAGATACCAGATAGGAGAAAAGCAACATGCTAGATACCTAATCAGCAGTTTAAGATAGTAATGGAAGTCTGCACCGATACAGTGCTGTTTACCACCTTTTCTCCATGATACTTTGCTCACAGAAATTTCAGAGCTGAACCTGACCTCATTTAAGCCTGATTTTTATTTTTTATTTTTTTAAAGACTCCCACTCTGCCCTCATGTTTCCTGCACCTCCTTTGCTGACCCACACCTCCATCTCTCCGCCTCTCTCTTCAGTGCCTCCATCAGCCTCCCGTTTCTTTTCTGTGTCTCTCCCTTCGTGTTCCACTTCATCCCCAACTTTTTCCATTCCTACAGCTTCCCTCCCGTTACCAAGACGTTATTTACCTTTTCCCTTCCCGTGAGTTACTGTCGGGAGGACACGTAGCCAGCAGCCCTCAGTGACTAGCTGTGGTCGATCAGTGTTGGCAGGCTGTAGGGGTCTCCCTGGGTGAACCACACCAATTCGCCAGCTGCAGTTGCAGCCACACAGCCAGAATTGCAGCCTACCACAGCTCATGACAAACACTTACCAAAACAATTATTTCTGAACTGCTAAAAATCTGGAAAAACAGTATTTATCCCAAGAACACTATTTATGCCCTGGATTTTGCTCTCTTTGGATTTGAGTTGTTTTACAGGAAATGTTAGTCTTGCTCAAAAACCAAGAAATCAAATGACTCGCACAGTTTATACAAAGTTAAGTTTGTTCAGATCAAAAGCTTAGAAGTCAGAAAGCCATTCCATGCTGTAGTTAGTTTTCAGATATTCCCTCCTATTGCTTATTCCAGAAAAGTCATATGATTCAAATTAGTTTCCAGAGGAAGTCATTAAACAGAGTTTCTATCAATGATGGTTTTGTGTGTTTGCACTTGGTCTTTGGCACAGCCTCGGGCTATATTTAGAATCTAAAATGTAAAGAATGTTTGAAACCAAAGCAATTTAAAAAAAAATAATTTATAATAAAATAAGATCTGCAAAAAATGGATGATACTCATTTAGATTTTGGTTCTAGACAGTCTACAGGGGTTGCACAAGTTTGAAGAGGGGAGCAGGGCCGCCAACCCTACCTCCAGCTCCCACGGGCAGCAGGAAAGCCTGAACATCAGCTGAGACACTGGCTGGGGAGGATTGCTCTCAGGATGGCAACTACACATCAACAGTAGTACAAAACTGAAAACACTAAAAAACACGGGGATTTTTTTTTCAGACACCAAATACTGTATATTTAACATTATTCCTTCAGATGATATAAAGGTAGTGCTCTGACTCCCTAGTAAAATTCGTATGGAGATATATGTATATATTTAATTAATGTAAGCGTCTGACAAGTTCTTCAACTTGATATCTGCTGTGTGCAGTATTTTCTCCATGCTCTTGAAAGCTGTTTTCAGGTCTATCCTCTTCCACTCAAGCCATTTTTGATCCAAATCAAAATGCAACCATTTGCATCTTGTTTACTAACCTAACACAGCATTGCCATTCACTGACCAAAGCCTAACGCATAAGCAATCTTTTAAAATTAGCATCTTTAACTAGGCTTACATCAAATTTCATATTAGTGTCAAACATCTGCATAAAATAACATTAGATTTGTTTGGAACCTTCTGAATCCTTATGGTTTAAACACATGGAAGCAGGAGGGAGTTACAGCTTGAAGTGAAACACAACACTTGCTTTCTCAAAGCTTTCCCAGTCAAATCCAAGATAAAGTATGTGCTCAAACAAAACAAAAACATACTGTGGGCTTCAAGTGATGTTTCACACTTTCAGGGTTAATTTGCTCTTACGGGAAAAATCCTAAAAACTGTGGATAATCCCTTCACAAAAGAAAGAAATATATTAATGAGCAGTAATAGTTGGTTAAAAAAGCAGATAGCATACAGCTACAGCATTACAACTAATTGATGACTGCAGCATCTTCCAGAGATGCATTCTGAAGCCCTAATTATATATGCATGTATTTATGCATGATTGATAGGAATTACCCGACCATCATTCTGTATTATGACAATTATCACGAAGATGCAGACTATTAAAGTATTTTTGCAACCATATTTATTTTGGTTGTGCATACTTGATTTATATCAGAGCAAAATCAAATCAGAAACTAATTTTAAGCACTTCAGACGATTGGAGTTACAAGCTAGCAGATGCCACATGGACCAAATTAACTTTTATCTACATGGAAATGCCAAATAGTTCTGCTATAGAACAGTCAAGCACAAACTTAAAAAAAATTTGTTTCCCAGATTATGTACCACATCTGAGTGAAACATCGTTTTATCAAATAATTGCAGGTACAAGAAGCGATCATTTTTTCACCTCAAGAAGCCTTGTTAGCATTTTCAAGAAACATTACAGGGCATCTTTCACCTCCTGACATGATGGCCTGCAGTACGTAGAAACACACCATTGTGGAATTCGTTAGCTTCTCATGCATACTACTTAAAAGTTAGGAGTTACAGTTACTTAAAAATTTTACCATCTTTAATATCTACTTCCATAAGAAGTTATCACCTGAACAACTCCAGATCAGAACGAACCGTTTACATGTTTTTGAAGAGGTCAAGAAAAGCCGTACAGGAATTTTGTGGCATGCACAGTCCACAGCAGAGCTGGCATGGAACAGCCAAGCCTGTTGTCATGGGGACCAGCAAGGAAAAGACATTTAAATGCCAAGATTTTTAAGAAAACCTCTGCTGAACTGGTATGAAGTCAGGCCTACATTTTATACCTTGGGAACCAGAACTGAACAGCTTTAAAGACCGATCTGTGACAAAAGGGCAGAGACATCAATAAAGCAGCAGCCTTGACCCCCCTCTCCAGCAGGAGGATTTGGCACGGGGTGCACCAGGCTGGTGGGCTGAGCTGCCTGGCAGGTAGCTGTGGAGACACAGAGGCACGGTCAGGCACGCAAGAAAGCAAGAGAAGACCACAACCGTGCTGTTCCACAGCTGTGAAAACAGCTCTGTCTCCCTCTTTTGTTTCTGACTGAAGTGGTTCCTGCCTGAGGGGCAAACCTCCTCCACAGCCATGCTCCTCTGGGCAGCACCGATGTGCCTGCAGGCAGGGTCCAGGCTGGGATCTCTGCAGACCCTGTACAACACGCAGTAGGGCATGTTGTCATTTGAACCCATGCTCACGTTCATCTGCACTGGAATCAATGCTGAGACAACAGAAAATGGTACCTTGAACATGAACTGCTCCAGAAGTTACCTTTGGTTTTGAGCACTTCAGCATCTAAGCACCTCACAGAGGTCTGGCTGCTTTCTGTTCATGCGAGATCTGCATCACTTGACAGCTCTAGTCAGAGACGACAGAGCACATCCTCAAAAGCTCAGTAACACCACTGCAGGTCAGCGAGGGTCTGACTAAAATAAATTAGCATAAAACAAAGCTCTGAACTAATTACGTGGCTCTTCATAGCATAAAATTTTAGGCAGGAAAATGAGTTGATTGTATCCCATGTTCTCCCTTCTTGCACTGTCCGTTTGTTTTGCTTTGCCTTATTCTGAGAACGGCAGAAACTACAATTATTTTAACCAGAAGCAGCACACAGTGAGGTCAAAGTAGGTCAGGAACAAAAGCTGACCAAAACTATGAAAAATTACTGTTACTTCAGACTGGTTAACGCAACAAAAATAACAGTCTGAAGTATTTGGCAGTCCTGTGATGCAGTATCACACCTTGTGCAGTGGGGATGGCACAGCATATAAGATTCAAATGTGAAATAAAATTCAAAGAATGCATTACCACACTTACAGAAACAAACTGTAAACTGCTTTTACAGTAAGTTAGTCTTCAAACTTAAAAATAATCTTCAAAGTCTGATAAGTCAGCTAGATAGCTGCATACTGACAAGTATATAAGCAATTCCAGCCCATTAAGCTTTGTTTCCCCATTATTCACCAAGTCGTTTTTCTGGAGTTTCAGAGATTAGGGAGGGTTACAAGTAAAAAGACTCATTTTAGAACGGAAAGAAATTACCGAAATTCTGTGACAAAGTTTGAAGTGCTTATGCACTTAAAGACCATTAACACAGTTTACATGGGCAAAATCTCTACGAAAGTAGCAGGATCCACTTTTATCTTCAAAGAATTAAGATGGTATCAAGTGTAATTAGGAAATGTAGCCTTTGTCAGAACATGTTTTTACACAACTTGAACCATCTCTGAAACATATAATCAAATTTCTACTGAGAAGTATGCCCTGATGTTGCAGCCTCAGGTTCATACGCAGCTGTAAATTCCCCTTTCTCTCCTCCCATCCTGAGATTTGAATCTCCATTTGCCAAGTAGAACATACATGATGAAGAAAAACTTACTTGAAACATACCTATTTTCAGATTGAGGCCACAAACTAAATCTATGTCGCCTGTGAACACTTAAACTCACTGCCCATATTCTGTTCTTCTGTTTACATACACACATTTTTATTAACTTTCCAGACTAGATTCATATTCTCCATGAAGAACTGAGTAACTCACTACATGCTAGACAAACAGCCAAGAGGTTCATGCGCAGCAAGGCTGGCTTGACATCACCTACTCTTAAGAGAGCAGCAAAGTAAGTTAGAGATTTTTCCAGTTGTTTTGTGAAATAACAGTTTTCTATACTTAGAAGAATAACAAACAAAGTGAAGGAATTCATCCTCACCATTCATTTCTAGGAACGCTTTTAGAAGTGTTCTTATGACACCGTACAGAATGTAGCAGCTACTGATAGGAACACACAGGTACATGTTCTAATTTTATTCTAATTTTGGTTAAAAAGTAAAGCAGATCATAGTACATATGTGCTATGAAAAAAAGAGGATCTAACCTCTCTTTAGCCGAGAGTAACAAAGTCATTTAAGGAAAACATATATGAAAAAGCTACGTTATGGCTATAAATAACAGTAAGTAGGAATAACATACACAAATAAAGCCTGAGAATAGGAAAACACTCTAGACTTTAAGAATAAAGCAATCCTACCAGGCATAGCACACACATATATAGCACAGTGTACAGATTTGAACTGCAAGGTCAGTAGTGTAGCTGCCAAACTGCAGGAAACAGCCTACAGTTTCCAACATCAGTAGTTAAACAACACAGAAGTAAATAGCCTAAACTATTAGGTCATTTTTAGTTACTTTTATGCTTGTTAGACTAAATTCAGACTTGACCTAATTCTTAGGGGAAATTTCAGATTATAGAACTGCACTTTGCAGACGTGCCAGCCCCCCAGTATTGACAAGAGATGGGCATTTTACCTTGTAGCACACACTATGTGCTTTCTGTATTCCAGCATCCTCAGTGATCACTGGAAGTCGGAAAACCTATTTGTTTATCTAATGCTTCCATTTATTATCAAGTAACATCAACACGAGGAACTCTTGCTGAAAGGGTCCCAGACCACTTTTTTATGCCACAAACATTTCACAGTACTCAAAATTTCTCACCTGCTGCCTCATAAATATTATTTGATAACTATGTCCTGGCAGACACTTCGCTGGGGTATATTGTTTTTAGAGGAAGGAGACAATTAGTCAGTCCAGTAAGTGGCTCTTCTGTGCACCAGCAGTGAGCTCAAGTACCTGCAGCCTAAACTAGACAAACATCATTTTGAGTGACACAGAGGGTCCCCTCCTCCTCCTCAAGTTTTTGTCACCAAACAAGAGCTTTCTGCTTTCACACGACATCGCTGTGGTCACCACAGAGATCCCACACAGTGGTCAAATTAGACGTGGGCAGTGTGGGAGGGAAGGCAATGCTGCATGGCCACCACAGGCCACATGCAAAAGGAGCATCAGTCATCTATAGTAGAGATGCGACAGATAACACACAACTTAAAGCTTCTTGACTAACCTGCACTCGTTTTTCTTCTGAGCAGATCAGACCCATGCTTGTAAGAAAGCACCATCTGCAAGCAGGCAACTTGCTACCTGAGAATGAACAGCAGCAGCCGCTTGCCTGACCGCATCTCTGGGATCCTGGGCAGGACTCAGTCCTTGACTCGTTTTTCCATCCACTGGAATATGACTTCTGCACACACTGGAAGAGGTTATGGTGCTGTATGGGGGTTATCAACTCTCCCACTTGCACTTCACCCTAAAATACTGGGTTTGAACATGACCATTCAATACATTTCATCTGCGTTCATAAATACACTAGAAAAAAACAATGCTGAGGTGTTGTACAGTTTTATGCCATGTGTTTCACTGACATTTCCATTTGGGAACAGCAGCCTCTCTCTCTTTTGTGTGAGTTGGGGATTCAGCTCAGTCCCGATATTGGGAGCTGAAATGGTCAGGGTTGCATTTGTGTATTAAAGAAATGAGGTAATTTCTCCACGGAACATGCTTAAATTATGAAGTGCCTGCACGTGTGACACTAAAAGCTGGCAAGTGAAATGCTGAACTGCTGATATGCAAGCCAATCCTCCATGTTTAGTAGTTTTGTTTTTTAATCATTTTCAGAGGTTTAGAGACTCACAATTATATCCCTGTTCTGTAAGCTCAGTGTAATTTGCAGTTCCCTTTACCACCTCTTTTAATCTCTCCAAATTTTCCCTGCTCTAACTCTCTGAATTTATTCCTGCCTAGTGCCACTAAGTTCCCATGAGCTGCAGTGATTTCTTAGGCCGCTTGTTGGCCAAGTGTTACTGCAGGGCTGCCCATGTTCTCAGCACACGATGTCCCCCCGGCTTCTTTACAGCTGTTGAAAATAAAGGCACACACCTATACCGAGAGGAACAACATCTAAAGGAGGAATGAAGAAACATGAACACACATGAAATCTCAACTCTTAGCTGTAGCTAAATACACCCTGCTGTGAACTTTTATACTACTGAATAAATCTTTTAAAGACAAGCATTCCTAGGCAACATTACCCATACCAGAGAAAAACAACAGTGATAGCAAGGGGGAAAATAGAAAAGATCCTGTTTGTCTGTTTGACCATGAATTCACAGAACGCTGGAAGATCGGAAGCCTCCGGAACATCAGCTGCTGGCATGCCCTGAACTCCACCTCTTGCACCCCCCACGTAAAAGCAGAGGTGCACAGCTCAGGACGTCAGGTCTGGGTGTTCCAGAGAGGGACTGGGCATTACAGAGTGTTTCAAGTTGTTCCCCCTCTAAAGCCCTAATGGTATGGAATCTCCTCGTGAACCTGAACAAATGGCTTTCTTAAAGATGCTATTGGAAGACTTTTATCTGTTTGTGTGTTTTCTAAACACACATTTCAAAATACTTCACCCTCATCACCCGAGCAAGACTGCAACATCTGGTATTCATTAAAGCCAGGAAATTCCTGTTTTGGCCTTCATGAAACTATTGAGAGTTGATAATTGATTTGTGAATCCTAGTCTTTGTAAAGGGCTATTTTTGCAATTTCATATTAAAACAAATTTTAATTAGCAAATTGTTCAAAATCTGCATATGGTAAGTGCAGACATTGGCATTTTTCAATTCAAAATTTTATGAAAACACTTATTAAGTTTGAGTTAAATCCCCATTACAATACTCTACATGGTTATTTCACAACCCTTAATTTAAAAGTTGTAGTAAATATGAAAGAATAAAGTTTAGCAACTTAGAGGTCACTACTCTGAATGCTTCAGCTTCATCACAGCAAATTTCTCCTCAAGGGATCAGAAAAAGATTCAGGGGCTTGTACAGAACATAATCTTCAGATCCTGACTGACCCTTCTGATGCACAGCTTGTCTACAAATCTCCATTTATGTGCAGTAATTAGAAAGAAAATATGTAAGCTGTCCTTCCTGAAATAGTATCAACATCAAATTAAAAACTGACAACAGCGAGAAAAGCTTTACATAAAGCCCTAAACACTTCACAGTAGACTCGATAGCATGACACAAAGAGCATGTATAGAGAGGTCTTCCTAATGGTTTTCTTCCTTTAAGGAATCATCATTTTTTGATGTGTGATACTACTGATGCTGCAGGCAAGCTATATTTTGTATTTATTCATACAGCTAAACTTTATCAAAAAAAGTTTAATTTCATTATGGTAACATGCAGTACACGACTGGTTTACAACTTTGTGCATCAGGAACTGCTTCTCCACCAGCTGCTTACCAGGCACTCAACTGGCAGCCCAGGAGATGGGGAGACAGCGTGTGCTCAGAGTTCAACTCCACAGCCGGCTGTCCAGTTCCTTGTGTCAGACTCCCCTCTCCATCACAAAGTGCCATTAAGCAAAGCTCAAGTATGTTAAACACTTGAGAGTATTCTCCCCATATAAACAGCTGCTGCGTCCACAAATGTAAAGTTAGACAACTGCAAACAATTGACACCAAATGTAAACAGAATATATAAACTACATCGTATTTCACAAGAAATGGGAACCTTTAGGTTAAGGGATTCTTTGCACACAAACTGTAATTCACTACTTTAGGTGAATATACCCAACTTCCCTGGGCAAAGCCAGCCAGAGAGTAAAATCTGAACTCAAGAGCCACCCTGCAGTCCACAGAGATTTGAAACTTTCTTTTTTAATAGTTCAGCATATTACAAAAACGCCTCCTCATTTGCAGCCTATCACTATCTAAAGTATATTTTGGCATGAAGACTTTCCAAGATATTTGCTCCTATTACAGATGCACTCAGTGTGCCCTACTGTACTATGCATTTCTTCCCCCACTCTCCCCCCCAATTTTTTAAATTTATCATCTCATATCTTTTAGCTATTTTATTACCCTTGGTCTTCAAATTCATCCCATGTATTTACAGAGCTTCATCTACCATCTAGCATTTTCTCTTTGAGATCACCAAAAAAGATTAATTTACATAATGTGCATCTCTAATTACCAACCCAGCATTCCAGCCAGCCACCTCTTAGCTCTCTTCACAGATACTTTTCAGCTTCAGAACTAGGATCATTTAACTTGGAAAGAAAACAAATGCAAGTACTGCTTTATTTCTTCTTTTACCCACTTCAAAAAATAAAAAATAAAAAATAAAATCCCATACACCTCTCCTGCCTCAGTTTCCTGAGGAGCTTTAGCTGTATTTTGATTCATGGCACAGTAGGCAGTAGACCACAGGATTGCACAAAGACCTGCTACTCTCACCCTCCTATAAACATTAGTTCCACATTTGAATATATACATATGATACCTGCATTTTTTCCAGTCTGAATTCTTCCCCCATTTTCCCCTCTCATGTGTTTTTTTTTCCTGTACAGGTGGAAAATTTGTACTTCAATAGCATGTGGGAAAGTACCTCTGAGACCAAATCTCATTATACTCCATGTTATTAATCCTGCACTTTTCTGAAGAGACTATTTTTCTTCTCGTAAGACCTTCTTTACTTACAAAGGTTAGCCCACATTTTCACTACATTCTAAATAAAACATACAAAGGAATTACTTGAACTCCACCTTTTGGGGTTTTAATATGTATCAGCCTGAACAAAAATATGTGAAATGTTGGAAAACATACCGTTTCATTTTTTTCTGCAGCTGAGGAATTAAGTACTAATTTCATTCAGTCACAACCTTTAAGAACAGAACTAGAATGCTTATTTCAGAAAGATCTTCCAGATGATATAATCGATACATACGAATAGCCTGTACTTTGAGAAGAGGCATCATTTCAAACAGATAATACCAGCCATTGGTAAGGAAACACTCTGCTTCAGTTTCATTAAGAAAACAAAGAAGCATACAGACTGTTGCTGTCAGGAACAGAAACAGTATGCATTGTTCTAACTGGGCTTCACTAACACATCTTTTACTCTATAAAAAAAAACAAAAAAGAAAAATAACAGAATACCCACTAATATACAGTATTGTCAAGAAAAATAACTAGCTTTGGCTACCATAAAATACAGAAGCCATTCAGATGGTATGGAAAGTTACACAGTAGAAAGCTGGCATGCTAAAGACAATACGTACATCAGTGTTGACAACATACCTGCAGAAGCACAAGTTACTTAAAATGGATTTCTACGTCAGGTATCTATACAAAGTTGAGATAAATTCAGCAAGAAATACTCAAAAATAGAAGATTGAAATAAAAGTTTCAGATGCCCACTACTGATACGGCGACTCTAAAGACAAAACTGCTTGTTCCATGGCTTTACTTCTTTAAGAGTTGGTCCCACCCAATAAAAATACGAAGAATGAAACAAAATACCTTTTTTCGATTTTGCTCCGATCTTCAATTTTGATGGCCAAGCAATCTGTGTATTTGTTTCTTCCATAATCTGTTAAAAAAAAAAAAAAAGCATTTAAGCCAAATAAAGTTTTTATTGCCCTACTACAAAACCAAGAGTTCATTTTTGCAAAAGATATATTTGTTCACTATTTGTAATCTATCAATTGTTATTACAAATTCATGACTTGTGCTAATGTTTTTTTTTGAGAGAAATTTGTTTGGTGATAGGTGGATATGATTTCTGATAACCCTAAAAAAATGCGAAAATCAAACCAAGAATGCTGCTCCATGTCCATGAATTTCAGAAGGCTCCTGCTAGCCACAACATGCTCCAGGTGCATCTCAGAGTGAATTTCAAGGCTTTACATTACAGTTCAATAAAAACATTCTTAAGTTATGTTAAGATAGTTTCTAAGTAGAGACCATCAAATTTAAAATGGAGTTCTTTTCAGTTGCTTTAAGACGCATCAGTTTGCCCTTAAGGCTTTTTGCTGTAGTTGGGTTTTTGCTTTACCTTTACCTGAAAGCAGTTTTTCACTGTAAGCCTATCCAGGCTTCAAAAATTTTACTTCCTGGTTTAGGGCTCAGATAAGAAATTCAACAGCGTTTAGCATAACGCAATGCAACCTATCTGAAAATCTCAAGCTAGTTAACAGGGCAAAACCCATATGCGTGCAAACATGCACTTGGAAAACCATGGCTCGATGTGGCCTTCTGTTGCTTTCTCCATTTTAGAGACTAAGTCCGCTGGGCATAGGAACATTTTACTGGAATTTGAAGATGACACAGTTACAGTGCATCACTAACACATTCAGTATAAATATGAGTGAACAAACCAAGTAACACCACAGATCTCACACACAAACCAATTTGGTTCTAAAAAGCGTTGGGCTCGTCTACTGAGACTGAAGAACTTTTCTCCTACACTGCCATCTCATCAAGAAGTATGATGATCGAATATTTGATACCAGATACATCATACTTATATGAGAATAACTGGCCATCCTGAGTACAAAGACAGTATTTTATCACGAACACCTGCAGAAATGAGAAAGATCTGTCCTTATTAGTACATGACAAAATGGTTATAGGATGCCAAGAAAACTCATCCACTAAAACAAAAATACCATCCTAGGCTGCATCGAGCAAGGCATTTTCCCAGGGTTCTTTCCCTGGAAGTAAAGACTGCAATTAGATTCCCTTCACCTCCTTTCCTCCATGCTGAACAAACCCTGCTCTCTCAGCTTCTGCTCGTACATCCACTGCTCCAGGACCTCGACCAACCTGGTGACTCTCCACTGGAGTCACTCCTGTTTGTCAGGGTCTTTTTTTGGGCTGAGAGGAATGCAGCCGGACAAAGGCCTCCCTCCATATGCTGCTGTCAGTACCCAAACAGATGGGACTAACTAATTCGCTTGATATGCCGGGTCATGTCATTTTAGATAGCCTATACAAAAATAATTCTGCCAAGAAAAGGGTAGTAAGTATTAAGGAGGTTATTGAACACACATAATGGCAAAAAGTATACAAGTATTCACTGTAAATTCAGTCTGTGAAGTGGAAAAACATGTAAAGTCCAAAGGACTAAAACACTACTCAAGTAAGAAGTAGGAATAGACAAAGAGCTTTTCACATGGCAACTCTCAGGGTCTGGTTCCTCCTGAATGAAGGATATAGGTTCAACTTCCATGAGAGAGATAAAAAAAATCCTCATACAAATGAGAATTACAATACACAAAAAAATGGATACTGTCCAAAAGAGTCAACTCATGAAGAGTGGTGGGGGTGAGGGAATTAAACAAAGCGTTTTAGCATTTCTTGTCATGAGCAAGAAATGTAAGCAATAATAAAAAATATAATTCCAAAATAAATTATAGTCACATCCAAGAAGAAAATGAGTGCATTAAATAATCAGCTACAATACCAATAAACTTTCAATAGTAATGTAAGTCACAACTAAGGCTGACTTCTCTAAAAACTCCTTGTTATCTTCTCCATCCAAATCCCCAGTATACCAAAACAATTTCCAGATTAGCACACCATGTGGAAAAACTGAAAGCGTCAGCCAGACTTCATTATACTATATTTTTGGTTTCAGCAAATATTGGATAATAAGTTACAGCTGAAATAAGCCATTTCCAGGAGGATGAAATTCTATCAGCAACATAGACATACTTCTCACAATTTTCCAATCCAGATGTGAAAAAAGTTATTTCAAAGAATTCACTTGTGTCTGATAGAGGGCTTTGGGCCAGGATTATTCTTAGTTGTGCAACAGGCAAATAAATATACAGAAAAGAGCAAGGAATTAACTAAAAGGAGAAAGGAGATGCTAAAGCAAATAACGAATGCAGGAGTGAATTTTAAAAGATTCAACATAAAGGGAACCACAAAAGAGGAGAAAAGAGAGGAGAGAATGATCATCATTCCAGGCAAGTGTTATGTCCCATCAGTACTTCACCCACTCACTAAAAACTGGAAACTTGCGTCTTAAAGAAATTAAGTCCTCCTTATTTCTAATGATAAAGAAATAAAAGCCCATGGCTTCAGAGATGCATACATTCTGGGGACATGCAAAAGAGATGCCTGATGAAATCTTCAAAGGAAAAGACTGGCAGTCACTGAGATTTGGCTAACTAATACCTTCACGTTCTTTTGAGAAAGCAAGGCTACAATTTACCACATTAGACCAAAAGGAAGGCTCACAATTTGGTCACTATAAAGACAAGTTTATCTCCTGTCTTATGTAGTTACGCAGAAAGACGTCTGGATGCATTTACATTAAGTGCATTTATTGAAGTAGAAGCATGCTCAGAGTACTACTGGCTTTGAACTCTAAACAGTAAACTTCATGATAAATTCCAAGCTGACTGTAATCATCAGCATCATCTTTTCCATGTATTTGAAAACGCCGTATTACATAGGAAAAAATAAGTTTTTTCTGCAAAACTTATTTTTTTTCCACCCATTAAAGTAACTTCTCTTGCTTGTCAAGCAATTTGAGATCATAACTGCCAAAAAAGGTTTGCCATAGAAAATAATTTGTTTATATTTTTGAGAAATCACAATTTTCCTAGGAACCCTTAAGCAGAGTGTAAGCTGTATTTCAAAAACAAAGCTCACGCACTACAGTAATCAGAAAACTCAAAAAATTGTATGACGAGGACCAAAACTGCAAAAAAAAAAAAAAAAAAAAAAAAAAAAAAGTTGTATTTTGTATACTTCCTAAGTCAGGTCACCTACTTGTTTTTTGTTGGCATTGTTTTTTTTTTTTTTTTGTTAATTAACAAAAAACACCACTCTTTACTGTAACAGTAGGAGGGGTCACAAACCTCTAGAAATACAGAAGCTGAGTTTGTCCTATAGCTGTTAAACTTGAAGGTAACAATCTTGAAAACTGCACCACAGTAGAACTCTGCATAGCATATATCACCATGGCATCAACTTTTAACTGTATCTTAATGTTCTACCCCAGGCAGTTTTAAGTGTAAAAAACAAACAAAAAAAAAACAAAACAAAACAAACAAACAAACAAAAAAAACAAAACAGTACTACCCAGGTGTTTTTTTGTTTGTTTTTCCCCACAAAACAGATTTGGAATCACTCCATAAAAGCTTCAACAGCATGTTGCAATGGAATACTTTTATTAGTGTAAACACGGTGTTATGCCACATACCCTGAGAACAACAGCACTGCTCTCAAATAAGCAAAACAGAACACTGAACTTGCTCTGTAAGTGATATACAAAACATGTACTCATCCTTAGACTGAATTTCCTCTAATTCTGAGTTCATGACCAGCTAGACTGCTAAACAGTACCTCTGCCTAGGTTTCCCTTTTCACATGAAATAAAGGGTAGGGTTTGTACTAATCGATACTTCTTTCAGTCAGTTGATCCTTCAAGATGGGGAAAGTATCAGGCACATTTGGCAGCAAGATTTAATCTCATAATAAATAATCATAAGATTCTTCTCCTCAGAATGAGAAAACTCTTAAATAATTTATCTCCATCTTCACTTCTCTCAAAAGAAATTGTGGTATTTACGCAGCCAAAACACACAAGTTATTCTCAGTGGAGAGCACACAGGTGACACAAGATACTGTAAGACACACACACAAGAAATGGGGCTGCGACCTGACCCTAAAAATCTGACTCCAGTTGCAGATCACTGGGCCTTCAAGAAAAAAAAAAGTCTCAGGCAGCTTTCCACCTCCTTGTGTTCCAGCTACTCTGGAGTTATTTAAAAAATAATAATATAGTTTACGCACTTCAGGAGGTTTTTGACATTGAAATATGATTTCCTATTGTCTGAAGTTGTAATTTTTGTATAGCTGATTTTTGATGGAATCAGAAATGCCCTGACGCAAAGAAATAATGAAACAGAACTCTATTAAAACGCCAAGAATTTTAAAATTCAGAGGAAGTATTTTACAAAAAGCAGATGAAAAAGCACAACCTGTTGATTGGGCCTTTCCTCATTTAGAAGCAAAGTCAGCAAATGAAAGCAGTCTTATTTATCATTTGTGTTATGAAGTTACCTTTTTCTAATTACCTGGCCTTTGGGATTCATGCATCTCAGCCATTCCTGTCTTACTCTTTATTCACAAGGAAAGGGAAAACATGTAAGAAAAGAGAACCTCTAAGTTTTCGCACCTGCCAGGGCGGGCACTTCTGCAATTGCTTTTCTCAATTTTAACTCAGCAACCAGCTCATTCAAACTGAAGTGACAAAAACTTCTCAAAACTGCAAGTATAGCTGTCAAAAATACAAGAACACCACCAAAAACAGAAAACCGACATTCATTTTGTCAGTGATAAGTCCCTTTCAGCGTGGAAAGTTAGATTCCTCAGTTTAACCTTACTAAGTAGAACAGAAAAATACATACACCTTTTTAACACAGTATACTTAAACAACGAAAACGTTCCAAATCTTTAAATGTGTATTTTATTTCCATTTTTAGAACAAATGCATGTTTGTCTCTATATTTAAGAGCATCACTTTTTCCCCCCCTCTTTATATGCACAATAGCAAGTTTAGTACATACCCTGAATTTTTCATGCTATTAAAAAACACAGAAAGTAATTGAACTGCACACCCACTGGCAGTTCTCATTCACCTGTCCAGGTAGTGTTCGTGTTCCACACAGATCAAGTTTTATCTTCACAGCCTTTCCCTATTTTGTCTTTGCACATTAAAACCAAACACACACCTAGGCTTAGACCACCACCACCACCAAAACCCCATCTCATTTTAGATGGTCCTTCAGCATCCATTGCCTTCGCACAAGTGGCACCTTCTAGCACAGTTCTCTTCAACACCAACATTCCAATAATATTGAGAATATACTGTAAGCGTGGATCTAAGATTTCAGTAAGCACAGATAAGGCAGGCAAACCTCTATTTTCATCTGCCGCCATGAAACAAAACTCCTTTCCCCAACAAGAACCACCCCCCACATTCTCAAGGCTAGAGGCCAAGTTACTTCTTGCCAAACAGCTGGAGCAGATAGGGTAGGTAAATTACACAAAATAAAGTTAAACTGCATAACTACAGGTGATCACATCTGTGAAAACAGAAGTTATTGTCTCTGTGGCAAAATAAAATAGAGGTAGATGAGAAACAAGGGAGGAAGTGGAGCAGTGATTCCTGTAGCCTGCTTTACCCTTCTCAAAGTGACCTGAAATCCCCTTGGGGGAGTGGGGACAATTCCTTCAGCAGTTTAAATGATGAAACAAGAAAAAAAAAAAACTGTAGGGAAAAATAATGACATCCTTCTAGATCTTGGTTTTGACTTTGAAATTACCTTTTCATACAGAAAAATACACCACCATGTACAGTCAAGACAAGGACTGAACCGTACTCAGAATACCTTTAGACAGTCTTAATGTTATGTCCAATCCTTGGTTCACATCTCATAGACCAGCTCTTAGTATAAAATCTTACAGCAAGACAAAGAGGCATGACCAGATAAGATACGATCTTTCCAAGCAGTATGAAGGCAAAATGGAAAAGTTTGAGGTAATGTTTAAGTAACAAGTCAAGGGAAAGAGCAAATGAGAAAAAAAAGGAAAATAATCTAAATCAGAAGAGTAAGACACTGAAGCAAGAGATAACATGTAGATGGCTCAACTGCAAAACAAGTCAAAAAATATTTCCAAGGACTCAGTTGTAACTCAAGCAGGTATTGGAGACGGACAGAAAATGCACGATAGACTTTACTCATTACCTTCCATTAGTATACCTCAGATGAGCAAGTATAAGGATGCCTCTAGAGAATTACTACTGGCAACAATACCCTCTTGAACTTCAGAGCCAGATAATCTGCAAGTTCAAGATGACTCCAGATCTCCACTTCAACTCAGCATCAATTCATACCACTTTCTCCACTGACATAAGAACTATAAAGCTCTTGGAGTCAGCACAAACCCTCAACAGCTACCTACATTACAAAAAAAAAAAAAAAAAAAAAAAAAGGTACCTCTCTGCATTAGCATGTACTGTCTAAATTACTCAAAGGAGAAAATCTCCTGTATGGGGGGAGGATGAAGATAGAGAAAGATGATAAACAGTAACATTTACCAAACACTTATTTATGTTATCATGACTTTGATGTAATCATGTTTTGGAGCTGAATCTCCATGTTGTTAAACTGCACGATTCTTTCAGGATTACCATGATTGGTGAAGTTTATGGAGAATAACAAGTACCCACGGAATCATAAATGACTGCTGAAGGAAAGGTGATTGATAGTTGTTACATCACTGTATCCACATCCATTTTTAATATCTAGTTTTGGGAATCAGTCTCTCCCCTGAACCTCAAGAAATTTTTTATACACTTATTTTTCCAGGTGTTACAAAAAATATTATTCAGGATCAAAATGCATTCAGTGGTTAACTGAAAATTGTAATCAGACTACTCCAGTATCTTCGATACTCTTACCTTACCAGAAGATAAAGATCATAATCTCATGCCTGTTAGTTCTCCTTTACACCTAAATCTACCTCAAGTACTTAGTAAAATTGGTTAACCAGAACCAAAGTGACACAGTACTGTCAATCTTACACTGGCTCAACCCAGTGTAAACCACAAACATGAAGTATAGCTTGCGCAGAAATCAATATAGATTTGTTTATAAGCAGCAGAATATCTGAGCTGAAGAGTCACAGCAGACAAGCAAAACCCTACAAGGATTGATACTTGTTGTTCTTCTAATGCAGATATGGTGAAACAACAGTATTTGAGAGGATGACTAATCCCTGAACAAGAGTTTTGGCAGCAAGAACAGAGCAATGGGTGTAGCTGGAACCAGAAGGCATATTAAATTTAATGCCTTTTTTTATTTGGGGGGGGGGGGGGGGGGGGGAGACAGAGGGAATGGGACAGACAAGGATGGGAAGAAAAAAATAAGATACAAAAGCAATTGTGTTGTTAACCAGGAACTGGCAATTCAGCATCTAAAATTGGTCAGACTAGAGTAAGTGTTTAAGATGCCAAAGCCAGAACACATCAATGGTAAAGCACCTATGTTTGGGAAGGAAATATGGGCGATGTAAGACATGGTGGAAATATGTAGGTCTTCTGAAGGGCTGGCTCACATTTTGCATACAGCAATGAATTCTTAGCCCAAGCTGCGCCCCTATCTCCCCTCCTAAAGTCTACATATAAAATTCAAGATCAGAGTTTCCTGCATACATTAGCAATACTGCACCCACAGAAAACACCCACCACCACCGTGCTATGTGTCTGACTCCATAGCATTCAAAGTACTTCTCTGCAGGTAAAAGCAAAGGGATATTTCTGAACACAGGCACTACACTAAGATAGCACCAAGGCACCAACAACTTTTAAGCTAAAACAGAATTTGGAGTTCAGTGTGCTCTTCTGTAGCCGAGAAAAAAAAAATCATCTGCTATTCAGAATGGCTGCACAGTGAGCATTAAAGCTATAAAACAAACAAAACTGTATTTAATATAGATTGTCCTAGATTAATAGTTTACTTAACTATTTAAAAACATGCAACAAAATCATGCATAGGGGAGACAAGAACTGATCCTTAGTTGTGTAAATTCCTGTATAGCAAGGAACAGCATGAAAAAAGCCTTCCCAGGTGCAAGGAGATGAATGCATGCAGCTCTCATAGAGTGGGCTAGGGGTATCTGACTTTCCTATTTTATTTTACAACTGTCAGAAATCCAAAATGTTTAAAGTCTCTCTATGCAACCACTTCGCTAGTCCTTCTCCTGTAACTCCACACGTATTTGAAAAGGGTTAAATATATATATATATATATATATATATATATATATATACACACACACACACAGTCATCTGGGAGACTGTATATGGATAAGGTTCAATATTGGCAAAAACAACAATTTCACGATTCCATTACAAGTTATTTATTTCAGTATTGCAGGAATTTGATCTTCACGTATGAATGTCCTTTTTGTTAAAAGGATTTAAATTTAAAATTAGCTTCAATAAATGCTAAAATAACTTCATCCAAAAAAGAAAAAATGTTCCAGAGTTATCCAACTAATCTAGATTCAGGTACAAATGCAACCAAAAGTGTGTTTATTTCCAAATCACAGAAGTCTACAGCTTCATGTCAAACTAAGCAAAATACTGATGTGTTTTCCTTTAACTTCTCATGACTGATAATTTTGTGGCCTGCATGTACAGACTTAGAGACTTCCACTAACAAGCAAGCAGGATGTTTTAAAGGGCTATATCTGACCCCAGATTACATCTAAAGAAACTCACCATCTTTGGTACATATTCATAGCTATTTCTAGTGAGAAGAAAACTATTGATCAGTCGCCCTTACCTTTAGAGAAACATTTAAGCCTTTTCTTGAATTTAGTTCATTGTTTTGTTTACCCTGAATGGAAATATAAATTCAAAGTGACAGGTAATGCTTTTATTTTAAATAAATGGCTGAAAATATAGTACAGAGTGTAAAAGGATTATCTAAGCTAGCTTCTTTTTTGCGTGCTATCAGTGCATCTGTGTACAGCATTAATGAGTTCCAAACAAGTAACAGAAAAAAGGAGAAATTTTTCGGAGAGAATTACTTAACATTGAAGCCCCACAGCATGTTGCTGGAAGAGCAATGGATAGGTAGCCACCTCTCCTCCCTTCACAGCAAGGGAAGAGGCAATCAGGCAATCAATCCCCTACCAA
This sequence comes from Aythya marila, assembly GCF_965140915.1. Lineage (NCBI taxonomy): Eukaryota > Metazoa > Chordata > Aves > Anseriformes > Anatidae > Aythya > Aythya marila. The sequence continues at coordinate 36,401,047 of NC_139048.1, forward strand.
CAGGGATCAGGAACCCGCTGCAGGTTATTGATGTGTATCACTTGCTCACCTCCTTTCCTCACTGTTTCAGAAGAAGGAATTTGAGGACCAAAAATCCTTCTTCTGTATTGTAAGACAAGACTTCTCTTTCAGAGTGGAAAGGATCAAGCATCTCAACAGGGATTGAGGTGACTAATTGTTCCTTCTCTATTGCTGCAGAAATCTTGCAGAAAAGGTGAAGTACAGCAGTATGGTTGCATAAAATGGGTCTTCATCAACTGAAGCTGTGTTTCACTTGGACCTCAGACCAAGTTCCACACAGTGACACACAGTCACTCACTCCATCCCAACGGGCATTCTGATCCCTTGTTTCTGACTAAGGAAACCATCCCCTACAAGCTTGGCAGGGACAGTCACTGTTTTAAGGCTTTCACATGCAGTGGGCACTTACTGAGCTGGGCCCATCAGACAGCACTTTCATATCACAGCCTAACTCTCAAGATTGCCCCCGTTATATCAGAAGCAACAAAGAAGAAGCTAAAGCTCATGATTTGAATCATCGTGTTTACTCCATCCCCGTAACAGATGGATTGCTACACCACAGATGTGATGAACGCAGTTTTCTACACAAATGGAGGCTTCCCACCACTTTGCTCTGCCTGAACTAAGCAAAACGGTGAAGTCAACATTCTCAATTTACCTTTTTAGACAAGCTGATCCAACCTTAATAGCCTCCTTCTTTCCACTGGGTGGGGCTTCACCAAAAGGGAGACAGAACTCTTCATCTCCAGATTTCTTGCCAATGCCGACTACTACTGACATTCCTTGAACTCTGCCGTCCATACCAACATCCCTGAGCAGTCAGTTCCTCTTTCCAGGAAGCAAAATAGAGGAGCTAAACATAAATTAGAAGCTCATGCCAGCATTCCCACCACAGAATAGCACAGCCAGGTGTTCAAAACAAATTCTGGAAATGTATGGCCTTAATATGTCCTTGTCACGTGCTATGAGCCAAACTCCACATCAAGCTTAGATTTTAATGCTGACTAATATGGATATGGATTGATTTCTACCCAGAAAAAGGTAAAGTGTGGAATCAGTTTCTACAGTTCCCAACTGCTGCTGGGGTTAAAATGGGGACAGAAACCCATGATAATGTATAGATAAGCATTAATTTATTATGTCTCACTAGCAAGAATAAATAGCACTGGAAGAAACCAACAACTGTATTATTGCCATCAGAAATGAGAATATAGCCTCAGGGAAGCAATAATTACAAATACACAGTTACAGAGAAGTCATGGATGAAGACACATGGAAAGCCCTTCAAAAAGTTCCTGCTGAGCACAGATTATAATCAGCCTGGGACATCTTAGTCTCAGGTCAATGATTAATATTTGTTATGCCTGAAAGTGCCCTAAGCCATCCACATTTACAGCTTTACCTACACATTCCGTATTCAAAGATTACAAAAGACGACTGACCAAATTCCAGCCTGGCCTACAGCAGCAACAGAAAAATATAATTTTTAGTTATATTTACATGTATCAGAACATATTTGAAGTGTTCATGCACATAAGAACTAATATGATCTTCAAAAGTGTTCTTTTTTTTTTTTTTAAGCTGCATACAAATGAAAATACAGGATGTTGCAAAACCAGCTCTATTACTGTTAGATAAATAAACAGGGGTTGAGGCTGCTTCCTTATTGCCTTTGCTACCAGAGCCTCCTAAACAAAAGGTAATGTATGGTCATTAATAACTTGTGCATATGGAAATGAATTTAACCAACAAGTGATACAAAATGGAATTAGATGTGTTTTCATAACATGACTGCAAATTAAAACAACAACAACAAAAAAAACAACTCTTACTGCTACTGTTTTTCCAATCTTTATACAGAAAAAGTAGCTACCTTTAAGAGATCGTTTCACCAAATATTGCTTCCAAAAAAAAACACAGTATATTTGAAGAGCCTACTCATTTAATGAAATAAAGAAAATGAGAAAAGGAAACCCTAGTCTTCCTTTACACACCTAACATTATCAGATGAGACTTTCATACAGATGTAATATTTGCATATTTGCAGCTTCATGCTTCCAACACTGCCAAGCATGATTACATTCCCTTCAGCAAGTAACAGGCACTGTAGTCAAGAAAGAAGCATAAGCATTTATAAAACATTTTGCCTAAATCCAGCGTTAACTTAAAAAACAAAACACCTACGTATCTTCAACTGTGTAAATTAATATTAATTCCTGCAAACACTACTTCTTCTTGATTAAAAACAAATCCACATCTGAAACATTCAGAGACAATAAAAGCCACAAGTTAGAGTTGTCTGGTAGCATGTTGTGCTTTCCACAAAACTGAACTCTGCAAACAATTGAAAGCCAGGAAAGGGAGAACTGAAGAGCCCCCTCAGAAATACTTTAAGAGCCCATGACTAATGCACATAGCACACTGAACCATGCTGAAATGAGGAGCTTACATCTGACCTAGAGTCAAGCACTTGGACAGAACCCCACATGGGCATTTCACATGGAGTCTTACATTAGCCTAAGAAATCCACCCAGTTTCTACTAAACCCCAACATTCACCCATCTCCCACCATACTGTTGACAGTCTCATAATTAAGGCTCTTCATACATTGTTTCCTTCACAAATTTTAGAGTGAAAGGTTATCATTTAACATTAAGATTCCAAATATTAAAAAAAAACACCAGGCAAGACTTGAGAAGGCCAGATCCAAAAGCAAGCAGAAATGATGCAATAAATTCCCCTCTGTCCATATGGCCAACACTCATCTGGTTTGGATTATCAACTCCTCAGGGCAGAGACCCACCACCTTCTTACATTTTATATAAAGTGCCACTCATATCTATAGTGCTACATAAATTATAATGTTCTCTGAAACAATGTCCTGCCTTTGTCTGGGAGGGACCCTGCTTGCCTATGAGGCATGAACCAGATGTTATGGAACTCAATGGAAAAATTCCACCGTCAACTGCAAATGGGCTTTGGATCAAAAGAATTTTATTATGCATTACTCACAGAATAAATTAGGACAATAATATATAGAGCGTGGTCCACAAGGATCTTTTACATAAACTGTATGCAATAGAACCACCAACCAATCCACGTTTATTTAAGATTATCTGCCACTGAACTGCCGATCAGAGAGCTAGGGAGGGACAACCATCACTTTATTGATGCATCCCTTGTTAGCAGTTCCCAGTGGTTTTGAAAGATCCACATCAGGCTGCGTTAGGTCCTCACCCTCCACCCTGCCTCTGCTAAGTAGAAGATAGCATCACAAAATCTGTGTTAACCTAATCCTTCAAAAACATGATAGATTTGTTAAAAAGCATGCTATGTGTAGCTTAATGACCCTAGTTAAGTCCTGACTTTATAGCTCAGCTTAGGGATCACTGAGTAAATTCTGCTCCTCCAGCAGCCTAGCTTATATGAACCAAGCACATCTCCTGCTGTCCAGCCACCACGTGAAGCTATCAGCATTGTCTTGCTTCCCTCCAGTACTGGCCTCCTCTCTCCTCACTCTTCATCTGTGTCTTGACGTACAGAATCACTGAGTCTTTGCCCCATCACTTCTGTCATTTCAGCATCCATATGGAAACTTCTCTCACCTGGCTCCCTCCTTGCAACCCACTGCAGTTCAACCCATTGAGCGTACAGTTTGTCTGAAGATGTTACAGATGGCAACATCGATGCTAATTATACCCTCAATTCTTGATGTCACTTAAGAGTGATGCACCCCTCTTCACTACTCAACTTCGGTCCAACAACACAGCCCTGAGGAAAGGATTATTCTGAATATATTTTTGAATTTTACTACACCTTTGAATTCATATTAGTTTTCTGGAAGTACCTTGCTACCTTAGTTTGCAATATGTTTTCAATGCTCCAAATGAGTTTCTTCCTCATTTTACCTCCAGAAGCTCTGCCTTATTCATTTCACATAAAAGGGAAAAAAAAGCATACCCCTGATTAAAGGAAATTGCACAGACAGACAGTGAGTAAGCCACGAGCAAAGTTTTTTTGAACAAAAGAGAAAACTCGCAAAGCAGATAGTTTCCATCTGTTTTTATTAGCTGTTATATCATGTGTATGTACAGAAGAGATTCACTAATCTAAATTAAACTACAAAGTTGGTGAGTCACTAAGAAGAATGCTAGTCAAAATGAAGCAGCTTTAGCTTGTTGCCATATCCACATAGTGCCTATATAATTACACAGGCACATGACAATACATTAATGCCAAAATAGACAACGCATTATCAATATTGATAAGTAGTGTACTCTTACTCACACAGCACTTTTTGCTATTAAATTCAAACCAATATTTTTTGCTATACTAACAGCTGTGTATTGTAAGGTACATTATATCTACAGTACATAACCAGGTATCCCAACGCACATCACATATGTCAGTCCTTTAACCCCACACAGAGGAAATACCTTGTTCACAGCTTTAAGGATTATGAGCAATTTTACGCCAGTGTGTGAAAATGCTGTGATGTAAAATAAATGTGTAATATGAAGTATCTACTCCTAAGGCTCAGTTTCGGTGCAGCAAGTTAAAGAAATCCATACATTTTGATAAAATCCTAAGAAAGAATTATTGATAATTTCTCCTTCGTGATCACTAATATTGGAAAGTCAGGCACAAACAGCACATTCAGAAAATTCATTTGTCATTCAAGAACATAATCTGAAGACCCCCATACAATTGTGTTTAAAAACAGATATTTTGCTTGTATACATATTCCTCCTCTCCAGCCTTGATCAAAGTGCTTGATGACCACAGAAAGGATAAGCTGTTCTTTCACATCTAAGAAGATACCTTCTAGCAGTACCATCTTTAAAGTACAAACCAAACATTGAAAAAATATGGACAAATACTTGTTTAACAGACAACCAGTCAAAGAGCTGTTTCAAGACTTTTCAGGATACAGCATGAGGATTTACATTGTCTCTTCTACGGCACAGAAAGACAAAGCAGCTCAGTTTTATTTGCATACTGTATGCAGATCTTCATTAACTCAAATAATATTTTGCATACTATTCATAAAAAAACATATTGCTTTGTGAAAAGCAATTTCAAAGTCATTACTCTTGCTCATTCTTCTCTTTGTAGTTTAGTTGCTGCAGGACTATTTTTTCCAGTCCTTCCATGCCTCTGTCTAACCACAAGTTTTATTGAATCACTGTGTGGACTGTGCATTTCTTTCTTAAAAAGGATTTTGCATTTCCCAACCAAATATTTATGCTTTCAATGATAGCACAATAAGTCTCACGTCAGTTCTTCAATAACAGGATGCAGTGTTTATCCCCAGAGATAAAAACCTTAAGACCACCTCACAACATCTTTTAGATGAGCCCCCTCCTATTAGGCCAAATACTTTCATAACACGGAGTTTGAAACTTTCAATTAAAGAATAATTAAGCTCTTACGTGAATAGCAGTAGAATATCCCAAAGAACGTATTTATCACTGTCCATGCACGGCGAATGGTTAATAAATAACAAAGACATAAAAAGTGTATTTGATCAATACAGTGGAAACTGCACATGAAGTTTAATTAGTTGACCTCATGAACGAGCAATTAATGTAATTTTTCATCTAGTGAACTGTTGCTATTGAATTAAAATATCTTTCTTACCTTCTGAAAAAAGTCTTCCCCACTTTTCCCTTTGCCTTCAGCAGCAGCTGTAAAACAAAAATAAGATCTGGTTTCAAACTACTTCAGAGAAAATTTTTAAGTCTGCATATAGAAATCATCAGTGAGTTCATGCTACTGTGAAGTTATAACTCTAGGTCCTCATCTTCTCATGCAACAGACATTGATCAGCAACTGACTAACACTTGGAACAACTCCTCCCAAGTCGCTTGCTAAGGATCAAGTCCAAGCAGATGTTTTTATTTGCATAATAGAGCTACTATACATGGATCTATATGTTAGTTACAAACTATCTAAGATCACCCAAGTCTAGTGATTTATTCACACTGCATACATTACCATGTAATTCGACTAATAAGATGGTAAAAAGAAAGCCAGAAGGGCACAGCATTTGCTCGATCAAGAGTTGAAACCTAAACCAGAAGTGTTGTATTAAGCCTGAATTGACTTAATAATAGTCCTGTTTTATTTTTTAATTCAAGGCAAATATCACAACTTGATCCAGAGAATTTTTGCAGCACGTACTTCCCACCAGCCAGTGCTTGAGCTGCCACATTCAGCTGCCACAGCTGAAAACCAAAAGCAGCCCTAGACACCAGCAACACCACCACTGCACACAGGCGCTTTTGAGCACTCCGGAACAGCGTTCAAAAGAGACGACTTCAAGCTAGAAGTGGCTGTGAATGTGGCTGCTGCTGCTCAAGCTTGGCAAAGGGTAAATATGAACTTGTCATGCAGGAAAAACATCTGGATATGCTTAGCCTAGGAAATCAACGGCTGGAAGGTGAAAATACTGACTCCATGAAGAGAAGCTCTTCAGAGGAAGGGAAAGAAACCTCTTCACACCAGTACCATTTGTAGAAAAAGAGACAAAATGGGGAACACCACCCTGCTCCTCACACCCAACACGCTTCTTGTGGTGTCAAGGGGTGCGATGTGAGGGGTCGAAAAGGGGCATGGTCAGAGGGCTGCGTGCCAGCACACTGAAACGCTCCCTGCACTCCCAGGGCCACACCAGGACATTCATATTTATCAAAATGGCAAGAGCATTGGCAGGAAGAGCAAATAACTAACCTAAGCACATGTGGGCAGTAAACAAACTATACAGCCTTAGGAGTACTTTTCAAAAAGCCTGCAGAAAAACCAGCAGCAGCATTTCAGAGCAGGGTTTGCAAGCTTATAAGAAGCAATCATGTAACTTAGTGGTTTCCAGAAGATGACATGAATTAGGGGTTGACTCTCTCCCATGTGTACTTAAACCTCTAGCTGGACACTTAGACAATGCAATAATGGCACTCAAAAGTGGTACAGCTGTTTGCATCTAGCATATGTTGCAGCTTATCTGTGTTGCAACTCAGGACACAGCAACCAAGTCCAAACACAGTAGGTCTTCCAGAAGAGAGCGAATCACAGAGAGGATAGCTCTCTTTTCCCAGAAAAAGGAATGCCTCCAGATGAAACTCCAAGGAGAGGGGAGTTTCCTGAATAGTACCAGATTGCTGAAGAAACTCCTTGTCACTGCAATGTTTTTGTATTGCTTACGCACAGACTAGGTCTCTGGTTTGCCCCACAACCCAACCTCCCAAACTCTGTCCCCACTACTCCGTTCTTCCCGCTCTAATTGCACAAGCAATTTCAAGCTCCTCAGCTAATGCATTCGAAGAGCAACTGCAACAGAGCAGATACAAGCTAATGGCATGAAACTTGTTTCTGCCCAAGAGAAAACACCACCACTACTGTTGTAACAGGCTTCTCAGGAAACACCACCACCATCACCTACATACCATGGAGAAACCATAGACTACCAAGTCCTATCTGATAAATCACATCAGCTTCTGAATTGCAACTCAATGACAGTCAAAGCAGAGGCACAGAGTGCAGCCTAACAAGCAGCCACCTTGGGGCAGAGCAATTCCAGGCTCCACAACCCCACAAACTGAGAAGAAAAGGGCACCCTCCAACATGCTTTTCTTCAGAGGACACAGAAGATAAGCTGTAGAAGAGATGAGGACAGATGGGAGGCTGAAGTTGTAACTTTGAGAATAGGCAAATTTTGTTCCAGCTGCAAATATGTGATTTCTAAACTGAATACAAACCAGAGATGGCTCAGATAATAGCAGTGATGCTCCGCAGGGCATTTAAGCAGGATGCTGACAAAGCAAATTCCAAGCTTCTCATTGTAGGTTTATTTTTAAGCAGAATCATTCTGGTGACCTGATTTACAGCGTGGCCCCACCAGCAGCTGTATGACACAACCCAGTGACTCCAACAAGCACGGACAAAGCCAGGAAGAGCAAGGAGTGCCAGCGGCCTAAACAGGGCTCACAGAAAAACACAGACAGTTGTAGAGAGAATTATGAGTTAGAGCAAATGGCATCTACAAACAGTTTAGGTTAATATCCAGTGTTTTCAGTTGTTATACTGTATTATGAAGATATGGTTTGTCATCGTAGCTTTTCAGTAGGTGAGATGATTGTCAAGTCCCATGGTGTCTACCAAAAGGCAGGGAAAGCTGTACTGAATTTTTTTTGAAACAGACCTGAAGTTTACCATTGCAATACCTTAAAGTTGTTCTTACCATGATTGAAAAGGCACAGCAATATTTCAGTATTTCATCCATGTCCATTCTGCATTTAGTCTCTTAAGAGTAACTCCACTGCTCCTTTTTTTTTGGTGCAAGATGGTTGTTGAATATTAAGGTGGCCTAGTCATTACCATCTCCATTATGCAGTGAAAAAAAAATCAGAATATTAACCCAAAATACTGAGCTAGACTTAAGGTATCTTTCAACAGAAAGAAAGAAATAAGAAAATTACAAGTCAAAAAGATAATCTGTATGAAGCAGTATATTCTGTTTTCCATTGTTAGCTATTTTCCAGTTATTTCCCCCTTTCACACTCCCTCATCCTTGTAATTCTTTGAGCCAGTGATAGTGCTTTACTGTGATGTTACTCAGCTTCTTATAATTAGCTTGTTTATTTCTAAGAGGAAGAGAAATTACACTTAAATCAGAAATTTCATCACTAGTTTATACATTTGAGGATACCACCTATAACTGCATACTTAATAATCTATGTTTACCTGCAAAGTACAGAGGCAAAAGATGCAATGAGATCCACTGCTCCTGAGAACAGCAAGAGTTGCCAGACACAAGGAACAGTTACCCATTTCTTTCATAATTAAAGGGTTGAACTCATTTTGTTCAAGCACCACAAACCCACCATCCTCTATAGGCAAAGAACTTGCTGGAATGGTTCTGAGCTTATGAAATTTATGCACCAGTCACTGAAAATGGAAACACTTCTACGGTGTTCAAAAGCTTACAGTGTTCACTAGGATAAGCTGTAATTTAGTAAGTCACTGAGGTTGACCTCAATCAGACAAACTTAGAGAAAAGTAAGTGTTAACCTGCGTTTAGGAAAAAAAAAATAGCCCGCTAGGTCACTGCATCCTAAGCTCAACTTCTTTCTAAACAAATCTTGAGTATTAACCTTGACTTTCAAAACAAATTTAATCTTTCACAAATCACATTGAGGAGCTCTCACAATTTGTATCTGACATTTGTTCCCTGACAGATTATTTTAGTAAATCACACGAATATTAATTGAAACATCAGTATGAAATTGACTTCCCTTCAAAAAGCAGCCTTTGCAAGTTTCAAGCAAGGGAGGCAGAGGGACTGGCAGTGCCACACAGAAGGCACAACGTAAGCCATCTGACCACTGAATTTGACACAAACCTCCAGATTTTAATAGACAAAAGTTTTGCGTTATACGACTTTGTAAATAAAATGTGTTTTCAAAAACACCACACCAGTAACAAAGATGAAACACTCCTGCCTAGCTGTTAAGGTAAGATCATTAATCCTGATCTAGGAAATCCTACGTCAACAAGGGCAACTCTGTTATTAAATGACTTGCCACATTCCACTTGAAATAATCATTAAAAAGAAAACTAAACCAAAAAACTTCAAGAGCTCTTTTCCCATATGCAGGTCACTAAAGCCCACTCTATCCCGAGCTGCTGTTTAAACAACAAGCCCAAGAAGTAGTGTGAAAGATTTTATTTTCTAAGAGCACTCGCAGCCATCAAAGGGAAAGCCTTTGCTGACCACTTGCACCTTGTGCTGCTCTCCTTGGTTTGGCAGCACAGGCACGGCAGGGCCCACACCTAGCTCTCTACCCCGAAGAACCAGCAGCACTTACTGGAACTGTTCCCCAGTCCTATTTGGCTGGGAGGTGCTGAGGGAAAGTTTGGGGCTGACTTTGCTGGCAGCTCTGCCACGCACCAGCTGACGGGTTTTGGGCATCCCCAGCCTCAAGCAGGAGCAGCAGACCAAGTTCTCTCTCCTACATCTTCCCCAGAACCTCGAACTCCTCGAACAGTGGGACCAGGCACTACAAATATGACCCAAATAGGAACAGAGCAGTTCTTAAACTTCCTAACATCCCACCTTACAGCATAAGCACTACCAAGTCAACAACAGCACTCCTTGAACTGAAATGTGTACAATGATGAAGGATCAGCCCCACCTCCACGGAGAAATAGGAAAGCATCAGCACTTAGACAGGATTTGCAGAGCTCACGCCTAGGCACACCAGCCTCAGACGACCACCATGCCCTTTGGTCCATGTCCCAAAAGAGGATTTGACCAAAGCCACATGAAATGAAACGGGAATTAACACCATGCTCTGACTTCTGACTGAGAAATTTATTCATCTTTGCCAACCTCTGCTACTCAGGAAATACTGTTTTCTTAGAACACTATTTATTTTCTGGTATTAAATAAATAATCGTTTAACTGACCTTCACAAAAGAATTATTTTTACAGAAAATGGTAACATTGGTTTCAGAAATACAAAAAAGTACTAAAGTAAATGTGCATAATAAGCATTTTATATTTTAAGCCACACTGTTTATTATAATTTCTTCCATACCATGAAATATTTTATATCAGGTTTTCACTTTTCAAGATATATTGGATTGCCAAGGTCCCATCCAATCCAAATATGAAACAGTTGAAACAGGTGTTAACTATTATGGTACCCACCAAGTACACCGCTTGTCTACTTAATCACCAAATCATAAAAAAGCCCAATTGTAATTTCTTCTAAGTTCACATGGAAAAGTGAATTTGAACTTTTACTTTGAATGTTATTTTAATTAAAAAGAGAATTATTACAATGCAGACCATATTTTATAGGAACCAAACCCAAGGCCGAAGGATTCAGTCAAGTTTTGTTTAAAGGAGCTGTTATTGCAACTTTTTGTTGATCTCACACACGAGCTTTGTGTCTCATTTCCTAAGCTCTTGAAATTGATACTGCAAACAATGAAATATGTATTTGTGAACGTGCCTTTAGCTTGATTAGCATCCAAACTTCTTCCTTTCTCTTCATTGAGAGACTGCAGTTATGAAAGAATCTAATAGCTTGTTTGTCTCTTAAGGTTTCAGCTATGAAGAAAATTATTCCTTACATCAAAACCCTCTTAAAAGGAGAGTTAACAACAACGTATTTGAATTTTAACAAGACAGACCAACCTAATGGGACTTCAAGTAACTGTAGAATATTCCTGAAGATAAGTCACAAACTATCTTAACTTTTCTATCCACTGAATCAGAAAGAACTTGAGATTTTCCTCATGGCAATTAGATCTGATCTTTTCTTGAAGTCATAAAAAGGTGTTAACCACAGTGTTATTTTGTTTGTTTCAACTAAACAGACAGTTCATCATCAGAAATAGACAAAAGCCAAGTCAGAGTTTTTTTCCTCAGAAGCTACCAAGCCTGTTATTGTTAAAAAAAATAATAATCGTTGAACAGCTAGGCTTGCACCAGAAACCAACACAAAAAATATGGTTTTCTGTGCACAAAGTCAGACTATAACCCACACATACTCTTAAAGCTTGCTTATATCAAGCCAAGATAAAGAATTCCACCCCCATAGGTCACTGAGTTAAGCCAAATAGCATAAAACAAGCCTTTAGGAACGAAAAGATAGACTACACACTGTTAAGAAAAAAAAAGTCTGACCTAAAGTTGAATTTATTGAAATCCAAACAAAATAATTCTCCATTTTCCTTGTAATTATAGAGCTAGCCTCACTTCAAGTCTCACTTTCTTTCAGCTCAGAAACTAAGCTTAGTCATCTCTTTTTCTGTCTAACTTCTGAAATGAAAGGGTCTGGTGAAAGAAAGTAGCAAGGCCTAACTAAACAAGGAAATTACACAAACATAGAATACAATGTTGTTTTTAACTGGCTTTTTAGTAGCGCATCACTTATACATTCTTCTCACTGCAAAGTTCCTTAGATTTTCTGTGACTACTTCTAAACATGCTGCAAGTTACAGCTATTATCCCGATAACACAGCTGCCTTCGCTTTCATGGGAAGACAGACCTTCGCTACTAGGAGGGGGAAAAAAAAGTCAGGATCTTCCCTATGCAATGTGACAAACAGGAAAAAAAAACATGAGTTTCATTATAATAAATTTAATCAATTAACATATAACCCTTACCAATCTCAGTTTTTTATGTTCTCAATAAATCTGTTTTTCAGAGTCAGAGAATCGGAAAAAAAAAAAAAACAACAAAAAAAAACAGGCACTTACACTTTCTAAAATTCCTAAGGAAAGCAGCCTTTGGTTTTCAGGGTGCTCACCACAGGTCAGAGTAAGCCACAAGTCAACTGGAAGTATCAGGAAGGGAGACAAACGCCAAAATACTCAAGAAGTTACTGGCATGCTCAGCTAAAAAAGCTAGCAGTAATATATCTGTACACACACAACGCTGACAAATTAAATTTGTTGACTCAGGAACTACAAGACATCTGGAACATTACACAAATTACCCACTGTCTACATATTCTGTGACTGAAGGACTCTTGGACTGCAGGTAACAATAGGAGCATCACCTTTCATCAACAAATTACGGGGGGGAAAAGATTAGAGCAATGAAGATAGATACCCATGATACAGTTTTCTTCCTCCAGAGAACTCGAAGAATTTCAGCATTGTCCATAAGTGACAATTAATAGGTTATACGTAACGGAAAGGACATTGTCTGGGTGGGTTTCACTGGATCTCCTTCTGTTGGAAGATGCTTGATACATAAGCTACAAAGCCACTGGTAAGAAAAAAAAGAAGTGCTAGGTGCTAAAACATAAAACAGGTACCCCTAATGCTGGGAAGAAAGCAAACTGAACATAGGAGGCTGCTGTTGAAATATAGCAGCTATGAGCACCATGGCAGTACAATGCCTATGGCCTCTTTTCGGACTACCTACTAGCCAAATCAGACTTCCTGAATCGAGTCCTCATCTGAACACACACAAACAGAGGTTAGAAGTTCTTATTTTTCATTACTCCCCAAAGCCTACATTTACTCCAATACATCATGAAAGCTATATAAATTTATTCAGCCATTAGACTATTTTTCAATAACCTTTTTCTGCATACTATAATTAAGAGTACTAGCAAATAACCAAAGCCATCCTAAAAGAACTCAAAATTTCATCAGTCTTTTTCAATGTCTAGAGAACAATGCAGAGAAAAAGGAAAAGCTTAAAACAAATTATACGTACTTCCATTGCAGACATTGCCAAGAAAGAATGGAAGAAAAAATGCCACATATACTCAGAAGACCAAGATGACATTGGTTTTGAGCAATTATTTCTCATGATCTGGGTCTGTTTTCTTTAAGAACTCCATAGATTTGGTGGCTAATAGTACTGGGGGAAAAAAACAACACAAAACAAAACCAAGCTACCGCCTTGTCAATTTTCTTTCCCCTCTATCAACATTTTCAGAATTGCATACCCTGAAGTCCATCCAGAACCAATAATTTAATATATAACAATTGTAAATCTCAGATACATACCAACAGATTTTTCTCATTTTGTAAAACAAATTTGTCTCCAGGGAAAAAGCTGTCTGCCAAGCCTCTGCGTAGAGAAAGTTTGTTTTATATACTTTTGTAATCAAGTAACAGACTGAAAGCCTGCTGTGAAGCTGGGGTTGCTTTGGGACCCCATTTTCCATGTTAGGGATCTCTTCTGCGAAAGGCACACGTGGGACTGGCTCACCCACACAACCACAGCACACCTCCTGACACGACATGGAGCGCAGCAGACTATGGCCAAAGATTTGGGGTTTCAGTGAAGATAAAGTGAATGCTTTGCTTCCAGCTAGCTATTCTTAAGAATTCAGCCAGGAAAACCGAGTAGCTGTCAGTGCTCCATTACCTGATTAGAAGTACTCTATTCGCTGCCTCACTGAGGCTTCTTCAGTATTAAAATGCAGAAAACCTCTTATCTCTTAGCTAGAGGACTGGTGATCGTAGGAGATACTGGATGTTTTTTCTGAAATGAGGGACAGCTAGCTTATGTTAATTTAATTACATTAAGTATTCATAAGTTGAATTTAAAACCTTATCATTTTAATTAAGTCCTGGTGAGAAAACCTGAAATTAAAAATAACTGTTGAAATTCTAGATCCCACTACATAAACTCAGAGGACATGCTCAGTGTAGGCAAACTGAAGTTTAGTTTGCTTTCTCAAGAGGTTTCTTTAAAGAACAGCAGCCTAACTTTTGGTAGTTTTTCACCCAGATTCCCATTTTTATTTTAGACCTTTTTTTTCTCCATTTTAATCAATGGATTAAGACAGCTTACCAGCATCTAAACATTGTACTAGGAGAGCTTAGCTACCTATTTTTCCCTTAGGCCAGAAAAAAATGCATCTGCAGTACTGATAATTGACTTTTTATAAATATCGCACTATATTTTACAATAAGACAGGTTTGCTAAGTTACATGTCTATTAATATGAGTGAAATCTGATTAAAACATTGTACAATTGTGCACCCTCCCATCTACAACTATTTCCCCCCCCGTTTTGCAAAAAATACTTCTTGAGTATAAATGGGATACAGGACTAAAAAAGGAAGAGTATGATTAACCCAAATATTTCTAAAATGCTTTCAGACTCCTCATCCAAGCTGTGCTGCAGAAAGATGCAAAGTGGAGTCATGTCCCAGGAAGCATCACTTGCACTGAGATACATTTGCCATTTTAGTCAAGGAGCCAGTTAATCACCTCCTCTCCTTCAAAAGGGCCTTTCTGCAACTCAGTCTTTCAGGAAATTTGGGAGCCTGTGGTCAAAGTGATAGGCTGGCAAAAAAAAGTTTGCACATCACATGAACTCATCCCAAATGCTTTGTAGGCACAAAACTGACAGCACCAGTCCTTGGCCAGACATGAAGTCAACAAGAACGATGCTCTCCCACACCACACGCTGCCAAAATAACATCAATTCCCTTGCACCATGATACAAAGAGAGAGAGAAGGAGAAGACAGCTGGAGAAGGGCTGCTCTGGTAGCCGCAGGAAAATCTCACCAACATCCCACAGGACCCATGGCTGTTATAAAATACTTCTCAGTGAAATGAAGAGCTATTTATCCTGGCAAGTTGTTTTTCCATTGCTGTATGCCTACTCCCTGACACAAGGGAAGAGATCAAAACAACGCAGTCAGGTTCAGCCCCTCCAGCACCGCTTCCATGTCGCCCACCTCAGCTGACTCCCTTACTGCTCTGTGAGCCCACACGCACCCAACCCGTGCTGAATGTGAGGGCTGCTTTTCCACCTAGGGAGAAAGGGAGAGCAAAGACGAAGACAAAGACCAGTCTTCCAGGCGCTAGCATCCTTCCCCGTCCCTGCAGCCCAGCCACCACACGCTTCCCAGGAGGAACAGGACCTGCGGTGGAGCCCCGTGTTGTCACACACCTGGAACCGAGACTTAGAGGTGAGCGCAAGAGGAAGAAGCACAAGACATAAAGCTTGCCATTTTCCTAAAAAAGCCCTGCAGCAGGGCTGCTTCCCTCAATCGCTGGATGCTGTGGAGACAGGAAAAAGTCTCGAGTGCCTCAGGAGGCAGAGCCTCTCCTGCTGCCAGTGACTGACAGCGCTGATTCTGCCCCCGAGCCACAGTCTCCATTTAACAGAACTCGCTGTTTACAGGAGGGAAAAAAAGAAATAGATATATCATCGTTTCAGAAGTGCCCCAGGGGCTGACAGAGGATAATTGCCAAATACAAAAGCTCTGCTCTCACCAGATTGATGACTAGGGATATTCTTTCTATTTGTTTAGTGTTCAACTTTCTCTCTACGCACGAGCACTTTTCTTGTCAGGTACACACAGATACTGTATGATTCATTGCATAGGAGAGAAGAATGCAGCAAGGCTGTAAAAAAATTAGAAAGAAAAACCCTACAGATTTGGATAAAAATGTACACAATATTTTTCTGATGGCTCTGCTTCTTATGAGTCATTCACAGATGTGGAGTTGCAGGATGGAAGCCAAGATTAAGTCAAAGACAAAGCTTTATACAGGAAACCAGCTCAAGTCTGTTGCAATGCAGGTTACATACTGAGCTACAAGGAAAAAAAGCCTTTCCATCAGTAAAGAAACACTGTGCTTATCTGGCACCGTTATGCTAAAGGGATTCTGCAAATACCCAGGGACAAGGACAAAAAACATTATTTGGAATGAAGATGTCTCTTCCCTTTCTAAAAGCCAACCAGCCACATGCTTTCCAGCTTTGTGGAGATAACCGGAATATTTGGAGAATAAAAACACAAACAGTTCCCTTTTTATGTTCAAAAACACTTTTTCATTTTGTCTCTGTATCAAAACAAATAAAAATGTCCCTGAGTTTTTCAAGAATGCACGTTATGAGCCCTTTGCAAGATTTCTGACCTTGTGTTTCTGCAGGAGTACACAGGTTGTCTTAACACCTCATATGACAAAACCACACTCGCAGACCAAGCACCCCAGCCGTTTGCTGTCACGTTTTCCCTTGAGCTCAGCATTCTGCATGTCTGCCCTTTCCTAGTTCGCATTAATCAGACAGTTTGGGCAATGATCCATCGCCTCAGATCTAAGTTCTTTCATGGAGACAGCCACACATCCTTCTTGGTTTTTGCCTCCCATCCCAAGACTCCTCATGAAGGATTTGGCACTGGGGTCAGGTGTTTGCCACCTATCGTACCATATATAGTTAGCATCATTAAAATAAGTCTAATTATTAATTATCAAATGTATTAGAAGCCTGTAAAGTTCTACTTAATAAACACGCAAACAAATCACAAACAGGAGGTAAGGCATGTGGCTTCAATAATTCTAGATGGGGGCTGTAAAATTTAGAATAACATGATAAAGTTGAGTATAAGACTGTCTCTCTTCCATATTAGGTTTACAATGTATTACACTACTGACACTACAACTGAAGCTGGGACCATTTGTTACCAACTGTTACTCTGAGCATCCCGTAAATCAGATCCTTTTGTCATTTTTTCTCCTGCAAGAAGAAACAGAATCCTAAGCTTACATGCAGAAGAAAGTAAACCCACTTAGATAACCATAACTGGGCTATACATTTGTATAAAGTAGCAAAGGACCAAAGTTTAAAAACTGATCAAGAAAAAAGCGTCTAATGTCCTGGGATACTGATGCATTCAGGTGTACCTAAGTACAGGCACAAGCACTGGGGTACTGCAATTTCAATGGAGAAATTAAATGGAGAGAATATAAAACCTCAAACTTCAGAGAAGATAAAAATTGCATCTTAACATGTAAGCCAACTTACAGCAGTGCATTTCATGTCTCATTACATACAGCTCACATTTAAAAAAAACCTGTGTTCCAGTCTGGTTTGTTGTAAGATGTTGCCATAAACCAGATTACATTTGAATGAAATAAGTTGGTCTGCTTCATTCAAGAATAAACACTTTTTTTTTTTTTTTTGGTCTGTGTACTGCAATCCAGAGGAACTAACTTCAACATGCAAGAGAAGTTGCAAAGTAGTTGTCTGTGTAAGGAACAGGGAGTGGAATCGATCTCCCCAAATGATGTATGTAAGGGACAGGGCATAGCAAAAGAAAAACTAACCCATACTTCAAATTTAGAGCAATGGAGCACTGCAACAAAGCACTCACTAATTTATTACCTTGTCTCCCATACATTAGATAGGCAAAGAATCCAAATTATGCATCAGCCCCAAAACCTACAATCTAAGTAACGTCGCTAAAACTAAAGTTTACTCCCAGCATCAAGGTCTTTCTTCTTTTAAGAAACCAAGGAAATGAAGTAATTGTTTAGGTAAGAAGATCAAAGCACAACAAAAGTCTAGACCTTTCTGGTAAAGGTGAAAGAGTTTTAAGAGTTTTATTTTCACAGCTGTTTTTATGTCCAAATTTTCAACATCTACATATTTTTTTCCCTGTGACCAGTTCCCATATTAAAAAACAGAGCTGCTACATGCAGATGCTGAAGAAAACAAACGACTGTTTGTGTGTATATATAAATAGATAAGAACACACAAACTCAGAGTGAAGAAAGAATGCCACATTGTATAATTACAATTTATAGATACAGTATAAAATTAGGTAAAAGCCTGTGCTGTTTTACACTAGAGTGGTAAATTTTAGCAGCAAGCCTAGCACCCATACAGGCTCAAATCATGCTGTGCTGGAAGATGTAGACCACATTTGTTATTGCGTGTTGCTTTCATTTAACTAAATGCTGTTTCAGAAACCTACCGAACTGACTGTAAGGGTGGAATAATGAAAGCAGAATTCCAAATTACACAAACAAGCAAAGTAACATATGTCTGTACAGTTTCATTAGTAACTGCTCAGTTTAAAGCTTTTACATCCCACATCACACAAAATCCACAAGCTTCTATAGACTGCCTTGCAACCCAAAGTACCACCACAGATGCTCAAATATTGCAAACTGGCGCTGATTCTGTAGATGACAGAGGGGTCACAGGAACAGCCCAACCCAGTTATCCACCCAAGGTTTAAAAAAAATAAAAATAAAAAAAAGACAAGTTTTAATAAAGCAGAATGTTCCTGACACACAAACACAGAAAATGGTTGATAAACCCTGGGCCTGATGAAGCACCGATTGTCTCATTTTATGCTTGCTGCTGTTTGCTCAAGGCACCTCCATTAAAGGATGCAAAAGAGAAAAGGTAGTGAAACCACTGGCCTTCTATATAGACTTAAGCCTGTTCAAGCCAAATGAAATGTCTGCTGCTCAGATAACAAAGACAAGGGACTTCAAAGCAAGAAAGCCTTCCTAAAGCTACTTTCAAGTGAAAGACAGTTACGCTGTTATCACTGGCAAAGGTTTATGTACAGCCTGAGCTGATCAGCCCTTCTGGTCATGACACAAGATAAAATACAAGGAAAAAATAAACAGCAATAAAACCATTTCCTCATCTTTTTGTTCTACTAACTTGGTGTAAGAATTACTTACCATTGAGACTTTTATCTCAGGAATAATCCAAATCTCTACTTGGAAGTTGAATGAACGTACTGGAAGCACCTGCTGCTGAGACTGCATATGCATGGCGGAAAGCTGATGCGCTATATTTAAGTAGTTTTTACCTGTTCCATTCACTGTACAACACTGATCCATGCATTTTCACATGGTGATTCCTCCCACACTGAAGTTGATCTCAAGACAACAAAAACTCAAATCAAGGACACAAGCTTTGCAATATTTGATCAAAAAGTTATTGCCATAGCTTGCTCATATTATTACTGATTTTATAGCTCAACCATCAAACCCCACACATTTTATTGAGCCAAAAATACATCAGCATACTCTCGCCAATTTTTGGCCATGTATAATTTTTCCCTGCTTCCAAATTATGTATGGTGGCTACTTAGGAGATGTATAGAAACTCAAAGCTTTCCTCTACCTGCCCACCCCTTGCAACAGATCTTAGCAGAATACATGCACATCTATGCAGAAAAGTTTGTTTGTGTTTTTCAGTTTTCATGAAACCCTCTTAAAACTCTCGTTTTGCATGTGCTGTATTGCCTTTGACGACTCAGACATTTAAAATAGCACATCCAACTGGGTTCTAACAAAACACCACTTACGAACAGGCCTAGCAAAATTTGAAAACCAGTCTTTGAATTGGTGATTCTTTTATTTGAAGGTTATTCAACTGAGCAAGGTGCTGAGAAAACAAAAGTAGAGAGTTGTTCTGACTTTATGCTGCCTACACGAGCAGGCCCCAGGTTCATTACTGCAAACAAATCAGGGCCCACAGCACATGGTCCAGCAGATGAGTAGTACGTAAGCCCCTGCTAGCTAATTTATATTTTTATGGACACAAAGCTGTTTCTAAAGCTGTTGTTTACAAGAAATAAATAGAAGCCAGAGAAGTTATACAAAACTATTTACACAAACCTGCGATACAGGGCAGGAAATGCTGAAGTTAAACTAATGACTCCAAGGAAACAAGAAAGCATTGTTTTGTGGTTAGACACCTAATTCTGAATTACACAACTCACTTGATCTGGCTACCTTCAGCATTTCTGATACTAAAGTTTCTCATTTCCATTTTTTAAGACTCAAAAAAAATCACGATCTTCTAAGCGGGACTAATACCAAAAACTTTTAAGTTCATGCAAAATAAACTGAAAAGAAACTTGTAAACTTAAAGGATATAAAATGTCAAGTGTGGGGAAGTGAAAAATTAAAACAAAGAATGTGTGATTTCTGCCAAAATCTAGAAAAACAAACGATAAAGAGTAAGGAACTAATATTTGGCCTACTTCTGCCTCCAGTTCCTGTGTGGGAGCTTTAGCTGAAGAAATACTGCATTTTTGCAAACAAAAACAACATTAAGCAGCACGATGTTAGTGCAGCTGACAATGTAATGCTGTTTTCAGGAATAATTTTCACTATTTCTGCTCCATATCTTTCAACTCAGATACTTTTGGAATTCTTGTGAGTATGTTTTTCCTGTTTTATATCAACTATCAACTCCTCTTTTAGTGTCTACACAGTAATGAGTAACTCATACAGGAGAAATAGGAAAGGTAATCAAATCCTAACCTGTATGAGAAAGTTTTAATATGTCATGCATGTTTATAAGTGACCTTGAACATGACTTAGCATTTCAAAGTGTCTGCTGATTAGTGCAAGGTATATATATCACACAATTAAGGATGAAAAAAGCATTCATGCTTCCATTTACACAAGCATTTAGCATAAAACCGTGTCCCCAAGATCTACTTTTTTTTGTATGTATATTCAGAACTGAAGTAAAAAGCTTGTTGAGTCTGAAGTACACTGGGAAGCGCCTCTTTCACCGGGTAGTATAGCAGCCTACTTCTCAGAAAAAAACAAAACAACCCAAACCAAAACCCCACCACTCAGAACTTGCAAAACACAGACAAATAAACTGATAACGTTTATAGCTCTTCCAAGCTGGAGCAGATTTAAGTAATGGGGTGACAAAAATCTAATTCTTTATCACAAAAGGCAGAGTATTACCACATAATCTACAGAACATGCTACGTACAAAACATCGTGTAATGCTTCAGGACACATCTCTTCACATGATGTACCTCTTGCAAAATACCCCAGTTTTTTATTAATATTCTCCATGTGCTTCATGCCTGCATAAAGCATTTGCCAAAACACTCGCTTTCTAACTGACATGGAAATTGTGCTCATTTGGAAGGAATGTCAGTGAACCAATGAGAAAAAAAAATCAGGACTATTTTTAAAACCTCGTCATTTGCCCTATCTGTTACCTGCCAATTTGTGTCCTTTGGAGCAGACATAATTAACTGAAATAACTTCACAGCTGTGGGACAAACAAAACAAACTGCTATCCAAGAACTTGTAAAGATTATATTGCTACGGCAACAGATAATGCATAGCCTTAACCACAGGTAATCGTGCTTTCATTTAACAGGAACACGGGTATTGATAAAGTGATTTTAAAACAGGGCAAGAAACAAGTAGCCTAAAACATCAACTTAAATAACACACAAGCCTGGCAGAAGACAACACATTGTCCACAAGTCTTCATAAAAGCCGCATAGCCAACAACCACAATTGAGGAATGCTAGAAGAGAATATGATTACTGGTTAGAATAATTTTCAAGAACAGAAACAACATGTGATGAGAAAAAGGAGTCTTACTCAGGGAGCCGTGTTTACCCTGAGAGGTACCTAACTGTGTTTGCATTCCACTATGCAAAACACATGACTGTATTCATATAAATTATTAATTATGTGGTTATTTTTAATTTTCAATTATCATATATATAGCTCATGTGGGCAAACAAGAACATTATATGAATACATAATGTCTAATTCGAGAACACTTTTGTCTTAAGTGGGCAAAAACTCATTCTAAGTTACATTCTTTTTCAACACTGAACTACAATGCCTACAGGGAAGTATCACAATCACAGAAGAATCTCAGAGTTCACGGATCACCATTACTTCCTGGGGGTTTTTATCAAAAAAAGAGGGGCAAAAAAAGCCTTTTACACACTGGATCAGATTTAACCTTCTGGGAACTTCTGAAAGTTGATTTCATCCTCTAATGCGTCTTCCACCTTATAACTGAGGAAAATACTCCATTGATGACCTTCTTATATTACAAATATGTTCTTTTCAATATGTTGAGCCCTTCCCCTCTTAACCACAATGACTCTGCACAGAGGATGCCAGGTCAGTATTCTCACAGGTTTCTAAGAATCTCCAATCTAGGCAAAGCTTAGACAGATGCTGAATAATGTCACTAAATCACCCAGGAGCAAAAAAACCAAAAGGCACAGGTGTGCCACTTGCAGAAAGAAATAAATTTAAGAATATGCATCTTCACTTAAATAGCCAACCCTACATTTTTTCCACTTAAGACAAGAAGGAAATTGAGCACGGAGCCTTTTAATCAGAAAATACCTACAACCAAGGAACAGAAAAACTAAACAAGTGATTACAGCCTTTGCTTGTAGCCATCCAAAGCAAAGATACACAAAGTTCTGCGGCAAAATATAAACCGTCCACAAAAGATTCCTAACATTCCTCTTCCATTATAATAATTTAGTCTTCAAGATGTTCCACAACATGAGCTGTAGCTTCTTGCAGCACAAGCCAACTAACGTAAGAAGTGCATTCTTTTTGCAGTTAAAATGGATTAGCTTTAAAACTAAGCAGAAAGGGAAAATTGAGCAAAGAAAGCTAGGACTTGCTGCTCTACTTCCTCTGTTGAATGTTTTGGAGAGTTCATGTTTCAGGAGTTTTTAAGCCCAGTAAACAGTAACCTAAGGCTGCAAAAGACTGCACTTGAGGAGGAAAAAGAATAATAGTACAGTAAGTTGTATTACTATAATTTTCTTGCAAATGCATCACGCCAAAAGCTTCCACACAAGGTAGTTGCATAATAACTACTTCCTGAAGCCTTAAAGGAGCCTTTATTCTCTAATACCATCCAGACATGGAGAAAGGATAATGCTCAGCTCTGCCATCACAGTGCTGATACAGTGGACATGAGATAGTGTTTCAAGTTCAGAAAAATCCTCCTTAAAAATCAAGGGCCCACCTAGCATCTTAAAAAAAAAAAAAAAAAAAACAAACAAAACCACACAACTACCTAATGCCTGCTCCAGAAAAATGGCAAACACAGCTCTGCTCACAAATAGCAAGTATCAAGCAATGCATCCTACTATTAATTTAACTGCATCTTTTTACAGTTGTAATTAACCCATAGGAATTTTCCTAGTTTCTCAGTTAGCAGAGACTTCAAAGGATTTTATGTTCAAGTCTTTTTTTACAGTTTAAAAAAAAACACAACTCACGTCCACATACAATAATGCAAAACTAAGATTCAGACTACCATCTCCTAATGTTGAAATCCAGGTATTCTAAGTATATAGTTTGAATACATACAAAAATATACACACTTCATTTGGCCACACTCTAAAGCCAGTATTTATCATGGTCACTACTTACTCTTAAACACACAAGACGTTCCAGAAGCCTTACCATCAACTGCATGCAATATCACCTGCACAAAGACACCAGAGGAACTTCCATTCTTCATGCTTCAGTCCCATTAGACGAGACAAGTCACATTCACTGCTGGTTCTTGAGATAGACCTGATGGCGAGGTGTTTTCCACTGTACAAACAGTAATTTCATCATTTACAAAATGTATCAGTAGTTAAGCTTTTTCATTGATGACCTCTTTTGTTTCTGTTGTTTAAAATCAGTGCTACTTCAATTCTTTCAGCTGTCCCTTAAAGCCAGAAACTGGCTTTTATTTTTTTGCACGTTACTAAAAACAATGAAGTGGCACATATAATTAAGTTGTATGAAGACTTGTGGATTGCTCTGCAAGGACAAGCATGGAAGTTTATAAATTACTCTTTTCCATAGACATTGCAAAGCTCCCAAAGTGGTGTTGG
The DNA here is from genome assembly GCF_965140915.1 of Aythya marila. Taxonomy (NCBI): domain Eukaryota; kingdom Metazoa; phylum Chordata; class Aves; order Anseriformes; family Anatidae; genus Aythya; species Aythya marila. The sequence continues at coordinate 36,425,012 of NC_139048.1, forward strand.
CACAGTAAGCAATATTGCAGTGATCAGAGCGAAAGTCAAAAAAAAGATCAGATGTGAGAAAAATCACTGCAAATATCAGCTGTGAATAAAGAAAAAAATCTAGAAAGAACAGAGGTAAGTTTGGATGGTCAACTGCATTTCTAGAGTTCACAAGCCATTATTAAGACTGCCATTATTATTAAGACTGCCAAAAAAAGCAACATTTCCTGTTTGCATTTTCTTCTTTTATTTTGATATTGGTTGGATTCAGGTTTCCTGTTTCAGTTCAGCTGGCTTTAACCATAAAATACTTGTCAGCTCAGTAAGTTCCTACCCTAAAATCATGAGACAGCCTGGCTACTATGAAGCCACAGTTTTGGCAAAACCGATTTGCAGGAACTGAGACAAGTTCTCTCTGTAACTTGCTGAAAAATAACCACCAAAATTAAGATGTTTCAGAAAAAAAAAAAAAAATTGCTTCTGTTGCCTAAGCTGCCACAGTGAAATGTGTACCACCTCTAGCTGTGCCTGCATCAGTCTGCTCAATCACAGGTTAGAGAAGTTTCTCCAGAAAAAAAGAAGCTATCTGTATGTTGCTGAAGAAACAGTCCTGAGGAGCTAGCTCTAGCACAATCCCTGCGCACTCAGTGCAGACAATCAGTCAGCTGCCAAGCTTTACTTTGCTGCAATTAGCTAGTTACTCTCAGAAAGTTGTGAAGCACTCCAAGTTTAAGCAAAATTATTCGGTAACACAGTAGTTTGGACCCGTGGTCCACCTGGGGTTGTAAGTTGCCATTTATACCAGGAAGTCCTAGAGTCTTCAACTGAAAAACTAAAAAAAGAAACGAAGGTACAGAATAGTTTGCCTAAAAGGCATCCTCCTCCTGAACAAGCACTTTATTCTTTTCTGTCCTGACAAGAAGTGGGAATACCATCTCTCTAAATGCAATGAGGTTCAACTCAAGACCTACCTAAAAATGTAAATTACGTTTCTGAAGCAGAAGAGAAAGCATAAGAGCGGAACATGAGACAACAACATTTGGGATTTGCTAGAGATCACAATGAAGGATTTTTCTATTTTTTTAAAACCTAAGTCACCCCTAGTTATCTTTTGCTGATGCTGAACTCTTGATGCTTGATGTACAATTACTTAAACACCATCAAGAATTCATTACTACCCTTTCAATAATCAAAGTAATGAGGTACTAGATAATATTACATACTAAGGTGATGCAGAGTATGGAGCTGTCTAAAAGCTCAATATTACTACCAGACAGAATTGATCTTCCTTAAAAATCAACACGTTCTCCTAATTATTTTAATTAATTCGCAATGTGAAAACAATTTGTAAAAAAGTGCAATACTTAGAAGGTGAATACTGAGCTGTAGTTCAAACTGATTGACTATGATCTTTAAATCTCAGGGGTTTCCTAGAACATGACAGCTTCTACTTTATGGTCATTGCTTTTTCTTTAGAGTAGAATGATGCAAACCAAAAAAGGCCACCCCACAGCCAGCAGCTCTACATCACTGTCTTCCTCCATTTTTTATTATGGAAGTCAACAGGCACTGAGGTATCTGAACTGGCTGTTGACATTAAGAGAAAAAGGACACCTGCCTTACTCACGTTTTCACTGCAGTAAAGCAACCTGATCAACTGGAGTAGTGCTCGCCAGCATGCACTAGACAAATGCACCAGCTCTCCCTACTCCATTTATCACACAGAAAGCAAAGGGCAGCCACACAAACCTCCCCCCCAGCCTGGCCAGCATCCTGGCTTTAGCTTGTAAATGCCTGCAGAAGGTAGCAGGGAAGAGACACCAAAAGCAGTCCTGAGGCTGACAGCACTAACCCTGTAACACCCGCTGAAGCTGCTCGCTCCTCAGGCCAGAACGCGAGGCAGCACCAACGCCACCTCTGCAGCAGTAACAGAGACCAACCCCACTACAAGACCCTTGTAAATACACATGTGATATTCCAGAAAGAAAAAAGTGTATTAAATATTTTAAGTTTCAGTTTGAATCATACTCTCAACTCAGAGCACTACTAACAACACTCAGCATCCTATGTAAGTGAAAAAAACATATTTCCAACAAGATACATACTGATTAAAAATGCTTAATTCAGATATAACGATCTGTAATCAAAGTTGCATCTTTCAGGTGGTAAACCACTCAAAACGATACTAACATCCAACAGGATTCTCTTGCAGCACTCCCAGATACTTGCAGTAACACAGAATTTAAGTTCCGTAAATATTTAAACATAAACAAAACTTTACAACAAACTGACCCTACTTTTTCATGGCTTAAACGATGCCTCATGTTTCAAACTCTGGAATGACTTTTTATTTCTGCCAAATCTCTGAAAAAAATCGAAAAGATGTCACTGAAGGCCATTTAAAATAAAGAACCTGACTGCTGCTAGGCAACCCAGAAAACATCCTTATGTGTTCAATTGTTTAGTGCGTTAAAAAAATTTCACACATATGGCAAATCCATGTATTCTGGACTCTAGCGACGGTAATGTCTTCCACACTGAGGGAAGAGAGAGAATTCTGCAGGATACATTCACATTGCAGAAAGGAATTGCTTTTAAAGCACTAAAGATTGATCAAATTTATTCACTGTTTCTGCACATGGCATAGATTAAAGACCAGATTCTTTCTTATCCACTATTTTACACACACTCCAGAAGTAAGTTTACTAAGGAAAAGCAGCACTTAGATTTGTTCTACTAAAAAAAGTACCGAGATACCTTTCCACCATATACTATTTTCAAAATGTGCTCCATGCTCTTAAAACTAATGCTATTTTAACTGCCCTACCTGCACATAAGCAAAGGCTGTTTAATGTCATCAAATATTCACCATTCTGCAGCACTTCGCACCCATGGGTGCACCACGCATTCAGAAATAGTGGAACCAAGTCTTACATTCTTTGAAGTAGATGACAATGAAGTCCTTTGGTATCACAGTGAAGATGACACGCACGTGTACCCTGTACTTGTGTGACACAAACCCACAGCTGATGGTCGCCCAAAGCAGCAGAATGGAGGATGCAGCAACTCGTACCGAAACACTCCAATTTTTTCATTAACTGATTAACCTTTCACTCATCAAGGCTTTTGTAGTACAGCGCAGTGTTCGGTACAGGAACTACCTTACAACACATCTTTTGGTTTAATTATTCTGCACAGTTTGCAGAATCACAATTTATATTCCCACAAGCAATTCAATTATCTTACCATAAAGGTCATGGGCAATATCTTCAAAAGACATCAATCTGCTAAAGCTTTCCAGAACATAAAAACGCTTCAGTGCACCACTTAATTGACCTAATATTTATTTTGGAATTAAGGATTTCATTTTTCACATTTCTCAAGATGCTTCGTCTTAAGTTACCAGTCTCATACATTCAACTGCTATGAATTTATCACAGGCACATTCTGAACAGAGCAGAGCCAATAAAAATAGATATAATCAAAGCCCTCCATTCACACAAAATTATTGGCAATGGGGAAAAAGGCAGATTTAAAGGTCAGTTTAAAACACTAATTCGGGACAGCAGTGAAAGATTCCTAGAAGAAGCAGACCTGGCTTAGAAGGGAAAGCAGTATCGTCACCCATAAGGAGAACATATATACACATACACACAAATGTATTTGTTTTACAAGCAAGAAAGGGAAGGTGGTGAAAATGTATTTAAACTTTGGAAAATCTGATAACCCCACCATGAGACTTCATAACATTAGTAGAAATAAAAATTGTAAAACCTTATGCAGCAACATACTAACAGCACAGGGTGATGACAGAACAGAGGATGTGGGGGTGTGTTACGCTTAAAAAAAAATCATACATATACACACAACTCTTTTTGAAAGGGCTGAAATGGGATGGTGTTTTTTTAATTATAATAAAACATAGTATTACCAATTTCTAGCTCCAATTATCTATTAACATTGTTTCTTCAGGCCAGATGTACTTGGCTTACGGCTGACTTCCAGACGTGTTGTACTGTTTAGCTGAACTTCTTCATAAAAACGTTGCAAGTTTTCCTCACAGGGAAATAGAGCGTAATTTCTTTCCAAGAATGAAGCTTACCAGAGGAAACACATGACCTGGCCTCCTTCACAAGGCACAAAATGGCACACGGGTTTATTGGTTTTGTTCTGCTAGTTGTCTCATTACTAATAAGGGGAATTGATCTAGCACCAACAGTATCTATAGCATCTAGCACAGATACTTTGCACCAAGTGAGAAATGCTAACGTTGAATTAAAAAAAATCTATATTCAAATTACATACTTATTTCACTTGAATGATGACCTGGAATGAGAGCATTTGCTTTTTCATCCCTTGGCATTCATTTTTATTTATAGGTTCTGCCTTCCAGCGCTCTGTAATATTCCAGCATCTACAGCAAAAATATCCTGTGGCACTTAAGTTACCTCTGCAAGCCAGAACGCTTCAGGGGAGGACTAGAAGACCTACAACAATGACAATCCCAGAGCTTCTTAAGGAAAATGTTAAGTGAGACAGAGCAGACAAAACCAAACAAAACAGGAAAGCCTTTTTGTGGCAGAGGGGGAAGTCTTCCTTGTAGAAGCCACAGCGTAACAAAGAAATTCTTGACCATCTATCTACTGCAAGCCTCACAAGAAGAGTATGAGCAGAAAGGTAACTGCTTTTTTTTTTTTTTTTTTTTTTTATTTTTTCCTCGAAAACAGTTCTTCCAAATCTTCCCCACATCGCATTGCTTTAGTGGAAAATTGAAAGGAGGCTCTGCAAAGCCTCCCGGGCCTGGCCCATAGAGAAATTTAGCAAATGGAAAAATGGAAGGTTCGGGCTTCACTTGCATCTACACACATCCCAACAGGCAAGAAGCCAGAAGAGGAAGAATAGGAGTCACCATTTCCTTAAATTAATTTTTGAGAGAAAGCTTTCCATACAAGTTTATCAAGTTTTCTTCGGAAGAAGTATTTTTCACAAGGTTTACACCAGCCCCTGCACAACAGGCAAGTAGTGAAGGAACCGCACTGCAGCGGGGGACCTGAGGCCACACTGCAGCCAGCACCGTTTTGACCAGCTTCCTACCTCCGTGAACAGCTCCTGCTCAAAACACACTGGGGCACGGAAGGCAATTTAATCAAGATCTGAAGGCAGATAAGTGAAGGATATTACTTTCAGTTCAGTGACAGATCCAGAAGGCTGCACTCCTAACTGTAAAGAGAGAGCAACAGCTACAACAGCTATAGGCACACACATCACCCACCACAAGCTGAGGAAGTCTTCGGGAGACCTCCAGCTGACCACAGGCTGAATACATCCTTGCAAGTGACCTCCTCTAGTGACCACAATGTCCTCCAATGCTCCTTAGCCTTTAATAGAGAGGTCCCTTTTTGACCCATTTAAGTTCTAGGGGATACCAACCTGGGTGACTGAAAAAAACTAAGAAGAGTTAACTTTATTTCACAGTCTTTATAGGGCTGCTGATCCCAAGATGCATGACAAACTCAAAAGAAGCAACTGCTGGCATCTGGCCATTTGGGAGGTAGTCAGTTTTTGAATTATAAAATGGTGTCTGAGAAACAGCAGTAACCACACTGAAAGAATAGAACAAGAATGCAAATAAAGTATTAGTGATTTTCTACTTACTCAACAGAATCACGGCTTGAAAATGCAAAGGCAGCCTGAATAAATTTTGCATGTTCCAGAACTATTTCAAGTTTCACTGAAATAACACTAAAAAGCATCAGTAACAGGCATAAGAAATCTTAAGATTAAAAATCTAAATTCTACCAGGGCTTTTATAGGTACAGACCAGTTTTTTTCCTAGCTTCTCACTGTCCTGGGGAAGGCAAATTGATCCCAATATTTAACCACAATTTAATCAGTCCTGGAATATAGCTCATGCTCCAAAGTGCCCTTTCTTCCACTGGCAACTGATCAAGCACTTATCTAAAAATGCGTATTAATACTCCCAGTCAATACATAACATTAGTAAATATTGTGCCTAATATTACACTCTAATATTAGATATAGTTTAACTCAACTACAAATTTGAAATTAATGCTAAGCTTTGTAGTTAAGAAGCAAAGCCACTCACTCTGCAAGACAAGACAATCTCACCTCATCACTACAGAGCTGAAAAGTCAAGATCTTTACGAACTTCTGTCTAGAATAGATCCAATTTTATCAGGTTGAACTATACATTGACATGCAATAAAAATAATTGCTTTTTTTTTTTTAAATCAGGTAGATTTTTCTTCTGTTTTAGATCATAAAGCTAGAAATCTTGATTTCTGCTGTATCAAAGGCATGCTTGCTCTTTTTTAAAAAAAATAAGTTCGCTATTTTTCTTATGTTGTGCCTATCGCACAACATCCAAACTGTCAGGATTCCTACTCAGCATCCCTAGCCCAGAACGGCTCAGGGAAACGCCCCCACCACACAACAGCATTTGAAGTGTCCCACGCATTCCTACATACAAAATCCAAGTGCCACAGATATTTATACACACCGATCCACTTTACTTTTATAGTGTGAAACAATACAACCAAATTTGCCAATCCCAAACTAGAGTATAGGGATAGCACACATTTGCGTGCCTTTCTGACTCCCACGACCTGGCTGCCACTGCGCTACAGCAACAGATCCTGGAGAATGGTCAGCACAGACCCAAGGGGACGCATACATCAACCCCAATTCGCAAAATCGGGTTTTCAACAGAGAAATTAAACATAGTTATGCTAGTGGGCAACTGATTTATCCATTCAGACACACCCTACTATCTGCATTCATTTTAAGCCCCCCTAGCCATCACTCCCATCTTTTCTCACACAATACATCAAGAGCTTTTCCTACCAGTATCCAAAAAACTACACTAGTAGATATAAACATGGGAGAACTCGGTGAATATCCCAATTCCTCAGACTGCTATTAACCACATGAACAGCAGAAGCGATGCAGCTCGTTTCTGTCAGGACTGCAGTCATCCCAACAGCTCCACGCAGGGACAACTGGCTGAGGGCTGCTATCACGCGTGACCAAAAGCCATCGCTCCTGGTAGGTTTTGCTGTGTTTTGCTCAGATCTGGGTAAAGACAGATGCTATCTGTGGCTGACACTACAAATACGCTCGCTTACCCTTAAAGTTCAGAAATGTATTTCTCACCAGTCTTTTGATAAAACATTCCTTCGCAGCATCAATAAACCTTTAACGGGAAACATTTCTTAGGAAATTTTATATTCCTACCCCAGTAAAGAGGCTATCACTGCAGAAGTCTTTACATAAATCAGCTATAAAAGTCAGTGAAACATGAAGAGTTACATTACCCCATGCAAAGCAGTCATCCTGATCTGAACTGGATACATGAAAGCCTAGTCATAAACAAAACCAGACACTGAGCAAAACTTCCCAGTATGCTCAAGAAGTGGTTTTTTGCTGCTGAACACAAAATCTTTCTGAAAACTACCACTGATTAACAGGTAAAGGCTTAAGGAAGAAATCCTTATATCAAGTACTCACTCCTTCAGCTACAAAACATACAGAGAACTAATAAGCTATCTCAAGTCCGGTTCATGTGTAGGCAGTGTTTATGCCCAAAGTACAAGAAAAGCAGCACCGGGCCTTCCAGTAAGAAGTATTACTGTAAAAGAAATGTAGGAAAAACTATTAGTTCTTCAACACGGAGGGCTGAAATTAAAGAAAAACTAGCATGTTTCATTGTTTGACAGGCATAAAGCCAAAAGCCTGGAATAAGTACTCAAAATAGGACATATTTTCCAATGGAGGTAAAGATTACAATATAACCAACAGGAATGTGCAAGCCAGCAATACTTAACTTAGGAGTTCATGCCAAACCATGATAGTCCGTTGTACTACTTAAAAAACACTGAAACTTGAGAAAGTGGTATTATTACAATTGTTAACAATGGAATGCAAGAACATTTTTAAACTACAAGTCACACAAATTCATTTCATATATTTATTTTTGTAGAAATAGACTATTCAGCACTTTGGGGATTTGAAAGCCTGACAAAGAAATTAAACTTTTTTTTTTCCTGCTACATGTAAGTTAAACACCAAATGCAGATGCTGTTAGAAAGGTTCCTGTTACCCCACAACAACAACGTTCTTGTCCAGGCCATGCTGATAAACTACAACAACAAATAGAAAAACATGAACAGAAATCTCACAGCTCAGTAGAAAAAAAAACAACACATTTCTTTCTCTAGGAAGAGAAACTGTGTTTAGAGCCTACTAAAATTAGACTTTGAAAAGTCATTTCAGCAAGAAACTGGTGAAGGAAAACATAACATACCTCTTATAGCTCCAACAGGCACACAGGGAACTTTAAACAGAAGTGAAAATCAACAGCACCAAGTATTTGCAACTTCATTCATAAGTAAGGTATGCTATTCAAATGAGCACTGTACACTTATTTTTACCATCCAGACTTCCGCCATCATCACACAACAATCCAGCAGGGAAGCCGTAACTCCTGCTAAGCCATGCAAACAAATACCTACATATTTAACACACCAGTCAAGGTCACCATCCCCACACGGAAACCACCAGTCAGGACCACCCTACTTAAGCTGAGATTGCCTCCAAAGCACTTAAACTGCTCAAAACCTATTAACTTGCATCTTCAGCCTCTAATAAAACTATTGTTTGTAGCAAAGTCTCAGCAGAGGCCCAGTTTTCACCGAACACTGAAGAAGATGGAGGTACCAAGGTTTTTTTTTTTTCCTCCAGCCCCCCCAGCTTTATTTGTCAGCCATTGATCTATCATTCTCTGCAGCTGACACACACACTAGTCTAAGAAAGGTATTAAAAGGACACTTGCCCTAGTTATGCATTAAAATGGGCAGAAAGTTTCACCCGACAGAACAGCAAACAGGAAATAAGTTGGTTATCACCCAAGCATCAGAGGTAGGCATGGCCTGAGCAGTCTTAGCATCAGGCAACGACCTCAACGGTGAGCTTTGGGCAAAGGAATTAAGGAGTGATTTCCAGTAGGTTTACAGTAACGAGGTACAGCTCACTTCGATTAAATGGACCATACGAAATTGCCCGAGTATTTCTGTCCCTCCCATCAAAGAGGAGCAGGACTTGTTTTGGTGAAAAATGACCACTTGAGCATTTTTCCAACACCAAGCCACAGGCAGAGAGCACAAAAACTAAGGGAGCAAGAAGAGTCGTGTCTATGTTCATTTACATAAGGTAGATGCCTGTAAATGTTGACCTACTCCAGTTAGCACATGACAGACCCAAGCAGTGTTGGTAAATCAGCGCAGGACAGGATTCCCACTGGGCATCAACACAACCTTCTCTGGAGCACATCCAACAGCTGATGGAGCGTTTGTGGTGCTGGGTACCCATCAAAGCCTCCTAAGCATCCAGTTCTGTGCTTTTCTTCAGGTGCTCATTTATCAGTAACTGAGAACACAATTTCCTCATTAAAAGAGTCTCTAGGTCCCCAAATTCAAGTTAGCCAGAGAGTCCCCAACATGAAAGATGTGTTTAAAAAAGCCGAATTCTGACAGGCGCACACACTTGGTCTTGTTTTAAGACAAGACACGTGTAATATGGCATTGTCATCACTGCTGCAGTTAGGCATCCCTTTGGCAAAAAAAAAACAAAATCGCATTTTTAAAGTAATATTGTATGAAAGAGCATTATAAAATGAAAGTATTTAAACATGCACTGTACATGCATCCCGTCAAACCCCCCTATGTCTGTTAAAGAACGTCATAGCAAAAAGGATTATTTTTTTTTTTTTTAAATAAAAGACTGGCACAACACTTCGTAGCCAAGAAGAGAGGCCATGCAGAAGAAAGGTGTTGCCTTTTTTACTTCTCCTTTTCAATAGTGCATGGCAAACTTGTGAGTCTTTTGATGGCTGCTGCATTAGTTGTTAGATTGTACCTCTTTCCACAGCTTTTCCAAGTTTCACAGTTTTCATTTTTGTAACAATACTCAGCTGCTACAGTCACTCAAATAAAGTAAATTATTCCACAGTATTAAGTCACCTGAGTGTTCACCAGAAGGTAGTGCACAGCAGCTATGATTAATAAGGGTACTATGAAATATTTTCTTCTAATAAGCTGTGACTACTGAGAAGAATAGCTGATTTTTTTTTTCCTATTTGTTTCCTGAAAAAAAAAAAAAAAAAAAAAAAGGAGTTTCTCTATTCTAAGAGAGATCTGTTCACCAACAAACTCTGATGAGGATATGTGCTATAAGATATTACACACCCCACTGTAAAGACTCAGACTTTAGGGCCATTATTCTCCTGACCTGTGATCAAGTACTATAACAGTAATACAAGATAGTTTGACTTCTTTTTTTATATAAAAAAAATCTCACATTCAAAGTTCTCACCACGGCTTTTGCCTTTTCCAATCTACCAGACAAAAATAAAATTTCAGAGGCTCCCTCTGCCTTTCATTTAATATACGTTATCTTAAGGCTATTCAGAATCCAACTTCAAAACACCAAAAACACTAAACCAACTATTTGAAAGTGAGAAAAAAGTACAAGCAGCGCCCTCACTTCGATCAATGCTTTCTACCACCTCAGTTCAGACTTGGTTTCTGCTTCAAAAGCGATTGGTAGCGAAAGGGCCACATCAGTGATTTTTCTAAAGAGAGCTGCTTTTGCCATGCCACTGCACTTGCTCCATCTGTGGACTGTGTGTATGGCATTACAGCGCCCAAGTCCCCAGTCCCACCCACAAGCTAGATAAAATGTCTGCTACACCAGGTGAGCTTTGTAGAAGCCAGCATTGTCCCTTGAGAAACTATGCATGAAATATCAAGTGCAGAGAAGACGAGTAAGAATAACGGGAGGAATATGTATAAAATTTAGTAAGGCAAGAATAGAATTCATTATACAGCAGAAACAAAAAGCCTAGCAGTAAGCTTCTTCAGTTTCTTTCTACTGTTGACCCCTACATATATTTCTTCATTAGTATAGTGAAGGGCAGGTAGTAACCAGCAAAAAAAAAATAAACAAGAAAATGACCAAGGGTTCCCCAAGCAAGTAGGACATTTCTTGACAGGTTTCTTCAATAGATGCTGTTTAAAACTTGGCTTTAGGGACAACTTAACTCAAGATGTTGTATTTGCACGTTTGTATAACGTAAAAGCTACTGTGAACACCTGAACAAGTCATATATTTTAAAATAATTTAGTAAGTAACTTTCATGAGCATAAACCTGTTCTCTAAGAGCTGGTCAAAACAAAAGAGTAGACCTCAACAATCCAATATGAGCAAGAAGCTGTAATTACACCAGCTCAGATTTAAAAAAGCAAATAATTGGTTAACTGTTGGACATCAGAAATCTGGCCATCACCACTTAAGACCACAAAGATGATTCCCTTCTGCGGTGTCATTTCTTCACATCGAGACCTTCCAGTGAAAAACACAGAATGAGAAACATTAGGAAACATCACCCTATCAGTTCTCCAATGAAAGTTCCTGAACTCCTGAAGATCGCATACAGATCCGCTTCCACCATTCCTTTCCTCCTAGGGGTGAGTCAAAGTCTATGCTTCCAAAAGATGGCCACAAAAAAAAAAAAAAAAAAAAGCACAAAAAAATCAACTTTGGCTTGTAATCAGTAACATGACTGACTTGCAAGCTCCGGGTGCCATTTACAGACCTGGCTTCACAACGTCCCGTGGGACACTGGCAGCCTTGCTCAGTACTTCACGTACTCCTCCACAAAAAATGAAGTAAAACCTACCTCGTAAGGAAATCAGGACATAAGGTAAAAAAAATGCGTATAGTAGCAAGAGGAAGACTGAAAGCAAATGTTTAACACACAGTTCGGCTTCTTCTGACAGAACAAAGTATTCTTTGCCTCCTTTATATTTCCTAACACATCTGTTTCCTTTGCACTACCAATACGCCAGAAAGGTTAGGTTTTCACACTAAATTAATAAATCAGATGATGCTGCATTCAACACGTGCTTCCCTTCACACCCAAACAAGCAGACAGATGCAAAGCCTCCTCAAACCACCTCCTGAAGCGTGTGTGTCTGCCATGGCCGCAGAGCACATCCCCCAGACACGCAGCCTGCTGCCCGCTCTTACTCAGCGCGCTGTCAGGCTTCTTACTCACCTCTTACGAGGAGGTGAAAAACAAACAGACCCAGGAGCAAGCAAGGAGTGCCCCGTTTGCCTCGGGCCCCCACCTACAGACAGAGGCCGTGGGTTCTCCTCAGGAGCCCTGCTTACCCTCCCGCAGGAAGACAGGCTGTGTGCGGGATGAGAAAATGGAAATTTGTTTCACTACCAGAGGAAAACGCTAAGGCACCCGTCAGTCTCCTCGCAGCACTTGGTAACTCCGGACCCTTCTCCCTGCCTCTCCACACACACAAGCGCTTTCCCTTCTCAATATCCCCGGTGCCTCGTAGGTCCGAGCGGCTCCTGAGCGCATCTCCACGGGCGGGTTTCGCTTGTGGCCGGCTTTTCTCAGCCTCCTCACTCGCGCTACATACCGAGGTCTGTCCACCAGCCCCTCACGGTAGCCCATTCCAGATGAACGCCCCCCCGGGACACAGCACCTCATTTAGGGAGACCCCAGCGGTGCAGCCACCTGGCCCCCCCCGGTCCCTCCCGGGGCCGCTCCCGGCGAGCCGCCAGCCCGCAGCACCCCGCCGGGGCCGGCACCGCAACCGGGCTCCGGGGGGCTCCGCGGGCAGCCCCGCGCCCCCCGCTGCCTCCCCCCGCCCTCACCTTGGAGCATGGCCTCCAGTTTCTTCCTGTCCACCCGGAATCGCTCCTCGCCCCACTCCGGGCTGTGCAGGGGCCGCGGCGGGCCGGCCGAGTCCTCCTCGGAGCCGGGCACGGGCGAGTCGGTGCTGCGCTCGCTGTTGGAGCCGGGGTCGGAGAGCGGCTGCTGCAGGTACCCGCTCAGCGGGTCGCACTGCGCCGCCATGGCGCTGCCGGGCGGCCCCCGCCGCCGCTCCGAGCCCCACTCGGCCGCCTCCCCGCGGGACGCTATCTGCCCCCACAGCCGCCCCCCGGCCTCATCCCAGCCGCCGCCGCCGCCTGCCAGAGTCCCAGCCCCGGCCCCGGCGCCGCCGCCCGCGCCCGCCTCTGCCCCCGGCTCCCCGCCGAGTGTGCGCGGCCCCGGCTCCAGCCCCGGTCCCGGCCCGGCGGCGTCCGCGGCTCGGCGGCGCCCCCAGCCCGCCCGCAGCCCGCACAGCATCCCCGCCTCCATGGGGCCGGCGGCCCGCCGGGGTGGGGCCGGGGATATCCCCGGCTGCGGCCCGGGAGGAGGGGGCGGAGGGCCGGCAGGCGATGGGAGGCGGTGGGAGGCGATCCGCCGCCGCCCTGCCCGCCCCCCGGCCGCGCTGCCCGCCCTCGGGGTGCTGGGGGGAGGAAAGGGCGCCCTGGGGTCGCCATCCTGAAAATTGGCCCTGATTAACACCCCTCTCCCAACACACACACACGCACAAAGCCGCCACAAACACACCTTTGTGCGGTGTGAAGCGGCTGTGCTGGTCAGCGGGTGTTGGAAATGGCTCCCGCCCGGCAGAGCCCACACGTCGCCGCGCCCTGACGGCTCTCGCCTTCGTGGCTTTTCGGTACTGAGGCTCAGGAAGAGAAATTACCTCACGTTTCGGTATCCTCTGAGGAAAAATGTTACAAATCCCTGACCTTGGGGCATAATTGAGTTAACCTACCCGCTAGAGTCCCAGGGCTGGCCCAACGGTGGGCAGCTGATCCTTCATGAAGTGTTTTTACCACAGCATAGTTTTCACCACAGCGTAGTTCGCATCATTAAACAACCAGTTGAAGCCCCAAATCGCGTATTGGTGTAAAGGAAGCGTCCACAGAAGACCTGGCACTGGCTGTGATGCCAAATGGCTCCTGGTGGCCAGAGTGCACTGCTGAACGCGTACCAGAAAGCAGTGGAAAAATTACAGTGGGCTCAGGTGATGGTTACCTCACAGCTAACGTCAGCCTGAAGGACAATACCAAAATTCCTCAGGAGCTGTGCTGATGCTCCAGGTAGATGGGAGCCACTCTACATCTTGTTGTAAGGCGCAGTTATTTTTACAGAGGTTTGCATTTTGGCTCACTGAGACATTTGCACATTTCCCACTTAACACCGTGATTGTGATTTTTACACCACCTATGGTTTCATTTTTACTGAATGCTACATGCACAGGGGGAGGCAGTCTTACTGGAAACACCGAGTATTCAGCTGTAGCATTTAATTATCCTGGAGGTCTCACAGCCCCTGGGAATCCTAGCCAGTGGCTTGCAGGCAGCATACTTTTCACAAGATCCTCTGGTACTTCTCATGACCATGGTAATTAAAACAGCCAAAGCCAACAACAACAGCACAAAACATTAATACAGGTCTTTAAAATAATGTGATCTCCGTTTCTCTTCATAATAGTTTGCTTGTAGCACGATGATACTTAAGGTGTGGTAGGCAGTCTGAGGGAAGACTGAAAGTGGGACAGTGCTTTTCTTCCCAGTTCAGAAGTTTAGTTATCAATCCATCCCCCCCCCCTTTTTTTTTTTTTCAGATGGGAAAGTGAAGATGGTCCATATCAAACCAGGTTGATATCCAGAGAATTCTGCTGCTTTGCCCCCAGATCAGCATCAGCTGGACTTGTCTGTCTTCTAGATGCCACGACCTGTGAGTTATACAATCCAAATGTTCGGAAGTTATGAGTGTCGACAAGGCCAATTACAATCCACAGCTGCTACAGGTGCTTAGCACCTCCAAGCAGAACAATTATTTGGGTATTTTCCACTCATAAACTAGTTAGATTTACAGTCAGAGATTCTCAAGGTAGGAGGTCCCTTTCCTTGCATTTTATCAATTCCTACAATACAGCCACAGAAACCTTCTTTCTCCTAAATTAGCTATGGTCAAACTCAGCAGTATTTTTTCAGCAACCATGTAAACAATATAATAAATCAAAGATCTCTTTAAAAATAATGATGTACACAGTTCAGTTTTTATTAATTAGAAATAACCCCTTTCACGGTGCGGTTTTAGACCAAAAATGAAATTAAGCCTATCTAAATCCATATAAATGTCCAAAAAATAAACGGTTTTAATGATTAGGAGTTTTTATTGGTGGTATATGTTCAGTAAAGTATCATTTGTATTGCATAAATGGCATTTTATTTCTCTACTATATTGCAGTGGAAGAATAAAACGTTTGTTGCACAGAAGTCTTTAAGGAGAAACCACATTTTAATGGCTAAAATAATATTAAATGTGGACACAATTGGGGAAAGTGGGAGGAAGTTGGCAGATAAAAGATCAAATGGCTATAAGGAACATAAGCTGGAGTTGACTTTGGCATACATAACCTCTTTTGGCCATTTTTCTGTGGCCAGTGGCTTGATCAAAGAAAAGAATAACAGGATCTTTCTCATTTCGGCATACCAGGTCTATTTTGCTACGTTCTCTCCCTCTTTTTTCATCCTGTTCTCTTTTCCTCACCTCACACACATGTAATATTTGCAAAACTCAGAAAAAGCCTAACTGAAGAGAACAGTGTTTTTTTTTTTTCTCACTCTCAAATGATATGTAAAGTCTCTTGTATAGTATCCATCTGTGCGGAATAGCTTCTGTGAGTTTAAAGGAGATTCATGAACCAGTTTATCTATTCTAATCAATCACATCTCTTTGGGACTGCATGGAACCCCCAAATCTAGAGCTTTATAGGACCTCTCCTATGGAGAAGGAAGAGATGTGACAAAGGAAGAGATGTGCTGCCAAAGGATGAAGCTGACAGCTGGCTGTCTCTGTACTCTGCAAGCCCAAGATGCAGAGATCACCTATAAATGGAAGAGTGGCGTGAGACATTTGTCATCAATACAGCATGGTCTGTATTCCAGACCTTGCAATCTTGAATTTATTTACTTACTTCACGACACAACTGTGAAGCAAAGTGCCATTGTCTGTATTTTTTTGAGGTGGGAGTTATGCATGAAAAGACTGGCTCACAAAGCTATGAAGTGAGGGTGGGGAAAGAAATGGAGGTATACACAATCTTTAAGTGACCTGTGGTATCTAGAAGTGCTTTGCTAGGGAGAATGCTCACTTTGGTTTCAGTAATTTAGGAGAGGTTTATTACTGGTGAAAATTAATGCTGGTGGCATTTTGAAATGCTTTATTTATAGCATTGGTCTCCTTTGCAGAAGTAACAGCCCGTAAGATTTGACTTTTCATTATATTGTGCCATATTCCCCAAGCTGGGCCCATTAACTTCAATTTCTCAGATTAATATAATAAAACCTACTCTGCACTAACATACGGTATACTTAAGGCACACCAGCAAATAAATAAAAGGTCCTCCACAGCCATTATAAAAACTTTTCTACCTGTACAAATTCCTGACATAAATTCTTTTTCTAACCATAAGAGTTAGAGAGATTCTGAAACATCTTTCTAATTATACTTAATAGTGGAACTATAAAAAAGAGATTGAAAGAAATCTCAAAAAGGTCATCTAGTCCATCTCCGAATTATGCTCACTTCATTCCTGACAGATATAAGTATATTCACTGCTTAACAATTTCTAATTGTTAAGAGGTCTCCGTGACCTCTCTAGGAAATTCCTATCTTCGTT
The DNA here is from genome assembly GCF_965140915.1 of Aythya marila. Taxonomy (NCBI): domain Eukaryota; kingdom Metazoa; phylum Chordata; class Aves; order Anseriformes; family Anatidae; genus Aythya; species Aythya marila. Next base: position 36,441,613 of record NC_139048.1, read on the forward strand.
TACCATCAAGAAGTATTTTCCCCGTAATAAGTAACTTGCATTTTTCTTGCTTTTATTTAAAGCTGTTAATTCTTGTCCTGTCCACAACAGACATGGTGAATGGATTATTTGTTCTCTGTATCAGCCTTCAGTGCTTGTGAGGACTTTTATCAAGCATTGATCATGCATGCCTTCAGTGTTCTCTTCTGTTAGCTAGTCACTCCTAAGTCTCAGCCCATTCTCAGAGGTGTTTTTTATTGTTACTCTGCAACAAGCTCTTTCCACAGTAGTCTACAGACTTGCTGAAATACAAAGCACAAAACTGGAGAGAGCGTACCAGCTGAGGCCTCACCAGTGCTGAACGTAACTGTATGATCTTATCATGTGTTTCACGCCTGCTTACTCATCTCTGCATCATGTTTATCCTGTCTCTGCAGCATGACATTGTTGGCTTATACTGATGTACTATAATCCCTAGGTACTTTTCTGAAAAAAAAAAAAAAAAAGGAAAAAAATAGGAAAAAAAGAAAAATAAAACAACTCTAATTGTTCCTCAGTGTGCATTTGTGATGTTGATTACTGGTCTTCTGGGTTTGTCCCTATTGAATTTCATCCTGATTTTTTTTAAGACTGTTTTCCCAGTTATTTACATCTGTTTGTGCCAATATTATACTTCTGCAGTTTTATTTTTTATGCGTCTAAGAAGCATACTCTTGGTTTCCTCACCCAGATCATCACCAAAACACTGAACAAATACAGGCCCAGAACAGAACATTGCAGTCCTCTATTTTATACACCTTTCTATTTTGGCATTGAAACAATGATAACAATCCTGCATGGAGAGGTTTATTCGCCCATTTTTATGTCAGTTTTACATCAGTTTTAGCTATACCGTAGGGAAATATTACAGGAAACAGGGTTTAAACTCTGTGCAAATCCTGAAGTATGGGCTCTGCTGCTACTCTCCCATCTGCAGACTTTTCTAGTTTATTATAGTAGCATATTAGTCCCCTATGATTTATTCCTGTCAGATCTATACTGGCTATGTATACATCCTGTTATTAAGTTACCTGTTACGTGGAACAGTTACCTATTCTGGTTTGTATGGTAGGGTGTTTTTTTTTGTTTGTTTGTTTGTTTGTTTCAGAATATTCCTTGTAGCTGAAGTTGAACTGATTAGACTAAAATGTTCTGGTTCTTTTCATTGCAATTTAAAAGACAGTCACTATATTTTACCTTTTCTAGTTTGCTGCTATCTCTCATCCATTGCCAATGAATTTAAAGAAATTAGTTAAGTAGTTACTGTGAGAATAAGCAGAGGAATAAATGCAGCCTTGCTGGACCTGAGAGAAAAACAGGGAACCTGAAAAAGGCCAGGCTTAAAATTCTCTCTGATTGCACACAAGGTGTTAACAACATTCGGTAAAATTCAATGTACTGTATAACCTTCTATACACTGGTATTTATAGACATGCAATGTTAAATATCTTAATCTGACTGGAAGACTTTTCAGCAATAGGACTTTGTAAACTTTGTCTTTGCTGAAATGTTAGGAGAATGAGAACCAAATGTCAGCATCTCAGAAATCTAGGAATTTTCACTCTTGAGAATTGCATTGGCCCTCTCAAGAGTCAACCCGTCTATTTCAGCTGGTTAGAGCTAAGTAATAATTTCACATTCTAAATCAAATTAGAAACCAACTATAGTAAGAGATGTAAATACCAATTAGGAAAAAAAAATATATATTTATTGGTATTGTCTGATTTGTAAGGAAAGTAATTAATAAATGAAAGCATGAATTATGATGTAACTGGAGATGGTACTATAAAGAACCAAAATGACAGAGAACATGAATAACACACTGGGAATCTCATTGTCACGTCAGATAATATTCTGCATTGCTATCAAACAAATAATATTAATCTGTAAATTAGGAAAAGCTATTTTGTAAAGTTTTCAGTAAATTACAATCTAAATACTAAATCCTGGATCTGATAACCACATTTTTTTCTTACCTAAGAGGAAGAGGCACTCTGTCTGTCTGTCTCTCTTCTTTAGAAGCCAGTAGAAAAAGTCCTTCTGGATTAAGAAAAAAATATTCCTGTTCTGAAACTCCTGTTTGCCACTGCGGTCTTCACAGGTGTCTTTTAGGTATTTCACACTCTTTCTGTTTTATTAAAATAGGTTTAAAGTGGGAGACGTGAAAGACTTGTATTGAAGTGTCTGCTTTTTCACGTTGACCTTTTTCAAGGTCAGTCTTTAAACGGAAAGCATGGACAACATTGTATTAGGGCCTTCTAGAATTAATTTTGTTGTTTCTTTCAATGACCTTCCTACACAATTCAGATTGGGGCAGGGAGTGCAGGTTACTCAACTGATCAGCTTACGGATAGAATAAGCAATTGTGAGAGAAGAAATATAACAGTGGTTATTACAATCATTAATTAAGAGAAATTACAATTTTTCTTCCTTGTTAGACAAATAATTAGAATAAAAGCAAATGTACTTTTTTAAAGCGTGAAGATTTAAGACATGAATTAGGGGGCACCTCTGGAGAGGGTACCTAAAATCATTTCTGGTATCACTTTACCACTGAGGAGACAATCCTCAAGACGATGCTTCATGTGAAAACCTTTCACTTGAAGCCAAATACATACTTAAACATTTTTCATGAATACTCCTACTTTAATAGAAATAAAATTACAGATATGTTACAATGTTTTCTGAACTCATGTCACAAAAGGATCAATTTTTATTAATAATATTCTGGCCATTTTTGTTTTGCTAATATTTGAACGTGTACTGTACATTTTTAGCATCTTACATAGCTAAAATGCTGCATTTAACAATGACACATGAATAAAATCTATTTTTCCATTTGTATTAGCAAATTAAATTGACTACATTATTATAATGCTCCCTCAACTACAAGAAATTTTTCCTTCACTCTGCACATGTACCCCTGGTCATACAAGGCTTCCATGTTGTATGAAAATGAATGAATGCAATTCATTCATTTCCACTGCAGCAGTAAAGGCTAACAGCTACTGAGATCAGCCTTTGGTTATGTACCAGGAATCAAACAGAAAAATGTGATTGGAGGATTTTTTTTTTTTTAATGTAAACCTAACACTTGATTTCACTACTAAGGATTGCTAGCACTTTGAGAGTCACTATTTCATAACAGAGAGATTGACACATGCTTTCCTTTATTCTGCACAGCTACTCACCTCTCCCTATAGAGTATATAGAGTATAGCCATACCCTGACACATGCTGTCAGAACTGACAGTGCAGCTGAGTGCACTGATACACTCAGTTGCCCCAACCAGCTTCAGCTGGGGCTCCACCTCCACCCAGGAGTGCAGGAGCTCTATGTAAGCCCAGACCTGAGCCTTTGCTTCTGGTTTGGGTTACATGGTGGTTGTATTTCTTGGACTTTGGATTGGGGCTTGGATGCTCAATAGTTGTGCCTCCTGTTTTTTATTTGATACTTTTTGCTGGATTCCTTGTGTGTGTCATAGTGGTTCATAACTGACCCACATCTAATTCTGTTGATAGGATGTGTCATTTGTGCCTTGCTCTTCCTGCTGTGTTCAGGTAACATAAAATTCCACTTAGGTTGCTGAGGTCCTGTTGCTGTGTTTCTGGCTTGTCCTGCGTTACGTAGCAGCCTTGCTCTTGCTGCTTTCTGATAAATTTTTTCCTGTTATAAAATGCTTTACCAGCTGGTTGTCCTTGTTTTAAAAAATGAGTCCATCTTCCAAGTGGGTGTCAGTACTGCAAACTTAAATTGCTTACTTGTGACTGAAAGTGAGGCTAGCACTCTACCAAGCTTTAGATCTGGCTTTTCAGTAACATAGGACAGTACAAATACTGCTTTCTGGGTGTTGGAAAGAGGAGAACCTCACCAACTTCAGTCTGAACTCTGGGTATCTGTTTCTCTCTTCTCCTGGGCTTTGTATGTTCGCTTATTCCTGCAGGGTAAAATGCTGGTGCTTCAGAGCTTCCAGCAGTTTATTGTCAAAGTAACACATCTACTTTATGCACGTATAAGTAACTGAATAAAACAAAGGGGATTAAGAGTCATATCAAAAAAATGTGTTTTTGTTTTTGTTTTTTTCTTTTTATTCTCCTTTAACTTTGGATATTGAAGAATTTGTTTAATTTATTTTATCTAAAATGTGTTGATTCAAGCAGACCGGGTATTCTATCAGGTCATTGAACTGGAGGGAGGAGATACATTTAAAAAGGACCTTCCAGTTTCTATTCAATTCCCCTCTCCTCCTAATACTCTTAGTTGCTTTGATGTCTTTGTTTTTGCATGATTCCTGAAGAACTTAACATGGTCTGTTTTCAAAGATGAAGTAAGCGTTTGACCTGGTAGAGGAAGTGAAACAAAAGGTCCTTGAACTTCAACAGCCAACTATCTGTGAGAGCAAAAAACTTCTTCTTCTTATGAGAAGACACGCAAGAAGTACTTACAAGCAGAGAGAGTGTCTTGTTATAAGCACCAAGAAACTGATAGCTAAAACTTCTCCCTTGTGTGTTATTCCTTTTTTTGTTTGTTTTGTTTTGCACTGCTTTGTTTTGCTGTACCGATTCTGAACAGAGAATGCTTTTAGAAGATGATGTCCCTAAGTACTTTCTATTTCCTGTTTGCGTAGCTATCCCTTAAACTCAGCCTAATATGTTGCTGAATTCTGAATATTGCTTTGTGAAAGCAGAGTTGAAGCTGTACAAATTGCTCTGTAAGCATACATGTGAGCAGTCTTTTCTGTTTCAGTTGTTATGCTTTATTATACTCTTTGTGATTTGATTATTCTGATATCTAGTTTTGAAGTGGGAAAGGTTTCTTCCCATTTTGGGTGTTTGGCTATCCAAGTGCAAGGAGCTATTCTGTGATTAAATTCTTAGAAAAGTTAAGATAGTTTGATGGAGGTATGGAACACGGGCTATGAAGAAAGTACTGTTAGCTTTCCAGTGCGTTTGTTGAGGCAAATGCAGCCCTGACTAAAATAGGGGGGAGTGTTAAGAGCAGGAAGGGGGGAACCTGGCTTTGCAGCTGGGTGCTGTGGGATTAGAATCATGCACAGTCCTGTGGATGCTACTAGGAAAACCACTAGAGGCCAGGGTACCTTATTTGTGAGTATACAGGCTTTAGACAGAGCTAGGATGTGTTCTTTGATGTTACCTGCTTCTCAGCAGAGATCTTTTCTTTACCTGTGTAACACTTCGAAGCAGACACTTACTGAGGGATGCAAGTTGGCATCTTACACTTCTCCAGAGTTATTTTAGTCTGCCATCAATGAGAACCATTTCAGCAATGGCAATTGCTTTGAGCCCAGGTGGTTCAAAGAAGATGAAAACTGCCTCCCCTTAATCTCTTCTGGACCTGTTGTCTTGAGCTGTATCTGCTAGATGGAGAATACAGGTCTCCTGAATTTAATACCATTTGTATGAACTCTATACGTGACCCAGTTAAGGAATAAATGAATAAAAACTTGTTTATGTCCAGAGGTCAAAGACTTCATGTACTGACATTCTTGTTCCTTTTTTTTGTGTGTGTTTTTCCTCCCCCTGCCAAGTGTTAGGAGCATGTAGAAGACCTGTGTCATCAAAAATGTATCAAGACCTGACTGACTTGGTTAAGTGTAAAGACTTCTTTCCACTTATTCCCTCAGTTTAGTAGTACAGCCATGTTTTCAAGCATGGGAAGTGGCTAGTTATCTGCAAGGGCTTTATCAAAATGGTAATAAAACATAGGGCTCAGACCTTCAACAAGTGTAAACTTACACAGCTTCAAAGAAGCTGTGCTGACAGCTGGCCTTGAATGATTTACATCAGGTGAAAATCTACTTATTTCAACAAAAATACCTTAGATAAAACACATGGAATAGAGAAATGCTTCTAGCACACGGTGGAATTAAAAACAGAAGTGGAAGAGAAGAGGAGCATTGGCAGTTCCTAGTATCCTACAGGCTGCAGCCAAACCAGCAAAGATTTAAGGAAATGACTCATAGTACTCACAAGAAAGAAAAACATCATAGTAATGGCAAGCAAAGCTAGGTTAATGTAACCATACTGTTGAAGTCAAGTTTACTAGCCCACAGAGGCAGAGACAGGAAGCATTGAAATGACTGAATTACATTCCTAAAACGAGTCTGTAATAGTGTTTTATCAGGTTAGTGACTGTAAATGGCCAAGAACTTCAGTGACATGAAGGAATACCTTTTTCTCTTGGACGTTTTTACACAGACATGCTGAAGTAAATGAATTTGCACATGCAACAGGTAAAGATTTGATCCAGTCATGTTAGTGTAACAAATACTCTTTGGTAATACCAAGAAGCATATTTTTTTACTTAGCCTAATAAATACCTGATTCCCAATCTTGCTATTTTTTAAAATGTTATTTAAAAAATATATGTTGATGACTTCTGGACTAATCTTTATATTACTGCTGTTTTTTTTTTTTAAAAAAAAAAAAGAGAAACTATGTAAGATACTGATTACATAGGAATGTTTGGTGTCTTATTGCGTGACTGGATTATAAATAAAGACAAATCTGGGCTTATACTGTAAATAAAATGATCACATGTGGATATAGAGTTTCTCTGAAAAATATAGCTTGGGCCATAATTGTTACATTTATTTCCTAATTAGAATAATGTTTTTAATGGTATTTTTTTGTGACCAATTGGTGTTGCCCTTAGCTCAACCTCCAAACTTAGTGTGGCTGTGGTTAGCAGTGCTGCCTGAGAGCTGCTCTTTTATATCTTTCAAAGGAGCAGTCAGGTAATGAAGGGACGGGAGGCAGTGGGCACAGGCTGGCACTCTCAGTCCTGAACAGATTGCTTCGGGACATGACCATGAGCAACCTGTTGTAATTGGCACTGTTTTGAACATGGGACTGTAGGCTTGACCTTCAGAGGACACTTTCTACTTAATTTAGTCAGATTTCCTCTGTTTTCTGTTCTTTACGTGGCTTGTATACAGACTTATTTTTTTGTTTGCTTTTCAGACAGTTGTATGGTCTTACTCTACGTGCTTACTCCTTACCACAGTTTTCTAGTTATAAGGATGTTATGTGGAACTTAACTTAATTAAAGGCTTATTGCAGTATCATTCTGAGATACACTGCATTTGCTAGTTTTCTTTGTGGAAAGCTGTAACATGTTATTGACAAATCTGGCTATCTTTATGCCCTATGTGTTTTAAAAGCACTATTAGTTTGTTTTGGCATATATTTGGTTATCTTTCCAATCTCACTCTTCCTGCTTCTGAGATTAGTGCTGTGCTTCTGCGGTATTTTGACTTCCTCATTTTCTATGAGGATTGTAGTTCATGGTTTTTGGTTTTCCCCTGCTTTTTTTTTTTTTTAATATGGTGACTGATGTGTCACCTGCAGGGAGTGATGGTCGCTGCCTTTAGGAAATGCAGCACCTCTGCTGTGACAGCTGGATCTGCTCCTTTTGTTTTGTGCAATATATTGACTCCTACAGATGAGGACATGAGGACAGACTTGGGCTTGGCAGGAAAGTACTGTTTGCTAAGAGGCAGCAACTAGTCTCTTCCCTAAAGCTAAATGTTCCAGTCACCAAGCAAATAGTATTCTCTTGTAAGGTTGACCACACTAACACAATATTTTTCTGCTGAGCAAATTTTCTGTCAGCAGAAGGGACAGGATCTGAATTGCAGAATCAGATCAGATTTCCAAAATGCAAAGCTGGAGACTGTTGGGATTGTCCTTCTGAATTTAGTTGGTGTAGGTCAGTATATTTAAAAGTGGGATTCTCAAAAAAAGGAAATAGACACTCACTTTCTATCCATGTGCAATAGGAATCAGCACCTAATTTATTCTAGTGCCAGTGGAAATGGTTTTTCCGCTTCCTGTCTTCTACTATGGTTTAGTTCTTCTGCAAAGCTGTGAACACTATAAGAGTTGAATAAGTTTGCTTTTCAAGCATTGCTTGGAGCAGTACTGGCTAGGACCACCAGCCAGAATTCATCATACAGGAGATAGACATTTGCAAAGTTACTTGCAGATTATATTTACATGTACTGGTCTGCCTGCGTTCTGAGTGAATGCTGTGGAGTTTGAAGAACTGGTGCGGTCACCAGAGTAGTTTGATATGCAGGTATGTCTTGTGCTGTGATCTAAGGGGAACGGGAAGCTTGGGTGGCTTTGAACTATGTGGCTTGCTGCACTTTTCATTATGGCCACCAAAGCATTTGGCTTATTCTACTTTTCTAGATTCCTGTTGCACCTCTGTATGCAGTTATGATACGCTGCTGTGCATGGATGAAATACAAAATAATTAGTCTTCCATTCCTTTTTTTTATCCTAGCATGTGTACATTTAAATGAGATGAATTACTAACTTGACTTGGTTAACCCTAAGGGAAGGCCCTTTAATAATTAACTTAAATAGTTGTGGGAGTCTTGCACACTTTGCTCTAAGAATGTTATGCATTTTATACTAAAATAGTCTGAGTGTCTTATCTGACCCTTTCTGCATATTTGAAGTCTTAATATCTAGTGACAAAGCACTGGCTGAGACCACTGGACCAAATTAATCTTAGGAGGTGAGGCAGCAGATCCAACTAACCAAGAGCAATGTCCTTCCACACAGCCACCCTGCAAGGGATACAGACACTTAGAGCTGATGGCGTTTAAGCGAAGAGCAGCGTGTGTCCAGAGAGTGATGTAAAAGCACAAAGATGGGGGCTCTTCCTTACAGGGCACGGTAATTATGCAATACAAGGGCTTCTGCACAGATGCTGTGTGCTGAATTATGCTTGCTTAACTTACCTGTACCCTTCCTGAACTCTTTGTGTAACATGCTGTGGTTAGTGCTGGAGTGGCAAAGGGCGTGTGGGTCTTGAGGTGCGAGTAGACGAGATGCATAATAATTTATATGTGGAAACAGCCCAGCAATACAGCACCACAGACAACTGCACATCCACCAGTGGACTATTTACTGGAGTGACTCTCTACGCAGATGTACTGGAGCAGACTGCTTGAATCCACTTTGTGTGTAATCAGTTAAAAGACTGGCCTGTAACACGGGGAGGAGGAGAGCAGGATTCAGGTCCCTGGGAGAGGTACTCTGTAGCGCCATGGTATCGATGTTTAGCTCATACTGTAGAAATCCTGGATGCAGCCTTTCTGAAATAGCTAAAGCTTATCACGTACATATTGACATTCAGATAGCTAGAAGATTCCAGATAATACGTAAGTATGGTATTGTAAAGAGGTCATCGTTCACTATGATGCTTCTTCCTGGCTTTATGTATACAAATAAATCCACCAAAATCAATAGGCCTACTAATGGGATTAAACTGTGCATCTGCTCAAGTTTCTTGTTGGAACAGTCATGTACTTCAAACTACAACATGTAAAACGATGTGCTTTGGGGTTAAAGGACAATCTGCAACAAAAATAATAGCGGGAAAAGGAGATAAAAATATGTATTTGGCTGTTACTAGGTGCAGGTCTGAGAGCCCAAGGTTGACAACCAGACAGGAGCATATTGTGCAGTGGAGACAAATTTTTTTGGTATGTGGATTGTTGCTGACTTAGAAGTAGGCTTTGTGATGCATGGCACAGTCCTTTGAATACTCATTACATGTTTTAGTAAGAAAAATGTGTATAAGCAAGCCTAGAAAACCTTTTAGCTACTGGTATTCTGGTGGTCAGGAAGCATTGCCGGTTCGTTACCATTAACATTTTTGTGAAACCTTTTTCTGTTCTGGAGCTGATAAAACAATGGCTAATCATTGAAAAATCTCCATGTGCTCATACCAGATTGAGTTTCACAAGCAACATTCCAGTGTCTTACAAATGAGCTGCCATGACACTGATTCCTGAGCTATGAGAAAATGTTTTCTTTGGTTTACAGGTGGGTTAATATTGGAAATTCCTATGAACAGTGCCAGATGCTATTAGCTCTGATAAAGTAAGGTTGTGGTTTTTTTTTTTTTTTTTTCTTGTTTGGGGGAATTACATTGTTCATCTAGATTCAAATAGCATGGAGTTAGCAAACCAACTCTCCACTTTTTGAATTTTCCTACTGCAGTTAAAGATAAGTTATGCAGCTACAAAATGTTTGCTGTTTTTTCATCATGACACCTTAGATCAGTTTAAAAATTTGCCTTTACATTAGTAGCTGGGGCACTACTCAATATAATACATGAGGAATTAGTTAAATTAGTGATTTTTCAATTTCATGAAAGTGAAAGCTGAGCTGTTAGGAGAAGACTGCATTTCTTGACTCTTCTACATCTTCTGTAGACGAGATTATGTTAATGTTTAGTCTATGCTAAGTGTTTTGAGATGACTTTTCCTCACGCTGTTCCACTCAGCTGAAATGGGTCAGTCTCATGATCAGCTTGCCTGGGAATTTTGAGGTTCTGTGGGCTTTGGGGTGGGTTCCCTCCCGCTTCCCCAGCAGCGTGTTTTTCCTTCAGTAAGTGGACCCTCAGGGATGCTTCAGCAGCCTTCAGTCAGGCCCTACTCCCACCGGAGAGAAGCAGAGGTGCGAGGTGTAGTGGGTTCTGCTCTAGTGGGGATTGCACAACTTGACCCAAGGGGAGCTGTGACTGACAAAAGGGCAAGCATCTCAGTAACTAATTGGCTTGCCTATGGATAATTATTTAGTATGTTTGCTACCACCCATGGCTTAAATTTTAGAACAGTTGCAGTAGTTGGAAGGTAAGCATAAAGGATCAAAACAGGGTCAGTCTTTAATATTCTGAATTCAAACATAAATGCAGCATGAATGCAGACCTTTATCTTCTTTGTGGGGTGAATGTGTGATTAAAAGAAATTAACCTGGAAAAATAGTTCACGAAAAATACATTGGCATTGACCCACATAGTACAGCAGAAGTAATCCTGGACAGAGTTGATATAGCTCCTGAGATGACTGAACTATGATTTTGGTATGTGTATGAAATGTAACTTAGCTTACAAACGTATTCCTTTTGTTTTTTCATTAGCTGTTCTATGAATTCTGGTTTGTTGTAAACATCATTTTTCCATCTCTTACTGTTTAGTTGAATATCTAGAGATTGTTTGCTTCAGGCCTGGTATGAAAACACTGTCTTCATAGTCTGGGTCTAAGTACTCCTGTGAGTAAGAGCACGGGATCAGACTCGGTTGCTTAGTCAGATGAATCAGAAATGTGCATAATGTACCAGTGTTCTGACTGTTAATTGTAGCCTCATGTTTACCCAGCACTACAAGGATGTTGTCTTAAAAAGCCATCTGCAATTAATCATTTAAAAAAAAATAATTGAAAATGATTTGGTACATTTTTGTCATCTTACGTAAGAAGCATATTTTTTTCCACTCTGTTGACAAATGAAATAAATAAGCTGTGCAGGAGTTTTCTGTAATGCTGGAAAGTAAATGTACCTCTAATAGTTTATGATGGCTTGAAATCAGCCTTGGTAGAAAGCCTAAAAATTCCTGCTTCCTGTTGAAAGCACATTCAGCACACTGGGACACATTTGTCTGGATGTGATATGTAGAAGGTCTACTTTTTTTTTTTTATTTACACTAAATTTTCAGTGATTCCTGTTATTTCAAACCACATACACCCACACAGCTATGGTTACTTGGAATCTGTCTTGACTGGAATATATCAGGAGTAATTGGGTTGGTATGCCATCTTTTGTTGATAATTGGAAACTTTTGGATCTGACACAAGAAGCTAACAAATTCCCTGTACTTAGCCATATGTTTTAGAAGTTCTTGCAACAGCAATTTTCAGGTCATTTGTCTAGCTGGAATTCGAGAAGAAACATATGGCTACTGCTTATGTCCTGCCTTACTATTCTTAAGAGTATTATTTCATAAACAGAACGAGCTCATTAACTGGTAAATTATTCATAGACCTAGCTGGAACTGAACCAGGTATGCAGAGGGACTCTTGAAAGTGCCATTTTTTTATTTTTTTTTTTGATAGCCTGTGCTTGGAATTGTCTGGGCAGAGATGTGTTTTTTTCCCCAAGACAAATAAAACACTACAAAGCAGTTCATCTCATTTAAACCAAACTGTACGGCAGTTTCACATCAAATACTTCTCATATGTAAGAGTAAAGGAAAAAAAAAAAACTTGCTAATAAAGAAGTCATGGATTTAGCTGTAACTTGCATTCTGATGAGCTGTGTAAAGCTATCGCGTATAGTCAAGTAATTAAAGTGCTCATATGCATTGCAAAGATGAGTATTTTTTTTTAATTTTAGTGGCTACATCTGCTTTAAGACTATTCCAGGCTTCAGCTTCAGTGGTCCTTTGTGTAAATGTTAAAATATTCTCTGGTGCCATCTAATGGTAAAATTGTACAGTTACTTTATACTGAGAGTAAACAATGGTAACCCACCACATTTATTATTTCACTGAGGTCTGCAAGGATCAGTGCTGTGACCTGAATATATGTATAGTAAAAAGATGGTTACTGAGACAAATTGCTTCCAGTTGAAACATTTCATTGTTAAATGAAACAGTACAGTAAATCCTTTACTCCTTCCTTAACTTCTAACTGAACTGATTCTTAAAGGGTTTGGATACCAGCCTGATCCAAAACAACCAGACCTTAAATCAAAGCTGCATTCTGCAAACCCATAATTTTGTACAAGGCCAAACAAACTCAATATTGCAGTTCAGTATTACAGTATTGGGAGCAGAAAATTCAGATAGAGATCCTAGGTTTGTGGCTGTTTTTTTCTGTATTGCCACAACTCTGCAATTTGTTGGTCCATGCTGATTTCCAGGAAGCTGGAAGATGTCCCTCTGAACGTGGGAGGTATAGTCTGGATGTATGGCAGCAGTGCCACTCACCTTGCACCATCTGCAGAACCTCTGTATGCTTCAGAGCAGTTGTGCTATCTGCAGAATCGGTAAGTGCCCAGTGAACATGCTCTGCTGGGCAGGCAGTATGCTGAAGGATGTGTGGAGGGAACCTCGTGCTTCTGCAGCAGTGGGGGAAGGCATGAGGCAGAGGAGGCTGCAAGGCAAAACAGATCCAGAACCTCTACAGGGTCTTGGGAATCACTCGGAGGAGGTCAGGTTCCCACAGATGCCTGGCAGCCTGGAAGCAGGTTCCTTGTCTTACCCCAAGTAACCCTTAGGAGAGATGGATCTGGTCATTCCTGCGTGTAGGCTGTAGGTAATTTGTTTCCATTCTCTCATGCTCTTAGGGTTTGGTCTTCCCATGTATTTATTCCACTTGCTTACATTTAAATATGCTTTCGCAGTTGGATGTGAGCATGCTTACAGCTTTACTGTAAGATGTCGTTGTGCCTTGGAGTGACAGTTTACACATGCTGTTCTTGGAGAGGGATGGGATGGAGAATTGGGGAAAACAATGTCACCTCCTGCTCTAAATGAACTAAGGGTATGTGAATATTTTGCTAAAGTTTGCAGAGAGAAACTGTGATGGGACAAAAAGATGCGATTCTCTGTCCTTGTAAGAAGCTAGTGGGAGGGACAGCGTAGCCAAAAGATGTTGCAAGAGAGCTACTTAAGTGAATTATTTCTCAATCGTCTGGAAAAGAATGTTCAGTATGTTTCGACTGATCAATTCTGCTATCACACATTTTCTGAATACCTGGTTAAGATGGAATTAATAGAGTTGAGGCAAATAAACAACAATACCCTAGAGGTAAGAACAGTTTTATCCAAATAGCTGAAATATTAGGTTTGCTGCCAATTTGAGTCTCAGAAGGCTATTAAAATAATCCAATTGTCAGTTACTGTAGTTAGAAGTAACTGCACCCACTGCAACGTGAGCTGCTGACTTCCGCTCTGTCTGGGTTTGAACAATAGATTTACAGATTTTTTTTATGTTACGAATCATCTTCCGATTCTATCTTCGAGTCCTTCCTTCAAGAATAGCCTACCCTTGCAAACAGGCTATTTGCACAAATAGGAGTTGTGATATTACTTCTAGAGAAGTTTAATTGTGGACAAGGTGAAAGTCTTTTTTTTTTTTTTTTTTTTTTTCTGTGTAATAGTTGCATTTGGGGGTTGTAAGTGACTTCTTTTTCCTCTGTGGCTTGCAATTCCATTTTGGGACAAACAAAATCCCACTGTGTGCTCACAGGTATTCTAGATTGAGGGTCAGTACGTATGGATAACAGGGATTAAGCAGTTGCTAAAAACTGGCATCTTTTCCCTTTGCATAATCATGACTAGGGAAAACGCAGGTCAGATTGTTTGCAGATGTAACCAGTGTGGTTTCATTGACTTATGGACAGATTTTAAAAGATTTTGTCCCAATAGGAGATATGTGCAAAGCACTTCTGATGGTCTGGCCAATTTGTGGGTTCTCAGTCTCAGCTGAGAAACTGGCACTGTGCTTTTGGAAATCTGGCTTTCAAAGGATTGTGCCACATTACAAAACCAGAGGTTTTGGCCCAGTTATGAAACTAACTGCCTGAACACAGATCTTTGATTATTTTTTAGGTCAATCCAATAATGAAATTATTTCCTTCTCTGAACTACAGATACAGGAGCCATTCTCTCAGGGTAATTGTGGATTGCTGTTGTCCTCAAAGGCACTGCTCACAGTCAGTCCTTAATATTGGCTTCCCCTTCAGCTGGGGTCCGCCTATCTGAAAAAAAAAAAAGGCTAAATAATCCTCCAAGTTAAAACTTGCTCTGTATACAGCCAACATCTTGAGCCTTCCTGCTTGTTGTTGTAAATGAATTTTGTTCCTGCTTTCGTGATCCTTAATAAATCTGCGGTTGACATTCCACTGTCAACTCATGTTTAAAAAGCTTGAAGCTGGTCCCAGATAATGATGTCGATCTACCCAAGATACTATAAAAAAACATTTGTTTTCCAGCTGGGTATTGTAGCTCATACGTACACCTGCATTCTGTGTATTAAGAATGAGAAAAGGTGAAGGAAGGAGTTGTTCATTATAGGAGTTGAGAGGCTGACGCCTCAGGAGATAAATGGTGGCACCACTGCAGTGAACACAAATGGTTCTGCTCATCCTGCAGTAGTTATTTTATCCCCATAGTGCAAACCTGTTGCAGACAGTGTGAACCAGCAGTGCTGTCTGTTGGTAGCTTCAGTTGTTTGAGGTTATGGAAAGCTCAGCTCTGACCACTACACCTGATCTCCTGTCAGAAATGTCTTCTGAGTTGTTTTTATGCCAATTTTTTGCACCTTCTACTTATGGCTAACTTCTTCCAAGGCAAGCTCAATGAGTGTTGAAAGTATGGCTTTGTCGAGGAGCCTGGTGTGCCTAGGTGAGTGTGGAAAGCTTTCTCTCCCCTCCTTAGTACTGCCTGGAACACCTATTGTTCAGGGATGACGTGACACTTGTAGATACCACTGTCCAATGTCATAGCAGGTTTTTTAGAGCATGGGTTTTCTGAAGGTAGGTTAAGGAGAAGGCCTTACAGACCCCACCTATCCATCTTACAGATGCACTTAGTATTTCACAATGCCAGTTATTTGCCTGCAGAAATGTTCACCTGAAATCATTTTCTAAGCAGGTGCCACCAGTGTTGAGCCACAAATCCTTCTGACTTTGGTGGTGAGGCCTAGGAAGCCAGTCAAGCTGCTGGTTTGCTTGCCTCTGTGGTATGCCTACAAAACCCTCCCTGGGGGCATGGCAGAAAAGCTGCTTGTATACAGCCATGTAACTGGGACCTACTCAGATGGCTGACCTCCAACCTGTTAATTAACCTAGGAGCTTAGCAATGGATGGAGAAGCGGAGCTGGGGAGCAGAATGGAAAATGTGGTTTTGCTACAGCCTCACCTTCCTGAGAACACTGCAAACAGAAGAGGTGGGTTGTGTCCTGAGTTTGTGGTGGCTTTGTGTTTTTATTGTATTAAACTCCTCTGTTAGATGGGAAATCCTTGACTTCCAGCACTCTACCTGAAGTGTGCTCTATGTGGCTGTTTGCAGAAGCCTCTGAAGGAGGCTGAGTACTTCCTTAGTCACAGTCCTAGTGCAGGCTGCATGCTGAGCTCTCCTCCTTGTATGAGTCACGAGCTACAGGACTACTAGAGGCTGCTTAGTGGGTTTGTATGCTAGCACTGAACCGCAGGGACAGAAATGAATCAGTAGAGAAGCTCAACAAATGGGAGCAGGATGTGAAATGTAGTTGCAGCAAGACCCTTCCTTTTCTTAGAAGTGTCTAACAAACTCCACCTTTACCTCATTACCTTTAGATGCTTCATGCTTTTCTGTCCTGACCCTTGCCTTGGAAGGTCTCCTTTCCTGCCAGGTTCTGCTTTCAGAGCAGATTACTACCTGAGTCTGAAAGACTTTTCCAACTCCCGAGTCTTCCTCTGAACCCTGCCTGTGTCGCTACTGTGCCAGTACCTGCAGAAAGACACAAGGCTTTCTGGTGCTTGCTTCCTGTGTCTAATCTGCTCTCATCTCAGGGCAGGTGAGCCTTGTTCGGGTATTTTCAGAAGTGTGAGGTAGGGGAACAGCTTTGCAGAGAAAGAGCAAGAGCAGCAGAGGAGCAGCATGTGGTTTTCTAGGGATGGCTCTTTAACCAGAGACTCGGCATCCTTAGTCCCTGGAAGCACATCCTCTAAGGATCTCCTGGGGACAGCTAACCAGTGAGCAAAATCCCTGAAGAACAAACGCCTGACAAACTGGGGTCTGTGGTGAACGTCTCCCATGGCGTCCCAGAGAGTTGGTATGACAGCCAGCTTGGGTGGGAGGTAAGGCCCTGCTAAGAGTGGTGTTGGTGAGAAAGGGCAAAAGCACTAAAGGAGAAGTCGGGGATGCCAGGGATCACATGCTGGGCAGGTTATACCTGAACTGTAACTCACCACTTTAAACATATCAAATGTGACTGTCCTTGGTGCTTTTCTGTGACGATCTCTGTCATAGGAGCCTTGGCTCCTCCTTCAGTGAAAGCGGTCTTTAAACTCTCAGGAGCGCTGGGCACGCTGGTGATAATCCTTCCAGCAAATGGCTATGCTTTCTTTGTTCCTCGGTGATCACTTTTTTGTGCCCTTCAGCTTTAAACATTAAAAAAAATCTGGGAACACAGACTAAAAAGAGTTAGCAGGTCCTTGTGTTTTCTTCTCTCTTCTGCCTTAATCTTGTTAGCAAGATGCTTGGCTTATTAAATTTGAGAAAATATTTGCTCCCAATGAGCCTTATCAAATTCCTGCCTCTTGTTTACTGCCTAACCCTGCCCTCTTGTGCTCGCAGCCCTGGGCACAGCCAGGATGCCCACCCATCTGGCAGCATTAGCTGCCAGGGGACAGCAGCACACCCCAGCAGCGGATGGCACAGCATCCTCCGGGCTCCTCCTCGAGCTGCATTTCATGGCTCCTTGCAGAACCGTGCAATGCAAGAGTGGCGTAGTGTTTGCATCTTTTAGTAAATTTAGCTTTTTTTTAACAATGTTTTTTTTGTGTGTTTGCTGAAGGAATCTTCAGCTACTGCGTTACCCATTTTTTCTAAATGCCAGAGAGCTTCAGTTGCTCCAACAGCTCTTGAAAGCCTTTGGCGTTTTGGGGTCGCTGGTTAGGACTTGCTGTCAGTATTAATGTTACTTGGCTCCTAGATTTCTAAGCCTTGTGCAAAGCCACATTTGGCCAGGATGCTTCACAGTGTCGAAGGTTCATAAACACTTCTACCCCTGTTATCCTGCCCCCCCTCCAAAAGCTAATAGTAATGAAGCCCAAAATGGGGGCGATACGCATACATGTACATGGACACAAGCTCTGTGTCTTTGAAAGCAATTAGTGAGCTGGATTTCAGTCCAGCACCTGGGGCCAAAATAGCAAGGCTATTTTTAGCTTGTTCTTTAAGCTAGAAACAAGTATTCAGGTTGAGAAGACATTAGTTGGGGAAAGACAGCCATGCAAGGATATGAAGAAAATACTTCCTTTGCTCAAAGCTGGGGCTGCATCCCTGGATGTATTTGTAAGCAGAAAGGGAACAATTTTTAAGAGACCACTGGATCTACTTCGAAGGGTATGTACATTTGTTAAGAAGCTTGAAGTAACAAGGGTTGAATACATGGGCTGTTAAATACAAGGGAAAGAGGAAGGGTAAAATTCTTAATGTCAGTTAGTGTGAAAATCATAAATACCATCAGTCCTTGAAACTGGCTTTAAGTAGCAGTCTACTTCAAAGCATGGCTGAGATGAGCTATTATTACAGTTTTAAGTTGTTTCAAGGTCTCTAGCAGCTGTACGAAATACTGGGAAATGCTGGAGAGCCCCTTGCTGTGCAGGGTTGCGGCTTACAGGTGTGTACACAATGGCAAACTTAGAGTCCATGCTTCATCGTTGCACCGTTTCAGACTCTTCCTCTTATCCAGCAGGCAAATAATGATTTGTGAGGCTTGAGCCCCCAGGGGAAGGAGATGTGGATATGAAGCCTGTCTTCTGTTATTACTTGTCCTGTCTGGTTTTGGTGGTCCCAACTGCTGCTCGCCATGTGCAGCGGTGACTTAGAAATGGGAGCAGTTCTGTAATAATGCAGCCTGGTGCATCCAGGAGAATCGCTGTGGAAGGATCAATGGGGAGGAATGTTTGCTGCTGCTCCTGGGCTCTGTTACAGGCCGTGCCTGGCTGCACATGTGGGCTGTGTGGGCTGTTACCTTGAGGGCAGGTTGCCTGCTCTGCTTGTAACAGAGGCAAGGGGTTTTGACAGCACAGCATGCTCTTCTCTGCAGCCCAGCGCTGCCTCCTGTGTGCTGGGGCCTTTGCTTATGGATGTGGGGCTGGCAGCTCCTCTGTGAGCCCCCCCAGCAGCAGCAGTCGCTGCTCCCATGAAGATCCCTTCCTCAGACTTCTTGGCTGCAGCCCTAAACCCAAGCTTTGCTGAGGAGTCTCAAGCCAGTTCTGTTAAGGAGGATATTCCTCAGCAGAGGCAGGGTGCCAACTCATCGGTCTTCTTTCAGAGACATGTTTGTGACACTTCTGTGTACAGGACAAAAGTAAGGGTTAATGCTCTCACAGGCTAGGGGCAGAGAAATAATTGTGTTCTATGTGCCAAATACTTCCTATTCCTCTGTTATTCTGGCTATTAATGGTTTGTAGGGCATCTAAGTGAAGTTCATCCAGAATATAAATGACTGATGCAGGCAGAAGCAAACACGAAGATTTCCAAGTGGAGGTGACCTCTGTTGCTCTTTGAGCTCAGGCTCCTTTTGGCTGGAGCAAAATGAAGAGAAGGCTCGCCTTGGAAAAAGGCGATGCAGCTGCCAGCCCCCAGAATCAGCCAAAAGGCCGGCGGAGTGTAGGGAGGGGGTCACAGCACATGGCTCCTGCCATGGCACTGCTCTATCTACAGTAGTGCCTGCAGGAATTTAAAGCCTAGCCAAAGCCCAGATACTGCAGCTGATCCCATGGGAAGGCCAGAACCCTTCTCCTGGGAATGAGACTGCTAAGGTACGGGATGTGGTGTGCAGGGCTTGGGCCACCTGCCCCTTTAGCACGATGTTACGGAGTTTTTGGAGCGGGAAATGCATAATAATGCATAATCCTATGTGGACGCACCGAGCAGTTCTTACCAAGTGCCTCCAAGCATGCTTGCAGGTAGTCATTCAGGGTAAACTACAACCTTGAAGATCACAAATTGCAAGTGAACTTCTGAAATGTACAATAATGGAATTATTTATAACTTTGCTTAATGTAATTGCAGAGAAAAGGGTTGCAGCAGGCAAGACTTCTCTGGCAACCACTGGGTCAGTGACATATTTCTATAGATGTAAATTCCAGACCTATGTGCAAAATATTTTCTGCTGATAATTGAAATTTAGGATAAGCTTTTTATCAAGGCTTCATTTCTTCAAGATTTTTTTTTGTACTTTCACATGTCATCTAAGGAAGGAAGTCAAGGAAACAAAGACAACAGAAAGTTTGTCAGGCTTTTTACTACAAATATTTCTCCCTCGATATCTAAAAGGAAAACCACATTGACTTTTTTGCTAAAGCAACACATTCATTGATATAGGCTGGATTGGGAATGTAAAGAGCAAGTATATCAAACTCAGGAGTAACACAGGAATAGACATGGGCTTGATATCAGAAACTGTAGATTGGAGAAAAAAAAAAACACCTTTCCTTATTGGGAAGGAAGTGGTAGGATTCCTTACTTATTCCTTTCCTCAATGGGTAGCAACAGAGCACTGTATTTGTATACTCCCCAGTAAAACTGGATGCAGAAGCAGTTCCAGGCCCAAGATATGTCCCCAAGCACAGTTTCTCTCTGGAAGTGAAAACCAAGCAAACATGCAGGCAGTAGGGAAAGTATTTCAGCCTGCACTTCTTGAGCTGTCGCAGCTTGACACTAGTTCTGCGGCTTTTTTTCTTTTTGTCTCCATCCCTGCAAACTGTTCAAGCAGCAGGGAAGTTGGATTTCTCAAAAACAGTTTTGCTTGTTGGGTCTTGCAGTTCTTCATTAAGTGATGGAGTTACATGGTGTGGAAAACTCTGTGGGAATTCAACAATAATGATGTGTGCTCCTTGAGAGGCATTTCCCATCACTTTTGTATTGGATTTCAGAAGTATTTTAGGTAACTGATCTATTTCTCATGGGTGCCATTGTGGGTACTTTATTTCCATGTACATGGATTTATTTCAAGTTTGTTTTTGTTATGTGGAGGAGACAGCTGAGAAAAACTTAGGCAGGAGAAGATGCACAAGTAAGCATAATGGTCTAACCTAAGATCATTCCTCTGCAGAATCTCACAGCTTTAGACTTTTTTTGTCAACATATATTAAACTGTACGGGCTATGGCATGGATTGGCATAGGTTTTGATAAGTTGTCATTCATTCCAAAACATTTTGTGAAGAACCTTCAGCACTTTTTCCTGGTCTTCACAACTTTGCTGTGATATCTGACAGGGATGCCAGATGGCCCGATGAGATAAACATCAAACAAGTAAAGTGTCCCGGCATCCAGCCCTTTGATGGTCTCAGTGGTGACAGCTCGCTGGAGATTGACATCATAGAAATACTTGCACAGCACTTTCTCCGACTTGTGCCGAGATTCAGGCCCAGAGCACCTGTCTGTGCTCCGCAGTTCCGTCCACACTTGATCTTCTTCGATCCGTTTCTTGTACACGCAGTACTTGCTCTGCTCCTGTGTTCCTAGCCAGGCAACGGTGACGGAATTGCAGGTCCTCAGTTTGCTGAAAGACTTGATCTTTAAGCTTTCTGGAAGAAGTGGGAATAAGGGCTTATTGAATTGAGAGGAGACCTGTACTTTCACAGAAGAGTTGGATTCCTCTGTGGACCTCAGCTGCACCAGGTATGTGTCCAGCAGCTTTCCCTTCAGTGACAAATACCTCAGTCCCAAAATGTTTTCTGATGCCACTGTTTTACCATTCTTTGTTATGTGAACCCGTACCTGACCACGACACAACTGAAAGGTAAATTGTACTTTCTTGTGCCTCGCTTGGTACTGCAGAGTGTGGAATTTCTGCTTTTTTCCATCCAGGACAACCTGAACCACCTTCCCATCTTTCAGCTCCATCACCTTAGGTTCAGGTTCTTCTAGAGTTCTTGCAAATGTCCCAGTGTAAGCAGCGCTGGCGTTTGTGAGGAGGTTGACAACAAAAACGTCAAAATAATACTGAGTGCTGGGACTGAGATTGGGCACAGTGTATGTGTTCTTGGTACCCATGCATATCTGCCTGACTTCCCCACTGCTCGCTCTGTTGATGATGCTCAACTCACTGTTGGACAATATCATCACCTGCTGTGGCTCAAGAAGGTATGGAGACAGAGACAAAGCTAACGTAGCTGGCAGTTTCATTCCAGAAGATCTGATTGCTGTCTCAGCAGCACACAAGCTCTTATAATTATGCTTTTCATTAACTAGGAGACAGTACTGTATGTTTTCTCGATGTTGCAAGACAGAGGGACTGTGTTTCCAGGTCAGAGTCACCGTTGTATGGCCAATGCCAACCACATCTAAGCGTGGATCCAGCGGCAGTTCTGGGTAGAGGTGCCCAGACGTTGTGTCAGTTGTTAAGTACACGGTGATGTGTGTGTCACGCTCGGTGGATAAGAACTCCAGCATGTAGAGGGCAGAATGAGAAGACATGCCCATGTACGTCTCTACAGAATTTCCCTTGTAGTTGAAAATGGTCGACACAAAGCTTGTAGCCTTCTGGGCGTTTGAGACATCTTCTGTATCGTGGTCACCTGCAAGCAAAAAGCAGACCTGTAGCTTGCTTTCATAGAGGTCAAAGCACATTGCTTAGGTTTCCTTGTTTGTGTCAGGGCACATCCTACTTCCTACCCTCCTGAAAATAATTATAGCTAAAGATGCTTTTTGCTACTGGCCATTTATTAAAAGAAAATTTGAGTGACTTTTTTATTTTAACTGCAGTTGTGGAACTGTTTTCAAAAAGACTAATTATAAAACCCCAGCTTGCACAAGCTTGAACTTTAATGTGCCTGATGCACCTACAATTTTCTTCTTCCACTATTTTTTTATTTAGGTATTTTTCTTTAAGGAGACTAAACTACTTTGAAAGTAGTTTATTTTAGTTTTGTGCCTCTGTCTCCTATGAGGAGGAAAAACATCACTTCTAAAAGAACAGTATTTGAACTCCTCAGTTGGGTTTATCTGTCTGACAGGAAAGAACTTGTTAGTGGCAGCTTTCAGATCATAGTTTTTTTAAATTAAAAAAAAAAAATCATTCCAGAAATCATGGAAAAAAAATGGATTTTCCTCTTAGGCTGAAGTCAGGATAATGCCCGCGGCCATGGTAAATATTCCTAGAAAATCAAATGGCTAAATCTTCTGCACGACACTGGGAGATAAACCAGATGATGACTGGTTTAGGTGGCCTAAGCCACAGAGAAACATCTGAGACAGTTCCTCCCTCTGGCTGGGCTGACTGGCAAGCCTGCCTCGATAGTGCTGTGTAGCAAGATTTCCTTAGGAAGAAGGTGGTTTTAAAACTGCATGGAGATCCATGGCTACAAGCAGTGTGTTCTGCAATGTGCTAATGTTACCGCTATCAGCTTAGCTTGGTCACAGAAGGCAAGATTACAGAGGAAGGATGGGGAAAGAACAAAGAGTTCATGAAGCTGATCCATGCTTGTGGTACCAGAACTACCCAGTGTTGTTCCCAAATATTACCCTGAGTTTTTGATGTATATAGATGTAACCTCTCATTTTCTTGAATTGATGGCAGAATTCCATGGACTGCAAATCTCACCTATGGAGACATGGGTGTCCTCTCCATGGTAGAATTCAGAGATGTTTAAGCTTGTGGCAAACTTTCTGTAACAACACCCCTTCTGAGTAACTTAGGCCTTCTGTCTCTGCTCAGGCAGGCTGAAGGTCTTACCTTGTGCTACTTTTCCAAGGAGGCTTGCTGAAGCCTTGTGCACAAGTATGCTCCATTCGATGGGAACGTCACAGGGGGTCACTGTTATTGAGAAAGGTGCCAGGGCTCTGCCTTCCTCCAGAACGAAGTAGTACCTGTAAATGTGGATTAGAAATAGAGCGAGAGCTGCAAGAAATGCAAGTTTACCACTAAAAGTTGTCCCTTCTGATGTGGTCACTCCACGGTGGGTAGAGATGACTGCTCCCTTTTGAGGCGCATCAACACCAGGATGCATCTCACTTGCAGGATGTCTGAGCTGTGGGAAGAACATACGCTGTGCTTTTTCTAATTCACAAATGGTTGCTGGAAGTTGTGTCCACTTACCAGAGGCAGTACTTTTTTCCCACTGAATTTTAGTATGCTTCAGGTGAACAGCATATCTCAATACTTACCGGGATATTTTGGATGATGAATGTGGTAATCTGCCTTATAGATAACCACTCGTTGGCTAACTCTGGGGCAATTTGGTACACTCTCCTCACAAATTCCCTGACTGGAGTTCTGTGAAAGCTCCGAGTTTGTTTGTATCTGCTTGAATATCTACGACTTCATCTGTGTAAGATGAAGATAGAGTAATTGTAGCCAGTCCTGGAGATTATCAGGTATCACTGGCAGGTTCAGACAGTTCTGTTTTAACTTCCTTTTGTGACAGAGGCTGCTGTGTGTTAATACTACAAAGGGACATCAGTCTCCCCAGTAAATTCTTTATTCCTGCTTATTTACAGTAAAGCCAAGCCTCCTGTCTCACTCCTTTGGTCTTTTTTTCTGTTGTTTCCGTAAATGTTGACAGTGTACAGCCACAGAAATATTTGGACTCGGGTCACTCACTCTGCAGTTAAATGCAGGCAATTGTAATTCTGTTTGCTTGCTGGCGAGACAAGCCTACTCATTATGGATGGATTATGTCCGCCTAAAGGTCTGGCTTGCTTTCAGGATGTGGCTACTGGTCCGGAGTTAACTTTCACTGGAAACAGCTCCACATTCCCAAGTCTTTTAAGCCAAGTTTGGTCATCTGATTTCCTTCTTGGATGGCTTCGGGTCTTATAAGGTTCTTACTTGATCATGCTACCCTGACTTTTTTCTTGTGGGTTTTTTTTTTTTTTGATTCCTAGTAGAAACCTTAATGTTATGTCACAATAGCACAGCATAATTCACTGTTCTTAGATTTAAACACCGATTTCCCTTCAAAAAGGAGAGCTTCTAGTTGTGATCTTGTGAGCATCATGGCATTATGTAATGTGCCATGTGCCAGTCTGTGCAGTGCACGTCAAGACCAAACCATCTGGCTCACCCTCTGCTCCGTGACTGCTCTGCTCAGATGGACATCAGAAGCTGTACTTGCGGGTCACTGTTCAAAGGATTCTGGTGGATAAACCACTTGAAGTGCCTCTCTTCTTAAACAGGCAGATCAGTTAGCCTTTCCTGCCTAATATGCAGTGCCAGTTCTAATATTTAGATAGGGCACCAAACTTTGCAGCTATTTGGAGGAAGTGAGGAATCCGGAATTTCCACACACAAAGCATATTTGATCTTAGCAAGCAATAGCTCCATTCAACTAAAACATTTCTAGCATGCAGGATGCTGATGGAAGTCATTCTGATAAGAGAAGTCTGTACACACGTTCTACTGATTTTTGGGGTAGCTACTTTGGTAAAATTGTCTTACAGCCAATGTAGGAAGGCTGTGTCTGCGGCTCTGAAGCCAGGTTGTTTATGTGACAGCTGTTTGCTGTTGGAGCCCCCCAGTTCTGTACCATCACAGAAAGCTGCCTGCAGTGCACATGTGAACCTGAGCTTTGTCTTGGGGGGTCTCCAGACTGGGCAAAATAACAACAAACATTGGGGGACACTGAGCTGGGCAGAAACAGCATGGTGTGTCTCAGGAAATCCAGTGGATGCTGATGGAGCTCTGCAGGCTCTTTGCTTGTGCTGGTAGTGTGCAGCTACTGGTGTCGTAGGGAAGTACCTGAGAACAGGCGTGACTGACTTGCTCTTACCTTTTAGGGATATCCTTCAGCAGGTGAACTGTGGTTTCCTTACCATCGGCAAGAATCAGAGAGTGGTAGAAGTTGAAGAGGTTGCTCTTGAAGCTCTGTTGCAAACTGCTGGTGGGTGCTTTAATGGAATGACACAAGCAAGCAGCCGTGAGAAGATGGAGAGGCAGATAAAACCAGCACCAAGACATCTTCAGTACTGCAAAGTGAAATGACAAAAGTGAATGTGAACTCCTGTCTTGAGGGAGAAAATCAGTGACCTTCTCTTGTTGTTCCCTTAGTGATATTGATCATAATCACAGCAAGCCAGGCATTCAAACAACCACTCTCTACTTTGCTGTATTGCTTCGAATTCATTGAGAAATATTTTTTTCAGACCTTATGGTGAAGATTTAATGGCAGAAGTCTTTAATTATAGGATTACATACATATATATATATATATATATATATACATGTACTTACATAGTCACTGTGGCACAAATTCAATATCATGTAAAAAACAAAACAACAACCTTCATTGCTGATGGAATGAATGGAGAATTACACTAAAATTTTTCCTAGTTTATAAAATTCATTTACTAAATTCAAAGCTGGGTTATTTGTAATGGAACTTATTTTGAAACTCATAAGCAGTTACTATCCCAAACGTACTTTTTCTCAGAGGCCATTGAATTTTTTTCATAACAGACTGTACGTCTCTCATGACTATAGGTATATGTAAGGAAGATCAAAAGTTATTTGGAGTTGGATGAGATCTTGCTTGATGAGAAGTGGCACATGCTGGATAAGTAGCCCTATGTTGATTCTAAATTAATTTGTGTGCACCTACTTTGGAAGGGAATCTTGCTGTTCGGGTAGCTGCATAAATCCTTCCGAGATTGTGAATTGCACATCTTTCACACCTGCATCACTTCCAGACCGTCGCAGCATTTGCTACTCACTGCTACTATAACAGCTCTGTAGTATTCACCCTTACTGGGTTTCAGAAATCATATATGCCCACCCCCTTTTGTCAAGAGGCTTTATTATCAGCTTCAAATCTATGAAAGAAAAACACACTGCCAGAGCTCACCTATGGAGATGCCTGTTATTTGAACTGTTCTTTGTACATCATACAGAACTACACAGGAGGCTCCAGTTCAGACAAAATTTTGACAGCACACGGTTATGTGAGCTTGTTGATTGTCCTTGCAACCTTTTCTTTCTGCCACATCCCGCTCCGGAAAGGGAAAAATGCAGAAGTGGGAAAGGCTTTAAAGAGAAGGGAATAGACCTTTTAAAAACAGGTGACAGCTGTAGCTCAGGGATTTGGAAAGCAGAGGGAGCTCTGTGAGCAATATCCCTTTATGGGAAAAGTAGTCTGTATCTTACAAGCAGCAAGAAGGAGTAAAGATCCTGCTTGAATCTAATTATCAGTCAATGATGAAGAGGACATAGAAGACAAAGGTTCAATACTTTGTAATTTTTACTTGTTTCTGAGAGCAGACATTTCTTCTTGGTGTCTGAAAAGGTGCTTTGGACTTCAGCACTCAGTCTACAATGCAGCAGAGCTGCTGATCATTGAGATTCACCTAAAGGAGTCTGTAAAAGAGCCAGTTCCTTTATAAATTCATTCAAGATCTGCACTCTTGAAAGTAGTACTGAATATGCTGTGGACTTCTATGTACAAGACTTTTCATCAGTGATTCCCAAAGTAATGTATATCTTCAGAATTACTGAGACTATTAAAATTATCACTCCCAGATCATCTGAATGTCCTATTTAACATCCTAATAATTAGAATATTCCTTTCTTCTTTCAAGAGGTCTGTGATATTCCTAGCACCTGGCTGAATGTAAGACTAAACGACAGTCCAAACAAGTCAAAAGAATTGTTGAGAGGACACCACTTTTTAAATGTTTTTTATCAGTTTTCCTTATGAATATGAGTCAGTTCTCTCCCACTTTGTTATTCTTGTAGTCAAAATATAGCTTACACATCAAAAATATAACTCCAAATATTTTGCTTTACCTTTGATGCAATCCACGTTTCTTGCCTTTCAGAGAGGATTTAAAAAAGAAAAAAAGTCTGTCTGCTGCTTGAATGACAGGATCTCGCCAACCACGCTGACACCAGGGCAGCTCAGCTTTTCTTGTCCAGGAAAACAAATAAACCAGGCGACCGACCAACCTATAATCAGCTTATCCCAAAGAGAGCATCGTCCTGAAGGCTGATTTCGCTCAGTGACACAAACAGTGGACTCCTAGCCTCCTGAAATACATTACACAAAAAACACTCTGCTTACCTTGTGTGTTTCTGGCCAGATGATCCCCAGACCACTTGCTTGCTTTACTGGAAAAGCATACAATAAAACAACATAGACTTTTCAGATCTCTGTAGACAGATGAAAACCACAACTGTGCAACCAGTTCAACAGGACAGAACTGATTTTTCCATATGGCTCCTGAACAGTCATTGTAACTAAAATGCTTGCAGCCTTTCAGGAAAAGAAAAAAAATAGTGTTGATATTTTGTTAGGTTGGGGCTTTTCAAAGGTTATTTTGAACTTGCAGGTTTTTGAAGTCTTCCCACCCCTGCCTGCTGCTCTTTCAGGTCCGGAGCTCTTTCGGGAGGGCTGCGCGGCACCGCGGGTGCTGCCTGCGGACAGCGGGGCTTGAACCTGCACAGGGTGTCCGCCAGCCGGCTCGCAGCCTAATCCCAGCCCTGGCTGGCCAGGGAGCAGGTCTGTGACAGGAGCGCACAGAGGAGGAGGGGGCCAGGCAGAGAGCGGTTAACCCTTGTTAGCCCACGCCAGCAGCCAGCCAGGGGCACACCGGTCTCCCCCAGAAATGTCTTGCATTAGCAGCTCGATGGAGCAAGTCCACGGAGCGTGCAGGCTCCTTGCCCCCAGTGCTGCAGCAGTGGCAGGCTTTCTCCAGTGTGCTTGCGGTTCTGCTGGTGGTGGCCCAACAGGTGCTGCCTGGCGCACGGAAAGGAAGGGAGAAGAGCTGCGAGGCAGGGAACGCTTTGCATTTCTTGTGCACGCAGGAATTAGCAAGCCTTTGAAGGCTGTCGGGAATCTCCAGCACGGAGCTGTGGAGATTTCTGGCAGAGGCTTTGTAGGGAAGAAACTCCAAAAGCGCTTGGGCTGCTTTGTGGCTAGGGAAGCAAGCAGGGAAAAGGTGCTTGGGAAACTGCCTGCAACCAGTGCAAGTGCTTCCTTCTGCGATCGGGGCGGTGAAGCAGTTGCAGCAAAGCTGTGGTCCTGAGAAGGCCTGCTCCTGCTGAGCGACAGCAGGGTACGGCCGGGACACGTCTGCTGCTTCTTTCTTCTTGGCCTGAGATGGCAGGATGGGAGCTCATCTCTGTGAGGACGTCTGCTCTGCTTCTTCAGGTCTGCTGGGAAGGGCAAGTCCCAGAAAGCTGCATCGGCTTCTGGGCAGGTACTTTGCGGGGCTCAGAGGCAGAGGATGGCAGGGAGGCTAGGCCTCTTGCTTATTTTAAAATAAATTCAGTGTTTGAAGAGAGTGACTTGCAGTAACCCTTTACCATTGTCCCCCTGGACTTGGAGTTGTATTATTTAAACCTTCCCAAGACTAGGAGCTTGCTAAGAAGAGGGGCAGGTGAGGGAGAAGTAGGAGGAGGTTTCCACAGATTTTACATAACATACCCCTAAGAAAACATACATTTTTCTCATCAACAGATACAATGGAGAGAAACATTTACAGTGCGCTTACTCTCACTGCAGAAGATGATAGGAAAAATTAATCTGTTGTTTATCAGTGCTTTCCTAAAATTTAGTTGCACAAAGTATTTGCTGAGCAACTGGGCTGTTACCAAAGGGACAGCATGTGGGAGCCTCGATACAGACACTGTGTGATTGGGGATCTGGCACCACGGAGCTGGTGAGGGATCTTGCAAGATGTTTGCTGGAATGCTAGAAAAAGCAGGACTAAAAGATGTCCATGTAACAGATACCAGCTCATGTCCATTCGGAGCTAATGAAACCGTATGAACTAGTGAAAATACGTGTATAGGCACCCAGCCTGAAGCAAACCATTCTGCTAATGGAGGAGAAGCATGAGAAAAAGGTGCTGCAAATTCAGTAAGTTCCTGGACCAGGCACAGAAGAGGGAAGTGTAGGTTGGCTGAAGAGCATCAAAAGAATGTGGGCACAAAAGGAAGGGTATCAGCCCTAAGCGCAGAGACTGCAGCATGTTGATGCTGAGGTTTGGAGGGACTCCCGAGTGGCAGTGAGCAGGGCTGGGCTCGCTGTCTCACCCTCCAGACCCTCCCCACTTGTCTTGCCCTCAAGACAAGCCGTTCCCCAGGGCACAGTTCAGCTTCCAGGGCAAGTCATGGGCATCTGAAAACTGTCTGTAGTTTTAGCTTAATGCTTGAAGGAGCATGCTGTCTCCTGCTGCATAATGTGAACGGGGATGTCAGGTGAAAGAGGAGGACAAGGTGGTTTTACTGTAGAAGTAGTCCAATTCCTTCTTCCGTGATTTTGCACATACTTCCCATGTGTGTGTGCTTCCATGCTTTGCTGGATGTACATTGGTAGATTTAGAGGTTCACTGAACCGGTCTCAAAGAAAAACTACATATTCTCTACTGAGAAAGTAAGAGCTAAATTCATGACTCATAGAGCTTGACTGAACTCAGTGGAGTTACAACAGCGATAAATCAAACCCTTGATTTGACATAAAATTGATATGACAGACTTCTCAATTAAAAATAAAAATAAAAATAAAGTAGTCTATAACGAGCAGGCCCCGCTGTGCCTCAGAGCTGAATCAATGACTTCAGGAGTGCTGTCCAAGAGATCTTGCTCTTGTCCCAGCCCTGCTGGCCATTGACACCTCTCACACATGCAAGTGGTGGCCACCCTTGACATCAGAGGCTTGCCTTACAGTCTGCTCTGTAGCAGCTCTGCTAACAGATTGGTAACGCAGATGAAACCAGAGCAAGAAGTCAGACCATCAGGGAGCTAGCCTGAAGCTCTCAAAGACACTTCAGGTGTGTATTTCCAGCAACCACAGTCCTGGTTTCTGTGTTCTGGTAAAGGATCCGTGAGCCAGAGGAGCGTCCTGCAGCCCCTCCCAGCTGTCCCCCCGCACGCCCTGCCCGCAGCGTTCGGCGGCTCTTTCACAGGATGCTCTGCTGAGGGATGCTCGGGGTGATGCTCAGAGCCTGCAGGAGGGACAGCCTGCCCAGCACGCCTCCGGGAACCGATAGCACCTTCCTACTTGGCAGGTGGGTGCAAAAACTGACCGTGGGCATTTCTGATGAGGATCCAGTCCCCACCATCGGTACCGTGCACCACGGAGTGGTAACAGTGGTGTTCCCGTCCACAGCCCGGCTCCATCAGGGCCTGGCTGTAGCTGCCCACCCAGACAACTTCTCTGTGCCCCCGGCCCTGCTCGGGGAGCTCTGCTCCGTGATACTCTGTAAGCACATTAAAAATGCTTGGGGAAATAGAAATCTAATCTTTCAGTTACGAGGCAAGTAACGTTCCCCCCTTCTGTCTTTTACACATGTGCACACACACATATATTCAATGAACCACTAAGTCAAAATTAGTCTTTAACTTACAGCTACGTATCTGTCTGCAAAATATCTTTGTAACTAATCAGGGCTTACAACCTGTGTTCATAGCACTGAGTGGAAGTAGCTGTGGCTGTCTGATGTTTTTGAACATGTTCTGCATCTGATCTGTTGGCGTGATTGTAGCATCCCGATACATTTTGCATTTTGACCACTGCAAGTTCCAATCCATTCCTCTTGGCAGAAGACTCTAGCTTCGAACTTGTCCTGCTGGCTATGGAAGGGGGGCGCAAACTTCCCTAAAAATCCCCTGCCAAGTGGAGGGATTGTCGGAATCACTGCTTGACAGATACCAGAGCTAGTAGGTCCTTGAGAAGTTAACATGATGATGGTTAGTATTGCTGCTCAAAAAATATCTTCTTAGGCAGCTTTGGCTCCAGAGTCACACTTTCCTTTGAAACTGTGAAAGACAAGCCTAAGCAAGAGTCCAGAGCTTAAAGAGCTCCACCGAGGGTACAGTCGTGGGGCAGCTGCTGATATTTCTTCCAGGTTTTGTTAAGCCCTGGCAATGCACAAACATTCAAAGGCCTGTCTGATAAGAAAAGCTCTGGTCTGTTCCTATTCAGTGGCTTTAATAAGCAGGAGAGACAGGGAATTGCTCTGAAGTGAAAAGCAGACTTGGAATTTTCCTGCGGCAGGAAATAAAGGAATAGGTTGGTTCGGAAGCTAGGGGGTTGTCCCAGCATCGCATATTGGCTTTGTAGGATGAAAAGCCAGTGCCTGCTGTATTTTGGATTCATACCCTCTTTGGTATGTCTCTGTTAAGATGTTCTCCAGAGGATTAGGTAGTGGTGATTGCTGTAAATTCGGAAATTGCAGATGAAGTTTTTTGCTTAGCCGTCCCTTGCCAGGGAATAAGATGCTGCTGCCTTTATACTTGAAAATGATCTTTTTTTCTGATACTATTGAAACAAAAGATAGCCTTGAAGGGTCTTTTAGTAAGCAGCCATCTAAAAAATATGGAAATATGATTATCCCTCACTATATTCTCATTCCACATTTTTAAGAGTAGTAGTAGGTAGTTAGAGGAATCCAGAGACCAATTAGACAGGTGATAGAGGGGAGATTTCCTATGCAAAGCTCTGATTTTCCAGGATGTAAGAGATTGCTTCTGAGGGTACTATATACAATTTATTGGGAAAATTCCCTATTTTTGTGGCAGAATGTGTTCCTCCACAAGAGTAAATTCAGTGCAACAGAGGAATCTTTGAGTCCCCAGCCAGGATTCAGTATTACACTAACAGCTTCTTTATGAATTAAAGAGGAAAACATATTGAAGGTCCTGAGCTGCTATTTCCATTTCCTTTTCCTTTTACTGTACCCCCTGGCTTTCAGGATTTTAGGTTAAGTCTTGTTAAATGTGCCTTAGAAAGCACCTACCAAATTCCCATCACAGCAGCAGATCAGCTGGGGCAGGTAAGGAATAACAACGTGAGGGTTTCCGTTCAGCTGGAAGCTGCTGAACATTTCCGTTGCCAAAGTCACAGAAAGGAAAGAGGTGGCATTGTCCCTAATCAGCGCGCCATTTTAATGGGGTAATCCTATATTTTGTGTTTAGCTACAGTCTTGCTTGTTTTACATGCCAAAGGATTAAACTCATATAAATAGGACTAATCCCCCCTTGTGAACAAGGAACATCCAAGTGTTTTCTATGGCAGAGGTTCTCAAGTGCCACTTTAATTCCTCTTAATGACAAGTTGGAGAGGAGCAGGGCATGTTGAGCAGCCAGGCTCTTGCTCTTAAATCAAGCACAGGCCTGCCAAATTTCACTTGTCTGGAGGGAAAATCTCTGATCCCGCGCTACTCCACAAGCTTTTTACAAACACCTTCGGTCTGGCCAGGAGGCCTTTCGCCGTGTGGGTGCTGGTTTCACGTAGACCATCTCACTTCCCTCTCGGGCCCCAGGGAGAGCTCCCTCCTTCACATCTCCGTGGGCATTTACAAGCAGCCGAAGTTTCCACCTGCAGCACAGAACGGATTTTCAGCAGGATGTGATCCCTGCTCCTTGCTCTGTGTGTCCCCAGGGGCTGCAGCGGCTTGCTCCCAGGAGCATTGAACTACAAAGTGCATGTTATGGTGTTGTCAGGAAGGCAGATTGCATTTGTTTCCCTTACAGACATCTCCTGCGGTGGCCGGCAGAGCAGGAGTTAAGCGCTGTCCTCTTTTCTGCCTTTGCTGGCTGGAGTCACTGGCATCCCATCTGGCCCAGGCTGTCCTCAGCCCTTCCCGGCCGTCTCTGGGGAAGGCACTACAATACCCAGGAATTTTAACAATCCTAAACAGATTGGGGGCCACATATGGAGCAAAATGATTAGATTATAAGAAATCCAATCACATTTGCTGCCCCGGCCTTATATTTGTAAGCATTCGGGATCAGGCTTTCTGCTCAATTACGAATATTTTACATGCAGCAGAGATAAAGTTATTATGTTCATCTCTCCATTTTGTCCCCACAGGAATAGTATCCATGTTAATGTTTGGTTGTAGGAATTTAATGAATAAGTTAACATTACATCTAATAAAATCTGCCACTTTTGTCATAAATTGTCATAGCGACCTACTGTTCATGGCAGTCGTATTTACACTATACAGGAGAAGGAATACAAAACATACTCATACATATGTATCCAGAAGGGGAAAAATAATCCCTGTGCTTGCTGATTCTGCCTTGTGTATCCTATTATTTTTTTTCTGAGTGCAGTGAAAGAGTTGGATATTTCATGAGTTCATTTCCGTGAAAGAATTTTTTAGCAAAAATTCTTCATTGAGCAAACCCCTCCAAGTGTGAAGCATAAGTATAAAAAATGAATAGAAAACCACGCAGCTCGTCCTCCAGTCATCTCATCCTTCATCTCTTGCTATCACCCTCCCTTTTGATGCAGGAATCACCGGGCAGGAATACAGGTCCTTGCAAAGTTGCGGAGGATCTTGTAAAGCCAGCGCAGCTTTTTGTCCAGAGGCAAGCCTAAAAGGCCACAAACCAGCACAAGGGCTCCGCAGGGAATTCTCGGAGTGGAAATGCAGAGCTGGCGGAGCTGGCTCTCTTCGCTTTCCTTCCCACAGACCAGAAGTTTTGCCTGGGGTGAATTTTCCACTTAGAAAAGTTGATTATAAAAATCGTCTTGCTAATTCTTCTCCCGACATCTTGGGTAAGATGTTAAGTCCTCAACAGCCCCTGAAGGAAGCGGTCTGCCAGGCTGCTGAAAGCAGGGATTGCTGTACTAGGACTGCCTAATAACCACCCAGTGC
Source organism: Aythya marila (assembly GCF_965140915.1). Lineage (NCBI taxonomy): Eukaryota > Metazoa > Chordata > Aves > Anseriformes > Anatidae > Aythya > Aythya marila. Next base: position 36,475,778 of record NC_139048.1, read on the forward strand.
TTTATCTTGTCTCTGGCACTGCTCTGCAGCAGGAGCCCCAGCTCTTTGCTGCAGCACGGTAGCACACCTAAGACCAGTGATTAAGAGCAGTAGCTGGAGCCAGCTAATGCTTCAGAGTCTCCAGGAAAGTTGCAGCGTTGATTTTTTTTTTTTTTTTTAACATGACTGCTCTAAATTTACAAGCTATTTTATGGACTCATTAATTTTTCACAGGGGAAAGATAAATGAGTGGCTGGAGAGGAGCTCAGAATACGGGCTATTTACGCTTAATTTATAAATTATGAACTTGAAAGCTGACGCTTTATGGTGCTTGGTATCATTTCATAATGAAATGGAATGAATCACTCTGCTTCTACGCGGGCTCTGGCATAACATCCACGTCTACACCGCCAGGCAGTTTCTGACAGCAGTGACTGAGCACTGCTCAGCCCGGGGCTGGCAGAGGGGTTTCCTTTGCAATCATCTCAGCTCATTTTCCTTGCCATTCCTCCTGCTTTCCTCCGGCAGACGCTTGGCCCCCTTGCTCTGCAGCTTGCAGGTTACCCCTTAAAGTCCAGGCATGGTCTGGGCAGACACCGTGACCCTGCTCTGACTTCAGAACCCGCTGGCTTCACCTCTGTACCCAAGGAGGCGTGAGTCAGGCTCACTCACCCTGCTGTGACTACCAAATCACCCCATGAGGTTTCTGCAGCATGAGGGGGAACTAGGGAAATCTAAGGCAGCTCCAAAGTGCAGAGGATCCGCGGAAATCCCACCGTTTACATGATGCTTGCAGGACTCAGGTTGCACTGAATCAGACGCCAATGTGTGTGCAAAGAAAGCACAGCCACACGCTCATGTGGGGCTAATTCAATATTCTCTCTACACTGACACTGCTGCCTACGTGTCAGTCTGCCTTAAAATACTGCTCCTGACGTTAGATTAGCTCCGGTGTTTTCCACCATTTCGGATTTATTCCTGACACTGGCCTCATTTATTTTACCACTTGGCCAGTGGCCATTTCTTACCAAGCCTGGCCTTTAGATTTCAGCGTGAAATGAAATGTCACCACCTTGTTTGCCCTCCCCTTCGGCACCCAGCCTCCCAGGGCGCTGGGAGCAGCCCGAGAAGCCAGTCCAGCCCCTCGGCTCTTGCTGGGACACGGGGCTGGCAGCACAGCGATTTGCCTCCCCGTACCTCAAGTCCCTGAAGTGAAATTGCTCTGGTCTTGGGTCAGACTTGATTTTAATTGGTGTCTAGTATCAGGACTGTATTAAGAAAAATTGTCGTGACAAAAATTCACCGCTTTAGCTCCAGGTCAGCGCCTCCACCAGCTGGGCCCTGGCGGCTGGGGGAGCTCCTCTCCTATGCCCATTTTTATGATGTGGGTTTCCCAGATTTTCTTGGCTGGAGCAACGTGCACGAACGTGTTACCTGTTCTCTGCAACCTCTGTTACCAGCCTCTGCAACCTCGGACTGCGTAAACCAAAGAATAAACACGTGTTCTGCCCTCACCTGGCTCCTGGGATGAGTTTGCTGGTCTGACATACCCAGATTTATATTCCTGATCTATGCTAATAAATCCTCTTTTCATGGGGGAGGAATCAGGGAATGGGAACTTTGAATGAGGGACAAGGAACTGCTGGGAAAGCAAACATTGGTAAGAGCCTGCACTGGGAAAACAGCTTTCTAAACCAAACTGCTCCCAGAGCGATTGCCAGGGAAGCAACAGTCAATTCCTAGAGGAATTAATCTCCTCATAATCGCCTGTGATGAGTGTCTTTATCATACTAGCTGAGTGATTGCACTGCTGTCAGCAAGGGATTACTGTTAATTGATTAAAATGTTGTTTCGCTGCGGTATGCACCTGACTTATTATCCAAGGGAGGGAGAAACCTTGGCTCAGAGAGAGGAGCCAAAAGAGTTGGGGGAGAAAGGAGGGAAGGAAAGTAGATTTTCCTCAAAGGATCTACTCAGAAATACAAAGCAGGTTGTCAGAAAAAATGCATTCAAAGGAATAATGTCTCTCTCCCATCATATTTCAACTATAAGACCTCAAGGAAATGAAATTCACCCTCAGGCTCCAACATGCCCGTCTGATCCAGCCATAGAGGGAAGCTGAACTGGGGAGCGCACGTTGCACTCGTATGGAAATGTGAAATCTAACAGCCAGCTAAGGAAAGTCAGCAGTCTACGTGGTCAACAAATGAGACATTGCTTGGGCCAAGTTGGCTTTATTCCTGGGCTTCGTAAGCCCACACAAGAACTCTCTGCACTTCAGAGCAGATGATCGAGTTAGCTTTATTGTGCTCATACGAGCAAGCCAACAATGGCTTTTCCAAAGTTTGGTGGGTTTTATTTATTTATATATATAAATATATATATAAATATATATATTTATATTTTTTATATATATATAAATAAACATATATATATAAAACACGAATGTCACACCTTTCTGGAGTGAATCCTTTTTTCCTCCCCTCACAAGACTAGTGAAAATGCTTGAGGGCCCCAGTCTGCAAGCACTGCCCCTGAGTAAGCGACAAAGCTTCTCCCCGTGAAGCTCTGCCCAGGGTAAGCGGTTACGAGGTTGCGCCTGTGGCCCAGAGAACCCATTCTGGCTTGGAAAGGTGCAAAGAACACACTTGTAATTGCACAGTGAAAAAAAAGCCAATTATAAAATGAATACCACAAACAGCACAGCTTAGTAAGAGGTGGGCCCCTTACCTTTGAGATAGAAATGCCACACACTTTCATCATTTCTACATAGCGGTTTAATGCACAAAAGAGGCTGACAAATCTGGCAGTCTGACCACATATTTTCCACTTATTAAAATGAAATGTGTGTGACCATTTCTCCAAGCTGCTTTGGGAGTATCTGCCTATTAAATTTCAACAGAAGAGACTTCCCTGAAACTTTCCACTCCTCAAAAAACTCCTTCCCACTTTGGCAGCTCCCACAGGAGGATCTGAGTCTGCGGCTACCTTCATTATTTGGAAAGCCCGAGGGACATATGTCCCCAGGACACAGTGTGGGGCAGTGGCGAGGTGCCAGACCTGCACGCTGCCTGATCACAAGCACGCTGCTCACAGCATCATTGCTTCATGTGGCCCCACACGGGAGGAGCAGGCTGAGCGCTTTCACAGAGGCTGAACTTGACCCTGAGGAGCAGCTTTGTTCTTCTTGGTCAGAAGTGCCCGAAAGCTATGCAGGGAAAGCACAGGTGCGGATGATATTCATGCTCAGAGAGGGAGATTGTTGTGATAACTTGCTGAAATACCTGTGCCATGTGAGCTCCTCCACTGTAAACCGTACTGCAAAGAGGTTTTTGATGGCAAAAAGTGGCTCAGAAATCTTAACTTCCCTCCTCAACCACCCCCGCCAGCTCGTGGCCTGCACTCTGTTGGCACGTCCACATTCCTTCCCGTTAAACAGGGGGGGAAAAGAGTGGAAGCTGGTAGGGATGGGTGGCAGAAGCTGCCCACTAGGATAGGCGGAACATGACATGCGGCTTGTGGGATGTGCTAGGAGCCTTCTCTGGAAGCAGAGGATAAACCTCATCTGTGTAAAGTCACCAACGTTGGCCGAGCTGCTGCAGATCCAGAGCTCAGCTGTTGTCAGGTTCTTTTTGCTGATGCAGACCACGAGCTAGAGAGGGAAGTGCCCTCATTTTATTACACAAACAGCAATGTATATCAGTTTTTAAATACTCAGATAAAAAGGCTTCAAGCCATGCGTGCTTTTAAGGTCCTCTCACAGACCTCTGTCTAATAAAAATCTGTTTGGCTTTTGTTGCTGATTTCTTTTACTTATTTAGAGAAGAAAAAGCCTGCTTTCGCCTTGATGGCCTCCCCAGGCTTCTGCTTCCCTGGGCAATACTGGGATGAAAACTGGGATGGCTGGTCAAAACAGAGGGCAGCTGATGCTATGTTGGTTACATTCCCTTTGAGACTTACCTTGTTCTTCCACTTTCCCGTTCTTTCTACCTGTTCTCTCTCTCACACACATACAGGAAAACATAGCTTTGGGCAGTCCTGTCTGCAACTCCCTGCAGCGAAATTTGTGAAGGTGACGTTTCCTTGTGAAGAACATTCATCCCAGCCCTGGGGTTTCCAGTTTTCTCCCCATTTCTGTTGTTATCTCCACTGTTAACTCAGACTGTCATTCTGGGCAGGTGTGTGTCTTTGGTCTGCCCCTTCTGTGCAGTGGGCAATGCAATACTTCTGCCTTCTCACTAAACCCTGTGTTGGAAGATGAAAGAAAGTTTGAGAAACCTTTGGAAACCCTGGCAAAAATACAAACTGTTATAGGTGCCAGAAATGAAAAACAGTGAAATAACCATCTGGAAATAATAGTAATAGCTCCACAGAAACATAAAAGCATATCTTATAATATTCATAGCATGGCTGAAAGCGCTTATCTGTTCCCTGTATTGAAATACCAATTTCTGAAGCATATGCAAAGAAGTTAGGCTGCAATTTGATAGGATGTGCTGCCCTGAACATTTTGCTGTCAAGCACATCTTAAACTGAGTGATGACTGCTGCATAGTGACATTGCCTCTATTTCTGTCCATCAGCAATAGACAGCAGGCACCTGTGAGAGATGGTATATCGGCTTCTTAATTGTATTGTAATGTATATAGAGTTTCTGGAGCACACATTAGGACACTACCTGTGACCTTGAGAGTCCTGAGACAGCATGTTTTAATACTACTTCTTGCTTTACTATCTGTGTCTTTGTATTTTAGGAAGAAGAGATGCCCTCCTTGCAGAGCTCCCACGAACCAAAGGCCAAAATACCCAACAGCATGACTCATGTGCCTCTCTGTCACAGGGATGAAAAAGGGGAAACCCTTATTAATGGGAATTTAGTTTACGTTGTGCGTCCTGCATACCCAATGTTCTTGCAAAATGAAGAACAGGTGAATTTATAATGCTGGAACAGAGCCATGCTAGGCATGATAGATACGTTATCAGAACTAGAGACAAGAATAAATGTAATAGAATGAAATAACAATACTTCCAGTTTAAATGGAGATACCAGCTCTATCCAAGCAGTCCTGAAGAATGGTATGCAACATAAGTACACAGTATTCAACACATGCAACTGCACTAAGCAGTTCAGGGAGGAATTCTTCATTCTTGTGTCTCCAGTCCTGGAGCCTTTGGGAAGCACGCTCTCCTCTCCACTGAGGGTAAAAAATTCTTCTCTTTAGACGGGAATGAAAGCTTGCACACTTAGTGACGCCACTTGTTTCACTGAGCAGACATAAATGAGAGCATTGGTTGCCTGTCTCCCTCATGCATTAGTTTAGAGAATTCAACTATGTGAGCACACAGCTCCTCCTACGTTTAAATCAACCATTCTGTTTGCAGACCATGACCCTCTTGTCCTTTCTGCATTGCTAAATGGGGCAGGGCGGGGTGAGGATCTAACTGGGACCCAACGTGCTGTGAATGTGCACTTCTGTGGGGAGTCAGCTGGGAGAAGTTGAGTCACTGATCTCATTTTCAGAAGAGAGTGGATTAAATAGAAGGAAAGACTGTTTCCTTAAGACTGACATTTACAAGTATATGAATGCACTCAGAAATGAATGATAATCTGCTAATCTACTCCTACCTGTGGTTTGTCTCACAACACTTTTCGATGTTATCTGAGATGCATTATTATCTGAGGTGGGCTGGTCGACAGATTTGTGCTGCACAGCTTGTCAGCTTGTTGTGGAGTGTCCATTTAGGTTTTTGTCATTTATTCTCCATGTTTCTTCACTGCTAAACCACATTGCCACCATTCAAAAGTCAGATGATGCCAAAAAAAAAAAAAAAAGAAAAAAGAAGAGAGTTCCTCAGTTCCCTGACCTCCACTGACATCCTGAATTTCTCTGATGTGTTTCCAAACAGGTCCTCAGCTCTTAGGTCTATTTTTTCTGACCTCAGATGAGCAATCTGATCTGATCACAAGTAAGATCCTCATTTTGGGCATGCCCGACTGCACGTTGCACCACAAAGTCTTAAATTCAGGCTGGAGGTTCCCAACATTTGTTTCTCTCTCATTCTGAAGTGAGCAGGAGAGAAATGGTTGATTGTTTCCTGGGACTTGTAGAGCTCCCAGTGAGTGGCCATGATGAAAGGTCATCATTTAGTTCAGGACAAATTGCCTCTGGGCAGTTTTGGTAATAGACAGAAATGCAGACAGTCAAATAGGTACTTGTCCTCGGTGATAAGAGCTGATAATAATGGCTGATCCTTTCTTTAACACCACTACATTTATTTTTTTATAATACTGTGAAGAACTATGACGAAATAATATCTCTAAAAGAATGCAAGTTGATAAAGGTATAAATGGAGTATAAAGGTACCAGTGGAAGCATTGCTCTACAAGGTGAATTACAATATTATTAAAAAATCCATGAGTAGCTGAAACTGCAAAATACCGGTAGTTCAGCATCACACTGAAGAGTTAATAGCACTTTTCAAAACACCCAGACTATTCAAGTAGGATACAAAATGCGTGAGGGGTTAAATTACAGGGCATCTCACTTTCCTGATGTCTGGGAATGGAAAATGGACCTTTTCGACTCTGGGTAACTTTGGGATCTACTAATATGACTGAGAGTTATGATTGCCCTCTGTGAAATAGTGTAAGTCTTTTTCTCCGGATGAAAGAGCTCTCTCCCTCTGTCTGTCTTCTCCTCCCCCGATGTAACTCTCCTATAATCAAGTTTTGGTACTTTTGATGGGGAGAGTACACAAATGCCTCAGCAGCACAGTGAGAGGCTGTGTACAGCCTGCTGCCACACCAGGAATGGAAAAGGGCACGAGGGGGTTATGCAAACTGGATGAAAATCTTTCTTATCCTGACAGATCTGAAAGGATGATCTTGTATAAACTCTTTAAATATTTTTGAAAGTGCTTTTTAAATACTGAGGATATGCGGTCTTATTGCATTGAGTGACTAAAACCCAAGCAACAGTACTGCTTACACGCTGTGTGGAAATGACACTGCTATACAGAGCAGTTTCCTCCTGGCAGCATGGGGAAAGAGTTGTCACTGCCTTGCAGCATCTATTGGCATTACATTTGTCACATCTTCACTTGCTGGGGCTGCTCTGTGGGTGAACACAGGATATCCATCTGCAGTGCTGCCAATCAATAATTTTCATCAACATTCACTTAATTTTTAGCGTGGAAAACAATAACACTGCGCCAGGAGATAAGGGCAAGCCAGTGTCTGAGACAGCTTGGCGTGCTTTGATATTATCTCTCTATCACTGCTGTTCTGAGATTCTCAGATGAGCTCCAGGCAGCACAGTCTATATTACACAAGGACACACAGGCTATCTGGAGAGTTCGCTCGTCTTTCTGCTGGACAGCAAGACTGCCACCTTTTGTAAAGAAACGACTCCTTGGCAGGGTCTCTGCAGCAACAAAGAGCTGCGATGAGCTCGAGCTGCTGGCCCACTTGCATATTTACGGTCGTGGTTGGGTCAGACCCTCCCAACTGCAATCATGCTGAAAGCCAATATAACCCCATTTTTTATTGAAGCAGAAATAAAAATCAAAGAACAGATGTGAGGTGATGGACAAAGAGGAATTCCAAGGTTGTTGCACTGAGGTAACGTCAGCGCAGCCTGCTGGGTTAAGGAGCACCGGTTTCACCAGAGATTGTGTTGCTGACAGGTCTCCTGGCAGGTGTTCTTACTCTTTGGGCCATGACGTAGAGCCAGAGCTGTTCTCCTTCCTTTCAGAGTGGATACCAGCAGTTTCCAGAGCAGGTTCTGGCAACCCCTAGCACACCCGTGGCCTCAGTGGATCTGGCGCTGTTAGACCCTGCTCCGTAACGAGCCCGGAGCACTTGCTGTGGCTCAGCCTGCACTGCGCCCACGGGATACCAGGACGAGTATTTGACTTGCCTCTTGATGGCAAATTTCTCTTTAACAAAACCCCTGTCAGTGGGCTGCTAGGCTGTCCTCACCAGGATGCTCCCACTGAAGCCTGGCACAAATGCCATAGCCGAGCGTGGTACAGGAGGGCTCTACGTGCCATATGCTCCTGGGTGCTGTCAGGGCCCAAAGGCCACGAGTAGCTCTTAACAGCCCTGACCAGCCCCACCTGCAGCCCCAGCCCATGGGCTCAGGAGCTCTATTTAAGCTCAGCCCTGGGCCTTCCCTTTTAGTTGGAGCTGTGTTGTATGCAAAGCTCATCTTATAACTGGGCAGCATCCTTGGCACTGGCAGCCAAGCAGCCACATTGAGCTTGGCACACGCAGTGAGAGAGAACTGAGCTGGAGCCTCCTGCTTGGCCTCTGTGTGTCAGTGTTTCTTGTTGGGGCAGCAAGGGGCACGGGCAGCTGGCAGAAGGGATGCAGGTGGGGCAGTGGCCTTGGCAGGCTGCTTTTCCCAAAAGGCCAGGAGCCAGCCTCTGCTCTCAGATGCATGATTTCCAGCGGGATCAACAGTGAAACCTGAAGGTAAGGTGAAGTCCCAGACAGCAGACGCAGTGCTGTGATCAAAAGCAAAGCAGGAGTTCAAGTTGATATTCAACTTGTCAAATTACCTCAGCTGAAAGTAATTTTGCAGGGACTGCACAAACACAGCAAGTAGGGATCCTGCAAGTGAATTTGAATTACTTGAGAAGTGCTCAACAAGCCTCTATCTGGTTTTGTTTTTTTGAATCTTATTTTTTAAATAGCCTGTGTTGGCTGTATGCTTCTTATTTTGGGTGTGTACTCCTTCACTGGGAGAGGAGGGTCAGAATCCTGGCTCTTAAGTGAAGGCAGATGCCCCTTTTGCTTGTTGCCTTTGAAATGTTCTTAAAGCGGGATAATGTTTCTGCATGGAGTTACTCAGTGTTACTTGGTGGAAAGGATGAAAGGAGTGCCAAATATCAGTTGAGCACAATAACACCTTTGAATAGGGATTAGACTCCTGAGTTCATTTCTCTTCCCTCTCTCCTTTCAGGCTTGTTCAGACAGCTACACAATTTCTCCTATAAATTTGCAACTTTTTTTCTAGAAAACAATTTTAAACAAGCAAATGTCATTGCCACACATGAATATTTGCAATTCAGATGCCACAGGATGGATATTCATATCAAGTGTTTGTGCATTCATCCCTCATGAGAACTGACATCACGTGGCCTATTTGAATCATCCCAAACAATCAAATTGGCTTAATCAGTAAAAATTACGTAATTACATCTACTGTGGTTTATAATTAAAGGATGAATGTTGGGAAGAGGCTCCCACAAAGCCTGTGGTGAGGTGTGCTGCAGAGGAGGTGCAGCCCGCAGCACCTGTGCTGGGTGTGCCACGGGGTGCAGGGAGATGGGAGCACGGTCCTGTAGCCAGAAGTGCTTTATTTACTGCACCCTGGTGTGCATCCAGCTTGGAGTCCTGTTTCTCCTTAGTTGCATTATGCTGTAAGTCACACACACCGTAAATGATTAATTAGCTTTGGTTGTCATTTGGACAGGGTTGGTCCCGGATGGCTCAGGCTGGAGCTGCGCGCAATGCTGGTTTCTGAGGGAGTCCTCAATTCAAAGCCAAGCGCAGGCAGGGAACATGCAAGGTCCCAAAACAAGTATGCATCTCAGGACAGAGGGAAGAACTCAAGTGTTCTGTAAGTGTGCCAAAAACCAACCATGCAGCATCCTTCCAACCCTGCTGGTCCTGACTGGGGCTGGAGGAAGGGGAGGTGTTGCCGAGCCGCCCACACTCCTGGCTGGGGGGGTCAGCCTACTCCTGTGGCATGGGCAGGAGAGCACTTTGCGTCCCTCCGTGCCCTCCAGGGTGGCTGCGCTGCTCCCTCAGGGAGTGGGCACCCAGAGACTGCCCTGAGGAGACCTGGTGCTCACTGCTTCACTGGAGACCCCAGCCTCACTTCTGAAATGGGTGTTTAACTCTGGGCAAAGGAGACTGACTGCAGACACAGGTAACAGGCAGAGGTTTTTCAGTGGTCACAGGAAAAGAGCAAACAGCTTTCCCGAATGTCCTGCTGGTTGCATCCTGTGTCTCAGGCTCTTCCCATCTAGCTGTTCCCATCTAGCTGCTCTCACCAGCCCTACCCAGAGCCAGTCTCCAGAGCAGTTTCAGCTCCTTCAATATGTTTATGAATAAAAAAGCCCAACTACAAGTGGGAGATGGGTTTTCTTCTGCACTCTACACTGTAACCATTTCATGGAAGGGCTCTCCTTTGGGCCAGGCAAGGAACTGTACAAGACTGTGGTCTGTGCAATGCTGTCCCCAGGCTCCTTGTGCCAGCTGGCAATTGCACTCCACCTGCAAACAGCCCCACCGGCCATGTGGTCCTTGCTCTGTGCTAATAAATGAGTTGAAAAAATTGTCTGTTCATGGCCGATCTGTGCTCACAGGGATGTGCTGTGTCAGATGATCCCTTATGTGTTATTTGCCTGGCACTAATGGGAACATAGCAGCAATGGATGGATAAATATGCCCTCTCCAGGAAAAAAAATGTTTCCTTAATGGAGAAGCAAGGGAAGTTATTTATCCTTAATATTTAAAATAAAAATTGCCTGATTGTTAGAAGTGATTTATTGGTTTTGCTTGGGTCCTACAAATGGAGTGGATTCGGAAGGTTAAACCCAGATGAGCTCATGCTGTTCGGCTGGATGATATTAGGAGTTAATCCCTTTGCATGGTTCCCTGTTCTGTAATACCTCTCAAGCCTGATGATTGCAGCTGTATTTTAAAAGCTTTTTTAAAAGATAATCTGCTGGAAATGTGAAGCTGGTAGAAATAGAAGAATAGTCTCTTCTTTCCATGGAACAGACACGGTATTTGTTTCCATGCTTAAATTTTTCTTTGAACTGACTTGCAAAACAGATCCAGGATTGATTAGAGCCTTCCAGTGATGCCTCGTAAAGTCAAATCTCTTTTGGAGATACAACTGGTAGCGGTTCCCACAACTGCTGTAGGTAATTACAGGTCTCCTTCACAAATCTAATAACCTGCTTGTTTCATGGCTGCTAAGTAACTTTTGTTCCATGTGGTTTTTCTTTGCTTTGTGCTGTTGGCACTTAGGATGGCTGGCTTCTGGAGTCTTTGGGCTGCCACGTGCTTTAAGTGCAGCTTATCACCAAGCAGGCAATTTTATAGGCTTCCAGTGATGAGATTAGCAAAAAAAATAATGTATAAGAGAGACACTCTGTGGCCCAAAACTCTGTGCTCGGTTGACCTAGGGGTCCCAGCAGGGGTTATTTATTTGATTCCCTTGCTAACAGAATGTTTTAGGGATTTGCTGCTTACATGTCAAATCCTCGTACTGGGTTTCTGAGCCCTCCACCAAACAGCTGATCCACTCATCCAGGTTAACCTTCGTGTTCCCATCTGTGCCGCAGGACTCAGAGATGGAAAGTGGATTGCAAACAGCAGATGAGCTCTCTTTGAAGAATTGTGGGAGCACTGCAGTGCCCGGAGTGTTTGCAACACGCCTCTGAGCTAAATATCAATTAAAGAAAGCTTTCTTCTGAAAGAAAGCCAGAGTGTTGCTAACTCTGGCTTGCTTTAATTCTCATGAGTTTTTTCTACAGCTTCTGTGTAAAAAGCAAAAAGCCCATATGGTTGCAGAGAAACATTACCTAAGCAAATTCTAATAACTTAAAAATCAGAAAGCAGAGTAAAGGGCTTTGTATAGGCGAGCATGTGGTCCCTTTACAGACAGAGTTTAAATGCAGAACTGCAGAACTCTGCTTTAGATGGCTCTCCTTGCTGAGAGACCAGACCGAGGCCAGCTAGGAAGAAGCTTTCTTTTCTGTAGAAATATTTAGTGTGTGAGCTGTTACTCAGAGCTCCTCGTGGGCACAGGCTCTGTGTGAAGAAGTGAACTCTGCAGGCACACGGCAAGGGTGCTGCTTCCAAGATTTCTGTGATCTATAAGTCAGTCAAGTACTTGTGAGGGCCTGACTTTTGATTTAGGAATGCTGAGGCCTGCCAGTGCCAGGAACGAAGCAGAGAGTAATAGAAACGGGGTTTGGAAGGGAGCTAAGTGATGAAGGAGAAACAGATGGAAGAAGAAAAAGCATGGTATTGTGCCATTTGTACTTCTCTTTTCAATTGGTATTTCTTTTTCATATGTTTCCTTGATTCTTTTCCAACTCCTCCCTCTGCTCTCTTTTTCTGTTTCTCACCTGCTTAGGTTCAAATAAATGCTAGAAAACACTGGTCCTGTTTTTTATCTGTAGAAATGTGTGGAAGAGATTAGAGTTTAAGGGACGTCAGTTCTAGGCTGGATTTTGTGACTGAAATGGATTATATTATTGTCCAAATCTATGTATTACTAACACTGGCTCTTCTGGTGTCAGAAAAGTTGGTCTTAAAGTTCCTGAATTTAGCTTACTGGGGCCAACAAGGAGGTTATCTGTGCTAGACGTGCAGTTTTGCTGCCTTATTTGATTGGATTAGTTCTCAAGGTGTAATCCTTCAGATTGCGCTCCCTGGTGCAGGCTGAAAAGCCTCCTGGTTGAGGCTGAACTAAGACGTGAAAAATATTTTGGCTCTCCGCTGTCCCTCTGATCTTTGGCAAATCTGATCTCAGTGCAGCTATTCACCAGGAACATTTCGTGTCTCCCAGGAGTGGGGGAGGCAAATTGTTCATGTTTACGGCATCTGAGCCTTTCAGAGAGGTGAGGAGCATACAAATACCCGAGGAAACAGGCAAGTTTCTAGAGCAGTGATTTGTAAATACCTGTCTTATTTAGTGTATGATAGCTAGTACTTTGTGACTTGCTTGTAAATGAGCACGGCTGGAGTCTGTTTGCTTTTCATATAAAGCAGCAGTAATAGGAACTGAGCCTGAACTAGGTTGTATCCAGTGTCTGCCAGTGCTGCTGTCCATGCTAGTGCTGGCCTGTGTTGCTTTTGCAGGCTCTTTTGTGAGGCACCTGCATGTCACCACCCTAACAAGCCACTTAACTTGTTCTCCATATGTCAAAATATAGCTTGCATTACCCCAAAGCCACTCTACAAATCTCATCGGTGAGATGGGAATCCAGTCTGTACACTTCAGGTCGGCATTATGGGTGCTGGCAGGAAGATGGGTAACTGAAGTCTGGCTCACTGGTGTTGTGCACCTGACTGGGTGGCCATGGAAGAGCCTCCTGGAGGTATGAAACATGTAGCTGAAGAGTCCCTGATGTAGTATTTTTAGTTAAACTTGGAGCTGTAGGAGGTCCTGCTGCCTGCTGAGCGCTCAGCACACCAGCTCTTTATTTCAGACTTCAGATACTTGGGAAAGGATGGGGAGTGCTCCCGGGATGTAACCTCCAGGAGGAACCTTCTTGTCCCCGGGGCCTCAGGTAATGCATGTGGAAATGCGATGCAGTGCATTTTAGAGGGGAAACAAAGAAGCACATCTGGGAAAGGAAGCAAAACTTTGTGCCTGCTGAAACACAGAAATGATGTGTTGTTCTTTAACTGGAGGGGATTTTCATATTAAGATTTACTGGGGAAAATTGCTTCAGCAGGCTATGCCAGAGGAAGGCATAGGTAATAAAGTTTTTGCAGCTCTTGTTGGCCACGTTTGTGGTTTCTGTTATGATCTGAGATGTGGACTCTGCTGTAATATCCCCAAAAGGGAAGGAAGAAATAAACCTAAAGCTTTTTTGCAATGCTTGAAGTTTAGGTATATTCTCTTCATCTTTAAAAATGAGAAATCAAGAGTGATGAAAAGATAGAGTTGTTCAAGTCTTACTTCAGCCATCCTGCATTTTGGCTGCAGTCATACTAAGTCCTTCTATAAACTTGGTTGAATAATGACTTCTTCAAAAGAAATAATGTTCCTCTAACTTGCTGAATTTCAAGTATATTAGCTGAGCAGTGGATATGTGTACTTGGGTTGTGATCTCAAAAACAATCTTTTGCCAACGCCACTATTAAGAGTTTATAAAGGCACTAAGATATAGATGAAAGTGATGTCTTGGTTTACATACATCTTAAAAGACAAAGTGATGAGGAAGTTCAAGTTAAGTTTCAGCATAAAACTGGGTTAATTGTGATGTACTTCAAGTTTTTTCTGCTAAGACCCAGGTAAAATTACACAATAAGCTAGGATCAGTAATAATCACAATAAGCTAGGATCAATAATCTGGCTCCTTGTCTGAACACCCTGGGATGTAGCACAGATGTGTCCTGGGCTGTTCAAGTGGCTGCGTTGCTGTTAGGTGGAGGGCAGGTGGCCCGGAGAAGGATGTGTGCAGCCTCCCCGTGTGAACCCCTTCTGTGTCTGAAAGAAGGCAAGAGGACAGCGCTGTCCTTACTTTTGTCCCTTTGAGCTGGGCATGGCAATGACAGGAGGGGAGAACTGGAGCCCTGACCAGGAGCTGAGCTGGGAACTGCGCTGCCCCATTTGGTTGGTGACTCTGAGTCAAAGCAATCCTGGCAGTTGGTAGGGATGGGTGATGAGTAGTGGCTGGGGTGCTGTCCCCTCCCAGCAGCGTGCCCCAGAGCAGGGCTGTGCCGCAGGTGGGGTTATGGTGCCTGCTGGAGCCTTCCTCCTCAGGCAGGAGGAGGAGGGAGCAGGCAAGCACCGCAGGCTTTCACCCGTCCATCCAGGTGACTGAGCACCGATGTTATTTTTAGTGAGAGCTGATGCTAGGAAAGCAAACATGGTGCATCTGGGAGAGCTGCTGTCGCTTCCTGCGCTGTGGAAACCCGCTGAGGCTCTGGGCTGCAGCGCCTTGGATCGGTTTTCCTCCCCGGGGCTGAGTGCTTGTCAGCGTGCTCCCCGCTCACAAACGAGCCCGTCCCTGCTGAAGGTCGCGGTGGCTTCTCCGCACCTTCTTTCTGTTCCTGGAGGTCGGGTGTTTGGCTTTCCCGTCTGTGCTTGTTTCGGCCAGCAGAGGGTACTAAAGGAAAGGTTAAGACCGAGAAAAGCTTTTTGCTGTCAGCTTGTTTCTCGGGCTGGGCTCAGAGTTGGAGATACAAAGCTGTCTTCTGGTAACCGACAGGTCTGTAACAAAGAACAATTAGAAGCGCTTATATCCTCTGATTGCCTTTCTATGCTAATTTGCCTTGTTTTATCATTAAAACATTTGAATTTAAAACTTGCCAGTCACGTAAATGATTTCAAGCTTCTATTCAGTGTTCAGTTAGCAATATATGTTGCTTCACATCCTTGATGGCATCCTTTGTAGAAACGAATAAATGCCTAATAATTATAGGGTTATGGTAAAAACAAAGCTGTAAAAGCAGTCACAAAGTGATCTCCATTATAAAACACAGAGCTGATTTTAAAGAATGTATGTCTGAAGCTAGTGCCTGGGAGCATGGGTGTGAAGTGTTTATCCTCCAAGATTAAGGTGGAATTTTCACCCACTATTTTTATCCACTTGGGACTTCACTGTCCCTTCTGTCCCTGCTCGTGTAACCTGTATCTCATTGCCAGATGCCTGCCCTGCCTGGGGGATGCTGGACCACTGTACTCCACCTCTTTTCATACGGGCTGTTTGCTTAGGCTTTGGTGAAGATCCCGCTTTGTGCTTCCTGGCTTATTGCTGGCTATTTCTGTAAGCCCCAGGCATGGCCTTGCTCTGTTAGCCACAGGCCAACTCTTCCCAGGTCCCTGCCTGGGAGGATAGAGAGACCAGTGCTGCTGAGCTCCTGGAGCATGTCTGCAGCCAAAAACGAAGAGTTTCTTCTCTCCGAGGGCAGGGCTGTGCTGGCTCTGCTGTGTGTCAGCTGCGGAGAGGCTCCCCGCTGCTGTCAGGCGGAGCATATGGCACGGCTGGGTCACGGGCTGCAGCAGGCTGCGGCTCTCCCCCTGCTCCCCTGTCCCAGATCTGGTGATGGATGTGTTGGCCAGTTGACCCGAGGTAGTTTGTTACAGTGGTGATGCACGGAGCTGCTGCTACTGTGGTTGTGTGGTTATCAGAGCCTGTGGGGTCCCGGAGAAGGGCTGCGGTCCTCCTGTGTTGCTCACAGGCACCCATCTCCTCTGAGCACGGTCTCTGGAGCAGTGAGATGGGGATGAAGGCAAGACTGGAGGCAACAAATCTGTTAATTCTCCACGGATTAGGGTTTTTCCCCCTCTGCAAAACAGATAATACCATAATTAAACTGCACAGTTGTGACCTGCTTTCATATTTTTCAAGAAAATGCTCTGTTATTGCTGTTTGGTTAACTTCTCCAGTCCATCCTTGTGCTCCCATCTGGGAGGAGCTACAAGTAGGGAAAAGTGAGGTATTTTCAGGAAAAACAGGGCTTTTGGAATACCTTCTTAGAGAAACAGCAAAACAGCAGTGGTGTTTTTCAGCTGGGGCTCTAAAGCAGTTTTACATCTCTGAAATCCTTCCTTCCATCTAGCTTTTGTTGTTTTATAGATATTTCATACACTAATGGTTTGTACAGACAGTGCTAATATGAAAAATAAAACAAGCATTGATTGGGAAGCATAATTTAAGGTAGATAAATCAAATGTTCACAAATGAAGGTTTCAAGCTCACACGCACATGACCCCTACATCTTCTCATGTCTTATCATCAACTCTATTTCACATTGACAAGTAATATCAAATATTGTATGGAGGGTGCTGAATTACGAATGTGTGCATGCATCTGCAGAACCACCGAATGGGACAAACAGGACTTGCATTCATTTGGGACTCAGTCCTCTGCACCTTTGGTCTCTAAGCTGTGACCAAATGGGGAAAGCTGCCGTGAGGAAATGTGAACTCCTCTCCATCCCTAGCAAAAAAAAAAAACTTCCTGCATTCTTGAGGCATGCCAAGACAAGGAGTCTATCTTGTTTTGACTGTTTTTGGCTTGTTTTTGACTGTCCCACATCACTAGTCTTTATTATGCTTTTGGCTACAAAAGATGTATGCTTTATTCCAGTACAACAGATTTCTTAAATTCCTCTGGGCTTTTTGTAGCAAATATTAATAAACTTATATAAGTGTTAATGTGAATTTCCACCCAAATCTCTTCCAAAAAATACTGTGTCACAACAACATGTGAAGAAGTTGAAGAGTTAGGCTGTGCTGCTGTTGTGTTGCGATCGCTGCCTGTCACAGTGAGTAATTCTGGTTTATTGTTTTTGTACTCATGTGCTTATCTCTTGTCACTTAGGTCTTGTTTTGGACTAGATTTAAGTATATAGTAGAGGGATACACTTACTGTTTTTTGGGTACACTATACTCTGTAACTCATAGCCAGAAAACCTGAAGGGTAACAGACAATGAATCCTAATCATATTTATAAAATGAGCATCTAAACAGGAATATAAGAGTTAAATATAAATTCCAATAGCTATAACTGTTGTTGCTTTGCAGTTTATAACTTTCCTAGAGATACTGTATTGAGGTTTGAACTGGGGAGATGATCTGCACCACCATGCATTGCTGCCTGGGATAGAGCTGCCCTGTGTTTAAAAGATGTCTTAAAGTGCAGACGGAGTGCTTGCTTGGGAAGTACTGTTTTGCCATATGCTGACTCTGAAAGCACAGATGCTTAGCCTGTGAGTAACCCCCCCTCACAGAACTGGGGCTTTCTGTAGTGAAGTGATGTTTAGATATTCCCTAATAGGCTGTGACATACCTCTTCAAGGAGTAGTTTCCTCTTCTAGATTAAATCTTGATTTTCTTTGTTTTATATCTGCCTCTTTTACAGGCTTATCTGGAGATCTCTGTGCAACTCAAGTTAAGAGCTTATTAGGAGCTTCAGTCATTCTTTCAGGCTTCTTTTCCCCTCAGTCCTCAGTTATTTGTGCTACGTGTTCACTGCTGCTCTTGAATGCTCCGCAGGCAGAGCAGGTCAGGTGGATTCTTCTAATTCCTTGACTTTCAAAGCCTTTCCTAGTATTTAAGCCACATGATTCTCTCTACAATCACTAAAAGGTGTCTGACTTCAGTTCTGTGTAATGTCCTGAAAGTGTAACAGTGGCTTTCCTTTAATACCTCTCCAATATTTTTCTACTTTTGATCCTTGGGAGTAGATGCGCTTTAAACTATAAACAGAGCCTGCAGAAGGTGCTTATCATTACTGCTTATTTAGGATTAGCAGGGTTAGTGAAAATGACCCCTTTCCATACTGTGACAAACTGCATGCTTGTTTGTATGTTCATGAAACAGCAACATGAAGCTGCGCAGCTCTGCCCTGAATGCTAGCAGCTGTGCCACTGAGCCCCGTGTGCAGCGTGGTAAGGCTCCGTGCAAAATAAAAGACTCATTGTGAGGTCCTGAGGGCCGTGCCGTATGCCTGGTGTGTCAGAGCATGAGAGCTGGGGCTCGCAACACTAGAAGCTTTCATGTGTCAGGAACACGGGATGGGGGGGTGGGGGTAATGGCATCCCTGGTGCCACCCGACCCCACACAGCCATGTAAGGGACAGCGGCTGCTCCAGGCTTGTTTTCCCATTTGGACAGGGCTCTGCAGCTAATCTGCTGGCTGGAGGTGGAGCTGAAACACGAAGCAGTCCTGTGCTGCTCCCAAGAGAGCTGCCCCAAACGGTGGCAGTGCCAGTAATGAACTTTGCCTCAGGATTTCAAATCCTGAGCTACTGCAGAAGAGCTTCATACGCACCTACTGCATGTGGACAGGTCCATAACACATCTATTCCCGACACTTCTCAGTGTCTTAAGGGACTTTGCACTGGTGATTAGCAATTGGGACTGCGATGTTTCCAGGAAGAAAGCCAAGATCATGGGCTGTGCCACCAGCCCCACCTGTAACAGCAGGTCACGGATCAGCTGCAACTTGCACGTGCTCAGCAGGAGTGTGCTGTGAGCCTTCCTTTACAGGAGGATGAGTAAGACCCCAGGGCTCCCCAACAGCCTTCTGTAGGGTAGTTCCTTCTCGATCCCAAGTCTAGGAACTGCTGTAAGCATTCTTCAGTCCTCTGTAACTCTTCTGGCATTGAGCAGTCTGCAGGGCTTGCACAAGGTGCACACACCCTCCCTGCCCAATCTTCCCCCAAGTAAGTTGTACATGAGGGAGAAAGACGTGTTTCTGGCCAAAATAAATAACTAAAGCATGGTATTTAATATAAGAAGTGTTAAAAACCATGATCAAGTGGTGGTTGTCCTCTTGTGCTCTTTCACGGGACTAGAAATAGACAACCAAGTGTTCACATTCATGAGCTTTGATTTTATTTAAAGGACTTTCTAAGAGGCTCTCAATGGTGTCGCTGTTCAGTTCTCAGTCCACGACACAGCTTCAGTTCTTCATTCCTACTATCTTTTCAGTGAACCTTGACAGCCTTACCCTCAGTTCATAGTTCAGCTGCTCGCAGGCACTGACACGAACTACAAAAGCTTTTCTCAAAGTCTGTCTTGGCTCAGCTGCAAACATGACCCCAGCTGTGAGAAACTGGGGTCTGATGACGAAGCTTGGCTTGTGATGTAGATTGTGGGCTCTACACAGCTCCTTGGCCTTCAGGACAGTGCCTCAGACACAAGGGAAAGCTTATTAGGAGCACAGCTCATTTCTGCTTCTGCTGAGCTCCTGGGTGCTCCCTGCGGGTGCTCCCTCCTGCAGAAATGCCGGGGGGCTGAAGCAGGGACTTGACCCATTAAACCTGGCTGCAGAGCACGAGCCCGTTGTACTGGCTGCTGGCCAGCTGCTAGGGCCGCTCAATTACTTTCATCTCCCATCTGGACTGGATTTCAACCAGTGACATGGGGTAAAAAGCTTGCTATCCCATTACAAATCCCCTGAAATTTCTGTTTGGCCAGCTGTCCGTACGGGTGAAGCTTTTTGCTTAATGGCTACCTCTCACATCTTATCTGGAGGTCTTGGGGACCTCTGGCTTTACAGATGATGCAGTTTTACAAATAAGTTGCATTTCCAGACCGTCAGTAATGTTTCTAAAAATGCCTGGCTGTCTTGAGCATCCAGGCAGGAATTAGCCTCGAGGCATCTTTTGGTCTAATTGGATAATTGCCCAACGCTGTAAAGGCAGCTAAGAATGGGCCCACCCCATTTTTCATATTATTTGCATCTTTTTGGGTAACACAATTAGCATAATGCACTGAGTAGCTATTGATGCTAATTGCAAAGCTGCATCTGGAAATATTTGTAGCACCCATGTTTGCTATGTTTTTTCAATTTGAAAAGCAATCACTTTTCAGAGCAATAGATGAATCATTATTTTTCAGCACTGAGAAGAGGATGTATGAGCAGCCCCCTGGGACTTCTCTATTAAAAGAAATTCTTACAGTTCATGCCTCAACTTTTGATTGCAATCCTTTATAATAATACTCTGACATATTGTTAATTCAGCAGATAGTGGAAAAAGTTCTCCCTTGACATTTTTTTCCTCACCTTGGAAGGTGTTTGGGAAGTGCCATGCAGTGATTCTTGTCATGCACTTGGAAAGTGCCATGCAGTGATTCTTGTCCACGTGGTCCATGGTTCCCTGCTTAGGGATCACACTGCTTGGAAATATATCAAGTACTGCATTTAGCAAGAGCCAGTGGGTCGCTGACCTGCAGTGTGATCTGGTTTGGTAATGTAGTAACTTCAACACACAGTCTTTGCAGGCCGTTGCCAACATAAACTTTTTCATTTTTTGTCTGTTTGCTGTTTGGCATAACAGGGCTCTGCTGTTATACCACAAACTTGGGGGTCAGGGGATCCAAATACATTGGAGCCAGCCGTGTTTTCCTTCTGGCGAGCCACATTGCTGTGAGTGGAGCTGTGTTGGCATTCAGGGACACAGTAACTGCTGCTCTTGCAGAAGTCAGAAGTTTTGAGGGCTGCAGAACCAGGCCAGCCCACTGTGGTGCACAAGTGGCTAATGCATGTGAGCTGTGCCTGTGAGTCCTGGATATACGCTGGGCACAACAAAGTGTTTTAGGAAGTATGCTGAGTGTTCAGTTAAATAACTGATTTTGTTTAATTTTTAGTGTTCTAGGCCATGTCCACACTGGGATAACTGTGGGTCAGATTCCCTTAGTTCACACCCCAGCAGAGACCTGGGGACTCTCGGTGTGTACACAAGGGGAAGCTGTAGCAGGTCTCCTGGTGATGCAGCTTGTCACTGATGTGCTTAGAGGTGTTTCAGTTAGGAAAGCATTGCTTTCCCCTGAGGGAACTGTACAGGACCCTTACAGGGGTTAAAGCCCACAGCCATCTATTTAGCCGAGATAGGAGCGAGCAGTTTCTATTTATGCCATGCAGCTGTTGAAATGAGCACACTGCTGGCTAGAGGCATCTGCACAGCTGCTTTAAGTAGCTTATTGAATCTGAAGCTTTGCTGGTTACTGCTGCCCTTTAGTCCTTGTCAAAATGTGGACAGAAAAGTCATGTTTGTTCTTACAGAATAGATACCGTGTTCTGCTCTTTCTCTAAGAAAAAAATAATGCTTGCTTCTGAAAAGCAGCTCAGGAAGTCAGATAACAAGCACGGAGACTTGTCGCAGTCCTCCTGAGCCTGGACAAAGCAGCTACCGTGTCTGCAAGAACTCAAGCCCTGTTGTCAGCCTTCAGGGCAGGGTGTCAGTCCTTGGACACCACCTCGTTTTGTACAACACGGCACCTACGTCATGCTGCACGTCCTCCCCCAGTTCCAGCCAGAAACCCCACAGAAGAGCCGTGGGCTCTGAGGGCCCCCAGGAGCAGCCGGGCAGGTGAGGTGGTGCTGCCACCGAGGGCAGCATGCGGCACCCACATGAGCTGGCCTCTGTCTCTCGGGGCAGGGACCTTCCTATCCATGGCCACTCCATCCTCCAGGGCAGTGCTGCTACTTTCTTCGTGTGTTGACCCAGCAGTGGGTCAGAGGATTTGGAAGCAGCATGGAAAAGATCCCATGGGGGAGGCACCTGGGGCAACCAAAACGTCAAAGCACAAAGGTCTCACAGCAACCTCTTTCCCCCCTGCCTTTCCCTTGCAGAGCCTGGATGGTGCTTGCTGTTTTCCTGCAGTCTTTGCACACACATAAAATGCTGTGGTGCTTGTTAGTGCCTCGTAGGCACTATAAGGAAAAGGGAACAAAAGATTTCAATTCTATGAGACACAGTAGAACAATTAAATCTCATGCTGCCAAGGCAATGTATAAATAAATACAGGCTGTCACCTGTATTTCACATTTACTTACAAATGAAATGATTAAGTAGAGCGTATCAGCTAAGGTTTGTTAACTTATTTTATTATAGATAACTACAATACGAATGCAAATCAATATAACTGGCTACCGAGGAGATATGAGACCTGCATTGTTTCTATCAGCTTGTGAGAAAAGTTAGCCTTCGTTTTAATTTTAGATATGGGGCTGGAAACATCACAGAACTTAAATTGAATAATATATGAGTAATTTCAATCACTGACCTTATCTAAATTTGAAGAACAGTTTAAATGCCTTTCCAGAGAATGTCCCACCCGTTCTTTTGAGGAAAATAGGGTTTCAACAATAGCAATACTTTAATGAAAGCCCTTATTGAGGACTGAAATTAATTACTCAATTGCATAAAAGGACTTGTAATGAAATTAATAGAGTAGAAAATTTGTAATGTTAATTCAAATCTAAATTGACTATGGAAGAAAACTTCAAAGGAACTACTCCAATGGGAGCCTTTTGCTGGCTGCAGTAGGCATGGGTAGGGCCTGGAGTCATGGAAGAGCTGTAAGAAATGTCTGAGGGGGTGGGAAAAAGCATTTTGCTACTAAAATCACCCAGGATGAGAAGATGATGAAGATGATTGACTGGCGGTCGGTGTGCCAGGTATGGGATTAGCAAGCAGGCAGAGCTCCTACCAGTTAGATGTTAATAATGTCAGGGTGGGGTCAGATTAACCGGGGGCATGGCCAGTGCTAAGCTGCTGTGGGGTCACCTTGCCCTGACCCTGGGCTTCCCCTGCAGGCACAGCTGGCTGCACACCACAGCGAGTCTCATGTGCCTGTGGCATAAAGTGTCGATGAAATATAGCCCAGGATCTGCCCCCGCTGTTGCAGGTGCAGCCCGTCTCTCTCAATATGGAGTTTTTAAGACCCTTCTGGCACTCTGTCATCTGTGCCAGAGGCTTACATACCCTAGCATCGCTCTGCAGGTGAGGCCCGTAACAGTGTCAGGTTATTGATGCAATTTATCTGTTGTCACTTGAGGCAAAAAATCACTACATTGAGGTGCTTGCAACTGGTATAGCTGCAAATGACTCATCCAGAAATCTTTAAAACCTGACATCCCATCAGTACCCCCAGAAAATACATTGGGAAACTTCAACGGCTCTGCAGTATTCTTCTGTCTGGAAGGCAGTCCATAAAAATGCCCTACGTGGGTTCCTGCTGCATGAGAGCCATACGGTCATTTAAAACTGCAGTAAAGGCTGCCCCGGTGCAAAGGGAAGGGGGTTGGATGCAATGGGAAGTCTTAATCTCATCTCCAGGTACTGCCATGAATCAGCTCTTATATGAGCTGGGCACAAAGCAGCACGGGGCTAGGTAAATGCACATAACAGGACCCGCTGGCATGGAGTCCTTTAAAATAACTTTTTTTTTTTTTTTTAACTCACCCTTAGAAATGGCTATTCTGTTCGTTTAGAACTTCTGGGCTAGAACTTGCATGATCTACTTCAGGCTATTGTGCAGCTTGAGAGACTCGTAAGAGGAAGAAAAGGGCTATTTTGAGTAGGAAAAGCTCCTAACCTATCATTACAGCACCCCCACTTAGCAATGGCAATTTAGCCAAATGTCAGTGAAGGAAGCGGGGAGCAGCAGCACAGCGCGCTCCTTCGGAGGGCTGCGGTGCTCTCACTCCCCCTCCTCAAAGGGAGAATGGGGAAAGAAAGCAAACTGGGAAGGAAAAAGGCTCCCTGGTTGTGGTAAAGGTAACTTCACCGACGGGAAAAGGGGTGTGAGGGGTGGGAGATGCCCCTTTGGTTGGTTTAGGTCAGCTGCCCTGGGGACTTTTTGTACAGGCTGAATTTGGGTTTGGGATATTCACAAGCAACTTCCAGGGGGTATCATATATTTGGGCAGAATTAACCTGGAAATGTATTCACCACCCTGCACGTATCAAGCTGCTAATGAACTAACGCAGAGTGCTGGGAAGGAGGAGGCCAGCAGCAGCATCAGCTGCTTTGTAGCCCAGGCTGAAGCCAAGCAGGCTGTCACAGACTGAAGGAAAAAAAAAAAAAAAACAACATTTTTTTTTCTTCCAGCAAGGTCCTGTAACTGTTCTCCCTCATATTAAACAGAAGGGCATTTCTGTAGAGCCTACAAGTTAAACTTGTGTATCGATTATGCGGAAAGCATTTTGTTTATTGCTGCAGAATTTGCTGGATGCCCTCACGGGTGAGGGAATTTTCCACTTCTAGATCCATTTCAGTCTCATGAGCACATTGAAATGTATTTTCGACAACTACCTATGGTGCTCAGAGGCCAGGAAAATTCCTTTTAGATCCCTCAGGGTCCGACTCCCTCGTTCTGGTTCTGCTGTGTCATCCTGCAGCGCATCCTGCTGTTGTATCGCTGCTGACAAATCAATTCCCTGGGCCATCAGTTAACCCCCGTGGGCCTGGTACCTCGCTCTGCAGCAGGCAGGGGACTTTCTCCCCTTCAGGAAGGTACAAGAGGAGTCTTCTCCCAGGGAGAAGTCATAACGATGGCAAGCAACACGCAGGCAGTGCTGCAGACCTGGATGGGACTTTGCATGTGGGATTTATCTTTCCACTAGCACGTATGTAAACGCTGTTGTTTGATGAGAGTGAAAGATGCATCCCTTCAGCAATGGGAGTGATGTGGGGTCATCACTGGCTGCTGCGTGGCCCTCTTTGGCCCTGTAACCCCCCTGCCCCTTGACTGATGTGGACCAGGGCTACTCTGATGGGTGCTGCTGATGCTTTCAATGCCACCGCAAGAGAGAAACAGAGAAGACAACAGAAAGTCTCGTGTTATGTGTCTGGTACAGCTGGGGGTATCTCAATAAGGTTTCAAGGAGCCTAAAAGGCCCTTGAGATTGTTTTCATTGTGTTTTATAAATTCAGTCGCAGGGACTGACATTAAGAGCATGCTCTCGGGGCGCTGGTGATGTTTCTCTGCTCGCTGTAAGTGCCTGCACACCTCTCTTTGTGCCGTCGTTCCCCTCTTCAGGTGGCACAGGAGCTTGAGTGCTGCTTTTGCCATCCGGCATCGCTGTGTGTGTGAGTGCCACGGCCAGGATCACCGCTTCCTACTCCCTTTGCACTTCTCCCCTGCCCCTAATAACACCCAGGGAACATGCCAGAACAAAAAAAGGGGGCAACCTCCAGTCCCTTTACTTAGAAACGGAGCTTGCAGATCCACCAGCTTTACTCCAAATCTGTGCCGGGATAAGGGCAGATCCTGGCCCTGGTGAACTCCTGGTGCATGTTTTCCAGTTTGTCATCTTTAGACCTACACTTCCCTGCCTCTTGGGGGTGGGAGAACACTTCTGAACTCAGGCCTTCTGCAAGAAAAGGGTCTGTTCATCAAAGGCGTGTTTACACAGGGGAGAACTAGCTTTGATACTAATTGAGGGCTTGGCCTTGCGTACTGCGGCTGTTTTCATATGCATAAGCAAATCCTGCCGTAAACAATAGGTTAGACCCTAGGCAAACATTCGGTGCTGGGGCCTAGAAAGAAAAGTTTGTGCTCCATTTCTGCTTTAATGTGCAGCTATGTTAACTGAAAAGCGTACAAAAATAACAATAAAACCCTCTCCTGCTGGAGTTAACACCGTGGGCCCATCCAAACCAATATTCCTGAAGGAAACGGGGTGAAGCCTTTGCAGTGCAAGTGTGCTCCAAAATGCTTGTCCATGGGGGCACTGGAAGTAACTGCTAACCTTTGCGACTGCACAGTAATACTAACAGGGCTTCTTTTTTAAGGCTGTATATCCTGCTCTCTGGAAATTAGGGGGGGAGAAACTGGGGTAGGATCTCTTACTTTTGAAAGAAGCTTCAGTTTTGCAAGGAGTTTCAGCACATGTTCATGGACTTCTCATACTCCCTTTTAGTTCCACAGGCTCCTTAGAAAATTGTAGCTCAGTAGCTCTGATTTAGGTGAAACGTTAGAGCTACTTCTGTTATTGCTGCTCTTACATCATGAGGACGTACCCCAAAATCTATTTCCATTCTGCTGTGGCAGCTCGGAACAGTACAGCACCCAAATCCCTACCTCAGGACTGAATTGTGATCAGCCTGTGCAGTTACTGGTGCCAGAGTATCTATGTCAAAAGCAACCTGAAACTCTTTCTTAAGAGCGACTAACTGAATTGGATTTATTCCATGGTATATGGGGTTGCTGTCAAGCATCCGGTTGACTGGGAAGTGTCAGTAAAGGAATGCAAATAATTGAATTAAATTAGTACATCTACAAGTCTGTCAAGACAAAGCAGAAATATAAGAATAGGTGCATTACTGTCGATGACGAGACTAAATAAAAAGTGTAATAAATGCCATAATAAACTACAGCAATTAAGTTGAAATAACTCGATGTTTGTCAAACAAAATTCTAGAAACCTCACATTGCTGTGAAGCATTTATTCTAATTAAAAAGTATTAAATACATATCGTGCTTTGTGCTAGGGAAACAAAAAGGAAATAAATCAGAAAATAATGTAGAAATCCTTGAAGAATAGTCTACTTAACCACTTTCTTTCTTTTTTTTTTTTTTTTTTTTTTTTTTTTCTGTGCTATTATCTGTTTTATCAGTTACTGCAACTGTTCATGTGAAGTTCAGACTTTGATTTTTTTTTTTTTGATAGTGTTGGTACCATGTGGTAATTCTCTGCTTGAATTTGTCCTAATTATGATATCAAATAGTTGATATGAAACAGACTTCTGTTCTACACAATGGGTTGACTTTTTGCAGAAGTATAAGTACACTTACAAGTACAATAAGTTTCCCATTATCTAATTAACTGGCTATAGGTGAAATTTTAATTTAAATCATATGGTAGCTACTATTTAAACATGAACGTACTTAAGTCTTGAGATAACTGATTTTTAATGTAGTTAATAGTTAAGCACAGGTTCTCATTTTTAAAATCTCAGCCAAGCCAAGAAAAGAAGAAAACCTAATATGCAAGTCCCAGGCTAAGCCATCATTTCAGTCATACAAGAAGCAGACAGACATCATCAAACCCTGACCTGGAGCTATATCTGGGGGTGTAATATCATACTCTGATGTCATATTGTGCTTTTTTCTTTAGCAGGCTTTAGATAAGCACTTGCTCCAAGGAACAATTGGTTCAGATGATAGAGTAAGGTTGCCTGCTCTTGTCCGAGATACAATCTTTTGTATCCTAATAAGTCTCATACACCCTCTGTATTTCTACAAATGACAGCTGCAGCTGAGCTTTCATATCAGTTGCTGTTTTATGTGAAGCTTAAATATTCCTCCCTATTATTATACTATTGCAATGAACTCGATCATTGCACATTAAGCAAGAAAGCAACTTCTTCCACTCAGGCCTTTCGTTCTATAGATCCAGTCCTGTAAATGCACACCTGGTAGAGTTCTTGGAGTGGCAGGAATAGCGGCAATTTGTTATTGCTAATTGATCTGCTGCAGGGGAGGATGGCCATGCAGTCCAGGAGCAGTGGGCTTTGCCTCTGGTGAGGCAGCAGGTGGAGGGGACAAGGAGCTGAAGGTCACAGGCTGTAGGGACGGTCACTGTCAGGGGGCTCCACATCCAGCTGCTGAGGGCCTGGTCCAAGTTCCACAGACCCAGGTGCTGTCAGGAGTGCTTTAAATAGCATTTTTAGGGGTTACTGGGACATACTAAGTGACATCTAAAATTCCTTGTAGTGCAGTTTTCTGTGAAGCTGTAAATCTGTGCTTATGTCGCCTGCTGCAGGCTGTTTATGCTCTCTCTGCATAACATCTCCATTCTTATGCCTCCTGATGCAGATGGAATAATGAAATACTTGCATTAATGGACTATTAACCCACCTAATCCTTTCTTTAGACAATAAAAAACTTGGTAGCTGAGTATGGCAGTCCAGGCCAAAAGCCTGCTAGCCTCTGACACAATACCACAAGGCTACACCTTTCGGGGTTTCGGCTCCACTGTCCATCCCCAGTGTGGAAGTTGGGTCCTTCACACCCGCAGCTGCGGCCAAGCCCCGCAGGGGCAGGAGCAGTGGGCTCAGTGTTCAGCCCTTCTGTAAGCAGAACTTAAAAGCAGTTGTTCCCCCTGCACTTAATGAAAAGCTGGAGAGAAGAAAAGGCCAGCGATTAGTAACAGTAGCTAGTTAATTGATAGAAACATTAAAAAAACCCCTTTGATAATGCCGTGACGAATGTCCGAATGGGGCTGTGACAATGACAGCTTTGGAATACGCACTCGTCGGGAAAAGCAGCTCCAGTATTGACCAAATGGCTAAATCTATTTCAACGTGACTTTGCATTTCTCATCAACCTTCAGCAACGATTATATTACAGGGGCCTGTACTGTATGCTTTTTGACTCTGCAGTATTAAATGTCTGCTTAAGGTATCTACCGAGACAATTACAGCTCCCTTTTTGCTCCTGTGTGTTGCTCTGGGGCCTTGCGCTGGAGTCGTGCGCTCCGAGCTGCGCGGGCAGAGCCAGCAGGGCTCCTCTGGGCCTAGGAACAGCCTGGGGCCTGCAAGGGTGAGGGAGGGTGAACAGAGGGAATTTGGGTGGGCACACCAAGAGCGGGGCCGTGCCTGGGCAGAACGGGCTTGCCTGGTGTCACTGATGACACTCCTGTATTGCTGGGGCTGTGTGGCCTGGGGGGCCCAGCACAGCCGACAATGAATCAGTGGATGGCACTGATCTGACATCCCTACCTATGGAAATTCATCCCTGGTGCATCTCTTACGTGGGAGCATGTACGCAGTCTGTTGTTACACCTTTCCAGTTGTTCTGCATGGTCTTGCACTGGCAAAATCCCAGGGGCTCGTGGCTCCAGCTGTACCTCACCGGCCGGTCGCTGGCTGGCAGTGGGGAAAGCCAGAAACAGGACTTCAGTTCTTGATGCTTCAGAAGCAAGTATCTGAATCTGAAAATGAAATTCAAGGTTCTTGCCAGAACTTTGCTATAAAAACATGATGGAAACATGTCTCATATGTCAGGCCAAATTTTACTAAGCCTTTCCTTTGGGAAAAGATAGAGATTTCCAGGGTGGATCATGCTGGATATGAAAGGCTTGAAATGTCTCTTTTCACTTCTAGGCTGCGTGTGAAGTAAGCAGAAACATGTTTCAGCCAGAAGGCTGGAACAATTTAATCCTCCCTCCTAGCCACTGGTATAATTGCAGGCCAACCCTGAGCCAGGCGTTAGAGATCAGACCTTTCTGCCAGCATAACCGGGCTGCGTAGTGAGGAAAGGGAATATTCCCACCAAGATCCTACAGGGCTGAGCAGAGCAGATTTATTTTTTCCTGCCACAGTTAATATGCAGAGCTAAGCAAGTTCTGTAAAGCTCTGCTCCTCTGTTGTAACTCATCCAAACACCTGGGATCTGTCATGAGTTAATAGGTAAGGGTTAGTGTTTGCCAGCCCAAATTTTCCCAGTCTGTGAATCCTTTTCCCAGTTGAGGTTGCTGCTCTGCTGAACTGTGGCTGCTGTACAGTCTCACAGTAAAATACTGCAGGCTGTAGTATTGTGACTTTGTCGAAAGCACTTACAGGCAAAAATTAGTGTCTGCTGGAGGGCTGCGTGTACTTCCTTCGCCATTGTTTATACAGGTAAATGCAGGGGTAATGGCTCGAGTGGCAGAAACAAATGCAATGGTCTCCGTATTCTCTAAAACCCTGTCATTGCTGGCTGCTGCTAATTTTCTAGTTGAAAATAATGCAGACAAGCAGACCTTCACTGTGCAGAGATTCTGACCTCCCAGGTGAATTTAGTCTTTTGTATTTTAGCTGAAGCATTAAATGCAATTGTTTCTAGCAATTTTGAATCAATTTTGTTAGTTCCTGAGGCTTTTTCCACACATCATCTTACTGAGGTAACAGCCAGCTGGGCGTGAAACCAAGAAGAAAAGCATGAAGAGAAAAACGCAAGGCAATAAAGAATATCGAATGAGCACAATTATGGGAAAAAGAGATAGAAAGTCTATTCCCCTCCAAACTGTAGACCTGTGAAAACTGTTTTTAAACCTGATTACTGTTAGTAATCTCACCGCTGTTGTCCTCTTTCTCCTACAAAACATTCCTGTGCGTGGCAGATTGAACTGGAATCAGGAGATAAATCCTCTTTAAATAAGCAGCACTTTCTAAATTGTTTGTGAGCGTGGCACGTGGACCTCGCACAGCTCAGCTGCCCAGAAGGCATCTTTGGGAGAGTAACGGGAACTATCGCGCCGCGCTCCGGGACGCCAGCAGGTCTGCGAGGGCTCGCCTGTAGCTTTGTGGTAGCTGCCAGAATCGCATCTGTTACCTGCTGGGGTGGTGCTTGAATGCCTCCGATCTAAACCAGGTGTCAAATTCAGCAGAGTTCAGTCTGTAATGCATAAACTCCTCCAGGAGCTCAAACTGTGGTGTTTAGCTGGAATGCATCTGTTCAGTGCCCTTTATCTCTGTCCTTCACGGAGGGCCATCAGTTCTCAGCTGAAGAACAGAGCTCCTGCTTTTGTATTTGGTGTTTGGCTCTGCAGGCTATCGGAGGTTCTCGTGGGAATGACCTTACAAACTCCTCAGTGATAAAATTCTGCAGAAAATCACAGTGCTGCTCCATTTACATTGCAATACGTGGAGCAGGGCTGTCGTGATAAACTTCTGGTTCCCTGCTTGTGCACCGCAGTGAACTCCTGATTCTGAGCGGTGAAATAGCTGAGTTTATGCACGGCAATGCAGATGGAATTGATACATTAGAGTTCAGCAGGTTATCATTACTCTAGAAATAGATAATGACGTATCTTCTAATTAGGAGAAATACTCAGTGGTTAGGGTGAATTAAAGGCTAGAGCTGATTTGACCCCAATCAGTACAAGTGAGGATAGAGTGCTTCATCATGCAGACAGTGCTGATAGCATCAGGGTCCAAAAGCCATCTGCTCCTTCCAGTCTTTACAAGAAATACACTCAAGGGTGTTTCTAGGACTGTTCTCTTTCAATCTTTGGTCTTTCACGCAAATGGGAGTGAGTTGAGATTCCTGAGTGCAATTGCTTTAACTCATATTTAAGTCACTGTAATATTTGACTCCGGTTGAGGCAAATCTTAGCATGCTGGCAGATCTGGTGCCAGCACGATGCCTACCTACTGCCCATGTCTGGCCTGGGAGTTGGAGATAATACATTAAAATATGAAACCCATTTCCTCATCAGCCATACCTTAGGGACATCCGTGCATTTGCAAATCTCAGTACAAGGAGCTAACAAATGATCAGGTTACCCGTTGTTTTTACAGTTTTGAAGATTCTTATTTAGCTTGCAGGAAACTAAAATTGAATTTATCACATCGAATATAACATCAATAAAAGGTTTTCAAATATATTTCACAGCACTATGACAAAATGTAATCTAGCAATTGTGAAATAAGTATTATAAGCTGTGTAACAGCCAAAGAGGTGGAGGTAGTTTTAGGTACAAATCACGAGAAATTCCTTAATAAGGGGTTTGGTTTTGTTTTCTATCAAAGAAAAAAGAATATTTGCAATGAAAGGATGGGTATAAAAAAAGTGCTGCTCCAGTTTTACCAGATGCCTCCCAGTGAGAGATGTCATCACTCACTGGATTTTGAGGGCACTCCTTTTCATGTCTGATTTCTGTTAAGCTGGGCAGTGCAAGGAAACTGCTGTTCTTCAGCAGGACACTTCCACATGGAGAGAAAAACTCACCTCTGGTATCGGCCTGTGCAGGGAGTACCTGAAATTTTTTATCCGTCTCTCCTGTTTCTCATTGTCTTTGGAATTAATTTCATCCTACAGGATGTGTGAAAGGTAAAGACAAGGCGGTCTCCTGAAAGCAAGGTTTGTCACTGTTCCCAGCACTTGTACAACATGGCTGTTTTCTTTTCCCATATGCTCAACAAAGGGAACAGAGAGGTACACAGAAATACTTTGAAC
Source organism: Aythya marila (assembly GCF_965140915.1). NCBI lineage: Eukaryota > Metazoa > Chordata > Aves > Anseriformes > Anatidae > Aythya > Aythya marila. Next base: position 36,507,704 of record NC_139048.1, read on the forward strand.
AGAGAGGTACACAGAAATACTTTCAACATTTTGCACTGCCTTTGGTAAAGCAGAAAGATGGATGTAAGAAGCATGAACACTGAAAGGTAAGAGGATGTGATGATGTATTGTCATGAATGATGGATTCACAACTTCAGTCCCATAGGGCCCTGAAAAGATGATACAGAGTATAAAAATATTTTACAATCTTGCAATGCCTTTTGCAAGTTGAACTTAGAGTATTTAACTTGCTTTTATAGAAATGTTCAATTACCTGTGAAGGTCTTAAAGATAATCATAGCCTTTGTGTTTAAAATATTTCACTTAGGGATGAAGCCATTCATTTCTAATGGAAGTTATTCCAGGAAGGATATGTATACAAAAGACTGACTTAAATTTACTGAATGTTATTTGATAGAGAAAGCCCTGCTTTCATATAAGCTGAAATATGTTTTAAAGGAATTTATGGGCTAGTCTGGAACATTCGAAAAAAAAAAAAATGATTGAGCTTGCACATACTTAGCTCAAAAAGTATTTTTGATTTTATTAGTAAAATCGTAATTGTACCCAGGTAAATATAGCAACCTAATTGCCATTTTTCCTGAACACAACAAAACAAAAAAGCCCACTAATTATTTTAGTTCTTGTCATTCTCTCGGAGTCGTGGCATCCCAAGTACTGGAAGACAAATCCCTTGAGAGAGACTGCAGGAAGTTTATTCACAGCAGCAATCTCTTGTGTAAACATATCTTCCCCTGTGTGACTTGACCCGCAGAGGAAGTGAGGCACACCTACGGAAAGTGGGGCTGGTGCAGGAGCTTTGCCAGAACATGAGCACGGCTTTGAAAAGTTGCTGGGGCAGGGGGTGATTCTTACCGTGGCTGCACTGTGCAGCTTTTCATTTATCCGTTCAGGTCTTGCTTGCAATACGAGTTTGGATTGCTGAGTATTGTGTTTGCATTGCAACTGTGCAGTGAGGGCCTGTGCAAAATACAAGCTCTGTATTGCAAATAAAAATACGTTTTCTAGTTGTATTTCTCCTGAAAACTACTTAAAAAGGTAGGTATTACCCATATTCCACTTGTGTTGGAAAATAAAAAAATCAGATAAGGAAGTCTTAGTCATAAGGTCTAAATGTGGGTGAGAACTGTTCAGGTAACGTATCGTATGACTTACCAGAATATTAAACTTTATTTAGCTGTTCCTAATCTGACTTCACAAGTTAGTAAAAGACTATCATGTTTAAATTAGTTAAATATAACAGTTTCCTAATTTGTGCTTTTTTATTTCTCAGAAATCTAAAAGAAATACAAATAAATAAAAGTACAAACCATACTCCATTTATCAGCTGAAAACATCCAAAATGTGTATAGCACAATACTTGCTTATTCTGTGCAAAAGGAACCCCTCACTGGTACAACACTTCTGTGTTCCAAAAACAGGGAAATAACCTTGGAATAAACTCTCCATATTAAAGCAGCTTTTTTTTTTTTTTTTTTTTAGTTGATAAATAATGGCAAGAAAGTCTTATAAAAATAAAAGCTTTAAAATTCAATAATATATAAGTATGCGTAATGTATCTAACTGCAAAGTACATTGTAAATGCATTTTGGAAAGACAGATAATTCGCTTTTCTTGTTTTTCTTTCGTAGTTCTACACTATGCAACAATTTACCCCTAAAAGGATTAGCTACAACTGAGTTTTGATTTTGTGCTACTTAATTTAGCTCTTTAAAAGTTTGTATTGCTGGCACTTACCTCTTTTTGGTAGAGAGGAGTCTCTCTTCCTCAGCCAATTATTTTTCACTCCCTTGGGCCCTTCCCTGCTCAGGCAGCTGTACAGAAACTCTTAAGAATCTGAAAACAGTTGCTAAAGTTGGATCTGGAGCCCTTCAAGTGAGCAAAAATATTAAATTGGACTGGTTCTGTTTACTACAGCCGTACCCAAGGTCAAAACGCTCAAGACAAGATGTTTTGATCACAGGCAAAGTTTTAAAAAGATTAGAAATAAATAATACAATCATTTGGTAACTGTTTAAAGTCCATTGGATGCGGGGGACTGTAAATTGGATGGGCCATTCCCCAAGGCTTCTTTACTTCAGTCCCTCACATCTGGCTTCTCACAGGTTGTGTTTTAATGAAATAAAGTTAAAAAGTCACTGCCTGCTATGGGCTTCAAATATTAAAATATAAATACTTCACAGTTCTTTATCTTTTCTCTGTATCTGCAAGTAAATCAGTTTTGTAAATCAGTTTTTATTTCCAAAAGACACTTTTTTTTTTTTTTTTTTTTCTAAATGCCTCCATTCTGGGCAACCAGCTTGGTGGACCTTGGTCTAGGGCTCCTTGGGTGCGAAATGCATGCTCCAGTCACAGCAATCCAGATTGCTGTGGGTGTACCGGGTGCTTCTGACAACAAACAAACCAAAACAACAACAAAAAGTGTCAGTAGTTGATCATACAGAAATGCAGGATGCTTTTGAAAATTTGACTTTGTGGCTGCTGGAGTTCATACAGCAGTTTTGTAGGAGAACCAAGATGCAAAACTGTGGACCCCAACTTTGCAGCCTTATCTTCACTGGACCATGGAAGCGTGGACCATTAATTTTCATGTGAAAAGGGTTTTTGTTCAGGGTGAGCAGTGCAACAGCAGTATTCAGCGTGCTGCTTGACTGCATCTTGTTAATACAGTGTTACGTTGACACAACGCCTTTCATCCAGGATCGTAATCACCATATCGCATCACTGGTGGTGTCAACTGAGCGCTTTTAGTGCTGAATTCTGCCTTTGCCCTGAGCTGAAGAATAAGGCTTTTAGCCTGTCCTGAACTGCTCGGATGGAGCATGACAGGAGCCTGTTGGCCTTTCTGTTCTCCTCTCAGGATCATTAAGCTCACACATGGAATGGAGACTGATCTCGTGCTCGGTTCTGCTAGTCCTCCTTAAAGGCTACTGCGAGGCCACAGAAGCATTAATTGACTAATTTTGGGGATCGTTTTACACAGAACATTTTGTCATCCGTTTCGATCGCAAGCTCCGTCTTGACGTTCCAATGGATTTGAACACATCAGGAAGAGCTTTCTTGGCAGGTAAACACTTTGTGTTTATGCACAGTGCTGAATTTCTAAAATCTGGGAGGGAGGGCAGGAGCAAGACAGAAAATTTCTGTTGCTTTAGAAAACAAGAGTGATTTAACAGCTTGTTGATGACTAGAACAGCGGAAGAGCTGTCTTGGAGGTCTTCTGATCAGATTAAAAGGTCTCCATACAGGCAGGGCACTTTGCTAACAGAATTGAATACCACCAACTCTGTGGAAGAAGTGTTCACTCAGAGGGAGTATCTGTTAAATTGCAACTAATTAATTAAACACGTCTTCAACAGCAGATGTCACTGAAGCCTTAAAATTTAAGAGAGGATTTCAGAAGGCTGAGGAACTAAATAAGCAAGCCTTGGTATTACTTTAACCGTTAACATACTATGTATGTACATGTATACTACGTTATTTACTATGAGTCTCATCATTAGAAGATGCAATAAATTGATATTCTTTATTGCACTCATCATTATTACTGTTATATTTGGCTTCACCTTCGCTAAATTATGCCTATGTCAGTGGTGTTTTTTCTGTCTCCTTAAAACTGACTTTCTTATTATTAGCTCAGCTTTATCAGCAATAATATGTAGGAGGTATTAGGATAAAGAGGATTCATACTAACTTTCAATCGTAGCCTTCACAGCCCCTGATTAGGCTGGCCTGTCCCATGCAGCGCTCAGAAAAGAATCTGCTGTTGTAGCATTTTCAATGCACTCACTTAACGGCCAGCAGCGGTGTTTTTCTGCTGAGAGATGCTCGTGGCAGGCGGTGCTGTCTCCTGAGCACCGAGACACTGAGCATCAGTGAGGGACTCGGTTCAGTTGTGGGCCCTGGGGCAGCCGTACGGATGGCTGGCCCGGCTGGGGGGCTGTCTGGCTCGCCTCCCGAGCCCGGTGGGGGCAGCCAGCGGCTGGGGTTTTCTCAGCTCCCAGCTCACATTCCTGCGGGCTGCAGCCTTGTGGTTGTGTCCCCGGGTCTGGCTGCCCCACTGACCTCAATCGCTCGGGACCTAGATCTTCCCATGCTGAGACGGAGCTGCTGAGAGGGAAAAGGTGTTGGCAGGGAACCCAGAAAAGGAGTCCAGGATAAAGATATTAGAGATTAGTCTCAGCACTGTGTTAGAGTGATATTAAGCTGCTAAGTTGTCCCACTTTCCAACTCCTTTTCATAATGCTGCTTAAAATGGGAGTAATCTGACTACCTGTGTTTGTATCAGCCCTGATTGGTACAGCGTGAGACAATGAAATAATGCGTCAGCAGACTCTGATTGATTTCTCTCTGCCAGATTTTAACCTTTCCTTATACTCAGCCTGTTTCTTCACCCCGGATTAACATAATGCAAATGCAATTCAATTTTCTAATGAGAAATTGACCCAGGCTCTCTGCTGTAAAATAAAGTGAGTGGACAGTCACAATCAATTAGGGTCAGTATGGCTAAGTCAAAAAAATCCATATGGATGCCGTTATAGAACATCTACGTCTGGTTGTGTGTCTTAGAGGCTCGCATCTTTTGATTAGGGTGTCAGACCCAGGGTAGGTTATCCACGCTGAAGCTTGCATGGCAGGCGCTTAGGAGAATGAATCTACGAGCTTTCATTTCACACCCTGTTGAGATGATTTTCATTAGAGAAATTAGATGATGGTACAAATGTCACATGCTTTATTGCTAAGGCGTGTGATGTGAAAAAAGCTGATTTTTTATTTTTTCAGTGGTTGTATTAAGCTGTTGAAAAGAAATCAGTGAAGTTTCCCAAGCTCTTCTGTATAATTTGCTAATCCAAAATGTCTGAAAGCAGTATGATTCACCACAGTTGTTTAGGATGTCTAAAAATATCCAGAAGCAAGGTCAGACAAGAACCTTACGTTCAGTCCTAACCATAAGGTGTAAGGCTGTCCGATGCGATAGCGATTGAAATCTGCCCTGAGAGGTATATCCTTCACTAGGTGGTGTGAAGAGAAAAGAAATTCAGAGAGGTGTACGCCTCCCCTTCCTCCACGTGAGCACGGGTGGATGTGGCAGAAAAGCTCCCACATCTGGTGAGGTGTTTGCTGTCTTGTGGTTGAGCAGCTCTCCGCTTTCCTCTCCCTCTTCTCAGCACCTCGCAGGGCAGGGTTGGCTCTGTCCTTGTCGAAAATTGCAGACGCGGTGCCTGCTTTCCAGTGCAGTGCAGGGAGAGCAGAGCTATGCTCAGCTAACATGAATGAACAATGAATAACATGCTGAAGATTCTCAGTCTCGATCCCTATAACCTTTGTAAATCACCAGAAGACTTAGTAATGCTTCTGCCCTATAATAGAAATTTAGAAAAGGACATTCTTTATCATTCATCTTAGAAATTTTAGAGCTGCTCTGCTTTGAGAGAGAAATTCTCACCGCGTTGACCTAAGAAGATTTTCTGGCACACATATGCAGGCTGTATTTTGTACCTTTGGCTTTGGCTAAATGTTTCCAAATAATGAAAACTGCAGCTACGATTGCCTGTTGTTAGTAAAAAATCACAGGTCCAGGAGACTTCTAATTCATAGCTGTGCTCTCCAGGACCCACTGGGAACAGTCCTAGATGGAGTGCACACAAAAAAACAAAAGGGATTTAGGATTATACTGTAATATGAAGCCACAGGCCCTGTAAGACGTTGAAGATTCTGACCATCTCAATTTGTAGCTGTGTGTTTAATTGCTTCAGCTTTAAATTCTCCCAAAGGAAGGATGTATTCTTAGGCACAGAACTAAATGGGATGGTATACAGATGCTGACAAACTACATGCATCTGTGGAGTAAAATACAACTCGCATAAAGAAGTCGGAGTGAATAAAGAGCCCATGGATCACAGTGACAATAGAATTACCGAGAGGAATGAGGACACATCACAGACGATACTGTAGTCATTGTATAGGACAGCCATAAAAAAAAAAACACGATGCTATTTGAGTACAGTACATGATGATATAACTAAAGAATGGAGCACAATATACGTACCCCTATGAAGGGAGTCATATGTTTGGGTTTTCCTGAATAATGAGCGCACAGCCATTTCACTACAGCACTTCTCAGGCCTGGTTTCACGTGCACTGGGTATTAACTGGCAGTAACTGTGGTGGCTACTGAGGAAGGAGCATCTGCACATTCTCTCGCCTTGCTGCTGTTATTCTGCATCTGAAGCAAAAGGCAATTCCAAGAAATTGTTGATGTTTTTCAAATAATCAAAACAAAAAGTCTGAAAGACAACACATATATTAAAATATACGTTGATACAGAGTGCATTTCAGAACAGATCTGGGTGGCATTGTGTCCAGCTGTGGCTGGGCTATAAAGAAGGATTGTACCACATCACTAATAGGCCAAGAACAGGATCTGTAGCAGCCAGGGCAGCCGACAGCATCTTTTATGTTTGTTTTGAGACACGCCACAGTTCCCAGCACTGCAGAACGCTTCTCCAAAGCAAGGCTGCTTTGCCTGTCCTAAATTTAATCTAGTGGAAGAAATCTTTTAGATTATTGCTGTGTCCTTTACTGACCCTCAGCTCTTACCAGCAGGTCTTGGTGCCAATATCTTAATTTTTCATTTTATGCTGCTTGCTTTAACAATGTGTTCTTTGGCAGTCAGCCACGTCTACAGCACTCTACTATTAAAATGCCTGCTCTCTACTGCAGCTGTCCATTTGCTTTATGGACTGATCAGCCGGTAGAGTGTAATTTAAGAGAATAGGAATAAGTCATCGTTGAGGGCACAAAGTATCAGCAGATTCGCTGTCTGCAGGTCTGTCCTTCAGAGATTTTTGAACACGACTTGTCATACTACATGTTTATTTTTTAATTAGCGCATTACATGGAGAGGAAGAATGACTTGTCACGCTGCACACAGAGGATGAATAAAATAGTGCTGCCCTTGTGGAAATACTCTTGGTACCGAGAGCACTCAGGAGTGACACAGCTGTCAAAGTGAACACAGCACATAGTACTTGCCTTACTTAAATGTTATTACAGGTCTAGAGGGCAGGACAATTTGAATTGGTAATGGCATTAGCTTTCCCGTTTAAATAGAGCAAGAAGATGATGGGTTCTTAGGAGACACTCACCTACTAGATTTTCTCTTGTAATTACTGGGGTCTTATTGGGCCAAAGCAAGCTGTAAACTGGGTATTTGGGTGAGAGGCGTTTTACGAAATGTCCTATTTGCCTATAACAATGGATGCTAAGGGAAACAATGGAGAGAGTGGCTTACCGAACTAATGAAAACAAAAACATCGACCGATAAAACCCAAGGACTGGCTTGACATCATGTCTGGTAAACAAGGGAAGAATGGAAACAGAAATTAATGGATCATAATTGATGTGTCGGGAATTAGAGCCAACTAGCAGACGGGGTGCCGGGGGGATGACTCTGCTCCACATCTTTTCTGAAGTCATTAAAAAGTGTGGGAAGCGGCTGTGGAGGAGAGCTGGGAGGGTGGAAGGAATTTTTCTGTCATGTTTGCCATCCTTAGTATCCCTGGGATTTAGAGAAGTCCACCTGCTTCCCCCCCACACCCTGCTCATAACTGCATCGTTTCTGGGACTGATCCAGGGACATGAACTGATGAGAAAAGCCAGAGATAAGGAATACCGAGACTGCCATCTTGACCGGCAAACAAAACCTGAGAAGACTTTTCTGCTTTCCTTCTCTGCTTTATTTTTCTCCTCTCATCTTCTACTTAAAAAACAAAACAAAACAAAAAATTTGCTTTAGCAAGACATGACTTGCTCTGTCTCAATATCCCCTTAAGCTGATGGCCCGTAAAGCAGTTAAAAGCAATGACTGAAATGGCTCAGCAGTGGGGTACACTTGCCAAGTCTCAGAGTAGCCAATGTGAATGAAATGAGTGCTTGAATTCCTCCCTCCAAGAGTAAGTTGGCAAGATATATAAATAAATATATATGATATATAAATAGATGTAAAAATCAAGGCAGGAGAATGAATGATAAAAATAAGCAAACTAGTTTATCTACTACAGATCTAGTTTATCTACTTAAACTTAGGTACAAACAGGAAAGCATCAGACCTGCAATAATGATATTTTTTTTTCCCACAATAAGAAAAAAAGACAGAAGATCTTAAGTATATTCTCACTCTCCCTCTTCCCCCCGTCTATTTGTAAGCTGGCAAATACACAATTTACTACACTAATCAAAATACAGCCTCCTGCTGTTGCCTGCATTTTGATATGGAAATGTATTCTGACTTGTATGTATCATTTTACAGAACCCAGTCTTGCAGACCAAATATAAAAAACACTCTTACTAATCAGTTTCTATTCTTTCTGTTTACCATACACATTGATGAACTTTTAGTGTTAACTTCATTCCCTGCTGGCAGTGACAAAAGACCATCTAATATAGCACTTGAAACATATTATTAGCTTTTGACTGAGTAAATTTTATAAGAAATTACATCTCTAAAAAGAGATAATGGATAATAAGATCTATATCTCAAAGGAGTAGTAAAGGGAATATAGCGAGATTCAATTCGCAGTCATCAACTGGGTCACGTCTCAGTGAAAAGATGTATTATTTCTGACAGACATTATGGTCCGATGACTATTAAAAGAGCAACAGAGTAAATTTGATGATCGTAGTCCAGTCCTCAGTGGTCAAACTTCCAGTGAAAGCTGGTATTCCCAGCGGGTATTAATATTTCTGTCTTGTGACCATGTGCTCTTTATTCTATAAAGCAGAATGTTAGTAGTTTTGGTTAAAAAGGCCATAGACTAATTAGACGTGTCTTCTCCCCTGAAGAAGATCTCTTAGCTTAGAGAAGACATAATTTGGCAAGGCAATAATTTTCTTTGCGGGTGTTTCTAAATTGTGTAAAAATGAAGGATTTGGTTTTCAGCTTTCTTAATCTGATACCTTTATCATCATAGCTTTCTAAACTTGTAAAAGGCCCAAATCATCTGCCACGGAATTGTTATTTGGGGGTTGGATCCCAAAAATTATTACTTAGGGGTTGGACCCAATGACCTCTCAAGGTCCCTTCCAACTCCTACAATTCTGTGATTCTGTGATTAGCCATGCAAAGATCTGAAATAATCTATCCATATATTTGTATTCTTTTTGTTTGCTTGTTTGTTTTGTTTTGTTTTGTTTTTCACAATAACTTTTATTGTTAGACTTGTTGTTTGCCATCAGCTGTAGATGCCTTTAGTCTCAGTGTGTCTGGAAACTGCTCTCAATGTACTTTTGTACAACAACTTGGGGAAGAAAGCAGGCAGCTGAGTGGTTTTTATGATCTTTATAGTACTAAGAGATTAAGTACTTTTTTTTTTTTTTTTTTTTTTTTTTTTTTTTTTTTCCCCCAGTAAAGACCCATCCCAAGCCACAGACTAAACCAAAGTATTAATTCCATAATTATTTCAAAAGGGCAACATCATATCCCTAACACTAGGTATTCTGTGAGGGAAAATGGACCACTGTAGCAAGTGGTCATTCTGCAGGACATTTCAGAGGCATGTAAGCCTAATTTGATGAAGCTTTCTTTGCAGCTATTTATCTTTGCTTGAAAGTAAAACAAAACTACTTATGAATCAGGTTAGAAACCATCCTACTGAGGGTGATGCTATAGGCAAGGTCTTCCAGGGATGGGGAGGAGGAAGCATGACATCCATCAGGTTTGGGAAGAAAATCTTAGTGTCCATCTGAGAAAGAAGCATCATGCTGTAGTTTATAGTTTGTACTTGGTTTTGAAATGGTTATGCCACGCAAAGTTAACTTGATATCTATTTTAAAAACAAAGGTGCTGATTGATGATGAAGCCATAAATACATATGTCATTTCTTCTAAATGAGATATGTTCATTTTAACATCGAACTTGTAATTGTATTTTTACTTACTGACAAGACATAAAAATGTGAAAAACATGTAGGAAGCAGATTTTAAGGACAGTTGGACAACATTAGAAAGAGGAACATGTTTGTAAAATAAAACAATATTTTAAATGTGTGCCAAAGCACACATTTCAGTTCTACTATCAGTTAAATTTGATGAAGGATATGATTTTCCACACAATATTTTTCAAGGTGAAGGGAATTAACTTGTAAATGGTGTTGAGTATATTGCCCATGCATTGAATTTCAGGAGCAACCATAAGAAAAATTTCAGGCCACTCAAAAAGCCACCATGGTGGTTGCATCATGTGTCAGTCTTCATCTTGCTCCTCCGGTAAAGGAAGAGATACTTCTGACTCTGTAGCCTGTTTTTCTTGAAGCTATCTAACAGTAGGTAATGGAAATAACAGACACTGAATGCTAGTAAAGCAGTTTGAGTTTTGCAAAGCAATAAGGCACTGATGTGAGAAAGATAATCTAACTCATAATTCATCTTTTATACCTGTATTACTATTAAATGTGTAGTATGTCTTGGTGATTTACACTGTTGGGGCTGCAGGCAAAATGATAATGTTTCCCAGTATGCCCTTAACCAAAATTTCAATGTTTAAAATTTATTTATGGAACCACATTCATTTAAGCAATAATTCTGTAGATTCACTGTGCTTAAGTCAAAAGCTTCTGAGGATGGCAAATGCCTGCAGATCCATCTTGAGCTTACAGCAAATAAGTGTATCGAATGCATTCATTTAAATTGTATTTCACATACAGATTTCCCCACGCTGGTACTGAATCTACAGCGTGCACCTGGAGGAGTAGCCCAGAGCTAGGAGTATCACAGGACTGCAGATCCTTGCTTAAGCTTTTTTTTTTAGAAAGCCAGTAACCTTGGGCACTGATGTATTAAAATTGCCAGCTACGTTCTGCTTTTAAAATGACAATAGACTTCCATGACTCATGAAATGGCACAGAAGACTGTACCAGCACCTGTTTCTTCAGTGACTAACAGACAAGGAGATTTACATGTAGCCGTAAGCGTCGGAGCAGAAAATAGATCTGAGGGCTATTGCGCTTCTATCTGATACATACATTTTAATTCATTCACTGAATATGCAAACTATACGTTTAGCTAAGTGCTTGTACTTGGCCTCAGGTGTAAGATTGTAGAGATCGCAGCCGTGTCTCCCCTGCGACGCTCTGCTGTATCCATCGAGGCAGAGGATGCCCCTGCGTTAGCATAAGGCATTAAAAGTGACCTGAAGCAACTGCAAACTGGGGAGCTGCACCACTTCAGGGGAAAACAGCAGGCCTATTTCTGTTACTTCTGTCTTCAGTATTTCGTGAGACCTGATCTTTTATCATCAAAATTGCTGTTTCTTTCTGGTCTGAAAACCCTTTTTCTGTCTCAAGTTGTATTTTTTTTGTTTCCTTATTTCTGATGTCTAATTCCCCTCTGTTTTCTCCCACCTTTGGACCACTCCAGGTCATCTACATCCAGATAAATACTGTTTAATATTCTTATCTTCAATCTGGACAAATAAGGCTTAATATTCTTATCTGCAGCTCTTTCTATGCTTTTGCTACTTCCCACAAAATCAAAAGACTGCTAGGATGCCTAGACCATAACAGAAGTACAGCCCCAGGGAAAACTGAGGTTCATTTCTGCTAGCTGGAGTCTGCACTACTACTCATGATTTGGGTGCATCAGCAGCACATGCTACCGCTTCCTTAGTATTGAAATGTGGCCCTTTAAATGCACAGTATCGCGCTACCACTGCCAGGAGGAAGGGCACAGTTATTTATTTAGGTGATTAGGACTGTAAAGAATTCTATCCTAAAGAAAATTAACATTAGAACCTTTTCCCCCATCTACGTTCTGTCATTAAGTCCTTTGGAATCAGTAAGAGAATTTCAGTTGCTGAATTTCCACGTTAATGAGGGTTGTCATCTGAAAAATTTCGCAAGAGGTAATAAGAAGGTATCTCTTTTAAATGAAAATGCCTCCAAATCTCTTTTCCCTCTGGATACCACAGTGTGTCTTGAGTTAATTATCATTAGAAATTCTGCCTCTGAAACGAGAACTTATTTTTTTAAGTGCTTTCTGATGAACGTGAAGGAAATGATATTCCATGCAGTGGTGTGTAACACTATCTCATTTACACAGCAGCTGACTCTGGAGTCTTAGGAGGAATTTAATACTATAAACATACATGGATGCCTGCCACTGCAGGCACTGGAAGAACCACCCTCCAGGTGGTCCTGTTTTCACTTTGAGGAGAATATTCCCCTTTTACCAAGCTCCTCCTTTACATGTAGGTGCTGTGTTCAAACCCAGCAGCTCTCCTTGTGTTACTGATCAAACTATACAATATTTGGCCTCATTTTTTATTTTTTTTTCGGTATATACAGTCATGTTGCCAGAGTATCATAATGTTCTTGAAAAAGGATTGCAGTGGATTATAAAAATGCAGCATAAAAATAAAATCAGATGTCTGAAAAACGCTTGCAATCAAATACCCAGTTCAAAGTGATATTAAGAGATGGAGGAAAGCCAGGCATTCCATAAAAGCTTATCCACCTCTCTGTGCATTCTTTGTAGGTTCACTACTTTCTAAGTGCTTATTTGCTACCACTTTCATTATGTGCATCACTGCGGTCTGAGTTAGTTCTGCACTTTAGCTGCATTCTCAGTGGAGGTTTCCTTTTGCTTGTTTGTGTTGTCTTCTTTTCCTGCATCTCTGAGAATCACAGGCATCTCAGTCACGCCTGTTTAATCCCCACCAGTTAGGTGAATATCCCCCAACGTTTCTTATTTTACTCATGGTTATTATTGTTACAGCTTCCTTACATTAAGTGTATTGGATTTTATGTTCTTTCTCCACACCGCTTCGGTAGGGCGTAGAGTTTCATGCTGGGTGTTGCGTGGTTTGGTCATAAACACCCTGATCTGAAGTGAGGAACAGCGGATTCCAGCCCTGCCTCCGCCACCAGCTTGCCGGTTTGACCCTGGCACCTTCTGTACCTCGGTTTATTTGAAATGAATTAGAAATAGCCTTACCCCTGCTGAAACCTGTTCAGAGGATACGCTCATGTTTGCAGCGCACCAGGAGTTCCCTGACTACGAAGGATCTAGAGGGCAAAGTATTTTTGATAGCTACCTTTATGGTGAGGCAGGAAGAGCAGCAGTTCTACCCGCAATTTTGCATGTAAGTTTTGGCCTGCCAGCATTTTCTAATTGATTTTTCATAATGTGGATTGCAGACATATTTTTAGCCATTAAAATGCCAGTCATGCTGCTTAGAATTTGTCCTTGAGCCTTGTGACAACCATCTGAAGCATATCCACTATTATTTATTGCATGCATTTCTAAAATAGTTCAGTCTCTTTCCAGCTTGCTGCTATCTCCAGTTAGTAATTATTAACTCAGAGAAAAACACCTTCAGCATCTCCTGGTTAGAAAAGCCTTCTTAGCAAGCAAAACCTTGCTTAGTCTCTTACTGGATAGATCAGCGATTGAATCTCTGGTGCCGGTATTTCTGTCAGAATCTCTCAGGACAATGCCTTAGAAGTCCATGAACCAAGGGCAGGCACCAGCTTATAAGAATAAAATTTCTCCTATTTTGCCTTTGCGAGAATCCAGCTTTCTTACTTGCCAGGAAAGCAACTCCTCAGCACTCATTGCAACTGAACTAGGTTTGATTTTAACAGAAGTTTCCAGAAAGATCCAGTGGTAAGGAAGGACCTTGGAGAGAGTGAAGGCTCATCCTCCAGCTGGTGTTGAGGCGGGCCAACCAACCCCACCTGGAGGAGCGATCGCTATCAGCCTGTATAAATTAGCCCAGGATTAGCTCCAATAGCCCAGGATTGCTGTGGAGGAATCATCCAACTGTCTACTTAGATTGTCCAGGTGATTCCCAACGTTTTTAACACATACACATATATATCAGGGTACATGTAAAAGTAACATTTTATATAAATATGTTTGTGTTCATACACATGTTTATGCATGTTTAAGCATAATTTTCCTGAGTAACTAGAGCTAACAAAATAAAGAAAAAAGGGGAAGGAGTAAGTATAAAAGAGAAGAAAAATCCTTGTAAGATACATAACATTTTCTGATATAATATTTCATGGTTTTATTCAAGTGACTACAATTTTGAGAAAACAGTGTAACTGTACTTAACGTTCCAGTGGAGCTCTGAGACATTCAGTTAATTATTGAGCTACCCTGGTTAAGTTGGTCACGCAAATTCAGATAAGGTCAGCTCTTTCCTCGGTGCACATGTTACTGCCATGTGCACAAAGAGAGGAAAAGCAATTGCATCTTTTAATCTGCATCTTTGAGCTCCTTGTTTTTCATTGCCATTTAATACTGAAAATGTAATCGAATCACTGAAAAATGGAATTTCAACTTTGATTTTTTATCTTTGGATGCTTTCACGTGTTCAGACAAGAAAGATTAGGGTCAAATATATACAGGGAGTAAAACTGTTTCTGAAGTCCTGAACTGTATTTTGAAAGTGCTGTTTGCTATTGGAACAGTCAGCTTGTTTTTGTCAGTTTTTTTTTTTGTTATTTTTTTTTTTTTTTTACATCTCAAATTTCATTGAAACTAATAATTTGCATATAAAAATTTAATATGATTGAAGAAGTATTCATGGAAAAAACATCACTTTGAGTTAATTCCTTTCTGCAGTCTGCTTCAGCTATGAATCAAGTTTCAGAAAATGTGCAATTCCTCTTAAAAGGATCCTCTCTGGGTTGAGATAAATGAGAATGAATTAACCTCAATACTTTCAGTGATATATTTTCTCATGAAGTTGCCTAGTCAGTGGGAATTTTCCCTACGAAGGGAAGATAGGATTAATCTGCGAGTCTATCCTAGGTTTCTTGTGAAGTGTCACCATATTTCAGAATATCTGTCATTGGAAAAAATAGTATTTAAAGAAACAAAATTATTTTCTCATAAAGATAATATTGGACACTCCTTAATCACTCTAAAGCTGAGTATCATGTGTTACAATGAAACATGAGGAGGTAATGCAAGGGGACATCGTATAATCAAGCTGTTTTTAGGACTGGTAAAATCATTGGCAGTCCTAGTGGAGAGGATGACTAGAATTAAACTGGTGTGTTTCTCTTAGCTGTCTTGTCACTTCAAGGTGGGGATTAATCAGTGGGGGTATAAATGAGCATCTCTGTTACAAATTTTGCATTTATTTTTGTGCTAACAGCATGTACAGATGTGGTCACCGCACCAACATGTATCTTTTGTCTTTTCTAACCAATTTTTGAATGAGGCTCAAAAGGACCAGGTTCTTTGCTTCTGGCTGCTGAGTGATGCTGACAATCTCTCCCTGTTAAGATGAATGCTGTCAAATGAAAACAAATACATACATGTGATGTGCTTATTTATGTATTCTTTTGCTATTTGCTTTATGTTTTATTTCTTAATATGTATAGCTGTATTGCTTTGTTATTCACAGCATTGTAGGCTGCTTATAAGTAGATTATTACTTCTGCGTATCACAAGATTAAAGACCATAATGGTATTGTAAAATGGAGGACACTAGCTATACAAACAAAAAGACTGCATTTCATCTTTATTAAACTTTTTTTTTTTTTTTTAAAAAAAAACAGTTTAAATAGCACAATCCTTTAAAAAAACAGTTTAAATAGCACAATCCTTTTTTTTTTTTTTTTTAAAAAAAAAAAAAAAAAAAAAAGGATTGTGCTATTTAAACTGTTAGTAAATAGCAAAATTTACCACATCAATCAGCTTAGGACAAGCATTCATTTAGAACCGGATCTTTTACGATGACGTTTACATGAAGATAAGTGGTACAATGCCAAATATATTTAAATGTTTTTATTGAGTCTACAGAGATTTCATTGAATTCCAGTCAACTTTTCTCATTATATTAAATTTGGAGGGAGTTATTAGAAACATAAGTCTAAATTATTTTTTCTACTGTGTCACTGAATGGCGTCTTCATAGGTTGGATTTAAAAAAAATCCCAAACACACTAGATAAATTTCCGTAACAGTGTCACTAATGGAAAGATATTTTTTGAGTACTGAGATTATCAGTCAACATTTCGGTTACAAAATATGGGGCAAAATGTATATCCAGCCTGATTTAGAATCATTTTTATTTATACAAAAGGATATAATTTCCATACGTATACCTCAGGCTGAAATAACAGCTTTTACTTATGTTTCAGAATCCTGAAGCTTCCTACTGACTCAATGGAAATGTTAGACATTTGTATTCCTTGGGGCTTTCAGCGTATGTGAATACAAGCTAAGTTGGAATAAAAAATAAACTGTACCAGGCTTAAATGAAATATATACTAATTTGCTTTAACAGATACTGAGGGAAACGTATTGAAAAATAAATGAAATACAGCATATTTGGATTTTAGACATGTACAATATGATTTTAATTGCTGTCTAGAAATGCTTTTGCATGTTTGTGAAGGTGACATACTGTAGAAATATGGCCACTGAAGACGTGCAGAAAAAAATGGCAGTATTTTACAAAGTAGTTTCAAATAGATTGTTTAAGTAGTTTAACTAGACTGATTAAGTAGTTCAACTAGTCTCTTAGACCTAATCAGGTCTACGTTATTTACACTAGCAGAGTGTTTTGAAGCATTATGGGTGGTTAGCGCTTAGAAGAATAGTCAGGAATAGTCAGCATGGATTCACCACGGGGAAAATAATGCTTGAGCAGTTTGATGGCCTTCTATGATGAGATGACTAGCTGGGTAGATGAGGCGAGAGCTGTGGATGTGGTCTGCCTTGACTTCAGCAAGGCTTTTGACGCTGTCTCCCATCACATCCTCATAGACGAGCTCAGGAAGTGTGGCCTAGATGAATGGGCAGTGAGCTGGGTCGGCAATTGGCCTGACAACAGGGCTGAGAGAGTTGTGCTTAGCGGCGCAGCGCCTAGTTGAGGCCTGTAGCTAGGGGTGTCCCCCAGGGGTCAGTGCTGGGTCCAGTCTTCAACTTTTTCATCAACAACCTGGAAGATGGAACAGAGTGCACCCTCAGCAAGTTTGCTGTCACAAAGCTCGGAGGGGTGGCTGACACCCCAGAGGGCTGTGCTGCCATCCAGAGGGACCTCGACAGGCTGCAGGGTTGAGCCGAGAGGAACCTCATGAAGTTCAACAAGGACAAGTGCAGGGTCCTGCACCTAGGGAGGAATAACCCCAAGCACCACTACAGGCTGGGGGCTGACCCGATGGAGAGCAGCTCTGCAGAGAGAGACTTGTAAGTCCTGGAGCACAGCATGCTGGCCATGAGTCAGCAATGTGCCCTTGTGGCCAAGGAGGCCAAAGGTACCCTGGGCTGCATGCAGGAGAGTGCTGCCAGCAGGTCAAGGGAGGTGATCCTGCCCCTCTGCTCAGCTCTGGTGAAGCCACACTTGGAGTACTGTGTCCAGTTCTGGGCTCCCCAGTACGAGAGGGACACGGAGCTAATGCAGCAAGTCCAGGGGAGGGCTACAAAGCTGATGAGAGGACTGGAGCGCCTGTCGTATGAGGACAGGCTGAGAGAGCTGGGCCTGGTTAGCCTGGAAGAGGGGAGACTGAGGGGAGACCTCATCAATGTGTACAAATATCTGAGGGGAGGGTGTCAAGAGAATGGAGTTGGGTCTCTTTTCAGTTGTGCCCAGTGACAGGATAAGAGGTTCTGGCTCGATATGAGGGGGCACTTCTTTGCTGTGAGGGTGACAGAGCCCTGGGACAGGTTGTAGAGTTGCCTTCTCTGGAGATACTCAAAACCCGCCTGGGTGCCATCCTGTGCAATGTGCTCTAGGTGGTCCTGCTTGCCGGGGGGTTGGACCAGATGATCTTCAGAGGTCTCTTCCAACCTTGGCCATTCTGTGATTGTGTGAGTCTGTAATGCTTCCTTTTCTGAAGTTATTATTCAAAAAAAAGCTATGCATTCTGTGGAAAGCCTGCATCTTATGATTGAGGCCATATAGGCATTATGGCACGTGAGCTATAGATAAAAAGGTGGTTGTACCACCACTTCTAGGTCAGTACATGAAGCTTATGTGCCCCCCTTGTGTTAGTACAAGATTTCCTAGTCTTCTGCTCTACTGGAAAGTGTGATGAGAGGAAACAATTTGTTCCTTGATCTGTTTTACTATGCCCATTTGGGTGCCGGCCCAAGAGCTTCATCTTTGAAGCTCCGTGGTCATTTTATGAGCTTATATTTAAAGTATTTGGGTTGAGGAAATACCTGCCACTGAGAAATACTGTGCCTGAGAAAAGGGAAGGTAACTGAGAAGTGGGGAACGTAAGAAGGCCTCAGTGAACCTGTAATATAATTTCTGTTAATTTTGGGACGGAAAAGAAGTTGGAGGGAATTTCGGTGGGAACAGTAAAGTTGTTCTGTTGAACAAAGTATTGGGACGTCAAATCTGTGCTAAGGCTGCTGAGGTTTACATTAATGCTCAGAAACTGAGAAGGACCAAAGAAAGGATGACTGTGTGGTCACAGCAAGGACGCCTGACTCGGGAAAGCTGAGCTCACTTCCTGGCTGCGCTATCTCTGTAGCCTTGTGCGAGAGATTTAATCTCTCTCCATTTTTATTTATTTTCCCTTCCTGTACCACAGGGGAGTGATTACAACACGCACACCCAGCCGGGAGGCTGCACGCAATGGGTGCCTACGGCAGGGCTGTCACTGCTCCCCCCCAGCACGGCTCCCTCAGGGCGCTGCTGCAGGAGGCGGGCGGGGGCCGCCCGCGCTGACGTCGGGCTGAGGCGAGGGGCGCGGCGGGGAGGCGCCGAGCATGCGCAGAGGGGCGGCGCGCCCCGGCGGCGGGGAGGGGCGGGGCGGGGCGGGCGGTACCTGAGGGCGCCGCGCTGAGGCGCTGAGGGGCGGGGGGGGCGGCTCGGGCCCGGCGCGGTGCGGCGAGGTGCGGTGCGGCGGGGCGGTGAGTGCGGCCCGGCCGGGACCGGGGCCGGGGCCGGGGCCGGGGGAGGGTGCGGGGAGCCCCGAGCGAGGCAGGGCAGGGCAGGCAGGGAGCTGAGGGCGTGAGGCTGGGGGCTGGGGAGCGCTCCCCCCGCAGCTCCGGGCCATGAGGCGGCGGCGGCCCGGCCCCGCGGGCACGGGGGCAGGAGGTAAGGGGCGGCGGCCGCGGGGGGCTGCTGCGGCCGGGAGCCGCTGGGAATTGCGTTTTTGGGGGTAAAATGCTTTGTCACGGCCGGCAGCTGCGTGTGGGGATGCGGAGCCCCGGGGCTGGGATGCACCCGCGGGCTGGGGAGGCCAGCGCCGAGCGCTGCCCCTGGAGCTGCGTGAGCATCCCGCTCCTGGAGACACGGCGCCTCTAGAGCAGAGCTGCGATCCAGGGCTGAGAGCAGAGGTGCGATCCGTGCCTGCAGCTGGCACCTCGCACCATAGCAGCCTCGCTGCTTGGGCGCCAAGAGGTGCCGAGTGCGGTCTGCTCATCGCAGGGCTGCAGGAATGCTGCACGAATAGACCTCTACCTTGCGCCTTATTGCTCGTGGCACCTCGTGTTTCTGCGTTTAGGCAATTAATAATGCATACGAATGTGTGGGAATATGAATAGTGATGATCTCCGTGCGCATAATGTGCTCGTTTAGCATAGTGTTGTGCTAATGGGTAATCCCATTTAATGGAACTGCTGGTGTAAAAGCGTGCGAGAGTAAAACCTATTACTTTTGGACCTGATCATCCCTTAAGATGGATTGGTCACTTGCAATAAACCCGTTACGTAGAAGAGCTGGCACAGGCTCTCTATCTGGAGAGCCATCAGGCCTTCCGTCCTCAAATGAGCATCGCTTGCCTGAAGTTGTTGGCAGGATGCAGCTCTGTGAAAATGGAGACAGGGCAAAAGGTACCAGTTATGGCAGCGATCATGGTATTGTCTTTTTGCCACTGTTTGGAAACGTAAGCAGCAGTGCCCTCTTCCTAGTTAGAAGCTTTCAAGCCCGGTTAAGTTCCTTGCCAATAGGGATGCTAAGAAGATCAAAATACTAATGGTGCTTGTGATAATTAGGTTTAAAATCCTGTATTGTGTTTCAGTTGAAGCAATAAAAAACCTTATGTAAATCTCTGTATACCTGAATACATGGATGTTTGAGTAAAGTCAAGACAGTGTTATAATAACTATTCCAAAGATGCTTAGCTAGGCAGCGTGGGTCTTTCTGTTTCTTCCTATCTCTGGGACACAGACTGAAACTCACTTCTAAACTTCAGTCAAATTAGGTGCATTTTTGAAGGCATTCTGAGAATATTGTATCCTCCTTAGTCCAAAGTTACTTCATTTCCAGAGCTGCAGAGATCTGGGCTTCACTTGCTAGCTATCCTCTATCCTAGAGGGGAGGATTCAGCTGGAACGGTTCTGTGGATTGTCTCCTCTAGTAAGTGAAGCAAGAAAGTCTCCTTGAGTTGGGGGATGCTTATCTCTGGTCACATGGGGAATTGGTGTCACGAGTTGTCAGTGAAATGCCTTTCCCACTGGAAAGATTGCTGGGATTTTCGTGAGCACTTAGCCCGTGATGACTCGAGGTAGTGTTCTGTGGAGTGCGTTGTAATGGCTCTGATTGAAGCAGAAGTATGGCTAATGTTGGCAAGGTTCAGCCTGCACAAAATGTCCTAGTCTCTTAGCCAGAGGAAAATAGCTGATAAAGGTTTACTTTTATGTGGTGGATGAGCAAGTTTTCGGTCTCGAATAACCCTTAAATTGCAAATGACTTCTGAAATGCATAAGAACTCCTGTGTTTTTAGCCTAGGTGGCTTGTGACACACACAGCACAAGTTCAGTGTCATGGGAGGATGTCCTGAACACCCCGCGTTCTCTTGACTCAAATATTGTGTATGCTTTGAGCTGGAGACTCAGGCTCTACATCGATGCAGAGATTCTCCCTAGAGTCTGAATCAGTGTGATACACAGTTTATTTTTGTGAATCATATTAAAGATAGAAAATCAGGTCTAAGTAAATCCTCATCTTCTATCATATTATTACATAGGCATGTGAATCTGTATCTTTGATGATTTGGAGGAAGCTATGACTTTCAACTGACCTGCATCCCAGCAAGGCAAGCTTGCATAGGTTTAAGCTTTGCAAGGCCTGAGCTACAGCTGTTAGTAGCAGGAGACCTGAGGAAAGCAGCAGAAGCTTGCATCCTGCACAGCTTGTCCATCAGACATATAAAAAGCAAACCCAAACCAAACAACGACAAAACAGAATGCCCCAATCTGTGTAAATCTGTTCATTGTGGAAGTGCTCTGAAATGGTAATGTATAAAAATAGTGCTCTACCATGAATAAATTTGAGATACTGAGTAAACAAAACAAATTGTACGCATCACCTTCCTTTAATTTTAAACAGTGCATGAGCACAGATGACCATGGCTGCGTAATTTAATAAGATAATGTGGGAGAAACAGGTACTGGTAGGAAAGCTCTGCAGGAGGATCTGGATAGGCTGCACCGATGGGCTGAGGTCAACTGCATGAAGTTCAACAAGGCCAAGTGCCGGGTCCTGCACCTGGGGCGCAATAACCCCAAGCAGAGCTACAGGCTGGGAGAGGAATGGTTGGAAAGCTGCCAGGCAGAGAAGGACCTGGGAGTGATGGTGGACAGTCGGCTGAATATGAGCCAGCAGTGTGCTCAGGTGGCCAAGAAGGCCAACGGCATCCTGGCTTGTATCAGGAACAGCGTGACCAGCAGGGCTAGGGAGGTGATCGTCCCCCTGTACTCAGCTCTGGTGAGGCCGCACCTCGAGTACTGTGTTCAGTTTTGGGCCCCTCGCTACAAGAAGGACATCGAGGTGCTTGAGCGGGTCCAGAGAAGGGCGACGAAGCTGGTGAGGGGCCTGGAGAACAAGTCCTACGAGGAGCGGCTGAGGGAGCTGGGCTTGTTCAGCCTGGAGAAGAGGAGGCTCAGGGGCGACCTTATCGCTCTCTACAGGTACCTCAAGGGAGGCTGTAGCGAGGTGGGGGTTGGCCTGTTCTCCCACGTGCCTGGTGACAGGACGAGGGGGAATGGGCTAAAGTTGCACCAGGGGAGTTTTAGGTTAGATGTTAGGAAGAACTTCTTCACTGAAAGGGTTGTGAGGCACTGGAACAGGCTGCCCAGGGAAGTGGTGGAGTCACCATCCCTGGAAGTCTTTAAAAGACGTCTAGATGTAGAGCTTAGGGATATGGTCTAGTGGAGGGCTGTTAGCGTTAGGTTGAAGGTTGGACTCGATGACCTTGAGGTCTCTTCCAACCTAGAAATTCTGTGATTCTGTGTGATTCTGTGATTCTACAGGTCAGTTTCTTTCAATTTCTTAGAGAAACTGTTTCACGTGCAAATTATTATATAATCAGTATCTATGGCTCCAGCATTTTAAAAGGCTGGCCTTGATGGGTACATACAAATCTAACTGCTAATCAGAAAGTCAGTCAGAAGATACAAAATACTCAAGGAAGTTTTGTCGGTCTGTAGTTATAAATATGTTTATTTGTTATGCTGTGGCAGACTTGCCAAGTTACTTGGTACTACAGTATTCTTCCAGAGTTTGGTGTTCTGATAGGAAATTGATCTGTAGGAATCGAATCACAGACAGAAGCTGTAAATGTCCAGCACTAACGAAATGGAATCCCATAGCAAGAGAGTGGTACACTGAAGCTGTGGTTCAAAAATAAGCAAGCTTCAGCTGAAAGCTATTATATGCTTTTATGTGGCTGCAGTGATTTTGGTTAAGGCTGGATGTTGAAGAAAAGTCAAATTTAACTTCAGAGAATACAAGCAACCTAGTATCTTCTTGAAAGCACAGATATGGAACAGATTGATCCATGTAACTGGTTTGTTTGGTAGTTAGGAAGGCAGAAATCAGTAGCCAGTTCTTGTAAGGTGGGGCATTTACAAGTAGTGTTCCACAGGAGCGTGTGCGAGGATTCCTGTATCTCAAATGACCTGGCAAACGAGGTGAATGATGAGCTGACATGAGCAGTGTTCTTCAAAGTGTTGAAAAGATTATGTGGTAGAAAGACCTGCAGCAAAACCTTATTGCTTCTGCTGGTTGTTTGCATATAAAGTGGCATGTAAAACCAATCATAAACATTGAGATACGTCTGTGGGAGAGAAGAACAATCCTAGCTTTGTGCATAAACAAATAGGGTATGGGTTGGGTTTTGTCACTCTGGGATGAGATTTGTGGGATTATAATACATAGCTAAAAAAATAAACTTATGGGTCCGTGTCAGTTAGAAAAAAAACAACAACACTCAAGTATCATTATGTATCGTTATGCCATTCCATAAATTCGTTTGTGCCCATGCTTGGAGATGGGAACTGTAGGCATTCATGGTTCCTGTTCCAAAATCTGTGTGCTAATTAATATATGTAAGAGAGAGTGTTTTGAACCCAGAAGAGTAAAAAGATGGTTTGAGGAGGTATGATGTCCTCCTAGGACTTGCAACCTTGGAAAAAAGTGATGATCCAAAACCCGAGAAATATGATTTGTTTAATACTTCAAGCTTATGCAGGGTTTGCTTTGTTTCATGAGAGAAGTTTAAGATTTGCTCTGTCACTCCATTTTCAAGTCTCTCTTTAATCCAGCAGTAGCTGATTTAAGAATATATTTTTCTTTGTCTGTAGCTGAGGTTTGACGTTCTTTTCTTAATATCATGGTCTTCTGACAAGAAATGAGCCGAGTTAAAATAGCACCGGCAGCATATAGAAAGGGAATTCCTACAGTTCTCTTCCCTCTACCTACCTGTTGTCTTGTCTGGTCTCATTCAGTTGTTACCTGTGAACCTCTGAGGCTTATCTCAGTAGCAGTGTCTAGGAATTGTGTGCTGTCTCCTTGAGTTATCTGTACTTGTCCTCCAGCTTAACCTGGAACTAAACTGCTTACTTATTCACCAGGAAGAATGGGTGTGTGTGAGCTGGGGGGAGGAAAAATCTGACACATGGCTGGTAAGCACAGCCAAGCTGCGGATAGAAACTGATGGGAAATCTTGATTTTAAGATACCTACGTGGATAAAGTGCTCAAATGTGGTTTGTGCAGGTAGCACTGCTTCCATCATTAGTTGTTGCACAGTCAATAAAACAATGTATTAAGCAATATCTGTTCGTGCAATCAGAAGGGGTTTTAGCTCAAGGCAATTCGGTGTTCCTGTTTGGAGACCTTGCCTCAGATGAATAAATGAACTGGAGGAGAAGGATGGACAAGGTGAGAGGACAAGAAGGGCTGTTTCCATTTGTAATCAGTTACATTCCGTGCTTCATTTGGCTTCCAGCCTGCCTGGTCTTATCAGCAAGAAAATCCTGCTCCAGGTAGCATCACTAAATAGTGAACAGAAAACAGTAGCCAGCAGCTGGCTCTTTGGGTTGTTACTGAAGCAGTGGTGAAGTAAATCTCTCCGGGTAGAGCTACTGACCAGAGTGGGTGTGTTTGAATCCTTGGGTGGCAGTGGGTAGGTTTGAGGGAAACGGCACACTCATCTTCACCAGTGTTCAACTGCGCAATGGGGAATGGTTCTTCTGTAAATGCATGTGTTTTGGACTTAAACCTTTGGTTTTAAGGTAACAGATTCCAGTGTGTTCATGGTGTATCTGTGAGTGAAGCATTTGCTAGACAACAGCGAATAAATCCCACTTGTTTGCAGAATGGCGTCGCTCTGCCTCTTGAGTTCTGACACAGAAGCGATTTGTCTCAAGAATAAATTCAGGAAGATTGAAGTGACCAACGTGAAACGTTGCTGGGGGAGTAACACCATCTGTGAGCAGAGCAGAACACAGCCTGTTCCTGGTATCGGTTGCTTTGATGCTGACACGATCACCACAGTCTTCGAGAGGAGGAGCTGAGACCTGCTGTTTCACTTCTACTCTTGTGTTCTGGCCTGTAGTCCCTGGGATTATTCAGTCAATCTTAGCTATAGAATAAAACTTAATTAGCCTTCATGACATAGATGGTGATGTCAGCTTTAAAACTTCTCTGAAAGGCTTTTGCCGACATCTAACGAGGAAGATAAATGTGTCACTCCTTCCCCTCCCTCCCCCGATTATTTACTTTCCAGGATAGAAGTCTTGCCAAACAGCGACGTGTGATGAGACTGCACAAAAGAGTAACTTAGATACAGATGTGCCTCATAGCTACGGTACCTGGGGGGTGTGCTTGCAGAGCAGGACAGCTCGGCTCTTCCCCTCTGTGTAGCAACAGGGCTGTGTCTGTAGGTCGCGGGGCACTGGAGCTGTGTGGCAGGCAGATGGGGTATGTCTCTCCCTAGTTTGGATTTCCCCTTTTCTTTTTACCGTCCTTGTGAATTTGGTAACAATCTAAACCAAATAACGTCATCAAAGAATTGAAGCAAATAAAGACTCTTTGTATCTCCTCACCAAGGATTTTGAAAACAATACGTATTTCGCAAGCTAAGTGTTTAAGCCACCCTGCTGAAGCTGGTCGGTGTGACTCACTTTCTAAGGCTGAATCTGTTGTGCCCTGGGAGGCTGTTCTTTGTTGTGTAACAAATGAAGCAGTCTACCTAATCTAACTGTTTGTAGCATGTGTGTTTCCACTGGAGCCAGGTGTATCAGTCACGATTATGTCAATCGCTTCTGATTTATTACAGTGCATCTCATCCTCTTGTAATGCTTTGAAACGTGTTCTTGCAGTCAGCACACTTACTGTAGCACGCTTATCAGCTCTGCCTTGTTCTCTGGGTTTCTAAAGAAAGCTGTGCTGGTTTGGATCTTCCGTTTTGAGGAGCTGGTTATGCAGGAAGCACGTGGTGTTTCCAGCTGCAGGTACAGAGTTGACACTGCTAGTTCAGACTGAACAGGACGTGGCTCTGCTACCTTCTGGTGAAGGATCAGAGGAATGCAGGAAAGTGAATTTAAGGAAAGCCTTATGTCCATCGGTGTCTCAGTCACCTTTAGTTCTTACTAAAGGAGTTTTCCAGAGATTTGCCAGAAGCCTGATCACACCTATGTTTCACCTCAGCTGTGGCCAGAAGAGTCAGCCTCTTGGAGAAGGGTGGAATTGGTGGCTCTGTGAAGATGCCTCAGAGAGCTGGCAGCTTCAGAGGCACGGTGTGTGCCTCTGCAACACTTCACTCGCTGCCAGCTGACCCCTGCCCCTGAGAACAGGCTGCCAGCCAGGAATGCAGGAAATAGCAAATACCATTGGATTTCACTTCTCGTTTATGAATGAACTGTAATGTTTGTACTATTTAAGAGGAATGTGATGGGAATTTAAGCAAAACGCAAGAATTTCAGGTTTATTCTTTCTGCAGGCTCTGAAATTTTCTTTTTGTTGGCGTAAAATACCGACAGCTCTTTGCAGTATCATCTTCCTTCTGTCCTTTCTTTGTCCTGAAGCTGCTCCCTTGTTGCAGCTGGCTCAGCCTCTAGGTGTTGACTGCCACGTGCCTCAACAGTCTGTTGTAAGAACAGTGAAAATCAGTGCAGGTTTACTTCTATGAGAAACCTTAGCAGAGGTTTCGCTTTTCATGGAAATTCATATGATTTTCAATAAAATTTTAAAGTATTTATGACAACTTTAATTCTGTTTGTTGTTCTTGTTTTCTTTTTTCCTATTTTTCAGGTTCTTTTCTATGCCCTTGTGTAGTGCTGTGACTGAGTTTTCACTAGAGGAGATAGTTCAGGTTTCCGCGGGAGGAATGTTTTCACCCTCCTGTCCATGTTGTTTACATGCATACAAAAGTGCTTTTGCTTTCCAGTGAAAAACCTTTTCGTAAGGTTCGTAGGAAATTTTGGCTTTGAAAAAGTATAGTCTCCATTTGACCGTTGCGTAAAGCTCAGGAGGGCAAACTATTACAGAGCAGAAATGTCTAGCAGATAGCAAGTAGCTCCCCCCTTCCCTTGAGGTGCCTGATACTCAATGTAAGTAGCATTAATGGTGGAGTGAACTGTGAGTGTGGCCCTAAGGGACATGAATTAAGTTTTTGACTCTGAAAGTATTCTAGTAGCTTTCCTCTACAAAAATAGAGCTGCATTTTCCTGTTACTTCATCTTCAGTAAGCACTTATGTCCTCTAGCCGTACAAAATATTAAGAATCCATATTCTGATGAGTAACAACAATGCTTATTTTTAAACTGCAAGGAAAGCCACATCTTTCTGTTGTGTTGACCGAATATGTTGCTCAGGCATACGAGAATCCCGGTCTCTTTGTGATGTCTGTATTCTTTCCTCTTTCCATCTCCATTCATTATCATCCTCTGCTTTTGTTCCCTGACCTAGTGTGTGCTGATGGTGTCGTAGTTCAGCACGAGAGCAGCTTGGGTGGCTGCTGTGCGTGGTGTCGGATACAACAAACTTCACATGTGAGTAGAACATCTCCACGCCTACAGGTGAGGGAGGACGAACAGAAAAGGACTTCCCTCTAGGCTCTTGAGTCTGGGGAAGGAATCCTACAGCTTCGAACACAGAAGTTAAATAAAACAGCATTATTAAGTGCCTTGTGATTTCATACCGTACTTTGACCATTGTACTCTCAAAGGATGAGCTGTCAGGGATGCTGGGGTGAGTCACTGTGCAGCTTGCGCATAATAAAGAGGTGCACTGAGGAATTCGTAGGTGCCTTCATGAAGCATCAGGAATAGATTCAAGAACAGAGGTGTTTCAGAGACACTGAGGACAGGGGAAGGAAGGCAAGCTTGGAGGGTGTCACTGCAAAGCAGGTAAATCTTACCGGACCTTGAATTTTATAGAAGTTTATTTTGTCTATACTGGAGCCAGTCTGCAGGGTAAATAATACAAAAGAACAAGCGACACCCATAAATACTCGGTTCAATCTTTCAACCATCAAAACTTTTAATTGTATTCTAATTCATGCAATTGCAGAGTTTCCTCAGGATGTCTCTCTTTTGATTCCTCATTCAGATCAGGACTTGTCCTGCTCAGAGCTTGTTTGCTGAGCAGATCTTTTGGTAGTTTCTTTCATTCTGTTAGGCTCTCAAGGTCCCCTCACAGCTGCAGACTGACTGGTAGCCCCGCTACCCATCCTGTGGTGTTCCAAAGCTAAAGAAGCTTTTTGCTTTATCTGCTCCAGAAGCCTCCCTGATTTATTTATTTTTTTTTCCCTAGACATCATTCAACACCTCTACACTGGCAGAAGTAATGGATATGTAGCGCACTTGTATTTTTTGTTTTTTAAAAGTAAAACAGTTCTGAAGTTACTTTCTTTTAACCCAGAAACTAGATCATTGCTAAGCATGTTGAAAAGATCCTCCTTCTTTGTGTGCCCTGAATATAAAAGTGCGTATGTAAAAGTTGCCAAGTGTTTTAAAACCCAGGGGTGTCCAGAGGTTGTTTTTGTAAGCCATGCACAGTGGGCATGGCTGAAACATACTTACACTAAACTCACAAAGGCCATGTGATATATCTATGTCCAGCAAATTGCAAGTAAAATACAATCTTTTTTTCACATTGATCATTGTGTATTTTGTGTGTGTGTGTAAGGCATCACAGAGTGAAAACCACTGGGAAGTTAGGAGCAGTTGTCCTGAAGGCTTTTTGCAGCCTCTTGAATACCTGGTCTTGTGTCTGTGTTTGCAGCAGGGCAAACATCCTGCTATAAGCGTGGTGCAGGAAGCAGGATGTAGCGGTGGCTGACGGGGGGTGGATTCTGCCTGCCTGCAGACATCCATTCACTGCCTGCTGTTCTCCTTTCGGTTCTGAAGGCTGTGCATCACTTGTTTTTCATGCTTCTTGGATGTTCCTTACCAGTTCTTTTCTATGCCCTAGTGCAATGCTGTGGCTGAGTAGGTTTTTAGCCAGAGGAGATGGTTTAGGTTTCCATGGGAGGAATGTTTTTGCCTTCCTATCCATGTGTGCATGGATAGAAATGTGCTTTCGTTTTCTAGGGAAAAGAATGAAGGTCCCTGGAAACTATCTTGTCAAGTTTGTGTTGCTAAAAATGCGTGTAAAGTGGGTAAACTGCTGCTTCAGATCACCTGCCACCGAGCCAAACAAGTAGAATTAGACTGTCTCTTACTACTTGGTCTTTCTGGGGAAGGCAAATAATAAGACTATGAGGTTTGGCTTGGCAAGTGTGGTTACTGAACTTGGTCTTAAGTAACATCCAACATGTGATAGCAGAAATGTGCATAACGGGGCTGAGCCCTGTGCTTGTTGCTCTGTCAGTCTGACACCACACCAAATACCGAACCGCCTTGACAGATTAGTAATGGGTGCTTGCTGCTAAATGGATGCTGGTGGACCTGATATTTCTGGATGGATAAGCAAGCTCGTGTCCTCTGGCAGCTGCCAGCTTCCTGTACACCTTCAGGAAGGCACTGTTCCTGTTTCCCAGAAGTAATGAGGAGGTGGTGACTACCTTGGGTTTTCAGCACAGCCGTGAAACTTCTGTTTCTGGACAAACTTTCGTGAACTTCTGTTTGTCTCTAGCATCAAGAAGATCTCCTTCATGTGGGGAACAAATTTGCTCAAAGAAAAGCATCTAAAGATTGCTGCTTGGTAATTCTCATTATTGAAGTCTGCTTAAAATTGAGAAGATGAACGAAGGATGCATTACAAAACTGTTGGCATAGCAATAGTTCTGCAGAGCTGCTCATCTGTCACCTGTCTACTGGGTGTGTTCCATCTGGCAGCTGTTTGCTCCACACTGCCATGAGAGTAAGAGGGGGTTTGGTCCCTCAAATAGCAACTTGTTTGGAGCTTCAGGCTGCTGTTAGCTCTCTGACCTGGGCCATAGGGGTAGTGATATTTTAAGGGTGCCCAAACATGAAATGTGTGAACTTTCAGCTGTCTCGTACTATAAGAATCCTTCCACAACACGTAAGGCAGTTTCAGGTGCAAAACTATGCTGAGATGATGATACAGGAAACTGCTTTCCTGATGGTATTGAAACAGACTGTGAATGGTGTGTTTGCTACTTGGAACTAGTGTTGGAAGACTTGTCTGCGTGTGCATAAGCCTATATGGAAAGTACAAGGGAGAGTGAAAATGAATATCCTTCTTATCACCAGCATCTCAAATGTCCTTGAAGGGATGTAGCACCTTTTCTGTTCAGGTTGCACTTCAGAGGGTTTCTAAGTCTTAATTCCTTTTCCTTGGATTATTATGTGTAAAGTCTAGGCCCTTTAGTTTAATTCCCATTTAGACTTGTGTGCACTTGATAATGCATTTCCTGGGGCAGAATGTGTAAAGCTTGTTCTCCCAAATGTCTGTTTAAAAAAATCCATGGATGCTCAGGTCTAAAAGTACTTTGAATTTTTTATAATACAGAAAAATACAATTCAAATTATACTGAACCTGAGTTTTGTGGAATGCATAACTTGCAGGTACTGTGTTTCTTGGTAATGAAATTTCACTGTTAAAACGTCATTTTTAATAGAAAGTGTTTGCTGAAATTCAGGAAGTTTGAGAGAACTTCATGAGAAAGTTTCTGGATTTGGGGCAAAATTATTATCTGCCAGATAACATGGTAGTGTGAAGTTTTTTGACAGCATTTGTACTTCAACCAAATGAATGCAACTTAGAATTGAAAATGCGACACAGTAGCTACAGCTCATAAAACATAGTCAAGTTTTTGTTGTAAGCAGTTTTTTAATTTAATTATCTGAAGCGTTTTAAGCAATCAGTGCAGTTTTCTTGAAGATAACATTTTGTCTTTCCCTAATTAAGGATAAATGAGCAAGCACCCTTCCTAGAGGACTGAATGGTCGTCCTTTCGAGTTTAATTTGCAGTGCTTGTTGGAGGATTAAAGTAATCTCATTAAATGGCCTCATTTAAATTTTGCGGTCACCTAAGAGATGGTAGACAGATATGAAAAGGGATTTATCCATAAAGCATGAAAGCTAAATTAGCAGCTTTCTAATTTAACTTTTTTCTTAGTTTTGAAGACTTCACAAGAGTTGAGCATTTTTTGCTAGCTTTGGGATATCTTTGGCTCTATAGTATGGTGCTTGCCATGACTGAATTCATCATAGTGTTCAAGCCATTTTTATGCATTGAGTATATAAAAAAAATAAATTAATACAACGTACCTAAATATATTTGACATAAGGTAATGTCGAATGTCAACCTCAAAGACATTATAAATGAAAAAATCTCTTATGCAGGTACACTGTGGGCAAGTTTCTTTTTTATAGGTACAGACACACAAATATGTTGCTTTAAGTACATTTTCTTAGCAGAAAACATTGGTCGTAGTCTTTTTTGAGATGATTAGGCACCTAAATTCACATACAGGCACTTAAGTAAGGTCAAAGCAAACTGCGGAGTGCTCGGCATTTCTGTGCAGCTCGCAGGTAGGGGTCTGAACTGTGGGTTTAGGCGCTTCACTGCAGCAGTCTCCAGTCGGAGATGCAGCAGGGACAGTGGGCTCCTGACTGAATTTAGGAATCTCTTTGTGGTTTAGAGACAGTAGAGGTGCCAAGTTACTCAGCTCTGTGGGGACTGAGATCTTTTTTCAGCTCAGAAACAGAGTTTATGCTTGAAAATATTAATTCCAAAATTACAGTTCTAATTTTTTTGATCTGATTGTAAATCATCATGTAGTTCATGTGAAATTGTTTTAAATCTAGCTGGGATGATTTCTGCAGAGATCTAAGTGGAAGAGAACGTGTACGTTATGTCCCTGTCTTTGCTGTAGTATAGGGGGATATTAATGCATGCCAGCCAATAAAAATACTGGCAACTGCACAGCAGAAACTCTATAAAGAAGCGTGGGCTGCTACTTGTTTGCCAGCTGTATTGCAAAGTCAGCAAGCTGAGTAGTGCGATGGTTGTAAGCTCATTGCATCTTTTCCAAAAAAAAAAAAAAAAGCATATGATAATCATTGTGACTTTAGGTAATTATTGCTAAATTTGATAGATTTTTCTTCTCTTTTTTGATTAAAGCTTTATTTTAAATATAGCTAACCAACAAACTTTGCATAATGCATGCCTCTTCTCTGTTTTAAGTTTGCATAAGGAAGTATTTCAAGCACTTCTCAGCTGTAGCAAGCTAGGAACATCTGCATCATTAGTTACTAAGGCACAGTTAATGAGTGGTGATGTACTTGTGAGTGGCTCTCCATATGTTTTCCTTGACTATATAGAAAACAATTTTATGTCGATTAATGGATGTTCTAAGGTACAAACTGGTGAGTCTCATACCATCTACTACGGTTCTGTAGTATGGCAGCCTTTTATCACGTGCGACAGTCTGTATTGAGCACATGGAGCAATACATGCTGTTCTTACTAGCTGATCATCTTGTTATGACTCTAACTTACGTTCCTCAGTATAAAAATAAGAAACCACTGCTGAGAATGAAATGTGTACAGCTCTGTGGGCTACATCTCCAATGTGCAAGCATTCACTTACACTCAGTATTTTGGAACTGTGGATTTGTGTTTCTAAATGGAATTGTGCTCTACCAGTTGCAGAATGTGGATCCTGATATTT
Source organism: Aythya marila (assembly GCF_965140915.1). Lineage (NCBI taxonomy): Eukaryota > Metazoa > Chordata > Aves > Anseriformes > Anatidae > Aythya > Aythya marila. The sequence continues at coordinate 36,540,046 of NC_139048.1, forward strand.
TCACTACATTAGGAGCCCCTAAAAAGCCGTCTTTCTGAGTGATTCTCTCTTTAATGTAGACCTATTTTCAGAAGTACAGCTCTGGGGCATCCTATTCATTTACGAAATCCTAAGGGTGCTTCAGTTTGCATGAGTTTTATGCCACTTTGATTTTATCTTAAATGTTTCTTAGTGAGGTCTTGCAGCTTGGGGAGTGACTCACTTTGGGTAGTGTTTGCTTTGGTTACACAGGGTGTTTCCTGTACCTCGAATGAGGATAATGATACTTGCTGTATCTTACCTCTCATCATCCTGCTTCTCATGGTCCATGATTGCCATGGTTTAAAAGCTTTCAGGGTGCTTTTCAGTCCTGCTAGCTGTGTGTAGTAGGTCTGCGATGAAGGAAATACAGATATAAGTATCAGGGAATAACGTATGAACTAGTGAAATTAATTGTCTTGGCACCATTACAAGACCAGTGTGTGAAACTGACTGATGAATAAAATCTAGCATAACAAAGGTATCCTTTCACATCTGTGTTGGTAAAAAGAGAAACCTCATCTTGCAAATAAAGAAATTAGTGTTGGAGTAAACCTTTTCTTTATATACAGTGTTGAATATACAACTTAGGAACTTGAAAGCCCTTATTATCTGAATTATTAGTCTTTGCTAATAGCATTTAGATACATTCTTTGTATTGTATTGCCAGAAAAACAACAGATGAAGTGCTGTGCAAAAGGATGATGCAGACATCTGTAAAAAAAAAAAAAAATAAAAAAAAAAATAATAGGATGAATATGTGGATAAGCGTGGAAGAAACAAGTGATGTATTAAAGCAAGGAGATGGGGATTCTCAAGGCAGGAATTGAGGCAGAGATATGCCTGTAAAGCAGATGTGGCTTTATAAAATAAAAGCGTGACACCAAAATGACATAAGTTCAGATGGAACAGATCTTTAGTGAAGGTGGCAGTGTAATGTTCCCAACTGGGGGTGGGGAATGAAAATTCACAGATGTAAGGAAATGAATAAGTACTGTAATTATCTTTTTAACTCAGAATCTGGGTCTAGGGCTGTGTTCACATACTACAGCACAAAAGTAAAGCTTTTAAATTCACCTTTGCTAAGAGTTTTATTAACTTGAATGCTGTAGGCAGCTGCTGCCATGTTCTTCAGATCTTGTACACAAATAAAAAGATAACCAAAATTGACCATAGTTTCCATGGAAAGAGAAAGAATGGCCAGGATTTTTCATCCTGAATGGGGATATCCTTTAGATGTGGAAAAACAAGATGCTGAGGTGAAGGTCAATGATGAGTGATTATTTTGTGTCTAATAACATATAAATTGGGGACACCAAATTAAATGATCAGCTATTGAGTTTTAAACAAATCAAAGCAAACAGTTGTACCACAAAGTATGGAGTTCTGGAGCTCTAAGACTATTTGAAAAATAGAATAGGTGATTCAAAGAATTAGTGAAGAAAAGCCTGTACTGAAGCACAGTTAAACAGGAGGCTATGAACTCAGCTCCTTGCTCGGGAAGTTCTGAGATGAGTGGAGTCTGGGAGGATGTAGTGGGCAAGTATCCCTGTTGGAATGAGGAGAAGATGCTTGCTGTGAGCATCTGCTAGGACGCATCTCTTGCCTTCGCAGTATGACCAGCTGACAAAAACAGTGAATTTTTGGATTCTGAATTCTATTGATGATGCTTATTATAAGTAGCTTTCTTCAGTAATAGGTTTCTTTCAGAAGTTGGTTATCGTACTCATATGGTCTGTGCATTTGCTACTTTTACACTTGCAGGATTTCCTATACACTGCTGGTTCTGCTAGCAGAAATCTGATCCGCTAGTGTTAAAAACAAAACACCCCTGAATGTCTCAGTTTCCTCAAATCTTGTGCATGAAGAGCTTGAGAAATTCCCAAGGCAGTGAATAATTTGGAAACTTATTTTCAGTTGTTTTTCAAAAATGTTTCTTCTACTGCTATTTTGTATTTGTTCATACTTAAGGGTTATGTGTCGAGGTGTCTGTCACAATCTCCTTTCATGCAGGGGCTGTGGCAGGTCAGTGTGAATGTTTTGGCAAGGAAAAGTAATTTTGGAAAAAAAAAAAAAAGCTTTTGGTCAGGTTTTATATTAAAGATTTGCAAGTCCTGTGCTGCTGACAGCAGACTTGTGCTGTGTTCCTTTTTAAAATGAAGTCTTAAGTATATAGTTGAATAATTGTAGTACAATTGAAAAATTCAGTTTGCTGCTCAAAATAGGTAAAGGAAAAATATGCACCCTTTTTAAAGCTTATTTTAATGTTGTAAAGAAGGCAAAAAGTGCAGTTTATCTAGACAATGAAAATGTTGGGGGTGGAGAGTGACACTTGAATAATATTACTGCCAAATTGCTGCTGTTGATTAATATTTCTCAGGAGTTCACAGAATGCGTGAGTTACTTTATATAATTGTGGTATAGTCATCTACACAGATGGAAATGTGCATTAAAGAATATTGTTTAATGTGTAGTTATTTAAGGTCTAATATGTTCTTTCTTTTCCTTAGATTCAAGCACTCTTTAAGGACTAATGTACCCTGTAGCTCATGGAAGAAAAAAATCAAACCAGGACATCCTTGGTTTCCAGGCTACCGAAATATGGAACGAAAACTTTAGGAAGCGTCTTGCAACCTATGCCAAATGGCTCGGCTGTTAATTTAGCAGGCAATAACGGTGGCAAAAATTTCAGCAAGCACAATGGCACTGTGCGTATGTCTTCCTTTTCTTTCAACTGGAGAAAATCAAATAAACATCAACTTCATGATCAAAATGGGAGAGACATTGATTCCAAACATAATTGTAATGAAAAACTAATCGATTCTGAGAAGTATTCTTCATCTCAAGGAGCACTGAGTAACGATGTGCTCAGGGCGGGTTTGAACAACACTGCTTCAGTTGCATCAAAAACAGTAAAGCAAAACAATATGTTTGTATCTTCTACGGAGGAATTAAATCCAAAGTCTTTGCCTGGACTTTCTAGTTCAGCAAAATTCGCCAAAGGTACCCTGTCAGGAAGGACCTCATATTCTGGACTCAATGCTCCAAAATCACACTTAAATGGATTTTATGGAAATAGGCCAATGGTAGGTTTGCAAAGACCTAGAGCTAATTCCAGTGCCACAAGGACAAGTTCAGGAGAAAGCCTTGCACAATCTACAGACAATAACAAGCCTTTTTCCTGTGAAAAAATGGTAAGATCACAAAGTTTTTCACATTCCATTCAGAATTCCTTCCTCCCCACTGCATCTTTAACCAGGTCACATTCCTTTAATAAAGCTGTGGATCTTACAAGGCCTTATAGTCAAAATCTATCTGTTAGGACATCTCAGAGGTCGTCTCTGCTGTCAAGAAATGCACGACAGTTGGATGTACCCAATGGAAACGAACCTATGAAGTACGGATTTACCAGGCCGTACTCGGGTATATCAGCTCCTGCTTCAAAGAAGCCCCCACTGTCAAATGGGTCTGGGCCCGCACCTTCTTTTGGATACAGATTAAGTCGACCTTCTTTGCTGAAGCCTACTAGGCAGCGATTTGCTGGAAATATCATTGTGGATGATGGCAAAACTACAACTCCTGACATGTGTATAGTGGAGAACTCTGAACTTGCAACAAATATTAATCGAGCAATTGACAAAAACAGCATTCTAGAGTGTGATGCTCGAAGAGCAGAATCTGTCGATGGCCATGAAAGCATGGGAAAACATGGGTCAAATGTCATGTGTATGAGTGATGACGGAGATGAAATATCTATATCTTCTTTGTCATCCTCGGAGAAAAATGACTTGAGTGAAGACTTCAGTGATGACTTCATAGATATAGAGGATCCAAATAGAACTATGCAACTACAGCAAAAGGAGAGCCGCGTTCAAGAGTTAGAGCATGGGAGCATAACGTCGATGGAGCCGTTCACTTCTCTCAAGGAAAGTGGAGGATCTTGCTGTAATGCTGATGACTGGCTCGATATAAATATGTCGGGTAAATACTTTGCATTCTGTGTGATATTTTACGTACTCTGTCAAGATTCTGTAATTGCAGTTAAGTTACGTTTAACCATTCTGATTTTTTTCCAGAGTGGAACTATGCTGGCCAATTTATTTTCTCACAGTGCTTTTTTTTTTTTTTTTTTTTTGCATAATAGTAAACATTTTCAAGCATGTTTTTTTTTGTAAGAGCTCTTATTTCATTGGAATAAGAAGTAGTGGTATCTCCTTTAGCCAAACTTGTTATAGGATTGTAGAATTCCTCTTAGCCTTACTTGGCATTCATTTCTTTTGGACTAGTGATCTCTGCATATCCTCCTCTGTAGGCAGAGAACATCTGTAACTGCTTAAAGTAGTGGCAATAAATGTAGGGTGTCCTCTTTAATTACTTAATTTTATAAATTGTCATGTTACTGTTTTTTTTCCAAAAGCATGTTGTATTAATTCTTTAAAAAAAAAAAATATCAGTGGAAGAGATGGAAGATGCTTTAAAAGCGAAGCTGCATTTTCAAATCTGATGTATTTTTTTTCTTAGTATATATTTACTTTGAGAGATGTTGATTGGATCCAAAGGTGGAAACGTATTTTATTAAAAAGATACAGAATTCTAAAATGCGTCTTTCTTGACAGATGAATTGCTGCATTGTATAAAGCTAGGAAAGATGTAGTTTAAAAGGATACTTAATTGTAATGGCCAGTCCAGCCTGAGCTTTTTACCTCCTAGGATGAGTGTTCTTACTATTGTAGAATGCTTTCAGATACTCCTGTTAGAACACAGTTTATTATTGAGACTTTAATGTTTTTACACACCTTAATTTGTATTTTTTTTTAATATTGTGTTGTTTTTTAGAATCTTGACTGTTTCTGTTTTCTTTAAGCAGTGGATGACAACAGTGAAAGTACAAAGAATACTGCTGAGAGTGTGATTTCTCCAGAGATAAATTACAGAGCTGGGTCCTCTTTTGAGCTTTCTCCATCTGATAGCTCTGATGGCACATACATGTGGGATGAAGAAGGGCTGGAACCTATTGGAAGTGTCCATCCATGTGGAAGTTACGAGTCTTCAGAAATGAACAGCATAGTATGTATTTATATGCATCATCTGAATCTCTGTAGTTTCTTTTTCATTTTATTGCTGATGTATATTTTAAAAATAATTAATATATTTTTTTCACTTGATAACTGTTTCTTGTTTCCTCTGTAGTTGACAGCTTTCTGAAACTTCTTGTTAAGGAGTTCCTCTTTCTGGACAGATGGCCTTGAATTAGGCTGCTTACATGCATTTTTTCCCCATTCTAAAGCTGGGACAACACAGCTTCTTCCTTATGCAATCTCATGATGGCATTCAACAATAAAGAAATTACTTCAGCAAATAAGTAAAATATCTCCTACCAATCTTTAAACCTAGGAGTAACAACAAGAAAACAGTTGGTCCTTATCTGACTTCCATTGATTTGTTTCTATCCTGTATCTGCACAGGACCCTTTTCAAAATGAATTTATTTTCATTTGTCTGTTCAAGCATAGCATCTTTAAAGTAGGTAGCTGACTAGCTCATCAGATGAACTGGACTCTTTATGTCTGGAAAACAGAAAGCAAGATAAGTAATAGCCATATTCTTACCACTAAACACAAATGACTTGCATCAAACATTCTGTCTGGAGCAGATGGAGAGTAGTTGCAGCGCTCTAACCCTTCAGCTGAGGTCAGTTAGCCAGCCTCTGGGTTCTGGTAGGCTTGATGTAAGTTGTCTGTCTGTCCTTCATTCTTTTCCACAGAAACACTGTTCTAACTTATTTGGGTTGCTTAATTAAAAGACGGCTCAGATTATATTAACACGATATTATTCATTCAGAACTTCCAAGAAAAATTAGGTATAATCAATCAGTGTCTCCAGCTTCTTAAATTTGAGAAGTGCTAAGTATTATGTCATCAGTGCCATTATCAGTAGTGTAGATGCTGTTTTCTTCCTTTGAAAGGGCCTTGTGGCTCTAAGTCAGATTTTAATTTTTAGTTTTGTTAGGGTTGTCTAGCCCAACAGCAGAACAGCATAGATGTTTTTCTGAAACTGGGGCATAGCTACATAATTATATTGTTATATGTAACTACATAAGAGGAATTCCTGATATATTTTCAGCTGCCTGTGGTGCTGTTCATTTTCTGTCTTAAATTACAATCTTGGGATGTGGTGCTTAAAAGTAAGCTTAGAAATAGTTATTAACTTCTCTTGGTAATTATGGCCAGTTTGGAAAAGCATTTTGAGATTTCTTTTTCCAGTATGGACTTTGTAGTTATATTGATGTTTACAGGAAAAAATTTAACATAGGGCACTGCAAAAATAAACACCCTTCTCCCTGTCACATGCATGCATATACCAGGAAAAGTTCTTGAAGTTTCTCCTTGATAAACCTGAAATTGATATTTCTGATACATACAGTGCAGTTGATCAAAACAAAAGGCACTGCTTTCATGGGCTTTTGGGCTATGTACCTTGTATTTGATGTGCATATCCTCCATGCGTTAATTTATGCATTTATATGAATTGAAGGTGTTGATTTCAGAACATTGATGTTCTGATTGATAGAAGCTGTTGTAAGCATAAAAGAGCAGAGGTTTGTTAGAAGCTTATGATATTTTTGTTCAATGTTTTGGTTAATTTCTTTATTGAAAGTAAATAGCTGTTAGAGAGGTCTTAAAAGTGGAAGAATAAACTTATTTGGTTTAGATGTAGTGGAGAAAGAAGGAGGGGTGTAAGACTTAATGCTGAATCTTAAAAAAAAAATAAAAATAAAATAAAATCGTGCTTTCCACTCATTTTGATTTTTATTCCATTATTTCTTTTCCAGAGTTGTAGTGCAGTAAGCACTATATTTTCATCTGAATTTTCATCCTAAGTAAGGGAAATGTCAATAATACATCTTGTGTTCATACTTGTTTTTTAAGAGAGGCTGCACTCTGAAATGTTTGTTGAATTGCATTTTAGTGGGAGTCCTGTTTTTTTTTTTTTTTTTTCCCTATGCTTGTTACTGTTGGCAGAAAGAATGAGATTTAGAGGCTTTTTTTTTTTTTTTTTTTTTTTTTTTAGCCTACAAATTAAACACTCATCACGTTTAGTCTTCAGATGTAGAAGAATTTCTGATACAGTTCTTAGTTCCGAAGAATCGTGATGTTGGGTGGGTTAGTATAAGCTTTTGTTCTCTGTTGTTGCTGCTTCTGTCTGAAGGCACTGAGTATAAAGGCAGCTTAAAAAAACCCTGAAGGTCGTGAGAATAATTATTGTGATTAGGCAGCATATGTTGATGTTTTGATTGCTAGGAGGTGTATGATCAAATTGTGCTTTTTCTGTCCTCTAGTATTGTGAAGGTGAAAGCAGTAAATCTTTGTCAAAATCCAACTGATAAGAGTCTTTTAAGCTAATATCAGCCTGACTGCCCCTGGGAAGTATTGCTTCTGGGGAAGTCTGAAGCAGATAGGTGGTTCTGGAGTTTCCCTGGCTTTAGGCTGGTGTGAATAGGAGCAGTGTGAGCCTTTGTGATGCTTGGGATTCCAGCAGTACATCTGAATTACTCATAATAAGATGGTAAATATTGGCAGTGTTTAGTCATCTGTTTGCCATCTATAGCATCAACAAATGTATAGATGGCAGTGTAGACCTTGTTGGGTAGTCAAATGAGAAGTGGTTTGGCCTATTTGCCTAGGGTGGTGTTAATTAGGTCTGTGGAATGATAATGAGAGTGGTAAGACTTCATTTCATATACAGTAGTCTACTTGACTACATGAACCTTGCTGAATTTTTTGCTTTCATTTATTTTTGTCTGGAAATAATATACATATAAACAGAATGGATGAAAACATGGGTCCTACCTGGAGTCTCATCGCCCCTTTCCTTAACAGAAAACAAAGTACTATTTTGCTGTAGCAAGGCTTGTTTGAGTTGTTCTGTGCTATCCATTGTATTAACTAGACACGTGAGAAACATAATATTTAGTATGTGTTTGAGTAAAGCTTTGTTGTGTGTTTTTTTTTTTTTTGTTTTTTTTTTTTTTTTTTTTTTTTAAGTTTAAAGCTCTTATTTACATTGAGAATAGGATAGATAATCCAAGCAAGGGTCCCTGTATTATTATGAGGTATTACTACTTTTAGAAGACGCTACAATATTCTACCATACAGGGGTCTGCAAGAAGTAAAAATTCAAGATGAAAATTTTTCAATTAGCATTTTTAATGCCTCTAGAATAAGTGCTTTTTTTCCTCTTTCAAAGAAATTTCATTTGCACTAATAGGTTTAGAAAACTTGTGTTTTCTTTATTATCGGGTTGTACGAAGACCCTCTCTTAGACAGAGATCCAATCCTCTGGCCTTTTGTTATTAGAGGCTCTAATAACTGTGTATGTCTCTGCTATCTGAATTTTTACTGAACTAAAGCTGGTATTTGGGGTATACACCAAGTGAGCATCAATTTAGTGACAAGGATATAGGATTATGGAACAATAATTGAAATCCGTCTTGAAGAGACAGATGGGTTTTAGCTGCTTTGCTTAGAATTTAATTGCTCTTGGGATGAAATCTAGATCTTAGTGGAATGAATCTGCTTTGTCATTTATCAGTGTGGTTAGAGTTTCAGCCACAGAGTCTGAAATGGTTACATTTTTCTCAGCTTCCTAGCATATTTTTGAAATCTCATGATACTTTTTTTTCCCCTCTGATTGCAGCTTGGGAAAGGGAGATTCTGAACTAGTTTCTGAGACTGGCATGGCTTATTGTTCTAGAGGCACAGATACTCACTGAAATATGCTGTTCAAATGTATGTACTTCTTAACTACAGAAAAGATGAGCTTGCTAAAATAACATTGTGTAATGTTCAGTCTGTGGTACTTGCTATTTTCTTACAGTAGTTTTAGTTACTTAAAAGTAATTGAGTTTTTAAAATCATTTCCTTCTCTCAATGACTAAACTTTAAATGACAGTCTGATGTACCAGATGAGTACTTTGTTATATAGGAATTGAGACTTGTAGTATGCATACTTCCAACACGTTCGCTATTAAAGAGCCAAGTGTTAGAAGTATTGTCTTCTACCCATTTCTGCTTTTAGTTGTACATCCTTTCTAATGGGATAGTGCCAAATCCATAGTTGCTGTTCTGGACTTTGGATTTTGGATTACTTTGCTACAACTGTAAGCTTACTTGTGCTTGTATTTTTATTAAGGTAGTGTACTAGTATGGAATAAAAAGGCTATTCAGATAGACAAGAGTTCTTTAAGTAGTATTTGGATGGCTTCAATGAGGTTTGAACCCCATAAACTTTACCATGTGTGAGAAGGTGTTTTTTTTCCTCAGTGTGTGGTGTTTGTTTTATTTTTTTTATTTGGATATATGTAATACTAATATAGAGTTACTGAATTATTCTAAACACTACAAATTTTTAATGCTTATTCCAAATAGGTGAATAACGAGTCTCCATACCGTGCTAGCAGCGCTGTGTAAGATCCATTGGAAGAATTTTCAAGACAGAGACCTTCTGAACTAATAGTAATGTTTACAGACTTAAATGCCATTTAAATAGTATGCTGAGAGTGAGAAGTGGTTGCATCGTGATATTTTTCATCAGAAGCAGTTGTTGAAATAATGAAGCATTCAGTACAGAGTATTCAGAAATTCTTGTGCTTCATTTTCACTTTTTAACAGGAGATAATGGAACTAAATATCTATATTTTCTTCGTATATAGACACTTGTTTTTTGAGATGCTTTAGAAAGAAGATCTTTTGAAATAAGGCCTTGAGGGGCAAACTAGTTGTAAGAAGCACACGAGCAGATTCCGTCTAATGATCTAATTCAAACTTGGTTCCTTTTTCTGCTTTTCATGCTGCAAGTGAAGTGTCTAAGATTTTAAGAAGCTGAAGGTAAATTTAAAAAAACCTTTGAAATTAACTGCTTCAATGTAAAAACTGTGTTCATAGGAAAGAATATATACATATTTTTTAATTGAAACAAAGACTCTTAAATGTGTTTAGATTTTCGTGGTATCTTCATGTAAGCCATTACTGAAATCTGTAAATTTATAAAATCTGAAGCTTTTATCTCCCATTCCTGTATTTGCTTTTCTGTGTGCAAATTGGTGTTAAAATGCTCCATCTCTGTTATCAGAGATGTTCCAGTTAGGAAATACTTACACACCACTCAGCTCTTCCCCTACTCCCCCATGTAAGAGACAGGATCAACCAAAAAATTTTGTCCACTGATACACTGAGCATCCTTGCAGGTAGTATATAAAATAGCTAGCTTTGTGACCTGGAAGTAGAGGAACTCCAGCCACTGATCTGCAACACTTCCTGACCTTAAATAAGTCTCACGGAGCCTTCATCTTATTTTTCTTTCTTTGGGATGATGGATGAATTAAAAATGAATAATTTTACTTAACATTATCATCGGTGTATATTACATTATCAATGTATTTGTACTTCTTGCTCAGGTTCAGGTGGATCAAGAGGAAGGGTTTCTTATGATTTATTCCCAGTGTTTCACAGCTCTGATTTAAGCTTTGGGGGAATGTGCTGGTGTGGCCTCTTCCTGGACCCCATCCTGTCTCTTTGCTTTACTATAGTAGTATCGTTTGGGTTTTGAAGGAGACAGTCCTTTTTGTCACCAAAAGATGCTGCCTAACGTGGCTGTGAGCTCCCAGTCATTTTGGTCTTTGCTGCTGCTGCCAATTTATCTGGCCACTGTCGTGGTACAACTGGACCACGGAGTAGGAAATCAAGCAACTTTGCTCTGTAGCAATTCAAATAAAAATTAGGCTTCATTGCATCAGTGTAATGAGACTGCAAGTATAATGCCAGCATACTGGTACTATAGGTAGTGCTGGATACTTGGCAATGTGCTGTACTTCTTTCTACTGTTTCCCTCTGGGCCCAGCACACTGGAGGCAGTTCTTGTGGAGAGAATTGTAGTGTGTGTAGCATCACTAATGTGGAATGGCAGTTTGGAGTTTTATATCTTCTGCTTCTGCTCAGGGAATTTTCGATTGTTGCATTTAGCACCAAAGAAATCCTGTCTTGCAAGGCAGATTAGGTAATCCATTGGTCTTTCATGCTGCTTTACCCAAAAGCATGACTGTTGGGTTTCTAGGTCAAGATATTTATTTATTTATTTATTTTTTTGACAGAGACATCAGAGTAGCCTGGGAAGTCTTTTATGAGATTTTAGCTTTTACTAATGTATTTTAGGTAATGACAAACACCGTGTCTGAATTTTACTTCTGATAGAAAAATGTTTCTTGGAAATACCTTACCTTGATAAGCTGGTATTTCTGCTTAGAGCGTCGTTATGAAAGAGCTTCAGCAGTTTTACTTAAATGCATAGTGGTTCAGACCTCCTGCTCAGAAACACAGAGAATCAGGGATTGGGATATCATACAAATGTCAGCCTGGGAAGGCATTTTTCACTGGCATGTGTTTGTGTGCCACAAATGTGAAGCTGGTGTTGCTGTTAACCTCACCACCTTAAGCAGAGGTTACATGTATATCTGAGCTCTTCTGGAACTGAGGATTCTCTTGAATTGTCATGTTCTAACTTTATAACTTTAATTAGATTGATATAATTGATATTTGGAGAAGACTCAAGCGTACAGCTTTCTGATCTCAGAAGATTCAGAAAGGCTAGAGAAGTGTTACCTTCTTTGCATTTAGTTTCAATTTGAGAAGATAGCGCTTCTGGACATAGTAAATCAGGGTGAGAGCATCCTTCATCAATGTGTCCCCAGTTAAGCTTTTAGTAAACTGTGCAAGTGCGATGTAAAATTGCCGGTAATACAGATTTAAGAGTACCTGCTTGTTTCAGTGCGTTTTGCTAGCAGTGATCCTTGCCCACTTGTTCAGGCGTGTTTGCTGACAGTCAGTTTTCTGCTTGTGGCGTAGATAAATGTCGTGGAGGTAGGGACTGACTTCAGAGGCGCTGCCTTCTGAGAGAAAATAGCTGCTGTCTGCCCTCCCACCACCACTCCAGTCTTCAGCTTCAGAGCTTAATTGTTACAGCAACGGGAGGTAGTGAGAAACTGCACTGCTTACTGAGATGGCATTTCTGTCTGTGTCTTGGGTGATGTGCATGTCCCTGCTGTCAAATGTTATTAAGAGGTTATATGACTGTATTACAGTGCACAAATCTCTTGTGGTGTTGCTTTGAGAGGTATGACATTTTGTGAACAAGCTTTTATGGCAAATTACCTTTTTTTTCCTTTGGGATAAAAAGGTATATATGGCTTTGAGAGCTGTATGATGCAGAATTGACACAGTAAATCTTCTCATCCTGTTTTGGTTGGTGAAATCAAGGAAGGCAACTTCTCTCATGCTCCTGTCTTTCATTTGTGGTGGCTATTAATGACAGCTTTGATTTTGTATGGTGGGGAGAGAGAGCAGCAGATGTGTTGAGTGCAATATAATAATAAATACTGGTAGAAATTAGTACTACTTTTAATTCATAAGCTTGAAGTGAGGTTTCCAGTATGAGTTTGCAGCTGCATATGCAGTGTAGTATTTTTAGTTAGTTTATAGCAATTCCTTGTTGATGTTTTTCTTTGTTCTACCAACTGGCATCAGTTTTCTATAAGGGAACTTCAGAAGTACTCTAGTGTGCTTCAGTTAATTGTATTGCTGTGTTTTTTTCAAGTATCACACATTGTTTTCATTGCTCCTAGGAAATCTTGAAACAGGTAGGCATGTGCTCAAAGAACAGTACAGTCTTAATTTTGGTGTACCTCTGGTGTTTTTTGTCAGTGCAAACAAGAAAATCACTTAAGAGTATACCAAATGAATTGAGAGGAATCTAACTGGGTTTCTGAACACTGACAGATAACTTGATAGAAAACACATGGATTGGCACACAGTTTCTTTTTTTTTTTTTTTTTTTTTTAACCTGAAGCTGTGTCCCAGTAAGTTATAAGAACACTGGTGTTGAATCTTCTTGTGACTGACTTTCAGTTACAAACCATCAAACTTTGAGGAAGGGCTGTATCTTCTACGTATTAGGGTCAATTATGTTTGTAGTATGTGCAAATCTGGTCTCTCTGGATGAAATGTGCACACCCATTTCCAGTCTTACTGTCTCCGCAGTTCTAAAGACATGATGCACAGTTCATTTAAAGACTGGTCAAAAAAGGTTTAATAAAAATATTTGAGGTTTTTGTTCCTTTTTTTTTTTTTTTTTTTTTTTTTTTAAATTAGAAACAACTGTATTCAGTAACCTGTATAAGAACACACAAATGCTGTGTAAAAAGTCATATTCAGTTCACATGGAAATTCTAGCTAGGGCATAACTAAAACTCAGTATACAGAAGAAACTTAATTGATCTCCTGGTAGCTACCTTGCCCATGGTATTCTTCTAAATTCAGATTGTTTTGATTTCATTATCGACTGGGAGTTGTTTGAGGCCTGAAGTTATTTTTATATAGCTCTTTTATTATAACTGAATTGCCAAATTAAACTGGATCGTTCTTGGTATTTCATGTTATGTGTTTTTCAAGTTCACCGCTGATGCTTGTGCCTAAGAAAAGGCAGTAAAACCAAGTTCAAAAGCATTTGGAGAGCTGAAGCATATTGGTGTGTCTCTACTGATCCCTAGAAAAGAGCAGTAGACTGACCCATCATACAGGATGTCTGGTAACCTGGAAGTCCTGAGGTAACAAACTACTTAAATTGTAGTTCCTCCTGATTCTCAAGGCCTTCTGCTCACCATACTCATGTCAGCTGTACCTCGCAGCTCTAATACAAGTGGAAGTCAGTGGAGAGAACATCATCATTCATAGTGGCTTTTGCCCTTTAAGAGTTTAAGTAAAAAATAAATATTGCATCATGATGTAAAACGGTCCATTATTTGTACATTAACTGCAAGTAACTTCAGAAATAAAGCTGAACTTCTGCTATTGGCAGACTTTTCTGGAAGCAGAAGCAATGAGTAGAAAGGAGCAGATATTGCCTATGTTCATTGCACTTAATGTTGATGTCATTCTGTTACTGTGCTCTAAAGTGAATCAAACCAAAACTGGAATTATGAAACATTCTTAACCGTTGTTGGAATTCTGCAGAAAGAAGGTCAGACTGTTTTTCCCTCCTGGTGTGTTTTTGTAGATTCATTACTGGGGGCTAGATGGCAGTAAAGGAACGCTTTTTGTGGCTGTGGGATTTCACTTGTGCTGCATGTTTGGTTAGTGCTATTGCTTATGAATTGGTAAAATCTCAACAGAACAGTTAATATTTCAGGTTTTCTTTTTCTTTCCCTTTGTGCTCTTGAACTTTTTCTTTTTTTTTATATGTTCTAGCATATAATTAAAATAATTAAGCAGCGAGCCTAGCTGCTCTTTGAGAAATAGTGGATAGTAACTTAACCTAATAATTATTTCCTGTCTGCGTTCTGTAAACCTAGATAGAACATACAATGCCCTTATAAAAATGTTTTCAAAGAGGAATATATCATTATTTAAGACTAATATCCAATAGTTAAAATGTCTTGGGTATTCAGAACAAAGGTCCTGTTGCATTTGTTGTCTTGGCAACACTCCCTAATGGAGCATGAACAAAATGATAAAACACTTGTTTGGATGTTGGGCTTAATTATCCCTAATATGACTTGCAGCATACAACATTTAAAATAGCTCCTTTCCTACCCTGTTCTTGGTATCTTGCAGAATTCTAGCCTTTCTCTCTGGCATACCGGAAGGATTACTGATATATTTTTTAAAAAAATGTGTATATATATTTGTATACAGTCTTGCATGTAATGAATAAGTAATGTTAGAAAAACTGAGGTATTATATGTAAAAGAAAATCTACTCTATATTTTTGTTTGAGGAAAAGAATACTTTTCACTTTCTTTAGTGATGCTTGCTGTCACCAAGAATTCAAATTGGAGGAATGATTGCAAAGGCTTCAGTTCACCTTCTCTGTTAAGGTTTTTGGAGCTAAAACTAAATTTTGCTATTTGCAAAATAGCAAAATATAGTTCTGTTTTGATGCTGCAAATGTGAAGACTCCCATTTCTGGATGAATTAAACGAATAACTGACTTGAAACAATTACTTACTTCTTAGAGCCTTATACATTAGACTGGAAATTTAGTTTCCTGTCCCAGAATCCTTCTACATTATCTGTTGTTTCAAGAGTGTTTTTTGAGAACTCTGATCCTGTGTGATATGAAGCAAAATCAATATTACTGAATTTGTAGTAATGTATCCATTGCTACAGGATCAGACTCATGTTAAAACCCATATTGTGCAGCACCTGTATTGTTCGCTGTTCTGCTAACACAGACACCGATGTTTCTATTTAAATAGTCTCTCTTTGGTCGTAGACAAAGAATGAAGTTGACATCTGACCAGGATATCTGACTTCTCTTTCTTTTGTGAAATGTGACAAGCGCACCTGTTTGCTTTAAATGATTTAGGGACTTTGGCAAGCTGCTTTTTTGAAGTTTACAGGGAAGTACATTGTAATGCTAACAGGTGGTAGTTGTTTAGCTTTTTTATTTTTTTTTTAAGATTTGGTTGGTGTCCTGCATGTGAAATTTTTAAAGATGTTTTCCTTATACTGTCCTGTCTTTTAAGTAATTAGTAACTCCAGTATTTTGAGGGTTATGGTAGAAATTTGTTCAGAGGACTTCTAATTTACGCAGTTTGTATGTCTTCATAGGTTGTAACATCTTGAGAATCAAGTCTTGTGAAATTAAAAAAAAAAAAACAAAAAAAAAAAAACGTTCAGTGGGAAGGGATCTCTGAAGGTCAGAGACCAGCTGCCTGACCACTTCGGGGCTCACCAAAAGTTACAGCCTCTTGAGTGCTGATAGGCATGGGGCACCAACCACCTCTCTGGGCAGCGTGTTCTGGTGTCAGTCT
Source organism: Aythya marila (assembly GCF_965140915.1). Classification (NCBI taxonomy): domain Eukaryota; kingdom Metazoa; phylum Chordata; class Aves; order Anseriformes; family Anatidae; genus Aythya; species Aythya marila. The sequence goes on from NC_139048.1 coordinate 36,555,928, forward strand.
AACCTCTCGTAAGTTTTTCCTGATGTTCACTCTGAGCCTTCCCTGGCACCGCTTTGAACCATTCCTGTGTGTCCTGTCACTGGATACCAGGGAGAAAAGAGGAGCGCCTCCCTCTCCACTCCCATCCTCGGGGAGTTGCAGAGAGCAACAAGGTCACCTTCCAGCCTCCTTTTCTCCAGGCTAGTCAACCTGAGTGCCCATCCTCTCCTCACAGGAGATGCCCTCCAGCCCTTTTACCAGCTTTGCCCTCCTCTGGATGCTTTTTAGGACCTTAATGTCCTTTTTAAATTGTGGAGCCCAGAACCGCGTGCAGTATTCCAGGTGAGGCTGCACCCAGGCTAAACAGAGCAGGAGAATCGCCTCTTTTGACCAGCTGCTATCCACCTTTATAATGCATTATTCTTCTCAATGATACCGACCAAGTAGGATTATTCCCTTAATGGAACTCTTAGTACTTGCTAAAACATGTAATAATCTATAGGGTTGTAGCTGGTGTAGTTTTGGAGAATTTCTACATCCTGTTCAAGGCAGAACTTGATGCTAGCAGCTGTTGAGCACTCTTAGTAACGTTACTGCCTTGTAGTTAAATTCCTTACACAGCAGTGAGAATAACCGAAGCCTGTAAATGGAGGTTTATATGTGCAAACTTGCTGGTGAAACCTGAAGTGTATCTTGTAACTATTTCAAGATGACATTAATAACAGTTCATCTCCTGTTATCTTTCCTACCTAGATAACAGTCGGAAATGCTCAAAGGGAACTCACATGGGGTCCAGATACTGCGAAGACTTCATAGTCAGATTTTGTTTTCTAGCGTGGAGTTGCCTCAGTGCGGTTCAGGAATGTATAATTAGGGAAACATAATGAAATGTGCTGTTGACAGAGAAGTATGTTTGGCATCTCACATGCTGACCTTTTCTGACATCATTAGACTTCTGAAGCTCTGGTACAGGGATAGCAAAGTGGCTTATCTGGGTTTATTAGTTAACACTCTGACATACTATGTTTTTTTATTGTACTTTAAAATGCATTTGCATGGTAATGGCAATGTTTTCAACTTTCTTAAGCATTTGTGGCCACTGCTCAACTAATTTGTCATGTTCATTAAGGTTCCCACAGTAGGGAAAAATGGTGCTTCTTCGTACTAATTTTGAAGATCAAAGCATGGCATAGAAGCAATTTATCAACTAACAAACTGAATTTGCCTCTCCAACACCTACATTTTACGAAATTGCTTAAAAAATACACGTTGCTTAAAAACATTCGAGTTCCTGGAAAAATGTAAATTAATGGATATAAAAATAAGTGAACATCTGCAGTCTGTTCCCCTGAACGGTAAATCTGCATTTTGTTTAAATTACTTGCAATTTCTGAAAGCTTTTCTCTAGTAATTTATTATTCAGTCTAGTAATTTATTATTCAGTGTCCTGATATTCTGTGCTTTTCTTCTCTTCTTTTCCTGTAAGTACTTAGAATGACACATGTAAGCAGTATTATTCAGGTAGGACTTCTAGAATATAACAAAACGAGGTGGTTTTGTCTCAAGTATTCAACTGTCCCTTGATATTGCTCATGTTTTATGAAGTGAATGTTAACTTTTTGTTTCATATCCTCTCTCCAATGTCAAGAAATGCATTTCCCTGCAGAAATGGAAAATGTTTATTGTTCTGTCAAGAAAAAAATCTTAAAATATCCTTAGCTTTTTCCACCATTTGTAATAAAATAGAGGAGTACATTGTGAACGCTATAGGAATACTGAAGAAGAACAGTTGGGCCAACAGGTTAGCGATGCTTGTCAATGTTACTCGTTTCTGACATCTCTGACAGAGCAAATCTAACATGATTAGCTGGCGAAGGGATAGCTTTCCAATTGAATACAGTTTTTGCAGTGTATTGATAGTCTGTGTACTAGTATGCAGTTAAGTGTTTACTGATATCTGCAATACCCAGTGAGAAGTAATTAGCAAAACACTACCTTAATAGTTTTCAGTATAGGTCCTGTGAATCATCTTTAGATGTAGCTGCTAAAGCTAAGAAAAACCTGCAGTTCTGTGATTGGAAAAGAAGCAGATGTGAAACGTCTGAATCTAATCCTAGGCCTTAAAGCTATGACTTCTATTTGTGGGATTTCAGAAAATACAGATCAAGAGCTTTAGAGCTGTGTAACCATTAACAATTTCCTTAGACCTGCTTTGTATTATGATCACTTGGTACTAATAAGTTTATCTATCTTTGAACAATCAAGTGAGAGAGGCTGTGTTCTCTAATCAAGTACCGCATTTTGTCTGACATAGCTTTCCAGCAGCATGTTGCTAGCAGCATCTGGCTACTCCAACAGAATATTCTGCAGCCTTGACCTCTTGAGGTTTTTTTGTACTGTTGGTGTTCTTAAAGGAAGAGAGGTTAGTTAATCTCTGTCTCTTTCACTATCAGTTGACTTTACTGTCACTGCAGTTGTTTTCCTCTAATATACCTGACTAATTTTTTGAATGGAGTATTGGTACTAATGTTACTGCATTTTTGTGTTATTATCTTTCTTACAAACAAAACATCGTGTTGTGTAACTTTAGAAACAGCTTTATATAAGCACATTTTTAAAGACAAAAGGCAGCAGCACTTGGTACTGATAATTACATATTTTAAATTTTGTTGGCCGAAAAAGCTGCTGGGAGCTGTAAGTTCTTGTCAGAACCTTGGGACTATTCCAATCTCTGGCTGACAAAACATGTTAAGGGATATAGGTGTTCTCCTCCTTCTGTTCCACACTAAAACATGCTTAAAAGCCAGAAGTATGATTAGGTACTATTTCTCAGCTCGTTAAACGGTTAAGTTTCTTGTTTTTTTTCTGAAGTGCTAGGTGCCTTTGGTAACATTAAGAATGGAGAGGCCTCTAGGCCTCTATATTCCTTCGTTTTAGAGGGGCAGTATTTGTCCTGAGTCTGGCTTTGGCTATTATTTATGCTGAAATATAGCAACAAAGTAAATGAATCTGAAAATATAGGTCCCTAACCCACCCTTTTCATTTCCATGACATGATGATCTTTTGATCAGTGTGATGTGAGAGCTGAAACAAGGTGATTTAACATCTTCTCGCAAACTTGTCTTTGAATCCTAAGTAAAATAATTTAGTTTTACAATGGAGGCAGAATATTAATAAATAAGAAAATCTTGGGAGCATTCCATAGGTACAAAGCAGAAAATTCTTTAAATCCATCCGTTACTGTACCAGATCAGTAGGAAGGTTGTTAGTTTGTGTAGACAGTCTCAGGTAAGGCTGATCTTGTCTCAAAAGAGAAGAAGCTGCTGACAACATCAGATATGTATACAGAAGAGATGTAACAAAGCTTTGCAATCAACTCTTTATGGCACTGGAATAAATGAGGTATCATGAAAACAGCTCCATCTGCCATTTTCTTTCTTGTAGGATATCTTGAATAATCTTGATTCATGTGATCTTGAAGATGATGATCTCATGCTTGATGTGGACCTGCCTGAGGACCCACCTCATGACAAAGGTTAGTAAAGTAGCCAAGCAATCTTACTGTGAAACTACGTTATGGGTTTAAGATATTTCTGGATTTCGTTGTTCTAACTTCTGCCTTAATAAGATGCACGCTTTCAATTGGTTTTTATTTAGGCAACTTTCTTTTCTGAAATGTAGAAATTAATACAACTCCTACACTTGAATTCTAATGTTAGAAATTTACTGCCTTTTTATTAAAAAGGAAAAGCAAAACCAACCCAAACTAAACAAACATTGTTGCAGACTGTTTCTTTAAACTGTGTGTACAATAAGCTTTGAAATTGAAGGTTAGTACTTTGGTTTCATTTTCAGATATAGCTGAAGTATGTTGCTGGAGTGATATTTTCAGCTTTGACAGCATAATTCTTCTTGAGATGGTTGTCATTTTGTGGAAGGAAGAATTATCTCCTAATATATTTTATATGCTTTAGGGTAACAGCAGCCTTAAGTCTTAAGATGCAGTATTTTGAGGAGTCTATTATGCGCTCGTTGTCTGTGAGAATGCTGTCAACCTTTTCATGGGGAAGACAGATGCCACTAACATAATAAAAATTCATAATAGAAATTTAGACCAGGATTAACTGGGTCAGGCAAATTAATGCCACACTTCTTCAAATTCTAACCTCCTTTGAGGCATTTGGTTTTGGTCATTCCAACTTAATAACAATTGTCACTGGCTGTGAGAATTGTGTCAATATCTTCAGATGAACGGAAAGTTGGATGTGGACCACAGTCATGTCCTACCCTGTCCAAACAGGCACTGAAAGAAAAAAGCTTTGCCTGTTTTGTGTACTGTTCAACTATGTGATGAAGTAAGGGGTAATTCAGTTGCTTTGACAGTATGTTTGAGTTCTTTGGATGAAGATTCATACAGGTATGATAGCTATGAAGCCAAATTAACAATAAAATAAATAGTCTGCCACCTACAAAAGCAGTGGCATATATGAAGTGCAATACTTAACCTTTTAAATCTCAGTAATTTTTCCAAAGTACTTGTGTGAAAGGTGCTTATTGATGACTATTACTGCTGTGCTGGTAGTCAACTTTTCAACTCAGACATTTAAGTTTCTTTTTAATTTCCTGGACTGAATAACAAACCAAGCATATGTGATAACTCACAGTGCTTGTGGTCACGCACTAAGCATTCTTTCAATAATGGTAATTGGTATCCTGTTGGAAAAACTAAGAAACAATTGTAAGGGATAGATCAATTTTTTTAGGTGTTTTTTTTTTTTTTTTTTTTTTTTTTTTTAAGAGCCACGTAGTGTATCTGCATCAGTAATTTCATTTCAAACTAATTTAACAAATGTTCAAAATACGTGCATTTTAAAGGTGAATGTTTGCCTCACAAAAGAAAGTTAGCTTGCTATTTAATCTGGCTATGGGTGAAATACTGTGTTTACTTCAGTGCTTTCTGAATTGCATCAGTATAATCTGTACTCACATTGCTACAGCAAGTATCTGTAGTGTTCACATAGCTGGAGTATGTCTTGTGACTGCAGCAATCCCTGATGTTTAAGCTGGTGGTTCAGGTGGAGAAACTATTGCTGTTCGGGATCGATTTCAGATAATTACTTCTGTTCTAGGCGTTTTTTTCCATAGGTTTCCATATAAAATTAATGTGGAATGAATTGGGTATCTCTGCTATAATCACCTCACTGATAAAAATCCAGTGATTTCAAAATAAGCTCTGAAAAGAGGAAATCAGACGTCATCTCATGCTTCCCCTTAAAAAAACATGACTAACCACCAGTGAAGTTTGTTCTTTGCTAGTATCCGTATGGTTTTCATTCCGTGTCTCAATTTATTTTCCAAAGCTGTGTATCATAACTACCAACAAACTTACTGAGGGCTTATTTCGAGCTGACCCGTTTGAGCTTTCATGCAGTGTGAGCTGTGGAAATATGCCTCTAAAGGAAAACAAACCTTTTGTTATTTTAGCTGTACAAGTTATTTTCTTACATCAACATTCGGTTATTGAACTAGTTGATTAAAACTGGAATCGGAGATATGAGTATTATAATACCTAGCAGCACTTTTTGCCAACCTTATTTCTGCACTTGTGCGCAGCTTCACTGATGTCAGCCTTTTAAGACTTTCCCAGGTCCGCGGAAACTCTCCTTGTTTCGTTTTGGAGTGGAGGATGCCGCTTGGACACTATTTATAGCAGCAGTTCTAGTTCAACAAGTATGCAGTGAGTGAGGATGGCAGTCTTAAATCACAGGGTAAAACTGGGCTGCCTTCCCACCAACACGCAGGCTGGGAGCTCGGCAGGAAGGAAGGCCTGTTTATGAGCGTCTCATGCGCAGCTATGTCTGAGTAGGCAGCCGAGCAAAACAATGTCCTCTTGTATAGGTTTATTCTTCTAGCCAAGGGCTGACAATGTGAGGAAAAGCTGGTTGGGTAAGTGAAGGGGACGGTGCGATGGCAGAATAGCAGTTTAGGACTTTTTCACCGTGCCTGACTGCACGGGCAGCAGTTGTTTTGGCTTTGTTTCTAGTGGTTTATAAGCTGTTGCCAAATATAGCACTTGTTTGCTTCAGAAGTTTGTGGAATTTGCTTTGCTTTACAGAAGTTAGTGTTTTAAAGAGATTTTGTTTGCTTGTTTTATGTTTTTTTTTGTCCAGGTAAATAAAGATTAAAATTCTTTGAAGTTTGATCACAAGACAGATGACTAGAGTGAGAGAGATATGTAATTTAAGTACTGAAACTAGTCTTTTTTTGTAATGAAGTTCTGGCATTTTTCTAAAATACAATCTTTGTGTTTGTTTTGTTCTAACTTTTTAAAATCCTGAAGATACTAAGAAAGAAAAGAACATATTACTTTTATTCTGTTTTCTTTCCCTATAGCCTTGTCTCTTCCAAGTGATTTTCTTAGACCTGAAATATTGTTAAGGCTGAGCTCTGTAGTTTCTGCTTCAGGTTACTTTTATTCTTGTAACAAGTTCTATATGCTAGTAAAAACCTGAGTTCATTGCAGCAGTCTGCTGGATACTTCTAAAAATGCTGTCTTTTTTTTTTTTTGGCTGTTTTAGAAAAAAAAAACAGAACTGATTTTATATTGCATTATCAGCACATAGTAAATATTGTTCCCAAGACCATGTAATACATTTTTTTTTATTTTTTTACTTTACATTCTGTAGAGGAATGTGAAAATATGAGCCGTTATGATAGACAAGACAGAAATGCTAGGCAACATCCGGAAGGATTCTGGAAAAGAGCACCACAACAACGATGGAATGCACAGGATCACTATCATCTCGGCCATACTGAGCACTATATTCATGGCAAAAATGATTTGAACAGGTAAAGACTTTAGCTGCCTTTACCCCCATTAAAATACTATGATGGGAACTCCCTTTCATATCAAAGGTGTCAAGTGATAATAAGACGTTTGCAGAGTAGTTGTATGTTATTGAATAGCATTGTCTGAGTGGGAGCATCCCTTAGATTTGTAATGATTTCTTTGTAAAACTATTTTGTCGTGGGTTTTTAATTAAAATACAAGTGTTTTGCCTTGAGCTGGAACGTACTTGGAAATGTTCTGATTTAATAGTTGTCTTTATAGGATACTGTAAATGGCTTGCTTATGTTACTGTATGTATTCCATGGGGAAATAATAATGTCTTATTACTTGCATGTTTTAAATTTGCAGGTTTTTTTCCTTACCAATTTGTTTTTAAAATACATGTGATCTTGTACCTTGTACAGGCTATAGCTTGCATGGCTGAGTTTAGAAACCATGATGAGCAAACTGATTTTAGGGTACTGTAGATGCTGGTCTGTGGATTTGTGCAAGTGGGAAGGAAAGTGAAATAGCATTGGCATTTTCTGATTTATTTTCCTCTGTATACCACAGTATGTAACTATAGGCTACGTTATATAATAATTTATTTTACTAAATGCTTCCTAGCTCTAATTTGTCATCCCTGTGTGTGAGTATGCATGTAGATACATATATGTATATATTTTTTAATCAGGGGATCAAACTCCCTAGAGTCTCCTGTTGGTCACTTTGAAAGCTATGGGGCACCCAATTGTTACCAGGCTCCTAGACAGCTGGTGGGCTTACCGGAGAATACTGTGATGCTCGACGAAGTGACGCTTCGGCACATGGTCCAAGACTGTACAGCTGTGAAAACTCAGTTATTGAAATTGGAAAGATTACTACACCAGGTAAGCTGTTTAAATGGAACAAAAGCCAAAGAGTATGTTGGGGAGTTGTCTCAGTTGGTTTGTCATCTGGCCTTATTAAACTGTTTTCATTTTCTTCATACATTGATTTAGTATTTAAGAGTGCACTTTTTGCTCTGTAAAATAGTAATTTTTTGCCTTTTCAGCACTTACATTACGTATTAGTATTCTGTTCCTCCGTGGTAATAATGGTAAATTAAATCAGTGGATGTGAAGACAGGCTTTTATTTAATCAAGTCCTAGAAGGCTAGGAGTAATGAATAAATAAAAATCTATCACATTGAACAAGCTTGCATTCAGCAAGTCAATGGCTATAGCTTCTTCCTTTTAAAACAAACAAACAAAAATAATAATAAAAAAACCTTTCCCCTCCTTTTCATCATTTATTGGTGTTTCAGCAAGAAGCTTAGCACATCCTGCTAGGTCATCTCTATTGGAAGTACTAGAACTTAACCTTTCCAGTGTGTTGTCATAAGCTTTTAAGGAGCCTTTTCAATTTAACCTCAAAAATCGGCAAATTGTTGGGAGTTCATAAACTGCTGGATCATTCTGCAAAAGTATTAGATATCAGCTGCAAAAATCCCTTAGTCTTTAAATACATGGAAATCTATAGGACTTCCTCTTTGGATGCATTTACAGATCAGCATGTAAAAGTGTGCATGATGTTTTCTTTAATATTAGGTTTATGGTGGTTGTTTCCTAACAGCATAATGTAATAGAAACAACTTTGTGCCTTAGAAGTAAGACACTAAGACAAAGCACAACAAAACAAAAAGCATATCAGTCTTGGGGCTATTTGAAGGATATGACTCTGCCTTTTAGAAATGTGAATATTTGCTTCCTATGGTAACAGAACACTGGAGATGTTTTTCCACTGACAAAATCAGAAATACTATTGTACAAAGTGTCACAGAGGGAGGATGTGTTCTTAAAGCCTAAGTGGGAGCAGTAGGCTGCATACGCTGTGCCTCCCCAACAGCCTCGAGCGAGTGATTAGTACCTGAGATAACAGGGAACTTCTTGGCCAGAGCTCTTGATGCCTTTAACACAAGGGCAATTAAATAACTAGACAAATGATCTGTATACTTGTAGCTCATTGTGTAAAGGTGTGCAAGTTATAGCCAAAGAGCATGTGGCCTTGCAGAATGTTGCATTTTAAATCTTGTCCTAGTTTATAATAGAGTTCTCTGAAAAGTGTTAAAAGATGAGCCTTGCATCAAGCCTTGTTTTTTTTTAAAAAAAAAAAAAAAAAAAAATTACAAAAGAGACAAGTAGCTACTCCTAAGGTGTATGTTCTTTAAAATTATTTGCTTCTCTAGTTAAAAACTTGGTTTGTTTTGTAATAATGTCAATGAATAAAAATATTTCATTTTTTTGCTTCATTAAGAAAAACAAATATAACTTTGAAAACATTACATGAACTTTAGCAGTCTCAACACTGAACTAGGACTTGATCTCAGTCAGGCTCATATAACAGGCTGCTTCTTAAAATATGTGAAAAGGCAAGATGCAGAGTGAGAGCTTCTTTCAAACACTAGCTTTAGTAAAGGAAGCAGAAGTTATTTCTTTGCTTCACCTATATTTACACAAGTGAAATACGTATTTAATGTATATTATGTATTAATGAAATATATACATTTAAATATATATAAATGTTACCTTTTTTGAGTTATTTCAGCAGTAGTTCTCATTTGGGTGAGAGTAGAAGCATAGCCAGGTTTCAGGTGTGAGGAGTAGTTTTTTTTTTTTTTTTTAAGGCAAGATGTAAATAGACTCAGACGTTTATCTAACCAACTGTGGCATGCCATGCTACAGCACGCAGCACATAATGAATGTATACCTAGCAGTCTCCTGGGGAGACTGGAGGTGCTGTACTGGATTCACTGCTGCGGCTGTAGCTGACATAACTCTGTCGAAAGTATTGTCAAGTAACAGCTGCAGCAGCATGGGATTTGTGTTGAATTTGGAGTTCTACCTAGAAAAATAACTACTTATTAGAGTAGTCTGGCCTTCTCTGAACTCTGTGAGCAGGATAACAATGCCAGCAGTACACATGCTGTCTACTTGCTTCTCACATACTGCCATCATTGTGTCTTAAATCAAACAGTGAAATAGAGAATAAGGGTCTATCTCATGCAGGAGTTTGGAAATTTTCACCATGGTAAGCGTAAACTTCTGATTCTCCAGTAATGTTATACCAGCTTGTATGGAGAATACACCTTCTTTTTGCACTACATGTGATTGTAATTATTTATGGAGAGATGCTGAGATACTGGTGCATGTTTTCACTTAAAATTTAACTGAAACACTTTTTTGTTGTAAGCAGTCTTTAATTAACGTCTAAATGTTAATGCCTATTAAATATTGATTAAGAGTTCATCTGCATGCTTAATAGTAAATGTTTTATTTTGATCTTAAAGATTACTTCCTTCCTCATCTTCCTCCTCAATTTCTTTAATTTGTTGCTCTAGTTTGAGCGAAACTCATGTGTTAGAGCTTCCTTACTTAAATAAGGATTGTATTATTTAAGAAGCACTGGAGCCTTTGATCTGAGGAAGGACTGGCCTTGCTCTGTAGTAATTCCTCTCAAGAGTGGCATCAAAGATTGCCACTCAACTTGTCTTATCTCAAATAAGCACTTATGTTTTAAGGAGGACTAAAACATGAAGCAGGCTACAGAACTGTAAGATCTGTGAAGCCCTTTTCTGGAGTAGCAAGGCTTATAAAAATGTTTCTTTCCAAATTAATTTCCTTTCTATTCAGGAAAGCTGTTTTTCAAGCACAGATCTTCATTGTAGCATCAGATATGACTATCTGAAGCATATGAAGAAGCATGAATGGAAAGATAAAATCTGTAGTGCAAAACTGTTAAATGTGTCTATATTTTTGCTGAGGGATAAGTTTCATATGTCACGTGAGTTCCTTTGAAATGTGTTGCTCTTTTCTCTTTACATCTGCAGTTACTTATATGTTTTTCTTAACCCTGAAGTACTTCATCTCATTGATTTAACTTTTTGACAATTGCATGTATGTCAGCAACTGATTGGACTGTTCCTGAAAATGCATGTAAAAGATGTTTTTTCTTGGAAGCACTTTTTTTTTTTTTTTTTTTTTTTAGGAATCTTGTGACCTCTGAACATCACTTGTGTGATGGCTTCGTGATTATTCTGAAATGTTAACATCTTAACCATTATCTGAATTTAGGAATTTTTACTTTTTATAAAAGCAATAATTGTCTAGTTAAAAGATAGTCATGAGGTTAAATAAATAAATAAATAAATAAATAAAATATATATATATATAATATAAATATTTCTCTGTTAAAATGGTTTATAGGAACTTAGTTAATATGACATACCAGATCTTCTAAAGAATCTTAAAAAGATGTTTAGATGGAGTTTGGAATTTTAAGATGATCATTAATGGATTTTGTGTCAACTTGAGAAAAAAAACCAAGTAGTTCATTCATATTTTGCTATACCTTGGCTGTTCTCTGAAATAAATCCCTAGCTGGAACATGCTACTGTCATGGAAACGTGGGGATTACTTCCCTGTTACTATTCAGCAGGGGAACTGCAGAATTTACTGGAGCCTGTCATTCTTTGCCTTCTGTGTGTATTTTGAAACTGTAAGCTTTTCTAAGAGACATGAAAAAAACGTATGGGGCACTGGTAATATCTGCTCATTACTGCTCTAGGCTTGTGCGTATAGGGAACTGGTGATGATTACCATTTATATACCCCGCAGCCTCTTATTGCTAATATGCATGGAACATAAACAGTTATGTGTAGTCACTAGAAATGACAACAGAAAAAATGTAGGATTGTTTTGAGACCTTTGTTACATTTGCAGAAACCTTGTGCTCAAATCTGTTTCAGGATGCAAAGTCTGTATCACATAGCAGACTTTCCATTTGCCAAATGAATTTTAAAGGATCCATCCAAATGCTTATCTGCTAACTCTTCTCTGAAGTCATTGCTTTCTATGGTACAGGAAAATAGATTACAAACAGCATTGATAGAACAAGACCTTCATCTAACTTCAAACATTTTGTCAATATAGTACTCTGTAGGGAAAAAAAAAGTGCTGATTGGAATTCGCAGGATTTAGAACACAGCCCAAAATGTAGCATTGCTAATTTTATTTTTATTACTCTTTTCTGGGGGCACGATGGAAGCATGGGCGGAAGAGTAATTGTCAGAGCTTTCAGCTTCTTCACAGCAGGGACTGAATTGAAAACAAAGAAAATAAATGCAGGGAGCTGAGGTTTGAGAAACTAATGCAAGGCATACTCCAAAGCCTCAAGTAATTCTAAATACGCTTAATCATGCTATATTATGATAAAGTGTAGTGCGAAGGTGATCAGTAAGCTGAATAATAGTAGGTGGTTAGGCAGACTGGTTTAAATGAAACCAAGTCTAGCCTGGGTTCAGCCTGTTGAAGGAATAAACTGAAATTTGGTGAGGGGCCACTCAGAGAGAAATGAAATAGAATATATTAGGAGTCTGTGAGAATTGGTGGCCAACCAGAGAGTGAAGATGATGGGGCAGACTATGTATGTTGTTGTAAGAAATACTTGTGTTTCCTGAACTGCCAATGGAAGAAGGAACTGCTTTGTTTTCATGGTTAAAATGAGGTTGCACCAAGTAAGATGTGCCCCTAGGTTGACAAGGTCTGAACAAACTTCAGAAAGCTGTGGCTAAGGCCAGTTCACCAGTTTAATAAAAGTACCGTACTGAATGATTAGGAGTCTGTCTTGAAGTAGGCACGGGTGCAGTTTTGGGAATTACAGGCTGCTGCCCTTCAGGCAGATATGAAGCTTGTTGAAGCGGTTTAAATGCAGCGTGCTCTAACTCAGGGCGCCGACGGGTGGGAATTCACAAGCCCTGTTGGGTGAAGTGATTCCTTGTAACCTGTTCGAATTTTGTCAGTAGATGAAGGAGAATGAATTGTTTGCTTACACTTGAAGAAAATTTTACGACCAGTTTCCTTTCCTAAGCACAATTTCTATTTCTGGATGTGTCTCGCACCATCTCCTGCATGCCCTGAATCACCTGTAGCTCCGGCCAAAACACAACTTGCAGGCTTGTGCGGGGCTTCACCAGTGCTAGAAAGAGACTGGGTGGATTTGTGGAAGAGGAGCCAATTGGCTATTTCTGTGTGCTGCATTGGCCAAGAGCTGCCTTTCTCACCCACTTCCTACTCTGTTAAATAACCAGTGGTAAGTTGTGGGATTTGGAGTAAGGGTTCAGGCTGCTGCTGACTTGTGCAGTTGGAATGCCCTTTAGGGGAAGGGCAGGTATAGTGCTTCGGAGGCTTGTTTGGTGGCCTTTACTGAAACTGCTTGAAAGAAACAAAACCAAAGTAGTATTCAAGGTAGCAAATAAAGAAATGGTATATCTTAGGCTTAAACTGTTGGTTGTTAGCTGTTGGGCTGTCATTATAACAGTGTTGGACAGTGGAAATGGAAACTGACGTTCATGGTAATATTTCAATACGACTACAGTCAAACACACAGGAAAATGTTAAGTAGTTAGTCGGTGAATAGCACCCTCTACTTGCTGAACACTTGGTGAGTTTTCTGCTGGTACCTTTGCAAAAATGCTAAACTGGAAAATGAGGCTCTTCAAGCAAGCAATTTGTAGTGTAGAGAACTTGGAATCATCCCTACTCCTTGTAGGAATTAAAGGCTAGAACTTGATTAAAGCTTTAAAAAATGTTCATTACTTTTCAGCTTCTTCATGAATTTTAGCTGTTGGAACATTCAGTTCTCAAGATGAAATTATTACATCATTGGTAGCATGTTAGCTTAAAATCCTGCATGTTAAAACATAGCTTGTGTTGTTAAGATCCACAAGACAATCGCTGAAAATGCATTTGATTGGATTTATTTTTAATAGAAGAATCTAAAATATGTTAGTATACTGAAAACAACTATTCTCTTTAAACTTGGAGCTCATTTTCCTGTAATGCAATATGGAAGACTTCTGAGAGGATCTCCTTTGCCCTCTCACCTCTGCTCTTTTAGAAGTTCCATGTTTTCTGCACTTTGCATGTGCATTTAACTAAAAACAAACCTGCAAGTAACATCATGCAGAGAAATACAAAAATATTGTTAAAGAGGCTGTAACGTTTATTCATACTTGTTTTCGAAAAGTTAACGGTCAAGGTTTTTTCTTATTCCACCACTTTTACGCGTTTAGTTTAAGTAGTTATTAATGAATTAAGGATTTTTTAAAAATCTTGCTGTTGAATTTTATAAACCACTTAAAATATATCTTGAAGCATGCGATGACCCCCAGTTTATGACATAGGGACCAAACAAAAATGGCCACAAACTGCAGTGTGTGCTGTTGACCCAAGTCCAGCAGAAAGTGTCGAGTAAACATGATTGAACTAAAAATCAGTATAGAAAGGTAGTGATTCAAATGCATTGCTGATACAGCATCAAGAAAAGGAGGCTAAACCGATGGGTCACTGCAACGTTATGTGGTAGATACTTAAAAGAGAGCACACCTGATTGAGCAGTGCATGCAAATACATGCATAAATTTATATCAGGTTCAAAAATGAATCTCTAACTAAAGACCTGTTCCTACATAGCTATTTAAATGTGAATATTACAGCATTATTTCTCTGTCAATTTACACACTAAAGGCTATTTTCACACCTGAAGTGACAGTAATGTTTAAAACCAACTGTAACAGGAAAGCCAAAATGTATGTATTTTGTTGGTGTGTTGCAATGTTTAAAATTTAGGAAATAGTTACAAACATTACCATTTTGTCCTTCTAATGCTGCAGCTTTACAAAAGCAGTCGTGTGCTGAAGAAATAAAAATGCTTTATTTTTGCTTATATTTTCAAACAACTTATTTTTTAATGCCTTTGGTAAGCATTTGTTCTTGATATGTTGCTGGATTTGCAAGCATCTTTTATATTTGCACAAATGAGACCAGTCCAACTGTTTTAAATGTATGTTTATGGTATAATTATGTATTGTATTGTTGGAGGGGGGAAAAAAAAAAACAACACGAGCCAGTAGCTTTCTATATTGGTAATTGCAGTGTGGTGATAAGCTTTTTAAAAAGTTCGTCATCATAATTTTACCTAGGGGTTAAAATTATATGCTCTCTCCAAGTTTTCTAAAGTTGATGTCTTAATGGGTTATTTCTAGGCTACCAAAAATAACGTGCATATAACCTGTTGCGTTGTTTTGCAAATCCTGCTTTGTTCTAATTTCTTTTTTTCTTTGTATATGGATAGCCTTGTTCATGCTGTTTTTTTCCCCCATCTCATTTTAGCAATGCAATTATGAAAAAAACAGCAAAAACAAAGATTTGTACCTTAGTACTAGCATATGTTCACAAAAGGGTACTTAAATTTCCATTGATGGTGTTAGATCTGTGTTTTTTTTTTAGTTGTACTGTGTTAATTGTATATAATAAGATAATTAAAACAATGGTAAGGAAATTAGTGCAGATGAACATAGCTTTTTCTTTGGTTATCAGGTACAGCACAGGGCTTGAGTATTCTAATTTAATTGCCAGGAAATTATTGTCTTGCTTTCTTTGCAATGAGGTCATAGCCTACTGCTGTGAACGTCTTATTTCTCCGGTTTTGTGCATTTTATTTGTGTAGCAGAGGTATCAGTTGGAGGTAGTAAGTTTGTTTTGGTTTGTATTTTTCCCTCCACATGATTCCTGTCACAAATGTAACTGTGACAGTCTGATGCACCTTTCCTTCTGAGTGCTTGGATTTGAGTAGTTATAATAAATATATGAGTAGTTAAAACAAAACAAAGTTGCAGCAACTGTTGGTTGCTGCTCCTTTCCTTTAGCGTTTTAGAAATGTTTGGTTTAAATGGTTCTTATCTTGGTTCTTATCTCTAATGCATAGTGGGGCAGAATAATTCAAAATATTTCCAAACACTATTAGAACTATAGACTGCAAATTGCTGCTTCATCAGCCTGTCACGGGCTGGCAATCTGCCTGGGATGGACAAACAGCTACTTGTCAATTGACCTAAACCATGTGTTGGACAGTGTAAGCTGAGATACCTGTTATGGACTCAGAAGCCTTCAACAACAAAGCTGGACAGTCTTCCTCAGAACAACCCCCCCCCCCCCCAAAAAAAAAAAAAAAAAAAAAAGACCAGGATGGTTTAAAACTTAGATTTAAGTAATGGAAATTAAGCTAACTGTCTCTAGTATGATGGAAGCATTTTGGAACTGTATGCTTGTTCTTAGTATTTTTGTCTTTAAGTTTGTGATGGTTTTGCATGCAAATAATTAAATAATCAAATTTGATTTTTTGCATGCAGAAAATCAAATAATTTTGGCTGCAAACAATCAGTGCTTCTAGAAGAAAGTAAAGATTAAATGGTTAAAAATCACAAAATTCAGTTTTTACTTTTTACATCCGGTCAATCTCTTCAATGTTTAATTAAAAATTTATAAGAATTTTATTAAGGAATCAAAAAAAAATCAGATATATTCCTCATGTATATAAAGGACATAAATAGGGCTATCTTTTTTTCCCCTCAGGTGATTTTTGGCATTTGAGCTGCACTTTTACCCTTGTGATTTTTTGGGACTTGCTGGCTCAGGCTTGTGGTTTTAGACAGATTTTGAGACATATTGATCTCATATATATGTTTCAATATGTTCTACAAGTGCAATCCTAGGCTGTAAGGTCTTTGAGTAAAGACTTTTTGTCATGGCAGTGTAGGTGTTTAAGGACATACCTAAGCAGTTATCCTGTAGTGTCATTGCTGGTTCTTTCTGTTTCTCCTTGCTCTGATTAATTTCAGGATTTATTGCTGTCATTATAGGGGTGAAGAACACCCTTTCATGGTTCCAGTTCTCGTAATTGATATTCAGTTCTTATGGCTGTGAAATAATTTAGTCTTAAACTGTACACTGGAAATTCTTAACTAGAAAAGCAATATTTACAAGTTGAAGTATACTTTCAAATAAAATATTCAGTACCCATTTTAGAATGGGTACTGAAGGAAATGAAACTTTTAAAATTATGTAGTATTACTATTCCTTCCCGATTTAAAAAACAAACAAAAAACATAATGGCCAATATTTGCACAAAATCAATACGTTTTGACATAGCTACCTGGACAGCTTCATGAGGAGAGAGAAACTGTTTGTGGCCCTTGTTTGGGCAGTGTACACGTGCTGCAAGGCACACATTCAAATCAGATGAAAACAACAGCAAGAAAGGAAAACTCACAGTGAGATGAGTCAGACACTGTTGCAGGTTCTGCAGGGTTGATGTGTCTGTCTACATGTATATCCTTGAAAGAAAGTTGGGAAGAGTATGTTTTGTTTTTTTTTCCCCCCAATGAGTAATTTGATGATTTCTTCTTACTCTCTTAGAATGATGAGAACGTGTCACTCCAGGACATCACACTCTCAATTCCACCCAGTCCAGAACCACAAGAACCTGAGACAACTTACAGTAAGGTAAATGACACTGATTTACTCTCCAGAATAGATACAAACTTGCTTGTAAAAGGAAAATTAATTTTTATCACTGAAGTAATGTTTTTTGCATCTATTCAAATCTATTCTGTCAAATCAAATGTTGTTCAAATGAAAGGATTTATTTGACCTTCTGAAATACTGACTAATACCAGTACAGTTTAAATAATAACTTCTGATACTTGTAGTAGTTATGGCAGACTAAACTATAGAGTAACATCTTTCAAGATTTTTCTCAATTTGATAACTGTTAGAATTTGAAAAGACAATTTTTGCTGATGACAATTTTTGCTTTGAAGTATAATCATACCATAAGTTTTGTTACATGCTTTATTTCATGAGACTTTATGTTGACTTCTGGTCTGGTTTAAAATATCATTCCTCTAAAGCAAGTTTTTCCTGAAATACTGCAGGTAAAGCAAATGTAAGAACTTAAAAATTAACAGAATTAACCCTGCAAAATCGAAGTTGACTTACTGTTTTAGATTGGGTATTAAAGAGAGAAGCACTCACAATGGTTATTCCAGAAAGGAGCATCTTTTGTGGTCACAGGATTGTGCATTCGACAGTGTTGAAGTTTTGTGGAATTACTGGAGGCTCTTACTGTAAAGTCAATAGAGAAAGAGATCACTAATCCTACGCTACAGTAGGAGAATAATACTTGTTGAGGAGATAATGAAGTTGAAAATATATTTTGAAAGGGAAGAACACTTACAATCTGATTTCTGTTTGAAAGTCACTTGTCCAAATCCTGATTTCGGGGTTTAAGAGGTTTGCCAAAACCATAGATCTATATACGTGATCCTTTTAACAATCCTGACTTCAACATTATTAACGCTTCATTTAGGACTTATTTTCTCTTGAATTGTTTGTCTGATACATTAGTTGAGCTTGTACTTCAACAGCCGTCTCCCTCACAATCTTAGTTTTAAATTCTAAAGCAAAATATGTTGGTTTTCAACTTCACAGCAAAAAACAAAAGCTAGGTTTAGCTGACACTTTGAATTGTCATTTCCTTAATTGAAGTTAGCATATGGTTTAGAAAAACTGCATAAGAAATCCATCTGGATGCTGTCCTAAAGCAGTAACTAATAACATCTAGTCAAAATAAAAGAGAAGATGAATGATACTGAATGAAAGAACACCCCTCAATGTATGGCCTTGCTACAATGGCATAGCTGTGAAGTACGTTCAGATTACCATGTGATGAGAGAAAAAAATAAATTAAATCAAACTTGCATATATATATCTTATATATATATATATATCTTATATATATATATATATATATCTTATATATATATATATATATTAAGATTTCTGAACTTTGCATGGTTTAAAGTTGTCAGTTTCTAGTAGGATGAATTCAAATCAATTCTGCTGTTTGCATTCTGGGGGCCCCAGAGCTGAATGCAGGACTCCAGGTGGGGTCTCATAAGAGTAGGGTAGAGGGACAGAGAATCATGTCCATCGACCTGCTGGCCACGCTGTTCTTGATACAGCCCAGGATGCAGTTGACTTTCTTGCCTGCAAGCACACATGGCCAGCTCACATTTGGGCTTTCATTCATCAATATCCCGAAGTCTTCCTCGGCAGGGCTGCTCTCTATCTACTCATCACACAGGCTGTTACTGATGTTTGAGATTGCCCTGACCAAGCGCAGGACCTTATGCTTAGCATTGTTGAACTTCATGAGGTTTACACGAGCCAACCTCTCAAGCCTGTCAAAGTTCCTCTGGATGGCATCCTTTCCATTCAAAGCGTCAACACCACCACAGAGCCTGGTGTCGCTGGCAAACATGCTGAGGGTGCTCTCAATCCAACTGACCATGTTGACAACAAAGATGTTAAATAATATCAGTCCAAATATTTCTAATGTTGCTCACAGAAATACTACTAGAGGCAGTATTTAATGGTTACATTTTTTTGACACTCCATGACACCAGTTTCTTGACTGACAGATGAATCCGTATTGAAATTGCAGCAGATTTACTTACACATTGTGAATGTAGGGAGTTGGTTAAACTCTCTTTAAAAGAGACTTCTAGTCAAGTTTCTTTGTTCTTAGTTGTATTCATCAGCCCACTTCACCAGGTGAAAAAAAATAAGGAAAGCATGTGCTAGTATTACTGCTAGGACACAACGAACACCTGAAGGAGCATGTCCTGTAGAGGCGTAGAGTTAGGTTGTGCAGCCCATATGGAAAACTTCATATTGCCCAATGTTCTGTTGCAGACAGAAGATTTGGTGAATGAGATCAGGAAGCTTAAAGATGAACTGAAGAAAAAGGATGAAACAATCAACCGATTAGAGCATCAACTTGTAAGTATAATGTTAAATGCTTAACAAAATCCCAAGTACGTACTGCAGAGTGCAGGTTTAATAGGTAATTCTTACAAAGAACTTAAGAGAGCTAAACTTCTGACTTCAAGTATTTTTGTGGGGATCTTTAATTCAGTAGGGCCAGTCATGATTTTTTGTTTAATGTTAAGTTGACCACAGAAAAGTTATGTCTCTGAAACTAGGGGACGCTTATCATAAATTGTGTCCAGATAAACACAGATACCCTGAGGCAAAATTATTTTATGCCTCTTCACTTTTTGTTCCTGTTCAAAGTAAACTTTGGGTTTTGCCATGTATATTTCTGCATTTGGTTCCGCCAAACTAGTTTGGTATGACAATTCTTGCAAAATAGTCCTATGTTCTCAAGCCATTTTCTGAAGCTATTTTAGATAAATTGCTTTTTATATTTACTTGGAACTCATTGATTGATCTTATCTCAACCAAAACCACAAAGTAGCATGAAGGGGAGGGTATGATGTCACCTAAATGTATTTTGGGCTTTAGAAGAACATTCCTAATAGATTTGTGATGGGAATAACTTTTTCTTTGTGATTTTATGTGCAGTCCATACCATATTCCATGGCTAAGGAGACTATTTATAACTGCTTTCATAACCCTTTTTAAATTAATGGTAGTGAAACTTAATTCACACTATGGGATGTGTTACTAGATAAGAAATCTCATGCACCTTCCTTTTGTTAAATGGTAGTAACATTTATGTTTCAATTTCTTCTTGATACATACTGAGTAAAGCTTTTGAACATACTGTTACCTACCTGTTCATCTTGATTAATTGCATATATTTGCAATTACTGCATTTTTTTGCATATGCATATGTATGATGGACATCTTTCAAGTACTCTCCTGAGAGGGAGACAGTCCTGGAGAATTAATTGTTAGATAAGCAATTAACACTAGACCAATACTCTATTTGTATCAATACAAAATAAACATGGTATTGACTTCTGGGCCTCAGTGGTGCTTTACAAGAATCTTACCTAGTCGTTTTCTAACAAATTCTCCTTTCTCTTCGGGGGTTAAGGCCACTAGATGCAACTGCCAGAGAGACAACCAAAAACCTTCAGGGGCAACGTCTGTGTGTGCTGATAAATTTACGCAAACCTCCTGGAGAAGGAGTTCTGTGAGTAAAACTTGCCATTCCTTCTTGGTTATTACTTTGTGATTCACTCCCCAGTTTTATTCTTAATTTTATTACACAAGTTGGCTGGCCTTATTTAAGAGATTATACTCTTAAATGAGTGTTTTATTCATACATCCTTACTGCTGTGCCTACCGTACACATTCTTTTGCTGACCTTTTCTTATTTATAAGTTTATTACAAACGTCTATTTTAAAATGTATAATAAAACTTTAGAATTCTGTGCTTAATCATATTTTGCACTACTTATGTTACAGGCAGCCCAAGCTGTATATCTAAGCATACATTAAGACATTTTCCTATCTGATTTTCAAGTCATAGGTATTCATATCTGTTTTTTGTTGTTGAAGTTTCATTGCTGCTGTGCACATGTTTGTAGAAAATTGTGTGTTCTAACTCTCAGTCCCTAAGTGCAAAAGACAACAGCAACAACAGCAAAGTTAATATTTTTTTCAATAATTCACTTGAAGAGTTTAGCTTATTCAAAAACTTATTGGGTGAAAATCACTCTGACAAAGGACGTGTTCATTCCCATATGTTGTTGCATGGATCATATTTGCTTGTTATACAACATTGTTAAATTCTTCAAGGATCAGTAATAGAATACTTAAGATGATGTGAGGGGAGGCAACACTTCTAAAAAATAATGAAATGTCTTTGAACAAGGCTTTTATCAGTCACCAGCAAATAGTCTTCAGATCATAATCTTGTAGCTACTGCTTCTAGAGAGAGAATCCGGAGAGACTTCTTTGAAAGATGAAAAATGGATTAGAATTCTTGTTTCCTTTTACCCTGCCCCTAGTTATTTGATGTCAGATCGTAGTAAAGATGAATTGCCCCTGCCGGCCCTCTAAAACTATTCTTTTAAGTATATAGTGCTAGGATAGAAGTATGATTAGCAGTTGATAGCGAACACTTTTTTCCTGTTGAGACCTAGCTTTTCAACATTTTCTCTAGAAAGCACCCGAAGTAAAGAGAACATAATCTTAACTGTCTCTTAGTTTGCTCTGGCACTTCTGTTCCAGTAAGTAAATGTAATGTCCTTGATGTTTGTTCCATTCTGTTATCCTATGTCTTTGGAGCTCTTGTACTATTTCTTTTTCCTAGATTTTAATTTAATCTGTGACATTCATATAACATTTTTCTACACTGATACTGTGCCTGAGTTAGTGGTTACTGCTGGTGGTCCTTTTTTCCAATCTCATTTTCAGTGTAAATTCAGAGACAGATTAGTAACAGTTAATTTTTAACTGCTGACTGCAGAAGCTTCAGTTTGAGCAACCTGTATTACTAATTTGTAAGACAAAGATATTGGAGGAGATGGAGAAAGGGAGTAAACTAAGACCTTAAATCTCAGGTAAAGGATTCTTTTAACCCCATTATCTCTTTCTTCAGGATGAAGTACGCTACTTTGAACTTATTCAGTACTTCTGCTTGAGAATACACTATTGTCATACGGAAATTTATTCAGGTTAAGGGAGAATACCTTTTTAAATAAAAAAAAAGGACTTACAGCTTTGTTCCTGGTTGGTTGTGTCTTTATATACGTATATGTATACGCATAATAAACCTCTCAGTATTTTTATCTTTATGTGAAATTTCTCAAGACCATTGATAGTGGAACTGGAAAATGCAAAGTATTGACAAATGTTCAAAACAAACTGCTTTTCAGGAACCGTTATTTGTAAATATTAGCTCAAAACATTTTTGGGCAGAATGCTTATAGAATGACTCCATGAAACTTAAATAAGAAGACGTTAAAAACAAACAAAACCCCAAACAAACAAATGGACAGTAGCTTAAGGCAGGACTTCTTAAAGGGCAGCAGTTTTGCTGCTGTAGCCAAGTTCCAGTTCTAATAATCAGACCTCAGTTTTCTGGTTTAACAGTTCCTCTGCTGTATGCTTTATTGCATGGTTTAATATAAGTAGAATAAATATAGATAAAGCCTTGACATTGTCGTTGTCAATCTGGAACCCAATAACAAAATGTCACTTGCAGTGGAAAGCAGAAGTAAGCTACATTTTCTTGAGGGATCTACTTTATTCTAACAGTTCACAAATTCTAGCAGAACTGTTAACTGTGTGTTAATTTGTGAAGCATAAATAAGTCATAATTGAACATACTAAGTAACTTTTTCAAGAAATGCTTCCAGAAACGTGCTTAAACTTTGTTAATGTAGTGGTATATAACAAATAGTTGCTGGAATAAGCTAGAAAATAGTGAGAGTGGAAATCAGCTATTAGAAGATCTCAGAAATTTAAGACCATGTTAATTGCAGTAATTTTTTGCAACATTACAATCTACTTAAAATAGCTGAAATTCATGATTGCTTATGGTTTTCCTAGTGAATAGACACGTAAGTATCATTAAATGTATTCTTTCAAAAATTTTATATTATCAGTTTGTTTCTTTATTACCAGATACAGTTCTACAAAATGGCCAATGTTGATGTGAAAATAAATTTGGGGTTATTCTTAATAGAGACTGCAAATTTTTTGAAAGTACTTCTATGGGGTGCAAGGGTTATATTTAAAGGTAAATATGTACATAAATATGAACTGTGTAACTTTAGGTTAATTGTTCAAACCTGTTTTGAAATGTTTTGAAAACTGGGCATATTAAAATTTAATAGCTACTTATTGCCCAGTCACGCTCCAGTTGTTACATAGTACATCTCGTGTCCTGCAAGTATGCTAAAAATGACAATTTAGAGGCAACCATTCTTTTTGGTTAGCCATCCACAGAATAAAGTCTTGTGCAGGTATTAACTGCCAGGGTAGAGCATGACATGTCTAGATGGATTTTATATACATCTCGTATAGTGAATTCACTTCTAGTCAGTCTATTCCTTCTGTTTAACTATCATGAGAATAATAAAAGTAAAAACTTGATGGAAATCTTGAATACGAAGTTACCTGAGGAATTTAATGTTGATGGAGAAAGCTTACAGGGAGAAAAATATGAGCATCTGTTACCACAATTGTCTTGCATGTTTTGCAGCATTGTTTGTGTAATACAAAATAGTGAAACATACAGAGATTGTAAAGGTACTAACAGGGGTTAGATGTCTTCAATTTCTATTGTCAAGTTATTTGATGTCGTGAACTAGAAAGGTTGTTTGCAGATGCTGAGAAGTAAAGTACATTAAGCTAACTATAAACCCCTGAATTTGGATGAACATGCCTGTAAAAAAAATTCTGGCCCTGAGGTCCAGTTCCTTAGCAGAACATGATTCAAGTGCTCTCCTGTGCCTTGAAACAGTAAATAGGAACAGTAAGAGCTGACTTTCTCCTCTGTCTCAGAATAGCAAGTAGTGATGAGATTTATTTTGCTTCTTAAAGGTTATATATAATTGCACTCTTGTCTCTGGTAAAACAATAGAAAAACTCAGTGTGCACAGGAGCATGCATATTCTTGTTCTTTGCTACGCCTCTTTTCTACTTCTGTGCTGAGATACTCTTTACCTTCCATTAGTGTATTGTTCCAGCTGCTTGTTCCAAGGCCTTGCACATCAATTGTTTTGGTCAACCTTCATACTGCTTTGGTTGTCTTTGTATTGTTGTCTTCGAGTATTTTCTTCCCTGAGCTATAAATCTTCAGTATGCTTTGACTCTGCAACTTCAAATTTCCAGGTATTGAAGCCTAGTTGCTATGTAAGTGTTTATCTTCACATCTGACGTAGGTTTCTCCCGTTGTCCAGCACTTCTCTGCTGTGCTGTTCACTTGCTGGTCTGTTTTAACATACTAAAAAAAAAATACTACTAATGCATGTACTTTCTTGGCAACAAAGTACCATGACTGGACTAGATATTCTTGTTGTGCATCTGCTTCTTGCTTTGTTCCAGTGATGCTGCATGACACGTAGGCATGTGCAGAGCACAAGTCCTTTAAATCTTACACAGCGGTTCTTGTTTGCTCAGTCTACAACCAGCACATAAAACTCGGTGTTCTGTACTTCCAAAAATACCATTGCATGTCAGAGCTGCTCATTTATAATCTTCCTGGGTGGTAGGCTAGCAAAAGGAAGCAGCTGCAAAAACATTTTGTTTTCATTGATACTTGGAGTATGTCATTGTAAATTTGTTCATGAGGTAGTGCTCTGAGTTTGTGTGAGGCAGCTGGCAAGGCTAGGTGAGACAGCAAAGATAGACGTGGATAAAAGTGGCTTTTTCCTGCATTTGTTCCTGTAACAGGAAAGACATTTTAAAGCAAAGCAGTAGTGGTTTTGGATATTGGTGTATCCTTGGAAAAATAGCTGCAATGTTTGGCTGTTGGTCTAAGATTACTGTGCAGCAGTACCTTAGTACTATTTCTCTTGTCCTGCTCTGGCAAAAGCAGTTGCTTTTATTCATGTGATTGCTTATTCTAAGGTTGAGGTCTTTTCCTAGCAATGGAAAACTCTGGCCTTAATATCTTTTGTAGTAGCAGTTTTCTAAAAACGAATCCTCCTGGCCCCCACCAGGTTTTGCAGTGCAGTGAAGGTCAAAACTTCAGGGTCAAACGTTTTAGCTGCAATTGTACAGTTCCTCAGGTTCTGTGAAAAACATTCATCACTTTATTCTGGTTTGTAGGCTGCTTGATGATCTCAATTGCTCTCGTTTTTCCACGGTTTTCCTGAGTATTTTGCCTGGTACTAAATTCTGAATCAGTTTCCCGTTGAAATGTTTTTGTTTCACAATTTCGGTATCTGGGAAATGAGAGGAATGGGACTTCGGTGTTTAGGGCCCAGATGCACATAACAGCTGAGGGGAGGAACTGTGGGGACTGCTGGCTAACAGTAAAGTGCAGGTGTAAAGACCTGCATCACACTAAGGTTCAGGACCCAGAAGAATATTATTGGTTTTTGCACTTTTGCATAATCCATTTTTTTAAATAAACACTTAGATAAGTTGTGTTCTCATCTTTCAATCCTACCATTGTTTGCTTATTATATTTAGAGGCTCTTTAACAGTCAAGCAAAAAAAAAATATTGTTTTTCACATTTCTTCCCTATATTCATTAGGAAACTACTATTTTTTGTGTGTTTTAAATATATGCCATAATCTAGGAGACACACTTATTTGTGTGTATGTGTTTTTTTCCTGTTCTTTGGATTTCTTGGGAGCATCAGCATATGTTTGCCTAATGGGGGAGTGAATGTGAGTCATTCTAGAAAGAAGAGCTTTGTAGATTTCGTTGCTGAAGTTCTGTAAAATACTATTATAAGTAATCTTTTCTTAAGCCAGCCTTACTGTCAGATACCTCTCTTAATGTAACGTACTTGAGGATCAGTACAGTCTTTATCATTAAAAAAAATCAACTTAAAATACCCACACTAATAAATTCCCAACACTGTATTTCTTGTTCCTTATTTGGTTCCACTGATGTTGATTTTTAATTACTTTATTTAATGTACAATTAGGCAATGCTATTGTGATTTCTACAAAGGAGAAATTTAGCTTTTATTTGAGATTACATTGCTCCATGCAGGCCAATCTCTGAAGACTGCTGTCGGAGGAATAGCTGGTTCTGCTTCTCAGCTTATAGAATGTTCTCTGGCATCAGTGAGAAGGGAACTGAACCATGCCTGGAGAGTGGTTTAGTTTAGCAGGCAAAACACTGGAAGAAGTTATTTGCCTTTTCTTCATTTCCTTCTCCAGTCAATAAGTAATGATTAAATACCATGAAGAATTATGGAGAAGACTGTATTTAGGGCTGTGCTTTGAAGTGCTAATATGAATGCTTTAAAAAGTACTGGAATGTATCAAGACATCTAAATACATCTAAATACTTTTATAATAATATCATAACTTTTGTAGGTCAGCTGGCTTGTACTTGTCTTAATCTCTTCCTTTAAAGGAAGGAAGAGGATATAGAATTTTCACTACTCCTCTTTATTTAACGCCTTAATGTCAAAGAAATCTAACAGGAAAAATACCAAACACCACTAATGACAAAAAAACACCACCACACATTGCCACGTTGAAGAGGCCTTTAGAAGATGAGACCTGTACCTGATGATACTGGGCTTTCTGCAGTCTGGAGATTGTGTTTTGTTTAGATGTTTAGAGAATGGAAAGAGTTTGTTGTTGTTCTTCCACCCTGACAGGATAAAATGTGAGCAAACCTACTACAGCTGGCCTGAAAAATGTAGTTGTCTTTTGTACAGTGATCATTTCATCTTGTTTCTAGGAATATTTCTGTTTTAAAGACAATATATTACATTGTTTTGTAATACTGCTTAACTGAAACTAGTTATGTTCTTTCATGCAGCAGTCTGAAAATTGTGTGAGTGTTGATGACTACTGATGGAGGACTGTAAGAACATGTTAAATAATCAATATCTCCATCTAGAGATAATTGGATAAAAAAAAAAATCCTTGCAATTTCTTTCAAGTAATTGTTCTGTCTCAGCTTCTGAAGAATCAAGTAGTCTTCTCAACTTTTTCCTTTATTTCCTGTTCTAGTTTGTGTTCTACCTAAAAAAAAGTCCAAGACTTGATTTAAATGGGTTGCATTAAGTTATGTTTTAACAGGAATGAAACTTGGAGTAATGATGGGTTAAATCTAATTAGATGAAGACAAGTGGTAGTTTAAACTTCTGCTGGGATAAAGAAAAGAAAAATATTTTTGTAGAAATAATTTGATGCTTAATAGTCTTTTAAAAGAAGCATGGAAACAAAATATTGCTGAATTATTTGTCCAGCCTTGGACAAAGGGCAATCTGATGTGCAACTGATAGGCCAGCAGAGAAACAAGAGGAGTGGGGCAGATGGTGTTCCTGTCACTTCTGATTGAGATGCTTGTTCAGATGTATTATACCTGCTGTGTAAGGGAATGCCACAAATGCTTGCTCTTGCTCTTTGGTGGTTACTGGTAGGCAGGAGGCAGTGGCAGTCCTTATTCTCAGCACCAGTATTCCAGAGTGTGCTGAAACAGATGTTTTCAATTGGTAAGTAAAGGGATAGTAAAGACTTAAACCTGTCTTACTGAAACAAGAAACCAAGATTGTCTAACTTAAAAGGGTAATTCCAACTTGGGTAGGTTTCCTTTAAAGGGAAAAATCATAAACTACATAAAGCGACTTTTCCTTGGGTCACTTCAGTTACCTGAAACATCTGACAGCCAAGCCTTGCGTGTCATTGACTTACATAGTCACAGTTCTCTGATCCTGTAGAAGAAAGCTCAAGCTCTTAAAACGAAACACAAGGAAAACATTTAAATGCCACCTCTCCTCTTTCACATTAAATAATACTATCAAAATGCACCAGGCTTTGCTAGGAAATGTATTTTGAGATAGAATCTTTTTGTTGTAAACTGAAGCTGGTTGTTTTCCTAGTGGCTTGGTATTGTTCACCAATGTACTAATCAGGGAGACATTTTAAAAACATTTCTGAAAGCTATGAAAATAACAATTGTAGCAGCCATTTTAACACGAAAAGTTCAGCTCCTATATTTCTCCGTTAAAATAACAGAAATGTTACATACCTATTGAATTCAAATGGATGTGTATAAGACTTCTGGCTAGTTTAGGGTATTGTAATGTGGACTTTAAGGCTGCCTTAAAGTGGCAAAACTGTGAATATAATGATGCCTTTCTGGGGGAAAACAGAAAAGGTTGGTGTGGCTTTTTGGTGTCTTGTTTTTCCCTGTTCTCTTTTTTTATTATACTTCTCCCCCTCTCTCTTTCTGCACAGGGTGGGTATTCTGCTCCCTCCTTCTCTCCCTGGCAGGGCTCATTCCAGGGCATCCCTCGGACTGTTCCACCGCACCGCAGACAGAGTGAGTCTGTACCTCTCACTCATCTCCCTCACTGTGTTCCAGTAGAAGCTTTCCCTTTGCACGCACTGTTCATCTCGTAGTATCCTCCTTTTCAGGCAGATTTACAGGCATACACAACAGTCTGTGGCTAACCAAATTGCTTCCTTCACCCAGCATATAAGCAGCTACAACTTAGAGCTTTATAACAGATATTAAACGCTGATTTACTTCAGCATTTCCTCAGGCAAAACCAAATAGGCCCCCGTTTCCCGTCTCGTCTTAACATAAATCTTGCTTGCTGCATTTTTCCCTTTTTCATGGCCGTAATATACTCTCCTATTTGTGTGTTCTGTTTGCTCATGGGTCTGCATGTATGCATATGTGGATGTATTTACATAAATGTGTTGTGGAAGTACATAAAAATATTGGTGAGAAAAGTAATTGTCATTGCCTCTCACAAGAAGTTTTCTTAACTTACAGAAGAGCTTTCCTGAAACTAGTGTTTTTTTCCCTCATGATGTTCATTGTAAAAAGACTTCTAATACACTGAAGTGGCTGTTGCAAAACCTGCATGATTTGCTAACATTGCTTTTGTGCTAGCTATAATACGGGCTGTTTTGAGATGCTTTTGTTCTCTTGGCTTGGATCTGCAAAACAAGACAATTGCTGATTTTAAAAATGTGTGCTTACATAATCATAGAGAACTGGTAAGTCTTATTTTGTGCTTGGGTATTGCATTGTAAACGGTTAATTGTTCAGAGAAATATAACTGGTTAATAAAGCTAAAGTTATATTTTAAAAACTTACTGTAATTTGAAAATTACAGTGTTTGCTTAGCAATGTCTAAGAGTGTATTTGGACAGGAAATGCAGTAAAATTATGGAAACACTAAGATTTCCAGGCCCAGCAGAGATCTGAAGAATAAGCTGCACCTTGGAAAACTAAGCTTACATCTATTTCATTATTTGAAATAACACTAAGATTATTTCAAATGCAAGAAAAAAAATCTTGTAAAATATCTCAAATTGTATTTCAAATACTCTCTTGACGTTTCTGTGACAGTATTCATTCAATCAACTCACCAGGAATGCACTCCGTGTCTCATAGGCTTTTCTCTATGCCATAGAGGGATTTGCTTTGTTTCTGTGTGTGCATATGTGTAAGTGTAATGAATGTAGAAGCCCAAAAGAATGTAGAACCCCAAAAGCTGATCATCGTGTGGTCTGTTTCTGGCTAGAGGAAGCCGTAGCACAGCATAGCTAGGTTGCTGTCCTGTCAGCAGAGAAATACTTTGTAAAGAGAGGTATTAGATCTGAGGAACATATAAATACCATGTTTTGGGAGCTTACCAATCATAGTCAGAATGGGATGGTGGTGTCCAAGCTGCCAGATGTGTGCATCTGTTGCCACGTTATTCACACCGACTGTTTTACAAAGAAGAAAACTTTGCTCATCTCTTCCCTGTTCTGAGCCCTGACTTTGTTCTTCCAACAGCAGCAGCCTCTTTTTCAGGAACTCCATAGCGAACTTCCATTACTAAAGTTGGTTGGATTTTTTTAGTATACATCATATGTATTAAATTGTATGAATTGATAGTAATGGAAATAAAGTAGGTTAAAATTGATATGATTAACCTAACTGGTTATCAACCTAAACTCTAATTGCTGCTCAGGAAAATGTTTTTTTTAATAATTGTTTCTAGCATTTTTCTTTGTCGAAGTATTTATCTTTTTGATCAAGGCTGAGAAAAAAATAAATATAAATTAAGAGGTAGGTTGGAAATTCATCTGACACTCACAAGGTCAGTGACTTTTTTTTTTTAGAGCAGGGTCCCATGAAGTAGCATACTACTAGAATTATCATTAGCATCCTTCTGTCCCCACACTACATCTTCCCTAGGTTTTGTGGTTTTAAGTCTCCTGTCGTTTGAGTTGGCAGGGAATGCCAAAGGAGGGGTTTTGATGCAAGTGGTGAGCTGGGTGTCACCACTAAGAACAGGAAAAGCTTACAGTCAAATTGATGTTGTTTTGCAATAATATAGAGAAGGTGTTGGGACCACAAAGGAATCTCAGTTTTGTTTGGCCATTTTTTTTTTTTTTTTTTTTTTTGTCTGGAGATGCTGGAATTCAGGCACTTCTGTAAATTCTGCCCAAAGTCTGCATGAACCGGAGCACCAGACGTTCTGTCTCAACACCAGGGAGCATTTCCTTACTGCACAGGTGATGGAGTGCTGCCACGGGCTGCCCAGACAGGTGCTAGACTCCTCTTTAGGGATCTTCAAAAGCCACTTGGATGTGGTGCTGGGCACCCTGCTCTGGGAGGCCCTGAGCAGGGGGTTTGGCCCACATGGCCTCCGGAGGTCCCTGCCAACCCCAACCATTCTGGGAGACACTGAAATTCAGGATTCCAAACCTAAAATAGCATCTGCACTTGTGAATGATGTAGGTTTCTTTGCTATCTTGTTGATAGGTGATGGATACATAAAACACTTGCAAACACAGTAGATTGAGGGTATAAATCTCTAAATTGTTCCTATTTAGTTGTTTACAGCAGCCATAAAAGTGTAGCATATACAGGACAGGTACTGTCTCCCTGCTATGTAATACTATAATACTGTCATGTATACAGTTTAGTTAGCACCAGTTACAGGGTCACCATCCCTACTGCTTAAGTTGTCCTAAGAGCCTGCCATAACACTTTGTTACTGTGCTTTGGAATTGGATACTGTGTTTTGTAATTTCAATGAGAACTATTTTTGTAGTACTTTAACTTCCTGTTGTTTCAACAGCCTGAGAAACAATTCAGCATTTTATATTTCATAACCATTTCCCAATAATACAATTTCATTCTTAAAAAAAAAAAAAAAAAAAAAAAAAGAAATCAGTGTACGGTTTTTATTCATATAATTCGTGTTGAACTCGGCTCTTATGCTGTGTTCCTTTTTTTTCTTGGTAATAGGATATATATCTTGATGACATAGCAAGCTTTCCTCAATGCCACTTGAAACTTTTGTGTTTGTATTCTGGAGCTTTACTGATGCAGCTCTAGAAATGCAGCATGTAGAATACACATTTTCAATGAACTGACTATAAACTATTAAAATTAAAATATTATACCAGTTTCAGTAGACACCTAGCCTCAAGTTCTTCTCCATGCAAAAACAGATGAAAACTGTTTTGTTGCTCACCTCAAGAATTGCAGTTCACATCTGTTTACTATGTACTTTGTGGGGAGATTTAGAGCTTCTGTATTAAAGCATTACAAATAAAGGTAATTTAATTCTAGCAGGTGATATGTAGGTTTTTATCACCAACAAGAAAGCTACTGTATGCATGTTGACTATAAATCAGGTGCGTGCTTTACTTTTTCTCGCATTTTTTTAAAGCGGGGTATATTGCTTTACATTACCATGTGCTTCTGTGATTAATCTAAGACTTTATTGACCAATTCAAGTTCTTGGTATGGGGTGCGAAGTGTTCATGTTAGGAGGACAAATTTGCCTCAGAAAACTGCCTTGGAAGTTTTGTGACCCTCATGTGAAGTGACAAAGTATTAAAAATGTCCTGGAATGATTATATTATTGTCCTTTATACATAACGTGTTTGTGCTGTGGGAGATTAGTGTGCAGCTTGGACTACAGTGGAAATGTTTCTTGTACCTAATTGGTTGTGTTTGCAGACAAAACTCAATTTTATTTGTGGTCATAATTTTGTTTGTTGCACATATATCAGAGTTTATGGATGAAATACCTGCCTTGATATTGCTATATATAATTTCCAGTCATTTTTCTTTAAGACAATATTTTTCTTGTAGGAAGTTGTTTTTATATACAGACTACACAGAAAAAAGTCCATGCTATGTCATATTACTAATTATTGTACTACCCTGTACAAGGGGGAATGATGGTTTGGAGAAGGAAAAAAAAAACAACACAACACAATCAAGCCCAATAAGAAAATATTGGGCTTGTTTTGTATTGTAGTTTGAGGTAATACAACATGCTGTAGAATAATGATTCATGATTTTGAAATACAGGTGTGGTACAGCTAGATGGAAGAGAATGGGGGAAAAAAAATCCACAATGAAAGTATTGACAAATGCTACAGATTTAAGGTGCAAAATCTTGGATTTTGCCATGGCAGTGAGATAAGGATGTCAGATTGATCAGAAACTGAAACACTTATGGGGCAAGAAGGTTTGTCTTCTTCCTTGCTCCTTACCCCTTTCCAAAAAGAAGAAACTGATAGCTTGGAGTCTTCTCAGGCTCATGAGTGAGTTGCAAGCAAGATGGGTAAAGGCAGCAAGGTCAAAATATGTAATACAGTTTATCTTATGACGTTGCTATTCGTTAGATACCTAACAATGTGTATATACGTGGATGCAGACATTTCTGTTGTATACATTTTTAATCATACACAAATTCTATTTACTATTCTTAATGGTATTTGAAGTTCAAGAGATGAAATATGTTAAAGACTTAAAGTTTGAAGAACAAAGGTGTTCTGTGCAAGTCTTGCTATAAATATTGTTCGTACTGCATTACTACTACTGCAACACTACTGCTATTTTTGTTTCCTGAAGATGGATTAAAAACAAGTGGGGGATGTGCTAATTGCAATTTAAATGATGAAAAGTTGCAGTTCTGTCATGGCAATTGCTCAGTGTTTTGTCTTGGTCCTCTGACATCATTGTCCTTGTCTTTTTCTTGTCTCTGCTTTCCCATTATGCCATTGGCAAGGAGTTGAGAAGTTAGTCCATTACTTCTGTGATAAAGCGTGGTACAGTACAACTTCAGATTTTTTCCCATCTCCTCCTCATGCATTTTCACTTTTTTTGCCCTGTGCATGATGCATGTCTATTGGAGATGTGCATGCAGTTCTGATTTCCCATTGCTTCGCTTCTTTCGTTCCTCAAAATACCACAGGGAGAAAATGTCTATATTTCATTCTGCAGAGTTATTGTATGGGGAACTGAGATGGGTATCCAGATTAGAGATACAGAATAACCAAAGCAAAACTGAAGGGAATTTTATAGTAAGGATACTGCAACGACTATTACTGTTATGGCCACACTGATACAACTACTTTCAGTATAAAATATTTGTATCTTTATTGGCTTTTTGTTGGAAAACTATCTCAGTGGTTCAGTACTGAATATTAATGGTAAACCTCTTTGCAGATGTGTTGTCACTTTTCTCTGGATGATGAGAGAAACAAAAGAATCTTAGCCTAAATGCGATAGGAACTGTAATTTAGTCTTCTTGATGCATCAGTATATCCAAGTCTTTAAAGCTCTTGCCATTACAGAAAAGACTGTTCCCTCGTCTCACAAAAAAGAAATGCGTGCACGAAGCATTTTGTTTAATGTACTTTCGTTTTGGGGAGAATTAATTTTCCTCAGTTGCGTGGTACTAGAAATGTTTCAGAGTTCAGTTTCAGATTTCAGGAGTACCACAAAGGCATACAGGTGTTTTTTGTCTCCCCAAACAGTTTACTTCTATTTTTGTCCAATAAACACTCCTAGAATGACAGTCTACACCAAGTCATGGTCTGTACCTCCCTGAAATATCCAAACAGTATTTAGAGCAAGGCAGATGACAAACTTGTTTAAGACTTCCATGAAATAAAATCTCCTTAGAAGGTGGAATGCTTCTTCCTATTCCCCCCCTCCTTCTCATGGTGGATTTCACCAAGTGCTTATCCTTCTGCTGGTGCTTTCATTACTACCTAGTCATAATTTAAGCCTCCCTGATAAGAAGAAAATGTATGTATAAGGCAAAGATGTAAGCTGCGGATGAAGATAATGCAATCTTCAGTGTTGAATACTGTGTAAACATTTACTTGCATATTTTGGAAGTGTTTCTGCTTTCACTGTAATCTTGAGTGGTAATGTGTAGCAAACCGGATGGACTTAGACTAAATAGAAACTCAGTGTTAGGAAACAGTACAGTATTTAAAGCAACTTAGAGAAAGATAATACCATAGCTGTAGTGCCCTCCTCATAATTCTGTGCATGTAGCTGTTTTCTACTTTTGAATTGCTAACTTCATGAACATTATACTGCTTAGACCCTTTAGGTTATGAAAGATAATGAAGAAAGTACATAACTGGCTATTTTTCTATATAAAGCATTAAATGCAAAATTGGCAAAATGGAAAAGCTCAAATATCTCTTATCAAAAATATCATTGAAATATCATTATAGAAACCTTGTTTCTTTGGTGTATTGCATTTTTCTGTTAACTTCTTGTAGAAGTTTAATTTTTTCTATAACTTAAATTTTTTATTTCGCTGATTAGTATAACCGGCATTATTTGATATAAAGCTAGGATTTATAGAATCAGATAAAATAATTATCTGTATTTTTTTTTAAGACTGGTGTTTAGAAACCCTTTCTAGGTGAGGGGGAAAAGTTTTTTGACAATTATTTTTATGTATTTGGATTTGACACAATACTGCTTGCTATAAATTTACTAATTTTTGCCTTCATTCAGATTAGAAAATCTGAATTACTTAAGTATTTATACAGTAATCAGGTATGTATTGCTTTGGTTTCTGCTCTCATTTTTAGCAGTTCTGTTATTGCAAGCATGGTCTCAAAACAATGAATCATTATGGCTAACATTTGTCTTTCAACTCCTAAGGTGGAAGGATAATGATTTCTGTAAACCATTACAGGAATACTGAAATTAGGAAAATGTCAGGAGGATTCTTTTTTTTAAGCTGTAACTCTTAAAATATAGAACTGCTTCTTGTGCTTATTGCTTCCCTTCTGTAGGATTGTTTGCTTAAGAAGGATAGTTCTGCATTTGACAGCACTCACAGAAATAAGGTAGTTTTGGCTAAGTAAGGAAAAACACATTACTTCTGGAGTAATGTTTTGATATTAATCTGACACTTTAAAAAATATATATATAAATAAATCTTCTTTACTTCTTTCCGAAACAATTTGTATTCAGACTGCTCAACATGTTTGCACTTACTTGTCTATTGCTTGCTGTTATCACCGGTCCAACTTAGATGTTGCCTTTCCTTACAGGCAGAACTGGTTATACTAAGTAGGAAACGCTCCAGTAAATCTGAATTAGATCAAGAAACCTTGGTATTTCTCTCATTACTATTAAACTTTTCTCTTGATGATGAACTTCTGAGGATTTGGTTTTCTGCAGTAATCCTGCTGGGTGAAAGATGAAAATCTAAAGAATATTGAGATACTCTCTCTTCCTAGAATCGACTTTGGCACGCACAATTATCACATTCTCTCTGCTAATTCTAGTAGCTAAAAAGACTACAGTTGGCTTTCCCATTTACAAGTTGAGGATAATTCAAGAGGATGACTGAGGTGACATAATCCCTAAAGATAAACATTATTGCTTTGTCATAGAACTGTATTTCACTCGTAAACAAATGTTATAAATCTGTCTACTGTGTCCGTACTATCTCTTAGTAAGAATTCAGGTAGTTTCAGAAAACTTTAGGGATAGGAATAGCTTGTTGTAGTTGAGTGTCTTCCCTTTATAAGGAAAATAAGAAAATAATTCAAACCTGAAACTTGCTAAAAATTATAGTTTAAAGTTTACTAGGTTTGGGGGTTTGCCATGCATTGATTTTTATTTTTTTTAAATAATTCTTCCAAGATCTGTGTACAAGTTTAAGGTCCAAGATGTGTTTGTACACACATTTAGTTTTTTTTTTTTAGAGGGAAGAGCAAAAAAAATAAATGTAGAAATGACCCAGAAAGAGGTATTGGCAATTCTCGTCTGATTCTAGAATGCCTCTTCTGGCAAAATGTAAAGGCTTCATCAAGTTATCTTTATCTCCTTGGTTATTAGGGTGGCAGTATGTGATCTGTAGCTTCACATGTACTTTGTACTGTTTTGTTGAAGATGGTTTCTTTATCAGTCCATTTGAATTCATTTCAGTATCAAACGGTTGCCTAAATCTGTTCAGTGACCTAAATTACAGCATATCTGTATCCAATTTTCTGACCTTGGTTAGGTGAAGAAAACGCACCACAAATTCATGTGGTCCATTGAACTCCTTTCATGCCTGTATAGTGTGTAGCACTGATGAAAGTTTTGGGACAGCTAATTTGAGTGTGCAGTGAATAGAAATTAAAAGATGGATACAGTCTGATAGCTGTTGCAGTTGTTTAAGAACTTAAGTCAGAATTTGATCGGTATTTGTCATTCTTAGGGTGTACTGCAGACTAGGGCAAAGCCATCAACCAAGCCTTCTTCATGTTCTTACTTTAAGCTAATCCATTTTTTTTCTGGTCTTTATGTTGCTGTGTATTTCAGTGATGGTTTAACTTTTCACCTAAGTTACAAATCATGTTTGTACATGTCCCATGAACCATCCTGTTTTATCAAGTCAAAGTTTTGATTTTAAAAAAAGATATACAGCTGTTATCAAGCATCCAATCAGCATACTTTGGGTTCAGAATGTTATCTGGAGTTTCCTGTGCCTAATGTGTTATTGCATTCTTCTCTCTTGAACAGCCTCAAGTACTACAGCCTTCCAGCAGCCTTCCCAGTTCCACAGACCTCGCCCAGGGAAAACTAGTAAAAATGCCACATATCGAGGCCCACAGTGAATATTCTAAATATGGTGTGCATGAAAATGGCAATCATGAGAATCAAAATGCTGCAAGTGTGTCTCTTACAAATAGCCTGAATGATGTAAACACTTCAATGAACATACAATTAAACATAAAAGATGAGAGTACATCGTATTTAGAAAATATGAAAAATAAAAACACTGAAGACCCTGGAGAGGTGGCTAGTAATAAGGAAGGGACGTTATCATCTCGTTCTTGTT
This sequence comes from Aythya marila, assembly GCF_965140915.1. NCBI lineage: Eukaryota > Metazoa > Chordata > Aves > Anseriformes > Anatidae > Aythya > Aythya marila. The sequence continues at coordinate 36,593,198 of NC_139048.1, forward strand.
TTCAGACCTCTGCACGAGGTGATGCTAGAGAGGTGCAGACTGAGTTAGCTGTGAAAGGTCAACCCTCATTCACATACCAGGCTTCTCGGCCAAAGACTTTAAGAATTACAAAGCCCCCAAATGCTTTAGTGCCTCCTACAGCGGCCGTACTCGCACGATCTGCAAATCATTCCGCTGCTTCCAAGGAACCTGAGCTTCTACCATCAAGTAGTTCGACTCAGCTACAGCCAACATCTGGTCCAGATGATGTAAAGGGTAAACAGAGTCAGAAGGTGTCCAAACTTCGCCCACCAACTATGTCCTTTGTTAAATCTAAGCAAACGAGCAGCCAGAAATCCACACCGGTGTCTCAGGAGCCTCAAAACACCTGTCTGAAGACGAACATCCCAAAGCCACCAGTACAGAGAAAGGAAAATGTGCAAACACAGAATACCGTTGTGCATTCTGGGGACAGTTTGCTCTCTAATCGGTATTCCCGCCTCCCTAAACCAAAGACACATTGAGAACATACCTACATCTCATTGAATGGTATCTCATGTTAAATTACTTCCTATATATCAACTGCCATCGAGGTTGCTTTATCTACAGCCTACAAATCCGGAGTGAACAGCAAAAAGAGCATCTTCCTTATGTGTTCGCGTATGCTATTGTTATGTTCTGAAGATCATGTTATGAGCAGTGCAGCAGTTCCTGAGTGTTAAATTGTATTGTAATTCTGTATTAATGATTGTATTGCACAGTGATCTTAATCATGTACTGAAGTCCAGTGACCATGAATACTGGAGTGCTGCACTGTGTATCCAGGAAGGCAGAAATCATTTCTTACCTCTGTTAACTTGATTAATTAGCTAATGAAATTACTATTTGGTTTAACTTCTTGGTTCTGAGTACTCGTTAGGCTGGAGTGGTAGAAAATTAGACTTATTAGTGGATGTTTTATTGGCCATAATTCTGACTCTGTATTCCAGAGGCCTATGCAAAAATCCTTGTATTTATCATTATCTCAAGACTGACATATTTAATGTTATTTAATCTGACAGGTTGGGTGGTTTGTGTTGTTTTGTTTTGCTGTAATATGAAGTTGCTCTGTTCTTTATTTATCTCATTTTCACTCTTCACAGACAGTAAGCAGATTTCACAGGGTGAAACGGATCTTCTCTCTTAAACATCATCATTTGTTAAGATACTGTGGTATGTTTGTATTGTGTTCAATAGACACATTACTGGCTAGATTCTTGAAATGCAGTGCTAGGGATACTTGTGCAAAACCTTATACAGGCTCTTATGAATTGGTGAATAAGGGGTCCATAACACCTATGTTGAGGTTGCACAACATGCATTTTAATTAATATATTTTAACTTTTATTGTACTACTTCTATTTATTGATTTCTGTTTAATATTGAAAGACTCTGAAGTACCTGACTTGAAATGTTTGCACAAACTTTGCCATATGGGTAAGGATTTGAAACTATTTTACGTAATAAAACTTGTATTAAAAAAAAACTGCTATTTTTAAATAATGATGATAATGAATTAACCCCACTTACTTGCTTTGAGCAATCCTATTGTGTCCTAATCCAGAGCTGGTACTCTAAGAGTTTTTCAGAGATGTGTATTTTGTTTTTGGAGTTTTTTGTAAATTTTTTTTTTGTAATTTCTGAAGAAATGCATGGTAACTGGGAAGGAGCACTTTGGGGAAATAAAATAACAACAACAAAATGTTCTTCTGCTCTCGAGGAGAAGTTTTTTTTTTTTTTTTTTTTCTGAAAGTGGTCTGGAAATATGTGCCCATTGTGGTGCAACTATGGGACCGTAACACATGAGCTGTGAGCTGAATATATGCATATCCATTGAGGAGTTCTGAGAATTTAACATTATGTCCCATCTCCTATTCTTCACTTCTTTCCCATCGCTGAATCTTAGATGTTACTGCTATTTTTTCTACTCTTGAATTGATTTTTAAAGTGAGCAGCTGAAGGCTGTTAAAATTATTTCACTCCAAATCTGTTCCCATATGTCATATAATGACAAAAAAATGAAATATAGTAATAGTTTGTTCTAGTCTTTGCCTACAGGACACTGACATATTACAGTATTTTCTTTGAAACAATAAAGCATAATGGGTATAGACATTTCATGAGTATTTTCCATAATCAATTTCTCTAATATAAGCCCTTTGACTAGGCATATCCTGATGGATACCTTAGTCAAATGGGTGAAGGATAAAATCATATGACTTGAATTTCTCAGTACTTAATGTCCAAGAAAGGTTTAGGATTTGTCATGCTGTCAATTCTTTTAACTGACAATGAAGTAGAAAAATGAGAAGCTCAGGGGGAAAGGGTAGGGTAGGGTTTCTATTTCAGAACTGCTGATAAGAATCTGAACTAAGAGACCTGCGGGAGGGACTTTCTGTTAATTGAGGGGCTGGGGTGAAGAGAACGTAACCAGGAAGTAACAAAAGAACCTTGGCTGTTGTGTTTACTTTGACTTTATATTAACTGTAAGTCAAGATTGCTGTTACAAATATTCTCCAGAAAACTTACCTTTTCTTGCAAAGTATTGAAATAGATGGCCTTCAACGTAAACATGTGCTTTTGATAAGAAAATAATTTATTATTTTTTTTTAATATTCCCCAAAATTAGCTCCTGGCAGCTAACTGTGTTTTTCAAGAGTTCAAAAACTGCAGAGGGAATGATCAGATTCCTGATTTGTTTTCCGGTCCGTGTAAACTTCCATGGAAGGTTGTTTTCTTTCAGGTTTACTTCCCTTGAAGAGAATTTATTTTATTTTTGGTTGTAAATGGTTTTGTTTAAAAAGATTATTTTCACTTAACGCTATTGACAGATGTTTCATCGTAAGTTCTGTTGCTTCTTACTCTGAAACTGTCACCAGTCTGTTTTAGTAGTGTTAAAATTTTTAGGTTTACAATTAAAAGTATAGATATCCATCAATCTGCACCTTTACTGAAAATTAAGGAATGAAGCGAAGAGATGATCAGTGATTTCATAAAACAGAAGATGGTTCGTATTTTTTTCAGAAGAACAAAATATTCTGTTTTCCCTGTTAAAGGAGCATAGCTAGATTATATTATTTGATGCGAATATATTGCATTTCCCTGTTTTGTTCTGACAGATTAGTAAGATGGAGCTGGAGAAATCATTATTTGATCACGGATAAGACGGATACTAGTCTGAATTGTTCGTATTCAGCTGCTGATCTCTCATATCGTTAAAGACAACTGCATAATTTGGCTCTTCTGAGTTATCCAGGGAAGGCTCTGTTGCATGTATAGTAAGTCCAGAGTACGAGCAAAGCCTGTCAGCAGATGGGCAAATGGGAAGAGTAGCAGTGAAGTTTGAAGCCTTGCTTCAGTGAAGGATGGGTTGGGAGGAAATGGGTAAGAGGGTGTTGTGTAGAGCTTGTCAAATGGGATTAAGGAAGTATTTTCAGGTAATTTATCTACTTTATGAAAATTGCAGATGTATTATCAGTATGTGTGCAGATTATCCTCAATGCATAAATCGAAGGATTTGATATCTTTCAATTTTTGTTTTTAGATATCTAAAACTGGTTTATTGCAATTTTTGATGTCTTATTCTTTTGTGCAATATTCACAGAAGTATTAAACTACTGTTCAGTATGTGTGTACAGAGGCAATTACATGTTTTAACAAGTGAATAAACACAAGAAAAAAACAGAAATGCACTTTAAATGAGCTTTATTGCTTGGAGTTGTGCCTAAAATAATCTAGATGCCTCCTGCTATGTGGCTTTTGTTTGAAACTGATTTCCCTGCTAGTGTTGCTGTTTCCAAGATATCTTCACATCACCTTCACATCATTGCTATGCACTCTAGCATGTTTAAAAACACTCATGGAGTGTACTGAATTTTTGTTGTGCAATGACGTTAATTTTACTGTGGAATTTCACTCTGCTGCAGCCAGATGATTACCTTCCCTGAAGCCTGCGCTTCATGTTGCCAGTCAAGGCCAACAGCAAAACTTTCCTAGGAGTAGCGTAGCCCTTAAACAATAATGGTCTCAGCATATATTTTTGTTTGAAAAAGTGCAATACTGACTGTTACACTTTCTGAAAATAATCACAAAGGCCCTGAAAATCCAAAACTGCAATGAATTTTTCATATAGTTCTGGAAAAAAAAAAGCGGTCTCCTTAGTCTCTGCTATGAGATTAGAAGTTAGACATAGCAACTAGACTGCATCATAGGTCAGGAAAATTTATTTTGCCCTTGACCTAAAATTTTGTCCTTGATCTAAATGCTCATTTGCTGTAACAATGCTAGAAAACTGCATACCGTCTCTGTGATTTGGTTTGTTTGCATGTCACCACCATATGCACATTGTGAGCTGTCATACTCGGGTAGCTTGCATGTCGGGGGGAGGGGGGAGAAGTGTTTCTGTTTTTGCACAGCACATAATCCTCTTAATATGGACATTTTCTTGCCATTCAAATGGAATTCTGTTCTTGAATTGGGCTTCCATAGCTATTCCTTATCTTGTTATAGTGGCTTTTTTCTGAGCAGAGTGGATTTAATACGGTTCTGGTGGTAGGCCTCAGTATAGTCATCTTCCAACTATGCTATCGAGGAAATTCAGTCACTGTTGTGGTAAAGCTGCTCACTGCCTATTTAACTGTAAAAGCACCACAATAAAACCAATATAATGCCAGTGTCAGTGAAATCTTAAATTCAGTACTAGCTAACAAGAGGTACCCTTACTATATCTGCTTTGTTGATTTTGTTTTGTTTTTTTAAACCCAGACCAGAGTAAATACTGTATATTGGAATTTGCTTGTAAAGTTGATTTAAAACCTGTATGTAAAAATTCTTTCCTCAATGTTGCTCTAGTGAATAAAAATAAAAGTCATAATTCTAATCGGTAGCTATTTCTCCTGACTGTTCACTTTATGTATTTTTTTTTTAAATCTATCATTGACTGCAGAATTATAGCACTGTAGAGAGGGGTTGAGGGAGGGGGGAGGAGAGATTGTTCTTAAGCTTACAGTTTTATGTTTTCTCATAGAATTTTATTTTATTTTTATATTTTTTCCAGCAGAGTTGCAGGCTTTTTTTTTTCTTCTGACTTTAAGTATGAGAGCATTCAAAAACAAAAAGACTTAGAAAAGCTAAACATCTTAATCTATTGTTTCCAGCTGAACAAGGACTGATGTGGTTAGTTTTTACAGGTATGTTATTTCAATTCTAATGCACAGTTGAGGAAAATAGATGGTTATTTTGTAGTTTTCTTGTGTTGACTAGTTAAAATTATTATCACAGATTAATTTGAGCAAGTTGTTTGATGTAGGAGTTGAAATCAACACAGTGCATACATATGAACATCGGGTTCCTGGTCGTATATCAGTATTTTGCCCACAGTCTGGATGGTTTATTATCCTTGCAAGAAAAGGACATTTGTTTCACTAATTCAATCTAAGATGTTTCAGCAGATGGAAATCGAAGTTTGAAATTTCAGCCAAAATTTGGGGATCGGTAAAGGGGAGAATCGTGAAGTTAGAAGAAACTTTTTAAAAGTGCTGCAGACAGATGCTTGTAATCCTTAACCTAAGATTTCACTTTGAGCTTCTAGATCTTTGAAGACTTCTAGAGGTTTTGGGGGTGGGGGGAACTCCTCGATAGAGCTTCCAAGTTCAAACATGTTTTATGTACCTTCCTCATCTGAGAGCTAAAAAGCCAGCTACATCTTTGTGGATCCTCCTGCTTTGGGTTTCTGCTGGATAAGTACGCTATTCATTGGTGACAAGACTATTACAGTGGTGTCCAATGCTATCAGTGATCATCAGATGATCAACAGCTGATGCAACGACTAAGTAGTATTCCTAAAAAGCAGTAATTCACAGGTCCCTCCCATTTTTTCTTGCCTGCCCTCTTCCATCCAGAGACACAGGCCTTGCAGCAGTGCTGTTAGCGGACTGAGAGCAATGTTCTGCTCACACTGGGACACATCTTTACTGTCATTGAGCATAATACTGTATGTGAGAAGAGAGTATTTGGTGATGAGAAATTTCCAAAGGCCCCTTCCTTTTGCAACCCAGAGTGATCATTCTTGGCACCATTCCTGGTGTAGGAATGGTTTATTTTCATGAACACACTTGAATACAGCTGAACCATGAGACAAATTAATACCGAAGCATGTGTAATATCAGATTGATATGGTTGCTGTTTTCCTAGGTTATGAATATCAGCTGCTCTTTCAAATGAGAATTGACGTTTTGCAGAGGACATTGAACATAAATATCAGAGCTCTGAAAGTATGAAGCTAAAGGCAGAAGTAATTGCCTTATATAACAGACCAGAAACTGGTTTAGGAACAATTTTGAAGTTGTTTATTCCAAACCAGAGAAAAATCTGAAAACTTAAAAGCTCTTTAAGTAAAATCCTTCCCTCTATCCCTGCCTCTAGAAATCATTTCAAGTTATTGAAAGCATTTTAAATTCATGACAGATACTGTTTTGTTGTTATTTTTAAAGCTTTCTGCAACACAAACCTCAGAAATACCATGAGCTTTCAGGCGTTTAAACAGCTGTGGAGCTAGGACACTTTGATAGTTACTTTACTTGCACTTTTTTTTATTTTATTATTTTCTGGAAATGTAGCAATTTCAGAGAAAAGTTTAGACTTTTGTGGAACCTCACATTCTGGTGGAATGTGCTTCTCTTAATACCTCTCCAGTCAAAAGAATTGTTCAAATTTTACTCTGAAGAGACCCGATTCATTACTTTAGATGTTACAGTTAAAAAGAGAGGGATCCTTGAAAATCAGCCTGTGTAAATTTGTCATTTCATTCTGATTGTCAGTATAAAATACACTGTGCACAAACAGTGCTAAATTTTTTAGGTGGTGGTAAATAATTTAGATATATCAAAACAGTATGCATACAATACATATGAGCATTTGAAAACTTGGGTAAATTAATCTGATAGATTTCAATGCATAATAGAATTAAAGTCCACCAATTCCTACAGTTCTTTATTCCATTTTAATTGCTCCTGAGTTTGACAAACTATACTAATTGTCATATGCTATCTGTAATCACAGTACCTTACTTTCTATATGTATAAAATGAGAATAATACCAGTAATTGGTGAAGTTGAGAACTACATGATTCGTTCATGACAAAACGCTGACAACATGACAAGGGAGGAAACAAATCCTCCTGTACTTTCTTGAACATTATATACATCTCCCTGCATTTACCTGCTAGGTAAATGAGTATGTCTTCAGAAGCCTGAGCTGTACAAAAAGGTTTTATTTCCTCTTTTCAAAAAGGAGGAAAAAAGTAATTCAGTGTAGGGTAAATATCATAGACCTCACCGGAGCTATGTAATTAATACCAGATGCAGCAAGTTTCAGTCTTATTAGGTTCCAGACCAGTTATTTGCAGGAATCTTGTAAAAGTGTAAACGAGACAGAATAGTTTCCGTATGCAAGTTCTGTGCACCACATAAGGCAAACTGTGAGGCCCTAGGAGGAAGTTATCCTGGGCGTGTATATCCCAAACGCTAGACTAACAGTATCATGGGGCAGCAGGAACCTGTGTCCCTGGCTTCATGGAGGCTTCGTGAATGATTCTAGAGCTGTACATTATGCTTGCCCCAAAAGTTCTGTGTGTGTGTGGTTTGTTTGTTTGTTTTTCATTCACTTTTGGCAAAGCAGTTTGTGTTGTTCAGGCTCCTTCCTACAGGTAAGTCAAAATTCAGTGCTGGTTTATGATCCTTCTAGAGTTCTGCTCTGTAACTTCTCTGGGCTGCTACAGAGGTACTTTTTTTTGTGCTACAGCAGTAACCTGGAAGTCCCCAGTCACAGGTGAGAGAGCCCTTTCTGTGAGATGCAGCAAGTGGCAGTAGCAAAGCAGTTACTGCTACAAGATGCACAGCAGAAGGTTGTCAAGCTGAGTTGATCCTGCCAGGATCTGAACTTATGTTTGTAGAAAGTCTGATGTTCAAACCATATGCTTATAAGCTGTTGCAGACTTGGTATTACTGTGCAAGGAAGCTTAATGATACACAAACTCTTTGCTAATAATACTCTTGAGCATTTTATGCTGGCATTCAACTTCTTACTTCAAAAGAGTTAAGATCTGTGTGTGCACTATAACTGCTGTTGGAAGCTTTGTGTGTGGTGTTTCTGGGACATGCAGGGTACTGAAAACAATACTGTATATTTGTATTTCTATGCAAAATGCACATTTTCTTAAGAATATACTTCCAGTAGCACTTTTTAAAGTTACTTCAAGGACATTAATTTTCTCCAAAGATAATGGATTATCTTTGACAGTTCTTCTGCCGTGTCATGTCTGATTTTATACCTTTCTCTTAAGGGAGGAAAAGGGAGGCTATTTTCACATTGCAGTACTGTCTTTTGCACTGCTGACGGACAGAACACTGCATCATGTGTGTAAAGTATGTTTTCCAGTCTTACCTGGGATGCAACTAGTTCAAGTACAAACTAATCAAGAAACTAAGCTGAGAGGCATGTGAGAAGTATTGTAGTGGTCACAGGATAAACGCTATGCAGGGGCTCTTCAACAGTTACCACAAGCAACAGCAAATGTCACTACACAGAGCTAACTGCTTTAAACTGAGTCCCAGAAGCACAGACCTCAGCAAACACATCCTAGGGTCTTCAGGGTAAACAAGAAGTCCTAATAGTATGCACTTTCTTCACGAAGCACATGGAGTTCTACTGATGAAGAAAAAGGACAAGAATTAAAATTTTTTTAAATCATAAATGCATAGGGAACAGGTGGATGACAACAAGGAAAATGAAATGCTTGCTGCGAAATCTCATGGAAAAATACTTCCAGTTGCCTCCTTTTCTGGTCAGCTCAAAGAAGAACTCGTATTTTCATCTGCTGCCGTAGCCAAAACTTCAGTTCTTGCCCTTCCTCCACCGTGTGTTAATGCAGCTAGCAGGCTGCCTTTTGCTCCTGCAAACAGCAGAGGGCACTGCAATGCAAGCAGCTGAAAGCGCACATTTATGAATATGTTACTTAGAGTATGTCAAAGCACCTTCCCAGGCATAGGTGGGGCTATGCCTTTGACTAACATACAGATAGTCTGTCCTCTCACTCCGTCCTATTTGCTTTAATGGACAAGCCCCAGACTAAGCAATAGTGATTCATTTTATTCCAGTGAGCAGAAGCAACATTGCTCAGTCGAATGAAGCAATCATCTGTTTGGAGGTGGAGGGATTACAGCAGACATCGATAACCTTAACTGAGGCATCTGCGTCGTTTGAACTGGAATAACAGAGTTGGTTTTCCCTGCTTGGTCTCTGTGACAGGCTGGCCTTGTTTCAGCCAGCTGTATTTATCATTCAGCTCACTGACTGCTAAGGCTGGAAATTAACAAGGGATATGGGAGATAAAGACTGAACGTGCTAATGTGTTTGCAACTCCAAGCCTTTGCAGAACTCTTTAACTGCTCTTTCAGTGCACAGACTCCTCTGAAGAGAAAATTGTGCCCGGGAAGAGTTGTCCTCTGCAGTATACTCCAACAATTTGCTGTGCTGGTGATGACTTTTGGAAAATTACTTAGGGAAAATGTTTTTTTTTTTTTTTTTTTTCCTAATTACACATAAATGTTAACTACTGAATATAATGTAGATTAAATAATCAGAAATGACTATTGCTGTTGGGTCCTTGGTTTTCAATGCTCTTTAAATGAGCCTGATTTCTTGAGCATAAATTTGTTAAATCTTTTTAAAAATAAAACCAACCAAACAAAACAAAACACAACAACAACAACACGCTCCTAAAATTTCTTACTTGTTCCACAGTGGATAGGATTTCCTCATTGGACCTTCAGCAATGGAAGCACTTGTCACGTGCTTATACTAGCATAATTAATTTTCCATCTCTCAGTTTTCTGTTGTTTTATTACCGCTTGCACTGTGATACACAGATTATAGTGGGCAGCCTTGTTTCAGTAAGCTCTTCATCCTGCAAAGGAGATGTTTATATCTGAACATGTTTGACATGCTGGTTTAATTTTCTTAACACTACAGATTTTAGTGTGAAATTTGAGAGGTGTGATCATACTGCTTCACCTAAAGATTACATTTCTACAGCTAGTGAAAGTATGAATTAAGGTTAGATGAATTTATAAGTTGTATTACTGCCCTGAATGAGGATAGATAAAAACAAGTACTTTTTTTTTTTTTTTTTTTCCCCCAGGGAATTAAATTAAGCATAGGGCTTTATTTTGACCTGTTTGTTTCAGGAAAAACTTGAACTTAACTATTTTTTTCTAGTAGTTCTGTCCCAGTACACAAGGAAAAAATTCTTAACGGCCCCTAAAATGCAACTGTCTGAAAATTTGGCTTGAAGGTTCAAAGGGATTAGCCTGTCATCACATTCTCATCCAAATTGTAATTTTTAGTGCTTATTCAGAAAACGTTTCCTGGCTGCATGTCTCTGAAAAGCTACTTTTTTCTTTTTCTTTTTCTTTTTTTTTTGTTGTTGTTGTCTGAAGGTAAATAACACACACACACACAAGCAATACATGTTAATTTTAACAGTAAGCAATCAAAACTCTGTCTTGGGTGCAACCTATGTAGAAACACGGCATGATATTCAGCAAACATGTTTTCTATTGTTCAATCTGTGTGATGCTCTCAGGACGGTAGTGCTTTGCACCACTACTGAAGAATAATTGATTTTTCCAGACTGAATCCAGCAGAGGGAGTTTGGGGGTCTTTTTTAAAGTAATGATGGCCTGTTCTCCTATGTTCCAAATGTGCTCTGAATTAATGTTGGTATTCCTCATTCCCCTTAAGCATGAAGAACAAGAAGCATTGCCAACTTGTGCTATTATAAAAAGTCTGCAAGTAGTTGTTACAGCCAGGAAGTCAGGTACATTATATAGAAGCTGCATAAGAAAGCTGTAACACCAAATTTTGTAAAAGTCTGTTGAAGGAAAGACTGGACATGCGATCAGCATGTCTTCTGTGCAGCAGAATACAGCGCCGACTTAACTGTAGTAACTGCATGACCAGAAGCAGCAAACTGTTAGTAGGGTTGCTATGCTTGCTCCATCTGTGTAGCAGTGCATGTTAGCTTACATTAATATATATATATATATATGCATACAAAGCTCAGCGTGATGTTGATTTAGGCACTTGTTCACCACACTATGTTCCTAGGCACATATGTGCCTCCTGTAAATAAATGTTTCTCTCTCTCTCCTTTCCACCCTTGCAAAATGAGTTACAGACAAGGCAGGCATGCAGCAACAACTGTTCCTTCTGAAAAATGCATCTGAATGCAGAATGTACCTGCTCAAGCTGGAATATGGCTGTATGTATGTGTGTATGTTTTCTAACAACAACAGAAAAGGGTGTTGAGTAGGGGAGGAACTTTGTTTTTTTTTTGTCTTTCCAGTAGTATCACACTCGAAACGATGCTGATGCAGGCTTTGGAATAAAAGATGCAGTTCTATCTACAGAAGTATTTTGACCCCACTTTCAGATCATTGTTGCTTCTCTTTTGTCATCTCCAGATCGACTGCAGACTTGATCTGCCTTAAGTTGGGAGAATGGTGCTGTTTGACAAACAGCTGATATTCTGCAGCTCTGTGGATGTTTTGTCCCTTGTCTTTTTTCTTCCTAAGATGTTTTCATGTGTGTATACAGATTCTCACTTGCCATGCATCTCTACAGTCCCTCTAGCTGTTTGCATATGTGGATTCCTTTTATTTGTAATCATATATATAAATATTATCACAGTAACTTAAAAAATGCTGAAACGTTTCCCTTCCTCTTTTTTTTTTTTTTTCTCCTTGTAATAAGAAAAGGCTATCTGAAGACAATTTCCTTACCCCAACTTGAACTCCACATTGTCTTACCCATTTTTCCTGTCAGTCCTAGATTACATTTGGTCTTGGCACTTATTTATTTGATTATTGATAACTACTACTTTGTTCTTCTCTTCCATACTGACCCATGGGCATTACTGAGTTTTTCATCACATAACTACAGTTGACAGAAAGAAGTGTTTCAACAGCAGAGTGTAGACTGACAATGAATTAACCTCCTACTACTGGAACTAAGAAATCGCTTTTCAGTCCTGAGCCTGCTCCTCAGAGACATTTCCTGGCTGTCTAAAGCCATATTGTCAACTTCTGTTCCATCACAGGTATGGGAGTAATTAATTCTCCTCAGCTTTGGGATGTTTTTTGTAGAAACAGAACAAACACCATCTGAATTCATTTTAAGTCAGTTATTTACTTTTAACTCTTTAAAGCTGCAGCTGTAATAAGGATTCAGCCTCCCTTTTTTCCTTCTGGTTTCCTCCATTAAAACATGCGTGATCTCTCATCACACCCTTGCTGCATGCCGGCTAGCTGCAGCAGGGAACTAGAGTGAAGAAATGCACAGCCCTAAATCTAACAGCAGCTGGACTGCATTTCAAGTTCATTCTCTGTATTTGAAAGCTAAGTTGCGTTTCTACTGTGAGGGAAGGTGTGTAGAGATTTCTGACAACTCGTCTAGGAGGTGTTGAGTGTCCTGCACACCTTACTTGTGTGTTCACCCATTGCCAGATGAGGCTGGGAGCATGCTAGGGCTTTGGTGTTCCTTAGTTGCAATATATGCCAGTCACACTTGTTCAGATGAGCCTTGTGTGACAAGTGTGACTAACAGTACTGGGGCCAGTAATTACTGTAAGCTATAAGGGTCTCTCTTAGTTTTGTTCCTGTAAAAATTTTTTGCTGTCTGTGGGCTGATGCCTTGCGGAGCCCATGGGTTTGCCAGAGGCAATTCTGAATCGTCTGTGATCCCTAGGAGCATATTAGGCATTTGTAGCCCAGCAAAGGAGCCACTCATCAGAGCAAGGTCAGGGAAGCACAGTACTGCCACAAACCTCCACATCTGTGGAGATTTCAGGAAGGTGAATTGTCGGTGGTAGGCTTTATTGCAGACCTGTATGCGAGATAACAGCTAGTAAATAGCGGAGGGTTTTGCTCCCCCAAGTGCACTAAAGGCTGCCCAGATGTGAGGTAAACCCAACTGTGACTGGTTTCAGGCTACAGCCCATTACCACTGGAGTTCTCTCGCTTTGAAAACCCTTGAACCCTGCTTGCTGTAGCCACAAAAGCTGTGTCGTGGCCCCCCTGCAGCCACCCCACTGGCCCTGGCCACCACCTCCACAGGGGGCGAGGGCCGCGCTCAGTTAGCCCCACAGGGCCATTGGTGAGGGGCGGCGGCCGCCATTTTGAGTGTGCGTCAGTGGCCCTTTGGGCAGAAATCCAGTGTGCCATCAAGGGAAGAATAAAATAAGGAAAGGTCTGTGAATAAGCGGCTGAAATTTGGCCTGCTGATCGCACTGGGGTGTTGGGGAGTGTGGTGGTGGGCTGATGTTAGTGAAGCGCTGAGCGCTTTGCAGGGTTTTAAACGTGAAATGTGCAGATGGAGCACCTGGTGTTGCACAGGGCTGGGGAAACGAGATTATTGGAGAAAATTAGCGGTGTGTGTTACTGTATGTGGGTGTGATTCATGCAGGGTTTGAAAGGTACAAAAGGTTTCTTGGCACTTTTAAATGGCTGTTACTTTCTTCCTGTAAATAATGTGAGAAAAGGGAAAAAAAAGTTACTCAGTTCTGAAGAAAATATTTTTCTTGTTCTGGTGCTTTGTATGCTCATTTTCTGTACAGTTTCTAACAGCATTGATCAGTTAGAATACATTTGTATTTATTTCACCACAAGCTGAACAGGATCCTACAGCCTCTAAAGGAGTCTGGTAAGGAACACGGTCCTTCCTCTCAGCCCGAGTCTGAAACAGTTTACAGACATGAGCACCCTGATCAAAAGATGTTTCTTATCCCCACCTGGGCTCCAACATGCTGTTTGATCCAAGCAGACTGCTGGCTGTTGGGCTGACTGGGAGGTTTTGCTGGTGTATCTCCGGGAACAGATCTAAGGACAAAATTCTGACCCAGCATCAGCTGTAAATTGGTATATGTAATTCCACAAACAGGTAAGCTGTAACAGAGGTGCGTAGCATAGCTGGTGTTGCACGTCCTGAGGCAGAATGGTTCCTGTGTCACGTAAGTTTTCAGCTGACTTACACTTAGTATTTGCAACTAAATGCTTTTTCATCACGTTTTTTACTCATATAGTGGCCTTGCTTTTTCCTCTTCCTTTTCACAGGTTGTGCCACAGAAAACAAATGTTTGTTGTTGTTGTTGTTTTTTTTTCCTCTCAGTTACTGTAAACTGATGCTCACTACTGTCTGATAGTTTATTACGAAGCTGTGGCTGTTCAACTTATAGATGAAATTATTTTGAGGTAGTTTCATGAGCCATGGTACCAAATGCTTTGCCAAAACCCAAAAAGGTCTTATTTTTGACAATGATTTTTATACAGGTGAACATCAAAAATCAATGTATCTGCTGTAAAGGCTCTCTTGCTAATCTCTTGGTGGTTCTGCTTCAGGCTGAATAAGAGTTGCCCACTGAGATTCCGGCTTCAGCTGGTGCTCCTTTGGGGTCTTAAAGGTGTGAGGCTCCTGAGCTAATGCTCATTATTATTAATTAAGGAGCAGCTCTGCTCTTGGCAACCTGAGGCGCAGCTTCATGAATCAAATGCTAACTGTGCTGAGATGATCAACGAGGAGGGGTTTCTGTTGCTTTGTAAAACTATAACCAGGGGTTTATAGTGTAGTGAATTTTGGGTTAATTTATTTGTAAGTTAATTGCTATAAGATCAGCTTTAAAGAGTCCAGGAAGATCCATTTTCTCTTGATAACTTTTGCCTTATGATTGTCCTTTGTTTTCCAATTGAGTGACTGGAAGAAAGGTGCATGGTTTTTAATTGGTTTTTAATTCTGCTTGACTCTGGGGGGTGTTGACTGAACACATCTCCAATTTATTTATTGATCTCTGTTCACAGCTCCAAATTATTCTCTTAGCAGCCTTTATTGCTGGTTCTTCTCCTCTCGTATGTAGGAGGTGAACATTTCATTTTCAAATGAAAGAATTAATGGAAAACAAAGTGAATAAAATACCAGCTGAGGGTTTTGAGCTGCTGCTCAGCTGAGTTCTCTGCTCTTCCCCCCCCCCCCAGAAAAAAAACATACTTGGGAATGAACACACTGGTATAAAGAATGTAAGGACCAGTCATTTCTTCTGGAGCAGAGAACCGAAAGATTGGACTGTAAATTCAGTCTAAGTGTTTGCTGAAGTTACACTCCCAGGAGGTCTTAATATCCTTCCTAATAGACAGTAGTGGCTTCTTTATGTGGTGTTTATTGTGTTGCAGTTTGAGACCCATACAGTTGCTACCTGGAGCTCGTTCTGAATGTTTGAAGAGCAGTGTTTTCTCAACAGGAATCCACTTGGGCTGGATGCACTGTCCAGAGAGGGCTGAGTAGTGTTGGCTTGCTTTTCAATCTCTTATTACCTGGATTTTGTCTGGGGGTTGTTACTACTTGTTCGTCTTGCAGAATGAAGGCTGTACAGGAGTGCTGTAGAGGAGAACAGGAAGAGATTTACACCATTTCTGGCTTCCAGAGGCATTGCTGTCTTTGATGAGCCTCTTCAGAACTGTTTAGTGGTTTTGCCTACCTAGGAAGATTGCAAAGATTTTCCTTGCTACCAACAGCACCCTAGTTGTGTGGGTGACCAGCTGGGCCTCCCCCTTGCTTGAACGGGAAGAGGAAAAGACAGTCGGGCTCCCTCCTCTCCCCAGTCCTACCAGTAACTGCATCCTTGGATCTGGAGGGTGCTGCGGTACTGGAGAATGGTTGTGTCAGTGACAGGATCTTGCTAGAGCGATTGGCTCCCACTGCACTGGGCCAAGCTGGGTCACTGGGGCTGAGCTTGGTAATTACATCTTGGAGGAGCAGCTAAGTTGTTTCACCCCTCGTGTGTGTGTAGTAATTAAAAGACCTTGTAATTAATGGAGACCTGGGAGGGAAATCAGCTGGAACCTGTCGATTTCAGCTGCATTTTGATGGTGAAGACTCATGCAATGAAGAAGCTAGAGTGTAATTTTATAGCTTTTATAGGTCAAAGCTTTACATGAGGCTTTGCAGGTGTATAAGACATATTCTCCCCATGTAACCAGGGAGAGAAAAAGGAACCCATTAAGTAAGCTGAACAGTTCTAGATCTTCCAATTTACCTGTAAATAGTTGAGGTTGCCACTTTAGTAATACAAGATGCATTGAATTTGTAAAGGGGGTGGAATCCCTGGTTTAACTGTGTTTGTATAAATACGTAGATATATATATATGTATATACATACCTGGATTTCCTTGGTAATGAGAAAAGCCTACTATAATAATTAAACCCAATAACTTCTTCCCCTTATTGTTAAGACTGCAATGCGGAGCACTCCGAACTAGCAAACTGCTGTGGTTAATTGCCTGTGTATTCTCTTAGGTGATGTCATTTTTTTTTTCCTTCTCATGGAGGAAAATACTGAAAGGCTAGTTGTGTGGAGCTCGTTGCCACAGTCTCATCTTGGAACGTATTCAAGGAGCTTCGGAATCAAGTATGGTGAAGAGAACAACATTGTTCCCAGAGGAGGGTTCATTTTAGGTGACAGGAGACACGGTTGTAGGATCAGTGCTAGTTATTTTCCAGCAGTCTAGCCAAAACTGATAGTGGTATTGTGCTATCCCTCGTCTTCTACCAATAGTGTCAAGTGTACCCGCTCTGAGACAGACATCTGAAGCAGAGCCAAAGTTCATTTCTCTTGCTGTTAGGTTATAGTAAACAAATTGGAAGGAGTGCAGGGAATGGAAGCAAAATTGAGCAGGACTTGAAGGATGGAGCCATAGCAGAGAATCCAGGCCAGGATCCCACAAGTACTTCTGGGAAGGTAATGTGAAACTGAAGATGTGAAGAACACAGAGGTCAAAGAGACCTATGGGAACAGGAGCCTGGTGGGCAAGTGTGTGTGTGTGTGTGTGCCCTCACACGTGTATGTGACAAAGCTAAGGGTGAACTCATACAAATACTTACAAGGTTCTGTAATTAAAGAAAAAGTGTTTCTTTTTTTTTTGGTTGTTTGAAGTGACGTAATGATGAAGAAAAACTAGCTGGAACATCAGGCAAGATATTGATTTGTCTGTGAACTGGAATCATGCAGAGAGTGAAATTCTATTAGGAATACTTAACTGCCAGGTGACCAAGTGGTTTTGGTAGACCTATGCTAGCTATCATTAGAAAAGTTATGCCAAAAACATCATTTGGCTTATTTTGGTATGTATCAACTTCAACATGAGGCTTTCATCTGCAATTGTCTGGGCTGTGAATAGCAGAGTCAAATTAGGGAACCTGAAGTACTTACGTGCAGTTTAGTGGCTCTGTGCCTCATCCAGAAGCCTGTCTGACCAAAACTTGTTGAAGGTTATGGTCTGCAGTACTTTCTGGGCAGGAAAAAAGGTATTTGGGAAATTATGCTAAGTTATAAGATAAATTCATAAAATGCCATTATCAGAGGTTGGCAATTTCCTTGTTGGAATCGCTGCTGTGCCCGTGAGACTGGCTGTGGTGGGTTGACATCTCCTGCAGGTTCTGTAAGTGTGAAGGCTGCTCTTGGGCAGAGGGGTCACATCATCTGTTGGGTTGCAAGAGAGAAAGTGAATGGTGGAATCCTGCTTGTTGATGTGCCTAGGTATTACAAAGAAAGCTCAGATTATATTTTGGGATTTCAAATGTTTGTTCCTAATGCAAAGCTTTTGTCTCCAGAGCTCCTCTCTGCAGTGAAGCAGAACTGAAAGGCTGCCTACCTGCAGTCCTTCTTTCCATCACAGAAAGGTGTGAAACAGACTCCCTCTGTTTTCTCTTCATCCCCCATTGCTATGTTACTCAACAGCCATCTTGAATGCTGTGCAGTGGGGTGGGAGCTTAGACCTTGTCCACCATTTTACCAGAATTCAGTATTTTTGCTCCTTTTCTTCCTGTCTTGTGACAGAGACAAACAAATTCCCGGGTGTGTAGGACCTGTAGCTTATTAGTTCAAATCGCTGCTGTTGTTGGGAATGATTACGTGCCTTGGGAGCAGGCTGTTGACGAGGTTTGAGATTGCCTGAACCTCCTCGCAGGAGTGGGCACAGTGTGGTTTCTGTCATAATCTTTCCAGGAACCTGCTTCCATAACAATGAACCTAAATTGGTGGATTTCACATCCTTCAGTGCAAATTTGTATAGTTTGTTCCCTGCATCCAGAAGTCTGCATCAATCAAGAGAATTAATCTGCAATAGGTTAAGAAAACAATTGAAGTGTATTGAGCAGAGACAAATGAGGCTCCAAGGCAACAAGAGAAAGTGAGTAGACTTGTCTATATTTGAGATAACAACCTTGTTAAAATAGGATGTCTCCTCTAGCACTTAGGAAGTGTTATATTGGAAGGCTTTTCTCCCTGTTCTTCACAGACCCTATAGAGTGAGAACCCAGATGGGTCTTAGCCAAGACATGAGTTTCAGGACTTCCATTTGCAGCCAGAGATGTTTGCAGGATACATCCTGCTTCGGCAGCTGCCCAGGCAGTTTCACAGAGAGATCAGGTGTGAAAATGCATGATGCAGTGGGCAAAAAGCTGGAAAAATAAATCAACCTGGTTTTGAAGATCAGACTACTCTGCAGCTTTGGAAGGTTTGGTACCTTTTCTCACATCTGGGAGGCTTAGCAGGGTTAGAGAAGAATGGGCCCCATGGAATGAAGTGTGAAAGGGAGCTGCCAAATTTTTTCTTGTATTCCTCCCAGCCCCTTTCATGCTCTAACTGCTCCGCCATTCCTCAGTCCCCTCCGTCCCTCCCCATTTGCTCAATTGCTGAATTGTGAGGGGGCACTGGAACTTTTCATAGGTAGCTTTCAAAGGCTTTTTAAGGATTTTAACTGCTCACTTCCTGCTGTTCTTAATGGAGCCAGGCAAGTAAGTCCTGAACTTGAAAAGCTCAAGGGAAGCTAAATTCCAGGTTTGTGGTG
The DNA here is from genome assembly GCF_965140915.1 of Aythya marila. Taxonomy (NCBI): domain Eukaryota; kingdom Metazoa; phylum Chordata; class Aves; order Anseriformes; family Anatidae; genus Aythya; species Aythya marila. Next base: position 36,612,169 of record NC_139048.1, read on the forward strand.
TTCCAGGAGCATCCCTCTGCACAGTAGGAGCAACAGTGACTGTGTTTAGTACATGAGCTGTCTACTGAACCTTTCCATAAGTGCCTCTGGTACTGATGTATTTGCACAGACATCATTCTCTGTGACCCTGAAAGCAGCACATGTTTTGGGTTGGCGTTGGTGCAATTGCTGTGGGAAGATATGACCTGGATAATCGTGTGTCATACAGACACGGACTAAGCAACTATTGTTTGGGCAATTCTTGATCTCAACTTCTGAAAACTGAAAGAGAATATTTATTTCCTTTCAGCTTGGTTTTCTGACTAAAAGGAGTCTCAGCCAAAACCAAAGTTAACTGGAGAGAGAGACCTCAACTACTGGATGAATGACAGAGAGACTTTCCTGGTGTAAGCAGGTAGGGAAGCTTCCTAGAGGAAGAATCTTACAGGTTTGACCCATACCTCTGTAGAACTGGAACAATAATCACCTCTTTTGGCTGGCTGGCTATGCTGTGTTTAATGCCCCCAAAAGCCAGATGCACTGCGAGCTCATATTGAGCCTGCTGTCAACCAGCAGAATCGAGTAACTTGGTTGCAGTAGCACTTGAGTAGGTCCACAAGGATTTTGTGTGGAAGGATCGAGTAAGAGGTTGATTCACTGAAGACTTTATATCTTCAAATATTTTAATTTGGTAAGTATTTTTAAAATAGCATTTTAATCCAGAATTTTATGGTAGTTTTCTATGGAATATCTCCTGAGTTGTTGAAAAAAAAATAGTTTATTTCAGCTACTGCTTTTAGCTGCCTGAGACTTCTGTTACATTGTGATGTATGCCTTGTTTTGCGACCCTTATTAGACTGTTAGACTATATTGAAAGAGCTGATAGATGTCCTTTTCAGAGTCTGGTCTCAACATCTTAATTGCAACATAATTAAATTACATCTGTACGTGATGTACTTATCAACATAAGGTGATCCAGGCAGTCTGAGAAGTGCTACTAAATTTAGGATTTTCCCTGTGCTGGACAGCATGAATCACTTCATATTTGTGTGTGATTCATCGGTGGTCAGTTCTGTTTTGACAGTTCAAGTCTTGCAGCTGATGCTGTAGGACCTTCTCATCACTGAAAGCTATAGGCTGGTTTCCTTTGGGATTTTGAATACTTGGGTGCTTCCAGTGATGTCTGCCTTTGATGTCATTATTGCTGTCAGTCCTGGGGTGAAAAACAAGCGCTAGATTCTTCTGTCTTACTTGATGGTATGGTTTTGTGTATACAGTTCGCTCTGCTCGTGGACATCATGGAACGTCACAGAATGAAGGTGTTGGATCCTCTCAAAGATGGAAGCAGTTAGAGGTGGAGGAGGATGCTGGAGCACTTTAGGTGCTAGCAGATATCAGGTTAGTTGTATTTCTGGACCATAACTCAGATTTTTTCAGATATGTTACCAGTGGAGTGCATTGTATGTTCATTGCCAAGCCTAAGTTATAAGAAGGACTTATAAGAAGAAGGGTAAGGAAGGAGTTGGTAGGGTTTTGTTGTTGTTGTTGTTTTTATCAATTGTGCACATTTCTTAGAAGAAATGTTGCAGCTTCTATGTTTCTCATAACATAGTTTTCAATACAAACAAGATAGTTTTAATAACGTGTCAAAGTAGTGTTCCTGAACAGTCCAGGTTAACAGTCTCTCAGATCTAAAGAGGAAATTTTCTTTTTAATACTCATCTGATCACCGCTCAGCAGCAAGCTACTGATAATGCACTTCCATTCACAGGAAGTTGTTTCCCAGTCTCCTGGGAGGGAGTTGAGGGGCATAGAGCTGAGCATCCAATCAAGCAGGAGGGCAGGTCTTTACAACTCGGCTGCTATCACTGCATCACCCTGTGGGACAATTGGGCATAATTTAGTTACCTTTTCCTTATGAAGTGCTGAAGTGGCTTTAGATGCATGGATCTACTTTCGCTTTTCCAGAGGTTATTTTGCTAGTCCTCAACCTGTGCTCTTCATTTCACTGAGTTCTGGAATCTAAACCAAGCACCTTATGCCCTGGATCCAGGCTTGCTGATTAGCTTTAGAAGGTGAAAAAGCCTCCAGCTGAGGGAAAGTCTTAACAACACTTTGGACCATTCCCTGGAGTTGAAAGCTAGCTGGGGAGTGACTGCCTCAGAGGAGCAGTGCTGAAATGCACCAAACTTGTCACCTTTAGATTACTGTCATAATAAGAGAGAAGTCACCCAGCCTGGGTCAGGAATGATTCGGGAATGATGCTACGTTGTTTTATGAGGCCGGGGTCTGTCTGCTGCTTTGACCTATGGCCGGAGCCAATGCTTTAATGGCCAGTTATTTGCAGTTTAGTTCTGTTTTTCTGATCCGTGCAGATGCTGCCTAATGCACAGTTTCTCTCCCTCTTTAGTATTTATGCAGCTGTGATGAACAGTGTCCTTAGTGCCAAGTTAATGAATCGATGTTAATGAGTGCTCATTGTCCACAGATGCCCACACTTGTACAGCAGGTGGAGAGAAGTCACTTAACATCGTGGCGGCCACAGGGGGCACCAGGGAGTTCTGCTTGGCTACAGCTTGCTGTTAAACACTTCCAAAGTACTATTTCCTTGCCTTGAACTGACACACCAGCATTCCTTTGTTTCTTTCTTGAAACAGCTTTCACCTCATGTATGCTGTTAAAGCAACGAGCGTCTAACTCACACCCAGCAACAGCCACTGGTTTGCTCGAGGTTCCCTTTGGCTGTGGAGCTGCTCCTTGCCCCAGGGTGACCTTGTTTCTAACCATGTCTGATAATCTTGGTGGGGAACTGCTACAAGGGAGTTCCAAGTTGGCTGGGGTGCGTGCATGAGTTTAACATTACTGTTTGTGTGTTTGGAAATGGGACTGCATGGCAGGTATTGCCAAGGAAGGTGAGAAGTCTGCACCCACAGCTGTTTCTAAAGGATTAGAGAAAGTGCCCCAACTTGACATGGGCATGTGGGAATGAGAGTTTAGGTGTAGTGACATGACAATTTTAAACTAAAAGAGGGTGGATTTAGATAAGTTATAAGGAAGAAATTCTTTACTCAGAGGGTGTGAGGCACTGGCATAAGCTGCCCAGGGAAGATGTGGATGCCCCATCCCTGGAGGTGTTTTTCGGTCCTAACATCTTTCCTGAGCTGGGCTTGAAGTATGAACAGTCATGATCCAGCCCCACTGCCTTACAAGGAGAGAACCCTTCACTGGACCAAATGAGTAGGTTTAAAATAAATAATAATAAGAAAGTTGTGAAGCTTTTGCTCTCCTTACTGAGCTGCATTAGCAGTTATCTGAATGCTTCTGCAGTTTTTGCCTCATCTTCTGTGATCTTTGCAAACCAGCTTAGAGGAGACTTCGCAGAGGCAGTTAAGAAGCGCCTTGTAAATGGAAGTGTGTAGTCAAGGCTGCCTCAGTCTGTTCACTTTTCATTCCCTTTGCTTTTGGGGGAAGAGAATGGAGCTAAGCAGCAGCAGTGATGGAAGTGAGCGCTTCTAAATGAAAAGCAGTTACAGTGAAGACCAGTGTTTAAAGGTAGAAGGACAGTGGGACTTTACCTCTTAAATCCCACAGGTTTTTTAGGTCTTTCAGAGTTTATTGATTGCCAAGAAGCAGCCTCCAAGCTGAGTGGATTTTTTCCTCTTTCATTTTCGGGCTGTTATTTATTATTGCTGTAACAAAGACTGTGAGAACAGCTGATGCACACATCATGCCATTAGAGTGAAGCCAGAAGGGGTCTGTATTACTCTGTTCTTCTACACATTAATGTATCACAGAGACTGTTTAAAGCTGGGCATATCCATGTCTGTTTTCTCATTTAATGTTTAGTGAGGTTACTAATTATGAAGTCACAGTGGTTTTTCGGTGTCAGGTAGGTAATGTATTATTGGTGCTCTTCAGCTAGCGGTTAGAGCAGTTCTCTGATGAGCTGTCATGAGGACAGCACAGACCTAGGGCTTGACTATGTGCACTATGGAAGAGATGCACCAGAGGCGAGACTGGTGCAGTGGCACTTATACCCTGAAGATGGAAGTGGCAATGTGGTTGCTTCTGGTCTATCTTACTGTGAACTCTACTCAGAACCAGTGTTGTTTTGTTGCTCTTTATAAGAAGCTGAGGCTGTGCTATCTCAATGCTGGAGTGCCTTATGAAAATCTTTTCATATGAAAAGGGTGTGGGATATACTCAGTAAAGAGTGAGCACAGCCGCTGAGACAGATCCCACTGTGTTGGGTCATTATTTCTGGGAGACAAATTGTAGTTTCTGCCCATAGTTCCCATCAAACTGGTTGGGGGTTGGAGCTGGAGAGCCTGGAGGGGCTGCATTTCTTCAGTCCTGGGAAGGCGATGAGGAGGTTGTGTTACTATCTAATGACAGGGAGAGTGCAGAAAGGACAGAGGCAGCCTCCTCCTGGAGGTGATCAGTGGCAGGATGAAGTGCATCAGAAATGAATTGCAACAATGGGAATTCTCATTTGGCATTAAGAAAAAAAAAAGATCATAAGGGTGTTGAAACATTGGAACAAGTTTGCCCGAGAGCACAATCAGCTGAGTAACTTTCCAGGATTTGGCACTGAGTGGGAGGTTGTGCCGGAGGAGCTCTAGATTCCTCCCAAACTGATTTTTTTCTATTTTTTTAGTGTGTTTTACAAACAAACTCCACATTGATGGTTGGTGCCTTTTTGCCTTTTGGAGAACCAGAGCCAGCATGAAAAGTCCAGCTGAGGAAAATCTGGTATCTTTACCAAAGCCTGCTTGTGCCTTATGAACAGTCCTGAGGAAACAGCTATTGCAGAGCAGGAGACAAGCTGCGTGAGCTGGCCCCAACTGCTCATCGTGTAAGTATTTTAGTGGCAATGCAGTGATTGGTGATATAAATCAAAGAACTCCTTGAAACACAGGAAATAAGTCACACAAGACTTTTAGCCCATACCAGTGAAAGACAACCCCCCCCCCCCAGAGTTAAACACATCCACATAGTTAAACACAGCTCTGTAGCAGCCCCCACAGCATTAAATACAACACTGTGCTGCGTGTATCTTAATTGTGTTTCACATTGTAAGTTCAGAAGGAGGGTGGTTTCTCTGACATTTGCAGATATGCAGTAAAATATGTCAAGACAGTTACGGAAACCATACAAAAGGAAATTGCAGCATGGAAAAAAAGTCTCTCTCTCTGTCTCTCTCATCCTTTCTGAATATACTGAAATGAACTTTGAGTTAGTTGGGCTGCTTATAACAGGCAATGCAGGGCGACATGGGTTAGTTAACCTCTCTTTTTCCATAGTGATCCTTGAGTCAGGGTACAGGTTTGTTGTCTTTGGGTTCCTGTTTACAAATTAGTTTCATATGGTTATTTCCTTTGCTTCTGCAGACAAGGTAACACTGACATGGTCCATCTGAACGGTTCCTCAGTAGCAGATGATAGCTGTGCTCATGGGGATAGAGGGAGCTGGGCTGGGTCTGAGTCAGAAAGCAGCAAGAGGAGTTAAGGTGATGTTGCCAAATCTGACAGAAAAATGTGGAAACAAAACAAGCAGGAAAACAAAATAAAACAGCAAAACTGCTAATGCCAAACCACAGCCTGAATCATGGAAAACAAAGGGCTGTGTTAGTTGTGGACATCTTGTCTGCTGGGATTTCATTTTGGACATGTGGGTATGGGTGGTATGATGGATTTTTGAGGCAGAAACCATAACTTTAATGCTGTTTCTATTGCTAATTCCCAATTTAAATCACCCAGCGCTAAGCGCTGCCAGCTGCAGACGACTGTTCACTTGCAGTCTGTTAACAAAATGATATAATGTCCCAGACCTGAAATAAAATATCCGTTGGAGCTTGTCAGCTTGGGTTAAACAGCTAAGGCTGGATACTTCTGAAGGCTCCCCGCAGTTGAGCAGCAGCTGGGACAGGACCCAAGGTCCTCAGCTTCTAAATTAGCTGTGTTGCAAGGGAGGTGGAGGAATTGCCCTGTCACTGTATGCCTGGCAGGGTCTGCTTGGCACTGCCTGCCTCTCATTGCTCTGAGGACTGACAGCAGGGTCAAAGCAGCCAAAAGGAGAGTTCCCAGGCTGGTTGTTCTTGTTTGCAAGAAAGCACAGGCTAGCCATAATAAGTCTTTTCTTAAATGCTGCCCCTCTGATGTTTTCAAGATGTTTATTTACTTATTTTGGCTTACAATGCATAAGAAGCAGTATTGTCTTCCAGAGAGAGAGGGCTGCTAGATGAGACTACTCTGTATTTACCACTTGCTTTAGATTTGTGCTTTGTTTACTGGCAGTGTTGGGATATATTACTTGGATATAATTTGGTGCTTTGAAAGCAGGATGAGATGAATCCAGTCTGGTAGGAGATGTTTTAAAGACTTGTGTTCTGCTACTCTACTATAACTTTCATTATTAATGGTATTCCCTTCCATGTGGTGTATCTCTGAAATACAGGCAATACTAGTGGCATCTGTGTTGTGTTGGGATGCTCTGAGCAGACCCTGGCTGTTAAGACCCTGAAAACACCCTTACTTCTGATTTGAACTAAAGTTAATATTAAGTGGAGTTGATGAGAATCTTTCACTCTTCCATATTTTAGTTTTTCATGGGGAAAATGGGACGGGTGACTCACCTCACTGTAGTAGCATTTACTTCATGTGTTCCCTAAGCATTTTTTGTCCAAATACGTGGTTATATATTTGTATTTTAGACTTTATCAAACTATATTTTTTTATCAAATTTTTCAGCCCTCAGTCACACACTCATGCTGCTCAGTATTGTTATTTTTTCATCCCTTTTTATAATGACACCTAATGTTGTCTGACAACAGCATTTATCTTCAAGCATCCTACTTTTGTTCCATCATTGTACCAATAGGTTCAACCCATGTTTATGTTCCTTCTGCTAATATTAATGACAGGTTTCAGTTTGTGGAACTGCTGTGGGTGCTGGAAGAAATGAGTGTGAAAAATGGCAAAATTGATGGTCCTGGCTACATGTGCTGAGATGAGCTCAAATTGCTTCTGTAGCTCTCAGGCTCAGGACTGAATAGAAAAGAAAAGAAGGAAAAAGGCTTGTGCATGTGTGTAGGAAGGTGTGAGTGTGGGCAGGGATCTGAAGACACCTGGAGATAGCAAACATATCTGCAGACTGAACATGGTCAGACTTTGTTTCTAGATATACCTAGTTTGGCCTTTGCCTCGGGGAGTTATGGAACAGAGGATTTTTGTTACTTGAGAGGATTTATTTTTATGTTAATTTTATCACTTACCATAAGAATAACATAGCTAGAGACAGAATATGTGATACAGCCTACCTGTGAATGAATAACTAACTAGCAGAGGTCTGTGGGTTGTGCTCTTACAAAGCTCGTTTGAATTTAGTATCAGGATAGGAGCAAATTCACAACGGTTTTGGCACTACAGCTGTCTCTGTCCTTGTCAGCAGAATTCCCTTGTCTTGCTTTAGCCATTCCTCTGTTGTGTCTCTGCAAACATGCCTCTACAGGGGACAAGAGAAATCTTGTGTTTACATGAAAGATTTTGTTTTACATTTGCACTGGCCTTTCTGTATGGAATTCTTCCCTCCCTCTGCTCTGGGAGGAAAGAATTCCGTTCTCCTTTTCCTTATAGTTGTCTCTTCTGAAAAGCATTTTGCAATGCTATATAGAAGAATGCTACATAAATTTAAATGCTATTGTATTGTCTCAGTCTATTGTTTGTCTTGCATCTCAAGCCAGGTTATATTTTCGCTAGGAACAAGGCAATTACATGAGAATCTAGTGCTGACTGTTCAGTGATATTTTTTATTACAGGCAAAATAATAGGCTCAACCTTCTGCCAAATGCCCTTTTCTTTCTTTACCACACCCTTCTTACCTTCTTCTGTTTGAATAAGATTAGTGAAGTATAGAGAATGTTTAATTAAGTTTAATTGCATGACAGCTTAAAAGTGGGAAGGTAATTACTCATTTAATTATTGTGCTGCTTCGTGCTTAAAGTGTGTATATAATTGCTCTTTTTATAAGGACACTCAACTTTGCAAGCTTGCATGAATTTATAACAGCCTCATACCTTTTGCTATTGTTTAAAGTAAAACTAAGCAAGTGCCATCTATAAAACAAGAGAAGTGCATTCTGTCAGCTCAGCCATTCTCTCCCTTCTCTGCTCAGTTTTGATGGTGTCATCCTCCATCACGTTGCTGTACTGGGAAGGACTTTAACATTAATCATGTTTAACCACGTAACCCACTATCTCTCATATATTTTTTGTTAACAGTTGTAGAACACATTGAGAACTTGGGATTGCAGACATGCGAGTGTAAATTATTATTTCCTTCAATGTCTGTGTTAATTATTTCTTTGGTGGCAACCTGATAGATCACTGAATTTGATTGCTTGAAACAGTCAAAGGTTAAGTGACTCTCAGTTAGTAGTGCTGGTAGAAGAAGAGGAGTTTTCCAGGGCACATAAGGGCTCTCAGAGGTTTCTAAACAAGTGCTGTTCTTTGCAATAGTCTGTTTCTCTTCTCCCTTTACTAGTACTAGCAGTAAGGCTGAGTTCTAACAATCTAGTAACTCCCAGGGCAGCTAACTGAAAGATGTTTTTCCTATAAGTGTCACCAGAGTGGAGAGAAGAAGAGCAGTGGAGGAGAACCAGCTAGCCAAACACAGTGACATTTGGAATTGCAAGGGGATTCAAAGTCTGAGGTAGTTGCAGGCTCTATACATTTTTTTTGTTTAAACAGCAAACATTATAAGAAAATCCATTGCACGAAGTCCCTCTGTAGTCATCAGGCAAGCAAATGAATTTCTCCAACTCTATCCAGGTTACTAGCAAGTCAATTTCCGTATTGATGAGCTGAGCTCTCTTACCTTTCCCAAGTGAGAAGGGAGTAGGTGTGCACGTGGGGGGGATTCATTTTGGCAAATTAGTACTTTTTTTGCTGACCCTGATGTGACACACCTACGTAAAGTCAAGGCCAGTTGTGTGTGACCTCTCTGCCAGAAAGGTAAAGGACTCAAGCTGCCTACGTCCAGAAGACTGCGTATGTCTGCACTTGGGCTTCCCTGCAGTCTGCGGTTATCCTGGAGCCTGTGTGTCTCCAGGCACTTTTCCTCCTTGTGTGGGTAAGGAGCTCCTGAGTAACTGAGGCCTGTTTTCCTGGGGTTGCCCAGATCCCTGTGTGGGATTTCTCTGCTGTACAGGGGCAATGGTTCCTTGTCACTGTGAGCTGCTTTCAGCCTTCCCTGGCTCTTGGTATCTGTATCCATGTTTCCTTCCCATGTCCCCTCAGCCTCAGGTGTACTCCCAAAACTTCTTGACCTTTTCAGCGTTCCTCCTGTGTTTCAGGCCTTTCTTTCTAAGCTGCTCCTTGAAGGAGGTGATTTGGCTGTTCAGTAACTCCGTAGGAACTGCTGCCATTCAGACCATATACTTCCCTTTGTGGGTTCTGTGGCTGTTAAGGAAACTTTTTTTTCAGTATGATGAGGTTTAGTGACATGACACTAAGCATATTTATGGCCAGTGCACTGGAATATGACAACTTTAGTTTAAATGTGAGACTTTTTTTTTTTTTTGTTTTTGTTTTCCCTAGCCTTTTTAATACCATCAATGGGTAAAAACACATGCTGCTTCCACAGAGAAAACAAGAGAGAGCTGAACTTCATGTTTTGATAGTTCAGCCTTTCTTGGTTACTTGAAAGACCCGTGGCTACCTGTGAGAAGTAATTCTTACAAATGAGTTCCCTAGGGAGGGTGGAAAGGTGGGGTATGGGGGGTGATGATCTTAGGAAGTTTCTTTGCATGGTCTGGAAAATATGCTAAGCAACTGGTTTTAAAAATGGGATGGAGTAAGAGGGATCCGAACTCAACAGGACTCTTGCTTCTGCAGAGAAGGGGAATGGCTGCATTGCCAGCCTCTGATGAGCTCCTGGGAGAAGGGTCCTTGGGAACGCAGCTCCATTTAAGCACTGACTCCTGACACCAGGATGGCATAGCCAGGTCTGTGCTCTCTGCAAGTCAGCATCTCCCAGCTTATGGTGGGGTTCCACAGAGCTCTGTAGGGAAAGCTGCTCTGTGTAATGAAGCAAGTATCCTGTCTTCTTTATGGCAGTAGTCTGAGCCAGCAGAGCCTGAATGTAAAGGTAGGGCCTAGTGAAGCATAATGCTTACTGCCGAGTACTGCTGTTTAATCAGTATTACACTTAAAAAAAACTACAAGGAGGAATAGACAGGAGCAGGCCAGAGACACTCAGCTGTGGCAAAAGAAATTTTAGACTTTGTTTTTAATCACCTGCAAGAAGGCATGGCCACAGGGTGAGCAGATCTGGGAACAAGAGACGTTGTGCTTAAGTGATGTTAAGGTAACAATATATATCAGGCAAAATTGACTGAAATGAGCAAAAATATGTCTGCTGACATTAATAACGAATTAACCTTATATGACGACTGCTTTGAGAATAATGGCCTCCTTATTTGATGAGCGCCAGACGAGTTTGATTTTCTTTTACAATCTGCCAACTGAGTTTCCTCTGCTGATTTGGTTGTTGATGTGGAAAAGCAGATGATGAAGTGCTGTTTTCATTACCTGTGTGTCTTGGGGATTCATAGTCTCTGGAAAGTTCTGCTGGCCATCCAGAGGCTGTAGTTTTGTGCCTAGTACGGGCTGATGCAGCATCACTGCAAAAACAAAGGTCAAGAGCAGTAGCTGGGAACGTGCTTGAATGTTTTGCTAAATAAAGGCCTGAATTCTCAGCTTACTAGTTCGAACAAAAGGATTTATTTATTTATTTATTTTACAGAGGAAAATAATTACAAATTTTCTTAGTTGGTGTTCTGCAGATTATAATGAAGTCAGAATGTCGCTAAAGTCAATAAGGATGTTATGCTCCTGAGATGCTTTTTGATCAGAAGTTCTGCTGGTAATTTTTTTTTTTTTCTCTCCTTATTCACTCTTCTTGCATTCAGCATGAATAAATGCTCTTTCGCTTACCTGTCTAAGTAGCAACAGGGCAGCATTGCCCTTTGGGAGGTACCACACTGGCACAGTAGTTGAACTGGGAGTTCCCCTGCCAGTATGCAGCAGAGTTGAGAGGCTGTGTTTGGCAGAGGTAGCATGCTTGTGGCTGTTTGCTTCCAAGGCCTGCAGCGTTCTTCCTTAACTTCTGCACCCAGCAAAGACAAAATGGGATTGAGACTGGAGAAAAGATGTTTTGAAACGAGTTCTTTTTAGGTTATTTTTCCAGGTTATTTTACCATAACCTGGAAATGTTTCTGCTGAATGTCTCTTCTGCATTGATTTTGGGGAGAGATGTTGTACTATATCAAAATTAGGGAAATCATGCGTCTCTGCAGCAGTAGCTCCATTAGCCTGGAAGTGCAATGAAACTGTACTGCATCACTGTAAAAACGGCTGTGCTAACATCATCCTCAGTAGTTTGAAATCTGATTGTGGCATGCTGAAATGGTCTAGTGATCTAGTTGCTACAGACCTTGAACATGCAGTCACACCATGTCATAGCTACTTCAGGCATACTCACTCCTAGTCACAGCATGAGGTGTAGAGGTGTTGAAGAAGTTATGACTCTGCTGGGGACAAGAAGTGAGAACGGGAGGCTTGTGGAAATTCAGTCAGGACTTAGTTTCCTTTACAAAAGTTAATGTACTGAGAACGTTTTTGAAAACAAGTGCTAAGCAAACTGTGGGATTTCTCAAAAAAAAACAAAAAACAAAAAACAAAAAACTTGTTTGTTTGTCTTGGTGCCTTGAGCTTTCCAGTGCTTCCAAAACCTTTATTGCACACTGTGTTAGTGTAAGTCTCTCCCAAGTAAGCGGTTGTGATGAAGCACAGTAAGGGGTATTCACCACCACCAGACAGGGTGTGCCTTGAGCTCAGGTGGTGATGCTTTCCTTCCCTGGCAGAGGAATAACATGTTCCAGCGTGCCCCCCATCAGTCTGTCATGCTTCTGTTGAAAGAAAGCCTCTCTTCTCAGAGAAGTAGAAGATTCTGCATACTGACTTTTTCAGGTCAGTCTGTTAGGCATACTTTTTTCCTTCAAAAGTATGAAGGAAAACTTTGATTCTTAATTTGGAGTCTGTCTACTGCACACAATTCCCCACTGTAATTTAAATTCTGTTTCTGGACAAGGACGTTAGCACAGTGCTCGAGGGTGTCCCTCTCAGCTGATGGTGACTGTCAGTGTCCAGCTGCACCTTTCTTCTGGTCTGTAATGCTCCCTCTTCCTCCAGTCTTAAGCCTTTCCTGGCTGGGGGTTATTCGACAGATGAAATAATGAAACATTTTATAAAGGTGATAGTGATAAATTTTCATTATACTTTTTTTTGGACATTTCAATACAGTTAAAGCTACGAGCCAGGCCTAAATTCATATTTTTATTACATCTGGAAAGCTGAAAGTCCATAACAGCCCCAGGTGTCCCTTTTATATGGGGGCTCTGAAAGTGTTTCCAAAGGAAGGCTGGTATCATCTCTGGTGCACAGCGTGAGACAGCAGGGGAATAGGGCTTGTCCCTTGTGACAGTAGGCAAAAGGAGCAGAAATAAGGATAAGAGTTGTCTTTCTGACACCATATTTAGTATATGTTGCTTACTGGATGTGGGTGGAGATGTCTCAGAATGTGTGGTAGATATTTGAATGGACCAGAAAAATAATGTATTTTTTTTTATACTGGAAATAATGTAGGGATTTAAAAATAGAAAAAGAAAATCCAAAGCTTCCTTGAGGCAGAATCCTAAGAGATTTTATTTTCAGTATGAAATAGATTTACAGCGAGCTGCAGTCCCAGTTTAGATTAGCGACAACATCTTTTTTGTCACAAAGAGGTCAAGATTGTTTTCCAGTATTTTTTTAGTCAATGTAAACAGTTTGAGTTTTGCGTAGTGGTTTTTTGTTTGTTTGTTTGTTTGTTTTTGTGGGGTGGGGTGATGAGGGGCAAACAGCATATTTCAGTGGAATCCTCGATGGTGAAGAACTGTGTGAGATGTCTACCGAGGGTGCTACGAAGATGTGCAACTGTACAGCATGTTTCTACCTCCTCTCTCTTGCTGGAAGTTGTAATTAGTTTCAGCCATGTGGCTGTTAGCTCTCTCCAGCAGTGCTCCAGTTCCCTCTGAGGGATGTCAGAGATGCTTTTTACTCTCATAATGACTGATAATGTGCTGCAGGACTGGGAAGGAAGATCCCATTTAGCTTTGTTAGGAGCATAATGGGCCCTATTTTGGCTTGTGTGAGCTCTAAGGAGCTTGCATTGGGGAACACTCGTTCACAGCGGAGTACAGCAGTGCAATGCAGTGATGGGGATGTTTCTGACAGGATTATGAGAACATCTAATGCCACCAATAATGCCAATCTTTTGTGACAAACTGGTAGGAAAACAACCTGTCTATGCAGTCTGACAGCCAGACATCACCCATGGCTGATCGCTCTTCCTCTTTTTGCAGGATACTGTGAGGGACAGACGGACAAAATAAGAAATAAGTTGTGACAAAGCAGGTATCACTCTTCTTAGGATCCAGAAGTCTTTAGGATCCGGTCTGTTCTGAAGGTCTTTTTTTTCTGGTGCTTTAATTTTCCTGTGCCAGCCCCAGTGCCCTAAAACCTGTATCCATAGCTTCAAAACATCTAGAAAGAGTCACTTCTGCCAGGCAAAATAGAACCATTTACCATATGTAGCGCTATCACAGGGAAAGTGTATTGATTAATTCATGTGCAGGGATTATTAACTGATTAAGTCTCCATATATTACTTAGGAAGTTTAACATTTAGAAAAGTGAAGACAGTTGTAGAGCTTGGATTATCTGTATTTCTTCCTAAAACATTTAGTGCTGATACTAACAAACATTTCGCATATACCTATCTGGAAAAAGGAAGTGAACTTGCTTGGGAGAGGGGGTTATCAGTGTTTCAACTCATACTGAAAAATATTATTATTATTTAGTTAATGTTATTTTTAAAGCAATGTGAGAAAAGGATGGATATTTCTTTTTGGAGTCAGAACTGGAATAAGAACCATCCCATGACCTCATGTGCTGCTGCTCTATTTAGTGCCATGACCTATACCTTAGAACAAAAGAGTGTGGGGGGGTGTGAGGGAAACAGCATAACATGGCTTGTGAAGTCATGGTTCAGGTTATGAAATGTGCTTTTCCAGGCTGTTGCAATGGATTAATCAAAAAACAAGTGAGGTCTGGCCTCAAGTATATATGAGCTCAACTGCAGTGTGTATAAATAATTGGGATCCTATTGGCTAGTTATGCCTAGAGGATAAACATTGTTCTGGTGTGGTCGTTGGCATATGCAATTTAATTAAGCGTAGGTTTATTAAACTGAGGTGGTGCTAAAATTGCCTTTATCTAGAAGCAAAGTAGCTCTGGATCTCCTGAAGTGACTTGCGTGCTACTAGGTCCACATGTTGTGATCTCAACAGCTTTGTGAGCCCTTTACTTTGACTTTAATGACAGCTAAACCGTTCTGCCAGGTGAATTCTCACTGGTTTTGCAGTTGCAGTGCACACTGCCAGGAGCATGTCTGTGACTGCCCTGGCCTCCCAGGGTTGTTGTTGGTCAGAGTAAGCCGATATCTCCGCCACTGGTGGGTTCCAGGAAGAAAATACTGTGAAGTGGAAAGGACGCCTAGGTGGGAGCACTCCCTGTGGGGGACTGGCCAAGAAGAGGCTGACAGAAGCTGCTGTGCAGCATGAGCAATAGAAGAGCAAAGGTGATTTGTGGAGAGAAAGATGAGGGAAAGCAAGATTTTCAAAGGGCAAGTACTTGCAAAGATTAAATGTTACAGAGCGCGATCTGCAGCTGGTAAACAGGAAAATGCCAGGGTGATATTTCTAATGTGAACATATCTGCAGATTAGCAGTAATTAAAGCTGGGCTTAGTCTGCTTGGGGCTTTTTTTCCCTCTGTGTCCACATGCTTACTCATTAGTGTTAATCTCGTATATTAATGTCATTTTAAAATGTTTATTTTTTTCTCCTGTAAGTTCTCCTAGTGAGATTGTGGATGAAGCCGTGTTATCCCTGTTGCTCCAGTGTGTGTGTGTTCCTCTGCATGTTACGGTACTTTACGGTACTTCTTTTTAACTGTCTTTCATTTATAATCACACACTTATGTTCAATGGTGTTTAAACTTATCCACATGAACCACTCCAATGTCACTATCATCAGTTAGTGATGTTTATACAAGTTGTATATAGGTTAGGTATCTGTTGATCAAATTCTCTTTTCTGTAGACTTGATTTGGAGCAGGTTTTTTTTCTTTTCTTTTTTTGTCCCTTCTGCTTCCCACATTTTTCTTTTTCTTCCAAGAATATTTGCTTTGAAAAAGAACATGTTGGTGTCTAGAAGATGCTGTTTTTTGCAAGATGGTTTGCACTTGGGAATACAGAATGCATGTAGTTGCATGTGGTTTTTTATTTTATATATATATATATATTTATTTATTTATTTATTTATTTATTTTTTAATAGGGTTTTGACCTGCAGGATTTCATTGGGTAGCATAAGGGTCAATCTGTCTCCTAGACCTGGCCCCTCATGTGGTTACAACTGAGTCTGTCTGTCTGTCCCCAGCCCTGCTGCCTCTCTGCCCCAAGGATGAGGAAATAAGACTCAGCCAACCTGGACACAACTTGTTGGTGTATCCACACCAAGCAATCAGCAGGTGGTTGCATTAGTGTAGTATTGCTTATGCATGCATTCTAACACCATCAAGCAGTTTTCCAAGGTATGTTCTATAATAATAAAATACAAAATGTGGTTTTCATATAGCAAGAGGTAAAGCAATGAACAAGAAGAAAGAAATAGAGAAAGAAGATGAGAAAAGAGAAATATGGATGAAGGAAAAAATTGTCCTGGTAGTAGTATGGCTTTGCTCAGAATAGTGAACCCTTTTGGAATGGCTTCCTGAAGTGACAGCCATTCATTCAGCAGAGGCATAGGATTTCTGAGTCACAGCTGCAATTCATGAGAGCAGAGAGAAGACCAAACTCTATAAAACACATCTGATGTTTTCATTGTGCAAATGGCTTTGAGGAATGTTTTATGATGACACCCTTGGTGACTGGTGCTTTGCCTGCTCATGCATTAGTAGCAGTGAGTCTGGTGGAGATTCCCTGTATCAACCATTTCCCATTTTGCTTTTAGAGAAATTTGGATTTAGGATTTTTATTTGCTTAGTCAAAGTTTTTATATAGTTTAGAAAGAGAACTCCACTGAGTTATCTCTCATGCCAAACCTTACATGTAAATGTGTTCTTACAAGACTGTTAGATTCCATTTATTTCCAATTCCTGCTAGTACAAAACTGGCATTTGCAATGAGCCAGTTACGTTCTGGCTGTTAAATAAGTCCTGCTCATAAGCAAGGTCATTCCACCAAAGTGCTCATACTTTTCAGAGCAGCTCTTTGGCCACTTTGCTTTCTTCCATGTGACTGTGACACGTAAAGAGAAGGAAGGTGGCATCTGAAGCCACGACAGTGCAAAGCTCAAGTGTCAGTGACCAGATTCCCTTCGGGAGATGTAGTGGTGTATTCTCAAAACTTTGTCTCTCTCATGAAGCTGTTATGAGGGATGTAGGTTGACAACATACCCAATCTAGTTACCTGCTTCTTCCTGCCTTCCCTGCCCCTTTTCCCAGGTTATATCCTGTTCCCTACATGTGCTTTGGTACTCAGTTCTAAGAGCTAAACTGGCAGAAAACTAATCTCACAGAAACCACCTTCCCTGAGAAGAACATCAATATGCTCTATCAGACTCATTAGGCTATAATTATCTGGTGGTGGGGAGGAACATCAGTGGATTGACTTTATGCAGCATTGAATCAAGAAGTAAGAAAAGTAAGAAGTACAAATCATTGCATGTGACTGCGAAATAAGGCCCGTGACAAATAAAACGGCCGTGATTCTTTTTCACTGAGTATATAATACCTCTGGGCTCCTTACTTTTCTCACTGCCTGGTAAAGGTAAAGGGATGTTTCAACAATTTCTAATATAAAAGGTTAGGACTTAAATGCTATAAATATCTGACTGCAAGATAAGGCAGTGTAAAGTATAAGGTATAGCTGTAATTGTTTTGTGGGCAAGAGATAAATACAATCACAGAAATCAACAAATCAAAAAGTCTGGTAGTACCAGATGAAAAACAAAACATTATTTTATCATAGCTAATAAAACAAAACTTCTGCTATCTTTAAAGAAGAAGAAATAAACATAGAATGGCAAGTTTCAGGATTTCTGAGTCATAGCTTTCCAAACAGTATTTCCAAACAGGCAATTCAAGACCTCAGTGGTTGTCCTTCTGGTGAGTGTTAAATCACTAAACCCTTATCAGTGTAGAGTAGAATAACTTTTCTTTTAGCAGATTTATCCTGCCATTTCATTTGAATTTAGCAAAATCCATTAGCACAGTGTCACTTTCCTGAGAGTTACAGTAGCTGCTGTATATTCTGTCTCTCTCTCATGTCAGGGTTGGAGAGACTTTGCTCTGGGGCAGCGCTGTGTAAAACTTAATCTCATCGTTTTGTAGTAGACCATAGCCAGTCACTTGCACTGTTGGCAAGGGACCTGGGTAACCACTTCATGCTCTGCATCTGATGATGCTGTCTGCAAAGTTGCCTTTATTCTTTGGGGCTTATCTAAGAGAGCTCATGATACAGCTACTGTGCTCTGGCTTTGGTTGTCTGTTGACTTGTTTAGTGTGAAAGTTACAGCGGTTTTCAGTTTTGGGGGAAATTAATACTTCAGGTGCTTTTTCGTATTCTCTCAGTCAGCATCTTGGATGAAACTGCAAGCTCAGAAAATATACAGCCATGCGTGATCTGACAAAGGACAGGGTATTAGGTTTTATGTAACCGTATCTTTGTTCCTTGGTAGTTTGGGGCCATCCTGGTCGATGTTATCTGTAATGATTCCTGTTCTTCCTGTAAGTCAACACGGATGGGCCTTGTTCTTTCCTTGCAAACTAGTAGTTCTAGGAAGAGTAACATCAGACAAGGGAACTGCATTGTTTTGCTTTGTCTGTTGGGCCAGGGGAGGAACACTTGGCTGAACTTTTCCTTAGGCTGAATTGTGGTAACTGTTGGGATGTGGATTTAGAACTTTAAACCCATCTCAGAACAAGGGCTATGAACCTGTTAATCCCTCCAGAAATAGAGCGAATTTCTCATTTTTGACCTGTTTATGCTGCTCTCTATGTCCCTGTAGTCCCTCTGGGTATCTAGGAGTTGCATTCTCTAACATATTGGCTGTGCTTAGAAGCAGTATCTCACCAGCTTAGGGAATAAAAGTCAAAACCTTCAGCCTCAGAAGTGTGATCATTGATTGTGCTTTCAGTCCCTCCTGCCTGAGTAAAGTCCAAAGATCTCCTTATGTATTGCTGCTTCCAAAATTGCTCCGACATGCTGGATGTTATATTGCTGTTAATTCCCTCAGTGCAATTGAAAATGCAGCAAGCTTCCAGTTCTTAAATTTGGGTAGGACGTGAGATGACACCGTGATTTTGTTATTGTTGATTTTTTTTTTTGTTCTCTCTCTCTCTTTTTTTTTTTTTTTCTCCTGTGGAATCCTTCTCTATGTGGGGAAATGAAAAATGTATTTTAAATCTAAATAGCAACTGGAAACAGTTGTCTTAAGGTGTTCTTGCCTTTGAGACTAAATGTTTTTGTCGCACATGTGGTTAAATTCTGACATCAGATATAAAAAGTTGCCTGAAGATTGCAAGATTACAAGAGAAGAAAAATTCATTAATTTCCTTGAATGGCGAAATGACATCAGATGATTTT
Organism: Aythya marila; assembly: GCF_965140915.1. Taxonomy (NCBI): domain Eukaryota; kingdom Metazoa; phylum Chordata; class Aves; order Anseriformes; family Anatidae; genus Aythya; species Aythya marila. The sequence continues at coordinate 36,630,954 of NC_139048.1, forward strand.
CACGGTATCCCTGACAGGAAATGGAGTAGACTCGCTGGTTTTCAGCTATTCAGGGGAACCAAAGTGCCTTGGCCAATAACGCTGCACCCAGGCTTCAGGTTAGGCCAGGGTCTGCAGGTAGCTCTAAATATCCCTGCGCAGTTTTAGAGAGGCAAATGCAATTTGTTTGGCATATTCTGTTTTCACTTTACACAGTTTTGCTCTCTCTTGTGGAGGAGATTTATTAGCTCAAGGGAAATTAGCTCAGTCTGAATTATTTATATAGTCTTGAGTTCTGTTCCAAGTGACTTCCAGAAACCTAATGACTCTTCCTGTTACATCTTTCACGTGCACTCTGCCCCTCATGTGGAATTGCAGTGACTTGCTGTAATTCAGAGCCCCGGGTTTGCTGGGAGGGGTCTGATGCTGTGGGGAGTTCCAGTAGGGATTCCCAGAAATCTGGAATCAGTTTGCACATCCCTGGTAGACTCCGTGATGTGACAGTGATATATTACGTTGTTTTGCCTGGCCCTCATTGCTGTAATGAGGTTAACATTTTTGTTGTTGTTGTTTTTGTCTTGTATGCTTAGATTATTGTAAAGTTTGAAGCATGAAAAGAAGCACTGAAGTAAGTTGGCAAGGGCGGAGCCCCAGCAGTAGCAATTTCACACCTGTGAATGGCTACTAGTCCTATGGCTTGAAGCAGGTAAAGCTGACCAGGTGCAAATGACAGCCACTTTGCTCCCTTGCATATTGTCTGGCTTGAGTAGCTGCCGAGTGTTAACCTCCCTGATCAAGCGAACCATTCCTGCTCAGGGGTGTCGTGCTTGACTGGCAATACTTCTAGGTATTTTCACATTGTTCAGTACTAATAGGCTCTGCTTTTAACGGGGCCCTTTAGACCTGATGAGAACTAGCTCGAAGAATTAACTAAATAGGGCATCTGAGTAGAAGCTACAATAAGGGGAGTGAAAGTTAAAGAATAAAATATTTCATAAAATGCAGTGTCACGGTGCAACCAGTCGCCTGCTTGTAATGATGTAGACTGCTTTGGCAGCCTTAGCAGCTCTGTGGTTTTTGTTTTTTTTTTTTCCTTTCTCCGTGGTTTCTGTTTTAGTTGCTGCCTGGTTTACCTTTGCCCTCTTCCAGCTTAACAGTCTCTTGGGGGGAGTTTATAACAATCAGCTCGGTGAACAGGAGGAATAGGAGAGCTGCTGAGCTGTGTCACTGGAAGAACTTGGACAGCCTGGAAATTGACATCATTACACTTGCATTAACTGCTCAGATAGACACAGGATTACGTGCAATAGGGAAACAAGTACGTACACAAGAATAAGGTTGTTCAAGGAATATCAGCATAGAACAGAGATGACACTTACTGAAACAGACTCACTATAAAAGCTTTATTTTTTCCAGGTAGCACATTAACAAGGCCAGCTTTGGGGGACAAAGAAAAAGAGGGAAAGAGGAGGTGTCGGGGAACAGTACAGGCATTTTCCAACACAAAGAGAAGATTCCCTCCTAAAATAAGCAAAGCAACCTCTGGCCTGAAGATTCCTTGGAAATATATGATCCTCTAGTAGCTTAGCTGTAAGGGAGTGACTGGAAGGAGCCCCACAGCAAACACCATGGCAGCTAGCAGTGAGTGGATCAATTGCAAAACATAGTTTTTATTAATTCTCACTCTAAAATGAAGTCAAAATGAAAGCAATGCATTTAATGCGTATACATCTGAGCCACAGCTTGGGGTAAGAGGCTCTCTTATCACCTGTGGAGCAGAAGTGAAAAGATCTATCGGTGTTGTATTCTGAAGACATTTAGCCGAACACTTGCTGCGAGACTGCACAGATGGTTTCACAGTGTACTGGTGTTACAGCTGCAAGTTCAGCCTGTGCTTTCAGACATACATTGACAAGGCTGTCAGTGTTGGATGAGCACCAATCCAGTCAGAGGGAATGATGGTGAAAAGCTCAGGAGGTCCAGCTGATCAGACACACGGGCAGCCGGAAGATACATTAGAGTCCTACTGCTTACAGAACTGTTGAAAACAGTACGTCTTCCAATAGGGTTTGGACAGATTGTTTTGGCTTTCATTAAAAACCTGATCATCTGACACTTTTTTTTTTTTCTGGGTTCACATTCCTCATTGTACGGATGCAGTTTAAATGTTTAAATATGTGACAACCTCTGCTGTCTTACATTGCAAAATCAAAACCAGAAGGACCTGAAGACATATTGGTACTTCTGATTTAATGTTGCATGAAGTGCATATGCTTGCTTCCTCTGGTTTCTAACAGATTTTGCTAATATAACAGTTTGAGGAAGGTATATCTAGAAATTACTACGCAACAGCCTCCATAAGGCTGGCTATTCTTCTTAAAATAAAATTTGAGATTAAAATAGTACCTGCTTTCCAGCAATTTGCTAGAGATTTGAGGCTGGAAGAGAAGGCTGCAAGGGTCTGACCAGACCACCTCACACTCAGACACCAAAGGCGTTCTCCTAGTAATCTCTGCATGAAACCATAATTTCTGCTTTGACTAGGACAATTCTTTGAAAAGGACAGTTTCGGGGGTATTCTGGTATTAATATAATTTATGAACAGTGTTCCCTAGAGTAAAACACTTAAATACACAGCATCAGTATCTTACTCTAGCTTCTCTGAATATTTATTTAGAAATGACTGTTGGAAAGAGAGGAAAAAATAACATACAAAATATTATACAAAATAAGCATAAGACCTAATGTAGTCATGTTAAAGGTGAACTGCTTTAAGCACATATGTAGGTTTAATGAAGTTGATAGATTTATTTGTATTTCTGTACCACATTCTCTAAAGTCCAGCTGAGTGGAGGATAGGGTGGTTGAATTGTAAACAGCTTCTTCATGTGGGGAGGACACACGAAAAGGGAATAATCTGAACTACCATCTGAAGTGGAGTAGCTAGTTCAAATTAGATGTGTTGTGAAGTCTTGCACACATAATTAACTGGTCTTTAATTCAGTTTGTCTTTATTAATTTGTAAATCCATGCTAGAGACAGACATTTTTATTAATGACTGAAGTTCAGACATGTTTGTTTAGCAAATGGTTGTCTTGTGCTGCTGCCAAAGGCTACCGCTTCTACCCTGCTACAGAAAAGATGAGTGCCTTGCAAAGGTATCAGTCCAGCAGCCCAAACTAACCTGAGGTGATCCGACTAACCTGCTAGGGTATGCTGAAACCTCAGCCTAAACTCCAAACTGTTCAGATAAGACCATTATCAATGGCTCACTTGCTCTGTAGCACCTATTTGCAAAGGCTTTTGTGACAGCTTATACAAATCTTTCAGTTTGTGCAGTTAAAAAGATGAGTAATGCACTTGAAACACTGAGGAATCTTTCAGAGGTGGGAAAAAAATGAGAAAGCAAAGATATAAAAGATTTCAGCACTTCAGGTTTCTGCTATTTTTGGGAAAGAAGAACATTCAGTTTTTTAAAGAGTTCCTTATCTGGCTGTTATTGTCCTCTGGAGAAGAAAACAAAAACAAAAAACAATGCTTATCTTGTCTGGGACTGTATTTTTCTGAATTTTGATGTGCAGGCATGACTTTTTTGAGTTATGCGTGTTTGAGTTAAAAACAAGCCATAAAGCAATGGAGGCACAAATAATCTGTTCTGTGCTTTGTCTACTGCATCTTGAAGCAGGTACTTCACTTTTTGTGTAATCTTTAACTCAAGTTGTATTGCTGGGGGGTGCATTGCATTATCTTTAAGCAGTTAAATAATTTAAAACTAATGGCAAAGCAAATAAAATTAAACAATTGTGGCATGGGAGCGGAACTGGGTAAGAGAATAACTTCTCTAACAGTTCTTTGAACAGCTGTTCATTGAAGACTTGTGAGCAAGTACTAGCAAACTGAAGATCCTTAGTCATTTCATAAACATAGAGGTAATTTCTAGATATGGTTATGAGAAATATGCACTTGCGGATAAATAGGTAATTTTGACTGTGCTCATTAAAACATCAACCTTGGAATAATAAATTTCTCCAACCTCAGTCCATTGTGACAATTGTTGGCAGATATTTTGCAAATATTGCTAGCTGATAGGGTACATTGTATTTATGTGAGATATTTACAAGTACTGTTATTGTTGGCTTGTTTCTATGGTAATAGAGGGACAAACATCACTGCTACAAAGAAGCTAACTGGATCCTTTAAATATTATGATATTCCATGTCTCTATCTATTAGTTAAGATCAAAGGCTTGTCATGACTACTGAATGCATAATACACAAGTGAAGTTTAGTTTTAGCTATTGTAGAAAGAAATTATTATTATTATTATTATTATTATTATTATTATTATTTTCTTGCATCTCATTTGGAAGACTCTAAAAACTGTCTGTTCTTTCCCCTTAGTTGCTCACAGTATTTCCTCTTTCCCACTCTTTAGTTATGGTCTCCTGAGCAAACCGTTACTTATTGGCTGTTGACCTTGTGACCATGAGAAGCATTGACAAGGCTCCAAAGGAATTCCCTCTGCAGAAATGAGTTCAAAAGTAGAAAAGGTAATTAGTTAATTGAATTAGATATACTTCTGCTCTAGACTTTCAGTGGGCTATATGTTTGTTAATATTTGTTTCTGAGGACCAACTTGTAGAAAGTTAATAATAAATCTGTGAAACAGAATGAACACTGACAAGTCAGGATCAGCTGATACTAAAAAATAAGTGAACTACTAATTGTGGTATGTAACCTCTCGCTTAAGTTTCTGGCAACCAAAGGAAGTGGAATGCTGCTAGTGGGACATCAATTTATGTCTGTTTGCAGGAATATAAGGAAAAGTACAAATTAGTAGCCTCAGTTCTGCAGTGGACTGATAAACAGAATCAAGTGGAAGGATGGAGTTACTGAGCACATGGGGAAAATGGATATGTTGGCAAAGCATCTGCATCATTTTTTCAGAAGGGAAGTTAGGCCTCACAAATTTGTCGAAGTTTTTTTGCAGTACTCAAAAAGCAAGTGGATAATGGCAGTCCCAGTGATACAGACTACCTTAATATTGGTAGTACTTGGCACTTATGCTTCAACAAATGAAGGTGCTGAAGGAATTACCGTAAGTTGCATTACCTTGCTTTTGCATGGATAAATAATTAGTTAAATGATAGAAAGAACTTAGAAATGAACAATCAGTTTTCAAAGCATAGAGAAATATTGATGGTGTTAGAGGAGTCTGCATTTGAGTCACCACTGCTCAACATACAATCTTGAAAGTGGAGTGAATAGACAGGTGACAGTTTACCAACAGTGCTGAGAATCTCATGATATTAATGATAAAGGCCAACTGCGCAGAACTGCAGAGAAACCTTATGTGCTGAAGTCATTGGGTGAAAGAAATGGCAGACGAAGCCATGGAGGTGAATGTAAAGTCATGCACATAAGACCTTGTATGTCCATATAAAATTATGGCTTCTCAGCTGTCTGTTTCCAGTTAGGAAAGAGATCTTAGCATCTTGATGGATGGCATGAAGAAAATACTAGATCACTTCTCAGTGTTAGCCAAAAAACTAATTATATGCTAGGAATATTAGGGAACAAACAGCAGACTGAAACCACGCCTGTTCCTGGTTCCCCTTCCACATAGAAAAAGGCTTCTGGGTATAGCTGGAAGAGATAACAGAGCAGTGCGTTAAGGACCTCCTTAACTCCTGCACAATCAATGGTACAGAGAAACATTCTTCCATTTGGAAAAGAGATGGCTCAGAGAGAACATAATGGAGAGGCAGAAATAAGGAACAGTTTGTACACTGAATTTCTCCTCCAGTACAAGAATTAGGGGATATCACGGCATCAGCAGGTGATCAGTTCAGCCCAGATAAATTAGCAGTAGTTGATCACATGACATACAAAATGTTCTGAATGCTTTTCTGAGCTCATGCCAACTTACATGTATATCTGGATGCATAAGCAAAAGCAAGAAAGTGCCCTGATTCCTATTTAGTCCCTCCTCCTTGAAAAAAAATCCCAATTTACCTTAGAAGATGAAAGAAGCAAAATCTCTGACTGATTTAAGGAGAACAGATGATGCAATTTCTTACACCATTTCCTTTTCGGAGTGTTGCCAAATGGATAACTATGTGAACAATGGAAAAAGCTGACTCCAATGATTTTTCTACTTTAAAAAATACACTTCTGAAAGCTTGTAACCGTTCCTGCTTTGCTGGCTATGTTGGAAAATGCTATCTTTAATGGAGCATAGATTAGTGTTTCATAAATTCAAGTTCAAAATTAAAAACTGAGAAGGTAATTTCTCCTGTCTAACCCACAGGGGAATGTTGTTTTGTTCAGCATGCTGGAGCAGTCTTTTTCTGAAAGCATAGCTAATCTATACAGTAAGCTGTATTATTTCCTATTCAGTCTGCTAGCTGTTTTGTTAGATTGTTCATCCTCTGGCATGCAAGGAAAAAAATTAAAGTTTAATTGTACAAGGAAGATAATTTTCACACAATTGCTTCTCTCAGGAGATGAAACGCGATCTGTTCTTACTGATATTCATTTCTTCAAGCCTGTTTTTCTCTTGTATGGAGAGCCTTGTGTGTGTGTGTGTGTGTGTGTTGGATCTGAATCTACCAGTGACTTCAGCAGTAACAACCAGCTTGATGATTGTCCTTGTGGACGAGCAGAGTGTATCTAACCATCACTGCCATCTGATCCTCTTTGGACCAAGGAGCAATTTCTTATTGCATACAATCATCCAGCAGGGCCCTTTTGCCAACCCGGCAGAATGGTGGTTCTCCATCCTCAGCCAAGCAGGTCATCTGAGGTAAAGCTGGGAGAAATACCCAGAGAGGCAGTGGTAAAAGAGGCCTGATTCCTATTAAGTTTGTTGTATTGCTGAAGGTTCTCTCTCCTAGGCTCACAGCTCTGTGCTATTTGCAGTTCTAGGGGACACAACTGTATTCTGTATCTCCTCAGTGTGTATTTTGTGATTTGGTTGGAGGAAGCACTGCAAATGAGCTAAACAGCTGTTTTCTCCAGCATTTCTATGTTTTGGGAACAAGAGAATAAACCAAAGAAAGACTGGGAATAATTATGTATTACTGTTATTACCATTGCTTTCCAGACTGTGCAATCATTTATCCTGTCACGACCTGTCTGTCTTCTCTGAACTGCTCAGTGGGACTTGAGTTTCCTTAGAATTAATCCCATGTTTAAGGGGTTTCCTTGTTTATGTGAACGCACAGGAATGCCTACCAAGCTACCCAGCAATGAACAGTTTTATAGAAAGTGCTGTGGAAAGGCTTATCTCAGAAAAATACTCTTTAATTTATCCTCTATTTTCTCTGCTTTTCTGGCCTTTTATGTGTCATCTTTTATATGTTTTTTGACTTGTAGAATCTACTGAGAAATGGCATTTCAAATGTCTGTATATGTACTTATAAGGCCTTGCTTTCTTACAAAAATTCTAGCTATATTTTACCAAAGAATTAGTAAAATGGAAGATAGGGGGAGAGAGAGAGAGGGGATTGCATTTCAAAGTTTCATTGCTAAAGTTTACTGTATGTTAAATCTAGGGAGTTTGTTGCAGCCTAAGTAGGCTGAAATGGATACTTTTTCTGGTTGTTTTTTCAATTGTGTGCACATCGTTGATTCCAATGACTGCAAGGGTAATTATTTCTTTGTTTGCCAGGAACATTAAAATTGCTGTGGTTTCTAAAGAAAATGTGCTTAGGCTTCATGAAAGCAAGTGCACAATAGGCTATCATAGCTACCTTTTCTACTGGGATTATTTCAAGTAATAGTAGTACACAGTAATTAACCCTTTGTGCTTGAAGATGCACATCATAGTCTCAATCAATGAGTGCTTAAAGAATAAAGGGGCAGGGGATGAGCAGTTTCAAGATTCATTTTTGAAAAGTGTCTAGTTGAACTGCCAGGATCTTCAACAATAACCATCTTTCAATAGCATATTGGATTTCTCAGACCATTATCTCATGTATTAAGTCAATAAAACGCTTGGTTTTACTTGCTTTGAAAAATGTGTGGGTGAAGTTAGAAAAGTGCAAACCATGTCTGCTGTTGGAGACAACTCTCGTAAGGGGCAGGTGCTGTGTAGACTTCTACCTTGCAGCCTTGCCTGAAACCTGGCCAAATCACAGGCCTACACATTATGTGCTAACATCCCCTCTTCTTAATTTGCCATGCAGGCCATTTCCCATTTCTTATCCCCTGAGTGGAGGTAGCCTCTTGTTAAAATATCTTTTTTTTCCTTTTATTGAACGAATGATCTTGCCCAAAGGTTGTTTTCATTCCCTGGCTCTCTGCAATATAACCTGTTTTCCTGCTGTTGTATTCAGTGCCACTTTGGAATTTCCACAGAGGGATTTTAAAATGCAGAAGGAGCAGAGCAATGGATCTCTTAGAGAATAAAAGACAAGTTTGTCCTTATGTAAATATCGTGTAAAGAACTAGAATTGGGAAATTAATTTAATTTCGTGTTTATATGGCTGTTTAAGATACTTCAAACCCACCAATTAATCCTAAACTCATCTGCTACACTAATGCAACAAAGTGGGGCACTTGGTCTTTTTCAGGGGCTGATACCACAAAGCCCACAATGAAAAAACCCTTAGGTAATGTTCCCAGTTGACTGGCCCTGAGCCCCTGTGATTAGAACCATCATAAGGGACAGAAGTTAATCAGTTAATCCAGCTAAAGGTATTTGGTGGTGGATATGAGGGAAGTAATTTGTTACTGTGTGTTCCTCAGGAGGAATGATCCTATATAGGGCATTGGTTGCAGTTTGGAGTTTGTGCCCAGAAAGATGAAGACCAGAGCCGTGCAAAAGAGAGGAGCACTCCAAAAGCTCCAGGTCCTGCTTATTTCTGTAATTGTTCTGCACTGGAGATTAGTGCTTAGCAATCACTGGGATCCTCTGTATCCTCAGCGTTGGAGGCACATACATCACGGAGGCAGGAAGAGCAGTCACGTGCTGATGTGCGTATGCAGGTCCTGGAGCTGTGAATCACCTCTCTGCAAAGAAGGGGAGAAAAAAATCTTGCTGAGATAAAAATTTATGGCAGTAAGAATTCTGAAAAAGGGGATCAAAAGAAATCATCTTGATAAAGCAGGCCTGATATCTTCTTCCTCACCGTTTTCTACCTCTACATAAACAAACAAGTATGAGAGATGGGTGTGGGGAGACTGGTTTATTACATGGCATAAATATTCGTCACCCCTCAGAGATTTTGTAGGTAGAAGCCTTGTCATTGCTAATGTGTGGTTGCTTTGCAAGTGGTCTGGCAGTATGCTTGAATTAAAGCCAGAATAAATTTGAAATTAAGATTTGAATGTGTACATTATGGAAGGCCCCCCAAAGGCTCATATTTCAGTGGTAAAATATTCAAATGGGGTCATTTCTCTGTAGCAGGTTTCTTTCTGGGGGACAGCAGATCAAAAGCAATGTCTCAGTGTACCGTACAGGTAGTGTTATTTGTGTGCAAGCTGCGCAAGAGCTATATCCCTCTCAGCTTTGGCTCTGTAACATCGTGTATGTTTTACCTGACAGACAGTACTTTGCATAGGTATTTACCTTCGTTTATACATTCTGGCTCATTTGCATTTTCTCATAATTTAGTGGTGATAAAGAACCAAAAACCTTTGGAATATTTTACAAACTCTAAATTGCACATTTCCATCTTCATTTCTCTTTCCCTCCTTTCCTTTGGTGTATTCATCTTTTCCTCCTTTAGATTTTTCTAGTTTATCTGTTAGATTTCTAATTTATTGTCTAATTTGTATTTCTAGTTCTCCTATTAGGTTTTTTTTTGGTAGTTTCCTATGTTACGAATTTACACTTCTACAATTGTCTTTCCATGTAGACCTCTCACCTTCTGAAAACAGACTTAAAGCCATTTCTGTGTAATAAGGAGCATTTCACTATACAGTGATATTCACTGAGTGCTCTCAAACGTGTGGTGTAGCTTTTTGCCTCTGAGAGGAGGAACCACACGATACTTGTAAACGTTGGTGGGTTGTTTTCATCCCTCTCTTTTCTTTCTGTTTAAGCAACTCTTGTCAGAGGCTTGGATCTTACTGGAGAACAATGTTAGAAGAAAGACACCTCAAACAGAGCAGCTAAACATTGCTATTTCTACAGAAGTAATATCCTGAGAATTATTGTTGTACAACAGTAAGAACGAAACAAGCTTCAGTATTATGGCCAGGTCTGCAAGGGCGATGTTGTGGGTGTCATGTATGTTGTGAAGTCCTAGGACAAAGGAGAGATTAAGCTGCTCTTTCATTCTGTCTGGGACTCATACTTGCCAGTGGGGGAACTAGAATAATCTGTCATTAAGCTTTAAAGAGTTGAGCTGATCTTTGTTGTAGCCATGAGAATCTAAAGATTAAAAGAAAAAAATAAAATAAAATAAAAAGGAGCAGCATAGAGAGATGGTGTCTTTTATTAACCAAATTGGCAGAGTGGTAGTGGCTGTGTTAGCTGTATCTCAGGCTGTTGTTTGATTATTTTCACAGGATTTTAGAGTATGTTGTACAGTGTTTGGGTGTGTTTTTGGGCCTTATGATGGTATTTACTTGAGTTCTGCCAGTAGGGTAAGTAACAGACAGGGATTCTCTGCTTTTCTGAACTTCTCCTACAACACTGCATAGTGTCCTTGAACTTCCTCGTGATAGTGAAAGGGCTGCAGGTGCTGAGAGCCATGGGAATTATGGTGTTCCATGGTGAGGAATAAATGCTGCTTTTCAGTTTGGCCTTTTTTCTTATTTTTATGGTATGCAATCTTCAAACCAAATTTAGATGACATTTTCTGTAAAAGTAGCTATGGTGGGTGAAGGGTAAAACTATGGCAAATCTGTAGGGAAAGGTATGTGTATATGTATCTGTATATGTATATTTTTAAGACTGTCTGATTATGGGTCTATAAATCTCTCCTGGAATATCTTCCAATATTTGGAAAAATTATCTGACTTACAGAAACGCTGACAAAGTAGTAGTTTGAAATCTGTACTTATCTCTATGATCATTCTTCAAGATTGTATACTACTGGTATCCTTTTATCTCTCCTTCTTACTCATCATCTTTGCGTTCATTGCCCTGTAGAGCTGAGGGAAGTAGGGTGAGTCGTCTTTTAACAGCCTTACCCCCTCTCTACCCTTCCAAGACATTTCATTTGGGTATATGAAACCCATTTATACAGATATAGCCTGACAAGTACAGTTTGTTTCCACAGTACAAAAAGAGGTGAAAGGTCTTGTTATTGTAGGGCAATAGTGGATAGTGATGAAACAGAGCTTTTATGCAAGTGAAGTGATGTTGGCAAGCCTGTGGGAGGACACAGCCAGTGAGTACTTTGGTGACAAAACAAAATTCCTGTTGCATTTGAAATTACCTGCATTTGAATTTTAATGCTGGCAAATTAGTTCAGAGTTCAAAAGACAGATGACCTTTAGGGTCTTCTGGTTATGACAGAAACAGTTATGTTTTCATTGTGGCACTATGGCTGCGGAGTAGTCCTTTTCACCGTTTGACTCTGATTTAAGGTGAGGTGAGTGAGGGTTGAGAATATCCAGTCACTGCACTCTTCAGAGTCATTGAGAGAATGCTGTTTGTACAAGCTTGAAAGCATAACGACGGAGGAGCTTCCCCACCTACCCCCAGATCTCTTAGTGGTTGCCTTTGGATAGTTTCCCTTGCCACTTTGAAGGAGGTAAAGTCAGAACACTGTGTAAAAGCAGTGATAAAAGTCGCGTAGCCAAGTCCCAGTGACTGTTGGCAGCAGGATTCTTTAAGGACCTAGCTCGAATACATATCCCTGTGGTGGAAGTAAGTCTTCTGTATCACATTTTTTTCCTATATCTGTTTTTCACAGCTTTGAGGTAATTTATCCTTGCCATGCTGTTATTTTGCCCTCTTTCTTTCTATAAGCTTTGATTCAGCATGGGGCACTTTGTTTTGATTATTTCTGTTGTGCCTGTCTTTGTGTACTAACTAATCTCTTCCCATTTCTGACGGTTAATGAAGAAAAGTCACCAAACTTCACAGCCCAACCACTTTGGTTATGCAAGAACAATCATATGCAGCCCTGTAAACCCTTCTAATATTTGTGTCTGTCTTGCAGGGTTATATTGCAGGATAAAAAGCGGTACAGAGCAACAACACTAGACAAACTTTGACTTTAAAAGAAGAAAAAAGAGCTTTGAGTTCCATATTCGGACTGAATTTTGGGGCATGAAAGCAATTCATCAGTTTCTTATAAAGCACAGCATGAAATGAGCTTACATCATAATGATGCAGTGCTTTGATCCCTCGAATTAGCACTGCCATGTAGAACAGCCTTGCAGACAATGAGCGGGGAATAAGCATAACCAACAAAAACAGGCAAGCCACTAATGGCTGGATTTCATTTTTGATTTGGCAAATAAGGCACCAGTTAATGTCAATGGGAACACTTCTTATATGCAAAAACAGATTGCATGCCTAATTAGAGACTGAAGGCTATAATAAGCTACCAAAGTGAGAATGTTCACTAGAAAAGGCAGACTAAACCCACGTGGTTTGTTCAGGGCAAGATAAACAAATTTAACACAGATTAAAAAACAAATAATAATAATAATAATAATAATAATAATAACAACAACAATAACAACCCTGTGCCTCAATTGGATAGGAATTGACCCTAAATAACTTCTGAACTTTGCAGAAGTTCAGCTTCTCCTTCATCATATAGCTGCTGCCTGCCCGTGATAGAATGGAAGTGATGAAACAGGCTAACCCCCTTGAGAGAAGGAAATGGTTGTACTCATGTTTGAGAGCTGGAAATCAAAGGGCTTTTCTGACAAGTGAGATTCAATAACGTATCTGAAGGTATTGAAGGACTAGATGGATGCCCCAATAATGTCATCTTAATCCTTCTCATCATCAGAAACCTATTTTGTTATTGTGATCCACATCTCTTGGTAGGTGGGTCACTGAATTTAAATACTTTTGTTTTTATGGGTGGCTTTCTCCTCCATGAAGCAACCACCTAGCCATCTTAGGGAGAAAATACAGGTAGCTAGAAATAAGTTTCTTTAAGTGATCTGCTCTGTGTCTGAGGTATGGAAGTAACTCACTGTGTAGGATGAATAGATGAGTTCACTTTGCAGACAGTATGAAACTACTTACAGGCCAGCAGAAAGGCTAACGTTGTATTTCCCCTCCTCACGAATTTATCTCTTTGGGAAGTTTTTCACCAGTTCCTACACATAACTTTTTAGAAACATGGAATTTTCTATGCAAAATGCTCTAACTGTATTATAATTAAATAATAAGATATCACCTTGAAACCAACAGTTGCAGAAAAAAGCAACCCACGTTTATGTTTGGAGTTGACAGTGTAGCTGATTGCTTAATTTCCAAGAGTCCGTGTGATATTACAGTACTTGTGTACTGCTGTTCTTTCAATTATAGAAACAATTCTCTAACTTAGACACAGAGTTTGAATCTTTTCCAAAGGCCTTTAAATTACTTTGGTACACTGATGGAAATTATTGAACATTTTAAAGGCTTTTTCCAAAACTATGGGGATCTTTCGGGAGTGTAGTGTTTTTTCTCGTCATGCTGTATTGCCTTTTAATTGAAAAAGACTCTGGAAATGGAAGATGTAGCAAAGGAAGTTGTAGGTAGCAAAGGAGACATAATTTGTGCTATTTCCCTTGATTCTAGAAGGATTTTCAGTCTTTGGTTTTTGGCTAATTGAAACACTCTGGAACTGTGAGGAAGAAGATTAGGGACAAAACCTATTGCAGCAGCCTGAAAGCCTGAGAATGTAACACTGTTCTTTCCTTATTTGCTACGTGTTCTGGCTTCCTGTATTTATACTGCCTCGTAATGTGGAGTTTTGTGCTTATAAATGCATTCTAATACATACAGCTTCTTATTCTTTTTGCAGGTACTTGTGTGTGTGTGTATTTCTTGTTTCACCTGCGTGCAGGCATTTTATAACAGGAAAGGATTTTTAAGCTTAAGTCCTGATCATTATGAAGCACCAAGGGAATATGACATAAAGTACTAATGTAATAGGTGGAGTTTCTGTCCTGATCCAGGCAAAGCCAGGGTTGTGTCAAGTAAAGTAGGCTTTTTCTCTTGAGATTTGGCAGTGTGTTTTCTTTGGTATCTGAAACTGCTTGTTTGGAGTCAGCACCAGTCTCAGCTAGATGACATCTCTCGATGTCATCTGGAATGTGCTGATTCATATTGGTGGTAAGCCAGTGAAAAGAGAATCTTTCAGCTTTCCTTCTCTATAGCATCTTTCCAAGCAGTTTGCTGTCTGTCCTTCCCATTCCATGTGACTGAGCGGCATTCCCAGTTCCTGGCGTCTTGGAGTCTTTCCCTCTCAGGACTTTGCTATTGCCCCTCTTTCAGGGGTCAATAGCAGCCTTTCATAGCCAGGCTGCTAGGATGGGACTCACCCTTGTGCTTTTTTTGCACTTCGTGGTCTGGGCATTGAATGAAAAGCACCCCTTGTTGGTGGTTTCAGGTGACAATTTGGATTTTAAGTGGAGCAGCCAGGGCTGGTGCTGATGTTTCCCACACAGCAATAGCTCTGGGAGTACATCCCCGCACAGGTACGGATAGCAATAAGAGGTACTGGCCTAAACCACTGCAGTGTTTCCCCAGAGCTCATCTTCTAGAGGATTTAACATGCAGTAGATGAGCCATTACTGCAAAAAATGTTCCTTTTAAATAACAGAGAAATCTGACCCTTTCTAATAGAGTGCTGCTGCAGAGAAGCTCTGAATCTCTCTGTGACAGGGGACTGTTCAGCCTGATGGGGCTGGTGTTTAAAAAGTGTCATTGCTCCTAGCCTAGGTGGCAGGAAAGGGAATTTTTGTACATCTTAAACATTTCTGTGCGTTGCACAATTTTACAATCTTAGTTAAATGTGGTGAAAAATAATTTTGGGCGATCATCTCTGCTGAATGATATTTAAATACATAGATACTAGATACTTTACTGAAAGGGAAGTGTTTTTTTTTTTTTTTTTTTTTTTTCTTTTCTTTTCTGTAAAACATTGTTCTATGTGGATTATTTTGCTGATTATATGAGTGGCAGGATAGTGAGTTGCTTAGTCTTCTTGTGTTGCTGGAATTTAAGTTTTATTAGGTGGTACCAAGGAATTCTACCTGCGAAGTGTATAATTCTCAATAGTGTTTGCAATATGGAGAGATTTTTAATGATTGAGTATTTCTCTGCTTAAGAAGATGCTGGAAAAACATCTTGCTGAGAGACAACAGTATCAGTGGCTGTTTGTAAGCCTATAAAAGTGTTTTGTGGATTTTTTTCCCTCTTTGTTTTGCCAACTTAAATTTAAGGGATGAAGTCTTTTGTTCTCACTTTTTATATTGGGGAATTAAACCAACCCTTAAGGTTGCCACACAAAGGGAAGGAAAAAAGCGTGAGTTGTAACAGTTAAAAGCTGTTGCCAGAGGAATGGCTTCTAGAAGCATAGCTTTATTTTGTTACCTCAGTGGATATCATAGTGTTTTGTTTTGCCTTTATCATCTCTGTGATGCTTGGAATAATAACAATAATGATACTTCTCTCTTATGCAATGCTTTTGCCTATCAGTCTCCGAGAAGGTTCTGAGGAAAGAGTATTATTACCCTGTTTCAAAAGGGGGAAACAGGTGAATTGAGTTGCTGAGGATTATCCAGTGTAACAACTGGCAGAGAAATTTCTCTCAATGTTATTTTTCCTCAGAAAAATCTGATCCACTGAGTCTGAAACCTTTCATGGAAATTCGTTAGTGCCCAGGAAATTACACAGCTCCAAAACTACCTGAAAATAGCAGACGCTGTAGCACAAGAGCAGCTAGAAGCCTGGCGGCAAGGGCACACAGTGTGGACCAGAAAGACACAGGTTCCACTTCCAGTGCTGAAGGAATCTGAACCTGTCTGTCTCTGGGTAATATTCCTGTCCCGAGGCATTGTATGGTGCCGTCAGACATTGTCACTTTGCTCAGACACGTAGCTTGATGAAGCAGTGGGACTAGTGAGGCCTGCTTCTCCTAAAATTGTTTTCCCAGTCAATCACTGGTATGGACTGGATTTTCTGGTATTTATTGAGGAGTGAGCTGATTTGATAGCTTGCATATTTTTAGTATGTAGGGAACAAAAATTTCCTTGTTGTCAAAGATTTTACAGTTAAGTCTCTCCCCTCTGTAGCTGCCTTTTTCATCCAACTTCTTGAAAGTGCATAAATTTCAAATTTGCTAATGGATAAAAAATCCCCTTTGAGGAAAGGGAGGAATGGAGAACCCAAGGATAGGTGGACGCATACTGTAAGGTCATGTGTGATTATTTCCTCAAGTACCTCAGGTGGAGTCATCAAACAGTTTGGGTTTTACTGTGATCCATATAGGAAACTTCAGATACAACAAACAACCAGGTGTCCCTTTTTTCAGTCCAAAATATCCTCCAGCTGATGATTTTGGAGATGGGGTCATGATTACATGGAGAGAGGGTGGTGGCTTCTTGCCAAAGAAAAGCTGTAAATAAAAATCCAGACCAAAACCCTCTGGTTGAGTCATATTGCAAATTCATTCAGACTTGAAAACACAAAGTGCAGAATTGCTGTGAAGTTTCTGATATATTTCATGTATATAAGCCTCAAGACAAGAAAATCTGTTTTGCTCAAAGGAGGCTCAAGTATATGTCATGCTTTGGAGTAGATAGCTGGAGGCCGCTTGACTCAGCAGAGAACAAGATAAATAAAAAAAAAAGGCAACATTTTTAATAATTCAGATTGAAACAATGATGAAGGGCTTTATTTCTATGCAAGTCCTTTGAAGAAGTGTTGGCAGTCTCACATAAGAGAGAGCCGGGAGGTTGTTGAACAGCTCAGTCAGGGAGGCAGCCTTTGTGTACCTTTTTATGCTGAGCTGGAGTCAGACATGCAAAAGAAAAGGAAAGGAGCAAACCTGGCTGTGAAGAGAAAGGAGCCAGAATCCTGAATGCCTTGTGAGCTGTGTGACGGCAGTGGGTAGGGCAGATGTTTTCCTCCAGCCTTGCCATTGGAAGGGCAGCAGGAGGAATAAACGGGGTGTGAACATATGGCCCGTAAGGACAGGGTTTGTATGGAGGCAGTGTCCTAGGGGTTGATGTGAAGTTTGGTTTAGAGAGTGCTGGAGTGATTTTTGAAGACATGGTTTAGCTCTCAGTAAAAAAGGGAGAGCAGATCGAATGTTAGGATCTTATAAGATCAGTTTTATTTGCCACTGTAGTGGGATGGGTGGTGGTGAGGTGGAAGACAGGAGGAAAGAAGCTTGGCAGTAGACAGGAAGGGGGAGGAATTAGAGGAGGCATTAGATAAATGTCAGGTTGGGAGCCTGACGCATGTTGTGTTCTTGCAGCAATGCCTGGTGCGTTCTGAGCATCTTGGTTCCCACAAGGGCTCTGCCGTACCAGTTACTGCCTTCTCATACTCCAGTTGATGAGAAGAATTGCTGCACGTGGTCTGCCACGACTGAAAGCTGCTTCTGTCCTCAACCATTTTAGCAGCAGGCTCCCATCACAGGAAAGTGCTGCTAAGGCCTCTGCCTTTTAAGAGATCCATCCTATTACCTTAGGCAGTAATAAACTGTCCAAGATTCACAACCAGTATAACAGCCTCCCTGGCTGTGACTGTGAACCTCATTATACCTTTTTTTACCGTACTGAAAGTCCACCTCTTCTTAGTCTTTGCCTTGTATTTCTAAATCAGTTCCTGTCAAGGGAGAGTATTATACAAATTTCGAAAAAAAGTAATAATAATTGTGCAGCTGCATTAATCAAAGGAATACTGTGCTGAAGGAAATGTCAGGCCTAATAGCTTGTCAGTGATCAGTGGCAGAAAAGCTGCTTTCAGCTAGTTTGTATGGTTTCTTCGCCACTAATTAAGAGACTCAGTACCTTTTAAAGTGTGATAAAAGGCGGGGGAGAGTGGGAAAAAGCCCGGAGATGTGCTGTAACAGGAGTGGAAAATCAGGTCTGCCACATGTGAGGAGCTGTAGCTGTAAGCAGCCTTGCCTTTAAGGTTGTTGCCCTGTGTCCTCTGGGCTAGTAGTAGATGTGATTCCTACTAGGTCAAAATCCCAAGCTGGTTAACAGGCAGTTGTCTGTTTTTCTTCGAAAGGGCTTTTTCTGTTGCCTGCCCAGAAAGGGAGGGCCACAAGGGTCACGAACTGGCTAGGTCCACCTGCAAGATCAAGCCACTGTGGTAGCATCTGACTGTCAGTGCTCCAGACCTGATTTGTAACTCAGTAGAACCTACCCAAGTCTGATTGGCATGCATTAGAAATTATAATAGAAAACCAAGAAAGTTGTCCTTTGTTCCATAGTGCTGCTGGTGCTGACGCTGCTCAGGACTGGCACTGGGATGCAGGGGGGCACCAGGGAGGAGTCCTGGCAGTGCAGAGTAGCAGGGATGTGTTCTGTGAGGACGTGTTGTCACTGCGCCATCAAAGTGGCCGTCTCGCTGTAGGCCTGACTCATCTGTGTCCAAGCAGCAGCCATAAGAGTTATCTTTGATTCTCTCGGTTCTCACCAAACCTTACTGCTGGGTGTGTGATCTATCCAGTGCATAAAAATCGCTGACTTTATTACCTCGCATAACCCAGACTAAAAACTTTATGCAGTCCTGGGTATTCTCTACAATTGCTATTATCAGAAAATTTCTATGAGAGAAATGTCAACTTACCACCCTCTATATATCCCCCGGTGGTTCATTCTCCAAGGAATCAAAAGGTAGAATTATGCATGATGAGCTGAGCTACGTGGGAGAAAAAAAATGGTGTAGTTTGGGTTGGTGTGTTATTAGGGAAGCTGGTCTACTGAATGCCTCATCCATCACGGTGCTCTTCTCTCATTACGTATTTAAATGAGATATCCTCACACTGTGTCCCTGGTTCTTCAATACGGTAGTTCTGTCACAGAAAAGTGAAAGAGATCCTTGGCATTTATTGTGGCAGTGCTATAAGAAAAGGCAGTGACTGTACCAAACCACAGCTGGAGAGGAGAATGTGGAACTGAACTGTTTGTTGGAGCTGGCCTGTGAGGAAGAGCCAAGGGTGTTGGCCGGTGGGCTTTAAGATGAACTTGAGTCAGAATTAGGAATGTACCTGAGAGATAAGTGCAAAGTATTTTTCTTACCACTAATTTTGTTGTCATTAATAGGTCTCTTTTACTCCATACTTCACTTGACAGAAACTTTGGGGTTTTTGACATGTAAGCAAATTGTCCTATTTCTTTCGTTAGGAAGGAGAAAAAAAAAAGTGTGTATTTGTTCTGGATAAACTCACCTAGAGGAGGTTTTCAAACACTAAATGTAGTGGAAGAAAACAGAATTGGATCAAACAAATCCAGTCTAAAGTCTGCAATTAGTATTGGCATTTGGAGACTTTCAAATAATAGGTCATATTCACTGTGAGGATGAAAAATAATAAATATTGTAAAGTGTTTTCTCTTCATTTAAAGTATTTGCCCTGAATATTTTAATAATAGCAGTTTTTTTCTTTCTTTTTCTTTTTTTTCAAAAGTAAGATGAAGCCTTGCAAATCATCTAGAGCTTATTGTCACAACCCTTACCTCTGTAGGAAGAAGAATATAGCATTAATCATAACACTTTTTTCCATATATTTTGGCTCTGAAAGTTGGTGGCTGCAAGAGGTCTATAAAAACTTCAGCTAGAGTAAAACCCTTTGTTGTTCAGGTCATTGGCCTAAAGGTCATTCTGGTGCCACAAAGAAATAAATAAGGCAGACTTCAAGTTTTCAGCTTTCCATTTGATTAAAATGTAGCATCTGAGATGTAAGTTCTAGCTGGGTCATGCCATTAGGTAAAATGTTCATGAACTGCAAGAGTGCATCATGAGAAAATTTTAAGTGTGAAAGGTCCTGTCCTGGTGTGCCTTGGTTTTCAAAAATGGCCTTGCAAGATACAGTCAGTTATAGAAGTATTGTTTCAGAAGGGTGAGTAACATTTTCCTTCATGATTGCTGCTTACTTCTTAGATGTAATAGGTTCCAGTGGGGCTACTTAAAGGTAAGCATGTATTTAATTGCTTTTGCTGGATGAGCATATTCACAAGTCTGAGACTGCACGAGCTATTGTTCAGTACGTAATGGCTGGTACATTTTCCCATGAAGTTACTGCATTAATTCTTCACTGTGCCAATCCAGCAAGTTAACACGAGTTACACAAAGTTTCCACCATAAGGTCCTTGTTTGTCCCATACTTTGCAGGGTGGCAATAGAAGTTAAGTAGCTTGCAATCACTGCAAAGCTAATTGCTGGTTAAATTCTATGGGAAATACCATGGTTTTATTCCAGTTATTAGTAAAGGGCAGTCTATGCTAATACATATTTACACCTGTCTTACAATTTTAAGTGGAGACAGCAGGGTTTCAGAAGATATTGAAATGAATTCAGTATCACTTTAGGTGGTCTTTCATCACTTGGTGCTCTTTCCGTGCCAGTTGTTTATGAAGTGCGCTGGAAGTGTGACTGTGCTGACAGTTTTCTACTGCCTATGCTCATGAGAGATCTGCTCTGCTCATAAAAAATGCTTCACCTCCAGGACTGACAAATTGGCACTTCTTGCAAGTTATTTTCAAATGGGCTTTTTATGCAAATAGATTGGTTTTGATTGAATTCAAGGCTGAAACATCAAGAAAAGCTTCAACAACCAAAATGTTCTGTTTTGTCAGTAAAAGGATACTGAAACTGCTGAATTTAAGGGACACTAATTGAAGTGAACTACCCTTCAGGAGAACTTTTTTCTTTCCTTGATCGTGTGGGAAGTAATCTCTTCATAAAGGTCATCTTTTGGCATCCTAAAACCGAGGTAGCAGGAATACCTTTCAAGGTGTTAACAAAAGTTAAACAGATCTCCTTGTCTGAAGATAGAGAAGTGACTATGCAGGTCTGGGCTGAAGTCAATGTGAAAGTCATTGATGGTGTTATAATAGTCAGTAGTTCGTTTTGGTTGTCTTCTCTAAAATTGGGTAGAATGTCAGGTAAGTTAAAAAGAAAAAAAAAAAAAAGCTGAATTACTTCACTTTGTTCCTTGTGGCCCATTCCACATGTCTCTTTGTTTTGACATCAGCAGCAAAAACAAAAGAGCAGATTTCTTTTGGAAATTTTTTTTCCACTTACGTGGCACATGGAAATGTGGATTGTATTGCCTGTAGCCTGGGTTAAAGAAAACCAGCCTCAAAATATGTCAGCCAGCTGATATAAGCACCAGGGTGGAATCAGGTTGGGGTATATTTGAATGTGGAAGAGTTTGTGCGAGCAAGAAACACGTGCCTTTTGTTGGGGCACACAAGTGAGCTGTAGAAGAAGGTAGAATAAGTGTTGTCAAATTTATTTGTTAAAAGTATATTGTTCCCAAATTAATGGCTATTTAGTGGAGTTTTAATTTCCACTCAGCGGCACGCTTGCCCAGCAGCTATGTCTAAACTGTGAAGAGAAGCCTGTCTCCTGCTTCTAGAAGGAACACGGGACAAAAGTAGATCAAGGGTGTCATGGGAAAGGTAATCCTGTGACTTCTGATGGGCAGATGGAAAATGGTTGTAATTTAGAGGTGTTTTGTTCTGGGCAGTGGAAGCTACCAAAATTCCTGAGTGATGAGTCCCCAGCAATCGCTAACAGTGTCTGGAAGTGCAATCCAATCAATGCTGCACTTTCAGCCTCGCAGTTTCACTTGAGTTTTCTTAAGACCAGTTTTGTGACATCCCACATGTTGAGCCACGGTGGTGGGAAAGCAGGTCTGAAAACTTGTGCCCCTCAGTAGGAGAGTAACTGGTGATTCGGTGCTGCGGGACTTTAGCTCTGTTTTTTTCACGTGGAAGAATGCAGATTCCCTCTTGGGCCTGCTGGGGTTGCAGGTTAGTCCTTTGTTCTGGAGTGGAATTTAAGACTCTCCAAAGGACAGGGAGCTGTTTGCATTGGCCATGGCTGAAGCTGACCACTGGGGATTATGCTGAACTCCATTAGAATAAAACCAGTCAGCCTCTCATCCTGGGGAGGATTTCTTGAGTTACTGCCCATGCTGACATTTGTCCCCTGTAATGGGTGCCATTTGAGGAAAAACGTTAGTTTATTGCTGTATGAAGTTAAGCTGCAGATAAGTCACTTTCTGGCAGAAGTATCTATGCATTCTGAATTATGCCTGATCGTTTTGGTGACAAAAATAAACTTTTACTGCTTTTTATTAGCCAGCCTTGCAGATTCAGCACAGCTGTGGATGAGTGAGCTGGAGCCTCTTCTGCTTGCAGGTAGCTCACAGAATCATTAACTATTTGCTATCGTCATTGAGAATCATTAACTATTTGCCCATCTTTATTGTTGTTACCGATACACAAGCCTTAAAGACTCAGTTGGAGTCTCAGGAAACTGAATTTTTCAGGGCTAGCAATTAGGAAAACCATCTTTTCTTTACTTCTAAATTGAGCAAGGTTGATTTAGAAGGCAGAGAAAGTAAACACATACTGCTGTTTCACAAAGTCACCTTAGAGAGTCTAATCATCTTTTAATTTAGAGCAGTGCCTTTGGAGGGCAGCAGGAAGCACTTTATGGTACAGTAAAGGGTGATACCCTTTCATCAGTGAGCCTGACTCTAAGAATTCTATGAATTAATGTTTTTGTGAAGCCAAGAAGTAAAGTAATGAATAAAAATTCCCCATGCCAATGATCTGTATTCTTTCCCCTTTCAGGGTAAGGAATAATGCCTGTAAAAGTACAGTTTACTCTCACACACAAGTGTTGTGTTGCCAAATGGAATGAAAGTAGTTTTTTGATGAAATCCTACTCTCTCTTTTTTTTTTTTTTTTTTTTTTTTTTTTTTCCAGAGGTCTTAATTGGTTGGCAAAGGATAAGTCAATGACAAGAAGTTCTTATATGCAACTTGCATAAATGCACGTAGCATTTAAGCAGTTTATCTGCAATTCTAACGGGTTGCGTTACTGATGAATTACTTTACCTTAAAATTTAGCCTCTGCCAAGATTTCAGTGGTGACTTTGGCATGCAGGGAACCAAGGAGACAGGTGCAAATAGGAAATAAAATTCAGATATAGTCAGCTATTGAAAACATTGAACAGAACAGATGCATACCAGAACTCCGAACTATTGCCCATTGCAATTGCTGGAGATGCGCTAGTTAGACATACCCAGGAATTTGCATAGGTGTCATGAAATGGCATATGTCTCTTTCAGAGAAAGCATGGGATTCACAGTTAATTTTTAAAATCTTGCCATTTAGTGTTGTTTAGAGTTGTAAAGAGGTAAATTTCCTTTTAGAGTTTCCTTGATATACTTCAGTTTTGTCCTGCAGACTGTGCTATTTCAATTTTTATGCTTAAGCACATTAGTTTTACTTTTCAGAGGGAGCACAATTTGAGTTTCCCCTGTCTCAGAGTACCAGTTCTGAATGCTCTTATGGAGCCTCTACTCAGTGCATTCTAAACTTGGATCCCTTTTAAAGCATATGCCCTTTCCAACTTGCCACGTTTCCCATTTCTGATAATAAGAAAAATCAATTCTGCCTGCGCTTCAGTCCTTCTCCCCAGATTCTCAGCAGATCTCTGAGATAGGTAGTGATTTTTTATCTTCTTTTTACCTGCTCTGGAAAACTCTTTTCTTGAAGCTTCCTTGAATGCTTTGCCCGAGAGAAGCCACAGAGGTTCAAGTGCTGTGTTTCACTTTCAGTGACAGCAGACTCATTACTTGTGATAGTTGCACACCACTGGCCACGGCGCTTTACTTGCAGATATGCTAC
The DNA here is from genome assembly GCF_965140915.1 of Aythya marila. Classification (NCBI taxonomy): domain Eukaryota; kingdom Metazoa; phylum Chordata; class Aves; order Anseriformes; family Anatidae; genus Aythya; species Aythya marila. Next base: position 36,654,731 of record NC_139048.1, read on the forward strand.
TTATGATAGGTGTACAATGGCAAAAGGTCACCATCATGCCCTAATACTCTTTTCCTTTTCATACTTATCGTATTCCCTGTGACCCAAAGCTGAATTTATAACAATGAACGTCATTATTGTGATCTTATCTTGTAGAAGAGAAGGCTAAGGGGAGACCTTATTGTACCTTACAATTACCTTAAAGGAGGTTGTAGCGACGTGGGGACAGGGTTCTTCTCCCAAACACCAAGTGATAAGATGAGGAGAAATGGCCTCAAGTTGTGCCACGGGAGGTTTATTTTGCATATTAGGAGAAATTTCTTTACTGAAAGGGTTGTGTGGCACTGGAACAGGCTGCCCAGGGAAGTGATTGAGTCACCACCCCTGGAGGTCTTCCAGAAACGTGTAGGTTTAGAACTTGGTAGCGTGGTTTAGTGGTGGACTTCAGTACTAGGTTAACGGTTGGACTAGATGATCTTAGAGGCCCTTTCCAACCTGGGTGATTCTATTATCCTATTTATTTCTTGGCTCACTGTTTGAGTCACTTTAAGTGTCACTGATGGTCTTTCTTCTAGAAATTGTGCCTTTTGCTCTTCATCCTATTTGCTCTGCGGTCCTGACTGGGATGATACCAGCAGAGATGTTCCCTTGGCACAGGTGCAAAGGTTTTTCAAGAGTGCTCTCAGTCTCCAAGTTTTGATCTTGTTCCTTCATACTGCAGTGCTTTTATTTTCCCTATAGGGTGATAGGACAGGTTTCCAAGCACACTGTTTGGTGCAGCTAGCATTGCATGTTCCTTTGTTTAGCCCAACACAAAGGCCTCCTAAATGTGAGCATGTCCCATTGTCAGAACCAAGAACATAGAGCTGCTCCTCTTAAAGTCGATGGGGTAGTGTGCTGGCCCCTTAGGCACACTGGACAATCCCAGCAACATTAAAGCTCTTTTCCTCTGATCTCTAATTTGAGAAATACCTGAAAGTCTTTGAATTTTGTATGATTGATCTTTTCATTAGTCCTAATTTTCCTTTCATTACATTGGTCAGAGAATCTATCTTCATTCGAGAAATGTCTCCACAGTAGTGTTGCTTTGTGTGAATGTGCAGCAGTGCATGTTGGGGGAGTGCTGTACAATTTCCCCATTCTGTATATGGATTACGAAGAATTGTACTGTTGTACTATGCCATCATAGAGGCTTGAATGGCTAGCGTTATTGATTGCATATCGTAAAGATTTATATTTAAAAATACTCAGTGAAGGAAATAGTGTAGTTGGTGATGTGTAGTAGGAAAATCTATCTTCTGTCCTTTTTCAAAAGGACAGCAGGGGTCATTTTGTAAAGCACATGTAACTCACAGTGACTTCATCTGGAACTGCAAATGCTGAGCACTTTGTAGTAATCAGCCCCTTGTCTCCTGATAAAATTATGCCCTTGTGGCTTTCTCATCTCAATTTTTCCATAACTAATATAATCCAAATGATACTATGCTATTAGAAGACTCTCTTCCTCCAATAAGCAGCGTGCACCTGTCTGTTTACCAGGAAGAGCAGGAACTGTTCTGCCTTTGTTTCAGTGTTAAAGGAGGTAATTCAGGCTGTACATAGGGAAGATGGAGCTAGTTCAGTTAAAATAAGTACATTAATTCTTGAACGGAGACCTGCTTTATGCTTTTATTCCTTCATTATTCATTTTACTTATTTTGGCTGTCTCTGCAGTGGATGGGGGGAGTGGGGCTCCTTCTGAGCACAGTTAGGGCACCTGTCCCAGGTCTCTGGAGTAAACTCTTCACCAGCTCGGGGACATAGCCTTGAAGCTCTGCAGGTGCCTATCTCCACTTAGGCTCATAAGCTGGTTGGCTTTTTAGGGTTGGGGGAAGGATGAAGTTTCTCTATAGAGGAACTGCTATTATATAAAAAGTGCTTCTACATTATAATTAATGAATTTCCAGTCAGGCATAATGCAGAGTTTGAGCTGATGGGAACTCTCATCACAAGCAGATATAAATGCAGATACATTGTCAACACTTTGGGTTATCCCACACTCTTCTGAACAAGAAGTAAGGAGTGTGTTACAACAAAATATTTTCCTTTCCCACCTCCGTGATTAAGTTCTTTCTGTTACAACAGAGCCAGGTGGCTTGAAGCATTCTGTACTATTTCTGTATTATGTGGAGTTCAAATTGCAAAGAGAAGTGACCTTTAGGAAGTCAGAATTCAGCCAACTGAAAATTTGGAAAGGCAGAAGTGTTATTCTTAGCAGTAGAAGCTCTGTAAGATTGATGTGCAGCACAGAGCAAAAGGTATTCAGGTTTTCACAGAAGGGCTGTGAAAACAAGCCTTTTGCAGGTGTCTGAATAGCCGGGGAAGTACTCCTTAGACAACCCTTCTTTTTTTTTGTGGTGTATATGTCTGTGTTAATATCAATCCCTGTTTATGGAGCTGAAACTTTTCATGTATCTGTGTGTGCCACCTACAAAATGCTGCTTGTGTGTTGTGTTTGCAGAGACATTTGGTATTCTGAGCGGAGACAGAATCTTCAAAAGCCTGGGGGAAAAAGGTTCAGCCTTCAACTCAAAATCTCCACTGCCCTTCTTTTGTTATCCTCTTTCCCCTTCCATATTTGTTTAAGCTTAATGGAGAGTCAGGTTGATGGACATGAAGAAAAGGCAATTGTAACAGTTGTGAATCTCTCTGAGAAATGTAATTGCTATGAACTCATGGTAGGTGGCAGATACCGCCTTGGCAGAGGACAGTTCGTATTTATTTTCTCTGCCTGGTATTCATCAGTGCAAAGGAAAACCAATTACAGCAGAGGTTCTCTGCATTCCTGTCTATCAGAGAGTGATGGCAGCTCACCCATAATAAAGTGCCTCTTGTGTAATGAAATTGCTCTGGTGAGTATCCCTTCATTACACACGTGCCCAGTCTGTGGCACCTTTGAGAAGTTACTCCCCTGTTCAAGTGCTCCTGGTGCAACAGCATAGGTGTGAATGCTGAAGCAAAAGAGCTTCCATGTCATGTTGCTTGCTTGCTCTCCCTCTTACCATCTGTGCTAATGCAACTGGAGCTAGAACAACTGTGTAACTCTAGATGAAGAGGGAAACCACTGTGCTTGTTTAAAGGAGGAGTGAGTGCCCCTGGTGACAGCTGCCTTTTTGTGCTGAAACAGGCCATAACGTACATGATTGCTCCCACACAGTCTCCAGTGTGAGAGGAAGGGACCAGAGAGTGGTTTGAAAGTACCCACTGAAAATATAAATACTTTGGGGCTTATTCCATGGAGAAGTAAACTTAAAGCTCCTCCTGCTGTCATTGAGAACCACCAGCTGATGTGCGGGTCTTGTGTTACTCTTCAGCAGGCGCCCTAGTGGCAGGCTGGTGGATGAGTCTTGCCAAGTAACAGCATCATTCGATAAGCTCATATTTTTTCTGTGTTTCTTCCTCATCATTTTATGTAAAATAGTGAAGCAGTCCTGATCCTTGGGCTTAGGATGTTTCTGTAAAACAAAGAAAAGCTGATGTTGCTCACATAACCCTATGGATGAGGAAGCAAAGACCCTGCTGAAAGCTGTCTGCTTGCAGTGTCCATCTGTTCTCCATCTCTGGAGAAAACAATGTAGAGATAAAGATGGTGCAGGACTCAAAGAACTTTGAAACATGCTTTGCCTATTTTACTTTGCAAATTGTTCACAGAACTCTATAAATACATTCTTAAAAAACATTTGAAACATGGATGGCATTTGAGTTTGTTCTGTGTATAATTTGTACATATTTCAGCTGCAGACCGTAGCCAACATTGCTTGGAATACTTGTAAGTCATCAAGGACCAGGTTTTTCAAAGATCACAGTCCCAGCAAGAAAGGCTAGGACTTGAAATGCAGAAACTTTTTTTTTCATGTTTGCTAAAATCACAAGATGGCCATTGCCTTGTGAGTTGGGCACCTGGTGTTGAGGATTGTTACCTGAAAATCTGTTTCTGTGCACACTCCTGAGAAGTGGTCTTGAATTCTTGTGGCTTTGTTTTTCTCCCAGGTCAGTGTCCTAACTTTGGAAGACTACTTTGTATTGTGCCTGTTATATGGCCAAAATAACTGCCTTGACCTGATTTTACGAATCAGATTTGCGTGTCTGCAACATACTTTACATGACTTTCTAGGTAAGTGTACTTTTGGGTTGAAAACATTTGTAAGTCTTCAGGGGAAAGTTCAAATAAACTGAGTGGTGCATGAGTTGTTTTTCTAGATTGCTGTTGTTGTTTTTAATAAGATCCATCTGCCTCAAATTTACTTCCGTATAGGGTATAGCAAAAGCATGTGCACCACCACTGAAAGTTTCAAACTGTAGCTAATGAGAGCCACATAAAAACTTGTGCATTGGCTCCTGAACTGAAAATTTCACCTTCAGAGTACAGGATCAAAAGCGCAATAGAAATCATTGCTCTGATGTCTCTATTGAGCAGACAGTATCATTAGTACATTTTTTCTAAGTGCTATTTCTCTCTAGTGTGCATTACCATTAAAACTTCCAGTACTAAAATCTACATTACTTTCCTTTTGAAATGAGGGTTCATTCAGTGCCTTCCCTGGTTGCTTGAACTATGAATGATTAGCTCTGCATGAGGCACTTTGTAACCCTCCCTGTGGAGGAAGCCATATGAAAATAAATGTTACCTTCAGGTATATTTTGCATACTGTAGCTATGTGTAATTACTGAGCCTGGGATTCACCATTCTGCTGACCCAGAATTCCCCAGTGTGCTTTGTGCAGGTTGTGCGGCACTTTAAACAAACGTAGTTGCAAGGGATTACGGAGATTAGTTGTTATTTCTATTACGTAAGATAGAAGAACAGGCAACTGTTATCTAATACATTCAATGGTATTAAAGTATGTCCTTCTTTGGAGGGCCACCGCTTTGAGGGTCTGGCCTTACAAAGTCACTAATGGATCATTTTCTGATTACGGGCTATGGATCCCTGGAGGTCTATCATTTGCTGAGGTCTGAGAAAGGTAATTAAGAAAGGCATGGATATTATTAGTATGTTAACACTGGGAGGTCTGAAGGAAAATACTTACAGGTCTTTAAAAAAAAGAAAAAAAAAAAAAAAAAAGCTGAAACCCACTTAATTTAGAGCTTCTAGCCAATACATGGGCATACCCTTAATTTTTTCAGGCCTTTCTAGTCGGACATGTTTAATCTGCCTCAGCAGATTTCAAATTCTGTAATCCCATCGTAGTTTAGTGACACTCTGAATGCATGTGTGCGTTCCCTGGGTGTGGAGGTGAAAACAGCACGGCTGTGACTGCTAACCTGTTCAGCTACCTCACAAAATTCATGCTAGGGAATGGTAGAAATGGGCTGGACCTGTGCAAACCAGCATCGAAATCAACATCTGTCTGGGCTCTTGTTGTGGCCTGGGAAAGTCATAGATGAAACTACAGGACAGATAGGAACCATCTGTTCCCAGGTTTAAAAAAGCCCCCCCTTCCCTCCTCCCCATAAATTTAAACTCTCTTTTGTTCAGGTGAGGCGGAGGAGGTTGGATAGCCCCAGAGGGTTCTTTACTGCTGCAGCTGAACATTTCTCAGCTTTGTCCTCCTTGTATTTGCTGTTCTGCGTAGGGCAAATTTACCAAGAAGCTCAGCTGAGGCTGAGAGAAGATCCTCTGACTTGGAAAATGTCTCTGAATAAATTATCCACTGTGAAAGAATGATACATTTTCTACCTAAGAGCCAAAAATGTGAAACAGTAAAAGATGTTCTTAGAATAGTTCCTGAGAACCTGGGCTCCCTGGAGGAAAATGAAGCTTCTGGAGGGTGATTCAGACAACCCATTTCAGGAACCTGCCTCTCTTTAGTGACTGTATGTGGAAGTCAGGTATCAAAGTGGGATTTAACTGCCCCATTAAGTAAAGTTAAATGGTGTGAATGCCCTTGGTCAGCAGCTTTCAGGAGGCTGAGCAGTGCAGGTAGAGCGTGGCAGCTGTGCCGTGGGTTGGGGACTGCACGGACACAGCAGCCAGGAGTCGCAGTGGGGCAGAGTAGATGTGCAGATGCGTGCAAATCCAGAGGGAAAGGTGGTTTCCCATTGTAGGCTTTCTGACCAGCAGTTAATGGATAGCTGTTTACATTCTTTAATTTTAGTCACTTTCGGATGGTTATAGTCTCTTCTCATTCCCTGTCCCTTGGTGTATCTTTCCTGAGAGCAAGGGCACTCTCCAGCTCTCACATCAACTCTACGCTTTTTGCTGCATAGGCAACGTAAAAGGGCTCACACATTTCCTTTCCTTTTGCTACAACATACACGTAGCTGGGTTCAAACTCATTTCTATGTTGATTTTTTTAATTTTTTTTTTTTTCTTTTCAGAACTCAATACATGTTCTGAGGAATACAAGTGCTTGTAGACACTTGGTGAAATTCCTAATGTTTTTATATAGAAAACAAGTTTAAGTGTTCACAGGAGCATCTTTTTAGGCACTGCAACCCACAGATTCATGGATTCTTGACATATCCCTACAAATGAGCAGTAATTTTTGGAGACAATGCCAAGCCATTGATTCTGAAAAACATAAATTAAGGTACTGAAAACAAGGTCTCTATTTGGGGCTGATTAGAAGTCTGCCTCGCGGAAGGCTGACTATTGCCAATCCTCATGGGATTGAGGGACTTAAACATGTCACTGAAATATGTACTGCAAGTTCCTTCATGATAAAGCCTCAGATAAATAGGAAATGCCTCAAACATGCATCTTGGGAAAGCCAAACAAATTTTGGATGGAAATGAATGGAAATTAATTCAGGGTGTAGACTTAAACCCAGCCTCTAGGGACACAGTAATTGTGCCTTTTAGAAAATGGTCTCCTGCTCTTTGCATTTTAACTATCTATAATTACTTTTGTGGTTTGTTGGTTGTTGAGGAGCTTGACAAGCTGGGAATTGGCAGATTCAGTGTTGCCTTTATTTACAGTGCTTTTGCCAAGTCATTAAGTCAGCAATAGGAGGCTTTATTCTGACAAAACTAATCCCTCAGTGTGGCCAGACACCACATATTCCATTTAACTTTGTGCCACTGTATAAGACTATTTTAGCCAAAATTTAGGTTGGCAGGAATTGTCAGAACACCACCAAAATGAGTGTAGATAAGCCATTTTTTTATTCCATCCCTGTCCTGTGTTTTTTACTTTCCTTTTTTTTTTAATTTTTTTCTTCTTTTTTTCTTGTGACGAGCTGTGCAAAGCCGATTTTTACCAGGGCATCCTGTAGATCTAGCTGACAGATCTAGATCCAGTGAGGTTATTCTTATACTGCCAAAGGGACAGGGGAAAGACAGACACTCCTGCGGGGACATGGAGAATGCCAGGTAGCCCCAAGAGCTTTCAGAGGTTGTTGGATTTGCTTGATTCATAAACAGAACAATATTGCCTGCTGCACATTGAGTTCTCTCTGCTTGGGTTCGCCAGTACTGTCCAGCCCTCCTAGCAGCTGCCTTTATATGAGGATGAAGGGCTAGTACATAACGCAGTTGTGCTACCAACATCAAGGATTGTTGAATAACCATCGTGGGGCATAGTCCAGAGATGTGCTGTGTGGAGAGCTCAGGGGCACTGTGACATTGTGTGGTTCAACTACTAATTGTTATTGTTCTTTCTTAAAATATCAGGGCGTGTTTCTATCATCATTCTGCAGATTTTACTGTCCTTGTACAATTTGGCCCTGACCTCATCAGAATAATATTTGAATCAGAAATGAGCAAATATCTCACATCTTTACACTGAAATTTTCCCAGTTTTATTAACTGTGGGTGTATTGAAAACTGACATTAGCAGGGACTCTGGCACCAGCAGTCTTAAAGTGGTTTCTGGGGAGGAAGGGGGCAGGTGTGGAGTTGTTCCGATAAACTTAATGTTACAAGATCAGGCAATTTATAAATTACCATGGCATACAAATTCTTATGGCTTGACTATTTCACAGTGAAAGTTAACAACTGAAAAAAGTAATTTCAGGTTTAACTCTTCCAGAGCGAGAGGAATTCTGTGTGAAATATGTTTGACTTAAATTCTCATGACTGTTGTTAATCTTCAGTCAGTTGTTCACTCCAGAAATAAGGGTCAGGTTTAATCCAGAGCTGGTAGGCGGGGAAGGCTAAATGCTGTGAGAGAAGGGGCGAAGTTCTAATAGCACGCTTTCAGCAGGTGGCAGGGAAACTGATTTCCCTGTTTATAAAAGAGAGGACAAGGATAAATGATTACAGCACTAACTGGTTTGTAAGCTGCTTTTTTACTAAAGAAGCAAATTCTTTTGGTATCTAAGATGTGACACAAAGTGTCATCTGCTCCAGTCTTATTTTTGCTCATACTTTGGGAGCTTTTTTTGAATTAGGTTTAACAGACAACAGCCCATAAAGCACTGGAGATAGAGGTGAAGATTCCTGATAGAAAATATTCAGTAAATCTGATGATTTCTAAGTTATAGATTAATGAATGCCTTCAAGATTTGAAAGAATCTCTAAAATCCAAAACTGACTTTCTTTATGCAAGAGTAGCGTGTTGTTTTGAGAAATACTTTTGTCATTATTATGTGAAATGGGATGCTAGCTGTTTTCTAACAGACTGCAGGAAAACGATGGTAATTAGAACGTTAAAAAGACAGAGGGTTTTTTTTTTTGTTTGTTTGTTTGTTTTTTGTTTTTAACTTTGGAGATGTTTTTTAATTTTGGATAAACTACTCCAATTTCTTACCTGCAAGGTTTGCTGCTTTATGGAAATACATAAATTATGTAATTGAATAAGACAAGATCATGTTTGTTTGAAGCGAGGAAAAAAACCAACAATGATCTTAGTTAGGGGCAATGAGAAACTTATCTGCAATTGCTTTTGCACACACATGCCATTGCTTCTGCAAGATTCCTATACGTTACTGTCATGAATTGCAAGATTATGTTTTCAGTATCATCAGGGATCAATTTCCTGACATTTAGCTTTTCTGTTGGAAAATAGGAACTATTTTGAATGGTAAATCATAGAATCACGGGATGGTTCGGGTTGAAAGGGACCTTAAAGATCATCCAATTCTAACCCCTGCCAGGGACAGGGACACCTCCCACTAGGCAGGGTTGCCCAAAGCCCCATCCAGCCTGGCCTTGAACACCTGGGAAGTGTTCATACACAAATGGGAAGTCTTTTCCTTATTCCTATTAATCACAGTGCAAAAAAAGTAACTAAGGTGACAGAACTACCTGCAATGTTAGTAGAGAAAAAACAAGACTGACCTTGCCTGGGATGGTAAATGGGAATAAATGGATAGGATAAACTGAGTTTGCAAGGAGACACCCAGGCCAGGATGGTTAGGGCTGAGGCTGGAATCAGGACGTGGTCTCAAAATCTATGTGTGAGAACAGAAACCAGGGACAATCCAAAGGTCTGGAGCTGGGCATGGAGCAGAATTGAACCATCAATCATCAATCTGCTGTAAAGTAATTACAGAAGACTGCTGTCATCTGCAACAACCATAGCTGGTGTCACCATGGCCCAGCTAAAGGGCTGCTCATCCAGAATGTGCTGGCTGGGCCCAGCTGGATGAAACTCAGAACCAAATGGGTCAGTGCTGGGTATGTGAATGAGGAGATAAGCTATGCTTGTTGGGATGTAGAAATTTCTGAAAAGGTGATGGTGTATTTAAGTATGCTTCTAGGTAAAAATAACAAATGTGTACTTCTGACTTTACTGTGTTTTGTTCCGTTTCAGGGCCAGAATGAGAGCGGCAGACTATGAAGTGATTAGAGACATGGCTTCCCAGGAACCCTCGAATGGACCAATGTGCAGAAAAAACAGAAGCCCAGTGGGGTCACTGGAGGATCAGAATGAACCAACTGAGTGGTGAAAACATTGAAAGGATTTGAAATTCACCTTCAGTAGTAGATGTTCTTTTATTATTGCTGTTGTGTTATTATATAAAGCAAACACTCCCTGTGCTGATTTTAGATCAGTAGAAAGGCTTCCACGTTGCAGCTACCACTAGCCTGGCTAAAATTTCTGTGGAAAACAAGTGCTTAAGAACATATTTAATTTGATTGGTATTTAAATAACCACAATTTAATCTATGACTCAGGGATCTTAGACTGTAGGACAGATTACTTCTGTGAATATTTGATCTACACTTCTCAGTGAAATGAAGCTTTGTTCATGCAGCTATGAAGCATTATTAGGTTGTAATCACACGGAGAGTGGTCTTCATTATAGAGCACTATTAATTACAAATGCTGTGCAATTTGCAGGCCATCTATTCTGACTGTAATTATGATGTCACTTGCACACCTGTGTCAAGAGTATTTTCCTCTCTAACTAGGACTTATTCTTTTGACTCAGCAAGGAGCTTCTTTTGATGGTGGAAATAGCTCATTTGTTGTCTCCATGGCTATAGAATAAGACAGAAGGGAGGGAAAACTTGGGAAACAGCCAGAAATTGAAGCAGGCGGTAAGCCCAAACTGACTGTGTGCCTATGCAACAGAGGGAGCATGTCTTGAATGTAATATGATTAAAAAAATAGGCTTAAAGCAGGCCTGTTTGCTGGTGTGCTTTTTGCACAGTGCAGTACATGTTAATTAGAGCTTTAGCGCAGCTTCTCAGCAAACATAATTTTCCCTCAAAGAGAGAGAAACAAGGAGAAGGAGAATTTTGATGCTGGAAATAAGGTACTATGAATAAGAATCAGCAACAATGGATTTAGTTTAAGCTGGACTGGAAATTGTTGCAGCTTTATTTTATTTATTTATTTATTTATTTTTTATAAAGGAAACCTATGTGTCAGCTTCTAGTAGCGACAGAGATGCTGAGAATTGGCATGTGAGGATAATGTGATAATATAGAGACACCAGGGAGTGTGTGTACACAAAAATGCATCTCAGTGAGGCAGAAAGCCATGCTGTGATTTCAGTAGAAAGCTATGAGAGGAAATCAATAACTTTCAGAAGGCCCCACAGTAAAGCAATAACATTATCTGCCCTTTCTTCATTCTGCTTCTCCCTTCCCCCTTTCCTCTCTCCATAAAGATACAGAGCTGCATGATCTCATATTTGAGTTTTGTTAACTCTGTGCCTCTGAGTACCTCAAGCAGTGAGGCAATTCAGGGAATACAAAGTGTCTCCAAACCAGACTGTAGGGATGGAGGGATAGGGACGTCACACGGGCTATTGCATTTATTGACAGGCTCTGATTGCCTTGGAGGCAGTCTGTGTAGCCTGCAGTCTCCTGCACAGTGCCTCCATCACAACTGTGTTCTGGTCTTTAGAAAAACTCTTCTCAGTGTGTCTTAGTGCAGCCTTCACTCAGCTGTGCATTGTCTGATGTGGAGATCTACGGCGAGTCCATTTTACCATATAGGCTTCCATGCAGGGCGGGGTGATCTAGCTCCATAGTCCCAGGTTATGGGCAGGCACTGACTTTGCAGAGCTTTGCAGACAGCTTCCAGATGTCTGTCCATGTACTTGGGTGCATAAGCATTTTGGAACTGGGATCTCTTTTCTGTGTTGTTGTGTGGTAGTTTACCACCAGTAGGCAGCCGTACCACTCTTCTCGCTTCCCCTCTTCACAAAGAGAGAGGGAGAAAATATGGAGAAAAAACCTTCTGTAGTGACCTTGGTGTTTGTGGGGTTGCTTCTCTCACATGTTCTCACCCCTCTCTCCCAGCTGCTGTAGCACAGCACATTTTCCCTTTTTTCAGCGTGCTCTCCCACAGGCCCAACCAGCATCGCTCACGGCCCAGCTCTGGCCCGCAGCAGTTCCCTTTGGAGCTGGCTGGAGCCTGCTCTGATCTGACCTGGGGCAGCTGCTGGGCTTTGCTCACAGAGGCCACCCCTGCAGCCCCCCTGCTATCAAATCCTTGCCACATAAACCCAGTACATATTGTAGAAAGGCAATGTCAGCAATCCAGTGACATGAAGTAATAATTCACTTGGTTTTGTTTGCTATCTATTGGCACTGAGAAACTTATGCTTTTCTAGCAAAGAATTAGACTGACACAGCAGTTAGGAGAAAGCTTTTTTTTTTTTTTTTTTTTTTTTTTTTCTGACACTTGTGATTGCTTTTCCTCTTACCTAAGAGCTCAGTTCTGTCTCTATGGAAAGTTAAGAAAAACAGCCATACACTTGGCTCATTACAAGGAGATGCTTCTCATTTGATATTTTTCCATGAAGTTTTTGTTTTATCAGTATTTCAATATACCAGAGTAGAAAAGATTATTAAAAAACAACAAAAAAAAAAACAGTGGAAAAACTCAGAGGAAGGAACATTTAGCAACTTTCGGCATTTAGGAAAATCTTCTATAAACAAATACAATTTAATGACCATTTTCTCTAGGCTGTGAATTTAAAGTTCATTGGTTAGTTGGAAAACATGCTTATAAGGAAAAATCTATTAGAGTTTTGTCTTCAGCTGCAATTGAAGTGCCTAATAAACATGAAGTACATAGAAGAGAGAACATACTAGCAATCAAATCTTTGAATTTTCAGGGGTGCTGGGCTAGCTGGCACCTTAATTGCCTGCCAGTTGCAGTTCCACCATACAGTGGGTCACTCTACCAGCTAGAGAATTACTTGAAGTGCAGAAGTACCTTGACCGCAGCAAAGGCACTTGACCTTTACAGTACCTATAGAGTGCTGGGCCTGAGTGGCTAGAAATTAGTAATCAACACCACTTTCTGGTTTGTCTGTAGTAATAACCGGACAGCTATTCCAGCCTCCCAAGTGCTACCACATCCTAGGTGGGTGACTGGAGCCTTCCGTACTCACAGATGGCTCCCTTTAACGTCTAGACTTGTCATAACTTGCTGCTCTTGAGCTCCTGTAACATGAGGAAAATTACAAGTTGGGAATTATTGTAGTAGGCGACATTGCACCCTGAGGATAACACAGTCCTCTTGAAGATCTCTGCTTTGTTCAGGCTTAAAGCGGCCTGCTGTTGATGTATGCATGCACTTGGGTTGTGTGATGTTGTTGGTCACAGACCTTAATTTGCTTAGAGCTTGATTGTAATAGGTACTGTGTATGTATATATATATATGGGAAAAGATGGGCTGTGTTCTCAGTGTTTTGCAGGTTGTACGAAAGAAGATTAACAAGAGTAGTAGGACTGGGAAGAAAAAGTTTTGCTGGATTTTATAAACAGAAGTGATTTCTGGTTACAAAACGGAAGGAGAACTAGTTCTGAATCTCTGAGATGAAAACTTCTTTTACTAATTCATATTGCAGATTGGGTCATTTTAATTTTTTTTTTTTCAGACAACTAAAAGACCTTCGATTTCTCTTCTTTTAACATACTTAAATAGTACATTCATTTATATTTCAAGGCGAGTAATTTCAAAGCAAGGAATGTAAAGCTGAACTCTGACACTGGTGGTTTAAAAAAACAAGCATTAGCAGTCAGTGGCAGTTCTGAAATACTTAATATATTTTTTGAAATGTATCAAAGTGGATTATGCCCTTGAGGAAAAATTGTTTTTGACAATTTTTTTTTTTTGCCAGCTCACCAGAAATCTCTCAAGCAGATACTATACAATTTAAAGGAAGAAAGTCTGAAACCCAGAAATCAGGGACATCAGTGAAAACTTCCCAGAGCATAGCTAACCAGTGTTGGTAGGAATTGCAAAGTCCTGTACTAACCAGTTTGCCAAAATCCCAGATAAATCCACAGAGAACTTAAGAACATCATACTTCATAAGGTGGGCACAATACTTCATTAATACTTTAAAAAAAAAAAAAAAAAAAGTTTGTCTGTTCGTAAGCTATAGGTTGGAACCAAAAAGTTGTTACTTATATAACTGCAGAAACCATGAAACCATCTGTGTGTTATAAGGTAATGTGCACTCTGTCTGAATACCAATGTTGTCTAAGATGCCAATGCCCTTTATTTGTAACAGATACTTTAACAGAAGGATCAGCTGAAATTCACCCATCTGCATTTTTTGATGCTATATCATGAATATGGATGCAGAGCCACAACACTGCCATCCTTGCTGATTTTTGATGTTGGAAAACAAAAGTCAAGATGTGCACAGGTGTTTCCAACATCTTTCCTTGAAATACTGCCCAGTTTGACTTAACAGCAAGAACAGGCCTGCGTTTCTGCCCTATCATTGCACCAAGTCAGTCACGCAGCAGTCAGAAAGAGTCATGCTTCCTATCACTTGTCTTATGACAGTCAGGGAGGTTTCTTAGGAGGTGAAATCTTCAGTCCACTTATGCCAGGTTCATTGCTTACCTAACTTAATTGCTGAGCTGCACTGTCTTTGCTAATTTGATGTTCTGTTTCTTAGAAGAGACATAGATTTCCTGTCAAAGTCAGTATTATGTATTCAGCAGAAGTCTCCTTTCTTCTGGATGATTCACAAATTCTTCTGTACAAAACAGTCTTTTCAAGGATGCTGTCATTTTATGCCATAACTGGCATGATTTGAATGAAATGTGGTTTAGAATTTAAAAAATAATAATAATTACTGGTTATCGCACGCTTTATCACCTTGAGGATGCAGAAAATCCCATCCAGAAATGTGTAACCAACAGAAAACAGGCTTATGATATTTGCCAGTTTGCCTATAAAGTTTTGATTGTACTTTGAATCACTCTCTGATCTCAGATGTACAAATGGAGGACTTTTAGCCATAGGAAAATGAGAGAAGTCCTATAACTGAGTTTACACTGAAATGTTCCACTTGACACGGAATTTGCATTATCATGGTGAAAAATGTTACTTAGAAATCTACAAGGCAAAGGCAAATCATTTAACTGTAGGCAATTTACCAAAGGTCATTTCAGCATCTGACTGCAGGAAATTTCAGCCACTTACTTACAAACTAGAGTAGACCCCTTAAAGCTTAAATACAGGGAGGTAGGGCAGACCTCTCCCTCAGAGTTCAGTGATGCAGTTTTTAATCTATGCTTTGCAAAAGTTGTTTTCCTTTCTTTTTAAATTGCAGTGTAATCTACTTGTAATGAGCTTTGTTTTAAGACAAGCAGTCAAAAATAACAAACAGAGCATTTTACATTAGGAAAATGCTGTATAGTTAAAAAGACCTGTCAAGGGCTGGTATTTTCAAAGAAATTTAATTTTTCAATCATTTTTTGACGATAACTATACTATGACTTTCTAATTTCTGTGATTTCCTTTTTTGTTCTGAAATATTTGAGTTTGATTCATCATATTGTACCACAGAATGAACGTTTGGATGGTAGATTTTCATATGCAGTATGTTTTTAATTATGAAGAGGAGGAATTAGATGAGTTAAGCACTTACAGAAGTTTATGCTGATTATTCTGGCTAATGGAATTCTTATTCAGACATTTTTGAGATGTTGAAGACAAATTTTAAAACCCTAGAATTTCTTCCAAATTAAACCAGTGTGAAAAAAAGAGTTTTTATCACAGACCTTTGCTACAGCATGAAAAGATTGGAGAGACTTCCTAGTTCAGTAGTATAGAGAGTATCTGTTTTAGTCAGATCCTTTTCCTGTACACACTGTGCTCAGCTCAGCATGCAGTAGCAGAGGGCAGATTTACTCAAATCAGCCAAGACTGTTGGAGGTTGTAGCCCCATCGGTTTATATTTTCTAGCAGTCTGCAGGGGATGCAATGGAGGAAATGATTCCAAAGCCCAGCCCACCTTGCCTGATCTCATCGCCATGGCAGCTTCATCCAGTGAGAATAGAACAACCCCACCCGGATGAAGCACTTTTTTGGGGTTGCTCCTTTTGTCTAGGACTCTGAGATACCCTGAGCCAATACAAAGAAAAGTGGGAATATGACTGGCAAATCCAATTGTAATTCAGTGAAGCAAAAGTTGCAAACATTTCCTCTCTGTTCCACTGGGCTCTCTGAGAACTGTCTTGGGACTTACTTATATATATTTATGTATATACAAAATATTTTCTGTAGTAGTGGCATATTCTGTCTGTAATCAAGACAAGAGGTGGTACACATTACATTCTTTGCATACAAAATGAGAAATTCCTGTGTCCTTCCTAGTCTCATTGTTTATGTATTGCTTTTCTATATCGCAGCTTCAGTCACTCCGTCTTTGTGTTCTAGTCCCTATTTCCTTCCATATCTCCCTAAACAAAGTTCATCTTATTTATAAATGTACAAATTCAGAACTTAGGCTGAGGCATTTATATGACAATATTGTGTTGTCAAGAGGAACTTCCTAAATACATTTTGGCTGTTATCTATGCTGCCATAGAACCACATTTAAACATCTAGAACTGTTCACTGGTAGTATTAAGTACTTGGGTGTAAGCTCTTTTGAAGTCTCAGGGAGTGCTTTCTGTTAAGGAGAAATGTGTGGGCAGATCCACCTAAGAACCCTCATCTGCTTCTGCTGTGCTGTGCTTTGGTGGCTGGATTGCAGTAGTGTCTGATGTGAAAGGGCCCGAGCACCGTTAAAAACATCCACCCACTGCTGTGTTCTGAGGGACTGGCATGTATGAGACAGTGTCACTCCTCAGAGGGCATCCTGTGTACCACCCTCACCAGATCCCCCATAGTTATCAAGGCTGTTCCCTTTGGCCAACACACTTTTTCTCTCTCTCTCTTTTTTTTTTTTTTTTTTAAATTTATTCTGAAACAAGAGGTGCTTTCCCAAGCAGTTCTGCCAGAAACTTGGGCTCTTTCCAGTTTGGTAACAGCTATCAGCAGGCAAGCATCTGAGTGATGGGAGCACTAGATGAAATAAATACCCTCTCGTGGTAGCTGAGTGTCCTGGTTTCAGTTAGAACAGAATTAATTTCTAATATAATATTAGAAATTAATACTAATACTAATATAATACTGTATGTTATCACTACTATGACTACTGTAGGTGACTAATTAGAATGTATGGAAAAGAGTGTAACCTGAGCATGACATAAATGGTATGGAATAAGGGGTGGATAGATGTCCTGGTTTCAGTTAGAACAGAGTTAATTTTCTTCCTAGTAGCTGGTGGAATGCTGTGTTTTGGCCTAGGATGAGAAGAGTGCTGATAACACCCCGATGTTTTAATTGTTGCAGAGCAGTGCTTATACCAAGCCAAGGACATCTCAGCCTTTCGCTCTGTCCTGCCAACAGGCAGGCTGGGGGTGCAGTAAGAGCTGGGAGGGGACAGACCCAGGACAGGTGACCCAAACTAGCCAAAGGGGTATTCCATACCATCTGACGTCAGGCTAAACAATATATAGGGGTGGCTAGCCGGGGGGAGGGGGCTGGACTGCTCGGGGTTAGGCTGGGCATCGGTCAGTGGGTGGTGAGCAATTGCATTGTGCATCACTTGTTTGGACATATTATTATTACTTTCCTATTATCACCATTGTAACATTATTGTTATTATTGTTATTATTATTTTGTTATTATTATTTTCCTGTCTTATTAAACTGTCTTTATCTCAACTCACGGGCTTCACTTTCCATTTCTCTCCCCCGTCCCAGAGAGGGAGGGGGGAGGGTGAGCGAACGGCTGCGTGGTGTTTAGCTGCCAGCCGGGTTAAACCACGACACTGAGGCTGGAGGAGGTTTGTTGCTGGTAAGCCTCCTGCACCATAAAGCGTGTACATTGGAGTAGAAGCCACCTGAGTACTTCCAAAACATCTGCAAATAAAATAATGATATGAAAGAAAAGCATGCCTGGATCAGAGTTTTCACGTATTTTGACTACTTCTGTGTAGATGATGACCATGGCTAGTGAAAAGTGAGTCAGTTGTAGGTGGAACTGAGGCTCAGAACCACAGATGTCTTGCTGTGATTTTGCAAAATGCTGTCTATGCTTTTGCACTGCAGCTGGCTTCTTTGTTTATTGTTAGGCCCTGTGCTTCCCTGTGCAATCAACTTATTCAAATAAAATATTAAAATGAGTAGTTAATAAGTCATTTGAGTGTAGCTGTGTGAGCAGTGTGCAGGGGTGAATGGCCTGTGAATGTCAGGGTAGGGAGAGGGAGTTTGGTGGCTGGAGGTGACCAAGGGAGGGAAGAGGGGTCTGGAGGAGAAGCTGGGTTGTGGGAAACCAAAAAGATTCCTTTGTTCTGCTTGCACCTATAGACCTTTCGGAGTATCCTCCTGAGAGAGTTTACAGAGCTGCAGTCTGTTTTAGCGTATCAGAGACAGTAGCGAGGGGTCTTTCATTGCATACACAATCTGGAGAGAAAACTTGTGAAAACTGAAGAGCTTTTATACTTAGAGAATAGATCTGTCTGGGCCACAGAATGAAGATATGAAGGCAACACGTGGGACTCCTGGGCTAGAGCCAGGCTAGCCAGGGTCGGCAGTGGTTATGAAGACACATCGGCATGAGCTGTGGCACATGCTAGCAATTGGAACACAAGCCTTCTAGATACCTGCCCCTAGCAAAAATCTGAATGCAAGTAGTGCCAGTGCCTTTTTCTTTATGGCATAGATGTATGAGGCAGTGTACCAAAAAGGTTGCCTCCAGTTTCTATCAATTTATCTAGAAAAAATAATACTGCTGGACCTTTGCCTGGATATATCATAAGATAAAACAATCTGCTATGTGGAAGCTGGATGCCAAAGAAACTGAACATAAAGGATACATTTTAATTAACTTCTACAGTAATTTATTGAGGAACGTGATTTGTTGATCACTACTTCCAGTCTTTAAATAAGAATTTGTTTTCTAAGAGAGGTTCTTTTAATTCAGCTGCATTTTATTGCTTCCAGTATAGAAATTGCTGGGACAGCATTTCACACACTCTTATGCACACCCAGTAAAGTGATTGCCAGAGTTAATCCTGCCCTTAAATTTATGGGTATCTCTGTGTGTCCTATATGCCTTTGAATTTCCTGCTTTTGCCTGGAATAAGAAGTGTTAACACCTCTTGCTTGTGTCTTTCTGCCCCAAATTAAAAGTTAAGGAGTGGCACATGTAATGAGGTATTGTATTTCATTTTGTCTTTTTGCTCACTTTCTGTTGCAGCAAGACATCTCCCAGCAAGGCATCTCCCAGTTGAGGTGAGGAGTTGAGCTTCTCAGCTAGAACCAGAACCTCTTGATCCTTCTGCATCAGGAGTGAGAACTGTGATAGGACCAGTTTTTCTCTCTCTGACCTCTTTGATTCCCCAACCCTGAACTTATATTTCCAAAAATCTCTTTGTAACGCAACAAGGGTGGGGGAAGTGTGTGCTTGGACAAACAGCTGACCTCTGATTCATAATGTCATCTACGCTTACCCAAAGCAGTCTCTGGTGTTTGTGTAGTCAAACTAATTGAGAAGATTTCCCCAGTGTTTTTCTTGGTCTGCCTCCTGCAGAGTGACAGCGTAGGGTAAGTGGCTGGCACAGATGACAGATTAATAGGCTATTGAACAGGGGTTGCTGTTGCTCAGACCACTTATTTCATATGCAGTGATTCAATTATGTTATCACTGTAAGCTTTCTTATTGATTAGTTAAGGAGTAATTTCCCAACAGATTATAGGAGCCAGCATGTAATGGATGTTTGACATTAAAAAAAAAGTTACCCATGGAAAGTATCTGTTATACCTGTGTTTTATTCTAAATATTATATTATGTTACATGTTATGTAAGGCTGTTGTCAGCTTGTAATAAATACAACAAATGTTTTTCCACTTCTGTCACTCTTAGCTGTTTGCTTAAAATCAAATCAAAGTTTGTCTCCACACGAAGTAAACAAAGTTGACTTCTTTGAGCAGCACTCTGCTTTTTGCTGAGCAAAGAGAAAAAAATAAGGTTTCTTCCACTTATTCTTATCAGAAATAGGAATGGAAATAATTTTTGTACTATTCTATGAAAAAGATCTGGATTTGGATGTATTTGAGGGGGAAAAAAAAAGAAGCCTGCTGTGTATTAGTTAACTTACGGAAGCTGGTGGTGCTATTGCATATGCATTTTCACAGAATCACAGAATTTCTAGGTTGGAAGAGACCTCAAGGTCATCGAGTCCAACCTCCAACCTAACGCTAACAGCCCTCCACTAAACCATATCCCTAAGCTCTACATCTAAACGTCTTTTGAAGACTTCCAGGGATGGTGACTCCACCACTTCCCTGGGCAGCCTGTTCCAGTGCCTCACAACCCTTTCAGTGAAGAAGTTCCTCCTAACATCTAACCTAAAACTCCCCTGGCTCAACTTAAGCCCATTCCCCCTCGTCCTGTCACCAGGCACGTGGGAGAACAGACCAACCCCCACCTCGCTACAGCTATTTTGATAATAGGTAGGTTTGATTTTTGAGTTCAATGAACTTTCCTGAACTTTATTTTGAATTTTTGGGTTGAGTGAGTCTGCAGAGGTTTTAAAATCTGACAGGAAGCTTTTCTGAATGGTTTTCTTCTCAGCTGAAGAAAATTGTGCAACATGATTACAAAGTCTTACAGGCAATGCGTTTTGGTCAGTACAGCATGATTTTCTTCTACTTTTAAAGGCTGTTTTGCAGTGGAAAAGCACTTCCCAGCTGTCTTTGAAATCCCTAGGCCACTAACACACAACTCAATGATGCACAGCTCATGTGAGTTAGGTTAGCTATCGGAGGCTTCCAGTTTTAGCCTTCTCCCCCCAGTCCCTATCCGTATCTCCAGGGGGCATGTTCAAGCTGTTTGGCACCTGTTTTGAAGTAGACAGGCTGTTTTCTATATGTTATGCCATCCTGATGTTGCTACTAGAGGCATAGATTATACTTCTGTGCAATCACTGCAAAGTAAAGGTCCATATTTATGGTTTATGTTTCCTAAAGTGAAGATGCTGAAGTATACTTTGCTTGAGTTTGCACCCTGTATGTAAAACACTAGCATTTGCAGAAGAAATCATGAACTTAAACATATTTTTATATCTTGGCATTCTAGTGACTTGAATATTAATTACAAGCAACTCATAAATGCAATAATGAGCTTCCTAGCTGCTGCCCTGTGAACTTGCAGTATCTGAGAAGGGAGATGTATTAATTTGGACCTGTCAGGAGTCGTAAAGGTTGTGCAGGCCAAATGCTGCCTTCATCAATTTTTGTGAGCAAGATGCTTGCAGATCTGTTTGCTAGGGTTGTAATTGAGATCAGAGCTTGGCCTTGCAGTAAAGAGTTACTTAACAATGCTGCTAGCTCCTACTGCATGACACAAACTCATTTCACTGCTGTGTTGACTTTGCAAGGAAATAGGAGTATTCTTAGTGCTATTTTTAAATGCACAAAGTAATTATTTTTGCCATTATAATAATTTAAAAAGGGAGAAGCTTCTACTGAAAAAGCAGGAATCATTTTCAATTTTCTTTTTCTAGGTAAGCTAGACATTCAGCAGGTGAAATGTTTCCCATGTTATTACTGCAGAGTATTGTCAGGTCCTTGGGCTTTAATCCTGTAAATGCATACTGCCTGGCTAGAAAATAGATGAGGGAGAGAGAGTATTTGTGAACTTCGGTCTTCCTAAAGGGCATTTCTGCATCTGTTGGACACAGAGACTTCGGTGTGTATAACTAGGTGGTCTCTAGAATACCAGAGGGAGGAACTAGAGTAATGGAATACGATGCTTTCACTGTCTAAAAGTTAGTGCCACTGCATCTTTCCCTACGTTCCCCGCTCACTGGGAAGGAGCAGGGTGTCTCCACTCCTACTGCCTTTATCCTGAGGTTCCTTCCCATGAGGTGGTTTGGATGAAGAGAAGGCTGTGCCTGAAACTTCCAGCATTCACATAGCTGGTCTTTCAGTAGAACCAAAATTATTAAAATGAAAAGGGAAAAGTGTGAAACTAAACCATACCTCTGCAACAGCCCATCCAGACTGATCCTTAGTGAATGCTGAGTTGTCTGATGAACTCTGGGATTCTGTGACCCCTGTTATAAATCTTTCACATGCATGAAAGTCCGCCTATATTGAAAGTGGGGATCAGAGCAGAATCCTAACAGTTTCTGAGCTTTTGTCTGTTTTATTTCTTTTAATTGTGTCTTGAGAAATTGTTGTTCTTCCTGCAATATCCAAACCATTTCACCTAGGTTTGGAGAATGGCTGTGTATAGTCCAAAGCAGAGGTTTTGCTGGGGAAGCACTATTCTGCACTAATGGAAACTGGAGAAGGTTCAGCTCTGCTTTAATTTCATCTAAATGATGTGTTGGTCCAGAGACATCACTCCCTATTCCTAGCAGGGACTTATAAATTATGCAGTAGAAACTGAGACTCATGTCCTGTTGTAAAGGCAATGGGATTTTTAAGCACTCTTTTTGCCAGGGGGTGGCATGAAGAGTGGACCTGCTGCTTTCCTTTGTGAATGCTGACTCTTTATTACATCCTTCCTACCCTTCATGCCTTTTTCATGGGATTTGCCTTCTCCCTGCATTAGAAAGATGGAGACCTTTCAGGGGGTGTAGATTAATTACAAAAAAACCCTTAAAACAATTAATCTAACATCAGCCAAGAAATAAATCATCTCTTTGGGTTCATTCCTCAAGGACCATGTGCTATTTCAGGCATATCTGTAGCTGTTATTAACAATAATCATTATCCCACAGCTGTCAGTGGTTACAGCAGTATCTGCAACCGGGAACTTTTCATCCTTGTGACAAGATGTTGAATCTAATTAGAGGAACTTCTGGTTTGGTTATATTTATCTATTGTGAAAGGAGGTTGAGGAATGAAGAGCGGTGTGAATCGGTGTGATCCTGGAATGGCAAACAGGAACTCTTCCCCTCTGGGTGTTACAGTGGCTTTATTTTGACCTTGGGAAAGCAGCCTTGTATAACAGGTAGGTACAGGCAAGGATGTTTCCAGTATTAGTCAGAGTCCAGTTTTGGCTTTAAGCTGGTTGTTGTAAGCAGTTTACAGTACATAAAATACTCCCCAAAATTGCCTTGTAGTCATTTCAGACTTTTTTTTTTTTTTGGAGTAAAACTTGGAGGGGTGTGAGAGG
Organism: Aythya marila; assembly: GCF_965140915.1. Lineage (NCBI taxonomy): Eukaryota > Metazoa > Chordata > Aves > Anseriformes > Anatidae > Aythya > Aythya marila. The sequence continues at coordinate 36,677,581 of NC_139048.1, forward strand.
TGGGGAAGACGTGTCTTTATTCAGAGAGTGATTTTTGCTGGTTTTCTACCAGTGAGCATACTTGAGGCTTTTGAGGCTTGAAGTGGGGCAATCTGTATGCAGTCCCACAACATAACACCGACAAAATTCTTCGGGCTGTTCCGTTAACACACTTCTCATCAACCATCACCGCTTTCCAGACGATGTTCAAACAGCCTATTCACATGTGGGATCTTCAGCTGGGAGAACAACAACAATAAAGTAGGTTAAAAGATGTTTGTTCATTTTTAGTTAGGAAGAGAAGAAAGTGGAAAGCATGAGAGAGGTTGAAGTATTATGGGTTGGCAGAAACTCAGCAGGAACCTCTGGTAGGAAGAGAAGAGGATGTGGATTGAAGAAACTAGAGCCCTGAGGGCAATCCTCTAAAAATATATTAGAACAGCGCTGTCAGTGATATCCTCAGGATGCACAAGCCCTGCACTCTTAATTGAAAAGTGCCAGGGGTAAGGTGCTCACCTTGAAACTCATTATCTACCTAAAATAATTTCTTTCATTTGCTACTGCTGAGGACTTGTGTTTTAAACTGCAGTTAGAATTACAGCCTAAAATGCCATTTTCTTGTTGGCTGGAGAGAGAGTTCCCTCTCTCCAAGGCAATGGTACGGTCCAGCTAACAAAGCCTGGTTCATTTAGGATATGTATTTATAATTTTTTTAATAAGAGCTTAAAAAAGGCAGAAAGAACAACTACCATTTCTGAGAACAGATTGGTAATAGAGGCATAAAAAATTCAGTGACTTAGATAAAGTCATGTGCAGAATCTTACACACGCACAAGGCTTTTTGGATATCATTATTGATTGCTATATTTTTTCCCGATTATTATAAAATGTGAGGAGAATTTGTGCCATAATGATGAATCTGGAGTCTTGTCCTTAAAGATTAATGCAACAAGTTTTAAAACTGGAAGAAAAAAACAGGGCAATTTACTGGGTGACAGAAAAAAAGCTCTTCTCTCTCAGCCGAAGGCTGAACCCCAGGGAGGTGGTGATTCTTCTCGAGTAATTCATATCGGTCTGGTGCAGAGGAGGAGAGAAAGAGAAGTTGAAAACTGGGAGGGGCAGTAGGGTGTTACAGCTTTAAGGGTTACTTTACTTATCTCCAGGACTCACATTTAATTTGGATTTCAGTTCAGCAGTTTGCAAAATCGATGCCTCTGTTGCGATTCACCTTGAGACTCTTAGGCATATCTTCATTAATCCTGTGATTCAGGGGAAAGGCACCCATGTGTGTCTGGAGACACCCACCCATCTCACAAACAGATTATTGCTCTAATTCCTTCTGGGATCTATTTGCATAGTTATCTTAGTCATACAAAGCAGGAGCTGGGTGAGCAATGAGCGAAGTGACCTCTCTCCAGCTCTGAGCTTCCTTACGCTGCCAGGAGGAGCAGCACTCATCTAACAGGTTGCTGTTGAGAGTGGCAAAGTAATTGGTTCAGTCAACCTGATAAATACTTCATGCTTCCTGAGTTGTGCAGTAGTGACAGGAATTAGTCTTGCCTTTTCTTCCCTTCCCTTCAGACTTGGCAGAATGCAGAGGTAACAGCCCCAGGAAACACAGTGCACGGCGAGGCAGGCTGCTCTGCGCTTGGCAGGGGGACCAGAACCTCACAGCATCCATCAGGTGCTCAGCAAGGATGAGGACTGTTGGAAAGCAGTGATGCTGAATAGCTCTGCTGTCTTTTGAGACCCCTGTTAGGCAACAGCCAGAAGTTGGAGCAAATGGCGTGACTTGCTGCTCCCTCCCTTTTTTTCTATGCTTCATTTCAGTCTTTAAGTTGGAAACCCAAGATGCATTTTGTTGTGTTGTTTTATGTTTCCTGCTCTCTCTTGGTGTCGCTGAGTGGTGTCAGTGTCTGACGATGCAAAAGACAATAACAAAATCCCTGACTCATTCTGGAGAAGGAGGTTGGTGGCTGCTTGATTTCACCAGCTGGAGCTCTGCTCCAGACTTCATCAATCCCTAGTGCTGTCAGTCTGAGATGGAAGGGACCATGCACCTCTTTTAGGAACATAGAAGTCGTGTAATCCATCATCTGAATACCAAGCTGCTGGTCTGCTGAAAAAGGTTGATTATTGGGCCAGAACCTACTAAATTCAGTGGCAGTTTCCTTCAGCTCAGCAGTCTCCAGGTCATGGTCTCCACTGTATCAGCACTTTTAGGAACAAACCGAGTCCCTGACACTGAACTACAGGTCTCAGTCCAATACATTCCTGGTACTCCAAGGTTCATTTCTCCCAACATACTAAGCTTCTTCGCTGTCCTTGTGACTTATTCGTGGCAGGATGAAGTTAACCTTTAAGGCTACTTTCATGGGCACCTTCGGTGAGGCTTGATAGAAGTTACCATTCAAGTCTGTTTTCTGTGATTGCTTTATACTTCAAAATCAGTCCTCAGTGTATCCTTTGAAATTTGGTTTAGGCAGAATTTTCTAATATCCTTGCGAGCTGACAGGCAATTCTGGAAGGACCTAATTTTGTGAGATGCAGAGTTGCAGCAGCTAAGTGCTGAATAAAATTTCAGGCATTTTCTGTGCGCCTTCTAGGAACAAGTGCTCCCTGTCGTTTGGTTCTTTTGCACTTGGGTTATGTGTTTCTTCAGCTGGTATCCATGTCAAAATATTTTGCGTAGTTTATGTAGTTCTTCTGGAAAAAAGAAAAAGGCTTGAAATATTTAAATAAGCTTCTATGTGCTTATTTCCAAGGGCTGGAAGTAATTAACTCCTGGCAGCACGTTACAGAGCTCTGCCTGCTCAGCCAAGGGTGGCTGTAGCAAGGACTGTCTTTGGGGCTTTCTGTGCTGCCCAGAGAGCAGGGATGTGCTACATGTAACAGGGCTGAACACTGACTGACAGCTATTTCAGTCTGTGTGGCTGGGTGCAGCCTCATGTATTTTACCTGTGTTTGAAGCTGGCTGCATGCTGGTGTGGAGGCTCGGGAGCTGGTGTGGTTCGGCGTTGCATCTGAGGGTCATGAAGGAGGCAAGAACAGTGCTGTAGCCTAATCACAGCCATTACACAATGAAAATAAAAATGGCAATCATCAATTTATATTTCTAATTAAAGTCATGATTTGCTTATTTTGTTAGAGAAAGGTTTAAGAGATTTGACCAGAAGTATTTATAGAGAATCGTATGTCTTTAGTAGAGTAATAGGAATGTGACTGACAATGTTTTCATATTATATAGTTTACCTTGGGGCAAGCAGCATGAGAAAGGAAGCAGCAGGATATTGGGATAGTGAAGCTTACCAATAGTCATCTTCTGTGAAGAAGAACAAACACTTAGTCCTGCACATTTTTAACTGCTCATCCCAGGTTCTTGGGGATGGGTGGGCTGGGGAGCATCCTGTTTGCAGACTCATGATAAGCAGCTGTTTCCTTGGCGAATTCATTTCTGAAAGTGAGATAATCCGATTTCAGTGGAGCTGTGGACACCCGCTCATCCTGCCAAGCGAGGAAAAAGCAGAGGAAAAGAAAGATTTTTCGCTGCTTCTTCCTTTGTACTCTGCCGTCATTCAAGGACAGATAAAAATCTTGGCCTTGTTTCTCTTCTTCTTGTTTGTGGTCCTTGATAGCTTTGCAAGCCTGTTTATTTTCACTAGAAATGACTGACTTCATTCTCCCCGGCATAATTCTTGACTCTGTATAACTGAGGCTGTGCCAACACAGAGGATTTGAGTTCCGATTCAGCACAGAATGTAAGCAAATATTTGATTTAAAACATATTTTAAGCCCACCCGTGTTCAGCAGAGCTCTTGAGCTATATTTTGAGGACTTGCAGGGCCCAAGAACTCACAAAACTTCTCATAATATCGAGGATGTATTGGCATCTGAGTGCTGAACGCCTCCAGGAGTCCATCTCTTATTTATCAGATGCCACAGTTGGTTGGCAATTTCACAATGCATTTTTGAAAGTTTTTCGCCTTCACTTTAGAAGAAAAAAAACTTTCATTTCACTGCAGCATCCTTCTTAACTTCCTTCTCTATTTTTCTCAAACTGTTGCAGTATGCTGGGTCTTGAATGAATCTTTCTCTAGCTACAAATCTCTCTTATGAACTGCTTGAGCAGTATGGTGTGCAAACCACATTGCTCTTCCATCGGCTTCCTTCAGGCTCTGATCCATCACAAAGTAGTCATCGAATTGTCATATTTTCTCCTCTTTGCTGTTCCACACGCTGCTGTGCATGAACATATGCTGAGGTATGAGCGAGTTGAAGCCTTGCACAGCACGAACTTGACAAAACCCTGTGATGTGAGCTCGTATGGACGCGGTGCTGAAGAACGATACAGAAGAAGGAGGTCTTTCTGGAAGGAAGACCGTATAAAGGCAGAGAGAAGAAAATCCTTCTTAAAATGTTTATTTTCTGATGGAGAACATGCAGCTAATGGCTCAGAGGTTTGTTCGGCTTCCCACACAGACTCCATGGCAGAGGGGGCCGGAGGCAGGGCTGGCAGCTGGCTGGGCTCAGCTGCGTTACTGCAAGAGCAGAAGGAGCACAGGGAGGAGTCCTGCTCCGGGAAATGCACATCCCGCTAAAGGAACACGTCTGAAGCAGTTCACCTCTAATACCTGGTTTAATGCGTGGTGACTTGCTGAAGAGGGCAGTAACTGTAGCAGGACCCGCCTGGGGCAGTGACCTGCAGAGGTTTGCTCCTCCAGAGGCGCATTTTGCAGTGCAATAACCTCAGTCATTGTGCTTATGGGTTCCCCCTCGTTCTGCTGGTAGCCTTGCCAAAGCCCTTGTGACTATCATACCTGAACAGCTTTATCCATCTGATTTTAATTTTACCAACTCTATTCTCTCCTAGACATTTTTTTAGACTGAAAAAGTAATATTTCACCCTCCCTGCAGCTGTGTACAGTGTATTTACCATTAAATACAACATCCTTAAGGCAGAGTTCACCCAAGCCTATGTCTCTGTAAAATTATATCCTGGCCTCCTCAGAACACGTCTCTGCTATGAAAAAGAAGTTACCACGGTAATATGAACCCCTGTCAGCAGCAGTGAGTGACTGTGCAACAGAAAAATGCATTAGCACTGGCTGCTCAGATGAGGAGCTGCCTACCTTGGAGTATCATTTTCAAATCTAGAAATGTGATTTTTTTAAATCTGTAATTGATGAATTATCTGTCTGGGGACTCTTTCTGGCACTGTGAGGGGGCCAGACTCCATGACAGAAGAATAAGTCTTTCCCAACTCTGACTTCCATCGTTTCAAGGCTTCACATGGATGCTTTTTGAGGTTGTGTAGCAGTGGCAGTCCAAAGGTTAAATGGCTGCCTTTCAGCTTCTGCACAGCAGTTAGATGGGATTAGGTTTTCTCAGTGGGTCTCCAGGCACTCATAAATCAGAGTGCCCTTACTATGATTTCTTCCTTGTTCTGTGATCTTTCCAAGGAAGCAGGTGACCTCTTCTCACTGCGACGCTGCAGATGATGGTATTTTTCCCTGTAGCAAGCCACAAAACTTTTTTGTTCTGTTCTCAGAACAGGTTCTTGTTGGAGTTGGAAAAAAAAAAAAAAAAAAAAAACAAAAAAACAATGCTATCTCTTGAGAGAGAAAAGTGATAAATTACTGCTAATAGATATATGATAAGATCTTTGTTGCCCTCTGCATTCTGGTGGCACATGTGTCCCTTTGATTCATTTGGCTGAACTCCTCCTCCCTACAGGATTTCTTGTTTTACTTCCCAAGTTTCCTTCTGGAAATACCAGAGTTTCTTTTCGCATTTGGGAGTTTGTGTGTATAGAAAGGAACGTGGCAATTGGCACTGAGTAAAATGCCTGCCTTTAGCCAACAATTGGTGTGTGACTGCATGCTGGGTAGCCCGGCTGCACTGCATGAATTTTGCTCCCTGTGCAACGATTAGATTGCATACTTGGTAGCTCATAGTTAGGCTTCCAAGAAGCCCTTCCTCAGTATCTTGGAGTGGGTGGTATTACTAAGGTGGTAAAGTAGACTGAGTCCAGCTGGATTACAAGTGAATTTTTATGTTCAGCCCCAATCCTTCTCAAATTCTTGTTAATACCATGATGGCGATGTCTGTGATTTTTAATAGGAGATTCTGAAAGAGAGTATTGCCAGATATGTCTAGAAGTCAGAGCAGAGTGCAGAATTGGATTATGATTAAGTTTTGAGGACTTAAGTTTGAGCCTGAGAAAAGGCTTTAAGACTCTAGTCTCAATGGCTCCCAAGGTAATCGAAGATGTAACCTTTAAAATTCAGAGGACAACAGATCTGCAGCCTGGGTTTGCTGCAGGGGCGGGTTGGTGGCTGGGGTGCGCAGTGGTGTGTCCTCGCATGCTTGGCAGTTAAGGCCTGCCTGGAAGTGCAGTCTGGCCCAGCCCAGGAGGGTGCCACGCTCTGCAAGCTGGAAATCTTCTGAAGTCATTTTTTCTTAGGAGAATCCATATTTGTCAAGTTTGGCATGTTTCACAGAAATTTGCCAGTTTTGAGGGCCTTCTGACAAAACGCATGCAGTAATTACTGGAAATGAACCTGGTTTGCTGCCATTAAAGCTGGTGCATTGCCCTGGACTGGGCTTCTCAAGAGTCCAGAGCAGAGGTGCTAATGGTTCTTGGAGCACTGGCTCCCGCTGTGCTCTGCAGCATTCAGAATCTAGGGCTGTGTTTCTAGGAAATCTGCTGCAGGACTTCCACGTCCTTGTTCCAGCACAGGGTGGACCGTGACTGTTTCCTGGTCCAGGCATTGCAGCTGGAAGAGTTCCCAGATGTCTCTGCACAAATGTGGGTAGACCTGGGAAATCTGGCTAGCAATCTGTTTCCCAAGGGACTGACATTTTGCATTCAGTGACTAAAAGTTTACAGATCGGGGTGCTGGGAGCAGAATGTAAGGTATATAAGGTCGATGATGTCAGTTCACAGGAGGGTGATGGGAAAGCTGCCATGGGTCAGCAGGTTCCTGCCAAAATAGAGGATGGGTATGACCCACCCAGAAGGCACTAAGATTGGAAAATCAGGGACTTAAGTATTTGTCGCTTGGTTGAGGAATTGCAAGGCACTTGGGCATAACATCCAAAGGTAATATACACTGCCTGGGAGCACTTTCTCCTTTAAAAGGAGAGGAAGTAGTGGATATGGTTGTAACTCATGCCGTATCTCTCCTGATTTGCAACAGCACTAGAGCACTTAACTGAAATCACGGCCAAATATCAAATGTAGTATATGACAAGTAATAGATAGCAGAATTAACAACATTTGCGGAAAAATTCATTGACCGATTCTTCTGTGATTTCTTTATGCTACTTTAGCAGCTTGAGGAAAGAACAAAATCATATTTTTGAGTGATAAAGATTATTATTTAAAGGACAAAAATTTGCATGAAATGATATACTATAACAGCAACTTTTTAAAGAGGTCACAGCCCTCAATCTTTGGAATTTAGCAGCTCCCAAGCTGAAAGCTCTGTTAATCCAGAGAATAAGAGAAAGCAGATCAGCTTCCCTGAGCTTTAATATAGCAAACTGCTGCCAGGCAAGTAAATTGATCTCAGAAAGGAAGGAACAACAGAATTTGGAAATGCCATAAAAAAATAAGATGTGATCGTAAAACACAACATAAAAGCATGTGTTTAATGCATTTTTATTTTTTTATTTTTTTATTTTCCATTTAGTGTTGTGATTATGCCATAGCTAACAGCAGCTATTACCCAAATCAGTGGCAGACAGGCTGAAATACTGTTTCAATTACCCTGCTCACAGCATCTCACCCCAGCCCGGCTATAAATAACTAGCAGATCCTCCGTTGCTCTGTGGATTAAGATTAAAGATATGCAGATAATTTAAACCTTCACCACACAGTCCTCTGCTGCAGAATGTATTCTGGAGCTGCTTGTTTGTGTCCCTCAAAATAGAAGCTATTGCTGGGAGACTACCATCAAATGAAGCATTAGGCAATGATGTTTCATGGCAAGATAATGACAGACTAATGCAAGCATTTCCTCTATCTAGGTATTGCTTTCTGTCTGAAAATTAGGAAATGTTTTTTCCCCTCCTGTCACTTCTTCAGGCTCCTGGAAAAATTAGGCAGTCTGTGCCTGTGACGTGCTGTCTCCATGGAAGGGAGCAATATTCCAGCAGCGAGGCTTGGGGGAAGCGCGTTCCTCAAAGTTCTACCATGTTTCATCTGCTTCAGTTAGGATGATAGCTAATGCAAACAGAACTCCTCCATTCTCTCTCTTTCTCTCCCTCTATTTTTAGAGAGTTAATGTTGTATCCCTAGGACATCCAAGTGACACGAGAAGCTAAAATATGCACGGAACACCATCCCCAGCAGTTTGCTTATTGTCTGAATACCACTGCGCTTAAAATAAACTGGATTCTGAGCTCTAGATGGAGAACAGGAGGAAAACACAAGATATTTAGGGCACTGAGTCAGCCATGAGAGGAAGCCTGTTAAAGTGTGTGCTATGAATGCATTGCTTAGGGAAAGCGCTGCCTAATAGGCTGAGGGAACGTAGTTGTCTTTGAGCTACCTACAGAAAACTGTGGGTAACTGCAGTGCCTACTTTGAGCAGACCAAGTCCTTTCTGAATCTTGTTCTTAGCTCTGAATTTAACCTGGAATTTCTATTTATAGATGGAATCAGGCACTTAAAGCACCTGTTTCTTGAAAACCCATTGAAGGAGGATGAACTTTTTCTTCCTACTCTTCAGATTTTACTGAATACATCAATGTTAACAGCTGGTATCCACAAGATTTTACTTTGCTTCACTTGGCAGGACCACAGTCTGCATCTGGTATGGGCTTGTCGACTATTGTAGCCACCAAATTCTGCTGAGTTTTTTGATTTTTGATGGATAGCAAAATATTAACTGAGGCCAAGCAAGCAAGAGAAGTGAGAAGTAGCATGGTAGCCAATTCTTGTTGTAATGATGAAAACTTGGGTTTCAGGCTTATTTATCTCATGCTAAGTGTCCTTGGAGTGAGCTTCTTGTTCTGTTCTCCTGTACGGCCAGATGTTTCAGTCCGCACACTATGCGGTAGTTAACTGCCTTTTTTCTTCTGATTTCCTATGATCCAGGAAGTCTTCTGAAACGTTATCAGGGAGGTTGGATAACATCTTGTGGTTTAAAAGTTAGAGAATTTAATCAGGAACGTGCTTTAAAGTCCCTGCAAGAAGTGAAAGACTTTGAATATTAACCTGCCATATTTTGGGTGATGTTTTCAGACCCTGTTCTGTGAGGTAAGAGCAGTGAGTGGAAGATGGCCATTGGGATGAGAAAAGCTGTAAAGTACTGAGTTTGTGAACTCTGCTGTATGCATGACCTGGACAGCCTGCTTCCCAGGATGCTGTAGACACAGATACAGGTAGATGTATAGGACATGTGAAGAACTTAGATAACTAGGGAACTAGGTGTGTTAACTTTATACTTTGATTTATACTGAGTGATGATGTGACCAGAGAAGTTTGTGTACACGGGGGGAAGCATAGCTAATAAAGGAAAAAGAAGCATATAATCTAAAAGGATGCTGATCACCTGAAATTCACAGGGGGATAGTGGTGAGTACTAAAGAGGCTGAGCCATTGGTGAAATTTAGTCCGGTTCTTGGCAGGCTGAGGGTTAACCTGCTTTTGTGGAGAGAAGAGACCACAGCTGCTTGCCCTGGGTTCCTCTCTGAGGGAGTGAAGCTTTCCCAGGCTGAAGTAAATCATCGCAGCTCCCAGGCAAAGCACTGTACGAGAGATGTACCTGCATTGCCTGCTTTTCGTGTCTGTTACAGGTGGGGAAGTCGTCGTGTTAGCTCAATACGAGGAAGAGAGAAGAGGTAGTCAGATCTTACTGAGAGTTTTCTAAACAGCTTAAGATTTGAGATGCTTTTAGTAAAAAGGTGGTATCACCTTTGGGTTAGCACAGCGAGGAGATAATTTCTGTGGTGAGGAAGCTTAGGTGCCAGAGGGCTGTTTCAAAGGAACTGGTTGAATTGCCTTGAACAAAGGCAGGCAAACTAAGTTCCCTCTCTTCCAGCTCCCACATTGCATTAATCTCTTGTGACAATGCAGTTAAGTGAGGGAATTCTCTTTAGTCACTGAAAATAGCAGCAGAGACAGTTACCATGGTGGAAAGTGCACAGGCTCAAGAAGCCTCCGGGAGACTGACAAAGCTTTGCAAAAGCACATTTGTTTTCCCAAGTTTTGTGGAGCTGAGGAGGGGTCGAGAGTTATGAAGTCTCCTGATTTCTTTTCTGGCTGGGTTTTAAAACAGCATAAAGCAGACACAATTGATGGAGTTTAGCATTAAAAAAAAAAAAAAAAAAAAAAAAGACAGCCATATACAAAGAGTCTGGCTTCCTTCAGAAACAACAGCAAACTGAAGAGGCTGGACACAAAGTGCTTCTCGCTTGTCTGTAGTGTAGGCTTTCATATCAACTGCTTACTAAGTGCTCTCTTCCACCCCTAATGCTCACTAATGCCATTACAGATGGCTCTGTACCAGCCCCAGGCAGGCCATTTGAAAGCAAGTCATCTTTCTGACAGATGTCTCTCTTCAGAGTTTCCTGGAAACAGCTCTGAGTTCTGCGTCTTTTAATTTTGCGAAATGAAGCAAGGTGTGGTCTGTAGCCATCCGAGGGGATGTTCTGAATGTCAAAAAGCGAACGGAGAAGCCACAGGCTGTTCCTCTTTCTGCGTATGTGAACGGAACCTGCTGTCACCGGCAATCCTGACCTGAATGCAAATGTGGGAGTTGAGTCCTGCAAACAGGCCGTATTTGAGTTGGTGATGCGCTATTCATTTGCCTCATTCCTGCCGACAGACACATTCTCTAGTGTGCTTACTTGGAGAAGGCATGAAATGGGAGCAAGTACTGCTGATGTCAATTCACTAAGAAGTTCAGATGATGGTTTCTGTCGGTTTTGTGGCACTCGGTCAGTCTCGTTTGTTGCCACGTGGTCAGTTCTCAGCCATTGTTCCTTGGGGGAATACACCAAGGGTTAAAACATTGTAATAATGTAAAAGGTAGAACATGAACAAGCCAATATCACAGGTCAAAAACAAAGCACTCATTGCTCATTTCAGTCATGGTGACTGAAAAAGTGTTCACGTCCCAGCTTCCTCAGCTCTGCATTTTATCTGTATGCTTTGCCTTGAGGAATGAAGTGAGAGGGGTTACAGTTGTATTCTAGGGAGGTGTCAGGTGGGAAGACACTCTGTTATTCTGAATATGCACCATTAGTGCCTGCCGGCCCTTCTCCATGCTGTCTTTACTTCTTTCACCACATCTTTAACCTGTCATCTGCCAAGAAGTACGATGCTGTCTTTCAGCTTGCAGTTTTCCTCTCTCCAAGTAGGGGAGGTGGCAGAGTGAAGTTCTCAGAGCGCCTGCCGCTGCCTGGTACCGGCATCAGACAGATCCTGGCTCTCAGTTGTACCTGGTAGGTTGTAAGCAAGTGGCTGAGCTTGTACAATGGGACCTAAGTACCCCTTCTCCGTAATTAGTACCATTACCTTGTTATTTTTATTTCCTATAAGGCTAATTTTGAACTGAACACCCTGTTCTCCTCTTTTCTTGTTTTCCTTACAAGAAGCCAATTGTACTCCTCCCTCCCACCCAACTCCGCGAGTAAAATAACTGCATTTTTATTTTACAGTGACTTGTGTTTGGCAGGCTCCCTCGTGCTTTAATGAATTACTGAGTGCTTCTAAAGCTCGCTTCTCTGTGGTATTGTTAGACTTCCAGAGAGCAAAGCCACCTGGTTTAGCTGCTTTTTAGCCTGCCTCTCGGCTGACACTTTTCTCTCTAATTCAAAGAACAGACAGTTCTGCCACTGCCCGACCTCTTGTTTCTTCCTCTTCTGACAGCTGAAGTGCTGTATCTCAGTTCTGCTGGGATACAGTCTTTCCATAGCGCTGATTTCGTTGTGGTCAGTGGAAGTTCTTTAATCAGTACAGAGACTGAGAGCATTTCTTTTTGATCTGGTCATGTCCACAGAAGAAGTTATCTCAGATCAAAAAGGTTGGTTATCGACAGGAGATCTAGGTACTGCTCTTCTCCCATAGTGTTTGGGGTGGGGATGGGAATGGATCAGGCAATAGCGCTGAAGTCCCAGTTGTGTTGAGAATGTGTTACCTCTGATGAATGCCAGCCCAATCAATGAAATATATCAGGTGGAGCAGCAAGTGCTTTAGTGTATGAGTATTTTCCTACTTGGAACAAATGCTTTTCATTCTGTAATTACTGCACAGCATAGTGATTAACACGTTTTTGTTAACTAACTAGTTTTGTTCTGGCTGTTTAGAATGAACTGAAGGAAATTCAACCAGCTGTCAAGTTGTCAAAAGACGGCTGCAAGTAGGTGTAGGACCTGTGGTGGTTATATATCGCTGCTTTCATTGTGCACGTGTTATTGTTCACAGCATGCAGAGAAAACAGAGATCCTTAAAACCGTTCTTTAGTTTAGACACTGAGATGTGATAAAGTGGTTAGTGCCATTCCAGAAGTGCAGGCGTGCCATGGACAATGTCCATAAAATCAAGTCTGATTACATTCCTGACAATCAATCTGAAATAAAACCATGTGTACTTTTGTTAATGGATCTGCAATTGGACAGCTGAAAAGAATCTGAAGATGACCCTGTCATCAGGCTTTTAATTGTGGATAACTCATTCTGTGTTATGAGAAAGAGTTACAAAGTGTGGTGCTTCTCTGGGAATTCCTCTGTCAAACAGTGTCAGGATGATCAAGAAGTCACACAGCAAATTCATCGCTGAGAGCTGAGCTACAGCAGTTGCGGTCAGCTGCAGAGCAGTCATTGTACTAAGGTGGAGGGCTATTTGTGAAACAGCTTTGGTAAGTTGCAGAAGCTTCCTTTCCACAAAACCCCTCCCCAGAAAGTTTCCCTCATTCTCAGTCGGCAGAGATGTGGCTCTGAAACAATGAGCATTGTGAAGAGACTCAGCACAGTGAGCAGCTGCCCGGGTGGAGGCGGTATGTGGCAGAGGACCTGCAGTGGTTGCCACGTTGTGTGTCCTGGAAGCTTGTGCAGCTGTGTTTGTAGCTCACCTGGGCAGGGCGGGGGGGTGCTAAAGGGTCTCTCTTCCTCCGTGATAGCAGGTACCTGCTTCTCAATGTCTCTTACAGTTCTCAGTTTTGATTCATACGTTAATTTAATCAGACAAGTTTATGAGTTGGGTGCCTATGTAGTTCTGCTCACGCTGTGGCCTGGCTTTCCTGCTACACTGAATTCCTTTGTGAGCATTTGCTGTTTTCTTGGAGTGTGTGCTCCCGATCTGACTTCAGGTGCCCCTCAGAACTTCCACAGCATCAGGATCCATTCCTCTGTGAGAAGAGGGCTGTGGGCTTATTGCGTTCCATCAGGAAGCGCAGATTTCAGGATTTTCCCTGAAAATTTTCAGGATTTTCACTCTGGCATATACATCTTGTTGGAAACCCTTCATGCCAATTAAGATGCCTGTACAAGGGCAAAAGAGGCATCTGGAGAAGTCCCAGTATTTGTTCAGGCTAGAGATGAAGTCATGGTGCTAATTGCAAAGACACGTCCGAGTCAGAAGTGTTAGTCTGTGTTGTTCCAAGCACCTTACACCAATACTTTCCTGCCAGAAGTAGCACAGGAGCATGCCTAGTAGTGACTTGAACAGTGGCAATGAAAAGGTGCCTTTTCCTTTGTGTTGACTGTGCTGAACAAAGCCTGAGCATCTGGGCTTTTGGGACAGAGAAGTGAATCGATAACTCGATGAGGATTGTCAAGTAATGCTGCTGTCTGCAGAGCCTTTAATGGTTTTGGTCAATAAGCTGCAATTATTTTACAAATACGTGTTGTGTTCACTTCTAAATCTATCTCCCTGCTTCCTATATTAATTTTTAAAAATGAGAAATATCCCAAGCGCTTGCACTGTATGAAATCTGTATTTAAAATCAATTGGTAAATAACAAAGGGGCTTCATTTGCTTATTCAAAAGGCACACATATAAAGGAGCTAATCTTCTGTAATATATTTTCCCCTATTTTTTATGTAACATTCATAATAAATCACCATTTGACAATTTTTGTAGACACTTTAAAATGCATGTTTACTTCTGTCTTCATTTTCTTCAGAGGTTGGAATTTGTCCAAGCATCACGATATATTTTGCCTCATAGCATTTAGAAAAAGCTATCTCCAGACACCTCTGCTACGTGAATTTCTCTAAATCCATTTTATTTCTGCTGTACTGTACAGTTTAATGTATGCCCCTTCATTTTAGATTAATAATATAACAATATAAAATTATTTTTATTGTACTTCACACTTAATTGCCCAAGAGGGATTTTCCTTTCCCATTAAATATTAAAAAGAAGCAACGGGGAGGTGGAAGAAAAAGATGCTGTTGGATTATTTAAAATAGAAACTAAGCTTAGTGCAGGAGGTAGAGTTTTGCTATCTACTATCCAGAGCAAATCAACAAGATAACTTTCAAATATTTAAAGGTGTGCTGCTTACTCGAATGTGCTACTTATTCAAATATACAGGTATCTGTAAAAAATAAAATAAAATAAAATAAAATAAAAAATATAAACAAAAAACCACCTGGGAATGCTCTTGTCCCTGTGTAATAGTCAGTCCTTCCAGAGGAGCAGCAAGAACGAAGAAGAGGAAAAGATTATTGACAGGGAGATAATTGGTACATTTTTAAGGATGCAGGAAGGTGGTGGGGGTGTTTCAAAGTACCTGGGTCTGCAGTTCCTTTGAGAGTTGGATTAATTCTCCCATTTTATTTACCATTAGTTAAGCAAGTAGTAGACATAGACCCCTGACCTTACTGAAAGAAAATATTCTGATAATTGCTACTGAAACCTTTTGCTAAAATAATTTTCTTCTGCAAAACTTCTTGCTTTCCTAAAGCATAATCCGGTGGAAGTGAGATGTTCAGAAATGTTCTTGACCTTTTAACTTTGAACAGCCATTAAAATCTGATCTTGTTTGCCCAAGTGGGTTCATCAGGATAAATGCAGGAGGGGGATGGATACAGAAGAAAGAAAGATTGCGACACAGAAGCACTGAAGTCCTAATGGAAAAGGAGCTGCACTGGCCCCATCTGGCATCCGGCCGCTCCCTGCCAGCTCCTTTTTGTCGGCATTGGCATCTATGCAGACAGCCCTCCTTGGGGTTCTGCTGCTTAGGGTTAATCTGACACAGGAGCTGCTGTATCTGTACGCTGGCAACAACGTGGGAGGCTCAGAAAGGTGCAGAATGCCCCTAAGCTGCAAGGAGTTTACATTAGAGAAGGATAACGGCATAAATCTTGTCACTTCAGAACGAAATGGCTCCCACCAGCAGAGTCTCTGTTCCAGAAAACATCTCCAGGCTGCTGCTTGCCTTCATTGACTGATCTGTTTAAGCCCCAGCATAGTTACCTTTCTGCTCTAATAGCTTATTAATGTCATTTTAAATTAACAATATTCATTTCAAGTAACCCCTGTGTTTTACACACTGGTAAGATTGCTGCAGGAACAGAGCACGTAAAGATACGCTGCAGTAATGGGAATAGCTTTCAGGTTAGCTACAGTGTATTTTATATCTACTGTATATTTTTACATTATATGGAAAACTGACTTTGTATCGCTATCTTCTGAGGTTTTATTCAGTTTGCAGAAACGGTCTTGAAAAATGGAATATTATTAACAGGGACCTTTTGCATCCATGCTGGAAAATAAAACAACAAAACTAGCTGCCTACAATCCTAAGAGTATGTTGCAGCTCTGAAAAATTATGACAGTGTTCAGAGTAAGTGCCTGACTTACACGGCTCTCACATGTGCTTTTCCCCATTCAGTCGCCTTCACAACCTCTGCCAGCAGTGATGTGAATTGTCCAGTTCTTTGCTATTACAGCAAGCATCCTTTTACGAAGCTGCAGCTTCAGTGGCTGAAGTGTTTAGGAGCACCTAGAGGTGTGACTGGTGGTGATGGAGCGGCAATGTATTTCTGGGACTGCCTTACTGGAATTAACAAAGACGGCACGGCAGTACTACTGCATGGACTGCCTGGGACTGACTACTGCATGGGCTGACTATCTTGGGATAGTTAAAGGCAATAAAAAATTGACTGTCCAGAGGCATAAGGGCAAAAAGTACATTTTAAAACAAAATCTTAGAATTTCAAAGGCTTTTTTTTTTTTTTTTTTCCTCTTACAGCCCCAATAACTGTCTTTCTAGCTTTTTATTAGCCATTTGAGAGACAAAATTAAACAACCTATTTTAAATGGAAGGAAATTTTCCATCATGTTAAAGACCTGTTTAATCGTCTCTTTGTGTGTTTCTTGTCAAGTATTTTAAGGTACAGATCCCCTGGCCATGCTTCAGGACTGTGCTTTTAGGTAAGGGGGGCTGTATGTTGCTCTTCCCTTTGTAGTCGGTGGGAAGTTTGTTAGAGCCAAGTCTTTCTTGGAGCAAATCA
This sequence comes from Aythya marila, assembly GCF_965140915.1. Classification (NCBI taxonomy): domain Eukaryota; kingdom Metazoa; phylum Chordata; class Aves; order Anseriformes; family Anatidae; genus Aythya; species Aythya marila. The sequence goes on from NC_139048.1 coordinate 36,694,032, forward strand.
AGACTACTGAATTTTGCTGCCACTTTTAAAACAATTGGTAAGTTTTTCTGGTTGCGTCAGGGTGTTCAAAAGGTTCAATGGCTGGAGTATCAGCCTTGAAAGTTTCTGAAAGGTAGCAGATAAATTCACAGAAAAGGTGTGCTATGGGAGAGCACAGGGCCCAGTGACTGCATTCTCCAGAGCTCAGGCTATGCTGGAGTATTTTCTGGGAATTTCTGTGATTCATCTTGTATACCTGGTCTCTGCAAAAGGTTCTGGGATAATACTGTTTGTTCTCTTTTCTAAAAGCTAGACAGAGAGGTGATGATGCTTTCACGCTCCCATGTCTCTGTGTTGACAGTGTATGCTACTGGAAAAGGCTTGAAAAGAGTAAAAAGAGACATCCAAACAGGCTGGACTTATTCTGTATTTTCGCACTGTCTTTTGTCGGTGACAATGCTATTTGGCTACTTTCAAAACTAGAGGAAACTTTTTCAAGGTCTTCCAGGCAAGGTTCACAGATGCCCTCAGTTTTCACTAGGTACGCGTAAAAGACTGAAGAGGGACTTATGGCTCCCTGATTTGAGACTGACTTTGCTCTGGCCTTGGCGTAGACTTGAACAGCTTGAATCACATCCATTAGGTATGGGCCACCAGAGGACAGCTGTGACATGCTGTGACCATACCTGAAGGTGCGCTCTGTACAATCCTTTTCACAAAATAAGACTTTATTTCATTTTTTTTAACACAGAAAGGAATAATGCTCTTTTGCTGAGAAGTATTTTATGTATAGCCATATATACATATTTATATTATATGTGTTTGAGTTGGCCTGTCTGTGTGGTAAGCAGGCCAGCCACATCAGCTGGACCCTTTTTATCTGCCTCAGGTAACTGCTAGCAGCACAGTGCCTGCTCATCCACAGCTGAACATGGGGCATAAAAAAGGAGCATATGCAAATGGAGTGGCTTCCCCGTCACAATAGAAATGTGGAAAAGGAAAAAAAAAAAATAATGTTGCCAAGTGAGCAGAATCAATAGGGAAAGCAACGCTAGCATCAAAGTGCTTAGAGAACATTAGCAGCGATATGAAGTTACTTATACCCCGCAGAACAGCCACAATGAGGGGAGTTAAAAACTTGCTAATGAGCCTGGCAAGCCTATAAGGTAGGGACAGTGTATTGAATTCAGATTGGCATGGGTTTCAGAGGCCTTTACAAGCCCCTGGAGGATCTTTATAGGAAAGGTAATGTTTCACCTCGGTGCACTATCTGCAGCTCAGGAATAATCAGAACCGCGAAGGATGGTTTGTCTTAAATAACTGCTTTAACGTCTGCGTGCCCTGCACGGGTGCAGGCAGAAACTGGTAACTGTAATCAGATTAGTAGGTGTGTTCATATGTTGTTTTTGTGCCTTACAAAGTGCATGGTTTGGAGGAGCCAGTCTAAAAAGTCAACTCTTTATTGACTGGAATAGGAAAGTAATAACTTCCCTTGCTTGTGAGCAGAGGCCTGCAGGGTTTGAAGGAAGAGGGGTGAGTGACCTGAAGCAGCACTCAGATGAAAGCTTTGTGGTGCTGCTTTCACGGTATTATGATGGGAATTCTTTGCTGTAATTGCAGGCTTTTCATCATAGCAAAATAGGCCATATGCTCCCTCCTTGTCTGTCTGCCTAAGTAAAAGATGGCAGTCTTAGTAGTGAGAAAGAGGAGGAGGCACGGTATTCCAGAAAGCATGGCTGATTTTATTCAGAGGAAAGATGGCCGAAAATAAGCAAACACTTCCTTTCCTCACCCTATCAATTTTCTCCTTTAAAGAAAAGAAAATGAACTACTGGTTATTATTATGCAAAACCAGAAGTAGCAGCTCATGGTAGGGCTGAGTTTTCTAAGACTTTTCAGCTTGATTCATTTTTAACTAGTGGTTTTGAACTGCTTGTGCTGATTCAAGGTCAGCATTTGTAGATTGTATGCAGCATATGGTGAGTACCTTTGAATTTTTCTAATGTTTTTTGTCTTGTTAAGCATAGTAATAGGACACAATTTTTTTATGAGAAGTACTCTTTTCTTTTTTTCTTTTTTATTTCCATCTGCTTATTCAGATGTCAAGTGTAGGACTGAAACAAAAATGCAACTGGTGGGTGCTGAGGCAATCTCAAAAAAACACTTTCTAACTTAATGACTTTCAAGTCCATCAAAGCACTAAAATGTGCGTACCTAAAGGATCTGAGCAGCTATAATGGTGATAGGGACTTCTGCACACACTTAAAACTATGCATGGGCATAAATACTTTTCTGAAGCATTCTTCATGCCTGGTAGTTCCAGGGAAAGTAATGTTCTCCCGGAGAAGGATGACCTTGGGCGTGTGTCCCTTCTGGTGAAAGCCTGGTATGCATTCACAGCTTGCAATTTAAACTTCTGTATTATATTTTTATACCACTTTCTAGGTAGCATAACATCATAACATCTCTTCCTTTTTGGACTGAGTAGACCCTTGTAGATGTGCTGCAATAGGTGGAAATGTGCGAGAGGAACTGAGAGACAAGTCTTGGATTGTATTTATCATGCCCTGCTGTCAAGTTCAGCAGACGTGTAAGCCTAGCAATGTGAATGTCTTGTCCCAATGTAAGAGCATGTGGGTAAGTTGTGCATGACCCCTTAGCTGCATAAACAATGTTACGTGGAAGTGCTCACTTATTTTTGAATCCCACATTATAAGTGACGCTTTTGACTGCCGACACCTTTGACATAACTTGAAGTCTAGTAAAATAAAAAGCAGAACTGGCTTTCACTGCCAGGCCAGACCGGACCCGGGAATGTTGGTAGCTTCAGTTTCCAAAAGCATGCACAGAGTGCTGGATCTGAGGATCAACTGCACTGTGGTTATCTTGGATTAGTGAAAGGTGCAGACTCCAAATAAGATTTTTGTCTGTCCACAAGTGCGGAAACACAATTATTTGAAGGCTGTAACTAAACAAAACAGTGTAGGCTGCTGACTGCATAAAAGGATGCTGTCTTTTGCTGCACAACATATTGAACTTCCATTTCCTTGCAAAGTTTATTTTAATTGTATTCTGCACAATGGTAGCACTTACGAGGAAAAATCCCGTTACATAACTGTGTTTGCATTTCTACCAGAGTGATACTTAGCCAAGAATCCCTTACTGCGTGGTCCCTGGAGAGCAAGAACAGCTCACAGGTGAGCCTGCCTTACTGCAACACTGGCTGTCATTCCCACACAGCTCTGAATCTGCATGTTTTATTCCTTCTACGTGGAAGGTTTCTGTGGTTTTTCTCTGTTTCTGCCCAAGCCTGCTTGACTTTTCTGAGTCAACAAGTGTTTTGTTACTTTCCAACACCTACTGATATACATGGGACTTAGGCTTTTCTGTTTTCTGTGACAGTGGGGAGGTAGGGAGATGTTGCAGGGAAACTCTAAACTTTTGTCAGTAACTGAGTAGGCCCTCTGCCAAAGGCTTGGAGGGCTCTAATTCAACTACATGTTTCCTTGCGATTTCATGGCATTTGGGAAGAGGAAATGTTAGCTTTGCTTTAGGCACAACGTATGTTTGAACATTCTGAAAATCAGTTTCCTCTGCCTTTGTATCTTCCCTGCTATCTTCCTCTCTGCAGAGAGTTCTGCCTTTTTTATCCAATCCTGAGCTGTACATTAATATACTTTTCTTTTTCAAAATTTGCTCTGTAGGGATCAGAATATATTAGCTCTGAAAGTTGTTGGAAATATTTGCCATTGTTACAGGAGCTTGTCAAATTCACAGTCCATTTGGAATGCAGAAGCAACAGAGACATCCGTTGTAGTGTTGGTGGCGATGCATTCAAATGATCCGGGTGCTGGTGCAGGAGGGGGGTTTTGTCCTCAGGAAGCTCAGTGACATGACACCATGGGTTGCAAGAAGAGGTGTTTTTTTTTTTTTTTTTTTTTTTTTTTTTTTTTTTTCTGGTTTCAGATGTGAGTGTGGGAGTAAGCGAAAAAAGAAATCTCAGGCTGGAGGAGTCCCGGAGCGAGTGGTGAAAGGAGACTGATGGGATTACAATAGCATATGGAGATAGAATTAGAAAACTAAATTTCGATTTCAGCTGCACCTTTTCAGGCACTCGGGAGTCAATCAGCCATTTTTCATAAACTAGGGCTCTGTATGGACTGATTTGTTATTGTTGCGAAGACTTTTGCACTGAGCTCAACACCTTTTAACAGGCTGTCTTCCATGGGGTTCGGAACAGAGCATCTCCCATCCCTGAGAGCCACTCTCGCAGCAGAGTGTTGTCAGGGATGATAATTCTCTTCTGATCCTATCTTTGCTAGACAGTAGGACCACTGCACTTTCACAGCAATTACATGCCTAACATAGGAGAGGCTGTGTTATTAAGGAAGAGTCAAGCTCCTAGAAAGCACTTCTGGAAGCATGTGACACTATGTTCGGTTTTTGGAATTCACCAGACTTTGTAAAGCACTTGCTGGATGTTTTGCCTCCCAGTCGTTCCAACTCCTTTTCTTTTTGCAAAGGCAATGCAATTTACAATCTGTAAGGGAGACTTTCAGGGCTGCTTTGCACCCATCTGTCAATCACAGTTCAGATCTCACTGAAATATTTTTTTTTTTTGGTGCCAGAAGCCAGAGATTTCTGGAATTGCTCCTCCTTTCTGACAGTGGAGTACCCCAGATTTGCAGTAAGCGAGGAAGCAAATGGATATTTTTATTACAGTATTTTAATTTTTTGATTAATTAAAAATGATATGGACAAACAAGTTTAGCTGTGATATGCCTGTGCTGACAAGCCTACATAGGAAAGACATCAAGAATGCATGTACCTAGAAGATAACTTTTCTAAGCCCAGATTTATCAACAGCGAGCCAGAAGGCAGAAACAATGTGAAAATGTCATTTCCCAGTGGAACCAGTACCTAATTGACGCTTGTAGTCTGCAATGCCTGTTTCTCATTTAACAGCTTTTGCAGCAGAGGTACTTAAACTTTACTCCACGTTTTCTTGTTTAGTCTCAATTTCTTACTTGACACATAGCAGAATTCTAGGGGGAAATAAAGCTACAACCTAGCTGCTTGTAAGTTGATGAAACCTTTCTGGGAGAATCAGTGTAGAAGAGAATTTGATATGATAGAGTGCAGCTGGCTCTATGCAAGGTTTACCAAGTGCCATCTTAAAACATTTTATTTTATTTTATTTTTTTTTTTTTCCCAGAGATGGTGTGTGCAGAAGGCAGATGAGCTTTTGTGCTTCAGTGTACGGGACTGTTTGGTCAACTGAGTCTTTCCCTTCAGCTGAGTGCCTACTTTGCGTGAGGGGCTCACCAGACTGAACTGCCCGTGCTGAGAGGGTCTGTGTCAAAGCCTAAAGATCCCCGGGCATATATCCCAGTCCTGCTGGTGGGTGATGCTGGCCACTGAGAGTTCCTCAGCCCTGCTTCTGAGGGTAAAGGCAACCTCTTTCTTACAGTAGGCACTTGAAAGACTGAGTGCACAGATGTGTGCCTAATAAAGCCAAGACAGGAAATTAACACACTTCCTCTATTTTTTCAGTGAGTGCTTTAAACACACAGGTACTAAGGACCACCAAGATGAGGGAGTTGATGCATTTTGAATTAAAGGAAAGAGAGGCTTTCTCTTGGCTTTTGAAGAAAGTAGTTAAAGGAAATGGTTATGGGGATAAGAAATGGACTAGATTCCTCAAAGGCAAATATATTCCTCTAGCTTTAATTTCTGGAAAGGATGAGATTTCAAGTTTGTCCTCAGAATTCCCTGCTAGCTCGGAGAGATGCCTCCCTGCTCAGCTGGCTGCCTTCAGGCAGCTCCCAGCTTGTTAGCTGGCTTCTGTGGTTCAATTCTGAGACTATGGCAGTCAGGGGAGCAGCCTGGAGGCAACTATTTGGGAATAATTACATGCAGACATCTGTCGTGAGACGAAACTCACTCCCCTTGGACCTGGGAGGACATTGCTGGTCAGAGCAGGTTCCTTTGTGAAAGGCACTTGCCAGGTAGTTGTGATTTTTTCCTAGGGTATGTAGAGTGTTCCTGGGATATCTCATGTTTAGTTCTCCTTGTATGTAGCATCCACATCCTGGTTAGCTGACTCAGGGCTTCCCCGGTGAAGTTGCATTGCCCAGGGGACAGGGAGGCACCTCAGAAGCAGTCAGATGCGAAGTGGAAAGGGCCCGACCAAAGTGGCTGCTGCTGCCTTCTGCTCTCAGAGGCAGGGTGGGACACTGGGTGTCACACAGTGGGTCTGAATTCCTGGCACTCGGTGGTTGTTGGAGATGGAGGTGCAGCTTACTGACTTGCCCTCTTTTACACAGCACCACTAAATAGTGAATCAAACCCATTTTTTCATATGTATTTATCAGCTGGTAATTCCTGTATTGATTTCTTCGAATGTGAGTGAAATGGACTATGATCCTTGTCAAAACTCAGAGTGTTTATCTCATGTGGATAGAAATATCGGTGCCTCCCCATTTCACTGTGTTGTGGAGCTGACTGCAGTATTTATTTATTTTTTCCTCCTTTTTTAAAGCTGTGCTTGCTACTACTGCAGAAAGGGCACAAAGCAGAGATATAACTGCAAAGCACAGGGAACTATGCAGAGTTTTAAGAAAAGGAAAGATGAAGAAGCACAGCATTCTGAACTCCAGTGGTATAGAGAAAAAAAAAAAAAAAAAGATTTTTTCAGTTAGGGCATCCAAAATTTCTTCCACCTTGCTGAGCAAACCCATTCCCTAAAACGTGGTCAGCTTTACCTTTCTTCTCCTAGGCAGTCTAGGATTTAGGATGATAGACATTTAATGATCACTGTTTCTCCTCTTTTCTCCTTCCTCCCCCCCTATCACTGTACTACTTTCAGCCGTTGGCCAAATGTGCTATGCAGGGCTCATCCAGCTCTTATGCTGCCTTTAAGTACTCTGCTGGCTCATATATTGAGCTGTTTTTCAAGTGAGCTATGTTTCTCTTTGTCTTTCAACCATTTTTTTTGTCCCAAGACAATAAGGTCAATGCTAGATTTTTGTTTGTTTGTTTATTGATTCAGAGAGTGAGGGGTCAGGTGCTCACCTAAAATGCCAAGTTATTTGCAGGTCTGTTCATGTGACTATGCGCTTCTGAAGTTGACACGTTGTAGAAGACTTTAAAGAACAGATTTTCCTAATAATGTTCAGATATAGTTGGGGCATGGCTTGTTTAGATGAAAAGCAAATCAAACTAGAAAAGAATCCCCATACCTGTCTTCTCCAGTCAAGCAATTTTTTATGTGATAGATTTCTTTTTTTCTGTTTATCAAATTATCTTTAATCTTCGGATTCCTTTCACTGAAAGCTATCTTCTCTTGTTTGAAGGTGCTTGATCACATTTAAATTGGATGGCAGTGACAGCTCCTGTGCAAAGTACTCCTGTCATACCATTGTGTGTTTTCTTTGAGGCTTATTTAATTTAAGGGGCTGGTGAGCAGAACAGTTTTGGGACTGCCTCCTGCACCACGTTTGTCTGGAAAATGCTTGAGTTTTTGTTGTGAACACTCCTGGAAGCTTCTAGCTACATAGAGGATGAAGGGGTCTTCATCTAAATCCAGTCTAAATCCATTCAGAGGCCTCACCTTTTTCTGTTGCTTCCCCCCCCGTTTCAACTTCTCTCAGCTCTTGATGCTGGCCCTCCATCTGGCTTAAAACTAATCGGTTTCTCCAAAATATTTTAATGTGGGTTTTAGATTATGTTGTCTGACCTGATTTTTTGAATTGATTTGGATACTCCTTTTTAAGGATAGAGATAAAATGCTGAAGTGGTGCGTGCAGCAGAGGCACCCAATGGGGAGATGCATGAACCACCACCTCTGACTTTGGTAGCACTCAGCGAGTTTAAGCAGAAAGGCATAACATGCAGAATCATCGCCTGCCATTTCACTCAGTGTCTGTCAGTGTTTGGCTCAGCTGACTCACGTTCCACGCATTTTCAAAAGTGCCAGTGCTTCTTTCTCCTTTGGTAAAGGAAGAAAAGATCGGCATCCCCACCTTGTGTCTGGGAACACCCCCAGTTCTTTTGAAATCAAAGCTACACTTAGGAAGACTGCCTGTACCAGTAGCCCAGCATCAGGTAGACCTTTTAGAAAATGTATTTTCTGTGTATTTAAAAGGATCGTACAATTCACTTTCCTTTTATCGGCTCTTTTTTGTTTGTTTGTTTGTTTGTTTGTTTTTGTTTCTCTTGTAGAGTTGTAGCTTGTTATGATCCATATGTCTTACAGTTAGTTACCGACTTCGTTATCTCCCTTCACAGTTTCCTTTTTTCTCATTTCCTTTTTTCTCCTTTCAGACATGGACTCTTGATTTTGCATGAAATCTGGTCTGTAGGTGGCCACAATTGAAGCTGTTAAGAATTTATTTTAAAAACAAGAAGATCCTTCCTGCTGCGAAGACAATCTGTTAAAATAATATACACAATTGAATATGACCTAGACTCCTTTTAGACTGACAGAATTTCCAAAAGGAAGGGAAACTGGCTTCTCTTTTCCTGAAACAAGGGAGTCTTCCGAGTTTAGCTACTCTCTATAGTATGAAATGTCTTAACTTCATCTCAGACAAATTTAAGGAGACATTTCTTATACTTTATTTTGACAACCATTGAGGGAAAGGGCTTGAGGCTAAATCTAAGTCCTGTATCTTGTGTATTTTGGAACTAAAAGCTCACTGGATTCACTTGAGGGAACGTATCCATGTGTAAGTAACTTTAGGCACTAAAAAATGAACTGATTGGCTTACATTTGGTTTGCCTGAGACTATAAGAGGGAGTATTTTTCTTACAAGCAAATGTGGTATCCTAAGCTGCCACACAACTCTTAGAAATACCAAGGCCTTAAAAAAGTACCATTGAAGAAGTCATTGGAAAAAAAAAAAAAAAGAAATAATGTTGAAATTTAAAACACTCTTCCCATTATTCAGTACAGATGTGACTGGAAACGCGACTTATTTGTTGATGGAAATAAATACTGCTTTTCCAAACCGGAGAAATATTTAATACTTGTTTAAATTATTATTATTCCAGAATAAGGCATAGGTGAGGTCTTCCATGAAATGATTGTTCCCATTCCCAGTGTTTTTTCTGGACAGTATCTGAAAATGTGTCTCTACATGTGAAGAGATACAACAGTTGCTGACACTGCTAGCAGCAGCGCCTGACTGTGCCTCAGGACCAGGTAGCTTGCCCTGCACACACTCATAATTGTGGGCCCTGCAGGGATCTTCCAAAGTTACGTTCAGCCTTTGTACTGAGGCAGGAGTTGAGCAAGGTGAGATTCCTCACCAGAGGAAGTCATCAGTGAACAGTAAGCGGAGCTGGCATGCGTGCTCACACCCAGGCACTGAGGGGTGCTCTGGCTGGAGAATACACACGTACTTGGTGGGGTTCCTCTCCCCAGACTTTTGGCATCCGCAGTGTCTGCATCTGAGTTAGATGTCCAAGAGGCTGTTACAGTCCGTGGGTATCTGTTGGGACTGATTGTGCCTAACATCTACTAAACACAATGCAATCTGAAGATGGAAATTTTTTGATCATGTTTATTAGGACAGGTAGTATTCATATTTAAGGACAAAACAACTGCTGGAATTTCCTGGCCTAGATTCATCACTGTATTTCAGTAGGTGCAGTGACTTGGAGCTGAGGCAGCATCAACCAAGCCAAGACTGATCAATCTGTGTCTCTGGCTTTCTCAGTGCAAGTCTGAATGTTGATGGATTTATCAGGTTGTCTGTCATAAATTTCTACTTGGATTGTTGTGATAGGAAAATATTTTTCCCCTAACACAACGATTTTGACTTGAACACAAAGTGGATCTCTCAGTTTTTGAAGCAGCCAATCGAGCTACTCCTTATCCCAAATATGTCCTGTGTTATGTTCTATGTTTTTTCAGATGTCCTGAGTTAAAGCTGCTGGAAAAATGAATCCAAGAGTGCTCACGTTGTGTATGGTTTGTGTGTGATTTGACAGGTTGTAATTTACTAATTATCAAATGCTATTTAAATGTGGCAAAACCACAATTTCAAGTGAGTATGCATGGTAAAATAAACAAGCTAATTGAAAACATGCAAATTAAAATTCTTATGAAACCCCATCTACTGATGAAAGCTATTCCTTCATTCAAGTCATCTCTTAGTTTGTATAAATACAGTGCCATTTCTTGAAGGTGGTCACAAAGGTGCTGCTTGTCACAGCTTGGACTCCTGCGTGGATCAGGGTTTTCTGGACCTTAGAGTTGATGCAAAATGCATTGTGTAATACAGGCGTAGCATCTAGGCTATCACAAATTAGCCTTTGCCTTTCAAGTATTTTCAGCAGTACTTTCAGTCATTTTCATGCATCAAACTCTTGGAGAATATCAATAACACATGCTTATGTTCTGCTTACTCAGATTATTAAATGCAGTGTTCAAGTTAATTAGCAAAATGTCATGGATTTACTGCTTTCTGTCATCTGGGGAGAAGCATCAAGTATCAAAGAATGTATCAACCTTTATTATTATGTCCAAATGTGGTTACAGAGATACTGAGATGCACCGCAGAATTTTGATTTTGCTTTCTCAGTTGAGAATATTTCTTTTATTCCAATTTTTAACAAAAACAGTGAACATGCCATTGTGGTTCGTGTATTACATTTTGCAAATTATCTGTTATAAGAGTACTAAAAATACAAAACCATAATTTCAGGAGTAATTTTGGTCAAATGTCAAAGATACAAACCAAAATTGTCTTACAAAAATTATATAGTAGGACACTCAGTTTGGTATGAAATCTCGGTTAATATTCAAAGAGGTTCTGTTAGGCAAGATATGGCATAATATGTATATTTTCAGAAACGCTGAAACCTCATAATCATCAAGTTCAGGGAAAATTGCAACCCCTCAAAATATGAAATAGCAAGTCTTTTCCTTGGGAGCTGATGCTGCTAGCAAAATAATGGCTGGAGGTGCTGGGCCAACGAAGAGTGTGGTAGCTGACATTGTGTCTCAGCCAAACTCGGGAAAATACATGTATATACCTGCCTTTGTTAAGAAACAGATGAAACTCTCTCAATAGAGTTCCCTGCTTGCTCTCAGGGTTCACAGTTCATGTTATTCACCTTTGGGTGGGAAAAAAGAAGAAAAAGAAACATCTAGCAGCAGCAGGAAGAAGAAAGTATTTTTTTTTATTATTATTATTTTTTTCTCCTCAGAATTGTGGTAAAGAAGTTGTTAAGGGAGAGATATACTGCCTAAGAGTGTGGCTCATTTTTTCACCTCTGCAGTGATTTGAAAAGGATTGCCATTGCACCTTGAAGGCTTCCCAGGTTAAACATGGGACATTTTATTTCTAGAAAGGCCCAAGCTAATGTTGGTAAACAGAAATAGGACTTAAGTTTGATTAATAGATGTAATACTTACAAAGTTCAAATTCATTAACATTCATCTCCTGACACCATACATAGCACATGCCATCAAATGTATTCTGACTTTACAAACTGTACAATTTATTCATCTTCCACAGTTCTACAAATAGGGAGGTCTGCTCTTTTGTCTATTTTATTTTATTTTTCAAGGAAAAGGTTAGGAACTTGTGCTTAAAAATTCTTCCTGTTTTTAAACTGTAAGGCCAGATGTGCTTTTCAGAAGTTCATATGAGTCCCTGTAATAAAGGAAGAGCCAAAAGCAAGAATATCTGAAGCAGGCTGTGTTTAACACTGGGCACATTTCCTTTTTGCAAGTCCTAAGTTCTAATCCTGCACAACTGAAGCCTTGTGGAATCGATACATGGAGAAACTTTGCTCTTGCTCAAAGATTTTTTGGGGCAAAGTTGAGCATTTTTATCTTAGGGAAAGTGTTTGTTTGTTTTTGAGCAAAGCATTGTAATTTTCTTAGCAAAACTAATGTTTCTTTCCTACCCATGAAAGCTGCATTTTATTGTCAAGAAAGTATTCTCAGAGAAATGAGATCTTGGTTGATGTTGGAAGCTAATTATGAGTCGAACCTCTGTGTTTGTTTTTTGGAATAGGTGGCTCCCTGCTAGTCTGATTCAGAAATTTTGTTTTATTCAGAGACTTGGTGTCAAACTGCAACTGCTTTTGTTGTTTCTATGTAGGCTTCATGTGACCTCGCTCACATATTCCTTCTTCGATAGTGGACTGAAAATCCAAAAGGACTGATACAGGGCAAACAAATGAGAGGCTTTCCCAACAGTTCCCCACATTTTATTGATTCTTCCATTACCTCGAGCAAAAAGTAATTGTACTAAGAACTTCTATGAAGCCTGGATGTTATTTTCATCCACTATTGTGTCCCCCTGGGGATTAGTCAGAGTAGCTCTGCAGTTCCCCTTCTGCAAAAGTGAACTACTCTGAAGAAGAGAGGCACATATAATGAATTTCTGTGAAAGAGTGGCAGGGTCTTTGCCCCTGAGACTGTTTGAGAGAAACCAATGAAAAGTATGTTCTCAGGACCTACTAATACTTCTAAGTGAAAATTAAGGGCGTCTAACTTCTGGTATTCCGGGATCCCAAGAGACTTATGGTGCTTCATGCAATATGATGGGAGAATAGATTCCTGAAATAAATTCATTCTTTCTCTTTTCTGACTCTGTCTTTGAAGCTTCAGCTTGATTTTTTTTTTTTTTTTTTTTTTTTGTACCTTGCCCTCTAGCTTTGCTCTTCTGTTTTCTTTTTCTTTCTGTTTTTGCTTGCTTAGCTGCCAGTGCCTGTGGCCCTGGTTGAAAGAGCAGATGCTCTTGTGCCTCTTGCAGGACCCCACCAAGATCTTGTAATCTGGACTGCATGGCTTTTTATGACCTCCAGCAGAAGCCTATTTTAGGATAGGCAGTGAATGAAGCATAATGTCAAGACACCACCATCGGAAATTAGCCTGAAGCTGTGTAACGAGGCCTGCTGAGAATGGTCTTTGGGGTTAGAAAAATGCCTGCTGCCTGCAGAATCACAGAACACACGTATTTGAAATTTCCAGCTCTTCTGATGGCATCAGTCTTTCCATCAATGTGACAAAGGTACTTCAATGTATTCATCTTGTATGTAATTTACATAAATAATGTCAGCAAGTGGCATGAGTAGGAACTCACCTTGCAGACTTCAGGCTTTGGGGCTCTCTTGATTTGCAGAAGTATTTCTGATTCAGGCCACCAGTGAACAAATTTCTAAACATGATTTTCTGTCCTGGGTTTTGTGATCCTTAAAAGGATCATGATCTGGGAAGTTAAATTTCCAGTCATTTTCCAGTCCTGGCCTTTGTTGTCAACAGGATTAACCTTCCTGCATATGAATTCGGATGTCCTCAGAAGGTGGGAGAGCGTTTGGCACAAGCTTGCACTAATTGGCAGAGTTGTGTGGAGGATGCTCTATTCTGTTCAGTGTTTGGTCTCAAAACCTGACAGATCTGTGGTTCTTTCTGAAACACACATAGAGCAGGAGTGACTTGCAGATCTCTTAGCAGCAGAGCATTTTAGGCCATGAGGACTCGTGGAATTCAGTGTGGACTGCTATGCCTCACCTGAAGGTCTGTCACACAGTGTATGTATTTCTGCTTCGAGCAGTAAATTCTGTATCCCCAATTCCACAACTATTCTCCAGCAGGTTGGGAATACTTTAACGCTTCTATTGCACTTGTAGGTATGTCTGCTTCACTTTGATTAGTCAAGTTCTTTCAGTCAAAGATCAGTCTCAGACTGTTTTCTTGAGATGCCTCTAAGTGATCTGGAGCTGCAAGAAGCTATACTGTTACTCATTAAATGACACCAGTCCTTTTGTCTGTGATTGCTGTGAAGGTGATGGTGTATCACCTGCATAGAGCAGGTGTGACTTGCAGATCCCTGTTCCTTGTTCTTATTTTTATATAGGTGCTAGAAAGAGAAACGGAAACTTTCTGAATATTCTTAATCCCTACAGGAACAGCATTTTGTATCTGGAAAGAGATTCTTACCAGGTACTACTTAGAAAACATGCTGTAAAGGCTCTTTCTCAAGGAGGAGTATTTGTTGTGTAAGTAGCTTCCAGCACCAAATCAATCACCAGCTGGGATGCACTGTCATAATGACAAAGGAGTGGCTTTTACCAGCAAAATATCATGAAGGACAGACATAAGGATGCTATAAAGGCAGACTAACAGCCTTGATTCCTGTAGATATATTTCATTGCAGTGCCAGTATGATTCTGTACATCTATTATTTCCCCTCATTTACCTTTCTCCCAAGGACAATTATTATATGGCTTTTATTAATTCGAAAGAAACAGAAAGAAGCATGCTCAGAGCTTTCTGTCCATAAACAGAGACACACAAATTGTTCCTCATTGATCCAGGCTTAATTTGTCCTTTCTGGTCATGCAAAGGAGCCCAGGTGCTTGTGTCATTTCTCTCTACTGAAGTCGGGGTGTTATGACTCTGGTGGGTAGATGTTTGAGCTCCTCAGCACTCACATAATTTCTCACTATGGAAGCCTGAGTCGTCTTGATCTTTTTCCAAAACGTTGCTGCTAGAGTCAGTAGCAGGACAGGGGTGTACCTGTTAGGACTGAGAACAGTCCTCAAGGAGTTGGGAGGCAGGGGATAAGAGCTGGAGTGACTTACAGCCCCTGCAAACCTCCCCACTAATGGGGAGATCACGTAGCTTGAGGAAGGATCCTGGGGAGGCATCTTTCTTCTGGATAGCTGCTTTGTGCAGAAATACACTAGAGATTAGATCAGAGTGTAGCACATCTAGTACCATGGGTTAGCTCATGCTGTATTTCTAAGGTGGGTCAGTAAGAGTGTGACAGCCCTTGTCAATGAGAAACTGATGGAAGGACAAAAATCTTTCTTAGATGTAGTGCTGGCCTGGAACTTCTTAGGAGAACTTTTAATTGGGAAATACTAAATTTTACTTCTGGCTGTTTTGTTTCTCTTTGTTTTTGTTTTTTGAACTTGTAACTTTTTGAAGAGACCTTATATTTTGGACAGTTTGTTGTTTTTCCACTTTTCTAATAACATTTTATAGATATAATACTTTTTATATTTTCTAAATAAAACTTTTTTTTTCAGATATGTAATTTATCTTCATTTTGAGAAGCCAGACAATCATAGTTAAAAAAAAAGCAAAGGCAAAGGTTGTCAAAAATAGGAAAGAAAACAAACAAACAAACAAACAAACAAAAAACCAACAAACAAACATAAGGAGTTCATAATACTTTGACCCGGAGACCTAATTTCTTATCTTTGTATATTTAGTTCAAACTCTTTTTGAGATACTGATGTTTCAGCCTATTTCAGGATTGGACATCTTTTCGAAACTCCACTGTTTATGCAAGATGAAAAAAGATGAAAAACGTATTTTCCACCCGGATTTAATTGCCATAATATATTAAACCAGTCTGTGAATTGATTTGCTGCAGTTTGGCCAGAAGAAATCCCTACTGTATAGTAGAGAGCTCCACAAGATGTGTTTCTTGCTGATGAAAATGTCTCTCTGAATTTTCCTACATGCTGTTCAATCTAGTAACAGAGGAGGGGAGAACCCTTCCTTATGCCATGTAGAGGCACTAACAAAGTCTGAGCATCCCCTTATGGAGTAACGTTACTCGGAGAATTTACACACATCAGCTGTGGTTACTCATCTGCGCATGGATGGAGCAGAATGTAGAAATACTGCTTATGAGAACTGAATTACAGAAGTTAAAGATGAAAATGCGAACTATATTTGGAAGTAAATTGCATCCCAGAATCTGTTTGGCTTTTGTTGTTGTTGTTGTTGTGCAAAGTGAAATTTATGACTTTTATTAAATAGTTTATTTGAATTAGCAAACTGCGATACAATGGTTAATCTTGCAGCAGAGAAATGAGGAATAATGATTGAGCTACATGGAATAAATTATCTGTCAGAGGAGTTGCTCTTCTACCAGCAGGTTTCTGTAGCATTATCACATCCTTATTATCTAGGTTATACTTCTCACAGCTGCAAACACTACAAGATAGAATGATAAAGATCCTTAAGCTGTGTTTTAGGCTTGGAAAACAGTGGTGTTGTTCCAAAGAGGCTTTTGTTCTGCATGTGTACTGGACAAAATTATTGTACTTCATATAATTTTTTGAAGGATAATGTGTATATTTTTTCAGATAGATGGATAGAAAGTTATCAAAGGGAATTGGCACTGACTCAGAGGTAGACTGCATAATGAAGCCTGGGGGTTCATTTAATGACATAAATATTTTCAAGATGTTTCTTGCTGCTCCTCTGATCTTGTTGAATAACCTTGCATAATATTGGAGGGAAAGGTTATTTTGGTCTATCTCCACTCCTTTTTCTTATATAAGGTATGAACTGTGATACTGAAATGGTGGAAACTTAATGTTACATAGAGGAAAGGAGAAGAGAGTCCAGATTTCCTCTGCAAGTAGAGGCCCTGGAAAGTAGGAGTAAAAACAACTTCATAGTCCACATCTACTCACTTTTTTTTTTTTTTTTTTTAGCAAGGAGCAACAGCATGATCTGGCAGAGGGAATCTCACTGTTTCTTGAGAGAGTTTTGTATCAGCATCACTTACATGATCAAACCTTTCTTATCAAAGAGGAAACAGAACTATGCCTATTCTTTGACAGGATTAATGAATTGTATCTGCAGCTTGAAGTGAAATGTAGCCCATTGCCCTGGACACTCTGGGCAAATGCAAATGGTGCAATAGCTGATGGCCACAAAAAGCTACACAGTTCCCTCTCCCTTTCTCACGAGTTCATTTCTCTGTTATTTGCTGTTTTAACTCCTTTTAGGCTTGAGCTAAAAACTCCAACTCAAGTTTGTTTTTTTCTTTAACTTAGGACTGATGGGTCATGCTTCATCACGTATCCTGACCATGATAGTTCCTCTGAGACGTTATTGAATTATAAGGTCTGAGAAGTCCTGAGCACCAGCAGATCCTTGAGAAGAGCGTCAAGACACAAAGGGATGTGTTCTTCACTGTAACCCTTTTTTCTTCCCTTTTCACACTTTTTCACCTGTAATTGCCAGTAAAAAAGCCATTAATACACATTGCTTTGCAGCATATCTGGAAAGATTTTATACAAAACACAGCTCCAGTCTTGAAATCAGAAACAGGTGATTGACTGTGAGGAGATACATACATATATATATATATATAAAAAATATATATATATATATATATATATATATATATATATATATTTTTTTTAATTTTAGTGGCACTCTGCCAGGCTGTTGGGGTCCCTTGTCACAAGTCAGACTACCATTGGTCAGCTAGTGAACATGGTACATTTAGATTTGTGTTGGCTAGATTTTTTTGGGAATGTTTCCAAAGAAAAATTATATCAAGCTGTTGAGAAAAGTAGGCATTTAGGCTATTCCACTCTGAAAACTCTAAAGTATTATTGCTACAACTAGGGATTGTCAGCCTTGTTGAGGCTACCAAACCGGCACAAATTAAATTCACTGCTCTTTTGTGCCTCTTTTTCTTTTGTGTAGGAAGTCATGTGAAGCAGTGGAAAGATGTTCTCCCCTTTCTCTTGGGGAATTCTTTAGAGGAGGGGAAGGAAGGGGGTTGCTGCAAAAAGAAAAATGCAGTCCAGAATTGCCTGGTTACTTTGACTTTAGAATACTGGTGCTGCAGACACTGCCAGGGCTGAGCTAAGCTGTGACTTGACTTGATTTGCCTGGAAATCTGCCAGTGGCAAGACCACCTCCCGAGCTGAAGTTTCAGGAAAGTGGGGAGAAAGGTTTCCAGAGAAAAGTGAAATGAGATTAAATTGAAGAACAAATCAAGGTGAAAGAACTCTCTTCTTTGTCTTCCAGTTCCTTATTGTTCCTATGACTGGGGACAGGACAGCTCTTCATTATGGCTTTTATGCTTTCCCTCATTGCTCCCCTCCTTTCCCCGTTCACAGCTTCCTTCTCCAAAGGGCTTGTTGCAGCAGCATAGCAAGGCGTTCCTATAAATCTCACACCTGCCATTCATCTGGGCTCTGCTGGTCTCAGAAATTGCTGTGATTTAGATACCTTATCAGAAGGTGTCCAGGTGGCTGGGATGCCATTCTGCCGAGCTGTGCTGCCTTCCCCCATTGCCACCCCCCACTGCCCTCCCCCTGCCAAGCCCTGAAATTTGCAGGCTGCACTGGGACAGCACTCAGCACTTGGCAGAGAAAGGCTCCAGGGGAAGGCCTTTCATCTACAACAGGGAAATTAAACATGGCCTAGGGCACCCTGGTTGTCTAAACAGTGCATCGCCCTGCTGCTCTCTGCAGGCTTTGCAATCCCCGAGTGCATTTCTGAGGCTGATGGTGCCCTGTGTTGCTGCATGCAAGCCCAGCAAAAGACCTGTGGTGTCTTAGGGAAGAATGTGTATGATTTGTACCACAGAATTAAAAAAAATAAAAATAAAATAAAATCCCATGACTGTATAAATTTAAAAAACCCAGCTGCATCTTTCTTTGAATTTAGTCTTGGGAGATACAACACTGCCATACCATTATGGGTCATTTTACCTTGGGTCCAAAGAACCTCTATTTTTTGCAAATGAGGGAATTCAGAAGTGTTAAGTAGACTGGATTAGAGCATAAGCAGGTCCAAATCAGCCCAACCTCATTGATCAGACTGATCGTAAAGGTTTTTGACAAGTATACAATACAACCAGTTCCTTTGAAACAAGTATTGTTTTTTCTTCTCCAAATAGTGACATCCTATCAGAACGGGAAGAGGGGTAAATCAGGCTGCAGTGAGGTGTTGTGCAAGTGGCAGCTGAGCTAGGTCTCCCTAGTCTGAGATGGCAACGGATACCTCACCCCCAGAGCTACTGGCCCACTGCCTGCTGCTGCTGCTGCCCAAAATGATGCTGTTCATTTTAAGAGGGTTAGGGTAAAAAGCAAGTACCAGTAGACAGATAAATAGGTAGACAGTTCTGATGGCCTATACAGACTGACGCTGGGCTGGGGAAAAAGCTGACGTGTGGTTATGTCACTGGTCAGGAGGCAGCAACGAGGTTTGGTGGAAAGGGGAGAATGCAGTGCTGTGTAGCTCAGGCATCTCTGGATGTACTCAGGAGAGCATATCCACCCATCCCTGAGAGAGCAGTTGAACAGATCATAAAGCCAAACCTCTTGTCTGACACATCAAAAACCTGCATGTAAATCTTAGTGTATTGAAAGGAGCTAGTCTCACAATATAAAGTACTCCTTATTGCCTACACACCTTTGTTGGGTGCTTGAGAGATACGCATCTTCTGTTTGGGTCTGAGAAAGGAGTAGGAAACAATGGAAACAATGCAATGCTTTCCTGTAGCAGCATGAGATTATGTCGTGCTGGAGAACAGATGATACAAAGTTGATAAGCAGGTTGCTCTTTATCTCATTCAGAAGTTACAAGGGCAGGTAAACTTTTCAGGGATTTTTTTTCTAAAACCCAGAAAATGCCACTAATCTAATAAGAACTTGCATAAAGTGAATGTAGAAAGAGGTCTGCCAAACAAAGGTAAACTCAAGACACTACGCAGGAGCTTATATTTGGATTGAATTTGTAGTAATTCAACACCAAAGATTAAAGGTCAAACTCTCTGCTGGGAAAATTGGTTCTAAAATGCAATATTAAGTCCAGCAGACTCATCTGAAAGATGTAAATTTGTTCAGCTTCAGTACTGGGAATGGAGGGAGGAATTTTTCACAACGTGAACACTGTTGTTGTAAGTATCTAAAACTCGCTCAGTGTGTATAAAATTCCTTTAGCTAATGATTTACAAACTTTAAAACAAGGCCACAAGCAGCAATAGTGAAATTCATTGCAAGGAGAGACATGCTAGGAGAAAAGACTGTGCAACTTTCTTGTGAAAGATACAATTGCATAGTTGATAATGACCACACATGATGAGATTATTTGAAGCATGCTACCTTGTGCTGAGACTTGCCTTAGAAACTGACCTGATGACTTGAAACTTGAATCAAAGCAAGCTGAAATGTTGATATGTTCTTTATTCTTTGGTGGACTGCTCTGTAGAATGAGATTATAAAGTACACACAAATTGTGTTGAAAGGTTTTACCTTCCCTGAAACTTCTTAAACAAATGCCCTGGGACTCTTCACCTGTCAAAGGGTTCAAGCAAGTGTACCTCTCCAGTTAAAGAACCTAAAAGTATTTATTTTTCTTCCACCTTTAGCTCTTGCATTGTTCATACATTTCATGCTGAAAGGAGATGTTATAATACTTGTTGAAAAAAAAAGAAAAGAGAGAGAGAGAGAAAGCCAGAAACTAAGCAGGAATGTTTTCATACCCATTGTTGTATCTGGGATGTGCTTAGACAGTTTGGCCACAA
This sequence comes from Aythya marila, assembly GCF_965140915.1. NCBI lineage: Eukaryota > Metazoa > Chordata > Aves > Anseriformes > Anatidae > Aythya > Aythya marila. Next base: position 36,714,332 of record NC_139048.1, read on the forward strand.
TTAAGTGTCCCACCACGAGGTTGAAACAGTGCTGAGTAGAAACTCAGCTGTGTGCTGTGCTCCTCTTGCTTGTCATGATGCTGTTAAAGGAACACAGACCTCTTCTAACCTCCAGAATGCCTTGAATATGTGAGCTGGTACTGTCAGCTATTTTTACTATTTGTTATTATCATTTTTCCATTTCATTTACTCCATTGTTCCTTGGGATTCCCTTTATCATACCATAAAAGCTGTAAGTACTAGGTAGCTTTATTAACAATTTCACCCTGGCTTTCCCAGTAGTTAGATATTTACTTGAAGATGAGCACATATTGAAAGCTCCCTAATATGTACGGCATGCTTACCTATTCCTGTCAGAAACACAAAAGCTGTCAGGTAAAAGCAAGCTGGGATTCTTTCTGGAAGGTAAGAGATCTATCCTATTGAAGCTCCAGGTCATATTTTTGAGATTCTAGCTTCTACAAAATTCTAGTTTTCTCCTTGTGCAGTGAAGGAATTCAGGTGCTTGTATAAGACCAAATGACTTGCAGCCTCCACTTCTCTTCCCTTGCTTACACCACATTCGAGCAGGCCATCGAGTGCTTGACTGTTGCATACTACAAGTGATGCAAACATGCAGGAGAAAATGTACCTCTCATAAATACCCCTGATTTCTGCAACTAGAACTTAAGGGCACGATTTTGAAGGCTAGATGGGACAGAAGAGAAACAGAAAACCAGACAGACATTAAGAACATCTGTTTGGATGGCTTATACTACGCAGCTGCAGAATACTTGTGACCAGTGAAAAAAGCTACTGCTGCAGAGGGTCAGAGCTATAGACGCTCTCTCCAGTGTTGGAAGCGCTGTCAACTGTGTGGAAAATAAGCTATACTGATTTCCTGGTAACAAAGGTGTATAAATAATGATCCACATAGGCTTTTCTGTGCATTTCTCTCACATCACTGCACATAAATATGACTCTGTACTGACTGTATGTCATTTAGCTGTTCTCAGATTCTGCTATATTCAGAAATAATCCACAGAGAGAGGTGAAAATAGCCATAAGAGTCCTAAGTATGCACATTTACACAGAATCCTCTTGCATGCAGGCATATGTAAAGTCACATTTCCAGGGATTCACACACGGCACGGTGAAATACAGTAATGACATATGCAGCCTGCCTTGAATAAAAGAGTTGTTCCAATCTCATCTTTTAAAAGGTTAATTACAAAACCTATTTGAACATATCAGATTCTGTTTCCAAGACAGAAAATGTTCCATGTTCTTGGACGTGGAACTTGGTGGGTGACATACATTTGTGAGTTTTTAACTGGTGTTTGTTATGTAAATGACAGGCTTTAGAGATGCAAAGATATGGAAATGATTTTAATTTGTGAATAGACAAGTGAAGATAGGGACATACGCTGGTTTTCATGTGGCTGTGAGAATCTTCAAACTGCTGTTCATCTAACTGCTGGGCAAGGCTGCAGGCTCGCCAGGCAACCACCATTTTACTAACTGGTGGTTTGCAATTGTCTGAAGTTCTCTGCAAGTGTTTTGTGATAGAGCCAAAATACAGGAGTGGGGGGGTAAGGGGAAAAGTGGTGGAAACTCATATTAGAAACAGCATTTTAAAAACGACATAGAAGTCTTCACACTCATCTCCATACTGTTATACTTTTATTTATTATTTATTTTTATTAAAAGAAAGCATAGGAGAAACACAAAAATAACCCATCTCCAAAATCCTGCTTGTTTTCTGCCATGCATGTTTCATCATACATTTCAGCTTCCTCATTTGTCATGCTGAGGAAGAAGTGAAGCAGAGTGACCAGGACAGATGAGATACGGACCCAAATACCCAAGGTACATGATGGATGAGTCAGGTATTCTGCATAGAATGGCAAGGTCATCTTCAGCTTTGAGGGTCTTGGCACAGAGATGAGTATAGTAGCAAAAGCTGGAAAAATTATTGAGTTATTTAGCAGTTTTGCCTGCAGTTACTGTTAGGAACCTAATGTCAGTTGGGTTTTGATTGTTTGTCTAGCAATCATGGTTTGAACAGGAACTTTCCTTGTACACCTTTCCTATTTTTATAGCACAGAAACGTGCGATTTCCTCAACTTTTCTAATGATGCATGCACTCATATGGCCATAAATGTCCATGTAAACACACTTGACCAATGCATCAGATATTTTGACACATTTAGCTCAAATTCTGAGCCTACACACAACTCTTCAAAGGCAGCTTAGTTGCGCAGTGGAAATGAGGCTTTTCTGTGCTGGCTCTCAGTCATGCCAGATCGCATTGTGACTGAGATGTTGGTAAAAATGAGTTTACTGTTTGAATGAGTCTCAGAAAGAGCAAAAAACATCATGTGATGTTATTGCATGTATCCTAAATGCCAGGTTACATGTAAGTTCTGGTCAAAAAGTGTCCATGTCGTTCTGACTGAAGTGTCTTTGGTTTGTTCCAGAAAATGTACATGACCAGTTCTGCATCCTTTCTAGTGATTCAACGTTAACATAGAAGTCCTCATTCACAAACCAAAAGCATTCAGTCAAATTCTCTGCAGTCTGCTAAAAATGCAATATCCCAAAGGGCTGGAATGAGTGCTACAGAGGCAGAGCATGAAAATGTCATTTGCCGTGTCTCCAACATCCTGCACCTGTGGCCTCAGGATCCACCTATGAAACAAGCATTCATTTTCCAGATGTTCAGTCTCAACTGGCTGCTAGGGACATTGCCTTTAAGCAATTAGCTGGGTTGTTTAGAAAATCAAGGTTTAATGTGTTCCCAGAAGCTTGTTTACTGTCCTCCAGGATATTTGTACAATACTACTATGCAAAGGGAACAAAAAAGTACCTCTATTTGCCTTTTTTTTTTTTTTTTAATGTTTTCTTCCTATTGGATTTCTTGATAACTTTCTGTTCTTTCCTTTTTGGAAGGTCATCATTATATAATCTACCTCTGTTAACTTTGATTCTGAAATATAACATCTTGAAAGCAAAAATTAAAGGATCTTTCTTGCATTTCTCATTATGCTCCAGTATGCTTTAAAGATGAGAGATAAATTTTGAACTTGATGTGTGCATATTTACAAGTTTCTGCCAGCAAGACAGCCTTTTGAAAGTGGGTGAACAGGATCTGTAAGAACACTGACAGAACTTAAAACATTAAAATACATACCCTTATTTTTCTGCTATGAATCTAAGTAAAGAACTTGTATCTCGACTTGGTCAGGGTTATTCAGCATTGGTACCAGCCCTTGTGCAAAGTTGCTCTGACAGCTGTCCTGAAAGCTTAAAAGCTCCCAGAACTGTCCTTTTGCTTCATGCATGTTGCATCTGCATAAATTGTAAGGATCTATGTTTAGCCACAACTGTAGCCGCATAAATGTTAAGAAGGGCTGATTGTAGTTACAGCTCCAGCACAAGCCTTTGGACTATGCTGGATCCATGGGTTTTGCCAGTCCAACCCCAGAAGTGCAATCCTTGGTTGCTGCTCTGGAATTCTTTTGTAGGATTCATTTCCTCTCTGTCCTTATCCCATTTATCTTTCAGTCCTTTTCTCTGTGTTTATTCAGTTCTTTTCTTCTTCCTCTTTGCCATTTTTGCCCAGATGACTGAGTATTAAATTTTTCATGGACTAAACACATCTTCAACGCTCACTTCACAGGTTTTTATCTTTTTTAATATAATCTTTATAATTTTTCCATGTTCCTTTAAAATCTTCACTTAAACTCTCTCCTGTATCACCCCCCTCTTCTCAAGTATCTGTTGAAATGAAGTCTTGTGACTTCCTGGCATAGCAAATCAACATGTTTCCTTTTTTGATCTGAGGCTTGCACCCAAAAAGACTTCTCCAGCTTGTCCTGTTGAGTCTGGAATGCCCCTTCAGAGACACAGAACAATGCAATTTATTTGCTTATCAGTGAAGGATTTGTAGAGGTCTTTACAGAGGAATCTGGGATTGTTTTGTTTTGTATGTATATTACCAGAGAGGGAACAGCTCCAACTGTACAGAGTTGACCTTCTTATTCCCTTAGTCTGGCATAATGATAGCAAGCACACCTCATCCGGATCTGTCACCCCTTCCCTAGCTTTATTTGTCCTTCCAGTAGTGGCTAGCAATCAATATCCTTTCAATACGTATGGTGTTCGTTTGAAGTTTAAATGCTAATGGTGCAATTTGGCAAGGTGAGCTGCCAAATTTACAGTTATATTTACAATATAACTGTAAATTGGAAATGGTTTAAGCTGTCAAATCTGTTTTTTTTGCCACTAGATTTTCTCATGACTCGTTTCTCTTTCTAATTGGATTTTAGCATGTACTTTGTATTTCAAAACTTGAAATGATGAAGAATTAGATAGCACAGAGCTTTAGGAACAGGCGGCCTCCCAAGCTGTGTTTAATCTTTAACAGGTGAGCAAATGAGCAAGGGAAGAGTCACAAAAGTACTAAGTAACAAAGTGATGCTGCCTGAGAAATGCAGTGATTAATTGCAACAATAATAAGCAGAATGATTAAGTTGATTTGTTTAATTCCTGCTGCAGCATTGGAATAGCGCAGTTGAGCAGGATGCTGAGGATGACATTCACCCTTGCTTTTCTGCCTTTATCTGTCATCTGCTTTTGGGTTACTTTATCCTCTGCCGAATTACCTGGTGGGTTAATTCAAGAGTCTTCCTACCAGAAAAAGAAGAGAACAGTAACTAGTTGACTCCTCTTTGGAACAACAGCAGGAGGTGTGCAAGTCCATGTGAGAAGTATCTTCTCATCCCTTCTTTGGAGCACTCAGGTGTGTTTGCTGACTGTAGGGGAAGTCTGGGTGATCATCTTAACATGTGGCAAATTTCCAACCTCTCCAGGGGCAGAGTCTGCAGCAGGAGCCTGGGCTGATTCTCAGCGATGGGTGGTATCTTGATATACCCTAGGAGACATCAGCCTTCACAGTCTTTATGTCTATTTTTTAATGCAATCATTATAATTGTGTAATAGTCATGAAAATCCAAAGTGGTTCTCATTTTTGCTCTGAGACATTAAAACACAAATCAAATTCATCATGGTAGCGTTTCATCCTGTGTTTTGAAAACAGTTTCCAAATGTCTTTTGTACTGTAAGACATTTTGCAAATGTCTTTTACAGTAATTGTTTCTACAGACATATTTGAGCTTAGGTTTTACCATTATTTTTCAGGTTTCAAAGTGAGTAATGTTATTTCAGTTTACTTTGACTTCAGAGCTGAGACTTTCAGATGGGTCTGTTCTACTACAAGATTATCGTACAGCAAAGTGCAAGGAGAACTGGCTCAGAAGTGCCAGTCTCAGGAGTTCCCTGTGGGTTGAAAACCCAAATATACAAGAGTCTATATGGAAAGAAAGGGATTTGAATATATATTTTGACAAGCTGCTTAATGCAATGAAGGAAGAGAGTTCTGTTCCATCAGCTTTTGTTGTTTTAGGATTAACGAAATCATAGTTTGGGGTGCTTCTCTACCTCTTGTGTTATAAAGGAGGGTTGTAAGTGAACTGAAATACTTTTCCTGCATCATAAGATGGCTTTGATGGCTCCAATATCTTCCTGAATGATGGCAGAGCCATAAAAGGGAGCAGAGCCTGAAGAAATCACTGGATTACCTCTTCTCTTCCATATCTTGAAATTATTTACATATTTGAAATGTTTTTGTGGGTCCTAGATTTAAAGATAATTAGAATCATTTCTGGCTCAAGAGAAGAGACAGATGGTGGCAGACAGTTTCATTGTCTGCTTAGTGGTGTGCTTTGTCACATGCCTACCAAATAATTGCATGGCTATAGCTGAATAAACATCTTAGATATTTAAATCCTTATTTATGATTCTGTCTCCAGTATCATTCCATAAAACCTGAATTGTATGAAAAGAGTTGAGAGTTAGTATGAATATGGTCAGATTGCATCATAAACAACATCTTCAAAACAAAATCTTCTGTGATGGGCACATTTTTCACTATTGTCCTGCTGTAATGACCTACTTTAGGAAAGTAAGTAGGTGTGGACTGAGTTCATTTCTGCAACCTTAGAACACTATGCCAGTGAGCATCCCTTCATTCTCTCCCCTTCTTTTATTCTAAAGATTAGAAACAAGATCTTAGATACAAATGTCATGCTACACAGTTCTCTGACATTTGAAAGTACAGCACTTAAAAGAGCAAGAGAGACACAGTGCTTAGTTGGGATAAAAAAATAAAATGTGTATTTAGCATCATCACTAACTGGGATTTGTTGGTGTATGTCTGATATTGTACATTTCTTCTGCAGTATTTCAATTCCTTCTTTGCTCTGTGACTCAGTTATCTTTAGGGAAGATGGAGGAAAATGTTTTTGTCCGTCAAAAAAGAGCTGGAAGAGCTCAGCTTAGTTGTAAAGAAAGCTATCACTGAGATAGGTGGTGTGCAGATAACGTCCTTTGTCATTATTTGATCATTTTCATATCTATCCTCTGTCCAGCATGCCCATCTTTGTATGAAAACCGTTTCAGTGAAGAATCCAGAAAAAGCACATTCAATAAAGGCAGAGGTTCATCAAATTGCAAACATCTTATATATGTGTATATTTATCCTCTGAATATCCTTGACTTATTTTTACAACAAGGAATATTTAGCACTTCAAGCTTCAATACGTAAAAAAATCCACACAGGTGCTGTATATTTTTAGACCAGATGGGCTTTTTAGACAAGAACATATTGGATACAGCAAAACAAATCTATATTTTTAAAGGTTCTTTTTTTTTTTTTTTCTTTTTTTTATTTTTTTTTCAATGTGTTTGTTCTAATGGATATATCAATGGAGAGTTGTTCTTCTGTCTCTGAAATAAGCCTAAGACAGACATCAGATGTGCTTATATCCCCACATTGCTCTGCTAGACAAGTCTACGCCAAGTCATTTGGATGGATTCATATTCCTGAGGTCCCAGCTTTCAGAGGACCAGGCCATACTCAGGCCTTTTCCTGTCAGATATAATATAACAGAAGAGCAGCTCTTCATGGTGGTGATTTGAATAATTCCAGTATCAGCTCCCCAGGAGCTGAAATGTGACTGCCAAGCAGCTATTAGTGGTAGCTCCTTTCCTGGGCTAGTCTCAAATCAGTGACCCAGAAGTGAAGTGTAGACTGCAGTATGTGATTGGAAGGAGCTGTGTGATTTAAAAGTGGAAGTTCCAGGCCATAGTATCCACAATTTGTGCTGTCATAATTCCTAGATGAAGTATCATCATTGTATAATATGGACAGCATGAGAACTGTCATCTTCCATTTTGGAAGGTGGGTTTCTGAGTGGATCAGTCACTCGTGGGAACTCGGGAGTTCTCAGGAATCCCCCAGTTTTCCTCTGCATTTACAACATTCCCTCCCTTCTTCCCAGCTTAAAAGACTTTATCTAGATAATCTTCTTAGGGTTTTTTTCCAACCTGAATAATTTTATGGTTCTATTATTATAGGAAGGAGAAATTTGTTGTATTCCCAGGAGGACATCAAGTCTGCTTTCCCTATTTCTCTGGGTCCTAATCAGACCGGCAGTTTGCTAGGGGTATTTCTGAGAAAGGTGCGTATCATGGTGGTGATATTGTAATGAGGGATTTTTTGAAGAAAAATGTATATATGAACCAAGCCAGATCGCTTTTTGTATCCATTTTTCTTAAAAATTGTCAGATTTTCATTAGAGAATGTGAAGAACTTCAGCTAAAAAGAATTTATTTAAAAAGATTTTTACAAGCATTCAACATATACCACAAGAAAAAGAGAGATGTTGCAAATGTTTTGTTTTGTCAGAAACTCATTCTTTCTTGACAGATGGATTTCAGAGAAAATCATCTAGAAGGCCCTGTATTGTCCAAAAGGCTGAGCATGACTAGAAAAAATGTCAAGCCTGGACTAAGAGAAGTAGAGGCCTCCCAAAATTTTGTCAGGTGACACAAGGAAATTAATGTCTGGCAGCTGGCAAGGAGCAGAGATAAGTCACATACAAAAAGAAAACTTTGGAGTCCCCAAGCCTATGTTTTCTACAAAGGAAGCTTACAAAGGATCTTACTAAAATATTCATGCCCAGTCTGAGGCATTGCTGGAGTCCAGTACATCTCTATGTCTTGTTTTAACCCACATCTCACTACTAATTTTAACTGAGGTGGCAGCCTTTAGGATCTTAACTTTGACACTTAAAAAGTGTAAATCATAGACAGGTCCTAAGCTGGGATCATTCTTGACCTATTAGGGCAATTGATTTAACCTGTTAAAAATAACCTGCAAACTCATTTGGCCAATCTTTGGTTCTGAAGTGAAGAGAAGCATACCTTGAAATTGTGCATAGACTTAGAGGGTCAAGAACTCTTTACAGGCCTCTGCTTTTGAAGTCCCTTCATCCAGCACAAATGATATGCCTGCTGCCCAGTTTATCCGTCTGTTTTGCAACAGGATGCTGTTTGTTTCCATCACAGGAAACTGGGGCAGGAGCAGTGCACTGCTGCTCACCAGGCTCCAGTCCATTAGCATCCTTGATTAACTGAATGTAAAAAGAACTGGAGACGCTCTTGATAATGTGCATGCATTTGATCATGGAGTAGGAGAGTGCTCTTGGTATGTTTGATCATATACGGGCTCTTTATGCACTTTAGAATGTAAATGCAGCAACGGCAAACTCAAAAGAGACCCCCATAATGGCTTAGACTTAATGAGATCATCCCGCTGTAAAATCAGTCCTTTAATTTCCCCAAGAGAACTTCAGAAGGTCACAATGTAGGTGGTTTTTCCCCATCACCATGAAACAGTTATTTACACAGCGTGCATATATTTTTCTGATAAAGTGATATATTTTTTTTTTTAATGGATGGGAGGAAGCATGCTTCTGCGTGTCTCAGAAAAGTGTGTGTGTGTAGGAGGCTGCCTCAGTCATGTTAAATTCATACTAGGTAGTGCTTCAAGAAATGACTGAAAAGAAGAGCTGTTGTTGATGTAAAAGGTCACAGACATTAATAGCCTGCAGAACAATTCCAGGGTACAGAATTATTCACAGCTGCCAAAACACAAAGGAAAAGAGTAAAAAAAGAATGAGAGAAATAGAAGTTTTGAAACAATGGCATCTATTGTTATTGCTGTTGTATTTTTGGGGGGTTAAAACACTTCTTGCAAGAGAGCTGGGGGGTAATTTTGAGCCATTTTCTGCTTTCATCTTTTAAATGGCAGCAGGAAATATGCCGCTTTCGACTCTGCTTTTATTGCAGTTTGTGTCCTGTTTATTTAGAAGTTTTTGTGGAAATAAGAACTGCAGTAAATATTGATGAAATGCAGGCTTTTCTGACTGAGAATATACTCTGCTGAAGGCTTTTAAAGGAGTCCGATCTAATTCTGTTTCTTAAAAAGGCTCCAGACCTAGGCAGAAGCGGGGGAGGTTCAGAAAAGGGAAAGGCCTGAAGAGGAGAGGAAAAGAGTGAAAAGGAAGGGAGGTGTTGAAGGTTCAGAGGAGTATGGACAAAGAACTGTTCTTGTGGACAGAAAATATTCTGTTGCTTAAACATTTTTTTTATATTATTATTATTATTAATTAATTTATTTTTTTTAGGACTGGCCATGTACTAGTTTGTGGCAGAGGCACAGAAGGGAAGTTTTTAGCTTTTGAAAGCCAAACCAAAAAGCAGTGTCAAATGGTAAGGCTGTGCCCGTGCTGCTGTACCTCTCCATCTCACTGAGACGCGCAGCCTGCACATTGTCTCATAATCTCCCCCTTGCAGCCGGGGTTCCAAGCAGGGAACCAAGAATGAGAAAGAAGCAATCTTCATAGTCGTTGGTAACTGGCACAATCTGAGGTAGCCACTGATAAGAAAAACCCTCATCTGTATACACCAGCATTTATTATGCCAGCGAAGTCACTGATCAATCATTTCCATCTCCACTGCTGACAGCTCAGGTGCGGACTTACAGCAAGTGACAAATTGGGCAGATTAGAAGCCACGGCTGTTAATCTGATTATAAATCACTCATTCTTTGATTTGCTGAGTAGGATAGGAACAGACATTTTCTCTTCTTTCTTCCTGACTGGAAAACAGAATTACTGTTTTATTTTTAGCCACCCTTTTTGTTTCCCGTCAGCCTTCCTCTCCACTTCAATAAAGATCAATAGTTCTGTCTTTTCCAACAAATATATTCAAAACTCCAGCAGTCTGCCTGCTCTCGCTCTAATAGGAGAAAGCCCAGGTCCTTATCTGCATCCTCTTGTTCTGACAACTGCAACCCTTGCCTATTTCTATTGATGTTTCAGCCATTGTTCCTTCTACAAAGAAATCTTTGCAGGGATGGCTCAGGAGACCGCCAGTGGTCCATAACATTTTTCCCTCCTAAATTTGCTTCCGACAGTGATTATTGTCTGGTGTCATTCTTGGGAAGTGAGTTCTTTTCATGTTTCTGACAGAGAAGTCTCTAAAGCACGGGATTCATGGCATTCATTTAGTCTTAGTCTCACCAAAGAAACAAATAACCGAAGTGATAAGCCTTGCAATGTAATGTTCCTTGAGGTGGTCCTGGCCAGCAGAGGCTGAAGGGCGGTAGGTGACGGGATGCCACTGCCATTTGTCTGTTCGCTGGAAATACAAAAAAGGAGCCGGTCTGCTGCTCTGTCAGACTTGTGTGAAATTCACTCCAAAGAAACACAAAGGATGTTTTATTTGAAGCAGTGATTTTCTTAGGTGTATAAAATGACAAGAAAGAGATGTTTGTGTCCAAGAAAAATATGCAGAGATGGACAACACAGACTTTTGCATTTTAGCCATACTTCTGGCAGGAGGAGGGTGTTTAATCGGGTGAAAGACACATACCCCTCCTTCCCCATCTGATAAGGAGCACAGAACAGGCACATGGAGCAAGTAGGCTGCTGTAACAGTTGGTCATTATTTGGCTAAGGAGATCTGGGCATGGTCTAGTCGTGCAGAAGCATGTGAAAATATCACTGGTGGTACTGGGGACAGCTGTAATATAATACGTAGAACGGGAGCTGATACTGGGTAAGGTTTTGAAATACGTATGGACCAAGTGTCAGTTCCTGCAGGCAATGGAAATTGGAGGAAATTCAGTGACTAATGGAAAATTACTGTATTATTTCTTGGAATTTTTGGTCTACCCACACACTAAAGCTTCAGTATTTGAGTTGTCTGTGAATCAGCGGAGAGTTTGGTTTGTTGTTAACCTCAGTGGATATGGAAGCACGAACTAGCCTCTAACCAGTATAACAGGGGCTATCCAGATTTGGGCAGAGACTGAATGATTGAGTATATAAAATCAAGTGCTTGCAATCAGATGCCTGCAAAAACAAGCACAAGCACGCACACAGATGAAATAGCTAAATAAACATCACTGCTAAGGACATAACAAAAAGAAAATTGAATAAATTGTACCAGTTCAGTCCCTGCGTCTCTAACCTATGCTTTTCACAAGGAGATGTTCCTACCATAAATATAGCTTTCTAAGTATACATTAATTTATCCAAACTGTTGACATGCCACACAGAATCAAATAACTGTCACTCTCAATGAAAAGGGAAAGGAGATGAAAAACCAGCACAGCAAATCCTTTTTCCTTTTAGGGAAGAGAAAAAGAAGAATCTGTATTCCTGTTACATGACTGCTACTGGCGGACAGCTCACCCATCTTGCCCTTTTCTTTCCTCTGGTCACTTGTAATCAAAACAGCCAGGGAATGTGAGACAGGCTTGCTCAGGAATTAGAGCACATCCATGTGCTGGCAGTGCAGGCTTTTATGGTGATAAAGCAATGCTATCAGTGATAAGCAAAGGAGCTGTCTTCATTTTGCAGAGGTGCCTTTGCATTTGCTCTGTTCTGGCCTTGTTCTGTACATCAATTCATACATCGCAAGCTAACAATAACAGCATGCCATCTTCTCCAAAATCCATATATCGTAAGGAAAGAAAGAAAGAAAGAAGCTAGTACAATCTTTCTGTGATGATACTTTTGTCAGGGAAATGCTGGAGTAAACTGGTGGGGCCAGAATGATTTGTCTAATTCTGATAAGCCAGATAAAGCTTGGGCTTTAAAACTGAGACAAAAATGATTGGAGTGTTGCTCCTGCTGACAGCCTTTGTGGAAATCAAAAGTGTGGGGAGAGAGAGGAGACTAGAGATGAAGATGGATTTTTTTTTTTTTCCTGTATGCCTGTTTGGGCTAGGTTGGAGAATTTGTTGTTCAGTGTAGCTCCACTTCACAGCGGCTGCAGTTTGCTTGAGCACTGATGTTGCAGAAGAGTGTTCCTCCGTTGAGTGATGCTGACACCTATGGCAAAGCTGGTCTCCTGACACTACTGCTGTTTGTCTTTGCCAACTGAGCATTCCCAAAATAAGACTGAAAAAGTACACTTGCTCACTTAGCAAGTCTGTACCCACAGCCCTGATTGTAGTTGTGTGTCTGTGTATGGGCTGTGCAGGAGGGTGAGATGGTAATCCCAAGTGACGATAGATGAGTATATTCAGGGATGGAAGCCAAGCCTAACATTTAACTTACGTAAACTAGTGGGATTTCTTTAAATAGACATTCATGAGCACAGGGTCTGACCCATCTATTTTTACAAGCCAATCAATAAAAGATGAGGGGGTGATCCTCTGCCGGCGGTCATTAGATGTAGTGCTGCACATAGCCCCCATCTGAACATCGGACTCCACTCAGAGTGAAAGCTGCCAGGCAACTGTACTTCAAGGCTGGTTCTTGAGAGGCACGGGCCCATTATGTGCCACGAAAGACAGCAAGGCTCCAATGTGGTTTTTATTCCATGTATACATGGAAGTTTTGCTGCCGATTCGCACTGCTGAGATGTATGTATAGTGAATGTCACTATAGAGGTAATATAGAAGTTTCACCACTGCTGGCAGCTGAATCACGGATGATTGTTTGTGCAAAAAGTTACATGCTACCCGTAATTCAACTGCCTCTACAAGAGTGCAAAAAACAGGATATAAAATGAAGTAGAATTAAGCTATTTTTGCAAACTTTGTCATCCTTGCCTCTGTTTTGTATTTGCTTCTTGTAATAGCTGAGAGTGATTCCAAGGGACAGATCCTGAAGCACATAGGCTGAGGTATCCCTGCACAGATGTCAGCGATCCGAGTGCTGTGCTTGGTGCTATTTAAAGCAAAGGTAAGCACGGACGTAGCCAGGTAGAGTGCAGCAGATGGGGGGGTCAGGAACTTCATGCATTTAAAATGGTTCTGCTTTAGCTGCTGCACAAGCTAATTTTAACTTTTTACTTCATACTCCTCCTTCATCATGTCAGAAGTAATCTCATAATGGTGCCGGTGTCACCACCCCAGACTCAGCAGTCCCAGCACTCTGCCGCGCTGCTTGCCTGGTCTCTGAGGCAGTGGGTAAAGAAGCCCTGAGGATGTGTAGGCACCACTTGCTAGGAGCAATAGCATTGCAGGTGCTTTTCCCACAGCAGAATTTCCTTCTTAGTATTTAAATAAGGAGCAGCCATATTGCATCCTGTCTTTCCTTGTTTTGCATAAACCATGAGCATTAACAACATTCAGAAAGGCAGACAATCGCACTGCTCATACCCACCTTTCTTGAGTTTTGCTGCTGCCCATCCTGGTCCACTCTTTTCTTTCCTTCTTTAAATTGTCATTCAGTTCTTCTGTAGTCATGCTTACAAAAGACGTAAGGTGAGATAGGTGTTAGGTAACTTTTTTTATTTTTAAATTTCTTTAAAGTTTCAGCTTAGTTTTGTAATTAATGCTAAAGACAATCTGCTGAGACACAAAGGCATCTATTGTATATAGTCATTGTTTCATACTTGTTCAAGTTATTGCAGGACAGGGTTGGAAACTCACCCAACATCTTCCTAATTGCCAGTTCCTCACCTCTGGGAGACAGAGTGATGGGAAGGTGTGGTACAAGTAGTTTGTAAAAGCTCTCCAAGGGAGAGGCTTTGAGAAAAAGCCTCACGTGGAAATAGCTCTGTCTCTAACATCCCATCTGAGGCATTGCAGGGTTTGCGTGATATGAAGGGCATTTTGGTACCCATGACAAACAGCCTCCTTTTCTGTGCCTGGGTTCATTTCAGGAGCCGAATGCCCCAAGGACTCTGAGGGTGCACCCTGTGAGATTGGCCCTCGGCAGGAGGCAGCGGCACCTGGCTGAGGAGGGGGTGAAGCTTGGAAACCAGGGTCCCACAGAGGGGCAGCACTCCTTGCCTCGTTTTCCCTAGGAGCGAGGCTAACTCGGGAGAGAAATGAATGTCATGGGACCTGCTTCTCTGGAACCTCTGCTGACAAACCATGTAAAGCTGCTTAACTGATAAGGCCAGTGGTGGGCTGGAGCTGGATTCTTGGTGTTTCCATAGTCTCCCCATATCCCTATCAAAGCAGAATGTGCATACACAGAAGGCTGAGGCTTTTTTAGGGGCACTTCCACACCAGTGTTACTGTGGGAGCATTGTTGGGCTACTAATGTCTGTCTGCTGTCAGGACAGGAGTGCTCTGGGCAATTCTTACTCTGCATTAACTCTGTGCTGCTTTAGTCCCCACACTGTCATCCCCACACAGCCCTTTCCACTCCAGCTTTGTGCTTTCAAGTCGTCCTGGACTCACGAGATGCTTCCAAGTACCCCCTTGACTTCTCGTAGCATGGAGACAAGACATCTCCTTCCCAACCAAGTGAAATTGCTTTGATCAGACTCTCTTTTCTTGGAATAGAAAAGTGGAAGGAAACAGTCTCACACAGCACCTTAGGGGCATATCCCAGCTCCCCAGCAGGGGCAGCTGCTGCATGTGCCCAGGGCTGGTTTGCCTCTGGCTTAGCCACGTGGGCTGGGCAGTGGCTGTCCCATTCACACTCTTCTCTTCATGCACAAGCCTGCGTGGCCTCATCCCTTACCCTGGCAGAGCCAGGAGCTGAAGCACAGGTGCTTTAGTACATCGTCCTCTGCCGTGCAGGGTTGGCAGATGTGAAATATATTTCCGAGATTGTCTTTCTGTGCGGGCGCTCTCTGATGGGTGACCTCAGGGACACAGTAGAGACAGTAAAATGCAGAAAATCTTTCAGCTTGTGCCATTTAATAATGAAAACATTTCAGCTCCTCATTTGCAGCTACATGGATAGGCTGCTTTTTTTTTTTTTTTTTCACTTGAAGTAAATATCTTCAAGAGAGGGAGAATTATGTGTTGTTCTGGAAAGAAGAATTGTGCCAGCTCAGCTGTTACAAACTGACAACACTACAGAGCTGTGCTCCTTTACAGACCTGTAGCTCTGGCCCAGGGTCCTCAGTAAAAGCTGATGGAACAGTTTTAGTACATGAATTTACGTTATCTTATGTAAATAAGTTGTTTCCCTGAGAAGTGTGCTTCTTTACTTGTGTTCTCTAGCCATTCATCCAGGCAATACTGCAATGCCTAAATTTCTCCAGAACAATGGTAATAGGGAAGAAGGTGTGTGTATCTTTGATCCTAGGTGGGAAATGCCTCTCTGATAAACTAAGGCTGAAGAAAATTTCTTTGGAGTGCTCTTGTCTTCAGTGGCATTTACAGATCCTCTTTGACTCTACCTCTTCCATGTGAAGACTTTCAGCAGCTGACACTCTCTAGTTACAAGCACCTTGCTACCTGACCTCCCTTGAGGTCAATAAGCATTTCTGTGGTACAGAGCAGAAGCAGTGAGTAGTTACACTAATTTCCCCCTCTTTTTTTCATCTCAGAAGGGATGAGAATAAGCCCATCTTCCTAGATCCAGGGCTTTAGTTTGATCACTAGGCAGTGCCCAGCTGATTTTGCTACTGAGATGTTCATCATTGGTGGTCTGTATCCCTCCTAGTTTTGAAATGAAGCATACTGGGCTCTTTGCTCCTTTCACAAAGGCCAGTTCTGGATTGGCAGAGCTGGGGAAGTTGTGCCACTGTCAGTGTTACCTCATTTTCTACCAGCACTACCCTGCAGTCAGTGCAATGCTTATGTAAGGCCACAGGATTTGCTTGTCACACGTTTCTCATGTGTGGTTTTGCACACAGAAACAATGTCAATTCTTTCAGGAAATTTGAAGAGACTTCTGTGACTGGCAAAGTGGTATGAAGATGATCTTAAATGGCTATAAACGTTGGCACCTTACTAATTTTGAGATATATTTGATACAATGGCCTGCAGATTTGTTACACCCAAGGCTTGCCGTGAATATTACAGGTCTTCCAATGCATCAGTGCAGATTATCATCTGATCAAGTTTGTGGATATACAGAATAAAGACCTTTTGGCAATCTACTGTTTTCAGCTAAGGGAACACCATGCTACTCAGCAGAGAGCTACAGCAAACGGCTTATTCCACCACCGAAACCTAAAGAATTTGTTTTTCAGCACAGGAGTGTATCTTTGTAAACTAAATCTGTTGTGTGGCACAGAAGCAACACTGATTAAGAAATAAGGATGCTTTATAGCCATGTCTGTTTACACAGGCCAGAGGGTCTTTGTTCAATATGGCTAATTAGGTTGATTCTTGGAAATTTAAAGGCAACAGGAAAAGTAAATTGGAAGGAAATGTGATGACAAGGGTAACAATAATTGGGAAATTGTGCTGCACATCACACCTTTCTTTTGGTTACAGAGTAATTGGTTTTGCATAAGATGTTCACAGTGTTTGCCTGAAGCATGTGTGCAAACAAAGGCCCAGTCCTTTGGAGGCTCGCTGGAAGGGCAATTTGGATATTTTGTTGTTGCTAAAACCCTCCTGGCTGAGTTTATACTATTTACCAGCCATTCAGAAAGATGCCTTCTGCCAGGAAAAAGCATTTGCTGCTTAGAGCATAAGAAAAAAAATTGGTGGGAAAAAAACAAAACAAAACAAACGAACAAACAAAAAAACATGATAAAGTTAAAATTGTAGAAAGAATGTCACTGATAGATTTGTTTTGTCCATTTAAAGTAGAGATTTGTACCTGGCTTTGTATATAGATCTGCTCCTGTTTCAGATACCTCAAATTTTATTTTTTTTTTAAATACCTATCTGTATGTACAATAGAGGTTTAGCTACCTGCAGCAGAGTAACTATGTGGGTAATCAGTTGTTTTATATATATATATAGAAAGAGCGGTTGATCTTGTGCATCCT
Source organism: Aythya marila (assembly GCF_965140915.1). Classification (NCBI taxonomy): domain Eukaryota; kingdom Metazoa; phylum Chordata; class Aves; order Anseriformes; family Anatidae; genus Aythya; species Aythya marila. Next base: position 36,731,429 of record NC_139048.1, read on the forward strand.
GTGAGAAAGATGAGAGGGCAGATTTCTGGGTGAGCATCTGTAATGGTCTTAATAATTGATCTGAATTTGCAGGTAGCCAACAGTAAAAACTGGTAAATTTACATTCCTTTGAGCACTCAAGAAGTCACTGGGGAATATTTTTCCAACTTAAAGCATTCAAAAATTCACGGGTTAGATCCAAAATCATTGTGAAATTGATGTAAAGTAACGATTAGGAAAAAAAAAAAGTTCTGGCCCTTTGCTTTCTGATACTGTATATAGCCATTTTTATTGTTCTTTTGTTTTGTTTTTCTACAGGAACTGCCCCCCTGCAGTTTGTAATGAGGTTCAGGTCTCTTACATTAACACCTGATTCCAGCTGCAGAGGATTTACAAATGTGAGTGTCACAGTAAAACTTGTAAAAAAAAATAATAAAAAAAAAAATCAATATTTGGTTCTCTCCAAAGCTTTGGGGAAGAAGATTAGCTGCTGTTCTGGAGACATAAATTCGAGATTGAACCCACAGTTTTAGTGGTGTTGCTTATTCTTGTCAGTGCGACATTCATGCTCCTCACCTTTGCCTAAAGCTTTCCATGTAATCTTCAGCTCCCTTCCCATTACCAGCCAATGGCAGAAGATGCTATTGTAGCATTTGACCTACACGGGCGCAAATAGTTCTGTACTAATCTTATCACTGGCTTTTCAGGCAAAATCTCCCAGAAGACCTACATCCATCACCAGCCTGACTGAAGAACAGAGATGGATTTCAGCTGTGTCCCAGTTTGCACTACACGAGCTGACTTTGTGCAATAATGAAGGAGACCGGATCAAAGGCAAAAGCCCTGCTGGAAATCTTGTGGGCTGTCACCCTGCCTTTGGTGGCAGGTTAGTGAAAGGCTTTACTTCAACTGGTGTGATACTGCTTTGGGGCTGTTCCAGGAGTCTGCATATTTCAAAGCTGTTTTGGTGCTACATTCCCTGCTCCACACCGGTCCCTGCCCGACACAGCTTGCTGTGCTCTCTTCCAGCATCAACCTCCCACAGCGTGCGAGCAGGCCTGCCTCTGTCAGTGTTTCACATGCGCATTACCATGAGCACACACTTGAGGGCCACAGATCTTAAGTTTAGCAGTTCCTGCCTTCATTAGATTTAGTCACTGGGAGAGGGAGGGGGAGTGCTTTCTGTCCCTCTGTGTCATTAATTTTCAAACACAAGGCAGGGTGATCAATAATCTATTCTGCCAGCAGTTTTACTGAGTTTATTCCTGTTTCGGGTATTAGTTTTCCTCAGCAAATTTATCACCTGCAGCTTTGACATTATCTATTCAGTCTGGCAGGACCACACGCCTGTCACTGAGCCTACTGTGGCACACCAAAGGCTCAGTGTGGCCCTAAGCCACAGGCACGTTGGCATGGGGCACAAGCTGGAGTGATTTTCAGATGCATGCAGTCGGTCATCCCTGAACTAAGCAATCAGCTGCAATAATCCCAAAGTGCTGCAAAACCCACAGCTGTTTCCATCTACATGTACAGCTTAGAAACTTCCAGTTGTCCTCCACACTTGGCCATTTTGGTTTGCATACTTGTTGATGACCCTGGATATTTGGTTTTTAAATCAAGATCTCTGCATAATCAGTTTCATGAATTGAGGTGCTTAGGGGAAGATTGGCCTCTACATCACTCTGTGTAGGCTGGTGTTATGTAAGTGTCTACCTAGTGAGGACACAAGTTTGGGCTTTGGTTCATCACTCATGGCAACGTGAAAGGAAAAGCACCTGACGTTAATGAAAGCAAGGCCTTAGCATCATGAATCTACCTACTTTGCTGATTTAGACCAAACACGGCAGAAGAATGGTTCCTCTGTAACCACCTAACACACGGGCTGTGCCTGGCAGAGGAAATGCATGTACATCTGCCTTACCAGCGCTGACCAGGGATGCTGGCTGTGCCCCCTGCTAGGTCTGTCATCTAATACTGTTTTAAACCATATGATAGAAGATAATTTTATGCTGTTAACAAGTAAAAGACAGACAGTGAAAGAAAAAACGACTGCCATTCCTTCTTAGACCAATCGCATTTTTGTGGCAGACAGATATTTTCTGTATTTGTCTCTACTTTGTTTTTCAGAGTATTTATGTACATGGAAGAGAATCCCTGTTTCCAGAGAAATTATCAGTTCCTGCTGTTTATACCCTATTTGATGTCATGAACTCGGTTGCTGTGGAAATGATTAAGCTGTCATCAACAGAATTCAGATGGGGAATAAGCTCTGGGAGAAGATGATACAACATAACTTCTTTTATGCAAATACATGCAGTTAAGAATGGCAAACAAACAAACAAGTAAAAAAAAAAAAAAAAAAGAGGTAAACACCCTGCCCTCTCCCAAATCACCACTCAGGCTGAGCAGACTTAATTTTAAAATAAGCACGTTTTTTTTCTAGGAGATGTCAGATGATGTCGAAAATGTCACCCACTGTTGTGGAAGTGGCAGAAAGGAGCTTGAGGTCAGTGAACATCTCCTAGTCCCTTTGGTTTGAAAGGGTAACAAATTCCAAAGAAGAGGCCAAACTCCATTTTGCCCCGTGCTTTCAGCAGGTCATGGCAGGTGCAATATGTTGCAAAAATAAGTAAAGCCTGCACGTTTTTCCTGAGTGCAAATGGATATGCCACATGCAGAGCATGAAAGAGCCATGTCCTGTACTCTTAAGTGCCTGCCCAGAGTTGTGTCAAGCACAGCAAGTGACACTGGGAGCAGTAACAATCCCCACACACTAGGTTATGTTGCCTCAGGAAAATGAAATGCCTCCCCAAAGTACCTTTGGATTTAATTAATATGTGTTTGGAGTCAAGGGCAATTCTCCAAAGAGGACTTTTGTTAACCACTAGCTGATTGCATCTGTAATTGCACGGGGACTCTTTCAGTATTTGGTGAATATACATGGGAAGCAGGTCATCTGGGTTGTATATTTGTAGTTGTAATTAGAAAGACAAACTGTATAGGAAGAGAAAGTCTACAATGATCTTGATAATTAGTTTAATACTGCTATGCACGTCTGCTGTGTTTTTTGAAGTCTGCAGTGCTGCTGTCTCAGTGGTGGGTGTAAATGCCCTTATAGTCAAACCCAGTTACTATTACTTTGCAGAGTCTTGGCAGCACTAATATGTCTAACATGGTGTAATATTAAGGAAATGGGGAAAATGCTCAAGTGCGAGCAAACTAGGGTTGTTTTCTTATTAGAGAACTCTCCTGAAGACGTGTTTTAGCAGAATCTGTTGGTACTGTTGATCTGAAGCTCTAAGTAGTCTGCTCTTTACCTGCAGCTAAAATTATACACACAGCATAATGAGCAGTTGATATGTGACTAAGCTGCTCTCATATGCAGACACTGATAGGATGTTGCTGTAAAGTATCAAGAAATATTAAGGATAAAAACCAGGAAAATATTTCTATTGCTTTTGCCATTACTTTTGATGCTTCATAGAACACGTTGAAAGACTTTCCACTCAAGAAAAATTTCCTTTGTGTTACCTGCTGTTTTTTTGTTCTTTCTGGTAACAGCTTCTCAGAGTGGGCACAGCCTGGGCCCTGTTTTGAATCAGGGACTGCATGATCTTTGGAGATGCTGTAAACCAGCAGAGAGCATTCATTTTGTATGTCAGTTTTGTTATCTGGTTCCTGATGTCGTTTGTTGCCATTGGTTATAGGGAAGGATCAATGCACAGGGTGTTTGGGTCCCAGGGTTTAAAAAAACATCCACATTTTCCTTTGTTCCCCCATGGAACACTTTTTTGAGATATCTCTGTAGCTGTTCTCTTAAGTGCTCGAATGGTGTATTGCAATCATGGAAATAAGCATGTGCACAAAGAAGAGCAGATAAAACTAAACATCTTTCAATTTTTCTCCCAGTGAAAACAGCAAAAAACCCTGAAATATGCTGGTAATTCAGCTGGAGCCGTGGCTGCTCTACCTTTTGGAACACAGTGTGGCTCCTTGGGGGTGTGTGAGCTGGTGGGGTTGTGGGTGGTTCTGAAGGCAGGTTAAAATAACTCCTGGCATAGGATACAGGTCAGCTTTAGATTTATTTATTTTTTTTTTTTCCCCAGCTTTCTTGGTAGACAGTCAGTCTTTACCAAAAGACCGCTGGCACAACTTTTGGTGAATTTTGAAGGAGCCAAAACAGTTTTGAGCTGATGCATGATTTCAGTTACCACCTGGCAAAATCTGTGCGTCTGGCTGCCCACTCTGCCAAAACATGGCTGCACCAGATTATTCCTTGTGTTTCTAAATGATTCATAGCATACATATCTAAATGATTTTCTTTCTCCAGAGTTAAAGGGGGAAAATGGTGTTGCAGAATATGATAATTGTCCATCACCCCTTCTCGCACACATTCATGTGCAAACATGTACAAGAACAGTGAAAGATAGATGGACGCAGATATGTAGGCTCAGGAGGGCTCTCAGTCCACTAACCCTGTAGAGCACCCTGCTTTCTCTTGCCAGCTTGTGAGTGTTTATCACAGCAAAGCTTCTGAGTACAGCCACGCAGAGGCAAAGTAGAGCCCATTTATGTGAACGTGCAGTTCATAAACACAGCATGTACCGACATGGTACTGGCCAGTTACCTGGAGTGTCTGACTGCAGACATAAGAAATAAGTTGTCATTCAATAGCAAGACGAAGCAAACTTTCCTCTTTCCTGCTTTTGACAGTCTGAAAATAGATTTAATCTTAGTTTTTGTCGTAAGTGCAAGGCACTATCTACCTCCTTGTTATACATGATACGATCTCTCCTCGTGCAAGTTTTATAGCTATGTAATTCCACTGACTTCAGGGGAATTATTTCTTTCTTACAGCAAGTGTAAGAAAGGCAGTGAGGTCATTGGCAGTGATACCTGGAAAAGGTGAAAAAATGTGAGGTGGGCTTCTCCTCAGGAACCAGCAATGTTTTTCTGTTAGAAATATCAGAGAGATTTCTTACACCAGCTCATTGTTCTTATTGCCTTTTAAATGCCAGTCCGCAGATCTTGGTTTAGTAATGAGACACACCGCTGACATCCTGGAGAGCAAAGAGTTATCACTGGCATGCCAATTACAGTTAACAAGGAAAACCTTGGTCTGTTGGCAAGGCTACAGAGTGCCTCGTGTTTTAATGACAATGGCTGTCAAACACCACACAGATATGCTTCAGAATTAATATATTAGTAGTTAGCACAAGAGGTCCTTGTCCATGACTAGGAGATGCTGTTACAGAAAGAATGCAAATATTGACAGTAATTAATCATGGGGATCTCAATGCTGTTTCCTCTTTCTCTTGTATCCTCTTTCTGGAGGGTGCTTTTTTCACAATGTCATTTCTTAAAAAGATCATTGACTTCCATGATGAATTTTTTGCACTTAGAAATTTTATCTTCATCATCGTTTCTTCCAGTCTTTTAGACCTTGGGTGTGTCAAACCGCATTATGTAGTGCCGGCATTGTGTACTTCACAACTTTTTAGCTGCTGAGTTCAGAAGCATCAGTTCAGAAATCAGCAGGGGGAAGGGTCACAGCTGTGTTGTCATCCAAGAGACTGACGGACATCTAGGTCAGTTCTGATGAAGCAACATACGTCAAGTGCGGTACTTTGGTTGGCTGTAGACCTCTCATCTTCTCCCTTTCCACTAATCCTGGCTAGTGTAGGAGCAAGTTTCTTACAACTGGTAAGAGAATAGCTCTGCTGCCAATTCCCTCCACAGAGAGGAATTCCATGCCATTCCTCAGTTAGTCTTCTGCCAGACAGGGAGGGGAGGCTCTCTGTTTTTCACCGGTGAGCGAGCTGTTCCTCAACAAATGCTCATCCTGTCTCAGAGGCTGCCTGTTCCCAAGGAGAAAGGACTTGCAGTGTCAAATCATCTGCACCTGTTTCTGGCTAAGTGCCGGCTGCATGTGTACATGTTTTTGGTGGGCTGACGTGTTTCCAGTGCTTCAGCATCCTTGTTCAGAGAAATGAGAATACTTCAAATGACAGGATCATCCCCAGGCAGAAAGTTTAGTATCTCTGCTGCCTGCTTTTTGCATTGTAAGAGAGTCTTGATGGATTGCCTTTAATTCATATGGTACAGATATCCCATAAAAATCAGTCTTCTGTACCTAATGTTTTCCTACTAGATTGTTTTCTGCAAATCTCAATATATTGAGATTTGAGGAAAATCTCTTAGTAAAGAGTTTAGGTCTCACTGAAGGAATTCATGCTACTGGACATCTTAGTGTGATTAGAAACACAGATCTTACAGGGAGAATCTACTCTGGACTGGAGCTGAGTTGTCAGGTATTGTTCCTGCCCCGAACTGGGAGGCTTAATCAAGTTGCCTGTTCTGAGAATCAGACTGAAGAGAGAAAGGGCTTAACCCATTTTGCTTTCTGCAGCCTTGTGTTTCTGTACACTCTCTTCCACGTAGGTTCTGACTACCTTGCACCAGAGGCAGAGTCTAGCAGCAAATGGATGAGAGAGGCCATGTCCCAGGTCTGATCAAGCCCTGCGGGAAGGAGCTGGCAGAGCACCACATTTTTCTTTCTCTTTCGTTCCCTTGCAGGAAAAATAACCATTGGACTCCAGTTCTGTCAGAGAATTGGCCTTATCCCTGAACTCCAAAGACACATGGAATTGCTAAAATTCAGCCTGAAGACAGACGAGGCTTTAACAAGCTCTAAAATTGTTCAACATATCAGCTGAGTCTGAAAGAAACCCTCAGTAGCACAGCACTTGGGACTGACAGAGCCCCACAACTGCTGCTCGTGTGCCATCCATCCCAGCCTTCATGCAGTTACCTGATTTGCCATTCTTTCCAGGTAAGGAAAGAAATGTCTTGTCTGAAGGACAGGCAGTGGTACCCAAGACAAGCAGAGACATCCTGGAGCACAGTCTTTTCTGTTGTACTTGGAGATCAGCAACCATCCTCCAGAACTATTGGGAAGGGCCTACTACTCCAGGCTTTGAAAGGGTTCTGCTGTTGTTTGTTTTCATTTGCAGAGAATCTTAGAAAGACACGGTACTTGTCATTCTCTCTCTTTTGCCCATTCTAAGCTGCATCAGTGATCGGTTAATTGCATCAGTCCTCCTCCAAGTGTGGAGCTTACAAAACAGTTAAAGACTCACCCAGGGATTTTTATGTCAGAGCAAAGCAAATTCCCTCCCTTCGGTTTCTCATTCAGGCAACTTTTTTTCTTTCGTGCATGACTCAGGTTTACTCTTTGCCTAAGTATTACTTATGTGGATCTCGTCCCTATGTGGTTAATTTGCTATTCTGTAAGTATAAATATATCTTGCAAGGGAAAAATTATCCTGAGATTTAATATTCTGAAGACTGAATCATCAAACTATAGTTTGCATTTATTCATTGTAGCATCCTAGCCTTATCGGTGTTGTGAATATTTTGTTTCAGGCAGAAGCTCAAACAGAAAATAAATTATTCAGACAAAGTCAAAGAAGAGTAAGTTTTAAGAGTTGTCAGAATTTGATTATTTGTTGATTCTTCACAGAAGCAGCCTTTTGGGGGACAGAGTTTTCACACAAATGCTCTCTCCTTCAGAGTCCAGAAGCTTTAATAACCCGTCTTCTTCTAGGTGAAAATCAATACATCTGGATTCTGTTTTTCTGGTTTCCTGTAGGTAGCAAGAAAAAGTAAATAGAAAGACTGATACAAAAGAGAAACAAGAGAAAAAAAAACACAAAAAAACACAAGGACAATTTATATGAATTTTAAAATGAAGCTGCAGATGTCTGTTAGTTGATTGAGTGACAAATATCTCAAGAGAGCTAGGAATTCACTGATTATGTGCAGATCTGGAACACCCTTTGAAGTTAAAAAGAGATGAAAACATATCTTTGCCCTTTATGGTCTTTTTCCTGACTATTTCCACTGGTGTTTTGTATGCTTCGTTTTAGGCTGATTTTCTACAGCTGAAAATGCTGAGATGAAAATGAAGAGATTGCTTAGCAAACACCCTGCACCAAGCCTAGATAAGGTCAGTGGATTTGCTGTTCTTATCTGTTTTGCTGTGAACATGGGTAACTGATGCTGAATTTTTTGGCTGCTAGTAATCTCCAACAGTCTGCTGTACAAGTAGGGTGAAGGGGGCAGAGGGTGTGGGCTGGTGGATGTACATGACGGTTTTCTTCTGCTGTGGGGATATTTGTGTAGCTGTGATCTGACAGCTGATAACCTGTCCCATCTTATTCTACATTCCTGTCCCCCAAGAACCTGTGGGTTGCTGTTGGGTTTTGGAATCCAGTAGGAAATTCTGGCGACTTCTCTCTTTTCATCTCATTGATGTTGCTACTTTCAAGATCTCATCAGGCACCAGAGAGATCCCTGATGAGTAGGGGAAAGCAGAGGAACTCCAGAGGTCCTTGAAGAAGTCACTCAGATCTGTATGCTGTGCCAAGTTCACTGAGGATTTGGTTTTCCTGTCTCAATCCCCTATGCACTCATATTTTCTTCCAATGCATTCACCTCTAAATGCCTTTCCTGATGCGAGTAAAAGAACTATATATAACCTGTCAAGTAATCTAATAGAGCAGAACATGTGGTGAGCATTGTCTGTGACATGTTGAGCTTTAACAACCCCTGCTGAGCCTGTGTATGTTAATATACAGATAATGTTGTCAGTCAGCCTCTGTGCATTTCCCTTAACTGTCTGAAGTCAATACTGAGATTAGGTGGTACTACAAAGCCACAAAAGCTGGGCTAAGATATATGAGAGAAACCTTATGCACCTAACTCATACTGAATTTTAATTGGCTCTAGAGACCTAAATTCCTTAGCAATCTCAGTCCTAAAGGATTAGCATTCCTGTTCTTTGTGTTTTACTCCAGGCAGAACTGATATGGGCTTCTTACAAAGACATAGTTGTTTTTAAGCAAATCAAAACCTAAGATATGAATAAACCTGTTTTGGAAGGGCTTGAGAAGTTAGACAAATCTGCCATTCAATTCCTTATGTACTGTAAAGAAGCTGTAATATTTTGTACTTCTTGTGTTTTAATGACTTTTCCTTGAAAATTGACTATTTGCATCTTTTCATTTTAAATATTTTTTAGGATTCAGGTTGGTTAATGTATCATTAAAGGAATTTATTTGTACAGAAATCAGTAAAAGTACTCCTTATTTCTCCTAAGTCATTTGGACACGTACTTGATTTTTTAAATGGATGGTTTAACTAGTTACTGATTTTCATTGTGTGGGAAAGACCTTATCAGCTTTGGTATCTTATGCCCAGCAAGATGGTTTTGAATGTCAGACCAGTTTTCCAGTTGTTTAGCTTTTACTGTTGTTGAGATCCATTTCTTTTCTTATGTGCTTCCTTGATAAACAGGGTATATGATACATATCACCTAGATAGTGACTCTAAATATATGTACTGTTGAAATCTGCTTCACAAATTTTGATTTGTGAATGACTGCAAAAAAAAAAAAAATGCTAAAAGGTGCTCTCCCCTTGATTCATCTATCCTGGAGTTCTTCTGGAATAATTCAAGGGCTTGCCATTACAATTCAGTTGTTTTTCAGGCTTAATCAGGAGCTCAGTTATGATTTGTCCCTGTTAGATGGATATGCTAAGGATGTATCAACAGTAGGAAGCAGACAAGCCATAATAAAATCAGGACTGAAAGTGCCCATTCAACTGAACCCGAGTTTTAGCTGGTTTTAATTGAAAGCAGTTTACGCTTTCAATGTGCATGGTGATGAAGACATTTTTCTCCAGAAGCAGACTTCTACATGCTTTTATTCATCCCTGATAGATGACCAGGGATAAAACACAGATATCTCTCTAGGACCCAGTTAATGCGGGCGAAACCTGAGATGATAATGCTGTCCTCCAGAAATCGATTCAAGGAAAGACAAAAAAAGCTATATAATAAGCAGATATTCACTATTACTCATTGATTTACCTTTCCTTCCTTCTGATTTTTTTTTATTGGACAATTTATCATAGACCCACCTATTACAGTTACCTATTTGTCTGCTAATTTCCCTGCAAAAATCTTTGCAGGAATAGGTACTGTAGTACTATAGGTACTGATTAGTGGCATAATATCTTATAATTAATTGTTTTGTCCTTCTGATCCAGAATGTCTTCTGACTCAAGGCTACAGGCAGTTGCAGTTGGGGAAGTGAAAAGGAAACTAGATTCCACTGATTGTTTTAATGTGACTGCTAAAATGGACAGCCAGAGATCAAAGAAAAAAGCTTTAATTTTCTCCAGGGATACAGAAATCAGGTAGGAAGAATGAAAAGGTACTTTTCTGCTTTAAATGTACCTTTTTTGTGCCAATGTGTCACTTGACACATGTCAAAATAATGTAACTGCAGTAGAATTTAGAATTTGGAGCCACTGAGTGGTTTGCTACACCAATATTTGTTTTCTTTTCGTGTTCTCATGGATAATTATCATGAGTGACAGTGACAACTTTTAGCTGACCTACCAGTTGCCAGAAGAGTTATATCATGGGGATGTTGTTGTATTTCTTAGGTTCTATTCAAAATAATACAGTGTAATTACTGTATATTCCCAAGCATATGCAGGACAGTAAAATGCTGAACAACATGCTGAAGAGAAAAGGGATTTTCTGAACTCACCTTCTGGTTAACAGAAAAATTGTTTAGAACAAGAATGCAACAGACCATGGCTACTAGATCAAGCCCGATGCTGAATAGAGTAAAATTGCAATTGAAACCTTTTAATAAAAGATGTGGTTTTCAACTATATATAAATATATATGTATGCTGATCATTGCACTTCAAAACTGGATCCCCACTGGGAAGGTCTTAGATCGAGGTGTTCATGTGTGGGACTGAGAACTGGTAGCACCGGAGTGCCATGCAGCACAGAGGTTGGCATGGTACCTACCAGCTTCTCCCTGCTGAGCTTTGAGAAGGGCTTTGTGTTCTGCCAAACATGCCCAGAATCACACTGTGTAAAGCAAGAAGTGCCCCAAAACAGTTTCTCAAGAGAAAGAGAAGGGGAAATAGAAACGGAGGAAGTTTCCTGTAACTATTTACAAATTTCAGGGAAGTGTTCTTTAAACTACATAATTTTGAAACCTGAAATCTTGTAGATCTATCCAAAAAAGAACAGCATAAATTATGTGAAATTAAATTGCATTTCTGCCTTTTATCCATTTAGACGAGCAAAGGCCTCCAGTATTCATGTCTTGATGAATTTCTTGAGAAGGAAATTTGCCACACTTGGCAGTCCTATCTCTCAGGGACACGCAAGCACTGATAATATCTCCACCTCTTTTCAGCTAAAACAACCTTTGCAAGGAAAAGCAAAATTGTATAAGTGTACTTTCTAAAGCAGCTCCAACCCATGCTGCTTGCATCTGCCAGGCAAAGGTTATGCAGACATTCACGCTATAGCCGTATCTGATCTTTCCTCTTAGCTGTAACTGTTGTTTTGAACAGCCCAGGAGATGCAGTGAGGACTTCACACGTCTAAAAGAAGGTAGATTTAGATTAGGTATAAGGAAGGAATTCTTTACTCAGAGGGTGGTAAGGCCCTGGCCCAGGCTGCCCAGGGAAGCTGTGGCTGCCCCATGTCTGGAGGTGCTCAGGGCCAGGCTGGATGGGGCTTTGGGCAGCCTGGGCTGGTGGGAGGGGGCCCTGCCCATGGCAGGGGGCTGCAACTGAATAAGCATTAAGGTCCCTTCCAACCCCAAGTATTCTATGATTCTGTGAATTAACTGGAATACAAGATTAGCTGTGGCAATAAAAGCATTATTTCCCAGACTGACTGAGCACACAGATAAAGTGATCTGTAAAACAGTGGAAAGGGGAGAAATTCTCTCTCTACAGATCCTGATTTTTTCTAATCTATAGAAATTCATTACAGCTGCCTCCAAAGAAGGCTGAGCTTACACAAGTGATTTTCTTACTCTGCTCCTGAGTAGATCTGCAATAGGACCTAGGACAATATATTGGGTTTATTACTTCATTTTTAAGAAAGATGTCTTCTGTCAGACTGTCTGACTGGCTACAAGCACAAATATTAAAGTAACATCGAGGAGCGTGTACTATTAATGCAACAGATGCAATTAATCTCCCATTTTATTTATGAATCCACTGGGCTGGCCCTTTCAGGTGAAATGAGGGGGTGAGTGGAAGCAGCTGCTTTTGTCAAAGTTGAAGGAATCATTAGGTGATGATTAGGGGAGGAGATAAAAGGTCAGTAAAGCTCCTCCCTGAGAACTACAAATATGCTGCTCGGAGGTGCCTGTGAAGGAGTGAGTATTGGCTTATGAAGTGGTTTGGAGTTTTTTTTTAAATTTATTTATTGTTTTTTATGTACTGTCAGAGCAAAAGATGTGACCGGGAATATTCGTTGACAATAACACATTATTGGGGGGTCTGAGTGTCTGGGTCTTTTCCTTTGGAGAGGACAAGATTTGTTTACACAGTAAAAGAGGCAAAATGCTAACGCTAAAGGCTGCTGCGTTGGCTCGTTGGAGCTTGTAAAAAGGGAGTCTGGGTGATTTCCAGAAGGCCTGGCAGGTTCTGTTTTGCTTTGTTACGGTGAAGGTGTGCGTTCTTCTCTGTACTAGGGTGTGGTCCCTCTCTCTTTTTACACACTGGTTCCTTACCGGAGTTATCCCAAACAGCAATACAGCTACAGAGCAGTGAGCAGAAACCAGTGCTGTTTCCAGGGCTACTGGGGTGAGGGAAATAACTTTACCCACGGCAATGGTTGTGATATGATAAGCAGTCTTCATTCTGGTTTCTCAAAACACTTTAAACTTTTGCTTATGCTCAAAAACATATTTGGGCAGTTTTATGTGGGGAGCAGAGGCTGCTTGAGTAGAGGGAAAATGCAGCCTTGTTTGAACTCCACATGATGGGGTCTGTGCAAACTGTGGCTGGTGTTTCTCAGGTGCCTCCCTAATAGCTGCTTCTGATGTAGACAAGGATGGCTGCAGACCTAGACACTAATGTGCTGACTGCTTACATCATATTAGAGTAGTTTTTGTTTGTGGAGGTTTGTGAGATATATTGTGGGTAATAATAGAAGAGGTTAGGAAGCAAGGTATGAGGAAATTGACATTTGCTCTAATAGAAATACAAATCTTCAGATAAAACTGGAGCACTACAGGTTGTCGCTAATTTATTATCCTCAGGGAGGCAAACAAGCTCCCAGATTGTGTATAGTGTAGTGCTCGACTTGCTAAGCATCTTCTGTAATGGCTCACTTGTAATATTCTCCTCGTGTAAGAAAGAGAGGGTGATGTTCTTAACTAAAGATGGTCTATCATTTCCTGCCTTGGCAATTGAATTGTAACTCCTAATTTGCAGATTAAGTACCTGAAGTACTCTGACAGCTTTGTTGCAATAGGACAAAGCGTAATGCCTTCGTGAAAATAACCTTGAACATAAATGAAAGCCTCCATCTGTCCAGGCACAGGTCGATTAAACGTTCCCCTGGTTCATGTCACAATAGGAACCTGTGAGCAGGTGATGTAGCAGAAATTAAAAGAAATATCAGGCCTCCGAAGTCACTGTATCTCCCTGCTCGTAGGACTATTTTGTATGTCAAGCTTTTTTTCTTAATTGCTGTCTTAGTAGTGAAACAGTTGTGCTGGGGCTAGGTGGAGAAAATACAAAGAACAGCTTCAGAAACATGGGGCACTTTGTGAGTCCATTCAGGTTTAACAAGGAACTTTAGCAGTGGGAAAAGGAGAAACAAGAACCTAATAAATGATGTTCAATTGCAGCTGGAGATTTAGATGTGGGTCCTTTCTGTGTCTGTTGGTGTGGCGATGTGTATGTTGCACTGCTTCAAGACAACTATTTCAAGGCAACTACTTACTGTGTGAGAGTCTTCCTTGGGTGGGTCATGACTGAATCTAATGGTGTTAAATTGGGAAATTTAGAGCTTAAAGGTAGGGAATGAAAAAAAAAAAATCACACTGCAAGTTTCTTGCTTTCTCCAGGAAAGGTGTCTGCCTTTATTACACAGGATAGGGTACCTGCCAATAATCCCCCCATCAGAAGAACTAACTTGAGGAGAGGAGGGCGCCTGGTTTGAAACGAGTGCACTGTTTGAGGACAGAGCCCTGCGAGGCAGGCAGGCTGTCCGTGTCTCCAGGCCTAAGTGCCTGTGATAGCAACCCGAGGGCTCCCAGAGCTCTGTGGGCAGTTGCTGGGCCTTCAGGGACAGGGGCATGGGGGAGGCACAGCTGCTTTCCTGCCCTCTGAAGGCTGAAGTGAATTGCTGCCAGTGTGGGTTGTGGGCTTGTTTGTTGCATGAGGGCAAAGGGATGGTGAATTACCAGCTTGGTGCACCCTCCTGGTCCTGTTTCAGGTGTTTCTTCTAAGTGATGTGGATGTGAATTAAGGAAAGAGGATGGGAAAAGATAATTGAAAGAGCAGATGAAATCTGTTACCTCTTATCCCACAGCAGAGTCTCCAGGGAGGAGAACATTATCTGTGTTTTTGTGTTATTTCTACAAAGTTAAACATTTAAAAGCCCATGGACAGCTGTGTAGGGGGAAATGTTTGGGAAGGTGAAAGCATTCTGAAAGAGCCTGGGCCACAGCATGTGTTTTTGGCAGTGGGAATAACTTTTCTAACTGCTATTTGTCTTCCCTTCTCACTGAAAGAACAGCCCATCTCCTTTCCCATGCCTTTCAACACCTGTGTTTTTGGGTTGCTACCAATCTAACAGAAGTTGAAGTCAGGTCTGTCTTTCTGGAATGAGCTTAGCTAATGCAGTTGAAGCAATAACCTTGAGAGTAATCACATGCATACAAAGAGAAACAAAACTGGTATTACATACATTAGAATATTCATGGTATTTTCAAGTCAATGTTTCTTGTCCTGCAGACAACAAAGGGAGTTTCTTGTTAATTACTATATGGGACTACTAATACATATAAAAATTCTTGTTGTTTTGCTTCTGCAAATATCTTGGGAATGAAAAGTGGAAATATTTGTCCTTAAAGTTTTGTTAGCTGTCTCAACAGCTGCATTAAACGACACCAAAAAGAAACTCAAGGTGGCGTTACACAGCTTAAATCACAGGCTCACCCCTTTTGCCTGCACAATGGCTTCTGCAGTCACCTAAATTAATGTTTCTATACCCAATAATCTAACCAAATGCCTATCTTGCTTGCCTGTAACACCAAGTACCAACTGTTAGATTTTAGCAGATAGTCTCTGGTATCATAGATTCTGATGTATGCAACCTGTGAAATGCTTTAGAGATCTAACTCATGTTAGAGGTAGAAAGGTTCTTTGTCCCCCTGTACTTTTTTCACATAAAACATCAAAGGGTCTGCTGGCACTATCAGTGAACTTATTTAATTACGCAGCTCAAGAGATATGTGTAGGTAACCCAGCCCTTGTACTGACTCCATACAGATTTTGTTATCCTGAATGCATGTAATAGGAAGGGGAATTCCCCCAGAACAAAGAAACAGGGTTGGTAACACCCCTTTATTTCCTGTAAGGAGTTAGGAGATGCAGGAGTGGGACTTGCATGTGTTTTTGTTATGTGATTCAATTATAATTTGTGAGTATTCAGAAGGCTTTTTAAACAAGTATCACAAGAAAGGATTTAATCTTCAGCACCCAGTAAAGCAATGAAGCTTTTGCTTTGAGAAGTGTATTGTGCTACCTGTGATACCTTTTTATTCCTCTGTAATTAGCAGTGTCGATACTTCACTAAAATGTAAGAGAGAACACTTCCTATCTTTGAAGCATTTCTCTTACCTCATAATTGCTTTCATATGCTTTAAGTATTTAATTTGTATTGGAGGGTTCATTTTTTACCTTCTCTCTGATACTCAAAATAGAATGACACAGAACTGCCTGTCTTGTTCAAAAGAGTAAATATGGCTTTTTGGTTACCGATTTTGCAATTGTTCATTCTGGTGTTGAATGAAATGGCTTGGGTACTCTTCGTCAAATAAGATCCTGCAAGAAGAAGAGTTTGCTGAACTTCATATAGGAACTTGAATCTAATGGTTCGGGAACACTGAAAGATATATACGTGTATATATATGATTGGATGCTTAAAAATTATGAAACACTTTTTAAAACCTTGTTTCAAATGAGGACAGTTCAAATGAGTAAGCAAGCTAATAGTAAAAGCTGAAGTCTGGATTTTGTGTTTAGAGGTCATTTATTTACAGCTGGCAATTAACTGAACAGCAGCAAGAATCTGTGGAATCTGGCATCCATGCTGTGGAGAGTGTAGGTGATAGATGCTTGGAGAAATGGATCATGGCTTCAGTCCTGGCAGATACTCTTCTACTTTGTTGTAAAACTTCTCCAAAACATTGTGCAAATGCTGTGTTGATTAGGCCTGTGTTTCCAATTGAATTCTGTATTAGTGTAGAGATGATGCTAAGCATCTATTTGGCAAAAGTCAGGAAAATAGTTTCCAGAATAATTTTATCTTAGGTCCTGTGTTACAAATGGAGGTGACTGGAAACCAGGGGGCTCTTTGTAGGTTAGTCTGGCCCATGCAGAGCTCTTGGAGCACAGCTATAAAGGCACAAGATGGCTTGTTCAGAGCTTAAGTGTTGCTGCATGCCCATATATTCTATAAATGGACATGGCCTTAATACTGTGAGATGTGGTCCAAGTAACAGAGATAAATGTAAGCAGTTAACGTTCATTTCATCGGTATTCAATTCTTATGTCTCACTGATAGTATTTCACTCATAATAAATTCCCTAATAAGAACAATGATGAGATATAGTGTGGCCCAGCAGCCAATGCTCTGAGGCCTTGTTAGTAATAATAGTGGGAAATGTTTAGAAGAAAAATGCAATGAGGTGCAGTGAAAGGGTGAAATATTTGTACAGATAGTATATTGGAAGCTATGCAAGAATCTTAGGACTATTTTCAGTTCTGTGATGTTGGGGTATTTGTGCTGAACTGAATCATAATGGCTTATGGTGTTTTCTGGATTATCATGCTGTTGTGATCTGTTATTATCTTGGCAGATTATCACATAACTGAACACAACTCTAGATTCAGTGACCTTGGATTTGCGTGTCTGTGGAAGGGGAAACATACTTGGTCAAAATTAAGCACTTAAGCTACAGTGTTTCTAGGTAAAAGCCCAAGAAGTTGAAGCCTAGTTGTACTACTTGGGGTACAGTTTTCATGTAGATCTAATTTTAAAATGAGTCAAACATTCCTTTTGCTTAAAAAACAATGCATAGCATTTATTGTATGTTCTGTGCTTCCTCTTCTGAAGGATATGCTATTTTTCTGTGGAAATTTAGATTGTAGGCATTTACTTTGTTTTTGCACTATAACTCAAAACAAATAAATAAAAATTAAGGTCAGTGCTATTCTCCTTATTGAGGATGAAAAAACAGATTGGGTGCAGCCAAGACAAAGTGTTTGCTTCCCAGAGAGTCCAGTTTAAAAATATCAGGATACTTAAGAATAGCAAATACACCAAATCTGCATTTAAATAGACTTGTGATGCGTGGCAGCATGTATCCATTTACTGATGTGGAAAGTTTGATGTTAGTTTGGATTTCTCATATTCAGCTTAAGTTGTGCAGGTTTGTGATGGAGTATTAGTGAGTATCTGAAGGAATGCTGATTTTGGTGACTTACTTGGTTATGTACAGATTATTTACATTGCCAAGGAAGAGTTGAGAGGACCAGAGAAAACAAATGTATTAAAGCCCTGAAATGAAATCAAATACAGCTCTCAAGTCCTCTTTTAGTCAAGATCCTAAGCAAAGGGAAATGAAGGTTACTTTAATCAGACCACATATGTATATAACTCCAGAGCTGAATTATGTGGTGGTTGGAGATTTCTATCGCTGCCTGTATGTGTTTTCTATAATTAGCATTCAGGTAGGCATGCTTCTCAATGATAGACTTTCCAAAGAGCATTACTGTTTTGGGACCCTGATAAAAATGAACAGTGGTGTTGTTTTTTCTTGTTTCTCTTTGAGTTTCCTGTCAGGGAAAGGAAACATAACCACAGGGACCTCAGCAATCTGCAGCCCTAAAACCAGCTAAAAGAACAAGTTTTTTTTCAGTTGTGTAATACCTTTTTGTGTGTGGGGCAGGTGAGCCGCTCTCTGTGAGGCGGCGTGGCTGGGCCCAGCGGCCGCCATTTTGTGCTGCCGCGTGCCGCTGGTGATGGCGGCTGCACCCACGAGGGGGGCAACGCGGCGGGATCCGGTCAGCACCTCGCTGAGGGGCCTGGCAGGGAGGGATGGAGCAAAGCGAGACATATGTGGAGAGCAGGGCAAGTGTTGTGGGGAAGGCATTGATTTGAAGCTCACGTTTTGTTTTCTATGGTGCTGGGCCCAAAGCTGAGTGCAGCTTTGGAGCCTGAACCAGGTCAAGCAGTTTCTTGCGACCTAGTAAATGTGTACTTACAGGCTGCCTCGCATCCATTGCTGTGGAAGTTGGTCATGATTAACTGCTACAAGGCACAGAAACAGTGTTAAATATGAGGAAATATCTGTTTCTGTCACACCAGGGGAATGTAAAGCCCTGGAGGGGGAAAAAAAAAAAAAAAAAAAGAAAGGGTGGCTTCAGGTGCGAAGGCATTTGAATTCTTAAATTTGCATCAAGTGTCAACATTAATACTCCTTTGGGCTATGCAGCCTCAGAAACTACCCCTCTGAAATTCAAGTCATTTAGGATCATAAACAGTTATTCTCAGTACTGCTGAGACCAGTGTCACACTCATATCACAAGTTCTGATTTTTGGTGTCTGTCATGCATCAGAAGGCAAACACAATTACATGCCTATCAAGAGTACCTCAGAGCTGTTTAAGAAATCAAGGTTAGTCACAGGATCCTTTTGATGTTCTTCTCCCTCTTGACTGTAGATTTGTAAATTAAGTTTAAGTGGTGATGTTCTGGTGAAGGATTAGGAGCGCTGTTGGAGAAACAGGACGCACACTTCAACTTGTAACTCTAATGAATGACTTGGTTGACCTTTCATCAAGCTGTGGGATGATGATCAGCAGTACTGCGAGCTCTGGGAATCTAAGGTGAAAAGGTAAAATTTCATTTTGGAAAAAGTGTTTTTTAAATTAGCCTTATGCTGTTTAGGTCATGTTTCTCTGTTACCATTCATCAAAATGCTCTGGTGTGGTTTTCGTGCCAGTGATTAAGCAAGGGATGCTTCTTTGCTTCAGTAATTTTGTTTTGTGTCTCAAAGAAAAGTGATTTCTACAGTGCTAAAACTTAGTTTATATAAACTAGCTTACACAGGCTGGTAGAAGGTTGGACCAAAATGGTTGTTTCTCTTGCACAGCTTGACAGGTATGAGTGTGTAACAGGAACACGGTGTTGTACTCAGTCTAATGTTTTAAAAATTAATGAGGGACGGGAGAGTCAAGGACAGTGTTGCATCTGGTTTGTTGGATAGTTATCATGCCAAAGTTGTTTCAGAAAACTCTTTTACTCTGCTGAGAACTTGAATGTGTTGAAAGATCACACAAAAGCGTACAGCAGTCCTGGGTACTTAGCATGATTTCCCCCACTGTTCTTCTCCACCCTTCTTGGAACAAAGACCCATGTCTTAGCTTTAAGATGAGGGATTGAGTGGTGCTACCGTTACTATGTTGTTCTATGAGATGATGATTCATCAGTATGCAAAATAACGTTGCTGCGTTGCAAACATTTTCAGATCCTTATTTTTGTATACAAGAGGAGTGACTTCAGAAGTGATAGGACAGCTTGGCAAGAGTAGTCCAACATTATGTATAAGCATTTATAGAATAAATGCCTAAGTCTGATTAATATAGAAGATAAAAGAACAGATCAAGAAAGTGAAAGCTTAGTGTGGAAATATTAATACCCAAATAAATATGTTTATGCTAAGAAATATTTCATACATAGAGGCAATGTTGCATGAAAAAAAAGGCTGAGATCCTAACAGGGAGACTTGAGAAGCAAAATTACCAAATGTTTGAAGAAACTACTGATCTTTAGCAGTTGTATAAATGGAAGAGAATTTCTTTAGCAGTGTTTTGTTTTCAAACTCTAGCGTGATGGATCATTTAATAAAGGTGCAAGTTTGACAGACAGCAGTTTGTGATCAAGTTGAAATTGGAAGTGTTGGTCTGGCTCTTTGTTCTCTTGGGTTTAGTACTGCATAGAGATGAAAGAAAGGATAATGAACTGAGTGCTAAAAGGCAAATTTAACACCATGGTTGGCTTTTTTTTTTTTTTTTTGGTGAGGTGGTAGTGGTGATGGAAGGAAGTGTTAAAGCAGCTAACTGGTTTATTCAGCTAAAAAGAAATGAGATAAAAAAAAAAAAAGAGCAACTCATTGAGAAGGAAAGGGAGTATATGCTGCAGATGGAATATAAGTGTTTGAACCTTGGATGTAATCAAAACTTCCTGATTTAGTTTTAATGTCATTTCTTATACCTGTAGATGGGCTTCTTCCTTTTAGCTACTGCTTTTATTTTTATTCTAATGTAGATTTCCTTTTAAAATAGCAGTGATATAAAGACTGGACAATACCTTTGTCAGGCAACTATGGAATTCACTTTGGTATTTAATCTGTTGCCTTAAAGAAGTTGTAATAGCTATAATATTTTAAGAATAGATTTAATCGTAAAAAGAAGAGTCAGTGTATCATGCTGCATTTCTGAGAAGGAAATAATAACTAATAATGGTTTCTGTTGGAAACGTGGAAACGCTGTTATTTCCAGTACGCTGACATGGTACGTAGACTCAGTTTATGGCTGTTCTATTACTCATGTACAGAGCAATAAAGGAAGCTATTTTCACTGCTGTAAATTGCATGTTTACAAGCACAATACAATAATGCAGATGACTGATGGTTCGAACACAACTTTTGTTAGCTGTTACTGCATGGAAATAAAAACAGGCAAACAAAACTAAGCCCAGTCTGATTCGGATCTGTACTCCCAGAGCCAAGAGGGGCTCTGAACTCTTTATGCCACCATTCAGCGAGCTTTTAGTCAACCACGTAAAGAGTTGACTAAGCTGCAGCTAGGCTCCCTTGAGACTGATAAAAATCAAGAGCTTTTCCACCAGAGGTAGGTTATAAATGCGTTGGATAGTTAGTTACACCTTTGTCTGTTTCACCAAATGTGAACAAAAGTGTTGTGAGATGGGGTAAGAGGGCTTTCTTCTGTGCCCTATTTGATCCCCAAACTGTTAATGACCACCCCAAGTAAAGCTTGACCATAAACCAAACCCTGATAAAATGAACAATCTCACCTCACCAACACCATGTGCTTTGAGGCAGGGAGCAGGGGAAAAAAAACTGCAGAAAAAGACTGAGTTTAAGGAAGCATTTTTATCTGGAATGAGTTTTGAAGTATAGGAGATAAATCTGAAAGGGTTAATCAGTGTGCTGCAGACACAGCTGATAAAGTAGCTCTACAGTCAGCAAAACTAATTAAGTCAGATTTCCATGTGGGATATGTATTGTGGTTTGAACTTTCTAGTAATAACTAAAGCTTCTGTTGTTTGGAGTATCAGTAATAGGCCTCCTGCGTGGACTCCGGGATGTGCCAGTCATGGGCTGAGCTCCTGTCACAGCCTTTCAGGAGGCAACTGGTAGGAGCTGCCTTCTTTGGCTCAGCTACATGAAACATGGAAGTATTTAACCTTTCAGACTTCTCCGGTGTCAGGTTTAACTGAAATTGGCCGCTGGATTCAAAACTCCTAGAAAGCAGTGACTGACAGATGTACTCTAATGCACGGTTTGATTTATTGAACTGAGTCCTGAGGGGAGCCAGGCTCCAAACTTTTTCCAAACTCCAGAGCATCAAAGCTGCCTCAGGGGGCTGCAGTGCCTCCCTGGGGCAAGGCTGCCCTGCCATCATGCCCTGCTGCCCCTTGGTCTTGCTGTGGAATAGCTGAAAGTACTTCTTTTTTTTTTTTTTTTTTTTTCCCCTTTCTCTTGAGTGACTAAGCCAAAAGCTACAGCTTAGCATTGTCCTGCAGCAGGTGATTTAGGTGCTCAGGTAACAGACTCTGTAACCAGAATATTGGTACTCACAACCACTACCAAACCCTGCATCCAGAGGGGAATGCAGAACAGGCTGTAAGTTACTGTTCCCCAAACAATGCCTGCAAGCTGTATCAGGCTGGGGGTGTTTGACAATTTCCAGTTCTGTCTGCTGGAGGAGCTTTGCAGAGGTGCTTTTTGTTTCTGCGAGGCTCCCAGGGAATGGCAGCTGTGCTGTGTCACTTGTCTTATGTGAGCATAACGCAACGCCGGTGGGAGTGTGGCAGCAAAAGGCCAGAGCAGGCAGCTGCCTTGTCTGCTCCCATGGAAAGACTGTCCCGTTCTGTGGCTGCTCATCCCACTGTGAAAGCAGGAATTGCTACTGCCAGAGCAGCTGAATTCTTTCAAAGAGCAACCTGGCTCTCTTCTGGTAGGGTGTGCTTTGTCTGACAAAGGTGGATGCTGCTGCAGATGTCGCAGGAGGGAAAAGACAAAAAGGTTTTAAAAAAAGACCAGAACTTTCAGCTATTTCCACAACCATTTTGTTCTGGCAGTTCCACATAATACATAGCATTGTGAGAAGACTCTTTGGATGAAATAATGAGCTGGACGAAATCCATGCATACTGCTCAGCTAAATGTGGACACAAACCTGTTTTGGGGCTGCAGAGGACAGCTGTGCTGAGTCCCAGCAATCTGTGCAGTCCAGAGTCTGAAGAGCAGGGAGAGCTGCAGAGGCTCTGATACTTAACGTGTGCTGTACCTCGTAGGGTTGGCTTTGTGCCACCAGATTGTGACTTTCTGTTGTGATTGTCCTCCAAAACTATAACTAAACTCTGATTAAAGAACATGTACATACCAAGGAAGGGACAGAGACGGAAAGGCAAATCCTTAAAAAGGCTAGGGGAGTCTTGAAATAACAGTACAACTGGAGACCTAGGTCCTCATTTGTAAACAGGCTAAATACTTGCATGGTAAATCTCTCTTGGGATTTCTAGTTGGTTAAAAATGTGCTCAGGTGCTTTGATGGACCAGGGACTGGATAAGAAGTAACGTACTCAGAGCTGAGATCCTTCCTGCCAGCTGATGAGGCTCAACAGTTGTCGATACAACTTGGAAAAAAATGGAGAAGCCTTTTTTTTTTTTTTTTTTAATAGTAATAATAATAGAATAAGGATCTTTTGTGTTTATGAAAGATTTGATATTGTATCCATGCATTTCATAGCCATCCTTAAGCCACCTTCAGGGCCACATGAAGCAGTTCACTGGGACATTTAGTAAACAAAGGGAGTAATGGACTCAGCTATCCTCATTACAGACAAAGTGACTGGTGAGACTTGAATCTATGATGAACGCTTGCTTTTTAGAAATAAAGCTCTGTTTTCATAACCTGGCCCTTTCCTATTGACCTTGCAAAGCCTGCCAAAGCAAAAAACACTTGTATAACAAGTGTAACACTTGGAACAAGCTCCAATACTTATCTTTTATTTCAATCTAACATGAAAAATTAATTTTGAATCCTTTTTATTGTTTCAGACAAATCTCATAGCTCTCTCGAGTAGGAGAGTCAGGAATTAACTTGGCTAATAGGGAAATATACATAGACAGAGCCTTCAAGTACTTTGCCTCCAGCAAAATCCTTCAGCCTTTTCATTTGAGAGATGTTGTGCCTTGGGGTCTGGATGACTCGTGGACTGACAGTAAAAGGCATGAGCCTTTCACCTGAAGTCACGGGTTTGAATACAGTTAGGTCAGTAGCGAGTGAAAGCCACATTTCCTAAGGGGATGCTCAGTGATCTGAAATACGATTAGCAGGACCAGAGCCAGCAAAGGGCTCAGGTATCTAACAGCTAGAGACTTACAGGCTTAGTCTTTAAGCACTTGGCCTTCAGGGGAGGCAGAGGCTGCTTCCTGGGAAGGGCTTTCTGTGAGAGCTGGGTGCCCCAAAATGTGCTGCTGCAGGCTGATGCAGAGCCAAGTGTGTGTCAGCTTGCTGAGAACTGAGAGCTTGCAGCTCACCAGTAGGATGTCTTGGGAGGGGGCAGCGGCTATTAATGAAACACAGCCCCTTTCCAGGGCGTTGGTGCCTGCTTTTTGCTGATTGTAGTGAAAATTGGTCACTTCTTGGTGTCTCCTTTCCCAGCTGGGTGCTCTAAATATATATATTTAGCATATCCTGGGCCTCTCTCATGTAGGTTACAAAATACCACGTTCTTTGCATCAACAGGAAGCAGATCTGCCTTTTTTTCCCCAAACTTGCTGACCCAGGTATGCATGCAGAGTCTCTCCATCTGCCTTCCCAGCCTATATCCTGCACCCTAACATAAACCTGCCAAGAGATGTGGCTCTACAAGCCCTCAGCCAGGGTAGGGAGTTGATCCATGGTCTCCTTTTTCCAAAAGCAGTGTGCTAGTGTCTCTAGAACCTAGATTCAGCTCCTGCTGGCCTTCTTGCCCTCCAGGCTGTTATAATCAAATGTACATGCTGAGTCTAGATTTTTAGGATTAGTAATTCTTACAGCAATGTTCAGTCACTAGGGGCACTCACAGTGTGGTGGCTTGAATTTCCAGCTTCTGGAAGGCAGCTTGCAAATAAGAATATTCTTGGAATCTAAGGTGAAAACTGGCTTCCCACCAGATTCTGTGTCAAATAAACATCAGCACACACATTTGTTGCAAGTGAACACGTGTTCACCAGTCGCATTTGTAGCAACCAAAATACATTCAGTCTGAAGTGCTCTCGCATGGCTTTCCAGGCAAAAACTTGTCAAACTACTAGGGACGATTGGGCCCCTTTCGAGAGATAGATGAAATTGAGTTCTTATGGCTGGAAGCCAAAAAAGACAGCTACGATTTGTCCATCTATGCTTTTCCTCAATCATCTTTTCATTGTCTTTCCTAAAAAAAAAAAAAAAAAACAAAAAAAACCACCTTTTGGGGCTTTAGATAGCTTCAGGTCACCAGTCACAGGTGAGGGAACTGCTTGCGGCTCACCAGTTTCAGGTCACCACATTTATCAAGTGGGATGAGGCCTGTGGTGCTCGCTGCCTTCCTTCACGTTCTCCCAGAGACTCTGCAAGTTCCCTTCTCAACTAAAACTCCAGCCCGGAGAAGAAATAGTGGCTGCTGACTTCATGGCAGTAGTAATTTCATGATTGTGTTCTGGGTGATTGGTGGCCAGCTGGGGATAGGATAAATCAACTGCTTGTTCCCCTGTGTTTGGAGTAAAGGGTCATTTGGTCACCTGTTGGACTAGGTCAAGGATCCAAACTGTAGCACTCCTGAAATGGCAATTCATCCTGCAGCTACTCACGTGCTTTTAATGGCTGAAATGGAAAAGGATATGAACTTTTTTTTTTTTTTTTTAAGAAAGCAGAGAGGGAAAACAGCTTGTAGGGATAGAAAAGTTCTCTTATGCACAGCAAGCCTCTGAGACAGGATTGCAAAAACTGTAAGAGGGTGTAAATAAATGCACTCTAAGCATGCATCTATGCCACTTTTATTTTACTTTTTTTTTTTTTTCCCCCCTAGGAAAAATGGTGAATTTTTATGCTTTTCCCTCCCAGTCTAAATTCTGAGTTCTGTTTTGATCCTGCATTTTTCAGTTACGAGGCAGGAGAGGTTACTCGGGGTTGCTGTTGGACAGCATGTCCTGAAGCTGCAAGGAGCCTCCTTTGAAGTTTAGCTGCTCGACTTTGCTATTCCCAGAAAACATCTCGTATTCATCTGAACAAGACACGGCATACACCACAGAGCAGGCTGTCCTGCATGCAGGAGGGGGATGTAGAGGAAGGCCCCATTTGAGCAATAAATGTAGGGGAAGGAGCAACTATCCCACCTGAGGCATACTCAGTGCAGATATTCGTAACCCTGTTCTTATATTAGGAGATGGGGCTTGCCATTAAATTAGATCAATACTTGGCTTCTTTCCTGATGTACTATCACACTGCTGAAAAGATCTTTTCTGTGATCCGTAATTAGTCTTGCTGCTGTCCCAAAACTAATCCCTGCTGAATATCAGCCAGGTGACAGATAAAGCTGGGAGCTGAGCGCTCGCAGTTGGAAGCAGAGAGGGGCTACTGCTGAGTTCGGCCCAAGTTTTAACGGCTCTTCTTCGTCTCAGACCAAGGTTGTAGAGCAGTATGTGAGGAAGGAATTCTTAATAGTTGTTTTCAACAACAACAAAATAATCACAAATTCAGATTTGACTTCATTTTGGGGTAGATGTGAAAAGGCACGCTGAAAAATGGGGGTGGAGGAGGTAGCTGTGAAGGAGCAGTCAGCAGCTCTCCAGGTCGGGGATCTCGCTCAGGGTGGTGCGGGACAGCAGTCCCGGAGGTTGTGCCTTCCTCATACTGTGCGGGAGCTGGGAACCAGGGCTGCTGGGAGTCTCAGTGAATCTTTTTTTTTCCTCTTTTCATGGCTAAACTATTTTTTTTTTCCTCCTCAGTAAAAGCAGGTACTCTAGGGTTGTGCAGCTTTTGTCTTTTCTGCTACTTCTTCCAGGCATTTCTTCTCTTGTTTGGGAAGGAAACTGTCAAGGCCAGTCACTGTGTATATTTCATGCAAGTTCCTTTTTTGAAGTGTAAAGTACAAGGTTTTCTTGTTTATTTATAACAATTTCATAAGTGGCTTGTTTGGATCTATTGAGGCAGTTATTAGTTGTTAAATGTTGGTGCCTAACAGCGTATTGAGCTTCTGGAAGTATAAGGGAGCTAGATGTGGTCTGCAGCATCTTATCTCAAATATTACTGAAACATTGAGTGCACAATTACCATCTTATTAGGGTAATAATGTTGAAAGAACTGTTTAGGCATTTAATTGGTATCAAACAACATGTGATTGCATGTTGATTAGATATCAATTACAACAAAGTACAACTGACATTTGATAAGCATGGTAACTGATAGCTTGCTTGCCTTTGTTATGTCAATTAAATGGCTAAGCATCTCCTGGAAGGAATTACAAATCATTAGAAAATTACTGATGGTTGGCAGCTTGTCAAGGGAGCTGTAAACAATGGGGGCTTCTGGCTGTTTGGGAAACTTAGGCATTTTCTCACAGAACAGATCTGTTTTCAGCATAGAAGCTTTGGATAACCAAACATTCAATTTCACAAGAGTTCTGCTTTCCCTCCCAAGCAAATCACTGCGATGAAATAGGAGCGTAAGTATTACGTACTGATTTGAGGCAAGCACAGTAAGGCCAGATAATTCACAGGACCCTCTTACCCACCTTTGCCAGCAGGCGTCCTACCTGGCTACTCTTCCTTGTCATGATTTCATCTGCATACATCCCTATGCACATCTGCCAACACATTGATTTCATTTTTTCCCTCTAAGTTCAGATTTCTGCCTTTGTTAAATGAACTAGTATGTTAATGGTGTACCAGTGAAAGACTTGGATGAGGTGAAGAATGGCTTTTTCTTTTACAGCATGTGCAGCGTGTTATTTTCCCACGTGCTCAGTGAAACAAGGATTTTGTTTCAAGTGGATGTTGTAACGCTGATGAGAGCTTAATATAAAAAAGTAAATCAATGAGCACTAGGAAAGGGAACTTCTGAGGGAGTGAGAGAGTGCATGTGCCTTGGTAAGGTTTCCCATTGTCTGGTATAAATGGAAATGCTTCAGGAGTTCTGTTTCAGCCCAAGGCTTCGTTGAACCAATTACTTTTTTCAGGCTGGCTGTAGGGCAGCAAGCTTGGGGATGTGTCCCTAGAAAACTTAAGAGATGGAAGAGACACCATCGTATGCTGTCTGTTTTGTTTACATAAGAATGCATTGCTTTCCTCTTTTGCACGAAACTCCAAAGGGCAGGGCTGTTTGGGAATACTCCGTTGTTGCTCAGCTTTCAGCACGGACTTCTCCTGGCCCCCCTGTGCCATCAAGCTCCCTGAGCAAAGAGCTAGCGCTCTCCCTCCTGTGGCTGTGTGGGGCAGCCCCCGGCCAGCACCACAGCAAGTGCAAGGGAGTTGTGGTGCCTGGCTTCTTGGCCTCTGTACCTACAGTACGGAACACACATGGCTTGCAATAACACCTCTGAGATAAGCCATGAGGAGCCAAGAAGCGTTTCTGTCAAGTGACAGGTGATGGTGGTGTTTGAATGCACAGTTTCAGCGTAGGAGCAGCTATGCAAAGCTATCTTTCAAAATGCCTCTTAGCTTCTTGAGCTCCTGCGGGTTGTCCTATGGCATATTTGCTCAGGCAGCCAATTCATATTGCATATAGGAAGGAGAATGGCTGTGTGTTTTGCATGTTGTGTTTTTTCTTCCTTTGAGGAATGTAATTGTATTTATTGATTATTTGCAAAATGTTGAATTCATCGCAATGCAAGGCTTGTCACTGAAATGCTGTAAATGTCAACAAGTGTTGCTATCATAATGTAATGTCAGAATTAACTTAAAATAGCTCTATTACATGCAAATGAAATGTTTCTTTGGGAAATGTTCCACTCTGTGTCAGCTTCATTACCTAAACTGCCTTTGATTACGTTAATGTGTAACGTATCTCCCTAATTCAGGTGCCTTAAATGAGCGCTATAAAATCATTACCATTTTCAGCAAAGAGAAGATAGATGATAATGTGCTGCAACCTGTACAACGTAGCAGGTAGTTTTCACTTACTATTTGCATAGCTGGGTTATTGCCATTTGCTTAAAATAATCTTGCTAGACAGAGGAATAGTCCCACGGCTGGGAGCATGGTGTGAACTCTAGCTTTGAGTAGGACGAGTGGTTTTTAAAGAAATCATCGCTAAAATTTTTATCAAAGCGTAGCTAGAGTTGTTCATTGTGTGTAAACTATTCCAAGCTCTGCTAAAGCCGATAGCAATATTACTCTTAATTAAAATATTGAACAGAGTTCTTCTCATGTGTTTCAGTCACTTAAATACCTAATCTTCCAGCTCTTCAGTGCAGAGTATAGCTTCCTGGTGAGAGAAATTTCACATGGAGCATCAAAAAAAAAAATAAAAAAATTAATGCACTCAGGCAGGAATTCTTTGACTTGATTTTTCATCAGAGATGTTTGCGTGAAGTCCAGGCTCAGCCAGTGCAGCTCTGTCTGCGGTGAAATGCTCTGTGAAGTCATGTTGATTCATCGGTGTCTCACTTTAGAAGTAGTAAAAACAACGCAACTCAGTGTTTCCTGAATGGTGTTTTGGTTTCCTTGGCTGTGATTCGAATGTTTTGTCTATACTTCTGGTCTGTGTCAATGCATATCAAAATCAAATAAAACTGCGATTTTGTGGCAAGAATGTTTGGATTAGTCAAAACCAATAAAACTAATCCTTCCCACCTGCAGTTTGTCTTCAAAATGTTTAAGATTTTGTCCTGCATGACATGAAGCAAGAGGTTTGAGAAAGAAAACTTCAGTTGCCCACCTGTGGCTTTCTGCTCAGCTTCAGCTGTGCTCTTCTGACATGTGCCTTTTTGCACTGGGTACTCTGCATTATGTGAATGTAGTTAAAGTGAATAAATAACTGCTGTTAATGTTACAGCTAACAGTGTGCAGTGCATGAGTCACACCAGTGTGTTGCTTCTGTAAGCTCGTTGCATTGCAGTGGATAAGAAGTTGTGCAGACCTCCACATCCCTGTCTCTCACAGCTGCTTTCTCAAGTACTTCAGAGATGTCACTGACTTGTGAGCCAGGAGTCATCCGAAGGAGAGTCAGGAAGTCACATCCTTTCACTGACTCCTCATTGCTACAGGGAAAATCTCCCTCTCAGAGTTTGGGGAGCACTTCTGTTTGTAGCAAACAGAATTTTTCAGTTAATTAGCTTGTGTTCTTTGCTATTTCTGTAGCTTGGAGCGAACAGTCTCAGGCTTTGAATCGTTAGGGTAGCTTCTCTGTCCATCAGGGGATCTCAGCTCTGCTTGTGAGGTGCTGGGCGTAATCCAAAGAGGGTGTAATATCCAGCTGAAAAATGGTGTGAATAGGTGAAATTCTGCCCATTACAGTCACACCTGGAGCAAGTCTGTAGCTGCCACAGTCACAGCCCTACAGGGAGGAACAGAAGGTGAGGTGACAGAAGCAAGTGCCATTTCTAATAGCCTCGGTGCCTACAAGATGAGACAGCCGTACGCTGCGGCACTTTGTTAACGTGCTTTTCCTTTCTGCTTCAGATGAAGACGAGGAGAACAAGCAGAGGGATTTTAATAGCTTTGTGCTTTGTCATTGTTCCCAACCTGTCACATCCCGATCCACCACAGAACAGCCCTTTTCCCATTATGTTAACAAACAGATGAATGAACTGAATGCTGTTGGGATGCTGGCTTACCTGTTGTTTCAGTTTGTTTTCTGCAGCCCTCTCTTTCCCTGGGAACTTGTACAGAAGTGCAGTTTGCCAGTAGGTTTATTTTTGTTTTCAGTTAGGGTTGGCTTTGTCCTTATAGTACGTAATACACGTCAAATAGCAATGCAGTTCTCAAAGTAAAACTGAGCACCTTTAGGGGGAGAGAGCAATATGTCCTTCCTTGCATAGCACAACTGCCGGGCACTTTGCTCTGTCAGAAGTTCCTTACTTCAAACAAAACTTGCACTCCCCACATTGCCAAGCTTCTTGCTCTTTCACATTACTGAAGTCATTGGAATTATCTAGCTCAAATCTCATTTAACGCAGAAGGCTTTTATCCTGATTATTATGTAAGAAGGATCTCACCAACAAAATGTAATTCTATTCCCTTTTCCAAGAGCAGCAGGCCAGGTCTAATCTTTCCTCGTCCTGCACCTCCTGCAGCACGCGTTCCTGCACAGGAGCAAATGGCTGTACACAAGCAGAGCACAGGAGAGAGGCTTGCCATCTGAAAAGCATATTTGAATAATGAGTGCTCATCTTGTTTTTTTATCAGTTGTCTCAAACCCAGTAAACAGCAGTCTTTCTAAATAAGTTTGCCCTTGGGCTCAGAGTAAGGATGATGAATTGCGTAAAGGATATCTTTTCAGTTTTAAGTATTTGAAGATAAGCTGCTGAAGGTATTAATAAATTAAAGAGTAGATTCCTGAAAACAATCCAGCAAAAAATAGACAATCTTCCTTAACAACAAATAACTCTGGGACAGAAGATCAGCTTGCTGTTCTTTGCCACGCTGTGTTTTAGTTTGCTGATTGCAGATCCTCGCACTGAGCTTGTCATCTGAGAGCCTCCAGCAGAGCTGTAACCACCCTCATCTGCTGCTTGCCCTCCCACGTATTTTCCCTGGGAAGTGAAGCGCATACACTGCAAGGGTTGCTTTAGAGAAACTGAGACCTCAACTTACCCAATGCCTACAGAAATTGTGGCAGGAACATCCCCTAAAACTGAGTTCCCATACCTTTCTTCTCCAAGTAGTACCACTGGAGCAGGTTTTGGGAGGTCTTTTCCTGGTGAGCAAGGAGAACTCTAACTGCTGCACTTACTTGGCTTGACTGTGCACGTTGTGACACGGGGACCCAGCAGAAACACCCTGTGACTTTGATGGCGAAGGAGAGAGCTGGTGCACGTTCAGGTCTGGTCTTTATATGGAGCAGGGTTATTCCTGAGGGAGAAGCTGTGTGGAGAAGTTTACGTGAGGTAAAGCTGCCTGGGAGGTAGAATCCAAACCTGAATGTGTAGTGCCTGGGGTGTGCTTTTGCTGGCTGCATGCTAACATGTTGGGTTTTAAGAAAACACGCATGCCTTTTGGCGTGGTCCTGCAGACGTGTGATCCCAACAATCTTTGCCTTGCTGATGCTAACAGCACAACACCTACTGACTACCTTGGATCGTGACCCACCACCAGCTTATTCTGCATCTTACAAACGCTAGATGGCATTTAATATTTTGTTTTGCTGGAAACATGTTCAATGCCTACCAGTTTTTCTCTGCAGGGGCCTTCAGGAAAAGTGCAGTTCCCCTCTTCCATGCCTATTCTGCTCATAGAAATTGGATCCCACCTGCCAGATGGTTATTTACTGGATTTATCCCTGCTTGCTGGAATCCTGATGGGTTTTCTCTGCCTTATTCTTCCGCTTCACCCTGCGTTGCAATGAAGACGTTTAACCTGCTGTGTCCTTTTCTTCCTCTCTTACAAGATGGGAGTTTCCCCTTGTTGCAAGTGTTTTTTCTCCCCAGGTCCCACATGGTGTGTGTTGTGGAAGTGGGGTTTTGCAAGGGCAGTTTTCACCTGTAGTACAGAAAAGAGTGGTGGTAGCGAGGTCTATGGGCCTTGGCTGTTCTTTTGAGACACTTTTTCCTCCGCTGTGCGTTGGAAGCTGTCCTTGCTCACCTGATACCATCTCGTCCCTTGACTGTCCGCTGCAGTTTGAGGTGAAGTGCGCCTGGGCTGCACAACTTCTGCTGAGGCTTTTTTTAACCAGAAAGAGGGTAAGCCATTAAGACATGTATTTTTAATACTCCCTCAAGATTAGTTGTGATGAAATGGAAGTCTAGAGAAAGATGAAGGATCTCTGCAGATGTCTGCATCATCCGATAATCCTCGGTACACCATGAGGCGTTTGCAGATACAGGCGTCCCACACGTGTGTTTAAGAATTAAGCTGCAGGTATCTCCCACGATGGGTTGGGTCAAGCCACACGCAGAACTGCAGAGCTTGTGTTCTCCACACCCTAATTCCCAGCAGCTCTGTGGCTGTGATAGCTATTCATACAAGCAGTTATTAATAATACAACACAAATAAAGGAGGGGGAAAAAGTCGAGGGCTGAAGGTTCAGCCTTCTGCAGGGCCGCAGTCAGGGCTGTAGTGCTGGTAAGGGCCGTGCTGTTGGCTGACCTGAGCGCTATCCCAGCCCCGTGCCTGGTGTCCGTGCCTGCAGCCAGCCTGTTTTCAACCTGGCTGGGGGCTGTGGTGCTGCCGAGGTGCTGGGCAGCCTCTCACTGGGCTGTGTACTGCTGTCATCTCAGATCCTTAACATTTCTTCTCGAGGGGCTCTGAAAGTGTTCAAATGCAGAGATAGATGCCCCTCAAGTCATTCACAGACTTGAGCGTGTCAGGCAGCAGTATCCCAGGCTATAATTAATCCCTAAACTTCATAAAAGGGGAATATGCTTCTGCATGGTTAATACGTGCAAGAAGCCAAAGACTGAGTTACAGCCTAGAACTTCAGCCTTCCATCAGTATGTTTAAATAAAACGTCTATATGTAGCTTACATCACTATTTACCAACTCAGTGAAAGCTGCTGTGAGTTTTGTTAAGTTGGACTTGACATTTACAGATAGAAATTTGCTTCTGACATAGCAAGGAGATTACAGTGTTTGTGTGACACGGGAAGAAAAAGATTACACTAATCTTGTTTTGCGGTCTTCTGTAGGAGGAGAAAGGTGGTAGCATGCTGCCATAGGAACATGGAAATGACGGAGAAATTATCAGCAACGTGTTCGGTAATGACCTGGCGTACGCTGTGTTGGTGCAGCCAAGTCTGTTGTAAGCAGTGGGTAGGCGCAGTTCTCAAAAGGAAGGAGAATTATCACTGCTTTGTGTGTGTAGAAAGTAGCAGTTTGGGTAAAATCAGGCATTCCAGTGGCGTGAAGGAAAAGGCCTGGCTGACGAACAGAAACGCACATTTTGAATGAACTGACAAAGGCAGCTTATTACTTGAATGTGTGCGTTCCTTGTGTGTTGTTTTTTTTTTTTCCCCCTTAAAGAAGCCAGTCAGGAAATAGGGGCACATTAGCATTAGAAATGCTGTTGGCAAGGAAGGAAAGGGGCCCAGAATGATTTATATTTAACATTTGTTTTTAACGAAAAGCTCTAAACACACTTTTTTTTTCTTCTCTCGGTATTTAGTGTTATTTTACTGGTGGCTTCAAATGAAGAGTGCAAGGTCTTTGATCAAAGGGTCAGAGAAGGGTGCCTGGGTTCAGAGAAGGAGGCACGTCTTTCCACGGAAAGCTGTGCTCTGAGAGCAGGGCAGGTCGGGAATCGCCCGGCCCTTCTCTCGCAGCTGCAGCCATCACAACAGCCTAAGCTGGGCGCTTCCACCAACCTCGGGGCTGTTGCCCTCCTGTGCCTGCAGTTCCCTCTCAGGAGGAAAGCTCCTTTTCCTTTTCCCTCTTTGCTGAGGCTCAGCAGCAAGGCAGGGATGCCCAGAGCCAGAGGGTGGCAGGCAAAGCCCT
This sequence comes from Aythya marila, assembly GCF_965140915.1. Classification (NCBI taxonomy): domain Eukaryota; kingdom Metazoa; phylum Chordata; class Aves; order Anseriformes; family Anatidae; genus Aythya; species Aythya marila. The sequence continues at coordinate 36,765,462 of NC_139048.1, forward strand.
CTCGTCCTGCGTGTCTAACAGGGAAACAGTCATTTTGAATGAAGATGACTTATGCAGGGAAAATCCACACCCTTTCATCAAATTTAGAGGCTCGGGGGGTGTTTCCTTTCCTCTCTCCCAGCTGGAAAAACCCTTGTGAGCTTTTCATGTGAAGTTCAATGAAGCATCAGGAGTTGCAGCCCGTTCCCAGCAGCAGCAAGCCAGTCACTGCAGGTGTGTGCAGCTCTGGCAACAGCTTGGTCCTGAGCATGTAGTCCTGTCCTGCTGGTGGAGCACACTATTCCCTGTGGGGCAGGGAGGGTTCTTGTTTGGTGGCCCTCACCTCTGAGGCTCCTCCTTAGGAGGCTGGAGGCTGACAGCGTGTTACTGCAATGTGTTAGCTGGGCTCTGGTCCCTTCAGCCTCCAAGCAACGTGGGCATCGCTGCCTCTGTTTTTGGAGCTGAACAGGGATTGGTTTATGCAAAAACAACCTGAGGGTACAGCTCTGGCTTTCTCAGATTAACAGTGTAAAACATTGGAGACTTTGGGCTAGGTGGCTAATATTACTTGTTTTTTTGTTTTTTTTTTTTTTTTCTTTCTTCTTGGTATTTATTAAAAAATAGCAAAATTAGTTGGTATAGGAGAGAAACTGGAAATAAGAGTCGTGAGAAGGCCAGGGACTGTCAACAGGAATGAATAACAGACTGTAACAACTGGTGGAAACAAATAGTGAATATTAAATAATCCTGTTACCTTGGTAATTTAGCAACAGTGGACTGCAGTGCAGACACAGAAATAAAAGTAGCTTTTAAACATAACGGGGTCTGTCAAATCTCTAGCAAGGGAAGGCTGCCCAGCATGCCCCAGGGGAGTCTTACGGTCTCTGTTAAGAAAAGAGTTGATAAAAATCCTGGATAGCACAACTGCAGGACTGATGGGATGCACATGAAGGCTCCCTCTTGTAGCTACGGTGCCATCTCTGCTGCCCATCTTGCAAAAAACGTTACGTGCCTGGAGCTGCTGAGTGGGTTTGTGGTGGCCGACCTTATCCCATGGTGGGTTTCCCCTTCTGTTAAATTGAGGATGAGGACCTTTAAATCTCTGGGTGCCGTGTTTGCTCTTGGGTCCATTTTATAGGTATTTATTAGGTCTTCCCCATTACGGAATGCAGATACCATCCTTTTTTTCTTCATTTTCTACATTATTTCTTCTAATCCTCCTTACTAGCTTTGCAGCAAGGGTAAATTAGTCTTTTGCTCTCTAGTGCAAATCTAGTTAGCCCAGACACTTCAGTGAGAGCCTTGAGATTCTCGTGGAGCTGAAGACTTCCTCAGAGAGATCTTTCATGCCTCAGAAAATTGCAGGTCACTTGCGTTTGGTAAATTAGTCTGTTTTACACTGATTCTTACCCAGCAAAATGCCACGAGCAGAAATGCTAGTCAGAGGGGTTTTGTTTTCTCTCTTCTGCTTTTGTCATGTTGTGCTCTGCTTCTAGCGAGAGTAAATGAAATTGGTGACAGTATTCAAGTAGCTGAAGTAATAGTAATTCTTACTAGGGTTAGGGATGTTTTGTGGAAGCTTCACTAGGGGATGTGAGTTCGATTTATTTTTTTCTTTGAAGGGTGTTTATCTACAGATTTTTAAGAGTTCCTGAGACCAGGTCTTCCTCTTGCTTCCAGTTCTTACAGTCAGTTTCAGGACAAAAGCCAGACTGCAGAGGACTCTGGGCTGCAGTTCCTAACTATCACTGCAAAGTCGCAGCGAATATCTGGACAGGCACCAGTGAGACTAGTGGCTGTTTCTCAAGCCAGAAATCTCAAACTTCTCTTGGAGTGTAGTGGACAGAAATTATTTTAATTTGAAAGATGGAGGTTACTTTTACAAAACATCCTAGTGTATGCTCTGAATTCTTTCTTCTGCCTCACATCACGGACCTTTCCATGATTGAAATGTTTTAATCAAGTCCCTGTAGAAAGAATATTTCCTTTACTAAAGGGGATGGAAAGATCAATGTCCCATTTCCATTCTTACAGCCACAAGACACTGAGTTGATTAAAATTGCCTTGTACGCCTTGCTAAGGCTGGAGAAAAACAGTGTCTCCTTTTAATTTGTCGATGCCAGAGGCTGCATCATCTGTGGTGGACAAAGGGATGGTCTTGGAAACTCTGAATGCAAAATTTTGCAATTCGCATCATTGCATTAGTTTGCTTTTGCCCTTCAAAATCCCAGGAAGAACAAGAAAAAAGATGCCCTGAAGACACCAGTTAAGAGTCACAAAACATCATCTATAATTTAAGTCATTATCAGGCATCTCCATTATGCTGTAATTATTTATTGATTTTTATATAGTATGACCATTATGCACAGCACTCACCGAACTGATACGGTAGTCAGCACATTTAAAAATCCTCTTATCTAACCTATTTTCATCAGCAGAGGCCAATTGTATAATAACAATGAGATTCTAAATTGTTATAAATGAAAATAAAAGGGGAAGAGAGAGCGGAAATAATCAGTAGAATAGGTTGTTTTCCCCTGCACCCTGAAAAAGCGTGTGTGAGCCAAGCCCTACTGAAAAGCCTCCATAATATTTCTGGTTCTGTACAATCGCTCTAATTTCCCAGTAGCCCAACTAATCTTATATCCTATCGCCCAGAATACCCATTGCACAGATGCATCAGAGGACAATTCAAAATCCGTATAATGGAGATAACCAGTTCACAGCAGTTTTCTTCTTGTTCACAGGCAGCTAGCACTGAGAACTGGCAATTTTTAACCCCAGGGGCTGACCGTGAAGTATGGTCTGGAGAAGGGGACAAGAACTCATTTACCTACTAGTCTGGGGGTTGTTGCTGGCTGAGCAGCTTTTATCCACTTTTTACACTGTTTGAGCTTTATCTCCAAGATTGTTACCAATTCATGACTTCATGTTCCATTTCTGCCTTGACACCTACCACGCCATCAAAAACAAAAGGAAAAAAATGGAGAGATGTGAAAAGCTGGCACTTCCAAAAATAAGTAAGGGCACATAAAAAATGTCAACATTGCTGCTCTATTTTATTTTGAGGTGGTTGTAGTGCAATAATTTTTTCTCTGCTGGACAGGATATTCTGCAGTATTTCATGCATACAAACATGCAGAAGAATTTTAAGGATTGTTCAAGTAGGCTTTGGTTCACCGTAGGAGTCTTAGGTTAGTAAGAAAATGCGGATTTGGTAGATAAAGTGATATTGGGAAAGTCATGAAATAGCACTGAGTGTTTATGCAAAATAGGAACTGTTAATGAAGTTGCCCGATTCCCAGTGACCATAACTAGACAGGGCAGGAATCCTCCCGTGTGTAATTTCAGCAGCCCCTGCTCAAGTCTCACGAAGGACAACACGGTTAACATGGTTTTATGGAAACAAAGCTTGCTCTGCCTTGTATCTCTTACAGTGATCTTTAATCAGAGACGCAGCCTTGAGGACTTTGCACACGTTGAACTCATGGGCTTGTTTTGCTTTCTCTTCAGGGTGATGGTGCTGTGGCTGGGTACCCTGGTGCTCTCTGAGGAGCTTTCAGCGAGCCCACCAAACATGGACTTCTGAGGCCTCTCTTCAAGCTTGCAGGCAGGTCATCTGGGGATCTGAGAAGCCTCAAAATAGAAGTAGAGAAATAAAGTGCTGCCAGGGCAGAGGTTAAAGCCGCTCCTCTTTCCTACTACCCTGCGACTAGGGCAAATAAGCTTTTCTTTACGTTCTCTGAAAACTTGAATTCTCTCCTAGGCAAATGTTACAGCAGTAGCCTTGTGGGCTTTTACCTCCAGAAGCTGTCACCGAAGACAAATCTACTGGCTATGAAAGAGAGAGCACGGGATCAGCCATCCAGTGTCCTTGGGGAATGACAAATATTTTTTGCTGAGGTGGAGAGGAAAGGAGGAGGACAGGGATTGCCAGAAAGCACATTTTTATGGTAACTGAAGTAATGAACTCAAATGAAAGGAATAAAATAGAGGTTTAGAGTGGAAGTGCCATTTCAGTTTTAACTACAGTGTTGCTACTGCAAGGCTATAAATTAGAACAAGGTAGTTAAGTTAGAAGAAATAAAGCAAGAAAGGTAGAGTCCTTGGTAATAGGAAACTCGGAGGAGCCCAGCCTCTAATAATTGAAGTACATCCCACACTAGAGTTGTCTTGCCTCCGCTCTCAGCTGGTAATTAACGAAGTCGGATGAAAGATGTGAGGAGCAACTTGCACAGGAGGGGGTGCACTTTCCCAGCCCAGCAGGGAGCTTTTATTTCTGCTAACGTTTAAATGCCTGTTTCCCTAATCTTGGACTGGAGATGCGTAGCTAATTTCTCTGAGCATTTTTTTCTGAGAGTGATACTTAAAGAAATCTATAGGTCACCATGTGGTCTTCTCTGCAGTAAACACTTCTCATCTCCATCTATGGTGTGTTTTTAACCTTCAGCCACTCCAGACCTATTCTCATCCTGGAGATCCATAGTTGTTGAAACCCTGAAATTCTGCCATCTTTCTCTGCCCCAGGGCAGCGAGAAGTCTGTGGAACTCATTGGCCTAATCAGTCAGTACATAATATTTACTTTGCTTTATTGTGGGTAGGTAGAGGAAGAATTAGATTCAAGAATTCATTAAAGGCTGAGGATCCATGCAGAGAGATGGAAGAAAAACAGCAGAAAATGTCCAAATACAACCCCCACCCATAAAAAAGGCTCCAGAGACAGAAAAATAAATATGGGTCAGTTGCTATTTTACCAATGGTTTTCAGAGAAATGATAAATTATACCTCCCTCCCTCAAAAAAAAAAAAAAAAAAAAAAAAAAAGACAGGCTCCATTTTTTTTTTTTTTTTGATTTAATCTTGCAGTGGGTGGAACTACAAGAGATACAAATACAACCTCACTGACTTCTTGCTGTTCTCTAGCTCATTACCACTGCTTCCTTACCAGTGCTCAGAAGTGCCCAGTCTGGCCAAGAGGACACCTGCAAATGTTACAGAGAAGCTGAGTTAAGGAACTGTTAAATCCCAGGAAGTAATGCACATCATCGATTTAGAGCTGGATTTGCTCTAGTGTGTAACAACGTGGTGTGTTCTTGAGAAACTGCCTTTCATCTCAAAGCCCTCGTGTATTTCAATTGTGTTGGAGGCTATAGGCCAAATTTCCAGCTTGTGCGTCTTCAAAAAGTCTCTCAAAATGGAAGAGCTATGCCGATTTATACTCGGTGAGAATGTGTTCCTGTATAACAAAGCACTAGCTGTATAGTAACTTACAACCTGCTTTTGGCTAGTAAATGGTGCAGGAAGAAGAGAAGTGGAACAAACTACAGTAGCCAGTATTATTTGAGTCCTTGCAATGCTGGAGTAAAATTCGGTGAGCTGAACTTTGTCAACTTTTGGCTGCTTTGTTGGGTAGCTCAATACCTGGCACATACAAGGATGAATGGCTAACAGACCTACTGCTTTCCTGTGGCAAAACAGGAATAATTCTCTAGTTCTAATGTCACAAATAACGAAAACATGCTTTACTCAAGGTCAAGTCATTCCTGTCACAGAAAGCTAAGTGTCTTGTAAGTGGATGCAATTGTAGAATCGATTTAAAATAACTTCCTATAACCACTTTCTGAAAAATGCTGTCACTTTGCAGACAGAGGTCTTTCTGAGGGAGTAATGAGGGGACTCCAGTGAGTTCTGGCTCAAATTTGTCATCTGCTGCTGCAGATTAATTCACCCAGGATGTCTCCAGGTGACTTGTAGCCACCTGATGATACAGCACTCATTTTGCTTGTTAGGGAGGGTAGCAACCCTATTACTAATCAGAAAACCATGCATCAGTTCTCAGCACAGCTTGATCTCTATTTACTTTTCAAGTACCTAAATGGAGTGTCACTAAAGAAGCATTTGTGGCTCTCTGGGTTAGCAGGCTTTCCCTCTTTCTTGGCTGCAGCCTGGTGTAATGCCCCTGCCTAGGAGCTCTGTTCAGGTAAGGCCTGGACTTTATGAATCTGGGCTGCTTGATTTTTTCTTAGAGCTCCTTGGCTTTGTCCTGCAACACATCACGATAGAGCAGTAAACAAAGAAATATTTCTTGTATTGAAAGGGAATTTTTCTGAGACAGAATTTCTGTTCCCAAATTTGAGTAGGATGGATGGTTCCTTAAAAATGCATAGAGATTACAGGTATTAATGACTTTCATATCTCTCTGCAAACATGGCATCCGCTCCATGGCAACACCTTCCACTCATTTAGTCAGCAAAGAACCCAACAATTACCCCTCTATTTTGTCATCTCAATGTATTTGCCTGCAGCAGAGAGACTTGTAAGAAGCCCCATGCTCTGCCAGCAGCGGGGCCTGGCTCTCCTTGCAGTGTGAGAGCGGCGGGGTCGCAGCCCCGCGTGCAAAGGCTGCAGTAAATCCCTAGTCCCAGGATGGCACTCACCAGTCTCCGTGTGGAGAGGAACTACGTAGGGACCTCTGCGCAGGGCCTTGTGGATGGGTCTCATTCATAAAAAAAAATATTTTGACTTCATACTGTGGCAGAGGTATTATTTGTTCTGACAGAATATCAATGCTATAGTGGCAGCCTTTATCAAGCTGTCTGTGCCAGGCTGTCTGGCACCTGCCCATCACATTACCACAATTTCTTCTGCTACAAGATGCGTCCAATTTAATCTTTACATTCATTCTCACACAGTGAAGAGAGAATAGCTTCTTTTATCTGAATTCAACAAATTCAGATGGAATTCAGACAAAAAACATCTCTTTTCAAGGGTACCTGATATGTGTTGTTCTGCGGAGCCTCATTTGTCATGGCATGAAGGAGTAGATTTACATGGACAACCCACACGTATGGATTAGCGTTGCTGTTAGAAGCAAGGAAATACCTTGTGTTTAAATGGAAGGCACATTTCTGGTCTTCTCATCTCTTGTTGTAGAGTTATTTCCATTTAATCTAGAGGCTACTTTCAAATTATTCCCATCAAATCTTCCCCAAACCATCCTCAGCTTTAGGAAAACCAGCAGCTACCTTTCCTCCTGTGCTTACAGCATTTCTGTGAAAAGCTTCTCTCCTTGGGCTGCCGTGACACTTATTTCAGCAGGGGCTCTTGGTCCTGTCCCACAGGTGAAGGTGGGCAGACCTAGGACTGTCAGTGCCTCCCACCCTCGAGGTGTGCTCTCTGCTGAGACATGGCTCCAAGGGCCTTGACAGCAAACCCGCTGTGACCATCTACAGGTGGGCGCTACGCGGGGTGCTGCTGGAGTGCCTTGCAACAGGGCAGTCTTCCTTGTCTGGTCTCTTTTGCTTGGGAAATAAATCACCTGGTTGTAGGGGAGAAGCCTGAGACATCCTCACTTCTCCTCACAGAAGGACTGTGCCACAGTGGGACAGCGCCGTGCTCTTGATTTGCTGTTGAATGCAGAAGTGATTTTAAAGTGGCTTAAAATATGCATTTATGAAGTGCACAAACCAAAATGGTTAAGTGATGATAGTTTAATAGTGGAAAATGCATAGGGCAAGTTGTGTAGAAGTGCTTGTTAATCCCTGCTTGTGAGCCCTTGACTTGGGTTCCTTTACAACCAAAGAACAGAGGCCAGCTGCCCCCAAAAGGAAAAGATTCAGGCTACTGTGCTGGGGCTGGCACGTCTCATAGTGGAGGTATTCTTGTGTGTTACATCTAGTCTTAGATGGCTGTTCTCTGGGGAAGCCCTACTTAAAATGCCTATCCCCCATATTAGGAACTGGCCCTAAATCTTTCTGTGGGTCTAACCCATGATTCTGTAAAGATCTGGCTTTGTACCTACTGATCCCACCATCTGTCCTTTCCTTTAACTCATCTTTGCTGTTTTTCTTCTGATTGCTTTTTCATATGAGTCAGAAGAGGAAAAGAAATAATTACAGCTTGCTGAAAATCTACTGTAATTAGATTATTTTTTTTTAAAGTGTGAACACTGTAACTCTAACTGCTCTTGTAATGATGTTGCTTTTGTGGTTTTTATGAATCAGAACATTTTGGAAGTCCAAGTAGAGTTACAACAAGTAGCTGCTTCCCGTGGTTGTGTTACTACGCCACTGGGACGTTGCTTACAAACCCAACCATTGCTCCAGTTAACTTTTCTGTCCCTACAGGACAGGGGCAGGCTGGTTCAAAGTGTGCTGTGTGTAAGCAAATGGGGTGTTGAGGGGAGCTTTTGGGGAGCAGCGCTTGTGCCAGTTAGCCAGGTGTAACACTGCTTGGTTTGAGCAGGGCAAGACCAGTCAATGCAGCACAGCGTTTTTCTTCTTTTCCTGGTGGACTCTCCTCTGAAAAGCCAGGTGGGCCGCATGCTGTGCTTAACTGCAGAGCCTAGCTGGCTTGCGTGGCAGTTCTTGTTTCATGTTTGTTTTCCTATTTAAATCTTACTTGTGAGATGATACTATGCCATGGCTTAGGCAAAGCACTTGAATCATCTCTGTGCTTACTGCCATGCCAGCATATCACTAAGATATCACTAAGATATCACTAAGATGTGGGATGACCACTTCTGGTCACTCTCGGGCCCTCTCCATTGACCTTTCCAGCTGTCACATTTCTAACAGGTGAATAAAAGTGCAGGAAATTAAGAGGATAAACTGAGCTTCGAGAAGCACAGCGGAAGGAAAAAATCCACTTGTGTTCAGGTGTCTGAGGCACTCAGTGTTTGAAATACTACTTTGTGTTTATCTCAAATATTGACATTACTTAGCACGCATGAGGAAATTTGTATACTTCTCTTTATGTTTTGGATTAAATCGTCTTTTACTGCTTTTTATTACTTCAGAGAGCTAACAGGATGCATGTGTATTTTGAAGAGCCAAACAGCCAAGATACTTCGTTAGGCAGATGAATATTTTTCTTTGAGTTGCAAGTCAATAATTTAATGTCTTTGCAAGAATTAATTTATGAGTGGACAGACCTATAAAATCAGTCAGTCTAAGTGCAGGTGACAGCTGTCCTGTCTTATACGGTCATTATGAGCTGGCTGACTCATGACCGAAAATGTTGCAGTTTCACTTGGGACAGTGTTGTAGTCAAGAATATCTTACAGTGAAATGGATTTAAATACAGTTGTCTGTGCCTTAATTAGTCTGGGAAGTAGTTGTTTTATGACTGTCTGGTACTGCTAGCTCCTTCAAACACGCAGGGGCTGGGCCATGCTTTTCTTTAATTCAACCTGTGGCCATCATAATTTTGTCCACCTCCTTTTAATCCTCTTTTGCAAACTATTTTATGTTTTTCTTTCTGTTGTTTTCCTCCAAAATCCTTCTGCTTCATAGCTTTATTTTTGGTAAAGGACTCAAAAGGAATTCAGTAATAAGCATATAGCTTCACTGCTATAGCTTGGAAATTTTACTCAGCATTCAGACATAAATTGGGACATTTTTTCTAAACATGTGGGCAAGGTCTGGACTGTATAATGGAGATGATTGAAACTACATAACTCTCATTCAAACTTTTAAGCAAACTCATTTTTATGTAGAGTTTTCTTTAAAGACCAAAATCAGTTTTGAGAAATTTCCAAATGTTATCTTGAAAAGGTCCCTCTTTTCCCATCAGCTGTAGCCACTTAAAAAAATAAATTGCCTGGTCCTGGTCCTAAGCTATATATAAGTAGTACCCAAATACATCTCTCTCTCTATGAATGCATACATTATGTATCTGTACTGCTTTATTACATGATCAAGTTCCAGTCTTCCTTACTACTGAAACTGTGTAGGACAGCACTTTGGCTTATTTTGTCCCAGATGTCTTAGCCTGTGATTTTCCAAATTGCATTTTGCTAGTAATTTCTGCTCATGTTTCTAATCCCTCTAATCTGGAGATTTCATTACTGTTCTATTTACTGTCTTGCTGATCATTACTGAAAGTATTAAATAGGACTAGCAATGATACTTCCAGACCTCACACACTCGTCATTTAATTTTATCTTTTGCTTGCACTTCTTAAGCTATCTTTTACTCCGTAGAGTAGATCTCATCTCTAACCTGGTTAGAATTAATTAAGAATAAATGTATGCTGCGCAGTTTCAAATCTCTAAAAGTCATATATCTTAAATCTGCTGAGGGCATGCGTCTACTAATTTTATTTTGTCAATAAAACTAATAATGCAGTCAAGCTAGTCTCAAAAGATCTGCCCGTTCATAAGCTCATTCTCATATCTTCTGGAACTTCATTGTTGTGGGTTCAGCTGATTCATGGACATTCGTATCAGTTTGGGACAGTCTGTTCAAATTAAAAAAAAAAAAAAAAAAGTGAACCTATGCCTCAATTTTCTAATAACAGAGTTCAGATCTCAAATTGTTATATATTCTAAAGCTGACCTGTAAGCATTAACTGCCAGTGCATAAAACACCGTATTGGTTGTTTTCCATGTGGTGTGTAGACTGTAGAATGAACAAGCATTTCAATGTTGGTTGGTTTTACTTTTGACTGAAAAGCATTTGTATTACTCTAAGACCACATTTATGAGGACGGGAATTTTGTCACTGTTTTCCAGGGCATGGGAAAATGTTCTTCTGAGGTCTTGGTTTTCTAACCAGATCACGTAGTGTTATTGGGGAATTTTGTCTTCAAATCTCGATGTCTTTAGTTGTGTTGGATCAGTCAGAGATTGAAAAGCAGCTAGTAGGGACAGGCAAAAACTACTGTTTCCTTTGTTAGGGTTATCCCATTCCAGTTAATCACTTCTGAAGTCCATTTCCCTTCTCATCGTCATGGGCATCCTTTAAATGTGTGAGAAGATCTCAGTGTGTTGCAGAAACAGGGACACTTTCCACATTTAATAGCCAAAGAAGTGGTAAGACATATTAATAGTTCATAAGAATGCTTAAGAACGTATAGCAGATGTATCCTTCTTTAGGATTTGACCGAAGTAGGTATGTGGTAGAAATCCTCCAGAACTCTCCACAGTGCCTTTTCTGGCCTTTTCTTCTAGGTGAGCTGGTGGCTAAGAAAGGCTGAGGGCTAGGTACGGAATGGGAGGAAAGCGCTAACCCAGTCTGTTGCTTCTCTTTGCAAACTGCAGCTAAAGTCTCATCAGGATTTGTAGTTGATCTTAAAACAGTTTTTTCTCCTTTGCTTTGCATGGACTATGTTCTTTTTGACATCTTTAGAGACTTTAACTTCAGTTATTTCCATTTGTAAATTTGGAGAAGAGGTGAACTTTTTTTTAATAATTAGTGTGGTATCTCACTTAAAATTGAGATGATAGAGAGGTACGTTTTGTTCATACTTTTGTAAACCGGTTTAACTAGAGATTATTAGTGTTAATTAGAGGGAAAATTGGTTTTCATTAAAGCTAGCAGTGATAATAATATGCAGCTAGTTATTGACCTTTTGGTATAGTGGTAATTTCATAAGAGAAGAGATTAATTATTAAAGAGCTCCTGATACCCTACAATACAGTTTTGTTTCAGGCTCTGCATCTGCCTGGCTTTTGTTAACACAATCACAATACTGTACTTGAATAAGGAATTCTGATTCTGTAGCGGATGTTATAGCATATCCCTATTCTTAAATTCCTCTGGGTGGGAAGGAATGACAATGCGTACTTAGGTTGTTTTAGAAGCACTGTGCAAGCTTTTTTTTTTTTTTTTTTTACCTTCTCTTTCCTGACATTATGAGGTAACTTTCTTCAGGTTTCTCTTACAATTACTACAGGTTTTTAAGTATAGATATTGATATTCCTAAAACTGCAAAAAATGTGGCAAAAGATTAGTATCATTCCTAACGTGAGTTAGGCATACATTTTACTGAGCCCAATGAAAATGCTTTTAAGTAACTGTCCTTTTTCTTTTCTCTCTCCCCAGTTTCTGTGGGAAGAAATCCATGTACGTAAGAGTCACCTAGAGACTGACTTCAGCTCAAACAAGGTACTCCTTTGCCTTATGTGAAAAATTTTTAGTTTTTGATATGCTACTGAATGTTGTTTAGAAATAAGTTTGTATCTAATTTTCTTTTGCTGTTCTAAGTGAACTCATTGAAAGTGTTGTTGATCTTAAAATATTGGTATTACAAAGATGGCTGACTTAAAGGTAAGTATCCTACTAATGAACACACAAATACAGATTGCAAACATTTCTGAAATACTTGGGAATCAAACTTTTGCTACAGAAATCAATGTTCTACCTTATGTAGGATGACAGATGAAATAGCACTTTGTCATGTTGCAATAGTAGAATCAAAATACCCCACTCACCATAATCCAAAGGAACTTTAGAGTCACAGCCCCATCTGAGAGAAGTGTATCAACGTATCATTTAATTAATTTAGGTGTGTGACTAAAAGCCTTACCTACAAATGCAAATATGACCAGGAAAATTTGTTATGTGTGTTTGAGTCCCGCTTTGGCTTACGAAATGAAAAGCACCAACACAGTAGGCAGAGCACCATGAACAGTGACAGTGGCCTAAAATGCAATGCTGATGACCTAGAGAGAAAAAAAAAAGGCAAAATTTTTGAAATAGAGTGAAACTGTGAACATGACTTTGTAGTCATCATCAGAGCTTTAGCTACTTTTACAAATTTTAAGCATGGAATTATTCATTTAGACTTTGGGCTCCAACTACTGTCACTGTCTTAATTCAGCCCTCCCAATCTTTAAAATTAACTTATTCTTCAATGTTTACAAACCTTGAAATGACTAATTAAATAGGCCACCTTTTATAAGTTTGTTTTTTTCACCCGTTTTCAAATGGTGCTGACTTGTATGGATGTTGGTCTCTGGAACTAGAGGTCATGGTTCTTCATGCAGACAAGGGAAAGACTGCAACTCAGTGCGAGGGGATGTAATTTCATTCTCTGCTCTGTTCAGAGCAAGTACAGTCCTGGCAGTTTTTCAAAAAAAAAAAAAAAAAAAAAAGGGCGGATGGGGGGGGGGGCATAAAAATCACAGTTGATATTCCTTTTACAGTCTTTTTGAAAATTGTGATGCAAATCTGTAGACAAGCTCTGAAGTACCAATCACTGGACTTATTCCTCTTCCATTATTCATCTGTTTCATAAGATATTTTAATGACAAAGCCCCGTAAGCCTTCACTGGAAAATAGGATGCTAATATAAATTCTGTTAGGTGTCTCAAAACATCTTGGGAAGCTGCATTTTTCAGTTACTTTGGCCATGTTTTAATTTTTATTTTGTTTACAGTTTAATGAAAAATAGCTTTTACAGAACATTAATATGCCCACTTTTAATTTTAGCCTTGTTTACTTTTGTCTTGATGTAGACTTTTTAATAGGTATAATGTGTATATATATTCTCACAGGTCTTGATATGTCCCCAGTGATATTAAGCAAGTAAATGGAAAATTACCTATAAGAACGATTTTAAAAAAGAATGTCTACATAAATAGTTGCAGAAAACATTTTCAAAAGCTAGGAAGGATGGGGCAATTACACAGTAAAAATATATCTATGCCTGTATAGATTGGCAGATTAAGATACTTTAGTTTAAGAGTACAAGAAAATAGAGTCAAAGTAAAGGTCCAGCTAGCTTAGCGTCCTTCTCAAAAGAAAACCAGTGTGAGCAGTATTAAATGGGTGTAAGGACAGGGCAAATTTAATGGTGGTGTCCAAGGAAAATCACCTGGACTCCATCAATTTGCAGAATTGTGCCTTAGAATTAAAAAGTTCTCAGTGGACTTTTCATTTGTGAGTTTCCTACCTGGCTGTCTGAAATAGACAATTTAGCAGATAAAGGCTTATGAGATTTATGTTAGAGCATGTGTACACTTGGAAGTGATAAGACTAATTCAGCTCTGTGTATACAATTTACAGTGCTCTTTCCCAAGTTTACTTTTTTAAATAGTTAATCACTGCACATACTTCCCATTACTTTAGGAATGACAACTGGGTAGATGTTGCATGAAACCATTTAATTCTTCAGTCAGAATTATGCTGTAGTTTCCCTAGACTTATTTTCTTCACATCTTACACCTACTTTCAGATCATTAATGTTATGAATAGATTTGTGTGTATGTGTGTGTGGACTGTGTTCTGTGTTGTTAATTAGAACAAGCACATACAGCAAGTGGGATAATTTAGCTTCTATGTACAGTTTGAAAGCAGATTTTTAAGCAAATGACTGAATTTTTAGGCATGGAAACCCAGGAACATATGGCCATGTGACTGCATGTAAACGCGCTAATTTAATGTGTAACTTTTCTGACCTTGTCTTAGAATTGAGGTGGGATGTAAGTCATAGATTTGTAGATATTAAAGCCATAAGTGACCTCAAAATGACTTGTGATTATCTAGTCTGACCTTTCTTGCTAATGAGTGACATAGAATTCACCTCCATCCTGGCTCTTGAATCCAACATCTTTGCTAGAATTAGCCTAGGTATTGTGTTTAAACTCATTCATTCATGAGTTTAGCGTTCAGCTGTGTAGAATCCTGTGTATGCTATTAATATCTCTTGCCATAACACATCTTATTTATTGTCAGAATATGCCTAGATTCAGGTTCAATTATTTCAACCTTATCCTGTCTTTGTCTACTACACTGAAGAACTTGCTCTGCCATCGAATTCTTCTCCCGCGTTGATGCTGAAACTGCCCATTAGGCATACTTCAAGCATAAGAAAATCTTACATATATTTTTAATTCCTTTCTAAATCTACATTTTTTCCACATTTGTCTTAAAATCTGGGCACCAAACTCAGATGTAGCATACCAGAAAGAAGTTTTCTGTGGAAAAGTGTAAGTGTGAAACACCTCTTTACACTTGTCTCAGCTTAAATTCCACTTCAGAGCATGTAGCCCTTTCAAGCTGTCACACTGAGTTTAACGGAGTCTGACTCCATCTCCCATCTTTGAATGACTGATACCTGGAAGTGGATACAAAAATTCTTCTCTTAGCTGCAGCTTCGTTGCTAAAGAAAGATAGACACGATTCATTGCCTGTCAGAAATGTCAAGGCACTGGAAACTGGTACCAACAGCTGAGATTTTTCAAGATTTGCTTTATCTAATGTTTTTGGTCACAGATATGACCTTGCCAGACTCTTCTGAAAAAAGGGGGGAAAGGGAGAAGGAAAAAAGAAAGAAATGGAAGGAACTATGAAGAAAGTTGTCAAGGGATGAGTGCTTCATGAAATGGTGATTAAAATTTGGTGAAATGATATGGAGATACCGTCTGCGCTCTCTCTTTCCATCTGGTTACATCCTCTCAGGATCAGTGAAAGCTCAGTGTACTGGTGGAATCGGGGCCAGCACGAGATGGTAGATTAGTGAATTCAACAGTAAGTTTTGCTCTCTTCAATCCTGTTCTTTTCAGCTTTAGCATCAGGTTAAGGATCCCAAAGCAGGGATAAGGAGTGAAGAAATATGCTTTCTACATATTCTGTTCGTATGTTAAACCTCATCTCTGCCCTCCCAGTGTTTCTGTATGGGTGTGTATCCCTCTCCTCTGCCACTCGCTGTTCAGTCTGATTGCAGACCTTGACTTCTGTCAGCTCTCAGGGGACAGGGCTCGTTCAAACTCTCACTCTTAGGATTTGCTGCTTTTAAAAACTGTGTTATATAAAGGGCAGCAGCCTTACAGCATATTGAGCCATGTGAGCAGTGGGATCTGCATGGCAGTCCGTGGGGTTACTGAGTTATTTTTCTGACTCCTTCTGAGCCCAAAAGCTGCCCTTTCACAGCTGGTTTTCTATGCAGCCTCTCATAGAGCATTTCATTTGTTACCTCAACCGTATTTCACCACGTATTGCTCTAGCTTCTGCTCTGTGACATCGCTCTTCATTTACCTCTCAATATTTTTGTCACCTGTAGTCTTCATGGTAACAACTTTATACACCTCTATAGATGGCACTTATCAAGCCATTGATAAATTTTAAATAGGTGTTTACAAAGCAACCCCTCTAGTAATCACATGTGAAACTCAGTCTCTTGACAATTATTTGACAGTTAAAATTTCATTTTGAGATTATTGTAATTAGCTGGATTTTAATTTATTTATTGCCTTCTCATTCCAGTTGGTAGCTGTGTTCAGTTAACCTTACAGGCTAGCGTAAAGCTTATCTTGGATACAGCAGAAGAAATGTAGACTTCTGGCAAGGGCTTCCGAAAACTCTCCATCATAAAGCAGGTGTAAATGCCTGGAACTGTTGTTTCATTTAAATGGCAAACACAAGAAACTATAATAAATACAGATTACCTAAATCAAAGTCAGGATGCTTCTGTTGAAGTGCAAAGCTGTTGTCATAAAAATTTCTATAAAATTATCTAATTACCATAAACAGGTTTTCTATTGGATAATGATTTATTCATCCAATGTTTCTCCAGAGATCTTAGCTAGCAGCAGGAGCAGATCTCTTGAATAAAAACGAATCCTTATTGTTTTTAGTTTCTGTGGAGAAAGGTGGTACTGTTTCCTGAAGTTGTTATGAGAACAAATGTTTTATTTCTATGGTATTTTATTTCAGAGAAGGTAAAATGTTACGTGCAGGTTTGCCATCCTATGTAATAAAACCATGCAATTTTACTCTGAAAATCAGGTGATCTCTTCCATGCACAGCCTGCAGAAGCTCAGCCAGGTCTCTGGAACATCATCAGTCCCCATCACCACGTGTAGTCCTGGCCCAAGGTGGCCTCGTGCCTCGTTAGCAGCTCCCTGTGCCTCAGGGTGAGGAGCACTACCCTACAGAGCGAGATGGGCTGTGTCAGCTCTTGTTCCAGTAACGTTGTTTGCCATATGTTCTTCCTCTATCTGCCTGTTGCTTAGTACCTGTCCTTTGTTTTCTGTCCCTATTTTCGGTTTTATGAGTGATGTTTTCTCTGGTTGGTGAGGTGCCCAGAACATTGTGCCAGACTCTGGGAGGAAAGACTAAAATGAAGTATCTAGAAAAGCTGTTTTGTGATGCACGTGACTTACGGGCTTCTACCAATTTCCCCTGTCTTGGGAAAAGCCAGCCACTTGGTCTGGCTGCCAGCTGCCTGCTCTCTCCTACCTACCCTGTTCCTGCTACACAAAGTCATTTTGTGCTTTTTGGTAAGGAGAGGGGCTGTCGGATACTCTGAAATCCACAACACATTCATGTCATTTTTGACCTCAGTGTATTCAGCTGCGTGGTCCATGAGCCATTAGCTCTCGTGTGTTCATTTATGTAGTTGTTGCATTTCTCCTGCCTGTGAGAGAGGGGCCTTTAAGATGCTCTATAAAAATGTCCAATTGTTCCTGTAAAACCATCAGACTGAATAGGACCTGCTCTTTTCTTTCATTCTACCATTTTCCTCTTCTGCAAAGAAGGATACTGCAGAAAGTAAGGGACAGGTAATTGTTTGGGTTTTCTGCTTGAAATTGTTTTTAATACTGAAGCCCTGTCATTCTTACTGAGTGACTGAAGAAAGGACTTAAAAGTATGCTGAAATTAAATCACTGTTTAGGGGAAAAATAACGATAGTAGTCTTCTGCTGTCTCTGCCATTGCTTGCAATACAAATAAAGGACAGTGGTTCTTAATTCTGTTTGCATTTGATTTTTCTGTCTCTATTATTCTCCTCGTATTGACAGTGTATGGTATAATCCTTCTAGCAGGCTTCTGACTAAATGCCTAAGTAAAGCCTTCAGAGTCGGTAAGTGGAGACAAGAATGAGTTAATTGGGGATTCTTTATCTCCCAGCAAAGCAGTAGGTACGCTTCAAAAAGACTAAGGAATATTGGTCACGTGTTAAGTTTTTCTTTTTTTTTTTTTTTTTTTTTTTTTCTGGAAAGCAGCAGTTATGGTAGATGATAGAATTAAGTAAGTGTCTTTGCTGTTGAAGTGCAAGCGGTGTGTGTAGGATGATACAAGTGTATGTGATCACTGATATGTGCAATGTAACCTGCATGTCACCTGAGGTGAGTGCATCAGTGATTAATATAAGTGCCTGTAAAGGATTCCAAGCTGCTGCAGATAACGTTATGGCCATGCCATGAATATGGTGGGACATCAACAGCAGTTGCTGAACCAAGATTTCAAATAAGATGAGCCTGAGGCTGTATGTACTCATTGTTATGGCCATCTTTCAAATTTGGCATTTCAGAAAGCTATTACAAGTATTTTCCTGAGAGAGCCCCTTGGCTAGCTGGAATGAGGCAGTGCAGTGCTCCCACAATGCAGTCCAGCTTGTTAATTATCTCAAGAATGTTTCAGGCTGCTACGTCTTAACTCAGATAAGTGACTAATCTCTTTTCTGGAACATAATGTCCAGAAAATGTTTCATGGTGAAGCATTTCAGCAGATTGCTTGGATCTCTTGTTGAACTAGTGGTCTTGCTACAGTGAGCAGCAAAGCTCGAAGTGACTGGTAGAGGGAGCTTTTTATCCGAGGCAAGCCAGAGAAGCCCTCTGAAAGCTTGTGTCAGGCATTTGGAGACTCGCTTGTAAAAACTAATTGTGCTCTCTGAAATCTGGGCATTGAGATACACTTGTGCGCTCTACTCATGGGGATGAAAGTTATTTTCTTCCTTTTTTTTTTTTTTTTTTTTTTTTTTTGTTTAAGTTCTATTGAATGCTGCAGCTTCCAAACTTGTCGTAGATTTTTAGAAGCTTTAGAAAGCGAAGAATGGGATGGTTTCATGTATTTGCTTATTGCTTTAAAGGTAATACCTAGGGTTGGGTTATGTTGAAAGGTTTATTGAATACTTGCATTCAAGTTATGTAATGGAAATGGAGCCCAAGTGGTGCACGTGCAATTGGTGGGGCACCAGCACACATTCCAGAAATACAGCTGGGTTTATGCTTATGGTAAAGCTCAGAGGCACCTGGATCTTAACTGTAGGGAAACAAGGAATTAAATAGCTTGCTCCTAAGGAGAATCATTACACTGTTAGAACAGAAATGTGTGTGTGTGTTTTTTTTTTTTTTTTTATTATTTCAATTAAAAAAAAAAGCATAAATAAAAGTATAGAAGTATAAATTACTTAAAATAAATGGAGTGTGATCAGGCTTCATGGGTTGAATGCTGTGAAGAATCTCCCAAATGGTATTTGCAGAATTGTGCTCAGTTTCAAATGTGATTTTTTGGGTGCATATTTGATTCTCAGTGGATACAGTAGGATGTGGCTGACATTATGTAGATTTGAATATGTAGAAAATATTAAAGTGAAAGAGTTACTTCCCACTGATGATTATATAAGGGTACTGTTGGGATGTAACGTCATAAAAAACAACACTTAAAAACAATGTTTAAATTGTGTGTTTCTTCCTTTAAAAAAAAAAAAAAGGCAACCAACCAAAAACTAAAGAACAACAACAAAAAACAGCCCATAAATGCTACCTTTACATGACTATTTCATAAAATTTAATTTTTAGAGACAAAATTGCTGGGTTGTGTATTCTCAAAAAAAAAAAAAATAAAAATCTTTAATGACCCAAATTGCAAAGAATTTGGGGAACGAGGAGGAAGCCTTTGTTCCCTCAGTAGCTGCAAGGAGACAGGGGTTTGAGAAGAGTTGTGCTGTGCATGTGACTGGTGCTTGTGCAGTGCGCGCCTGAATGGTCTCGTGTTAGCATCATTATGTGAGATAATCTTACTTCTAATGATAGTAATAAATAAAAACACATCTAAGGCTGTGACATTTTAGGATGCAGCTTTGCTCAAACCAGTTTTGCCCGTCAGTTTTACATCAGCACTCTTATTGAAATGGGTGGGTATTAGTGATGCCTGTTGCATAAATCCCTTCCGAACAACAAACACCCTGTCTGCTAATGCACAGTAACCTTTGTGTTGGTCTGCATCTCTGCTGGATTTGCCTGTGGGGAAGAGGACATATTTTGTCTTCCAGTGGTGTGCCCACAGGCTGGATGAAAACTGGGATGGCTGGCAGGAGGAGACTGAACACGGTGCCCTGGGCATGTGGCAAGCAGCCTGTGGTGTGGTGCTTGGTGGGCACAGGCGGCATCCCTGCTGTGCCAGGGTCACCGCCACTCTGCCCCATAGAAACTTGTGCTGGGAGTCTTGATGCTGGAAGGGGTAAAGAGCACACCCATGTAGTGGAGGGAGGCCAAGTATTGCTTTCCTGTTGCAAGGAAAGTAAGCAATGCATTTTTATCTGTTCTGGAACAAAAATGACATTTCTTTATTCAGCCATACGCCAATATCCTCTCCATTGTACTGTTAGTTTTGAGGAGGGAAAGAAGCTGAGACTGGTGCTGATTTCCAACAGGCTGAAGATATCAGAAAGAGGTTGAATTAGCTGAGTCAAGCTGGTGTCTGAAGAGGACGTTTGGTTCTAGTTTTCGCTTCCTTAAAATAAATAAAGACTCCCTCCGCATAGCTTTCCTTATTTTTTTCCTGAAAAGTCATTAAATTGTCAATGTAATACAATTTAACAAAAATTATCCTCTGTAGAGCTAGACAGCCTAGATATAATAAAATATAAATCTATTATCTTTATGCCAAATGGGAGTATAACATACAGAGCTCATCCTCTGTGTGCAATAGTAAATAAAATGAGCAGTATGTATTGGCCACTGGGGAAGAAAAGAAAGCATAGAAAAGGGAAGTTGTGATGCTTTTAATCCTGCAGTATACTTGGCTTTTCTCAGAAGGCATTGACTCTTTTTTATATATTGGTGGCTTAAAGATAGGAGTCATCCAGCTAATAATCTTTAACTACTTCACTGCCCACTGCCAGATTTCAGGCCTGAAATTCAGGATTTCAAGATTTTTTTTTTTTTTAAGATACTTTTTTTTTTTCATTTCACTTTCTTTAATTGGCAGTAGTGCTTCAACAGTTTAGGGCTTCTCCTTAAGTAGTGTTACTGTTCTAATTAAAACTGCTTATGAAATCTGTTGTGTTAGTCTAGGCCACACAAAGGAACCTCTGAATTATGTTTCTTTCCTACCTCATCTCTCTTGCTTCTGATGAATGGAAGCTCAGGCTGAGGCTTAACAATGAATGACTTGAGCTGGATAATGTGGCAATGAATCAGTCACCTCTCTGTTTTGCTTCACCTGTCTCCCCGGTCAATGGTGAACAAATCCACCCCAATCTCCCTGCTGGCTTGAGGAGAACTGGGGTGCTCAGGTTACCATAGTCACACATGAGCTGCCATAACACACAGGGTCCTTGGTGGATCTGTTTTCTGTCAAATCACGTTCCCAGAACTGCCCGGCTGCAATGGTGATGGAGCAGTCTGAGTTCAACATCATATTGTTGTGTGCCTTCTAAAACTAAAAGGTGAATGCTTTGGAAAACGCTATTTTGGACCACACACTGAATACATTGCTGGGCAACTGAATAATAAAGAGTGTACCAGACACTCAAAGTCATCTGCACTAGGCAACTGTGAGGGACTGCAGCCAAGAGAAAGTCCTGAGTCCCCGTGGGAAGTGCTGAGGCACCAAGGCTGCTTTCTCTTCCTGTGATCGTCTGCACTGTGCTCAATGCTTCAGTTCCTGTGGCTCAGATAAGTAATACCAAGTCCTGTTAGAAATATTGCTGTATCCTAACTGTCAGTAAAAATTAGCACTAATGAGTTATTATGGAAGTGTGAATGGTGTGTAAGCAATACAGAAAGCAAAAACAACAGGAGGGAGGGATGTGTTTGCTCCTGCTTTGCTGAAAGCATTGATTAAGACTGACTACGTTAGTAAAGGAGCAGCATTGGTCAGAGGGAAAAGAAAGTGATACACCTGTTACAGCCTGCTTGGAGCTGATGAAATAACAGGTAGGAAAATGCATTATTAAACACCATTTCCAGAAAACACTTTTTTTAGAGCTAGTTATACTGCTAGGAAGTTGGCTGGTATGCTGTAAACAGTCCTTCACTATAAACCAGAATTCATTGTCTGTTCCTTGGAGCTCTTGCATTAAGTACAAAAATGAATACATAAATACAGATAAAGAAACATTGGCATTCATGAGTAATTGGTATTGTGCAGCTTTTCTACAGCACCAGTGGCGAGATTCCAGCAACAAGAGCTTTGGTTGCCTCTGAGCTTCCCGTTATCTCCGAGGGGAAATTAATTGTGGTTATTTAGTGCAGGAGACATATTTAAAGACTGCAATAGCCATGAGGATTGTGTGAAGTATGTGGGAGTAGGAAGCGTGTATTAAGTGTATAGATTATTACTCACTAATGGCATGCACACAAGACTATCAGGCTCACATTTTCTATTAAATGTTTTGATTGCTCACTGGGTGTGTGTCACTAAGAACATGATTCACGTCTTCTAATGCATGCCCCCATCAAAAGCTCAGATTTGATGGTGCTCTCCAGGAGCCCATATCTTTATCTTCCTACAGAAGTGCCATCGCTCTCCAAGTGTCCCTTAAATCCTTAGGTCTGTGGTTTATTGAGTAGGGATTGTAATTTGCCTGCTGCTTTAAGGCCAGTCTGAGCTGTCTGTGACTTTTGGTAGTGCTACAGAAATACACCACGTGTTTGGAAAGGTGCATGCTGCTTTCCCTCTTCCCTTCCCTACGCTGCACCCCTGAAAGGGAGGAAGTGCTTAGACTTCGAGGACTCTAGCTCTAGAAAGCCCTGAAGGGCACATCCCTCCCCAGCTGGTTTAGCTACCAGCAGTGATTACCAGCCTTCAAGGGAAGGCACGAGCCCCTCAGCAATACCATGGGGCATACAGGAAACCTGGGTTACTTGTAAGCAGAAACCTTCCCTGAGCCAGGGACACCATCGCAGTCTGCAAACCAATGCTGAGCTCATGGGTTTCAAGGCATCTGGCGGATGTGCTAGTTTGGCTCCAGTGCTGACAGCTTTTCTCAGTCCGTGCCCACAAACCAGGCAGCTGGGCTGGGGCCAGGCAGTCCAGAGAGGCAAATTTCATCTCCTCTGAGTACACAGAACGAACTACTGAATAATGATGGGTCCTGTTGGTGCCACAAGAACTTGGCAAAGAGAGATCTCTTTATTTATTTATTTATTTATTTTACTGTGGGAGCAAGAACCAGAAGACCATTTCTCTTCTTTTTAGAATAGGTCAGTTTCTGGTAGCAGAAAGACAAGTACACTTAATGGACTTCTACGCTGAGCTGGACGAGTCTAGTCTGTGGTGAGAGGGCAATTAATTTAGTCCTGGCTGGACTGTCACTTGAATAACTGGATTTGGCATCTGAAATGGGATCCTTCCTGTGTCACAGAAGCTCCTGAAATGGAAGAGCTTTTCCTGTCCTTGCTGATCTGCGGGAAATCTCAACTCTGGTGGCAGGACTGAGAGGCTCCTCTTGGAACCTGCAGTCACTTTTCAGGGCATCATTTTCAGTCAGGAGTTAAAGAAGATGTAAAAGTCAGGAGTGGAGAAATAGTGCCAGTACAGTGATCTGAACTGTTGGCACATACTGACTGAAGTGATGCATGCATGATGAATCTACAAATTAAGACAATTAGTAGAGGGAGAAATATTATTTTTTAAGACTCTGGAAATGTCAGCAAATGTTCTGGCAAAAACAAGCTGATTTAAAAAAAAAAAAAAAAAAGCAAGTAATGAAGCAATTTCTTGTTTATCTTTTTTTGGAAACTTTTCTTAATCGTTACTTTTTCCCCTCACTTCAGCACATTTCTGGAGTAGTCTCCAAACAAACACGTCCTGCTGTTGCTGGCTGTCACTAGTGAAATGCCCTGTAATGCTGAGAGAAATACAGAGAAAATGAAGGAGACCTAGTCCTCTTTATCATTCACATACTAGAAAGGGTCTTTAAAAAAAAAACTTGTGTTCATGGTATTCTCCAATCTACTAATTGTTACCTACGTGCATTGTATTTACAGGTGGGGTCTCATTTAACTGATAAAAGCACCAATCCACATACTAGAAGATTCCCCAGCTGGATGTTGGATGTAGATGGGATTAAGAAATATTGAGTGGAAAATGGTAGTTCTTCAAGCTCAGCAACAGTTTTCGCAACGCTTATCAGAAAAAGTTTCTCAGGTGCACTAAAGGATCTCCATGAGGAAGGGGAAAGAAATGTTGCAGAATAGCAAGTTCAGGACACTTTGTTCCCAGTTCAAGTCTTAGTAATTTAAGGACTTGAAGGAGGTGAAGAACTGGGTTTCCAACTGGGTCTGGGTTTCCACCTGGGACAAGGTGAGAGAGCTGTATTTTATGAAGAAAAAGTACAAAAGTTGGTAGAGGTGCCCCTCCTGTACCTTTTTTTCTAAATCAACTGTTTTATTTCCTTTTCCTGGCTACTCTTGCCTGGGATTAATGCCGAACCCTCAATAAAATGGAAGGATAATGACTGATGGACGTTAGGAAAAGTTTGTGCTTTGATAACTATCAGTTGTCAAAGTTATCCACCAGTTAGCCAGCCTTCAGCTGCAGTAGGAACAAGTGTTCTGCAGAATTAAGGGAAGGGACATGGTGAATGGAGGAGCTAGGTGGATTGATATTCTGATGGTTCTTTTTGGACTGACCTCAGCTTCTTTGGAAGAGCTGCATAAATTCTGACTCAGACTGTAGGGAGAACAAAAGCTGCAAATTCTTCCTTGTCTGCTACCTTGGCTCTGTTCAGGGCATAAAAACTAGGCAGACTCCGATGACTCAAGACCCTCTTTTATCTTCTAACTCAGACTGTTTTGCCTTTGCAAGAGCCTTGGAAGGACCCTGAACTTGAGAGATTTAGGAAGTAAGGCTGTGTTTGTGCTGCAGTCAGATATGGTTTGCGAATTACTCCTTGCTCTGCTCCCTGATCATCTGGACTCTCTGGAGGCTTGCTGAAGCACAATGGCATTGTCTCCATTTCTGTGTTCAGCTTTTCCAAGAAAAACTAGGTGTCCTGGGCAGTGGGATGCATGTTCTAGTCATCTGTTGGCAGGCAGTCAGGGACCCAAAGCTGGGGAGTACTCCTGGGTCCTTCGCTGTCTGCAGTAGTGTAAGAGCTTTGCCATCTGTCCCCTTCGTCCAAAGGCGAAATGTAATACAGATGATGAATTTTGGAGCACAGAAGAAATAGTAAACAATTTAGTAAGTATGGAAGTAAAGATCAAAACAAATTAGTCAGGCATCTTGCCAGAAAGAGAGAAATTAAATAGATTATAGATATAGCATTATTAATTAGTATCAAGTCTGCTTTAGCTCTTTGTACTGTACAGATCATCATTTTCCCCTCTGCTTTTTGTTCTTGTTCTCTCTTTTTTTTTTTTCCTTCTAATGTTGACAAATGATTTTTTCCTCTATAAGATTAAAATTGGTTTAATAATACTAAAAAAAAAAAATACTAAGAATCCTCTTTGCTTTAATAGCATTGAAATCCGAATATAGGAAATTGCTTTAATTGATAGGTAAGAGTTGTTTGGGTCAAATAATCTTTATCTGATGGAGGAAAGATCAGTAAAGTGGTCCTAATTAATTCTATGGATGGTTCACTTATTCAGATCAGCAAAGTAGTGCTTTAGTTATATCTTAATTAGCATTTTATATACTATAGAAACTTGCAGAAATGTGCTTGAATACCTTTGAAAAAAAAAAGAAACACAACAATGTTCCAGAGACAAATAGAGAAATGTAGTGCAAGAGTTCAGAGTAAATCCATACTAATTTGTTAACACAACAAAACTTGTGTTTTGGCTTTGGAGGAAACTTGCTTAAATCGTCTGGGTTATTTTTCAGTCTAGACAATGGTTTAATTGTATGGTATGGAAGCAATTGAACTCAATGCCAGATTTTTTTTAATATGAATAGTTTCCAATTTGATTAAGCAGGGGTCATATTTCCTTTGTTTGTTGGCAATTTTTTTCTAGATGAATTATAAAGGAGCAAAATTTTGATGAAATTGCCCAAACTTTAGGATTTTGAAGAACGTGCACAGAAACGCATCCTTTATCCACAAGCGTGAGTGGCTATTGAATTTTGGCAGCAGCCTTGAATTTTACTGTTTGATGGATAATCATCTTACAGCTGCTCTTCAACAGAAAGATAGAGATCAAGCTCTCATCTTTACCCTTTCCACCATCATTTTTAACCTTTTCTGAAGGCATGAGACTTTCAAGTGTAATGAAAGAAATTTAGAACCATGTAAAATGAATCACAGAAAATTTGTCACGGAGTTGCTAGACGTGACTTTTTCTTGTTGCAAAATATGTTTTTATAATTTCTGCGAGACACAAATGCAGATATCTTTCTGTAGAGAAAGAAGAATTAAAGTTTTTTAATATCTGTACATAAATGTATATTTATCTGTGACTTAAGTTCTAATTATATTAGAATATTACAGACAGTAAAATGTACACCATTAGTAATCTTTTGTCTCTGTACACAGTGTGTACACATACATGTAGTCATGAAAATTATCAGAGTAGGATTTGCTTTTTATGAATGCTTTCCCGAAGAAAGTGGAAGACCAGAAATGATGTGGAGAAAAGCACATGCTGAAATGTAAAAAAATAAAATAAAATAAATTATGCTCTTTATTCCAATTGAGAAGCCATGCAGTCCCAAGTCGTCTTATGCTCAGGAAAGCAGCAGCTTCTGTGAGGTAAGATATAAGTAGCAAGGCAGATAAATAATAAGAGAAAGGGAATATTCTGAAGGAATGAGAATGCCGTATGCGAATAGAGAACTCAATGATATAGTCTTGATATTTGGGAAAACTGTGCAGCTCAGATGAGGTTTTGGAATGATGCCAATTGTTTAGGGAGACCTAAACTATTAGAGATTGTACTTGTATATGACAGAAACACAAAGCAGATGGAGAAACATAGAGGAAATGAAGACAATAGAGGATGTTATGCCTCTTCTCATCTTATACAGCGTTTTGAATTCTGCTCTGGCATCAGACTTGGAATTTAGAAGCTGTTATACCCAGGACTGTAGTATCTTTGTAAGTCATATGTATGAATATGGTATATGTATTTTTTAATCAAGATGAATAGGTTGTTGTTTGACAAGTGTGGATTGCAGTGCTCAGGTGGGCTTCTGAAATATGTCATATTGGTTAAAAAAAGATGTAGCCATTCAGGTAGGGGATGCAAAGAACTTACAAACCATCTTCATTTATCTTTTAGCAAGGTTTACATCTATCTGCATATTCAAAATATCCTACTTCACCCAGCAGCGCCATATTTTTGCATTAAACGGACTTTAAAACTGGAACTGTGTTTGTAAATAGGCCAGCACATCAATAGCATTAGAAGCACATATTGATCTGGGAAGATCAATCAGTCTGGAGGCCGAACATTTATTTCTACTGCAAGAATCTTCTGCACATTACTTTATTCACTGGAGCCTGGGAACATTATCAGCTTGAATAAATGTCCAAATTCATGTTATACCACTGATTTTTTTCTCTCCTTCCTCCTACAAATGTTGAGAGAAGATGGTAAACAAAATGAAGGCCTTAAATTTAGCCTAGTTTAGCTTAATTAAAAGCCTTTGGCCACTGCTCATGTTGTGACACCTGGTTCCTCCTTCACATTGTCTCTTGATCATATGGAAGCTGGCATCATTCTCTGTGCTTCCATGACTTGCCCTAAAAATACATAGAAGAAATATGTATTATGTAATGCCTGTCTTCTCTCAAGTAAAGTAAATGCTAATTAAAAGCAGGAAAGAATAACACCTTCAGTTGGTGGAAAGTAAGTTTGTAAGACTTCTTCTTGGATTAATTTTCAAAACCAGAAAGGAAACATGGGAATTGTGTGTCCAATGCAAATGTAGGGAAAATAATTATGCCACATATTTGTTTGTACATCAGTACGCTTCAGTCCATCAGAAGTGCTTTTAGAGGAAGTGAACATACATAATTACTGCTCTACTCTTCAGGTTACTCGTTACACCACAGACTGCTACAAGAAGAGATCATTTGGCTGTCAAGATTTACTCATAGTCATTAGTACATTGCCTTTCTCTTGATACAGAATATGATGTTTTACTGTGGGCTGCTAGCAGTACATTATACGCACCAGTGCATTTCCTAAACGGGGAATCAATTCGAATGGCCATTATCTTGTATCTTTTCCTGGTGTAAGTGGACAACAATTTTACTCCACTGGGTAATATTTTTTCTTCCTTTCTTGCATACCTAGATATGCACAAACACACAGTAATAGAAGGGTCACAGGCACTATGTCAGAGTAACAATCAAGATTACAGGCAAAGTACAAATATTCACTTGTTGATTCATTTTGGTGACAGTTTCATAATGACTGGCGCAGTGCCAGAGCTATATTGCATAGAGTTCAGGCAGTATATACCAACTACGTTGAAGAGGGATAGATTTGTTTTTTGTGATCTCTGGTGGTATTTTGATGTGGCCGGTTCTTACCAGGTGTGTTGCTTATGGTTTTATTTTGCCAATGTCCCACAGAGGTACATAATTAAGATTGTTCACAGTTCTGTAATTCCTTTTGAGTAGAAATAACTGCCTCAGCACTTGAGGCCTCTTCCAGAGCTCATTTCTATCATCTGGTGGTATCAGTGCAAACCCTCTTGATTTGTAACATGCTTCTTTTGCCTCATGTGCATTCATTTCTTCCTTTTTCTGTTGGCATCAATACCAAAAGTGCCAGCAGTGGTGATTGATTTAGTCAGTGTTTTTTAATTCTTCTGTGTAGGATAGCCTGGCCCACAGGGACAGTTCTTCATGAAGTTACCATCTTTGCAGGAGAAAGGATTTTGGGCCAAAAAGATCACGCCGGACTGTGTTTATGAAAAACAAGAGAGGGAAACATGAATACCTTTGGAAATCATGATTTAGTGCTGTGGTACAGTAAGCTAAAACCTGTCATTGAATCCATGTCACCAGAATGTGCTATTTGCTTTGTTGGGTGAGATGGCCTCAGGGCTGCTCAGCCAACTGAGGTGAATTAAATCGGGCTGGTTTTGTCTCCTGATCCTGAACTAGAGATGAATGAGGTTAACTAATGGCATTTGGCACAAATATATGTGTGGGAAATCCAGCCCTCGGGAGTGAAGACCTGCCTGGGAGGGAATTGAACCTGAGAGTCCCTGGTGGTGTGACAGAAATAAGTGTCTGCTGGCCTGCTGTGCTGCTGGGCACCCATGCGGGTTGGTGATGGAAAGGGAAAGGTGGTGGGAGGGCACAGAGGGCTGCTTTTCTGTGTTCAGGGCTTCGGAGCCATGCAGGCTCTTGTTGTATGGGCATATATGGGTCCTCAGGAGGTTTCAGAGGTGTGTTAACTTTTCCATGTAGTATACCTTCTGCTCAATGTGAAGTTTGAAAAAAAAAAAAAACAAAAAACAACAAAAAAAAAAAACACACAACAACAAAACAACTAGGAGTCTTCAAGGAAAATAGATTTATCTAAGGTAGATTTAAAGCTTTCCTCTGAATTTGCTGCTTTCACTGAGTGAGCTGGGAGCAGGTGACCTGGTATGGAGCTGGCTGTTTCCTTCAGCCCAATCCTGTCAGGCTTTCCTTGGCATAACACCAGCAGATTCAGTTCAGCTTTGTTCATGGCTCTTTTCCTTCATTACCCAGAAACAGTTGCATATATAGATACTTTCTAAGTGTGGAAGAATGCTCACAGCAACTGAAGGTCTTTAGAAACTGTGAAATAGGTGCTTGTGTGTTGCCTTGCGAATGAGTGGAGTGGCTGCAGTGTGTCGGTGGTGCTTTCTGCTCAGAGAACTGCAGCTGGGATGCAGAAGCAATCGCACATCCCGGGTGATCAGCCCAAAAGGCGGGTTACAGATTGTGAGAGCGGCAGCTGCGTGACACAGTAGTAGTTGCAGTTCTTTGGTTGTGACGTTTTTTGTCTGCATTGAACATTTAAGGAATAACTCTGGGTAACAAATTTGTTAACAGCGTGGTTTGCTCGTGGTTAACTTGAACAGAAAAAATCTACGTTAGTTATGTAAGTGGGGCATACTTCTGGCAGAGGCATTTTGCCAGAAATTTGCAATTATAGGTACGTGGTAAAACTGTCTGCACAACTCCTGATGGCAGTAAGGGTACCAATGCCTTCTCCTTCCATAGGCCATGTGAAAAGAGGGCAGGATCCACACAAGGATTCAGCATCCTTTATTGTGTCAAGCATTTAATGATTACCTTGATAATCATTAAAAAAAGTTTTTCTAAGATTTCAGTCTCGTTTCAAAATGTCGTGCTTAACACTGTCGGATATCCAGTTCTCATTTGCTGCACGAGCTGCATCATACTTGTGTTGCTTGCTAGTCTCGTGTGGGACTGCGAAGCTAGAGAGCCCAGAGGGGAGGATTACAGGACTGAGTTTTAGCAGAGTACCCTCTTGAACCTGGCTGACAGGCTGCTGGGTAGGTATCTCCAGGTAAAATAGAGGGAAATTTGTGAAAAGTTCAGCCTGTGTATGCTGAACTCTTAGTGATGTTTGCTCACTGTAGCATCAAAGCAAGAAGATCTTTAACCAGAGCAAGAGTTACACAGGTGCAAGTGGAAGTTACGCCTTCTTAAAGAAGATAGCAGGGATATCCTGAGAGCAGAGGATACCAGAACACCCTTGTACTGCGCAAAGGTTCACCTAGATGCTGCTTTCACAGTAACCAGTGAGCATTAAGAGTGTGGATGATTTTCTGTATTTTTTTTCTTTCCGTTTCTATACCACTTCTAAAGCTGCCAGCAACTAATGGAACAATTGTTTCCAGCTATTTGTGTTCAATAAGTGGACAAATTCTATTATGCACACTTAACTTGTGGTTTATGATTAAGCCAGAAAGCATCCTTTTATTTTTTTTTTTCTCTCCTCTAAAACATTCACTATCAAATGAGATTTAAAATGCAATCCATGTAAAGCAATTTACATAGTCTAGGAGATTATCCTGGGAAATTTCTTCCAATGCAGCAACCCTTTAGGCTTCATAACAGGAGTACTGGCATCTTAAAAAGATGTTTACAACTTCTAGTAACAGCATACCTACCTCAAGCAAAATTAAAACAACGGTCTGAACACGTAAAAAAAAAAAAAAAAAAACAGCACACTGGTTCCAAGTAGCTATGCTATAAAGCGTCACTAATCCAAGAATGGTACGTATCTCCAATGGTAAAAATGACATTCTGGGCATTTTCTGCTTAAAACCCTTGCAAAGCTGGTGTGACAGGTCAGAGGTACAGCTGCTAGTGTAATCTGATGTAGTTGCAGTTTCCACTTGGAGTTCCTGTGTCCTCAAACACTAATACTAATGTTTTAAAAATATATTTTGGGCTAGAATACAAGTACTGTTAGGGAAAAAGGGTTTATCTTTCCTTCTGAATTCTATAGGAGAAATTAGCAGCATGCTGTGACAAGTGCTTCAGACGGTGAGTCTCCCAAAGCAAAGAGGCTTTGATTTTGGGCTGTAGCATCTGCACATACTGATAATCAAAAATTCATGGGCCCAATGTAAATGTATCCTCTGGGATACATATTTTTGTCACTCGAATTGGAATAAACAAGGGTCATAGTTCCTCATCAGTTTGAATTTGAGAGTCTTTATTGAAATGAAGCTCAGCATGAAGAAAGTAGCTGTGAGAGGTAAAAGTATGATCCACTGGATTGTGACTTCTTCCTCACCTTGCTTACAAAGCAACTGTTCTGTAAAAAATAGTATTCTCAGGAAAGAATAACAGAGCTGTGAGCAGGGCTTATCCTTCATGGTAAAGCTGCAACTTAAAAGTTGTTCTGGGTCAAACAGAACATGGAGGTAACATGGGAATTCTCGGAGAGCATCCTGACGCGTATAAAAGGTGAGACAGTGTCTGTTCAGAGCAGAGAAGGCATTAACGCTGTCAGCCTATGACTGTAGAGACATTTCAAAGAAGAGCAGGTGAAAGAACAATGCATAACTAAGGCTGCTATGGGGAATAGCCTAAATTTTGGGTGGGGGGTGGATGGAAAAAGAAAAGATAAAAATCTATTTCAAATGCAAAAGGGAGCTTTCATAAGCATCAGAAGAAAAAGCAAAATAAAGGGATGTGTAGGCCTACTGATGAATGGAGGAGGAGGATAAATGACTCCTGGCAAGAGACACTTGAGGAGAGTTGTACTGCTAGCAATGCCTGTTTTTCTTTTAAAGGAGAGTGGGAATGTGAGCTGATCAGCGAGGTCCTAGGCACCGTGATTCTATAGGATCAAACCCGATGTACAGCCGATTGCTTTCTTCCCATAGGCACATCACCTGAGGCTTCGTTTTCAACACACTGGTTCCCAGTCCTGACAAAGTAGCTCTTCATCAGTGCAGGAGTGCTAATCTGTCTGACAGTTCTCATGCAGGACAGTTGGCACGTCTGAATTTTGCATTAGCATGACCTGAAATGAAGGACCAAAAATGGGCAACTGTCTGACAGAATGGAATTAATTGGGACTGAGTTTGCAATCTGTTTTCCTTGCAAAAAGAGTTTTTACCACTGCAAAATAGTGGAGTATGACTTTGATACATAACTAATGAGCTGACATATGGTATCCCTGTAAAACTTCTCTATTACAGGAATTATTTTAAATACCAAAAAGAGGTCACATCTCCCACCAGCCTCATAGCAATTGAGGAGTTGCTTTCCTAGCATCTCCACACAGTTTCAGAAGCAGATTTACAACTTTTTCTAGTTACAATGAAAACTCTCAGGTTCTTACAGTAAGGTTTGCAGTCAACACTTTGGAAGGATGAGCATCATATCAAGTGCAAAAAATAATGAAGTGTCAGAAAAACAGTCCAGAAGAGTGCCCAGCTTCTTTTCCCATCCTAGCCTCATATCTATACTTCTGTTTTAAACTCAAAATGAGTTTAAAACTCATTAGTAGCACCGAAAAGTTGAAGGGGAAAAGTCTGAAAAAGTCTGAAAGGCGAAGACTAAAGACAGTTAAAAAAAAGAAACATGTTCTATTAGTATACTTAAATAAAACTAAGGCAAATACAAGCCCAATACGTGCAATAAAAATGAACTGAAATGGTCAAAGCTGTTTTCATGCAAGTCATCACGACAAATACTGGTTATATATTTTATGAAATTGGGGTTAGTGAGGTGACAAAAGCGCAGATCAATATTTGAAACTGCATGCATGGTGAAGTTTAGGTCAGCCTGGACAGGATGAAGTTCACACCAAGGCACTTAGGAATGGGCCAGAGTAATCTCTGAGTTCTGATTATTTTGGAGACTTCACATAGCATAATGCAAGCCCAAGAGGAAACATGGTGTCTATTTAAAGCAACTCGGGTAAATTTGCAGCTGGTCAGCTTTCAGCTTAACTCTGATTCCCAGAAATGTTCTGGACCAAATTACTACCTGGTCAGTCCTTACCTTGCTTCAGGGTAGCAAGGCTGGAAAGGAAAATAAAGGAAAAGGGAATTAGTGAACACCAGCTCAGAGAAAATCAATCCAACCTCTCCCCTCTCCCCCTTGCTTTTTTTTTTTTCCCCTATGGTCTTACTGTTCTTTTAGTCTTGTTGCTTAAAAGAAATGAAAAACAAAAAAGTGATAAACGGTCATTGGGTAAAGTTATTAGAAGGGTCCCATGGGAATACGTGCAGGGAATTGTGTTGTTCAGTGCACTTATAACACCAGGTAAAAATGAGACCGAGGAGTTAAAGCAAAAAAATTTACAATAGGAAAAAAGGTCAGAATAGGCCAAAGTCAAACTGCCTGCGAAGAGCTGCAGAACTGTTTTTCGATGCTGAATGACTAGGTAATAAAATGACAGATGAAATCCAATGTTGATAAATCTAAAATAATGATCCCAGGAAAGAAAAATTCTAATGCATATACCATGATAAGCTCCACATTAGCTATTACCACTCAGGAAAGAGATCTTTAAAGTTACTGAGAGTAGATCACTGAAAATATCACTGATGCACATTGAAAAGGCAAATAGACTCATAGAAATTATTAGGGAAAAAGAGGGTAAAATAGAAAACATCTTTGTCATCTATAAATCTAGGTTTTGCTTGCACATTTAATGCTGTGCAGTTCTGATCACTCCTTGAAAAAGGACATAAGGAAAGGTACTAAAGAGAAGGGCAGCAAAGGTGTGAGAGGCGAGGAACGACTTCCCCGTCCTGCTGTAATTACACGTGTCTGCGTGACCTGCAGGGGGAAGGCAAGGGGAGGGTGCGCAATGCAAAAGGCACACAGGGAATTTCTCCTTGCTAATTCTCACAGTACTTGGTGGTACTGAGCACTGCTGTTTTCAGTTACAGTATGTTTTCTTCAGTAAAAATTCTGTTTTTAGTATCATTTTAGTATAGTAGTTATTGAACATCTGTTAAAAAGCGAGCTCTGCGCTATCTGAATCTAGAAGGTACTTGAATTGTGTTTTGGTGCTCCTCAGCCACGGCTCACAACTTTCTCCGTCAGTCTCTGCAGCGGTCAGTGCTGCGGCTTTGTAGTGCTACCACATTGTCCCCCAAAAGAGGACAGAGTCCGTGAAGAAATTATATGAGCTAACTTGTGTGTTCTGCTCTGTTATCTCTTCATCCTTACTAGTAAGCTCTGTTGTTTTTTTCTAATGGGAGATTTTTTTTCCTTTGCTGATAAAACTGAGATTGTGTTACTCTTGGTATCGGGGACTATAGCGATGAGAAGAGGAAAGACAGACGTACTTGTATTATAGGGATGGAAGGGAATATTATTCATAGGTGAAATAATTAGCTGACTTAGCAATGGAGATTTTGGAATTAAATAAATTCTACAGGGGATAAGGATAATAGTTATTGCTTCATCTTCTGGGATAATAGTGTCTGAGTGCAGTTCTGTGGTTTACAGTTTAGCCTGCTAACCACAGAACTGTGGTTTTTCCCAATCAACACAGTGCTGTTGATTTAAAAACAAAACAAAAAAAAAAAAAAAACACGCGTTTTTACTCATTGAGTGAGCTGCACAGCCTTCCCTTGCAAAACCTGGACGTCTGCCTTGCACGCTGATCCTCCTACATATTCTCCTACAATATTCTGAGATGTGCAGGTCACAGACCTGTGCGTGAGCCTATTTCAGCGTCATTTACGCTACACTGGAAAGGTGTCAGCCTCCACCATTAATGCAAAAAGCTTCTTTGCCTCACCGTGGATAGTTCCTGTGCCTTTTTACACATGAACTAAAGTTTGTGCTAGAGTTCTGTGAAGTTCCTTTTGGAAAGAACAGCTCCCTGCTCCGTTCCTTGAATAAGGATACGAAACGTTTTTCAGATAAAGCAAGGCTAACTTCTACACTTCCGTGACTGGGCTAGGGACTTGGCAGAATCAGTGTGTTGGAGGCATGTTTCTCAAACAGTAATTGAGGTTTCTGTGCACACACTGGAAACTGAATAGTTGCCCATTTTGTCCTCTGAAAGAGGATGGGGTCTCACAGAACAGTGAAGATTTGACCATTTGATTAATTCAGTTCAGGCAGAAATGGTGAACTTGAGGGAGAACCAGAGCTTTCCTCCTGGTGAACTTGGCTCTCCCTCCCTGTTTCAGAGAGTTGGGATAACCGTAGCTTGTTTGGTTTTACAGTAACACTAATTTACGCTATGTAACGGGAAATGGGTCCAATGGATACAGCAAACCTTGGTTACAGCTGCTTCGTCACCTTTCATCTTCTACAACAATAGATGTATAAACTGTGATCACATCTCATTATTCTTTCCTGTTTAGTTTTGTTCCTGTGACATGTAGGTTAATTACTCTTAATCTGCCAGCATCAGTGTGAAATACTTTGATTTATGCCTTTTTTTTTTTTTTCCTCTTCCACTTAGCAGAGCAACAAAGCAAAGGCAGGTGAAAGGGAAATAGATTTCTCAATTAAAATGCACCAGTTCCAGGGGAATTTGAGGCCTCAGCCTCCAAAAGCAAAGCCAGCCAGGTTGTCCCTGGGGATTAAGCCATCTTTAAGGCAGCTGCAATTTAGTGGTGTTGGAATTAACCACTAGAAGCTGCCCTTGTGCCTCACAGAAGCCAGCTGAAACTAGAGACCTGGACAGCAGGTCTTGGAACAGACACACAGTCCCAGTTCACAAAGGCTGTCTCCCGTCATGAAACCTTGTCTGAAAAATTAGGCTTTGTCCCAGGCATCCTTTTAATCAACTTAACCAGTGGTATGTGGTTATGTTGAACTTCATTTATTTTAAACCCAAATTAACCTCTGTTACAGAGCCTCCGCTTAGTTTCTGTAAATAAGCAATGAAACTTTTGTAGCTGAGGTTACATTAAAAAGTACACATACAAAAAAAAAAAAAAAAAAAAAAGACAAGTATATGGGACACTTGTTATGATTATCTTGCAGCTATATTCCTCACTGATTAAAGAATAAATAGTGCAAAATATTGCTGTTACCTTTGGCTGAAACAACTGGCACGTTGCATTGCCACATATTTTACATGATTTTATATAATAGAGGAATCTTTGCATGCGTTTCCTTCTCCTTCCCTTATCATTTCTCTTCCTCCCTTAAAAGAGAAAGCGCTGGAGCCACCCAGCAGCAGGACGCCTTTACCCCCTTTCTACAGTGACTGGCAGGCACTGCAGGGGCAGTGAAAGCCAGGATCTTGCCAAGCTGGGAACATTTCTGCAGTGCTGCTCCTTCCCAGTGCCTGCGTGCTATTTGCTCCAAGCCTCCACCTGCCCTTCAGCCATCTCACCTTGCTCCTAAAGCGACCTTCTTCCATCTTCCTCAATTTGTCTCTCTAGTGCTTTCCCTTGAGTGTTCCCTCTTCCCACTGCTTAAGCTAGCTAATAAGCACCCTTCTGACCTACCTGCCATTCACAGCCCTCTGTAGACCTGTACTTTCCCTCCCTCAATGCTACCCCTTGTGTCTGGTCGAGTTAGCCCTCTGGGTGTCCCTCTGGTGTAAGATGCATTTGGGGGCTGGCGATAAGGCAGTGAAAGGAAGCTCTGTGTTTCACAGGGTCCTCCTCAGCCTAGCTCTGACCTCCGTGGGTGCAGCCTTGGGCATTGCCTTGATGAGAAACTGCACAGCAATGTGCGCTTGTTCTCTGCTTCCACCTCTCTTTTTGAAACTGCGTGGTTGTTTCTTGCTGCAATGATGTTATTCCTAGCGCTGAGTTCAGCTCTGAAATGACGGCTTCACCTGTGACCAGCTCTTGTGAGCCCCCTCCATTCCACGAGCTGTTTCTGCTCTCCTCGGCGTGCAGTTCAGTGTGTAAGCCCGAACCATCTGCCCCTTAGTTGTTCATGGATGTCAGAGGAGGGGCACAGAGTGTAGAAATGGGCATGTGCAAATCCCCTCCTGTTGCTGCTTGGAGTAAATGGAGGCAGACCTTGGCAATGCACGTAAGAGTCTTCCCTTTGACCTTGTGAAGTAAGCAGGAAAAAATGCATCTGAAAGTTAGCAGACTAGGAGAGGAAATTTATAGAAATGGGTTGATGGAAATGTCGCTGAGCGAGGGTGGGACTGTGCTGGGACAGGGGCTGTTGTCAGGATGAGCCCCCGCAGCAGGGCGATGCTGTTAGAGCAGCGAGCTGGCACCAGCACTGGCTCGTGGTTTGAAGCCCAGAAGCATCAGGAAAGACAATTTGCCTTTCTAACTTGTTTGCTTCAGAGGCAGTAAGCATGCAGCTAGGTAAATTGATCCTTAAGTGGCATTAAGACTTGACGAATCCAACTATTCCTGTTTAATCAGGTATAATGGGGCTTCCTTAATGTGCCTGTATTGCAGCTGGTTTCCAGCTTCGCCTGCGGGGTTTGTGCTGGAACACCAACTGGTTTGCAGCACAGCAGGCACTCCTGAACTGGTCCTTGAAGTTGTGTCATGAGAGTGCAGAGCTTCCTCAGCTCCAGGTCCAAAGAATGATCACAGCAGTGTCGCAGGCAGGGTCGTTACCGGCGAATAGCAGCTTGGAAAGCAAAAAGCCCCCAAAAGTTTAGTTTCATTAGGAAATATTTAAGGAGTGAAATAGTTACGTGTTCTAGACCATCTGTTTCCTATGATCATATTGGTGGGTAGGAGAAATCTCAACTCTGCTGCTGACCTCTGGGATCTACCAGCATCTGAATTTAGGCAGATATCTGGGAGGCAGCTTTTCAGCCTACATGAAATACCAGAGTGCTGAAGGCGATGTGCCTCAGCTGCAGGTCTGCTTTAGCCTCTCTTCCAGCTCTAGCAGTGGAAAAACTGAAAAAAAAAAAAAAGCTGTAGGGAATGTTAAAATGGGCTGGCCTCTACTGCTTCCACCTTGGAGGGAGATTTGTGCGTACCGCCGCAGTGCCACGAGGTGCATGTTGCACTTGGGTCGGGCCGTGCGTTGTATCCCCTTGCACTGCAGCGAATGTCAGGGGCAGCAGAGAGCCCGTGCCATGTGCACAGAGCCTTGTGGTCACCCTTTCCTCTTCAATTCATGAAGTTGAACTTTATAGTGTTGACAGAATGCATGTTTTTGTTGAGCTTTGCTTTAGACATAATGGCATTTTAGTCATCTAATGGCCCGCCAGGGATAGCACACGATGCCACACCTGAGGCTTGTGTGTGTGTGGCTGAAGGGCAGGGGTCATTATGCTGCCTGAGGGGTGTGTGTGGGGGGGTAACCACGCCTCCTACGCGTTATCATCTTTTGCCATATCTGAAAGAAACCAGGATGAAGTGTCAGATTAGTTCATTACATTCATTGGTTTGCGATAACAGAAACAACTTTGTCCTTTAGTAGGGTGGAGGCAATAGGCACGGCAGGCCCTCTGTCTGCAGGGATGCAGCGTGTAGACACGGTGACTTGTACGGCTTAGCAGGTAAGTTTGCAGATACACCTGAGTGCAGTGGACTGCGTGGGAGAGAGGAGATAAAGTGGCCTTGGTTAGTTAGTGATTTTTTTTTTTGTATGTTTTGAATCCTTTTTTATGTCACTGTCAACTCTGTCAATTACTGCAAAAATATTAAACGGAGAGCTATACAGCGGTGAGGTAGTGTCTGTGCTTCTGCTGCTGTAAGCTGTTAGTGTGTCTAAATTCTGGCTGTTGTAGCATTCCTTACATCATAAAATAAGCAGACACTGGGGGGTAGGGGTGTCATTCTGTATTAGAGTACTTCCAGTAAAATATCTGAAGTACCTGAAAAACATTTCTGTAATCACTTTGCTCAATGGAGACTGAGATGTCACAAAGTCAAGAAAATCAAATAGTGTTTTCCATGCCTGAATTTAGGCCTGTTTGGTATTGAATGAAAACAAACACGATTGTCTCAATCTAATTCTCCTTTGTAAACGTTAAAGGACCATTTTTTATTGTTTATAAACTTCAGCGGAAATATATGAAGTATATCCAGAGTATAAAGATGCATTGTAAGGATATTTGAGCTTCCTCATCTCTTCTTTGTACTGACTAAAATCACCTGGAGTGCTGAAGAAGCTGTAAGACTAGAACCCAGAGTCAGAGGCAGTAAGGCTGCTCAGAAAGTTAACGTGCTTATTGTTCCTTAATGGTGGAGAAAAGGGCCAAGAGTGAAAATCTCTCTATATATTCTTTCCCTCTAGGAAAGTGCTAAATTTATATAGTAAAAGTTACAAGTAGAAACTGGGAAAAATGAATTATGAAAGAATGATTTTTTCCTCTACATGTCTTTTAAAACAGCATTTACTGTCTAATCTGTAAATATTCTGTGAATACAAACTTTCTAGGATACTTCAAAATGTTTTGACAACAGTTTTAGTTGTCTCACAGTTTACAAACACTTTAAAGCTATCCTTGAGTGGTTTTTTTTTTTTTTTTTTTTTTTTTTTTGTTTGTTTGTTTTTTTCTTCTGGGAGGTAAGAGAGAGCAACTTCCTTCAAAGGCAGAGCATATTTGCCATAAGGCAGACAGAGAAAATACCTGCGAGCTACCTCACTTTTTAATAATCATTCAGAAAGACAGGACTGATATTTCCAGGCCAAGGATAAATATTTGGAGAAACTTCAGTGGAGTAAAACTATAAAAGCTTGATTGGGGTTAACATATAAGCAATTCGCTGGTAGAATTTCCCATCTCATCCTCTGGGCAGAGGCCTTAATTTTATTTTATTTTATTTTTTCTTATTTTTTGTGCCTAGACCATTTCTATGTGCGCAGGTGATCTGAATCTCTAGTCTCATCATGAAGGAAGGCAAGCCATTTATCAGCTGACAGGGATTCCTAAAGCCACAGTAACTAAGCTAGATAAACTGTCTCGTGCAGTGCAGGTGATTCCCAGAAACGGGAGGATGAACTCTGAAATAACCTGCACAGTGATTGAATAGCTCAGATGTGGTTCAGAGAGGCATGAGCTTTAATTTAATAACGCTTCTGTGGTATGACAGGCAACTTAGCAAGTCTATTCACTTGACTTTGTTTTTTCCTCACCAGAAAAGTAGGACCAGAGAACCTGTGATGCCTGCACCCTGGGGAGATAGCGTGGGTCATGCTGGGCTCCGTTTGGAGAACGGCATCCATGGCTGGCTTGGGGTTTGTGATCAGCCACAGGCACGTCTTTTGTATGGCCTGTCCCTAAGGGCTGCTTGATCTGTTTGGCTAGGTAATTGCAAACCGGCTTTCCTCTGGGGACTATTATCTATTCCCTTCACGATACTAGTGTAGCTTAAGGTAATTGCCTCTACCCTTGCCAGCTAAGGCCATCCTTTGCTAGTTGTTTTCCTGCAGACAGGTATTTAAAACCAACAGTAACAACAAAAAGCATCAGAAATCCTCCAAAGCAATGGCCTGGCTTTGCTCTGTGAGCTGATGGTTGAATCTACGAACTGCAAAAAGAAGCCTGACAGGTCAAAGTCAAAGGGAGAGCCTTCTGGATTAAATCACGGATGGAGGAACTCTGCAGAGTGACGGGGGAGCCCGTGATGACTGCAGTGTGATTCTGATGTCTTTCAGATGGCCTGATGTTATCCCACCTGACGTTATACCATTAGGTGCATGATGTGAAATGGCATCGTGTTGCATGCGATAAAACCATGCTGAATTAAAAGCTAGAACAGGAATGACAAAGCCAAACAGACTAACAATAGCTTCCTCGTAAGCCAACAAATAAAAGATCAGCTTTCTAAAATAACGATGGGTTCTTCCATTCAGCTGAGGTTGATACAATTTCATGCAGGCTTAGCTTTTTACCATAACACACACCTCCACACCCACACACAGTATGTTTCTGGTTCTGCCTATGAATTCTTCGTGTTTAAGATTTAATAGGAAATGCATGGGTTGAGTCAATTAGTGCTACAGCTACTCTTGTTTTAGCCCCAGTGTAACGCTTATAAAGGGGCAAAGTGTCATAACCTTCACAGCTGTCTCCTGTACCAGTCCTCTGTACCTGATGGAAAAGTGCAGCTTCAGCTGGTGTGCCAGTCCTCAGGTTTCTCAGCGAAACACACAGGAGTTCGGTGTCAACTCTTTGAAAGAAAACAAACCCACCACGGCAGGGAGGGAGGAAGCATGGCCAGGGGTTTTGGAGTACAGGTGAACGTCCTGAGGATTTTTCCATGATGTATCTGACAAGTTCCAGCTATTTGCAGCTTTCAGGATGAGTTGCTTTGGAATTGATCTTTTATCCGTTAATGGCACAGGCAAAGTATGTTTTTTTTTTTTTTTTTTTTTTTTTTTTTATAGTGTGTGTTTTAGTGAGATCTTTTTGAGGGCATCATTTGCAGGTTTCATGTAATTAAAGTTTAGTCTAGCTTAAGGGTTTCTTTAAACAGTACTTTTCCCATTCAGACCATCTCAGGGTACTTAGACAGTGGAGTGATTATACAGGCAGTTAACTCGGTCATTATGCGCTCAGCAATAGCTCACGCACTCCGTACGTTACAACCTGAATTTATAGAGGGATCTAATGTTAGTCTAGACACCAGGGTCATTCACTCCTCTCCTAGAAGTCTTGTGGGACCTTTAAACTTCCAGTTACAGGCCGGCAAAGACTCAGGCTCTGTGAGCACCGTACGCAGAGCAGCAGCAGGGCTCTCCGAGGCGCTGCCTCCTGCCGTGCCAGCAGCTGGTTGCACGCTCCTCACCACCCCCTCTGAAATGCTCGACCTCCTTCCCCACAAGGAGGGCAGCCGATCAGCGAGCAGGGCTGAGAAAGGTGTGGTTTAGGTTGGGATTATGCGCGTTGGTTCTCCCAGACAGCAAACAGCTCCAGCTGTCTTTAGCATCCTTTGCTGGACTTCGTTGGGGAGCGTTCATCTGAGACGCCGTGATCTTCCGCCCTGAGTTTTGACCCACACATTATGTCCAGCAGTTGCATGAGGCAGACAGCGAAGCACTCCATAAGAAGCCTGCAATAAAAGGAAATCTTGCAGAGAGTCTTGAAGTATCATGAAGAAATGCGGGGAGCTTACTTGTGCCTTTGGCTTCCCGTTTTCAAAATGCCATAATTGTGCAAGGTGCTTTCAGCCTCGAGAGTAAGGCAGCACGCCAGGTCAGCGGGGTGTCGGGGCCCTGAGGCACAGAACTGAGCCAGGAACCAGGACTCGGAGCTCTTCAGCTGATGGTGCTTGGCCTGGTGCAAGGCAGGAGGGGTAGTGAAATTCATTGTTAAGGGTGTTTCATGATCAAACTTCTCCAGACTAGGAGAAGTCTAAATAAACAAGAAGTAGACATCTGCCAAAGAACGAGTAAGATCCAGTTTCTTATGTAACTGAGAATATTTTACTTACTGTTACAAATTAGCAGGACAGATGATTAATGAGGCAGGAACATAAACTTGGATTTTATCAACTGAAAATCTGAAAAATAAGGTTTATGACATAGTAAATACTACCAAAAAAAAAAGAAAAAAAAAAAGAAAAGGTTTGAGAGTGACTGAAAAACAAACAATTAGTGGTAGCAGGTCCCCTGAATTTTAAAAGGAAAGTCATATGGTCTTGAAGGGACGGTCACATCCAGAAACCTGGTGGAGTTCTCTCAGGGAACAGGACAAAGCATGAATTGGGCTAAGAGGGAATGGGAATTTACCTGGAGCTCCATGGAGCTTCTGTTGGAGGAGCACGTGTAACTTCATGGCTGCCAGATACCTGGCCCAGCCCCTGAGCTGTCCAAACTGGCTTTTTTTTTTTTTTGAGTTTACAGCTGGTGTAAGCACCAGCTGGGCCCAGCTATGGTTTTACTAGTGCATGCATACAAGCAGTTTGAAGACTTGATAGTGTTTCTGGCTGTGGAAAGCTGGAGACAGGCTGCTTTGCAGCAGCAGGAGCCACAGAGCAGTGTGTATTTGCTGTTAGATGTGGCTTGTCCAGAAAAAAATAAAATCCTTACAGTTCTCTTGCAGTTTTATTGCATTCATTCATCCATCCTTTTTGCTCTGTGGCACCTCCTCTGCTTTGTGGCTCCTCGTGGATGCAGGTAGGGAATTTGGCCTTCTGTTTTGGCATTCCTGTGTGAATGCTGAAAGACTGCTCCAGCCTTTCAAAACACAACTCAATGAAATGGTCATCTTGGCAAAGGGCAGGCTCTTCAAATCCCAGCCTAACTTGGGCCAGTGAGCTGCAAGGCGGCTCCCTGGATGGCCCCCGTGGTCTGGGTGTAAATGGGAAACCCAGGGGAAGAGCCGATGGCCGGCAGTCAGATTGGGGCAGCTGGCACGTGAGAAATGCTGCTGCAACCTGGGAGTTGGGGCAGCAACGTCAGGCAGCGAGATGCCTCTAAATGCACAGCCCCGCTGCTGTCTGAGAATCAGCAGGGTGGCAGCACTCGGCCAGCTCGGCTTTGTGGCACCAGGTGCACAAGCACACGTGTGCTGCGTGGAATATTATTAAACATCAAAAAGCCCTCAAAGGGAAACAAACAAAACAAAAAAACCCTCTGGCTTGCGCTTCAGTCACACCTGAAAGGGGATTTGTTCTGAAATACTCTCTGAAGTCAAGGTACAGCTGCCAGCGCCCAGCTAGCACCAGGTGACTTGGCTTTCTGGAATTTATTTATTTATTTTTGCATTATTTCAGGTATTCCTTTGTGGTAAAGTATTCTGCCAGGGATTTCTCTTGCATTATGATTTTTAAAGCGATGTTATCACCGTGCTTGTTTTTAATAATCATTTGGCAGCTGATAGCACATATCTATTTTTTTAATGTATTTTTTTCTGTGCGCGCCGTGGTTTGTTTATTTTGTTGCTATTTATAGTAGGGTCTCCCACAAGGCTGTGGGTGCTGGTAATGTGTTTTTTTGTTGTTGTTTTTTTTTTTTTTTTTTTTAAGAGCACAAATATCCTTACAGCAATTTCATAAATGGAAAGCGGCACAGAATAAACAGATGCAAGGGGAGAACTAATGCACATTATAAATCGGCTCTTCATACCCTCATCGCTCAGACAAGTCTGTCAGTCCACAGAGCTGAGATGAACTATTATGGATCTGTCTTAAGGAATATATATGCTCCTATCTCCCAAATGTGATCGTTTTCCCCTGTCAAAAGAAAATGGCACTAGACCTACATTTCTTAGCAAGTCCAAGGGGTTTTAATATGGAAAACATGGAAATTGCTGTCGTTTACATGCAACCACCATTCTTTTGAGTACTTTACACAAAGGACTCCTTAATCTATAATAGTTTAAAGAAAGCAAGGGAGGAAATCAGATGTTTGATGTGATAGGCTGAGACTAGAGTCAGGGAGACTTTTTTTTAGAAAAAATATTGTAGATATTGTGTATGAAGTTCAGTGGTAATCCATTGCAGAGAGGAGCACTGACACGTTGCTGTGCTTCTGGGACAAGGGCTCACTATGTAGGCTCTCTGAAAATGCTGGTAGTGCTTAAACTCAAGGCCAAACACTCACCTGGCCCCATCTGACAGAAGTCAGCTGTCTTCAGTCGTGCTGATCACGTGCTGGGAGGTCTAAAAAAGAAAATCCCTCCCTCACTTTGTCTCTGCTCCCAAAACTTCTGCAATGTACCCCTGGCCACCTCAGAGCGCTGGGGGTGAGCGTGCTGGACCCCAGCAGGCAGCGAGCCAGGAGCAGCTCTCGGTACTTCCTGACCTTGTCCTCTGGCTGGC
The DNA here is from genome assembly GCF_965140915.1 of Aythya marila. Lineage (NCBI taxonomy): Eukaryota > Metazoa > Chordata > Aves > Anseriformes > Anatidae > Aythya > Aythya marila. The sequence goes on from NC_139048.1 coordinate 36,810,232, forward strand.
CTACAGGGCAGGGTCCCTATCAACTATTTTTAAAAATGCGTAATTTACATATATTTATATAATTGCAAGAAAATAAAAAAAAAATGTTTTTGATAAAGTAGGATATAAATATATGCAAAATGTATTTTTACACAAAACATTTTATATGTAAATACGTCTAATTATGCAATTATATTTTTTACATTTGCATTTATATAAAAACATAAATACTTAAACTATTTTTTTTTTTAAAGTGCAGGGACATTCTTTTATACCCAGAACATGTTTTTTTGTACCCTCTTCTCAGAGCACAACTCATCCCCAAGGTAGCTCTGAGATTCCTAATCAGTGAGGCCCATGAGCAGAGGAGCAGGCCGTGCATTTACGATACAAATCGAGAGCTCTGCTCTGCTGCTGACACCGAAGAAGGGTCTTTCATGTCTCTAACAGTCATCAGCTTGAACCCCAGGAAAATTGTAATTGGATCTAAAATAACTCTGAAATGTTGGTGCCAAAGGGCCGTTTCAAAATGATTTTGTTCTTGTGCTTAGCTGCATTAACCTAACTACCGTCCCATATTAAAATCAGATGCTAATGGCAACTAACTGGTAAGAATGGGCTAATCTAGGTCTTAGGTTAGGTCTTTGCTGTCATAAAGCTTTAGGCGTACAAATCTTCTTTGTTAAAGATAGCTCAAGGACACCGCATGGAGTCTTTCATCTGGAATAAATGGAAGTTTGTCCAAATGAATACACAAGTGTGATACTTAACAGCTTCCTCAGTTCTTTAGCACTTTTCCATCCTGTCAGTGTTCAGATAGAGAGATAATGACATTTTAGCTGCAGGTTGTGTCTCCATTTAGCTGCACACATTAGGCAGGTTTGTTTTTTAAGTTATCAACTATATCTATGTATTTATATATAGATATCTTTTTTTTACATGTCAATGCATTTTAGTTATCAATTGTATGGTTGTAAATTTGCCCAAGCGATTAGATAAGCATGAAACCTTGCAATGATGCCTGCAAACAATTTCAGTACTTTAAGTAGCCCTATGCTCATGCAGGGGTAAAGCCTGGGCAACACACCGTCTGCTCCCAAGGCAGTAGGATGGCCTTTTTTAGTCCAAGCATAGGAACTTGCAGGAAGAAAACCACAGCAGCTGCACATTAGATCATTTTTTTCTGTTCTCCCATTGCTGACTAAATGAAATATAATAGCAAGGGGAACACCTTTTGGATAAGATGCATAGAGTTTCACCACTAATAAAACTGGAAAACTCCTGATGAAAGCTTGGTAAAAGTTGTCATTAGACATATATATATGTCTAATATATCCCCATATATATATATGGTGGGATTTGCATACTGCCAAATGCAGTTAATACAGGAATTGATGCCAAGAGGTTCCTGGCAGAGCAGTGCCTAAATGGAGGTAAACAATCAAAAAAGAAAAAGAGAGGAAAAAAAAGAGTAAAAAACAAAAAAACAAAGCCTGCATTTATGTGGCTTTTATCTGACTTTTATCCTGTACATTCCAATAACAAATCCTTCTCCCACATGCAAAACACAATTTTAACTTCAAAAGAGCCAGCATTGCTCTGGCCACATGTCAGTCATCAATCCAGCAGGCACTTTGCTATATTGCTTGCATCCACATTTTACTAGGCAGAACAATTACAGCGTGATATCTGCAGCTTTCCTGGAGCTGGGAATGCAATTAAAACCTGTTAATTAAAAGAGAAAGTTAATATAATTGCTAATTTAAAACTTATTAGTATGTTCTATTATGTTGGTTTTGTGCTCAATATACATTCTAGATAATGACAGCCAGGGGAGAGGACCCAGTGTTGTGCTGATTAAAAACCATTGAAGCTCCAGTGAAGTTGATAGCAATGCGCCCACTGGTGTGACTTCCATTTCTTTGGTCTCAGGAAATTTCCCCCCTCTTATAACTGCTAATATTTATTTATATTTATGCACACGAACAGGTTGTCCATAAAGCCCTAAAGAAGTTGGGTAACAGATTCGATTTAACACAGTAGGAACAAGGGGTGACTTTTTCAAGAAATGCTTGCCCTGGTTCATGAGGAATCCAAATTGCCTTTGGGAACCTGGCTCTCCTAAGCCTGTTTGAGGACCCGGGTGTATTTGCAGAGCAAAGCAGCTCTAACGTTGCCAATTCTGCAGAGTCTAGTGATGAATGGACCCTGTCAGTATACCTAGGAGTTTGTAGCAATATTTAGCTGAGCTGTGCAGGGATAACTGCAGAGGAATTACCTGGGGCTCAGCCTGACGCTCTGCTCTCACGGTGGTCTTCTCCCTGCCTGTACTTAGCTTGCCAGGTCGGGCTGGGGCAAGGCACAGAACTGTAACCCGGCCCGCTCACTGGTTCGTGCGGGGAGGCACGGGCTGTGTGAAGCTTCCTCCTTCCCTTTTGCCTGGGTTCAGCACCTGGAGGGAGCTTCTAGGGTTTGGTTCCATGCACGCCCATCAGGCCAGAGCCTGGGAGCGTTGCTGTCACGTACTTACACATCATGCAGAAGGTGGTAATGTCCCTGCATTGTTATGGAGGTTGTGCTGAGAACAAATCACACCATCTTGAAAGCCACAGCTAGACGTGGTTATTAGTATTCTTTTAGTATAGAATCATTTAGATTAGGAAAGACCTGTAAGATCATCTAGCCCAGCCATTAACCTAGCACTGCTATGTCTGCCATTAAACCGTGCCACTAAGTCCCACATCTGCATGTTTTTGGAGGCTTCTGGGGATGCTCGTTCATATTACTGCTTCTTTCTCTTCCTTCTACCTTTCTTAGAAGCTGTCTCTGCCAGTTGCAGTAAGGATAAGGGTTTTCAACCATGTTCAGGGAGCCTGCACAGTACCACTGGCTTATTAGAGCCTGCTTATGTTGCACCAGAGGCCTCAAATTTGGCTGCAGCATCTTACCAGACACGCATGGCATTAGTGTACTCTTTTACAGTCTGCCTAGGGTCTTGATGTAAACACAGTTTCATCAGTAGTAAAACACGTTCTCCCAGGAGCTAGGGCTTGCTGTGTGCATTGATTTTTTTTTTTTTTCCACTTTGAAAGTCCTCTAATCAAAAGATGAGCCAGCTTCTACTGTAGTGCTTGTTTCTTCTTACCATCCTCCCTCTGCCAGGCACACAGCCTCCTTCCCCATCATCTCATTAATGTGAATAGTGCAGTTCAATTTATAATGGTACTTTCTGGCAACCCAGAGCTGCCTATTATCAAATATTATTATTATTTATTTTTTTTTTTTAAAAAAAGCAGCCCTCTCCAGCACACTCTTCAGGATTTATCTAATCAGCCTTCTTGCTAATTTTGTCATGGATAGTGATCAGTGGAGATCTCTGACAACATGAAGAGCTTCCTTCCTAGCTGGGCTATGGTGGAGGCTGTGGTAGGCCTCCTTTTTTTTTTTTTCTTTTTTCTTCCTGTCTCCTTCCCTCCTTTCTCCTATTCTTCAAGGTAGAGGAGGTCCAAATGATTAGTTCGACCTACAAACACCCGGACTTCCTCTTCTTCCAGGTAGAATGGGAATAGCTCCAAGTTTCTCAAGACATTTGGTAGAGTGAACACTTCTTGTATCTGCGCTTACTGTGCTGCCGGAGATTCAGAAGAGGCTCCAAACGTCCTGCAGAATGCTCAGTACACAATTTTGCATATTCAGTTTCTCACAGTAAAACTAAGAGATCACTTTCCTTTCAGAATTCTCAGGAAGTAGTGCAATATTTTAACTTTGGGAAGTTTCGATTATTTGCAGACTTCTGCATTTCCGCATTTATGATCTGTTCGTTTTCCAGTTCTGTTGCTTCTTTTCTCTGTTCTAAGTTGGAATAAATTGATGTAGTTTTTTTTCTTCTACACTTCCATCCTAGGAGTGCATATGATTTATTTTTTTATTTTAATTCTCCTACAAATTCAAATGATGCCTGCAATCTGTCCTGTGTGAGTGGAGACGACGTGCTTCATTAGATTTCTTGTAGGGAGAGTAAAGGGGAGGACAAGGCAATTCTGCTTCCAAGGAATTTTTTTTTATGCTTTTTACACATTGCTTTCCAGGAATTTTCCTGCTGCTGTCGAAGAATCTGACAGCTAATGTCAAGGTATTTTCCTGCTGCTTCCTAAACATTTCCCACCCCTCTCTAGGAATTCCCCATTTGCTTTCTAGGCCTTTTGTTGCTGCTGCCTAGAAACTTCCCCATTGATTTCAAGGAATTTCTACAAATTACACCTCTGCTTTCAGGAATTCCTGTTTTCTTTCTACAAACTCCTTCACTGCTTAATGGGAAGTTTCTAGGAACTGTCTCTTGGATTTCTAGGGATCCCTCTTTGCTTTCTAAGACTGCTTTTCAGGAATTTCCATAGGTCTTTTCAGAAATTCACCCTTTGCTTTCTGGGAATTTTCCCATTGCTTTCTAGGGATTATGCTTTGCTTTTTAGAAATTCAGTTTTTAACAGGACAGTGCATTACTTTCCAAACATTAATGATGGGCCAAAGACTTCAGCTCTGCCTCTCCTGGAGTCTCACAAGCACTCCTTACTTCTTCAGTTCTGTTTCTAGCACGACTGATAGCCACAACCTCATTAACTCTTAGGAACTGCTTGTTTACATTGGAGGCAAATCTTTAATGAAGGACTTGATAAATGGCTGAAAGGCTCTGTAAGAAGTGATCAGTCAGCTGTTACGGGTTTTCCAATGCACCAGTACCATGATTCACAGCAGGCTTGCAGCTGGGGCTGCCCCCAAACCTGGCACTTTGCAAGGAGCTACCTTGAAGCAAAACATTTCTATGAATGTAAATAGGGAAAAAATAAATAAATAAAAAATAAATTTAAGTGAATTATCTAACAGTTTATCAGCTTCGCCTTCAACAACCTGGTTCAGATGTGCTGCTATCTGGTATGCTGTACGGTATGTGTATGTAAGCTACCTATAATATCTAGCAATGGTGTATTTACCCACAGAAATAATTTCTGAATGGGAATGAGCTATTGTAGGGAGCAGAGAGGAGCAGGGAAAATGAGGGCAGCCCCTGACTATATGACAGCACCTTCTGAAATGGTGGCTTAAAGCAGAGCAGTTCAGGCATGGCGTTATGGATCTTGGTGATTCAATCATTTCTTTTGAAATGAGTCGCACGGCGTGTTTTGATACTTCATTTCAAGGGGGAATTTCTTTCTTCTGTTGTAATACAGCATAAAAGCCGAATTTCTGGCATGGTGTTTTCACGTTATTCAAGCTGGACGGCTTAATAGATCCAAACAAAATAATTTGGAAATTGTATTTAACAGGTCCTTTTTCATTCCAGTTTGGAGATGGTAAAATTTTCTGGGGAACTGAAGCCTGACTTTCATTGAGTTTAATACAAAGGCCAGAGAGCATCTGTGGCTCGGCGTGCTGTGTGGATGGTGTGTGACTGCTCCTAGAGACAGCTCTGTACTGCAGCTGCACCATTTATAGCTCCGCTCCGTGCCCAGGCAGCTTCTGTCCCGGGCTCATAAAATGCAGCCCGTCTGCTTTCAGCTGAGGTAATCGCATACAGCAGTTTGTCATCATTTTTAATACAGGGAATGCAAGTTTGACAAGCTTAAAAGTGATTCATTTGTGGTTTCCCTCAGGAAGCTTCCCAGTATCGTTAGCAAAGGAGATAGACAGGAAAAGACTACTTATTTTTGACAGGATTACAGCTTCTCCCCGGCATCTGGGGTTAAATCTGCAAAAAGCAACACCACAGGGAACTTCAATCACAGATCCCCCTTTTTTATTATTTCCAGAGCAAAATCCCCTTGCGTTAGTTTGTGCTCTGCACTTCGCCTGTGTGAAGAACCAGCAGCAAGCAGTGCGGAGCAGCAGCACGAGGTAGCTGCTCCCTCGGCCCCGATGCTGCTGGGGTTGGGGCCAGGCCGGTTTCTGGAGCCCATGTGTGGTTCATCCCTCTTATCCTGTGCTGGATGGCATACTGGAGCAATTTTAATGCATCTCCCAGTGTTGAGGTGCTGATATAACCCACTGCTTTTCTCAGAATCGCTTCTGCTCAGGCTGGAAAACTGTCTAGTACCTGGCCACACAGGGTGCTGGCCGGCTGCAATCAAACCTTTCTTCTGTGCTGTGTTAGAAGGCATTAGCTAAAGGATTAGTTATTTGGTGCAAGAGGTAGGCTTCCTCCCTGTGTCCTCTTGAGGGCCCTGCACGTGTTTACAGTGCTAAACATTAACAGACCCAAAGCCCTCCAGCATTTATTGGGTGTTTGTCCCTTTGTGCTGAGAAAAGGGGACATACTGTTGAGTCAGACCTGCAGGAGGACTGGTGGAACAGCCTCAGGGTTGTGAGCGGGACAGGAAATCTTCTGCTGGGTGTTCAGCTGTAAGAGTCAGGTGGATGGGTCTGTGTCTCCAAGTGCCCTCTGGGAGGACAGTGCATTTCGGGCATTTTGCACAAGGTTTGGGTGTGGTACACTGAGGGGTTAAAAAATGGACAGCAGAAAACAATTTGGAAGTGTACAGACTGAAGAAAAATGAGGAAGTTAAACTTCATAGTAACTTAATTCTTGTATAAATAAGTTAATCAAAGCCAGAATACAAACAATGCAATGAATTGTAGAAACTAAGGAGATAAAACTGCTGTCAGATGTCGCGGGTCAATAAGGAGAACGATCTTCCATCAGCCTGACCTGCTCCTGGGGGCTTTGAAAAACAGCCAGCTTCTCAAACTCTTGCTGTCATATTCTCTCTATATTTCCATGCACAGAAACTAAGGGTTCATAGTAATTGTGTGAACTTTTGAAAACTTGAAAACTTTTATTAGTGATGCACCTCAGCCCAGAACGAGGCACAAAATCATTATGCTGGATAAAGAGCTGGGCTTTGAGCAGAAAGCATAACTCTTTCCTTGGGCATGCCATCAAGGGAAAAGGTGGTTCAGTCAGCATTTGCTTTCTTCTCCTAAGATAGATGCCAGTCCTCTGAGGGCAGTCCGCAACCCTCAAACAGTGTAGGGCTGGCCTCCAAGGGGCTTGGCTTGGCTCTGCAGGGAGAGCCCCGCTGCCCAGTCGCAGGTGGCTTCTGGCGTGGTCCTATTGCTGCCCCTCGCCTTCTGGTGGCACAGACCCCGAGGTTGCTTCATTTCTGCCCTCTGCAGTGGAGGAAAAGTTGTGGTAGCAAACGGGCCACATCTTTTCTTACAGTTCAGCCACACAAAGGCAGCAAAGTCAATTAATTGTAGGGCCACAATTGCAAAGGATGTAGAGGTCCCTGCTACTGAGCTGTTGCAGCCCGTCCTCGTGTTGCTGTTACTTCAAAGCATCCCAGAAATGAATGGGATGCTCCTTTTGGAGGTGAGGGGGTCCCGGGTATTATGAGTATCAGAATAATAACCACTTCTTACCACGTAGTGCCTAAAATTTAGGCGGTGAGCAGAGCCTGGTGGCAGTGACCACGCCAGCCCATTAAAAAGCTGTGTGTTGTGTTGTGAATCGAAAACTTGCCTGCTCTCTCCGGACCCCAAATGCCTTGCTTAAAATACCCAAAGCCTAACCCTGTTTTGTGTGATTCTGCAGAGGGTGGAAAAGGAGAGACACAGGGAGGAGGCAGGGGGCTGTTTGTTATTTATGACCATATGTCATTGTACTAGCTCTGCAGAAACTAGAACGGTGACTTTAGAAGGAAACTGGCTGAAAAGATTTTAAATGGATTTAATTAATTCCTCCCTCCCTTTCTTTTATCTCCGTCTGGAAAGAGCTGGCCTGTGTGGCTTTTGTGTGGTTCTCTGCAGGATCAGGTGCCAAACTGTAGTAATTAAAATGGGGAACGAGGAGGAGGTGGTAAGACAAAAAGCCACTTTTCTTGGCGTACACCTCCAGTACAGTGTTACAAAAATAATTTGCTCACATTTTTTTTTTCCAATTATTCAAAGCTTCAAAATCCCCTTAAATTCATCTCCTCGCAGGGAAGAAGAGAAAAAAAAAGGTGAAATTTCACACACATTAGTTACCCTCTTTGAACTCTCCCATCGCTTCAGAGCCTACTCTCACTACAGGCAGTTCATTAGGTGAGCTGGCTTTAAGAACACGTTTGTTTGGAGTTTCTGAAAGGGGGCTGTTGTAAGGAAGAGCTGTTCGTATCTGTAGCTAGCACGCCCCTGTGACGTGCAGGCTCGTCTAGAAATGCAGAGGAGCCTGTTACTGAAAAGGTAATCTCAGGAAGAAATATTTCAGGGAGATAATAATCAGTATGAAATAAGTGAAGAGAATTTGTACCACTGTATGTCAAGTAATTTGGAAGACATGAAGATTTGTTTCTGGAAGGGAAATTCAGGCTGAACCAATATGGGATAAATCAAATGAGCAGGAGAACTGATCTGTATTTCACAATTTTAAAATGACTGTAATACGTTGTATTGTTGGCAGGATTTATGTGGGCTCTGAACAATGGGTCACCATCACCCATCTTGAAGGGAGAAGGAAGAAAAGTCTGGAGATATAAAGCACTAATGTTATACAAATAGATCCTTTTCCTCTCAGTGCCAGCGTGGCCAGACACAGAGTTTTATCTGTGGGAACCACTCCAAACAGTTCGTGTCAGTCTGACTTAAATCCCCTTGCTACCTGGTGCAGCTAAGGAAAGCCAGATCAAGCCATTCTATTAGGAATTTCTTATCCCAGTAAGTAGCAGTCAGCCGAGCATGTGAAAGGCTAGCGACAGCAGTTCAGTCTGTCGGCTCGCTAATTTACAGTCTGCCAAGCAGGAACTGTAATAGCATTATCTGTGGGCAGGGTATTTGTGCCCCACGGATAGCACGGGTGCTGTTTGCACAGCCTATGCAAAACCTCATATTTATTTAAGGGAGAAAAGATATTTTGGTTACAGAGGGAGGGTAAGACTAGACGTAGCATCTTTGAGGTGAAAGCATCATCACAAGCAACTTAACCGTTCCCAAATATTTTTTCCTCACTGCACGGCCTTTCCTAAAAGACTGAGTTTACAAGAAGCGCTCTTGAGATGCTAAATGCTGTGTAATACTTAAATTCACATTTGTTTGGAATTTGTCACAGCTAAGACACCAGAATGAGCTATTTGGAAAGCACAATCAAGTCGTGTTTACAGTGCTTTTATTAGCACTCTGCTGTGAGTTACAAGATGCTCACAGACAGCATTTCTTTCCTCCAAGTTGTCTTTTTTTCTATTTAATAAACACTGATTTGTGTCTCCAGCCAGCAGAGCCTAGTGTACTGTTGCAGCTCCTGTGACAGCATCATTTTGCTTTATCTTGATGAGGAAATGGCCTTCGCAAGCAATACCAGCAGGGCTCACAAAGACGGATGGGGCACAGAGTGAGCAAAGGTGGAGGACAGGACTCCTGAGCACTGAATCCTTGGCTGGTGCTGATTCCCTCTAGGACTGTGGGCATGCTTCATTGCTCGTGAAGGGCAAGCACTGTGATTCAATGTATTAAAAAATAGAGGTGGCTTTGCAGGTTTAAAGTTATTTAGGCTTATAGCAGGAGAGCCAGAATGTCATCTTGCCTTTTCCAGGGAGATGAAGGTGTATCTGTAGAGGCTGTGGGCAGAAGGTTGTTGAAGTCTTCACCGAAATGCTGCGGGTGAAGTTTATTCTAGCTGGACTCGAGAAGCAGCAGATATGACTGGAGGATGCTGTCAGTGACCCTTCTTGACGTCTGACAAAAAATCAGACAGGGTGGTGAAAGCTCCAAGGAGTCTTAGATGGGAGTAAGGTTGTGACAGAGGTGAGAAAATGTCCTTGGAGGGGAAAAAAAACCACACACATTTCATGGCTTCTGTCAGCAGTGCTGACTGCGTGTGCCAGCAGCTCTCCTACCACCTTGTACCAACGGAGGGGTCGTAAGATATTGACCCCTTCTGATCGTGAGGTCAAAGGCAAGGGAAAAGCAGCAGGATCTCAAAAAAGGGTGTTTCCAGAAGGGATTTCCAATGATGTGCCTATTTTATTTTATTTTTTTTACTCTGACTTCTTTAGCCAGGAGGCTTAGTTTTATGGCCAGAAAGCTGTACTGTTCTTTTCCATCCGTTGTCTCCCTATGTCAGAGTGCCTGGAAGCAGCAGGCAGAGGTGGCTGCTGCCTGGAGTGAATCCCACACAACGGGACAGAGCCAAGGGCCTGCAGCCGCCGTGCCGGCCACACGCAGGAGTGAATCCCATGGGAGACGGGCACCCTGCTGCGTAGGTGGGTTGTCACTGGGGCAGGCCTTGTGCCCAAACAGCCATTAGCAGGGACAGTTCCCAAAGAGCCTCGATGTGTACCTGTGTTAGAGGAGTTCCTCTAGTCAAAGTCTTAAAAATAAACAGAAACTGAGAGGCCACTAAGCCTGTAGGAGAGCAGTGCACTGAGGAGCACTTAATCCACCGAACGCATGTGCTGGGTGCCCTTGGCAGTGAACATGAGGAATGCTCTCCTCATGCAGCTCCCTTCCACGTCTCCTTTTGAAGGACAGCACCTGCTCAGAAAGCAGTCGGTTCGTGTGGGCTGGCAGCTCCTCAGCCGTGCTGCCCGCGCGTGCCACGTACGCTCACCGGAGCAGGCCGGCTGCCGAGAAGAGCTGGTCAGCAAAACGTAGGTCTGATGCAAAGTGAGCAAACGCAAGGCATGCCCCATCCTGACTGGTGGAGATGGAAGGAAGACCGTGGGTGATGCACTCCTGCTTTCCCTGTCTGCTGAATCTGCCGAGCTGAGTGCTCATTTTGAGATAAGCCCGTGACCTGCAGAGGAGCTGAAACACGTGGGGCCGTGCTGTGCTGCTGAGTGACAGGTGCCCATGGGCTCCCCTCTGCAGAGCGTGGCTACCTGGTGCAACCTGACAGCTCCATCAGAGAGCAATTTGAAAGGTCACGGGAGGCGATGTGGTCCTTTGCCTCTTCTGCGACACAAAAGTACTTCACTTGCTTTCTGCAGTGACATCTTGCCAGCTGTAAATGGGAAGTTTCCGATTTCTGTAATTCACTGTCTTTAAAAAGCTTTGTGCCGTCGCCTCTATCCAGCGAGGTGCCACAGACGACTATCAAACGTTGGGCAAAAGACCTGCAAACGTCAAATAGCTTCAAAGTGTCTCAGACGTGGCTCGGAGTCTGTTTCAGTCCTTGCTGTGACCTGCACAATAACCATCTTTCGCCTGGGCTTCAAGAACTCATAAACCCAGGAGAAGGGGGTTCTTCTATTTATTGAGATTTTTTTCCATAGAAGTTTCCAAATCTTCATAATTGTTATTAGTATTTGAGAAGCCTTCTTCTACCCAGGCCTTTTTGCTTTCTCTCCTAAGCTCGGCTGCATCAGAGACCCTTCTTCCCTGAAGACTGAAGCTGCCACTGTGTCGCTGACAGTTGAGTTCTGTGAGGCTGCTGGAAGAGTTTCCGAGCTGTCTGCTCTGCTGGATGTCACTGCCCCTGGCTGCTGTTGCCTCGCCAGCTTACAGTCTGACATGCATATCCAATTGCTGCAGATTTGGGGGTGTGTTGCTACAGCAGGCCCTAATGAGCAGCGGCCCTATCCCCGTCAGCAGCGAGGGACAGCTGCAGAGAACTGCCTGGCTGCTGCGCCAGCCGTGCTGCCAGGCTGTCAGCACGGTTTCCATCTTACCTGGCCGCTCGGTTCTCTGGTGTCCAGCCAGCAGGCAGTCAAACACGGTGTAAGTCTTTCAGCGGGGCCCTGGTGTTTAGCGTAGTGGCCAGTGCACAAGGACCATTATTTGTTACTGCATCTGCAGCTCGGAGTCGGGTTGCTTGGCACCAGACACCTCGAGGACGTGGTGAGGAGGTAAAAGACGCAGGGGCCTCATGCAGTTTGTGAAATCTGGGTGTAATCCAAAGCTGGGGCATTACTGGTTTGCACTGGTCTGGGTCCACAGGTTTTTATTCTTCTATAGTCGAGTTCACAACGGCGTAGAACTCCGCATATGAGAAATAATTTGAACCTGACTTTTGGGGAGGCTTTTCAGAGATGTGTACAAGTGTGTTACCATCCTCTATGGCTATCTATCCAGATTTTTTTCCTTATTTTGCTTGGCAGTAATTCCTTTGAGGGTGGCAATGACTGACTACCTCACTAACATACGCTTTTCATGTAAGCACGTGCATTTATAATATTGTGCTAGGGCAGAAAGAAACAGAGGCTGAAGAGGGATAAATTCCTAGTGGTGGGAGTCCAGTGTTTATCCGTGAGTGAGGTGCAGAGCTCCTGTGACAGTAGAGCCTGGACTGGGTTGTCTTTGCTGTTATAAACAGCACTTTGCTTGATAAACATAAAACACAAAAACAACCCCCAACAAAGCTTTGTAGAAATTGCTAGTCTTTGCTCTGTTCAGTGGGAGGAAGTCTCTCCAAGGGGTCAGCAAGTGGTTTTCAAGCCAAAATACCTCCACAAGGGTGAAGCTTTGGCTTCTTTTCAGAAAGAGCAGTAGCACTGGGTGTTATTGTTGTTGCTTTTATGGTTAGTCAAAATAAAGCAGCAAATCAGGCCAGAACAAATGCCAGACGTGTCAAATGCCATTCTACATAGTAAATTTCTAGCTGAGCCCAAATGCAGGGAAGTTGAGGGGCTCTGGTACTAGTAAGCACCAGGTAGTTTTAGAAATCGGCAGTGCAACCCTAACGGGTCCCCAGAGGATCAGTAAGGGCACAGCGATGGCCTCGTGCCCGGCTCAGGCTGCCCGGCACGCACCGCCGGCTGCCGCGTGGGCCTGCGAGTCCTGCCAAAGGGGCAGAAGGAAAAGGAGCAGGGCTTTTTGGGGTTTCCATGCAGTAAGGAATATTTCAGCATGAAGGAAGCAACGCTGATCTCTCTTAGGAAAAGAAACTGCAACTTGTATTGTCCTGCCAATTAATATTGGCATCTGTTGTGCTCCGAGAGGGCGTGTTTTGTTTCACAGCCTTGTCAGGCCCCTTCCCTCAGTTCTGCACCTGTTCTGCTGCTTTCCTCAGACACATCCTCATTGCAGGTTCATGAACCAGTGGGTTTTGTCAGTCAGAAAATCCTTAGCCTCTTTAGCAACACACAGTATTAATCGTCTGCTTTGTTGCTCCAGCCCAGTGGAGCAGTGACCTTGTGAAGGAAAGAAATCTTTCACCCCTAAGAAGTATTAGTGTCTTTAGTGCATATGATGTTTTTTTAACTTTTAAATCCATTAAGAATATGGTTCAGGAGTGCAAGCGAGCATAGCAAAGTCTAATACTTGCTAGTGAATTGCCTGGCTTTTGACCCTTAAAAATCAGATTGCTAAATATAAGGACAGAGAGATTTAAACCAGGATCTGTATTTAGAGGAACCTGTCAAGATGCTTTCCAGTCATCTGCAAATTATCTCCCCTCAGGCTGCTCTTTATATAACAAGACCCTGGGGAGCTTGAAATTAAAATCTGTTTTGGCTTTGCTTGCCTTTTAAAGTGTGTGTGTGTACACATACATATAAATAAATAGTTGTTTGTCTCTGTTAAATGCACACAATTTGTTTATTGCAGAGTAGCATGGGAGACCTGACTTTAGTTTCAGGGTGTATGGTACAATGAGGGAAATCTGAGGAGTATGCTTGGAAGGAAAAAATGGAGAAACAAAGAACTGTGCAATCCTACAAACATTTAACAATGTGTTTGAGTATGCAAACACATAAGCGAACTCATCAAAATATTTCTTTTTGGTGATACTGAAATTAATTATATATACACTGCCAGCATGCGCTGTGTGTGCCTGTACGGTTTGCCTGCTTGTGCTGCATAAAATAGGCTAAATAATAGCACCCGAGAAAGCTGGAACAAAACGTCCCCTCCAGCCTTGCAAGGGATTGGAAAATTCTCTCTTAGCTTCACTGAAATTGGCAAGCTCCCTCCGAAACTCCTTCACTGCTCTCAAACCACATTACCTGGTGAAAAAGGAATAAAACTAGCTAATTTTGAATGTAGTTTTAGGGGTGCTATAAGAAAACCTTTATTCAACTGAGACATCATCAGTGTTGTTCAGAAGGGTGGGATATTATTTTCAGAATAACTTTTGGGCTGTATTTTTGTGCATGCTTAGTTATTGTCATTTCAAAAACAGAGATGCTGGTTAAAAATCATACCCAGGGCAGATGGGTGTTGATAGACAACACAGTGGAAGAGCTTGAATTTGGTTAATTTTGGTGGCAAAAGAGAGAGGCGCTCAGGCAGGATCATGGCAAGTGCACGCATCTGTCAGGCACACAGCGGCCTTAAGGGCCAGACATTGACGTCTGTGACCGTAAGACAGAAAAGGAAAGCTTTACAATCACTTCCTAGGAATATTTTTTAGCATTGCAAGGCAGTGTTTGCATCTTGCAGTGATTCCTGAAATGAAGAGGCACAATTACATTTTAATACATCAGCTGTGGCAACAGCCTTTCATGCCTGCAGCGATTCATTGAGCTTCTCCCATCAGTTTGTCACTTCACTACTGAAAATATCAAATACAAACCAAGCGTGGTGGACTCTTCCCGGTGGGCAGCGATATTTAGCCTAAACATCAATGAAAAAGGCTGTTACTGATTCCTGTTAGCCCTTAGGATTTTAACCTTAGGAGGTCAGAGGTAGCGAGAAGCTCCTCGCGCACGAATAGCAGGGTGCGGGGGCTCTGGCGGCCTGGCTTTGTCCAGGGGAAGGCGGCAGGGCTTCCTGCGGGTCACCTGCACGAGTCCCATCAGCTTGTTGCACATCCCTCAAACTCCACTGAAATTTTGGTGTGTCTCCAGCAGAGCCCACTGCACGTGGGATCTCTCGGCAGCCTTTGGTTATGCAGGTTTTGATGTGCGCGTGGAAATGGGATTCTGCTAACTGCCCGTTTCCACACCGCGCCCTTCCTTAGCTTGCATTTAAAGCCTCTTGCTAGCTCCAGCATTTTATTCCAGCAACAAGGCGGGGGGTCGAGTTGTTTTTGCATTTTTATAGGTGTTTATAATTATTTTTCTGCTTTTTGCCGATTTTCCCACCAATGCCCACAGCGTGCTCCTTGCTGCCTGCGGTCAGGCTCCGAGCGAGGCAGCTGCTCGGCTTTGGCCGCGCCGAGGGGACGGCATCTCCCCGGCAGCTGGAGGTGCTCGGAAAGCTGCCTGCACGGCTCTGCTGCTCCGTTCTGCCCTCGTTTAGTAGCCAGCGCTCACGGGAGAGTGGACGCTGCAGGGATGGGTAGGACGTAACGCTCAGATGTGCAAGCAATGGAAACTCAGCCAAGGCATATGTTTTAATTTCCTGCACAATAGGGTCCCGAGATCCTTTCAAAACTGGTTTTATATTTAAAATGTATTCTCGTATGCCCAACCACATTGAGGTATGGCTAGGTTTCACTGTGTGCATTAAAATATTCTCCAGGCACAGGCATAATCACATGGGCAGCCCTGGGTTTACCTAAACAGGACCTGCTGTTCGCCAGAGAGAGCGCTGTCCTGCAAAACCAGCCAGCCAAAATCTTGTGCAAACAGAAGGGCGTTTTGTGGGGGACAGGGACTGCAGCAAATGGCATGGCCGAGGGCACGGCCCTTCCTTCGTGCTGGGCTGTGAGTGCTGCCTGCCCGCAGGGGAGCGGTGCTGCAGCTGGGTGCTAGTGACAGCCTCCTGCCAGCTGGGCAGCGGGGGGTGAGCAGGCTCTCCTAGCATCCCCGTTTGAGAGGGGATCTTTGCTGAGAGCAGTGGGGGTTGCTGTCAGGAGAAAAGCACGTAGATACCCCTATAGGCAGGAGGTCTCTGGCAAGCCAGAAGGCATTGTACTGCTTTATTAGAGAAGGGGAATAAAGCAGCAGCATGAGATGGATATGACTAATAATAGAGGGAGGCTTCAGGCTTGATTTTATTTTTTTTTCCCCCCAGTAGCTTGACTCTCTCTGTGAAGGTTAACTAGGGAAAAACCTCTCTTCCACCAGAAAGCTTTCCAGGCTAAAAGATTTGCAGCCGCTCCTTCTGGCTGCTCGGTCTCTGAAGGCTGCGGGGCTGATTGTCGAACAGCTCTGTGACAAACAGAGGCAATTCTCCTTCTCTTCCTAGAATTCAGGTCTTAAACAGCTTTAGAGTCGCTGCCATGTAGGCAAGTAGCAGGTGCGTAGGCTGTTCTCCTGTTTTATTTCACGTTGAAGCCAGGATCTATTTTTCTGCCTCTTCTGCAGTTCCTTACTGCTTTGTGAGCCCGAATTGAAATGGCTGGAGTGGAGAGGGCAGCCAGGCATGGCATCTTGGGAACCAACAGCTGAATGGGATTGCAGTATTTGGGACCAGGTTTGGTGGGAGATTTGTAATATTTAGTTGGACCACAGACAACCCTCCATCTGTGGAAGCTTTGCAAAGCATCGGTGCAAGAGTAGCGGCACCAACAGCAAGAGGAGTTGATGCCCGTAGTAGCTGAGCTACCTCTGCTGCTCTGGATGGACACGTAACAGGCCAGTCAGTGCATTTAGGACTTTGGGAGGGAGATGAATTAAATTGTGTAGTTGTCACAGGCCTCCCAGCTGCATGGCAAGATGGGTCAGGTGGTTTCTAGTTGGCATTCACCTGTAAGAAAAAAAGAGTTTTACCCTCCTAAGGCCACAGGAAATGTGAACTTCTTCAACCGGCCTGCTGATGGGCTCCTTCCTCCTCACTGCTGAAAATGAAAGAGTAATTTTCTCTGTATGCTTATTAAGCATTTCATCTCCTGTAGAAGTTTTAGGGGTCCTAATGTGAGCTGGTGTCCGTGGTTTTGTGCCAGCCACTGTTCAGAGTTGCGAGTTCCTCGCAGCAGGGCCTGTAATTGCAGTCCTGGTGTCTGCAGATAGGCTGCCTGATAGAGTGCTGTTCCTTGGTCATTTCTCATTCCTCTGAGGTAGCAAAGCAGACAATGGGAATAATTTATGCTTGAATCTGATCCACAGCTTTACTCAGACCTTGGCATAGATGTATTGGAAAGCAAGTTGTCCTGGCTGAAGTCCCTAGTGAAAAGGAGCTGAGTGCTTCATTTTATTTCCCATCAGCGTGTGTCACTAAATTAATCCAGCATTAATTGCATAACAGTCTGTGTTACAGCGAAGCATCTCTGTCCGCAGTGATGAGGGGAGAGGGCTGTATCAGAAAGCAAGCCTACAGTGCCTGAGGTCTCATCTAAAGCCTAATGAGGGTTAGAGGAGCTTTCCAGTCGGATGAGGCTTTGGATCTGACTCAGGAGGAGCTGCCTGAGGCAAGGATGGTCAGAGCAGGTTCACAAAGCTGGAGAAAAACAGCCTGGCCCTTGCCTGTGCTGCTCTTGACTGAGATCATTGTTAGAAATCCCAGTTTACATGAACATTAAAGACTTTCTCAGACTCTAAGCTGAGTTTAATATGTAATCTCTAGTGAGAGCTTTTTCCACTGCTACCTTGAGGAGGAAACAAGAAAGAAAAAGTTATTATTTTTTGGGAATGTAAAAACACTAATATCCCATGGGAAAGCCTCTCTGTTTCTGCCTGTCTGCTGCTTTAAAAAAAAAAAAACAAAAAAACAAAACAACTTTTACCTCTCTGTCGATACAGATCGGAGAAGCAGAGAGAAGGGCTTTAAAAAAGGATCAGAGTTCTCAAACTTCAGTAGTTCTCAAAGCAGAAGTTTTGAAAGGTCCCAAGGGAAATCATTTTAATAGGGAAAATTTGTTTTTGGCATACCCAAAATGGTTTATTAAGACTCTCTCAATCCCCTTGCTCCATGCTAGAGGAAATCTCTTGGTTCCCCAAAATCTGATTCAAAAGCAGCACTCTCATTTTTGCAATTTTCCGTTGATTTACTTCCCCATGCCTGTCATAAATCACAAAACCCTGGTTACATGCTCCATCTTTCTACTTCCCAGGGCTCTCCGGATTTCCCTTGGGTCTTTTTTCTTCCTTTCCAACCCTGTGTAGGCGTTCTGATCACTGAGACCGGAGTTCTCCTTTTCCCCTGGTTCCTCCGCATCAGACATTAGTATCCCCGTCCTCCGTGTTTTTTCTTCTCTCAGAAGTCCAGGATGACATGAGAATTTTGCTCTACCACATGCATGCTTTCCCTGGCTTACTTGCATCGCTTCTTTGTATTCTTGAAGTCACCAGGTAAGAAGTGTGTGGTGATCACTGAAAGAAGGCGCCTGAAGGGCGCTTCCAGGTCAGGAATAAGCAGGATGTTGCACGAGGACAGACAGAAGGGCTAAAGCCCAAACCGTTGAGGTTACTACAACCCTGTACCCGCACCGGCTGCAAAATTACCCTGAAAGGTTGCTGTTTGGTTGTGGGAAGGTCCCTCACGCTTAAAGAGAAGCAAATAAAAAAGATAGTGGGGGATTCTGTGGAAAACCAAACCAAATCCAACATCAGTCACAGAGAATGATAATCCTATTTGCTTCTAAAGCATCTTCAAGGAAAGATGCTACCAGGAAAAAACAAAACAAAACAAAACAAAAAACAAACAAACAAAAACAAACAAAAACAAAACAAAACAAAAAAATAAAACAAACACAAAACTTAGAAGAGTATTTCCCCCATAAAACTAGGTGAGAACAAGTCGATTCTGCAGGGCCCGTTAGCGAGGACAAGCAGTGCACTTGGCAGTCCGAGGCCTGTTGCACAGGATAAAGGGATAAAATGTTTTGTGGGGCCGTGCTGGCAGCCACCTGTGAGCTGTCACAGGCTTGCTGCTTTCCCCAGAGTGGGGCCGTATGAACGTGCTGCCAGCTGCAGAGGTCTTTGAGCAAAGAAGAGCTTGGGATGCTTTTCTAGGAGAGCCCTCTCTGGCACCTCTCATTGCCTTGACTTTACAGGCATCCTTCTGTTTAAAATATGCAGGAAGGATTCAATCTTTAAGGCGATGCAAATGCCACCTCGGGTTCCCTGGGAATATTTTGACCCAAGGAGCAAACCTATTTTCCCCTCAGTTGACTCTGTAATGAGGGGATGGAATCCTGGCAACATTTATTAGCTGCTAGGTGAACTGGAGAGAGAAAAGTGCTTTGGTGTGGTCTCGAGTCTTTATCAATTAGTGAATGCAGGTGTCAGAGAGCCACCAAACAATGTGAGCTCTGCTCCAGCAGGAGCACAGTTCGCGTTGCCTGCCTGACTTTCTGCAACTTAAGCAAATTCTCTGCATGTTAGCTTGGCAAGAGGTAATATTTTAAAAAGCCATTACTGGTGAATCGATGCTATTGGAAGAAGATCCGTCTTCTCAAAAGCACTTATAATTCATCATAGCACGTTACGAGGCGGCTGGTTTAAGGAGTATTTGAATGTGAAATTAAAGTTGAATTCCACCGGTATGTACGATGTTTCTGTTTGCCACAGATGAATTGCAAACAACGTTTTGCTTGCTTAGGGTGTTGTTCACAGCAGTTGCGGGTCAGCATGCTTAGGCAAGGTGAATGAGAAGATTCAGAAAGCTTACAGCTTGGTCAAGTGGCATGCGTCTGCCCTTTGTCCTCTTCCCTGTTCTCTGCAGTGCAGTCAGGAAGCATCGCGGTCTTCACGTGTGGGACTGGTAACTCTCAGTCCTCCTAGGGTGTTGGGCCATCCCACAAGCAGAATACTGGCTCCAGCACAAATCATCTTCGTGCTGACAGGATCTGTCGGAAAATATGTGAATTGTGGTGAAAGACAGCCTGTCTCCAAATCTAAGCTGGAATCACGAGTAGAGCCTTGTTATTTTTGTCAAAAATCTTCCTTCCACTTGAATTTGAGGTACCCACTGCCTTGCTGTGACCTTTCCAGAGGTGTCTCGGAGGACTTCCAGCAACATTTTCACAGCTGAATGTTGTTCCTGCAGCTGGGGAGTCCGACTTTTGCAGTGAGCTTGATATAAAGAAGGCAGAATACCTCAGCTGTTTCGCCCACATCTTGCTTTACAGGTTTGCCTTTCCATCGGCTCACGCTGCGGCTGCTGCGGTGGCGTGCCCACACCACAGCCGGCGCTGACCCCGCCGGCACAGCTTGCATTGAGCCACTCGCACACAGTCCCTTTCTGCTATTCCCTGTCAGCCTGAGCAGGGTTCTGGCCGCTGCCCACCCAGCGGGCATGCCCTTCGCTCTGACTTGCTAGAGTAACCCTGAGAGTAGGGTCCGTAGGTATAGAAACTGGGGGTACTGATGGGGCAGTTGCATCAGGGAAACACCATAGGAAGAGCATCAATCTTCTGTTTAGGGTGCGAACCCTGGATCTAGGTGTTCTCTCCACTGACCAGGAAGAGAGAGATGCAAACGACTGAGGCCAGAGATTAACGTACACTGTGTCCTATGTTCCTGTTTCCTTGAATACCAGTTCTGCTATTCGCTGCTGAGTAAGTGAATATAGAGGTAAATGCACTGTCATTCTCAGCCTACTGAACATCCCATTTGTTGTTCATTAGCATTCAAATGCCTCTAAGCTGCTTGTCTCCTTGGTCACACTGCTCCAGAGCTTATGGGATGGAAGTACGGAAAGTCCTGTAGCACTGGGTTGCACTGCTGCTGAAGGGAATCTGTGATTAGTGGGGATTGGCGTGTGTAAAACATTGAGGGAATAAATGCAAAGGACTTTTGTTTATTATTCAAGTGTATTCATGTTTAAAAATAATAATTAGACAAACACATTTGTTGTTGGATAGCATGCAGTGGTACATCTGTAGTCTTTGTGTTTCAGAGCTTTGCTTATATGCAGGTAATTCAGAGAGGAGTCGGGCCTCCAATAATTGCCCAGCTGGATGCTTATAAGGGCTTAGAGTAAATTTGACTGTGGTGACAGGAAGAATTCCTGCGAAGGGAAGCAGCACCCAGCAGTGGCTCTGAGCGGGGCCACAACCGGCGACTTCCCTGTGGCAGCCGCGTGCCCCAGGCGAGGCTGAAGGCTCCCTGCTTTGCCCTCTCGCTTGCTGACTCCGGTGCTGGCGGCTCCCACAGCCAGCTTCACCCGCAGCACGAGGGCCCTAGGGCTGTGCCGGGAGCACAGCACGGACCCTCCGTCTTGCTCAGCTGAACGCTTATGCTTGGTGCACTGCCCGGGCACTCGGTCATTTTTCAGTTAGCTGAGCGCAGATATAAGCAATGCGTGCATCTCGGGCCTGCCACAGCCCAAGGTTATTTATGAATTAACATTTTCCTTTATCGTTAAGTAGAAGTAGCTTAAATGACTGCATATGGGATGCATAAATCTGTCAGCCCCACTCAAATGGGGGACAGCAGTTGGAAAATAGCATTCCAATTTAAGCAAATTTCAGAGAAAATGTTTTCCTATCTTCATGGCCCAGGGTGAACATGATTTGAAGGCTCATTTCTGATACAATGGTATGGTGGCAGAACCTCTTCTTTAAACAAAATAAACCTCCGGATAGCAAAGCCTGCTAAGGGTATGAGGGAGTCAATGGTGCAGAAAGCTGATGGACTGCCTGTGGGGAGCTGGCTCGCCGGCCGGTGGCTCGCTCTGAGGCAGCAGCAGGAAATGTTTGCCACCTTGCAGTCAGATGGGCTCCGCATCCGCAGTTCGTCTGAAGTCGGAGGAAGCTGTGGGTTCCTAGCGCCTTGATGAATCTCTCCTGTCTCAAGAAGGCATTTGTTTGTTTTAAAACAACAAACAGTTCAATTAGTGTCCGAGCCTGGAAGGCCGCAGGCTTCAAACCCAGAGGAGTCAAGAAGAGGAACAGCAGGACGGTGGGACATCAGAGCAAGGAGATGCCTGGAGAAATGAGGGACGCTGGGCTGAAGCTCCTAACCAGGCTTTCACAGAGCTGCAGTCTCCTTGGTTCTGCTGTCAGATGATGCTCGTAATCCTATGGCAAGCTCCACCTGCCAAATGATAAGGCTGCCTGGCTCCCAAAGAGGTTTTGATGAGGGAACACCCCTCCAGAGCTGCCTGTGCTCTCCTGCCCCACACGGCTCGTAGCCCCTGGGGCAGGCTGGCCCCGTGCTGGCCAGCAGCCTGCTGGCTCTCTGGCCACCCTCACAGCTCCCGGGCCCTCCTGCCCCACGGGTCCTGGCCCCGGCTCCCTCTGGCTGCGCCACGGAGGCTGAAGGGCAGAGCTGGCTTGGCAGCGATTGCACTTATCGGCCTGAGCGTTTGTGCTTGTCACGGCAATCGTTCCAGGTGGGGAGCCTGTCCTCGCCTCCCCGGCTGACAGCGAGAGGTGGCTCGGTGACAGAAGAGCTGTGATGACTTTGTAACATCCTTAGGAGAGAGCTGCCGTGAACTCATCTGGAGCGTGGTCCTTGTGCTCCCGGTAGTTACCTGGTTACAGACACCGGGCTCTTCGGGGAGAGGCTGAAATATTCAGAGTAAGAAATTGCATTTCTAATGGCTCTCTGTAGCCTTAAAAAAAATGAAATTTTAATTAGATGGAAGGCACTCAGTCTGCTCGCTGCTCCCCCGTCACGCTGCCCATGCCGTACCCACCTGACATCGATTTCTGCGTCTGTGAGCGCTGGAGTTAGCCGGCTGTTCACAACTGGCACCCCTTGTAATGAGGTGGGTTTTGCTTCCTAAAGCACGTACAAATTTAGTAGGTGGGTGATAGAGAGGAAGGAAAAGACAGCCGTACAATTATTATCCCTATGCTACGGACAGGGAACGGAATCCCAGGCTGCAGGTACCCCGTCTGTGCGAGGCAGACCTACTGCAACCCGCAAATCCAGACTCACTGTCTGGCTGGACAGCTGGAATGAGCCTCCTGTGCTGCCTAGATGTTTCTCTCCGGTGAATGCAGTGTACATACCCCAAGCTACCTGGCAGCCCGGCTCGGTATGCCTGCAGCTAACGTGCCATTTGCAGCAGTTTGGGCGTACCGGGGCTGCTGCAGCCTGCAGGAAGGAGTTCTGCAAGCAGCGTGCTGGCAGCCGCTGCAGTCTCCCTGGAGAGAGGTGGCTGGGGCTGATGGTGTGCTGTCCCCAGGGCCGTGCTCTCTGTGGCACAAACCTTGCCAGAGAATCATGTGGTTTCTTGGAAACGGACCCGATATCCTCTGTCCTCAGAATGCCAGCTCGTTGCCCTAGCAAAAGGCTTCTGTTTCTTCCCCTAATCTCCGCTCTGTCCCTTTAGCAGCTGCCTTTTACACAGATGTATCCTAACACCTTGACAGAGCAGGCATCCGGAGGCTATTAGGACAGGCAGGTAAATTGAGAGTGTCTCCTTCACGGCCCAGCCACCTGCCCAGCGTGTGGCAGGGAGCTTTGCTGAGAAGCACCTGCCTTACCTTGCTGGGCACGCCTGGGGGGAGCTCGCAGCACAGCGAGGCATTTTAACCCACTCATCCCAGTCACCACTGCTGTTGTTCTCCCTTTTCCTTTCTCTCTTTTGTTCTTTCTCTTCCTTTTGTGACATAGCAAGTAGCAACACCAACAGATTGCGCTCATCAAACGAGCATCTGCAGCACCTGCCTTAGCGTCTGTACCCGGCACGAGCGGATGCAAAGCGCGACAGGCTTGACAGATGTAACTGTCTTGAAGTCAAAGTGGGACTTATGTGCTGGGCAGGCACGGGGAGGACAAGCAGAAAGAAAAGAGGGAACGAACATCATTTGTATCGTGCTTTCCAGGGCGGCCGCAGCTCGTGCTGGGTGCCACGAGGCAGGTGGGTGTCTGGGGGAGGCCTCGCACCAGCCCCTGCCTGCTCCGGCAGGGAAGCCAGGAACAGAGAAGTGGGGTTGCACAATCCCTGCTGTGTGCTGCAGAGGTGTCAGCAATGTCATACACAGAGCAGCAAAGATCCGCTGCGCTACCAGCCAACAGAAAGGCACAACCAAATGCTATTTTTGTTTTACTTCACGTTGGAGTAACAGCCCCAAATCCATCAGGTGTATGGGGTAATTACCGGGGGTGGCAACTGGAATGATGGAAGTGAGCGTGCAGCTGCATTTCCCTGGTAGGCATGTGGTCTCTCTCAGTATGGCAGCAATGAAGGAGATATTCTGACACATTCATAGCCCAGAATGGGCTACATTTACCCAAATTATCTGTAACCTGTGAAAATATGCCCTCATCCTGTAAAGATCTGAATACGGTTATGAATTACAAGGGAGGGTTACATTAGGGTAGGAAGTACAATTCCCTTAGAAGGCCTTGCTGTTGCTAGAAGCCTTTTTAGCTGTTCCCAACTGTTTGAAAACAAATGTGTATGCACAGACTGGGTTATGTTTATATTTAAAGGCAAGAACAAACACAATGCTGGTGTGACCAGGTACGACAAATTGCGCATTGACAGGACTTACTGTTCTCAGAGGTGCTTTTTGATCAGCCCAGACATTCTGAAAGCAGGCTTTTGTCTCCAAGGTTTACATGTCCCAGTCTTTCTCTCCTCAGCTTACTTTTTTTCCCTTCATTTTATTGAAATGTAAAACTCCCAAATACTAAGGTACCGTGGCCCCAGTTCAACCAGGCACTTTACGCGTGTTTTTACCTTTATGCATGCAGGAGATCAGTAGATGTGTCAAATCTCACTCTCCAAAGCAGGCTGGAACTAGGAGGGCAGAGTGACTGGGAACAAATGAATTAGAGAAATGACAGCTCAGGCTCCCATCAGTTTTCTCCAGAAGTGACATGTTTATCATGGAAGTCAATCCACAAAGCAGCTGCATGCACAGGGAGCGTCATATATCTGAGGTGATGCGATCTCTCTTTCCCTAATGTCAGATATATACACGGGCTGTAAAATGGCCTTCAGAAGCCAGCAAGATCAGTGGTTTTTGAGCTGACACCAACACATTATTCACGTGTTAGATGCTGTCTAGATGGCTGTGATTGCTGTCACACTCAGGAATCTTTTCAACATTTGTTTATAGGTGAACACGAATAATAGCTAGAGTGTCCAGTCTTTCCTTCCCCTCTCCTTCCCGTTGTTTCTTCTGTTCTTCAGGCTGTGTAACTTCGTAAGCAAGGCACCTTGATGGGATGAAATGCAGAGTGGGGTATATCAGGAATCCCAGAAGGCAGGCAGAGCGTGGTACTTGACTTTCATCTCCTGTTCACCTTCAGCAATAGTTTTGATGCCTTAAATGGTTTCTGTTCTGCAAATTTGATGATGTGTGATATGGAAGAGGGAGGGAGCACGAGGGAGGAGGCAAAAGGAAGCTGGAGAAATGTAGCAGCTCCGAAATGTGATAACTACTAGAAAGCCCCTTGAGGTGATTGTGATTTTTGAAGGAACTTGTTTACAAGGAGAAAAAAGAAATTTCAAACTGAAAAAATAATCTCCACTGCTAGGTTATATGTTTTACAGGACTTGCAAAGGTTTATATAATTAGTCACTGCAGCCTTTCTGTTGCATATAAATTCAGTGCTGCAGGGTCCAGGCCACTGAGCTGAAGGAAAATTGAGTGTGCCAGGCACTTTGCAAGCTTCTGGCCTGAGTGGGGATGCGACACGGGGGGGGGGAACCCGGCGTGAGAGTCCAGTTTCTGTGCCAGCCCAATCTGGTAGGCAACCTTCACCAAATCACCTACCCACTGTGCTTTCTTAGTTTCTGTTCCATAACTAGGGGTGCTCTTCAGTGCTTGAAGATAAAGCCCGTAGTAGGCTGTAAGGCACCAGTCCTGCTTCTCTGTTTAAAGGAGAGAGTGCTCATCAGGGCTGACTGAAGTACATAAGAGTAAGCAAGTGTATTTGTTACGGGGTATAAAGATGCCAAATTCTTAAAAGAAAGCAGTAATCACATCAAATCGGAGGAGTGTTTTCATAAGCAACTAATAAATGTTGATAGGCTTTTGATGTGTAACTCTTTTTAGATATAGACTGCTGTTTCTGAAGACTTAAGACCCTTTAAAAATGTTTGCCTTACAAAGACGTAGGGATTTATATAGTAAGGGTCTTGTTAATTTATTTGTATTCTGTCCGGACTGTGGAGTAGTTGGGGGAGTATTAAAAGAACAGCTAATGCTGCGGGTAGGTAAAACGCCTCTTACAGATGGATGATGGCTTTTACTTCAAGCCTGCAAAAGCAGTTGCTTACTGTGATGCAGGCAGAGCAGTTTTCCCTGCTTTGGTTTTGTGGCTGCCTGACTGTTACACTTCACAGCCCTTTGCATATCTTGCCTCTACCCAGTGGACAGCTCATTTAAGCCTTCCTCCTTGCTTTGTTTTCAATTTTCTTGCTTGCTTTGCTCTCTGCATAATTTGATGCTTGCTGGGACGTAGGTTGCAAAGGGCGGCGCAACTCCTCCTGGTTCTGTTGCCAAATGGGGGCTCACAGCGGCGGGGTGCAGCAGCAAGTCCTGTGCTGCCCTGTCAAGCTCTGAAGGTGCTTGGACTCGCTATGGGTACTGCTTCTCCCGAGGAGGGCTGGCTCCTGGCCTTGGAGAGGGCAGGCTGAGCAGCAGGGTCCCTCCCAGCGCACGCCGCCACGACCAGACTGGCCGCCCTGAAAGCAAGGCAATGAAGACGAAGTGCTCTGTCAGCCAGGCAATCAGAAAGGTGGCATTTTAAAACTGAAACCCATCCAGTTCTCTCATTGTTATGACCAGTGTCTCATAACTCGAGAGCGATCAGGGTAGCTGAGTGGTTCCGACGCCTGGAACTGAAAATGGGATAAAGCTTCCAGCGCATCAGCCAGCAACACGCAGCATATTTTATAAAACAGCCCATGCCACAGATCACATTTGCTATCATTTCTTTTGCTCGTTTACCTTTTGGAAGCTTGGGGAAAAAGCAATTGTAATGGAGTGCCTAGCAAAGCAGATATGTTGGCTGTCACATATGTGAATAATCCCAAGCAGCACAAACTACTGTGTTACCATGCCAAGAGCTTTGAGGAATTTGGGGTTTTCAGTAGTGTGTGGAGGGTCCCTGTCCGTGTGCTAAGGATTATCCTGATGTAACAGGGTAGACCTGATCAGTAAATAGCTTACCACTGATAAGCATTGACCTTTTTCCCTCCCCACATCAAACTGAAAGTGTTAGGAATTTTCATAAGTAAGGCTCCAAAGCACGAAAAAGGTGTTATTTGGAGAAGGCAGGTTGAGTAGAAGATTTAAGTAGCTAGTCAGATACTGTATTTGACTTCAGCTTTCAATGCAGGAGCAGCGATCAATAATTTAAGCTTCATATATAAATAAAGAACACAATGAGCAGCTGGTATTGCCAGACTGAAGCTTTTTCAGATATTTCCCTTTCATTGCTTTGCCTGGTCCAGTGGTGCTACTGGTCACACAGTGGGGATCCGTTTTGCTGAGCAAGGTCCGTCCTTAGTGCAAAGGAGAAGCACTCAGGTACTGCAAGCAGCATTTTATACTGCAAAATAATGCAAGGCAAACCTTCATCATTTGTTTTAAACAGATTTCACATGAAGGTAAGCATGTTTATCCAAATAAGTTTAATCAGAGGATTGGATTACCAGTAGGAAATCACACAGCTAGTTAAGAATTCAGCCTAAAACCTCCTTGGAACACTTAATTCAATTGTTTTTCCTTCCCTCCCTCTTTCAGTGCTGCTGTACGGAAGGAAAATGATTTACTTCAGGGAAATGTTTAAAGCAGTTTATAATTTATCCAGGGCATGTAAATCCTTTCAGCTCCATTTTTATTACTACCAAAGGTTTCTGTGAGCTGTCTCCAGACTGGGTGCATTTAAACTGGATGTTTGTAGAAATAAACAAGCAGCTCTCTTTGCACATCAGTTCTTGTTTTCCCCAATTAAGGGCTTCAGAAGAAACATTTATATAAAGATACACAGATCAACCTGACAGGGAACAGAATTTGCTATACTTGCTGGACACCTAGGTGCAGCAAACAAATACCATTTAAGAAGATGGAAAATAAATATATTTTTTCAGTGTCTTCCTTTCTGAAGTTGCTAATAAATCAGTATATAACCTTTTTTCTAAAGCGCAGGTCCATCCTGATTTCGTGATCTGTAGAGATTCAAGTTCTGCCTGGGAAGCAGCCTAAATGTTGTGGTAGGCTTTCAGGGCAGCTCAGTCACAGCAGGACTTAAGAGATAGTCAGTTCGGAGAGCTGAGAGAACGGTGCGAGCAAACCGGCTTTGCTGTTGTTGAGGATCTTTTAAAACAGAAGAAAAAAATCGATGATAGTTTTCTTGTCAAGGAACTGAGGTCACCCAGAAAAAGATGCCGCAAATCGTAGCCCAAATAAACACTTGGAAAGTGTAAAATGAGTAAACCAAAGTCAGGAGGGACAGCATATTTAGGTTATTTGGGAAGCTTTACAGTTTACAATTGCATTCTTATTTCTGAGCTTATACCGTGAGCCTCTTCTCCTCCAAGGAGCTGCACGGACATCAGAGCTGGGAACATCCCGGGAGCTGAGGGGATGCTCTGGCAGGAGGCAGCCAGAGGGGCGTCTCATTCAGCTTTCAGGCAATGGCCACTGAGGTCTCTCAAAGTATCGTCTGTCTGCGCCCTTCTTTTAAGTGGGTCTGCTTTGAATCTTGTCTCGGTGAGGCCAGAAATGGGACCCGTCAACGAGGAAGCTGGAATCCTTTTAGCGGGTCCCTGGGGGAGCGCAGGGAGTTTCAGCCCCTTTCCACCTCTGCTGCTCCAATTAGTATCAATCCTATAAGCCAAATGAGGGCTTTAACCTTCTTACCTAGGTCTTAAAGCAGGGGTTTAAACATGAACATATGAAAACATTTATTGCCAAGATAAATTCCCGTACCAACAAGGAACCAGCTGCTGATGCAGCGCGTGTGCCCTGCAGGTTTGTGCGCCAGGTGCCGCGGCAGACCTGGTTCTGGTGTGGCTGGAAGCGCCCTGCCTCTGCGGGGGGAGAGCACGGCCCCTTATCTTTGTGTCACCTTGTGCAATTCCCAGATACCAGGCTAGGTTCGAGGCCAGTCCTGCTCTCCTGGTGAGCGCTGATGCAGGAAGACCATTCGGCAGCTGCAGTGAGCGTGAGGAACGATAAAAAAGCTTTCTCTGAGCAATGCTATTTACCCGTCCGCTGCATAGTGAGATCTCAGCATCTGGAGTTACAGGAGGATGACAAAATTAGCAGGAAAATAGTGGATTCTCAAAAACCTAGAGGATCAGCTTAGCTGACACATTTTCCATTTTCACGTTTCCATTTTCAATTAAGAAACTGAAGTAGCTTGATGAAAATGCAAGTGTTTGCATACATGGGAACGATTTTTAAGTGGTTTTGTAGCTACAGCGTAGATACCTCAGTAGGAGAAGTACAAACCCTGTCTTGTCTTCTGTTGAGCATGCCATTACAGGCAAAACCCCGTTTTTCCTCTCCTCTTCTGACCTCATTTGAAATCTTTCTGAACTGCCATCTGTAAAAATCATTGGGTAGCAGCAGAGAAACTAAGTTGCAGAGTCAGGGAAAGCATCTGAGCATTTAACTGAGTGTCACGAGGCTTGATGTGGGACAGTAATGTCTGCTAAATGTCACAAATATATTAAAAAAGAGACATTTTTATTTGTAGAATTATATTAACTTTGGAAGTGAGATGAAGTTTTGAACATAAAAAACATTCTCTCACTTCAAAAGCTTTTTGAAAAGAATTTGTAATTCTAAACGAATTCTTTTCAAAACATTATTTCTATTTAAAAATATATTTTGGCAAAAAGTTTAACAAGTTTGACATTTTAAACTAACAATATTTCATTAAAATTATCAATCTGGAGTAGAATACAAATGATTTTGTCAGCCACCTTACATACTAAGTTCTCTTACTGACGAAAAACCGCAGTGAAACAAGAAAAGCCCTTCTCCACAGAGCTTTCTGCCCCTCTAACCCTAAGCTGTGTCAAATCCTGTTGTCAGCTAAGGGTGACTGCAGAGCAACAGGCAGCTGAGCTCGACAGCCACCCAGCACACTCGTCTCCCTTTCCAGATCTGCACTGTGATTCCCAGAGTCCCAGCAAAATGAGGAAATCTTGCTTCAAAATTACAATGCAGTGTTTTCATTAAGACACCGCCTAGGCGAGAGAGCTGTAGTGTTAGGGACTGATAGACAAAATTACCAAGAATAAAAATTAAAAAATAAATTAAAAAAAAAATATAGACCAGAAAACAGCTTTTTTTTGTTGAGAAAAATGGAATTTGGTGTCAGGGTGTTTTCAGACAGGTGGGGACAGATAAAAGTTTTCACGAGGCAAGTAAATGGTTGAGTTGAAAATACTTCTAAGGCAGAATCCCCTCCACCACAGCCCCGCGCCCTGCTGTACCCGGATCTGTACACACGTGCCATATTTATATATTTTTCTAGACAGTTCTCATTATTACCGCACGCCGGGGATGGGAGAAAGAAAGTGCGGATGATGAAATAAATTGGAGCGGAGGATGGAAATTCTGCCTTTTCATAGGAAAGCTGTCAGGTGGATTAATGGCTGGGCTGAGCCAAATAGCTCCATTATCAGATCAGATAGAGACCTCTCCCCTCTCTTGCTGAAATAAATGAGAAAGGGGGCTCTGATATGGATTTTGTGAAAGATGAACCCCTCGAGAGTAAATTAAAGACAGGATAATAGAGTTCCTTACTACGCATGTGTAACTACTCCTCTGATAAATTGGGATGAATGTAATCTTATACGTGTCAGTGACATCCGAGTCTTTCAAAAATCTGGATCTATCTGTATCTATCGATAGAGATGTATTTTATTTTCTCTCAGCGCTAGTAGGGAACCCATGGTGCGTATGAACAAAATGGAAAATCACTGCAGCAGTGGGGACACCGTGCCCACAGACAGAAAACTGTTACCTTCTGCTCAATCAAAAATAATGCTTCTGTTCAGAGAAAGTCAGAAAAAGCCCCAACTTCCCCCAAAGCCCTAGCAAAAGCAATCTCGGAAGAGAAAGCAAAGTACGAACTGCGTTCCTGCAGCTTGCGTATGGTCAGGAGGACCAAGTCCTCACCGGTCCTGCGTTGGTTGTGGTGGAGGGAGGGAGGGAGGCTGCTGGGCTGTACTTACCTCCCGGGGGTGTGAGAAAATTAATAAAGTGAAAGGGGAGGTCAGAGAAACTAACTGACAGGGTGAGCAGACAAAGGATCAAGGGGGCTGGAGGAGCTGGCTCGCTGTGTGTGGAAAGGCTGAAAATGAGATAGGGAGGCACCGAGCGATGGCTGCAAGGTGGCTGGCTGCGTTCTGCAAATATTTGAGGGAATAAACAGCACCAGGGAAGAGAAATTAGTGCAACAAGATTTATCACAGGGAAGAAGGAAGATGATGTGTCAGAAAACGTTTTTGAAAGATGTATTAGTAAATATTGGCTGAGACTTTAACAATGAGATTGGGAATCGGTGCCAGGGAGCAGTCCTGCTTCGGGTGACGGCCTGGGCATGTGCTGTGCTACTGAAGGCGTCTTCTGGCTTTTGGTTCTCCTCCAACACCACTGCTTCACGCATGGATTTGTCTCAGGGAGGTGGCATTCCAAGGAAGCAATAATAAACATGAAAAGCAAATTGGACATAAAAGAGCAGCCCTCTGCCAGCATGAGAACTGCGCGCACAGCCGCGCTCAGGAGCCCTGAACCAGGACCCCTCTGCAGCTGCCCCCTCCTTGCCAGCAGAGCACTGCCTCGTGCCGAGGCTCACCCTGCGGTGCTGGGCCCCCCGTCCCCTCCAGGATCTTGGCTGGAGGGTGCCGTGGCTGCCTTGCCCCCTGCCTTGCTTTTCTTCCTGGGGCAGCGGAGCTGTGGGGACAGCTGAGAGAGGCTCTGTGTGCCCGAGTGGCCGCAGAGGTCCAGCATCACCTCTGGGCTTCAGTGCGTGCCCTGGGGCAAGTCCCACCCGTACCCGGCTGCAGCGGGTGCCGGCATCTTGCTCCGTGGCAGCTCGGTTTCTTTAAAGATCTTGGTGAGCAACCTCGTTAAAGATGTTAAAAACGTAGGGTGTAAAATCCTTGTCCTTAGGAAAGCTGTACTGATTCCCTTTCGCTACGTCGCATTTATTTCTATCAGTGACTGTTATTTATAAGAGCTTCTAACAATTACTGCCATACGCCACTACAATTATAGCTATCTTTACCCCTTCTTATCTCAGTGCACCTGTGGGGGATTTTTCTCAGAAGAATTAGGTTTAAGCTACTATCTTTTGTCAGTCAGATGGGCGACAAGCAGCAGGGAGGCAGACGTTTGCTCTTCGGAGCTCCCCAGTCTCTGCCTTCTGTGCCCAGCGGAGCTCCCGGCCGGTGGGGAACTGGCTCCTTGTTCTGGAGCAGCGGGTCAGTGAGACCCCAGCGCCCCTGCTGGGTGGGCTTAAACTGCTTCTTGCTCAGAAATACATTGCAGGAGTATTATTTGTATTGAGATAGGGTTTTTTTTTTTTTTCTTCATCCACACTTTTTTTTTTTTGGTCCTGTTTATTTTCCCTGCGTCACCCCTTTCGGCACTGCATGCCTCCTTTTTCTTCTGTTGAAACTCTCTTTAGGTGTTTGATCTGCCTCTGGAAACCTGTGGTGCCAGAGCAGTTTTTCAAAGAGAGGTGTTCGGGTGGGCTCTGATTACCCTTAATGAGCTGTCCTGCGTATAGTTCACGCTTTTCATCTCTGCCTTGGTTTGCCTTCTAGTCAGTCATTCCTGAGTCATAGTAACAGTGCAGAGATCTTGGTGCAGATGTAGGTGCTTGTCTTTAAATTGTCACCTTTTCCCAAGCAAATGGTCCATACTCCAATGGCTCCTATTTTGTCCTCATCCCCATCCTGTAACACGAACTACTTGCGTGGCCCTGGTAAGAAATACCGAGCAGAAATCTGCACTCTCTTTTCAAATACTGCATGTTTTTCTCCTCGTCCTACCCTACCTTTACTCTGTTTAAACTCAGAGGTGAGAATTATTGACAGGTGGATATGAAGCCTGTCACCGCGTGTTACAGACCTCCATCAGAATGCTCCAGCAATCGTTTTGTCTGACAAGGGTTTTCCCATTTTTCAGCCTGTCTGTATTTAAACGTCCTGACCTCTGCTAACTGCAGTTGCCCTCCTCTTGCTTGTTTGGCGAAGAATGCTTGAAACAAGGCAAAGTAGCATAATCTATTCTAAAAGCTCCTTTTAGAGAAGTCTGGAATTGCAGCTGCTGGTTTGCCTTTACACGCTGAGAAGCCAAGCAGGACAGATTAATGTGCTGCCGGGTGATACAGTTTTGAAACTCAGTGGGTTCAGCTTGCTCTTCCCCCCTTCGCAGGAATTAGCTCTATATAAATTTGATTATGCGGGGTTATCTGCCCTTTGACTATTTTAAGATCTTTTCATGGTGATGCTGAGACGGTTCTTTATAAAACACAAAATGATTTCCATGACCAGAGTACCTAAAATCCTTTCTCATAAAGCCTAGTATGAGCAATAAAGTCAGGCCTGTCATGTGTCTAAGTGATTTCCAAAATAATAATATAAATGCTACTTAAAACTTCTTTAAAATTTTTAAAAAGTGATTTGATTTTGCTACATCTTTCTACCTGAGTAAGTGATCTGCATAAAAATCAGATGCTTATTAGTAGTTTTTTATTACATGGCTTGGGACAGCAAAGATGTTTATTATTTCCCATCCAGATGTTTGGTTTGAATGTCTGAGCCTATTATTCTTTTGTCAACTTGGATGTCAAGTATACACTTCCAGAATTAAAAACAGTAACAGCAAAAATAATTTGTTCCCCTGCAATATCTAGAAGGAAATGGGAGGAAGGAGAAATAACGGGGAAAGCCTGTGGGAAAATGAAGCAGTGATCTCGCACTGCTCACTTCACCTCCTATTTCTCTTTGCTTTGGCTACATAAACATTTTTTTTTTAATATCTTTTAGTTGTGTTCCTCTAGGCCATCCTAGATACGCATGTCTCTTTCGCTGCTTCCTACAGGAGAAGCACCGTCTCTTCCCCACAGATTATGTGTCGGTGTCACAAAGCATGTCCTCTTTGCTTGTTATCAAGATGGCCAGCACTAGCAGGCTGCTCAGAAATGCCAACTTTAATTACAAACTTCACTTCAAGAAGCATACACAGATTATGGCTGGGTATCTTAAAAGTGCCTCTTGCCTTTTGAACTCTGTTACGCTTCGAAAAATGGTAAGGCTTTTCCTTGCATGGTTACCAGTCCTTGCACTCACCCTGTCCTAAGAAGAACCCAAACATAAACAAATGACGCTAGGCGATCCTGTGCACCTTGAATTGGCTGACAGTAGGAAATAGTGCCATTTCTTGTTAAACACAGAAATAGGAAAGGACATTGCTTGCTTTTTTTTTTTTTTTTTTCCTCAAAGGGAGACTGACCCCTTGGTTCTTGAAGTTAACCATTGCAGAAGGTGCCTCAGAAATGCTCCTGTTCCAGCTGCGAAACAGATACTACGAAGTGCCTCAGCCTGACGTAGTTTTAGACTTGCATGACCCACAGCTAAAGACATCACTCTGCACAGTAATGTGAAAGCAACTGGCTACTAATTTCTTTCTGGATGATGAACTACCTTGTATGTAATCTTGCTTAATAAATGGGTATATAATAGATATATATATTACAGTCACCATTTTGGCAGAGTAAAGTGGATGAAAATATAATGATGTTTACTCTCTAGTCTCATAACACTGTTATAGCGATATAAAGTGAATTGGAGAACTGGGTCACAGAAAAATGTATTGCCTGAGGAGTGTGTCTATTGTAGCATATTAAAATAGCTCACATATACCTCGTGCAGCATGGGTCCAGGCATCAGGTGACGATAAATTTTAGATTGTACAAGCTTGACAGCAATATTGACCTCAAACTGCTATTATTTTGGGCCAATTTTACTGTGATATTTAATTCAGACAAGTGAATCTTTGTATGTAATAACTGAGAAAGATGTCTGCAAATTGATCTGGTTACTCCAAGTGTAGTCTTCTGAGACTTATTCAAGAGGCTTTGTGCAGGGTGGACTGACTGAAGAGTTCAAGGTCAGCCCAAGAGCTTGGCAGGGCTGTGCTCCATCACCCGTGTTATTCAATTATCTTGCTGGCTGGATGTGTAGGTCAGTCCTTGGTGATCACAATGGAGAACCAAAGTCAGGTTTTGTGGTTTTTTTGTTTTGTTCATATGTTGACAGTTTTTAGAGTCTGCTTCTGATCCCGAGTGTAATCAAACAAAAATAAATTCTGGGGTAAACACTGTTTTACTGGGGAAAATGTAAGCTATTCTGTAACCTGGCTTGTAGGGTTTTGTGATCTGTGATCAGGTAAACTTTTTTTCATGCCTTTAAAATTCTAGAAGTAAAGAATCTTAATCTAAAGATTAAGTCAGCCATGTGGCTTTTTTTAAACTGACAATACTTAATCCATTGTAAATTTCTTAGATTTTTACATAGTTGTTGCGGGTATAATTCCACTAATTTTCTGGAAAATGACAGAAGAATGAATTGATCCTGCTTTGGAGATATTAAGTAAAGTTGAAGAAGGTGGTTTGCATCTACCTGAGCTGCCTACAGACACTATTTTTAGACTTGGAAACTGATGGCTGCACTCCAGTTCTGAGAAATTAGAGATAAGTGCATTGATTCATTCAAACATTTATGCACATACTTAAATATTTCCCTAGCTCTCAAGCTGGTCACTCAAGAAAAAGTTTTGTTTTGTTTTGCTTTTTCCTCCTCTAAAGTGGGATCAGGTGATGTGTTAACTGCTGTGTAGATTCTAGAAAACAAAGCACAGGTCAAATGCTCAGGGGTGATAAGCCACGGCCCTAAATCTGTTGCGGATCAGTTCATAACTCAAAGTTGCAAGAAGATTAGGAGAGAGATGTTGAGGGCCAAAAGTCATTGTGTTTTCAGTTAGTAGGGATACAGTCAGGTGAGGTGTAATTCTTGTTTGAACCATTTGCTTTTGTGTCTTAATTGTCATGAAATTAATGAGGTGAAAAGCAAAAAAAAAAAAAAATGGATTGTTATAGGTTGGTTTTCTTTGTAGGTCCTCTAGGAACAGTTCTAAGTTAAAATCTGTAAAGTCCTCGAATGACCATATGTAACTTTTAATACAAGGACATGAGGGTCCCCCTGCTTGTTCTTTTTCTTTTTCGAAATAATTTGGCTCTCTGGTTAGGTCATTCTGAGCCAAAGAAACTACATTTGGGAGCAAGGTGCCCACTCTATGCATATTCTATTGCTGATAATTGATATCCTGTGAAAATGGTGGAGATTAACCTTAAAGTAGTCTGGAGTAAGTCACCGAATAGTTGGTGCCAGGGGTACTCCTTTTAGCATTGAAATGCTATACTTATTCTGGATTTGAAAAACTGTCTCCTTCATAAAATATTCTTTGAGATCTACAGTAGAGATAAGTCCTATGTGAGATTTAGGTGACATTGAAGCTTCTGTTTAAGCTAAATATTATCTTCTCATCCACTGCAGTCGTTTTGAAACTAGGAGCTGTCTTTTAGTCTGAAGATCCCTTCTGGCACTCCTCGAGTCGTCCTCCTTCACCTCAGTGCTTGCTTTTGATTAGCGCCAGCGGGGCAGGATTTAGGTGACCAAACACAGCCATCAGTGTCTGACGAGTCACCAAAAGAAATATGCACTTCCAGGATACGAGCACTCTTTCTTCCAGTATTTGAGTAAAAGTCAAACGAATTCCATTCCAAAACATTTATTTCCTTCTAGTGACTCATTAGTGCAGCTCTGGGTATCGGCACGCCAGCCGTCTGAGCCCCATGAGCTGAGGGCTACTTGTCCCCGTGCCTGAGTCACACAGCAGGGCCGTGAGGAGGACTCCTAGGCTGGAGGCAGTCCACCTCTGAGAAGAAGAAACACGTGGAAAATGTTTAAAGAACAAAATGGAAATTTATTTAAGTTTTCTGTTTTGATGAGAATTTTCTTCATAAGCAAGGTGCTCAGTACTTCTCTCTGCTTAAAGCACTTCAAGGCTGTTGGTGCTGAATCTGGTCATTGAAATACCTGAGGCCGGGGATCTGGGCAGTGGTCACCCTTTTCCGAAAACAAAAATGAACTGCCCTTGCTATAGGTTCAGGAATGTCCTTTAAAAATAAGGAAGAGCAATGTAGAAGGTGCTTAGGGTATCACCTAGCTTACTTGCTGATTAAAAAATGACTGTAGCAGAAATCAATACTGCTTGATCTACTAAATCCTCACCATCTCTGTGATGACATCTATAATCTACCCACTTTCCTTCTCCTGTTAATCTTCATTCCAGGAGAATTTTAACAATTAACTCAATAGGGTTGGGTTCCCTCTTTGTGCATAGCTTCAGGTAGAATGTCTGAAGTAGTCGTTTTTGGTAAAATAGTTACCATGGTGAGGTATAATTAGAGGAAAGAAAAACAAAGAAGAGGAGGCAGCGGCAGGGCTGTCCTGGGGGCTTCACCAGGCCCATGGCCAGCAGCCTCCCCTCAGGGCCTGCTAGCAGCCTCAGAGCGAGCACAGGCAGTGCGAAAATGATAGTTAGCATTTGTGTCATAGGGAAAGGACTGAGTGACCTGCATTAAATGAAGAGAGAGAGGATTTGGGAACATTTTATAGGTCTGTGACAGCAAAGAACACAGGCCAGCCTGGGTAGGCCCAACATGTGACTGCTTTGCAGTCACAAGGAGGGCTGCAGCAGCAGCCAGAAGGCATGGGGCCGGCCTTTCCAGCACGTTTACAAACACTGGTGAACAGAGCAGGAACAGCACATCGTCCTGCCAGCGTGTGCGCCTGGGTTCTCCGTGCTGGCCAGCAGGAAGGGGAGCAGGGGTGCCTGCAGGGCACGAGTGCCCAGGCCATGGCTAGGCTGTTCTGAGTGGCACTTGTGGCTGCAGCAGTGCTTCAGGCTTTCCTGCATGTGAAATGGACTGCATCCATTTTATTTATTTATCTCAGGGGATGCAGTGGTGATCTCTTGAACACTGTTCAGCCTGCTGCTTTGCAGGGTGTTTCCCAGAGCGTGTTGTAACCCTGGCTGGGAGCTGCCCAGGACGCAGTGCTGGCAGACAGCATTCATTTGGGGCCTGTCGTCTCACAAGCTGCCACTTCTTGTGGCGGCGACTGCCCCAGCCTGACCAGTGCTTAACGCTTCTGCAAGTTGGAAACGCTGCTAGCGACCAGCCTGGAGTTGGCTTCCTGAAGTCCTGATACTTTGAAGTAGAAGGAGAAGGATGGTATTCCCTTGAAGTCAGAGCTTCCATTGCACCTTGGAATTTGGATTTCTGCTGTTTAAAAAGATTATATTGCTATAAAGCTGTAATAGCATAAATAAGAACAGACTAGGAGATAGTTTGCTTCCTGCAAGGATATCGTTATACAATGGAAAATGAAATGCAGTAGGAATAGTACAGATCCGTTACCAAAAACTTCCACAGAAGTTTGCATCTGTTAAATTAAAAAGACAATGCTAATACAAACAAACAAAAAATCCCACTCAAAACAACCCCATCCCCAAACTCTGTAAGAAAGTAGTATTATTATTATAAGAGAGTATTAAAAAAAAAAAAAAAAAAAAAAAAAAAAAAAGATTATATTTACTAGTTGTGTAGTAAGGACACAGCATGAGTTTATATGGACTGATCCAGGAACTGTACTACAAAATATCTTGCTGAGCACCGTAAGTCTTCACTGCTTTATCTGTTTTTCTAGGAGATGCTAATGCTTGCCTTTTTTTTTTTTTTGGGGGGGGGGGGGGGGCGGTGAGGAGGAAAACCATGCAAGTGGCTTATCCAAAACATCCTACTCCAATCACAAGAACAATTTAGAATTATTTGTTTCTCCCTATGCAGAATTGATTCTGAACAGGCACAGTGATCACCAAAATAGTACAATTAAGCATAAATAACAAAGGAGAACATTCCATGATGTTTTTGTTCATTATTCCTAACAATGGGGGGTACGTTCACAAGCAGTAGCACTTCTGATAGTGCTTGTGTCCCTGCAAATTGAAGCATTCCTATGCTGTGATTCCCCTTCTAGTCTGACTCTTTTAGCAATCACAAAGCTGCAAAACATCCAAGCCCCAGAATCCCATTTCACCTCATCTGCTTCTGACGGTGGCCCATGCTGGGAGTTATTCCCTCCTAATGAAGTGCTTGTCTTCGCCTGTGCAGTCTGAGTGGCTGTAGCATCACCGTGCATTTCCTTGGGAGCCTGGGATTAGCTATTTCTCCTTTTTCCTGGTCTCTCACTTTGCATCCTCCTTTTATGTAACGAGGACAGGTGAGGTAGTGTCATCTGCCAGCATCTGGGCTCAGAGGCGAGTGCTGCTGCTGCTGCAGGAGGCCTCTGTTGGTGCTGGTGGGCTTGCACCCTCACAGGGCATCCCTGTGGCCCAGTGTCATCAGCTTTGGACTGCTGAGAACCTGCTTGAAGCTGGAAACGTCTCTCTGTGCTAAGGTTGTGTCTGGCAGAACAGTTTGCCAGTGCTTGCTCAGTAATACTAAAAGGAGCAGAGCGTGACAGAATTTGCCAGTGCATCTGAAGTCGTATTCTGGCTGCCAATTTTTTCATATGCTCAGTTGCTTCGTAAATTAATTTGTATTTTAGCTCCCCAAAAGAGTGCTGACCTCATGGAACAAGTAATGGAAAAGCAGCAAGACAAAGTCATCTTCCTAGCATCGTCAGTGTGGAAGTGGTTCCAACTCACCTGTGAAAATGCTCTGATCTATTTATTTCTGGCTGCTTATCAGAGACATCAAAGGTGGAATAGCTATGCTGGATCAAACACTGACTTTGTATGCCTGCCAGTGAAAGATTTCTCCCAAAGTCACCTCTTAGATATAATTAATCTTTAACTAACTCATTTTAAACAGCTCAAGTAAAGCTTTTACCCTTTCTACAACGACACACAACTAACACACAAGCATGAATAACTTTGTGCAGGCAGTCCTTGACACTGCTCCCAATACAATGTGTGACCATTCATCACGACCTGCATTTCTGATCAGACAAGGAGGCCCTCTGGGCTTCCAGGTTGCCTTGGGCAGGGCGAGTGCTGCCTTCGCATGCGTTGGGCCAGGCATGGCCAGCAGAGACAGCAGCGAGGTGCTGCCGGCACTGTGCACAGCAGCCTGAGCGTCTGACTGCCCACGTGCAACAACGAGGAGCTCGAACTCCCCCAAACACAGCATCCCTGCCACTGCGTTGACAGCCCTGATGAGAAGAGATTAGAAGGGCTTTGCCTGTTCACCAGAGCCTAATGAAGGCTGAGAGACAATACGGTAGCTGTCTATAAATACATCAGGAAGAGACAAGAGCTGTGAGGTGAAAGGAGCGTGTTGGCACAGAAGCCAAGAGCAGATAGAGTGGCTATGAATTAAATGGAGGCTGTAACAGAGAAGTAAGTTCAGATCTGTAGAGGAATGGAAGTCTGACACAGTAGAGACAAAACGTAATGACTTTTAAGGAGGAACTTGACAGGTTTATGGGGGAGTTTATTTGATGCGTTGTCTACAATAGCAAGGGGACCAGGCTATACAAGCCAATCTTCTGCTGGTGTCCTGGACTCGCTCTGAGTTTGAGCCCTGAATGGGAGTCAAGTCAGCCCTCTGCCTCTTTGGCTTCTCCCTGCCCGCTCCCCGGGGTCCCTGCTGTGCCCATGCAGGGGTGTGCATCCTCCAACACCCAGGGACATCTGAGGGAGGGGAGGACGTCCCCTGTGCCGGTGGTGGCATCAGACCCTGTGCTGAATGTTCAAAATGGTTTTGGTTTCTTCTAGTATATTTTTAGGAGTAGAAGTTGGATCCCGCAGGTTGGGTTTTCCACGGACATCTTCCTTTTCTTTCCATGCAGTGAAGCCCTTTGAGCACCTGTGATTCTTAGCGTATCTTCCACTGCATCTGTGATAACCTGTCTAGTGGTATGCACTGATAATTTAATAGATAAGCAAACAAACTTTAACTGGCATAGTAATAGGAATATGAAATGAAATTGGCTGAATTGAGCGTAGATGTGTGTAAATCTCCCTACTCTCCCTTCCCCTCGCTTTGCTATACTGTTCTTTTTTAGCCGTGATATTTTGCTTATAATTAAGGCACGGAGCCCTAATTTTAGATGCTTATCTGAAACATTTTAGCTTGTAGCTTTTAATTTAGCTAGTTAGAAAACTCTGTAATCACTGAAGAGAAAGATATATGCCCCCAAAGCACAGTGCATCCCATGAAAATTTTCAGTCATCCTGTGGAGGAATCTGTTTCTTCCCTGACCCTACACAGCCAGCTCCGGGTCCTAACTTAGTGCTGAGTGCTACAGGGCTGAATCTGGGCAAAGCGTGGGCCCTCATGTTTTCTAATGCTAAAATCCTGTTTATTTTGTATAGTTCCCATACTGCTTTTCATCTCCAGGCTGTTTCAGACTGCAGTTTGCGGCTGTATTTAAACTTAAGGGTTAGGGAGTTAAGTCCACTGTGGTCCTTTTTTTTTTTTTTTTTTTTTTTTTTTTTTTTTTCTCTCCTCCAATGCTCATAAGGATGAAAGGAGCAGGGAAAGTCCTGTTTCGTCTGTGTATGTTACACCAATGTGACAG
This sequence comes from Aythya marila, assembly GCF_965140915.1. Taxonomy (NCBI): domain Eukaryota; kingdom Metazoa; phylum Chordata; class Aves; order Anseriformes; family Anatidae; genus Aythya; species Aythya marila. The sequence goes on from NC_139048.1 coordinate 36,851,536, forward strand.
CTCCTTGTCTTCATGGCCACATGACATCATCTCACATAGCTTTAACCTACGGATACTGCTGGTGGCATTGCTTCCCAACAGGCTTTCCTGCTTTTATTCCTATTAATGCTCGGTAATTATGGTACTGACGTAGTACCACGGTATCCACATTTTTCTTGGAAAGATTGTTGGCTAACAGCACCAGTAGATACAGTCAAAGTAATTTCTAAGCTCAGCTTTCTAAAATCAAATGCAGCACTTGCTAACGAAAGGTGAAGACGAGGGGTTTCTCTGGGTGTTTGCTTTCTCCTCAAACTGCGGAGTAGCTCGTTTCTGCCCAGCCAGTTCACCTGCTGCAGCGCTGGATTATCTTCAGTCTGTTGGTGATGCATTCGACTTGGTGGTTGTTCAATCATAAATATCGAACATGGAAGCTTGTGCCTAAAACGGGGCACGTGAAGCTCTGGAATCTGCATTCAAAGAGAGAAAAAGTGAGAGGAACACAAGTGCTGCTTTCCCAGGGTTCATTTTAATGGAGCCTTGCTCTAACGTTTGCAGATCTGTTGGCCTTGATTAGCACCTCTACAGGGCTAGGGGCCACAAGATGTCAGTGTAGCACCAAACATGCAGGGCTGGCAAGCAGCCTTTCTGCAACCACTCGCACTGCCAAGCTGGTACAACTGTGCTGGCCCTGGCGATGAAGCAGAGCACGGCACAGGGGCCGTGCAATTTTGGACACTGCACCTCAGCAGAGCAGCACTGTGCTTTCCCAGGAGTGCCAGCTTCTGCGCCCAGAAGCAGCACTTGCTGCTTGTCTGTGTGCCTGTGCCACCAGGTGCAGTAACACAGCAACCCAGAGGAAAGGGCAGAGGTGTCTGGCCCTGCGTTCTGTAAGTTAAAGCAGCCAGCAGCGATTAGCCATTTGCTCACTTATGTATTTGCCCTCTTCCATTCATACTCGCCTCAGCGGTGGCTCTGTCTTTTGGATTTGGCTTAGTTTTCCTTAGGCGCTGTGGATAACTCAGAAACTTTGGCAGCTGCATAGTGAGGGGTCAGTTCTTGGCTTCCCCTCCCATTTTAGATTTATTCAGACACGATGCAGGTGATTACAGAAAAAAAAAAAAAAAAAGAGAGAGAAATTGCAAATCATGAACTCATCAGGTATCAGATTTTTTGAAAAATAATTAGAAGAAACCAGATATCGTCTTATCTGAGAGATTACTAATTTTAGAACACATTTTATTAAGACAGAAGAAGTGCGGTACTAATCTCCTTGGCAAAGCTTCCCTCATTAATACAAAGCTGTTAGCACAGTTGTGGCCTGGAGCTGAAGCTGGGAATGAGCACAACTCCGAGGCTCAGGCATCTGCGTTTGGGATCTCCTTGGCACTCGTGCTTCCGAAACGCTCCCTGTCTCTCCAGCGGACTGAAATCCTCAGCCGCGTGTTTCAGGAACTGAGGAACGCTTCACATCCAGAGCTTGGCCACTGCTTTCAGCTTGCATCTCTTGAAGTCACGGCTTTATTTTTAATTGCCACTTCACAGACTGGTCCCGAAAGACAAGGCACGGTGTACTATGGGGCACTGGGATGCAGAAACCTGTGGGAGCTGCGATCCCGTGGTAGTGGGGTGGACGCCAACCTCATCTGTGCTCACTGGACTTTGTGACATGCGTTTCATTAGCCTGCACGTTTCCCCCAGTGTTTGAGCTGTTAAAAAAAGTCTCTTGGTGGTGTGTTTTTGAAATTGCCTGGACAATCTGACGTGAGGGCAACAGCAGCTGCTGAGTCCCTGTGCCTGCAGTCATGGTGTGAAGCAGTTCCTTGGGCAGTGCTACGAGTCTCATCTGCAGCAAGGTAAACCCAAGAGACTGAAAGGACACACGTGATTTCTCAGCATCAATGAAATTTGCTTTTGGTGGCATCTCTGCTAAGTGGATTTGCATTTCATTGATGGAATTTGGGAAAAACGCTGAAAACCGATAATAGTGACACATTTGTTTGCCTAAAACCAGACTTGTTCAATGCTTTAATTTAGGGGACCGTGCAAAGCAGCAGTTTCTGAACGTTGCAGGATAAATGCCTAGTTGTCTGCTTCGATGTTTTTGTAAAAACAAACAAACCTAAACAAAAACCCACTGGCTCAGGGACAAACCAGTGGTGCGTTAAAACTTGTTTTACTGCCATATTACTTACGCCTTTTTCTATTAGGTCTGTGCTATGATAGGATATCAGCATAATCAAACAGTTTTGGTTTGAACTCTAAAGCCTAATTAGGCATTAACTAAGCACTTTCCTACCATTGCAAGTGACAGCAACATTTGATGGTATTTCTGCCAAAATCAATACACGAAAACTCGCAAAGATAATACATTAAATGAACTAGGGCACTCATCGGCTCCCTTCTCCCCGTTCTCTCACTTTATGATCACAAAATGTTCCTCTTTCAATCATGGGGTCTTAGAGCACTTCGGTAAGTTCGCGTTGAGAATACAAAGTGCTAAGCCTTCATATAACGTGTGCGTATAGATAGATACTGTTGGTTTTATTACAGCTTGGTAAAATATTACCAGTCTACTCAGCCAAAGTATAATGCTTTAGGTAGAGAAATTAAGCATCATTAGTTTGCTTCATTATCTCCGTCGTGATAGTGGAGATGGATGAGTAGATATTGCGTCTCAGCTGGCAAATATTCTTGCCAATATTTTAAGGCTGTTTCTATTTACGTGCTGGTTAAGGACAACCTAGTGTTGGAGGAGCATCATATTGCTATGCGAGCTAGGAGTCAGGAAAAAGCAAGCGAAAACCCAAACAGCTTGACTGGAGGTAATGTTGTTCCTTTCAGTCTTGCCAGACTTGCGAGCTGTACTTGCTTGAAGAGCTGTTCTTTGACCTCACTTATTTGGTAATTACATATTGCTATTGCTCTCAAGCAAAATCTTTGAATCATATCAAAAACAAGAAAAAAAGATTACCTTAGAAGGCCTCATCTGACAATGCTAAACCGAAGCGTGTGTCCTGTGCTTAGTCATTAGTATCTATCTATAATCCAGGCATGTCGAACTGAGAAGTGCTAATGCACCCATGAGGACACATCCGAATTATGTAAAGATAGCTTCATGCCATGCATTATCTGCCAGGGAGATGAATGGATGTCTCTATCTCTTTCTTCTGTATCAATGTACTTGGTACACTTCGGTTTTGTTGTGAATGGATGTAATTACTTCACTGATGTTCTAATTACCATCAGATTGTATTGTGCAGGCAGAGATGATCACAAAAGACTGCATATTTGATAACAGACCTTTCCATCCCGTTCTGCTTCACGTTGGCCTGGCGTGCATTGTTACTGAGCAGGAGACCCGCAGTCGCCTGTTAGCTTTAAGGGGTGCCTCTGCGGGGAGGTGCAGTTTGCAGGAGGGCTGGATTCCAGAGCAAATCTGTGTCAGGTGGGCTTCTGTACTTGCTTAATCCCTTCTTTCCTCTCCTCCTCATCTCCCACTTCTGCAGACATTCCAGGAAGAGGAAAACAAAACAAACCTGCTTAGATCACATAATTTTGATCACCTTTTCTCAAGCTGTAAATCCTGGGCTAATGAAGCTGTAGGCTGTAAAAAAAGGTCTCAGTCCTGAATGAGTGCATTTGCTGAGTGAAAGCTGATTACATGACCACACATGCGTACTCCTTTCAGGCCCAGCTTTGCCATTCTGGGCTTTCTATATAGATGTCTAACTGCTTGTCCTACAGAAAGGTGGCTGTGGGCTTCTGCCTTATCAACACCACGTTTGTGCTGCCAGGCGATGCAGCAGGTCTGAGAGCAGTGTTAATGAGCGTGGGAACAGGGCTGTAGCTAACAGGCACGATGCTGTCAGCATGCTGTGCTTCCCTTGGCAATGGATGGCAAATCATCCACGTGTGTATCCTCACCAATCTACGTGCATGCAGATATTTGTTCCTAGTAAAGATTTGTTTCAGCTTTGCAGTGTTCAACCACAGGATAATGCAGGAGTAATGTCATGCAGCCAAAGAGAACCGCTACCCTTTTTTTGGTAACGATTTATTAATGCGCTTATAAATACTGTGCTGAAAATGGGACACTGAAAGCTAATTCTTGTAAAAGATAAAGGTTAATAGTGCCCAAAGAGAGCTTATGAAAAAACAAAAGTATTGTGTTCAAGAGCTCTCCCCTGTAATTGCCCACGTAACCCTGGGCGAGATGGTATCAGCGATATCAGCGCTGCCCATGCCAGGCAGCACCTACCCCGCTGAGGAGTCCCACCGAGGGCGCAGCACCACGGGGGGTGGTGGGCCTGAGGCTGGCAGAGCTGCCTCCCTGTACGGATCCTAAGAAGCTTTTAAACGTCATTAGAGCTCAGTTAATCTCGGAGTCACCTCAGCAGCATTGCTTATGGGAGATCTGTCGAAATACAGCCATTATAAACCTGAGTGCAGTTACAGTGTATAAGTAAAACTGCATTAATAAAAACATTTATTCTGTCTGAATTGCTGGTGACCATACAACTGCAATTTATTTTTTTCCCCTCACTTTGCTAGGGCTAGCCCTATAGTGCACATGTTTTTCAGGTCTTGGGGCAGAATTCAAATCACTCCAGTTTGCCAAGGCTAGATATGACCATGGGCAAATCAATTTAAGCCAATGTTCACATACCAAGAGGAGGTGGCCACAAGGACTGAGCTGAATATCAGCAGAGGTTCAGTCTTGTGTGGGGCTGAAAGCCACTGAAACTGGGACAGAGACCTAGAAATTCCTGGGCAGCACTGCAGTGGCTCGTATGAAAATCTGCAGCCTGATCTACCTGCTCGCGGTCTGGGCAGAGGGCTATCCAAGTGTATCTGTAGTTCAGTCAGCATTGAGAGAAAGGTGGAGAAGTAAATTTAATTGAAAGTAGGGTGATGTGAGGCTTTCTCCACCTAGAAGTTTGCAGGAAACCAACTGCACAGTCTTTAATAACCCAGTCACTGATGTGCACTTAGCTTCAAATAGAAGCACTATATTTGCTTTAGCATTATATGAAATGCTTTCCTCCTCCTCTTTTTTAAAGGGTGGCTTCAAAGTTGTCAGACCTAAAATGACAATAATGCTGTTTAGAAAAATTCTCTGTGGCATGAAGTTTCACACCAAACGCTATGAAGTGAATAAAACCATCCTGAAAATAGCTCTTGCAGCACGGAAGGACACCTCAGCATGTTGGAGAGATTCATGCAAGGTAGAGGCAAAATTTGATTTGATCCAAATATTTTACTATAACCCTAAACACTCCTGATATCGACAACAACAAATAATGTGAGCAGCGTCCTTGGGATGATCTCAGGAGGCAGGAGGCAGCAGCCTGCCTTGGTGTTCCCCCCAGCAGAGAGGCGCTGTGGAAAGCAATCTGCTGCCGTGGCGTGCATGTGGGTGCCCATGAGCCACAACCAGCCAGAGGATTCATTTTAGACTCAACAGCCCCAGCAAAGTCCCTTTCAATGAACTTTCCCCAAATACCAACAGAAATAGTAACAACTTCAGGCTGCATTTTCACCATGGAGCGGTTTCTGTCTTTTTAGCCCTTTCCTGCTTAGAAATTCACATTCTTTTCAGCTGACCAGCAGTAGGAGAAAAAGAATATATATATATACACACACACATACCTGTTCCCCGTTTCTTTTCTTTTTTTTTTTTTTTTGTTGTCTTGTATAAAGTGAATTAGGTCTCTAAATTAGGTGTTAACGTTGGGGGTTTGGGGCTTTGTTTTAATAGCAGCTCAGAGGAAGAAGCTGGAGCACCTGTGGTCTCTTGACAAAGTGTCACAATTTGACTGTCTGAAGTCCTGACAGTCTTTTCCTTCCCTCTCTCCTCTTTTGGTGTCAGGCTAATGCTTGTAGCTTTTGATATGTGACCTCCAAAGGGACACCTGGGCCTTAACCCCAGAATTCTCAGGCCATGTTAGTTTTGATAAAAACAGACGGTTTTGTGGTCGCTTAAGGCTTTGAAGAAAAATTAAGTCATTTTTTTTCCTCCCCTTTTCCCTTTTTTGGGATTTCAGGCCCCTTAACACCTCTGCAGGAGCAGGAGGAAATTAAAAAAAAAAAGTGAACAAATCACTCCTCCCTCAGAGCAGCAAACGAAGCAGAGCAGGGAGCACAGAATACTTATGTGCCTGATAAGTGTGTGCGTTGCTGAAAGCTAAAATCCTGAAATGGAAAGACAAGGCATGGAGGCCTTATCTTGTGTAAAGGATGCTGCTGTACACTTGTTGTAGTAAAATCAGATTGCTAGGCTGGCTCCAGGCGTTGACTTGCCGGGGACTTGATTAATAAGACAGATTACATATAAAATAGTTTATGTGATGAGGAGCAGGAGTAAATCTCTGTGAAAAAACAAAAGCAAGGGCTATTCCCATAGGCGGCCTACGAGCAAGGCTTCCAGAGGTAAATCCCTTCCCAGCCAGCGATGTGGGACTGCTCCGTGACCCCCCTGCCCAGGCTGCCCGCCGGAGCTACGGGGCTTCCCCGGGCACCTTCAGTGCAGAGAAAGTTTTTGTCACTTCAGAAACCCTTGGAAAGAAAAATGAGAAATCAGCAAGAAAATAGAAAGCCTGGAAAAGAGGTTAGCTTTTCGTGATGTATCCTCCACAGGGTGGGGATTGCAGGTAATGGGGCAGAGAAATGAAGCATGGAGCGAGCGGTTCAGTTGGGAGTGGATCAAAGCCGCTCATTTTGGACAGAGTCGGGTTTGTCAGGGCTGTGTCGGGGTTGGAGCAGGGGCTCTGGGCTGCCGTGAGCAGTGCTCAGAGCTCCACGAAGGGCCAGAGACCCCCTGCTGCTGCAGCACGCCCACAGCATGCTGCTCTGCGACAGCTCCTCGGGGCTTCGGGCCCAACAGGGCAGTGGAAGAGCAAAGGTACGGATTTAGTTTGCTGTTTTCAAAGCATAACGTGGTATTCCAGAAACAGCGAAACTTCTTGTTCCTGCAGAAAGCTTTTAAATTTTGCTTTAAAGTTGGTCTAATTTGAAATAAACAACAACAGCTAAACAACAACAAACCTTTAGAGAACTGGATGTCACCAAAATCCAATATATAGCGAGAGGCTTCTGCCTCTCTTAATTAATCTCCCCCCCACCAACAGACTACAACAAAAAACAGCTTATTTAATCTAGGCTGATTTGCTTTAGGTTCATCTGTCAAACCAGAAAACCCACGGTTTTTCCCCCAGATCTAATTAGCTCTGGATACAGGTAGGGATTTTCTGCCCCGTTCCATTTTGGTTTCACCATTCACACGCAGGATCTCTTGATCTGTCAATTCTTCTCAGCCGTAACTTAAGGAAGATATAGTTGCTGTTGAAAAGTCTATTGTAAAGAACAAATTGATCTAATGCCAACAAAGGTATCAAATCCCAAGGAAAGAAAAGACACCCGTTGATATAAAATAGAGGAAATGTTTTCTGTGCTGATAAACTGTAAAAGGAGAGGTGTGTTTCCTGCTGCAGCCAGCAGCCTCCTGCCATCGAGGTGAGTGCTGCAGTGCTGTGTCCAAACTGGCCGCAACACCACCGAGGCAGGCGTGGAGCTTTAGAGCTTCGCCAAGCGCCCGCGTGTCATTAAATCGACATCTCTGATACTTGAGACAGTCGGTTCCATAAATTTCCTTCCAGCGGAGCTAGTAAAACTACTCGGCGCACTACCTGAGAGGTTTCCCTGCCTGATGTCACGGAGCTGGAGTGGAATTTGCCTTGCAGAGCATCACCGCTCGTCTCCAGCCGGGGTCTCCCAGCTGAGCCCTAAGTGCTGGCCGCAGGGATGCTCCCGGCTGCTCCCTGCCTCGCTGGGTGCAGAAGCTGGGCGGGGAACTGCGCCATGGGTCAGGATGTAATGTGCTGTTCCTGGGCACAGAATGAGGGTTTGTCTGCATGCAGGAGCTGCCTTTATATAGCGCTGCTTATGCTGTAGGGAGCTGTTCTGCATCTACACATGCTTATTTCCTCCTATCAGTGTTATCAGTGTGGAAGAGCTTAGAGGCTCCAGTCATACGGGAGGATTCTGGCAAGTAATAATTAGAGACTGGTACGCTTTGGAAAGTTAAATGACTGCAGCTCAGCAGATAAATGACAAGGCATTCTGCAAAATATACCCCACTCCCCAAATGAAAACCTCCTCCTTCCTCTTTCTCCTGATCTTTCAGTCTGTTGTGCACAGGGGGCTGAGACCAGGACAGGGGGCTCTGCAAATGCATGAATGTGGCAGAAGCAGCCTAAGGCACCACCAGCCCCTGTGGTCACCCACCTCTCTGGCAACAGGTTCCCTGGATTAGTAGAAAGCAGCACACGCAGCATCTCAGCTGCGTCTCCAGCAGCTACTGTATAATTACAGGTGCATTGTCATTGACTGGTCAGGCTAATTAGGCCAGAGAGGTGAGACCACACTGATAAAAGAGCCCGTCAGTGGGAAAGGCTGAGAAGTTTGCATGCGTTTGCTTCTGCTGCTTTTCTTCAGGCGTGCGGGAAGTCAGCAGAGGAGCAGGGAGGTCAGCAGGGTACAGGAACATCTTTAAACGCTTCATCTAGTTTCACCAGAGCTCAAGAGTCAAGCCCTAGGATTTATCCTTGTGGGCTTGATCAAATTGCCTATGGTTTTGAGGTCTTTCTTGAAGATATTTTTTCTTGAAATGCTACTTTTAAAAGAAAGGCGAGAACATTAAAAATTAGGATTAAAAAAGTACAGTCACACCACAGGAAATGCTCAGGTCAGGTTAAACCCTTCTCTTCCAACCTTGCGAAAAGAAAACAGCAAACACAATCAGTGAAAAAAATCCTAAAGGAAATGAGTCATGAAGCATGGGTTTGATTTTTTTCTTTCTTCAGAAAACAATACTTTTCACTCAATTATTCTTTTTTTTTTTTTTTTTTTTTTTTTTTTTTTTTTTTTTCCCTTCCTTTAACAGAATAAGTCCTTGCTCATTTTGCTTTCTTTTTAAAAGAAGTTAGTCAAAGGCACCGGTGCAAAGTTTTCAGCTCTGTGAACCATGTCTCTGTATCTCCCACCGTGTGGGGGAACAGTGCCTTGGCCCAGGGCAGCCAAACCGGGATCTCAGCTGGCAGAGTTGCAGGATCAAACTCTGTCAGCGCAATTAAGTTATTTCACAGAGATTTCTGTCGTGGTAAAATAAAAACGCAGCTTTTGGAAGTGCGGATATAACCCTTCTCTTCTGCCTTCCTCATGAAGTGACGAGACAGCTTTGCTTTTACCTTTCTGATGCTGTTTCTCTCATCAGCAAAAAAAAAAAAAAAAGGGAAAGGAGCCGTAGGATCCCTTGGGAGCCCAGTATTTAGCACTCATTCAGCAGGTGGTATTTACCCTCTTTTGAGAGGGTTAGATGCAGTGACAGCCCAGAGTACAGGCTGGGTATCTCCAGCATCAGGACCGAGGCCTTCTGGCCCAGCCTCTGCCCTCCTCACCCGCTGGCGGTGCCAGGCAGGGCCGCTGCCGGCTGGAGGGCCCTGCACGGAAAGAGAGGAGCAGGAGAGAGGGAAACGGTGAGAACAACCGCAGCAGTGCAGCACTATTGAAGCTGCTATCGAGGCGTTTATTGGTATGCCAATTGTGCTTCAGCTTTCCAACTGCATAGCTCTCTTGTTTTTCAAACCTGCTCTTGCTTGTAATGTTTAAAAGCACACTGTGGACAAACCATTTAAAGGTGACAGTGCAAAATGCCAGCAGAAAAGTAAATGGGAAAGAAGGAGAAAAGAGAGAGTTTGTCAGGTCCAGGTTTGCTTTTTATTTTTATTTTTTTTATCATTATTCACATTTTTATTTCATTTGTATTTGGAGTGGAAAGTGTGTGTAATCATGTGGAAAATAAATTAAGGTGGCTCAGTTGCAGGTGTCGAGGAGAGAAACACCTCATTTTCCTGAAGGAGGCTGGTGTTGCAAGATGATAAGGTACAGCACGTTTCGAAGCTGGACCCCGCTCCAGCACATCTGGCAGCTTCTTGTAGGGCAGGGAGGGCAGGGCCCCTCCAGCCCCAGCAGCTGCTGTGGTGGCAGAAGAGCCTGGCTCTGCTTTGCCTTCTCGGGGACAGGTCTGCTGCAAAGCATGAAAGCAAAGGGGAGCCTTCTTCCCTTCCTGCTTGCTTTCTTTCCCTGCCTCCAAATCTTCCCGACTTATTCTTCCTCTCCGGCCAGCTCAGCAGTCACCGTGCTCAGCTGGCTGCCCATGTGGAGCTCAGCTGGCGCCAGGCAGAGCTGGAGTGGGGAGCGTGCCTGAGACCATGACCGTGGCAATAGCCCTGGTGGCTTTTATCTACTTTATAGAAATAGAAACTGGTATTATTCAATCAGTTATCTGAACTCATGAATGGGTAATGAGTGCAACACTGTGGCTCTTGCTTAGCTCTCATTTCAGAAGGCTGCCCTGCTACCACAAATGCACCAAAGGACAGAGCATTTAACGCTTGAGTAGCAGGTTCTTTGGAAGCCTTTGAAGAAATGAAAAAGAAAACCCTTTATCGCTATGCTTTTTTTTTTTTTTTTTTTTTTTCTTTTTTTTTAAGGATGAAGAAGAACGCTTATTAAATAAGAGGACTTGAGTTTAGCAGATGAACAGATGAGGGACTGAGCCTGGGGCAAATGGAGAAACAATTTCTACCAAATGCTTTTTTGGTATAGGTCAATCCTTTTACCTAACATATCAGATGTTTGAGGTGGCGCATACCTGATATGTCATGTATGGAAACTGGGATTTGAAGCCACATTTGATTGAAAGGCTTGTCTGTTAATCCATGTTCCAGACTGTGCTTCTGTGAAATGACTGCTACGATAAATGACAATGCTCTTTTATGCACATTTTTACTATTCCAGCTGCTTGAGTAAGCATCATGTGCAATCAGGCTTCAGCCTGGGGATTGTACCTGGGCTCAGGTTATATTTCATTTGGCCATCCCTATCCTTTAGCTTTGTACTAAGGGTGGAACTAGTGCCTTGAGGCCAGGTCCCCTCAGTTATTTATTATGGCATATAGCAATTAGGCATCTGACTTAGCACCCTCGAGCCTGCGCAAGGTATCTCTATTTTGATATATGGAGTGCAAGAAGTCAGTAGTCTCAGAATGGGGAAAAAAGACAGAGGATATACTGAGCAGGGAATTCCAGCCAGATTTAATCAGTCATCAACCAGAGCAATAACGATCCTGGAAAGGTTTTTACTACCCATCAGGGAAGTTATGCACATTTCCTCAAAACTAAAAAGATACAATGGGAAGGACTAAGAACTTAACTTCTAAATCACCTTGGCCTATTTCTAGCTTTTGTTAGGTCAATTCATCCATTCTGGAGAATATTTCCACCCAGGTAACCTGCTCACCTATTCTTAAGCCCAATTTTGGTTTAAATTTCATGTGTTGAGTTCTGTGGGTACATCTCCTGTATTTACTTGTAATTATTTTCTTGAGTTGTTCAAAATCTCAAAAGTGGAGTGAAACAATGGAGTTGTTTCAATCAACAATCATTTTTTATTAAATTATCAACAATCATTGATAAAAAAAACAATCATTTTTATTACATTTAAAAAAATATATTTTTTTTTAAGTTTCCTTGGTATAAGAAGCATAAGAAGAATATTTCTGTTGAAAAATCACTCTGAAGGAAATGTTTCATTCAAAAACAAAAAAAATTACCTCATCTGGCTTTTAAAATAAACTGTTAGGAAGCAACATTTTGAAATGCTGTAATTGGTGTTTTTTTTTTTTTTTTTTTTTCTCCTAGTCAGGGAACTACTTTCGTTAAAACTTCCAGATAGTCTTAACCTCATTACGAATTTATGACAATAATACAATCATCTTTTTCTTGTAATTCTTCTAAATGACATGGGGAAAAAACAAACAAACAAACAAACAAAAAAAAAACAAAACCAAAAAACTTTGGCCAAAAGGCATTGAAATAACGATGGTGATTTTATAAAGAAGTAGTGAATTCATGCAGTACTCAGCGGGCATTGCTGCTGCACGGTGGGTCCTGCGCTGCTGCAGCCAGAGCTGCTGGCAGTGGGAGCAGGCACGGGCACAAAATGGCCGCGCGGTGACGTGCCTGAGTTGGTGCGACGTAACCGGTGCTGAATGGGTTGTAGGCTTCTTGTAGCTCTGGCGGTAGCCACACTTAGCAGATGAATTGACTACGGGGGTTGCTGGGGGCTCTTCAGGGGAAGGTAAACCTTTATCTCATTTGCCAAATATGCAATGAATTGTCCGGGTAGCTCCGGCTCTCTGAATCAGAGGACATGCTGCCTGTACTGGCTTTTCCGAGGGTACTTCTTTCTCCAGACTTGCAGCACCAGTGTTGTGGGCTTCCCTTTGGCACTGACTGGCTGCGTGGCCTGTCTAATTAACCTCTTTGGATCTCTAAACCTCTTTGGATCATTTTGGGGCTCTAAAATGAGGATAACAACCATTATTTATCTGAAACAGGAGCTGTGCAGCTTAATGAGGCAATGTGTGTGAGGTTTTAAACTAAGAAGATGCTATAAAACTCAGAACAGTCATTGAAAGAAGGATCAGAGGTGCCAAGTCAGTGACACAGAGTACACTTCTTGACACCGGGTGACGATCTGCCAGCGCTGCAGCAGACAAGGTGCTATCATTATCCCAAGTCCCAAGCCACCATTAACTGCACGCTGGCTCTCACGTCTTCCAAAATGGAGGCGGCGTCTCCACAACGTGCCCTCCCCTGGCCATCAGCAGGGCAGGAGCCGAGCCCCGGCCCTGCGGGCAGCTGTGGAGGTGTGCTGGGGCAGAGCCCCCCTGCTGCTAGGGCCAGGAGCTGGGCCGGCAGCAGCCTCACAGGGCCGAGGGCACCAGCAGCGGGCAGGCTGGGCCCGTTCCCTTTCTGGCGGTCACAGCCGTGCTCGGCAGTGTGAGAGGGAAAGGGGCCCCGACAGCGCTAGCGGCATGGAGACTTCACTTTTCTGGGATGAAATGCTCCTCAGTGTGAATAGAAGGTTTATGTCAACGCTGGGCAGGTCAAAAAATTCACCCGGCTGTTCCGTTGTGCCAGGCCTGCATTCAGGATATGTTTCTTGCTGTGTTGCAGTCAAATAGTAAGCCAATATTCATCTCTCGCGTGTCTGCCCTGGCAAAACCAAAAGCATCCTGTGCTACCCCTGCCTTTTCTGCCTGAGCCGCTGGCTTCATGGTTTCCCGTGAGGTGGCAGGGAAGTGGGAAGGCATCGGCAGCAAACATTGTGGTGTGCGGCTAAGCTGCCATAACCCCAGCGAGGGCTGTGGTGTTCAGCTAGGCACAGGGGCAGCAATTCTGAGAGCTGCTGGGTCGGGCGCCTTTGGGTGGCCGTGTGAGGGGATGGATGCGGCCTGCAGGGGCCTCAGCCCGCCCCGCGCCACAGGAGCAGCGCTTCTCCTTGGCACCCTGCCCAGCACGGGGCTTTTAGCTTCTGACCCTGACCTGATGCCAACCCGAGTAAATAAGGACGTCCTAGTGGTAGGATTTCAACGAAGCCTTTACCACATTTGCTTCTCAGGTTGCTCCACAATGCTCCCCACTGTAGAGTCTTAAAGCTGCAGTCTGGTTCCTTGTTGAAAGCATATGAGGAAAAAAAAGACTTTTTTTTTTTTTTTTTTTTTTTTTTCCCCCAATCCAAAGTCAAGAAGCATATAATTTCTTTCTAATTATGAACTTTATTCAAATTTCCATTTTTTAATATCTTTGTAGGCTGAAATACCCTCAAAATGAGCCTTCTCGGTCTTCTGTTTTGATCTGAAAACAACCCCTGTTCCATTATACAAATAACTGTGGAGATTTTTCCTTCAGGTAAGCGCATAAATATTACCTAAATATGCTGTGGGGATTCCTGATGAGGAAGTAGTACCATACAGCTGCAGCCAGGCCAAACGCCAGCACAATGGCCAGCTGCAGAGCTGAGGCTTTCTGCTTGTTTGGGGTTGTTTGCAGATCAAAACCCAGAAAAGAAGCCATATTCCTACTGCTCTGTGTGTAGACCACAAGCTTTCTTGTAGCTGTCACAATCTCAAGAAACTTTTTTGTGTCTTGGTGTGCTGGATCTCGAGGATGTGTCACTGAGGGCTGGGCAGGGGGAATTTTAAGCCTGACGAGTAGAGTGCCAAATTCTGGATCAGTTTATGTTGGCATAACATCTGGCAGATGATGGGTGTAATTACATTTCTCCTCTTCTTCACGCTTAACCCCCTTTTTCCTTCCCTCTACTTTGCTCCCAGCTCTCACCAGAGCAGCAGCTGTCTGGTCAGGAACTGTAATGTGTCTCCCAAACGCGGACCTGTGTTTGTAAAGACAAAACTTCCTCAGAATTTTTCTTGTTGTTGTTTGTTTTCCTTTGCTGCATGCCAATGCGTACAACATAGGTTTGAAAATGTGATTCTTCTCCTGCTAACAGGCTGCAGGTCTCATCTGGAGAAAAAATATAATTCAAGGAGGTGGGTGTTAGCAGCAGCTTTTCGTAACTGCCTTGGGGTACCAGGGAGCTGTGGGACAGCCTGTTTCAGGGTTTCATTTTGCCACCCGTTGCTGCTATATCTTTCCATGTACCATATAAAACAGACTAGGAGAACAAAGCCTATAGCAGACCTCATGTTTGACTCATCAGCTTTTTTTTTTTTTTTTTTTCCTGTTTACAGAAAGTTTGGCCTGGATGAAAATTCTTGTCTCTAAATACCAGTAAAAGTTTTCAGTTCTGCTGGTCTGGTTTGAGATTTTGAAACTATTAGAGAGTAAGGCAGTTAAGAAACACATTTTTAAATATACATTTAGATGTCCATATATTAGTTTAATCAGAAAGATGTCACGGAATAAATCTTCCATGAGTTAGCAGTCATATTTATTTCCTGAGCAGCTTTCACTGCGGTGTTACAGAGCGTGTGAGATGTTTGAGATCAACATTCAAACAACGGTCCAAACCACAGCGGGGAGAAATGCATTGTTTCTTCCCCAGAATTTCTTTTCTTGAAGCCTTTGTGTTATTCATGATTTATGGTTTAGTTCTGTTCTCAGAAAATGATCCCTGTCTCTCATGATTTTTCATAGCAGATCTCCATACTTTGGCTACCGGATTTATTTATTTCAGCTTAGAATTTTTAAAAAAAGCTCGGGTTCTTTCAGCAATAAAGATTATGCAGACCAAGACAGAAAGACAAGAATAAAAATTAATATAGAAGGAAAACAAACAAAAACTTCAGAATTTCAGATTAGTTTCTTCTTTAAGCATGCCTGTTAGCTACGCTTCCTGCAGAAGTCAGTGCACCCTGTAGTATGTTCCCAAAACACATCAAGAAAATAAAAGGAGAGGCATTGGATGAAGAACATTTTAACTCATCCCGAACCACTGAATCATGTGCAAACCGCTGTGCAGAGATGGGCTCAGCTGGGCTTTGGTCACACAGCTGAAGGACATGGGAGGAGATCAGAGAGAGGGATTTTTGATCACAGCTCCTTTTAGGCCTTGGGCTGCCCAGTGGTGCATCCCAAGGGAGGGACGGTTCTGCCAGCTGGCTGGATTGATCAGATAAGTCATGTTTGCCTGGACAGTAGGGTTTTGTAAACACGGCTCGTTTCACTGGGATTGCTGAAGAGATGATTGCACCAGCAGATACAAGGGGCCAGTGGCTTTTAGAAGGTGTTTTTCCAAGCTATTTTTTGTGCAGAGCTATTTGGCTCGATGATTGTTGTTCTTGTGCTTTTTTCCATAAGTAATATCCTAAATTGGATGTACTCACTTTGTATGGATCCTCTGTCTGTTTCTGTGATGCATTTGAAAGAATAATCATTTTAACTGGAAAAGAGAAAATAACCATGCTAGTTAAACATCCCACGGGGGAGGACAGCAAGGATGCTATCAGGTCTCTGAGGAAAAGAAGCTGCAAACATGAGACTGGAGGAGGAAGGGAGAGTGATGTGAGCACAGATCTCCTGTCCAACCCAAGAAAAAAGACAGTAGTGCCAAAGCCTGTGCTGTGATGAGAGGATGACAAATCTCCAGAAGATAATGATGTCCACAGGAAAGATTTTGAGGGAGAAAGTGGGAAAGGAGGTTTTGCTGGGAATAATGGCCAGATGCTGACTTAAAAAAAAAAATAATAAAAAAAAAAAATCAAGGTTAGTGCTTCCCCCCCCCCGCCTCCTAGATTATTATTGAAAAGGCTGCTTTGTCTCTTCACCTACTCAAAAGTAGGAACACATCTGGGTGCAGTAAATAAATTGTACAAGCTTCTTTTTTTTTTTTCTTTTTTTCTTTTTTTTTTCCCCATAGAAGCTGTTTTGTTGGAACTGGCCCGTCCTTTCCCCATATTACTAAAAGCATTAAGTGCCTAAGTAAATAAGTGAATAATTCTGAGACGTGCAAAGCCAGCGGCTAGCTGTGTGCAGCGCACGGCTTGCGGCTGGCCGGGACCCACGCTGCTGGGCTGTGCTTGCGCTGCCTCCGCCAGCATCTGCAGAGATGTCTTTTTGCAAAGTGTCAGACCCTGGGTTCGGGGATGTGCAGTGAATTGGAATTGCAGTTTCTGGCCAGCCGTTGCTGCGTGCCTATTAGGAGGTACACAGAAATACAACAGCTGAAGAATTGCTCTCTTTGGCATCCTGCGAATCAGTAACCTCTGTATTGCAGCTTCATCTCTTTATTGCTTGCTGCCTATGTCACTTCTTTTTTTTTCTTTTTCTTTTTTTTTTTTTTTGTCTGCTGGGGTCACTGCCATTGCTGTTGTTTTGTGTGTGGCTGATGACTCGTGGGCTTTCGAAGTCATTAGTGGTTCCAATGAGCTCTAGAAACAGATAGAATAACATCATTTCTGCCTTGCTGTTCCTAGTCTCCCGTGAAAGTGAAATCTATACAGAACTTAATTACATTTTGTATCTTCTGTGTTGTTTTAACTGAACTAATATTTACAAATGGTTTTGACAAATATCATTGCATTTAAAGGAAGGACCCCCTCTGTGTTGTCTTTTCAACTTACTGAAAAGAAATCAGAAGGAATGAGTTCTTTAGGAAACTTTAATTACTGGCTGATTTCATTGACCTGCTGGGCTGGAGGCATCTGCCTTCCAGTCTTTCCCAAATCATTCCTCTTGCATTTAGATGCTTAGGGATACATTAGTGTGTGGCCATAATGATTACAGATGGTAATGATTAAAAATTAGGGGGTTCTGCTACAACGAGTGTTTGCCGTTCCAGCCAAAGGCAAAATACAGCCTCGAGTTTCTCTTCTCTTCTTTGTACTGAGGGGATGAGATTTGCAGACAAGTGTAGGAGGCAAGAGGCAAGCTTGAGGAGGAACGGAGGCACTTAGTGGAGTCTTTGTGAAAGCCCTGACTCGCATCCTCTGCCAGGAGAGACTCCAGTTCCTGGTTTCTGGCTGCTGCCTGGAGCAGCTTCTGAGCCGGACAAGGCTGCAGGTTTGGTTTCAGGTTTTGTACTTCATGATTTCCATTCTCCGACCTAGCCTTGACCACTGGTTTTATGTTTCGCCTTTGAGTTCCTAGTCTTTTAGAGACAGTAAATGAAGTGACCACTGGTGTTTCTCTAACACATACTAACAAGTTCGTCTGATGTCTTCCACTTCTATCTGAATAGCCGTTTAGTGGAAAAAAGACAACTGTGCACCGGTATCAGCTAACTGCATTTCCGTAACTGGATGCATCTGTCAATTAAAGCAGCCCCCGAGGCACTCCCCGAGCCCTCTCTGACCAGCCTCCTGACCCCCTTGGCTGCTGTCAGACATCTCGTTTGAGAAATTGATTTTCTTGCACTTGTCTTCAGTCTGAATCTTCAGAATATCCGAAGGTGTATCAGCCACTTCGTCCTGAAGAGGGGGACCACCCGAAATCAGAGTAATTAAGTGAAGGGAGACTGTCCTGTTCCTTTCCCAGGTGGGAAAGTGAGTTCAGTAAGGCTACTGCTTCTGATAGGAGTCAGGATATGGAGAAAATACAACCTCCTTCCCCTCCTTCAGACCTATGTTTGTCATACAAACCCCGCAGGGGAGGAGGGGAGGATGCTCTGAGTTATTTCTCCTCCTTTTGCTGTCAAAGGTGAAGCGGTTGTCTTATCGAGGCAGCCGGTACTGCCATGACTTCATATTTTGTAACAGGACCAGTGAGTGTTGCAGCACATCTGTAGCTAATTCTTCAGGAAACAACGATGTCCGTGGCACTTGGAGGATCCTGGCTTGCCCTGTCCCCGCTGCAGGCCCCGTGCTGACACGCAGCCGAAATGAAGGTTTGCTGCACCTAACAGTCAGAAGGCCCCAACAGTACAAAGGGGAATGTGACCGGCAATTTCAACTCTACTACTTGTTTCTCGTTCTTAGTTTAACAGTAGCAGCTAAGTAATAGCTTATTTTCTGTACTTTTTAGGAAATGTAATGTCCAAATCCATTTTTGATTTGTCTGCCCTCACTGTCCCAGTTTTAGCCTCCTCCCTTTGTTGTTTTTTTTCTTTCCTCTGTTGCCTTTTTAGGCAGACAGGTAGACATTTCACTTCACAAATCCAATCTCTTATATCTTTGCATTAAGCTAAATCAGAAAAAAAAAAATAAAAAATAAAACCAATTCTTGTTTGATAAGCGAATTAATTCCTTTTCCAGGGGAAGAGAGGAGAAACTGAACCATAATTAAACAAGTTTTCCATCTTAATGTTTCAGAGGAGATTGATGCTGTTTACATAACACAGGAACTTTCCTACCTTTGTAAGGACGCAGCTGCTGTGGCCCAAGAGATGCCCGCAGTGCATTTTTGTTTAATTGGGCAATGCATCTGTTTCGGGGCATGTAAGGTGTGACGGACAAACATCTGCCGTGAGCACGACTGTCTCTGCATTAGGAATGTGCAAATGGACTTGCCCTGCTTCAACAGCTGCTGGCATCTTCTGGAAACTCCTCAATCATATGAGT
The DNA here is from genome assembly GCF_965140915.1 of Aythya marila. Lineage (NCBI taxonomy): Eukaryota > Metazoa > Chordata > Aves > Anseriformes > Anatidae > Aythya > Aythya marila. The sequence goes on from NC_139048.1 coordinate 36,870,440, forward strand.
GAATACTTAAAAATATTTCAGCCTTGTATATTCTATTTCCACTTATTTTCTTCTCTCAGCATCCTTTATTAGCACAGTCATTTACATGAAAATTGAGGTGCTACAGGAGTTTTTCATTGGGTTTTCTTGTTGCTGACAACAAATATCACCCACCTCTAGTACGCAGCTAAATCTTACAGTGGCCTGGCTCCAATGTCTACTCAGCACTGCTGAAATGCACGACTCCTTCCAGCAGTTCACTTTTCTTCTCTTTAAATAAAGCTTTATTGGCAAATGTGGTGACAGTTATAGATAAAGTAACCTAAGAGCCTCCGTTATGAAAGTGATTTTCTTCAATTATTCTTCCAGTTTCAGTGAAGTGCTGGTTTCTAGTGACATTGCTGCGCCTGCCCTTGGCTTCCATGGGGACTACAGGTGCAGGTGTAGCTTCTGGGGGAAGAAGGAGCAGAGACGAAGGGATGCAGGGTTCCTCGTGGTGTGAAGCAAAGAGGTCCGAGTGAGCAGGTCTCTTTCCTCTGTCAGAGCTGATATTATTTGTATTTATCTGTTTCGTGCTCTTAGGAGAAATTAGGAAAAGAAAACTCTCAGAAGGCATATGTAGTAACTAAACACCCATGGCAGTCAAAAAGTCAGAATTTTTCCAGTTTTCCGTGTACTTTTTGTATCTTCTGGTTAAGGGACAGCACTACAGTATCATCTTCAGTGAGGAAATAAGTGTTTTTTTCTGCTCTTTCAAAGCCCCGATACCACTACCCATTTTTCTTCTGATTTGAAGGCTGTGACATTAAACTGATGAATGAGTTTGGAATAACGCAACTGAATACTTTAAATTAAGTTTGGCTTGGACAATGGGAATTTGTTTTGTTTTGTGGCATGGTTTTGAATAGTTACTAATGGCGAGGACAACAAGATGCAAAGCAATTTGACAAATGGTGTGCCGTACCTGAAGAGAGCATTGAAAAGGAACCAGGTAGCCTAGTACTGTGCTTCCTTCACCAAATCCAGCATTCAGAGTAGTACTTTTCGGTATGTGGGCTTACGTTTGCTGTGCTGTTTACGTTCACTTAAATCCCTGCCTTGTAACGTTCCTGTCTACAGCAAGCTGGTCTTTCTCAAATTATATTTGCAGGCTTGCAGAGAGGGAGAGGGAGAGGTGCAAAGTCAGCAATCCCTACTGCCTCAACGCAATGACTACAAAAATATGTTTTATTGATCCCTCCCTAATTACCTATATACAATAAATATTTTGGTTTTATAGCTAAACCTGGTAGAAGGGCATAGGATATCTTTCTAAATAAAAGTGTTTGCTGAAGGAAATGGGTATAGTCCAACTGTAAAATATTTTCCTTCTGCAGCACTTATAAAATAAAACAGCACTAACGTGAAGCTCAGGGTAATTGGCCACAAAGCAGCCAGGTGGTTTATGAAATGCGTGCTCTCATGTAAACAGATAGCCCCCAGGTCCTGCGTGGAGCTGTCTTCCCCCTCGGAGGTTCAGAGCTCACTCCCAGAGCACTTCTCTCGACGGCAGAGAGCAGGCTGCGGCCGGCTGACTTACTGCCCTAGCGTTGTGCCGAATGAAAGCTGCTTCCTTCGTTTTTGTTACTGCCTGTAGGGCATTTGCTGGTGTAAATCAAACGTTCCTGTTTCATAGGTAAAATCGGAGGGAATTAAAGCAGGTCTGTCTTACCTTGGGAAGTTAAGACAGAAACTGCTGCTTCCACTGAGCAAATGAATTCTCTGGAATGAATGTGCGTTGTGGTAGAGAATCCTTCTGTGTCAGGCAGTTCTGAGTTGTGCCATGGACAGAAGCCTTCCTTCAGCGTGAACTCGTGCTTTCTGTCAGAGCTGAACTATGAGTCTCTTGGCTGAGAAGCTGCATTACACATTAAAGTAAGAGGTGGAAAGGATGAGGGAAGTCCTGGCTATTTCTGACACAAGGGCAAAAAGATAATTACCTGTATACTTGTTTGAAATTCTGGAAAATGCTGCTATGGTAAAGTGAAGTTATATGCTATGAATACTAATGATCACAAATGCTTTGCTGCTGTGTTTTCATAGGCTATAAACTCTTGGTAATACTTGCATCATCTTTTCCAAAATATTCAGTTGACATACCAAATGTGTTCCTTTTTATATTAAAATGTCATTAGGGATATCATCCTAGGACTAAAACAGATTTTCTACTATGTAAGTGAATCGAGCGTAATGGCTTTTGGTCAGCTTGCTTGGATTTGTAGAAAATGAAGATGAAATATCTCTAACCTTTCATAGATTTTTTTCCAGTTGTTAGACAGGATTTTTTAATCCCTGAATACAGGATTATTTTCTCAAATAAAACAGGAAACCCTCCTATACTTTTGCTGAATAATAAAAGCGTTGCCTTCACTGCCTTTCTGTGTGCTCATACATCAAGTGCAGTCACCCCATTTTATGAAGTTCAGTCCAAGCCCACTTCATCTTTTAAAATAACATAGCCAAACTTTTTTTTTTTTTTTAATCAAGCCTAGATATTAACAAAATAACAGATCTGTCTCTTTTGGAACATTTGCTTGGAGCCGTTGTTCCAAAAGGCTGTTGCTTGCTCTTCCACTGATCTGTATATTTCTGAAAACAACTTAAATTGCAACAAAATCTGGAATTGTGAGAAAATATTGGTTGAGCTTGGTTTGGTAGGTAAAATGCTATGCAGTCATGCAAAAGGAGTCCTCAATCTGTCCTCTCTGCTCTGTGAAAATATCAGCGAGCAATTTCCAGCCACATGAAAAAAGAGGGGGGTCGCTAGGTTACCCACCTGTGTATGCTAAACAGGAAATGGAACGGGAAAAGTGGGAGAATTTATAAAGAAACACATTTTTTTTCTGATTTGAGAAACCCATTTTGTCTTTTTCTATTTTTCTTGTTAGTTCTGCCTTTAGAGGATGGAACTGCCAGTACAACATATGTATGCATCCAGAAATCTCAAAATCAGCAAAAGGTAAAGTTTATGACTTTTTTTTTTTTGTGTCCACTGGTTCTACCTAAATATATTTGAAGTAGGCACAGACAAACTTTTTCAGCTCTTGACTCTGCAAACTCTTCAGAACAAATGTTTACCATTCAGCTTTTCTTTCTTCATTTTTCATGTGAACATAAAAATCTCACCAGAGTTTTGACAAATAGGGAATTTCTTTAGCAGTTTCTGCTCCTAGCTACATCATTTTTGACCCCGTGTTTTATAACTCTCCTGAAACAAAAGAGACACCAACTTCCTAGAAAATAGTCATCATTTCTGTGCACATTTGATTTGATTGTGATTTGAACTGCCAATTATCAGGCTATCTACCTGTTACACTGTCTGCATGCCCCTTGGATTTTGGCCTGTGTGTCTGTCTGATGCATTACTCATGCTTAGCATAGACATGCAGCAGCTTCTACTTCTGAGACAAGGTAGAAGTAAAATATACCTGCATGTATTTTGTGCTGAAAGAAATAAGAGGAAGGAAAGGAAGTTGTCTTCTCTTTCAAGGAGTGAGAGAAAAAAAGTTTCACACAGTAGTTTGTTTTGGGTGATTTTATTAAATGTTCTTGAAGCTACAAGGCAAGTCAAAAACAAAACCTGGTCTTCTTAACCTTTATGCCACTTTGAGGAGTGTGCAGGTGTGATACGGTGCAGGCACAAGTAACATCAGTGGCTGTGAAGTGTGTTCAAGGTGAGTCACAGGAATAACGCAAAATGTGGTTCAACTATTGCTGCTCCAAATGCATTTTGTTATCAATAAATAAACCTAAGTTGTCCTAATTAATTAAGTCTACTGTATTAGAGAGAAGGGGCATTTGAAATAGTGGCGCAGAGCACTGCTGAATTTTTGAATCATTGGGAGAAGCAGGGAAGAGCCTCTGTGGGAGGGGGAAAACCTGGCTGGGGTGAGAGAAGACTGAGGAGATAACAGGGTGGCAGGGAGGGGAGATGAGCTGTGCTGGCAGCATGGAAACGGTGGAGAAACTTTCAGGAAGCCAAATGGAGAATTGGCTGTTGCAGGAGCACCTCAGTCTGTGTGGGGGTGCTGTGCCAGACAGAGCCAAGTGCCTCCCTTAGCTGTGGGGTAAAAACAACAAAATATTAGGTTTAAGAAGGACATGTGAGGACTCCTTGTGATGTCTGCATTATTACAGAGTTAAGTAGGTGGGGCTGTGGGCTATCACTGTTAAGGAACGGAGGAATGATTGAAAGACGTAGGGAAGAACCCCTTGTATTAAGGCTCTCAAATTCAAAAAAGCTTTGGAAAAATATCTGCTACTCTTAAGGATTTAAATACTAGCAGTGTCCTTAAGTTACAGGTATAAAGCCATCTGGAATTTATTTTAGGAACAACAGAAAAAGCCTTGAAGGCAAAGGGCTGTGTGTTCGAAAGGGTTATGAAATCACTGAAATAGAAATCAGGATTTAAGAGTTGCGGTAATGCAGAAGAACCTGACCAGGAAATTAGGCTGCATCGGAGCAAGTCGGGATAAAGTGGTAATTACTTCATCACGTCGATCTGGGCACCACTGTGGCAAAACAGCAGCCAGAAGCTTGTCAGTGAAAGAGGAGGGGGCTGCAGATGTTAGTCACAGCCCCGAATTAAAACATTGCCAGTTTTCCGGGAGGGAGAATTTGTCACTGAACCCAGGAATGAAGCCAGGAGAGCTGATGAGGTGGAGACACATCCAGGGCAGAAGTGAACCTGGGACAATCCAGCAGTGTGAAGGCAAGGCTGCCCAGGGAATTACTGCAGTAACACAGTCCTGCAAACTCTGAAGTTGGCGTACGAGCTCAGATGTGTCTGGGTTACAGCACGTCTGCTGCAGCATCTCAGGAGGCTGGGTGTACGTCTGTAGCCTGCTCTAGTTTGAAGTAAGAGCTGTTGCCTCAAAGCACAGTGAAGTCTCAACCCTCAGTGCTGAAGGATGCTGGAACAGCTTTCCTGCTGGAGCTGTGGGAACAAAACCCAAAACAGTCAGCCTGCTGCTAGATAGTTCAGGCAGCCTAAAAGGCATGTGTGATACCATTGCCTAATACAACAGGGAGTTCTTGCAGGACTATTTTTCTGTCGTAGCCAGTAGTGCAATTCAGGGCAGGTGTGAAATGTGACTGCTCTTACATGTATTTTGTTATTCACTGTTTTAAATGCTTTGACCTAAGTTTCTTGACCCTTGATCCTGTCCTGTCTAAAATTAAATCTCTGCCCAGAAAATGCCGTGAAGCAGCACTTCAGAGCTGTGTGACAACCAATGAGCCTTATCAGGTCAATGAATTAAAGCTGCAGCAGAGCTTGTTAGCCACAGACTGGCAATCAGAGATAAAACATAAAGTCACTTTCAGGAAACTTTCCATGCTTCTGGCAAGACACCTACAGGTTATAAAGTTATTCCAGTTTCTCACAATTTTTGCACACAGGGTGAAAGAAGGGAACTGGAAGAACTTCTTGTCTGCCTCCCCAAGAACACGCACAGTTAACGCCATTGCAGCCATTTGCAGAGTCATAAAAATGCACTGCCGTTTAAAATGTTTATTGAGGATGAGAAAACAAAACCATGCAATTTGTCTTAGTACCTTAGCAGAAGAACAGTGGGTTAAATTGAATACAGCTCTCTATACCAATATGTTTGTCTGAATATATCCCATCTTTGTGTACCACCGTGTGAGGGAATCCTCAAAACAGATTGTTTGCTGTATTTTGGATAAATCATTAGTGGTGAGCAGGTTAGGCAGAAACTGCACGTGTACCATAGGCCTGCCAGTGTGTGAGATTCAGGGGGAGACAGAGGTTTTTCAAACAATACCTCCAGCAGTTTCGCTGTTTCAGAAAGGAGTCTATCCCCAGGTAGGCATGGGCATCTATTTAATTATTTATTTAAGAACTGCTAAAATTGCTTCTTTTTTTTTTTTTTTTTTTTTTTTTATACATCTCTGCTAAAGATGCTTTGTCTCAGCAATGGACACGGACCCATGCTAGGATTAGAAACAGGACCACAACAGCACAGTGTAGATGGCTAAGCTAGGAGTTTTTGCATTGTCTTGGGAACCAGAGGGAGTGGTCCTGTTCATTCCTAGCTCTCTTTACATTGATTTTGCTTCTAAGCAGAGGTTTGCCCAGCACACATCAGCTGCTGGCTAAGAATTGCCTACCTTCCCCTTTTGGGCAGGTTCGGGTCTGCCAGCCTCTCCAAAGCAGGTTCAGGGGAGCTGGGTCTCCACCAAACAGCAAATTCTGTAGCCCTTTTTGTACTGAAAACTTCTGTACAGCAAGAGCTTCGTCAGAGATAAATAGTAATTAAACTTGATCACAAAGTGCTGTAAATCAGTTAATAAATGACCAGCTGAGTGCTGTCTAGGTACTCATTTCATTATACAACCCTGTTGATCTCTTGGAAGAGTTGCACCTTTGTGGGAGATCAAATGCTCAGGGTTAAACCATTTGTTACCATCTGAGGAGCGCTGAGAGGTGGTGCTGTTTCGTAGTGGCATTAAGGGTTGGCTGCCCTGGCCAGTGAGTGCTACAGGAGCGTAAATCTATCCAAAGGATGTTTTAAACCACAGGGACAACTGGGGGGAAATGAAGTGTTCACAGACTATTCAATTACCTATCTGTAAATCTCTCGAGTTACTGCTGTTGACCATTGCTTTCATCCTTACCTGCTGAGGTCCATGGGGCTGATAAGTGTATGTTATATTGCACCATTTGTTTCAGAAAAGGAGAAGCAAAATGGATGGGCTAGAAAAATAGCATAAAAATCCTTTAGAAAATCCTTTTTCTGCGTAGCAGAGGAGAGCTCAGGGCTAATGAGTCTTGATCCAGATCAGCAGGGTGTCAGAATAGCAAGACAATATATTGTGTTCTGAATGAGAAAATGTGTTGTCTGAGCCAAATTAGAATTCTACACCAGGTCACTACATTTTAAACCTTTTAATTTACATTTGTAAAGTGATCCAGCCAGAGAGACATTTAACAGCAAAAAAAACCCTTCAGAACCCAAACTTCCTGTTAGCTGCTTAATAGACTTTTTCTCTTCACCCCTGAGGAGTCTGAAATAAATAAAAGATGGGAAAAATCAATATGCAAACTCATGGGGAAATTTACTGGCTGGGAGTGTGGGCAGAACTAATTTAGATAAGGCTAAAGTTTCTGGAGTAATCTGATGTTTCAAAATACCTCCTTTCTAAATGCTGGACCTTACGAGTACTCCACAGCTGAAGAAGGTTTACTGGAAAAGTTTGCTTCATTTCTGGTACTTTGTCACCTAAGTAAAAACATAGATATTATCTGTATCAATCAAGTGGGTTTTCTTTTTTCTTTTCTTTTTATAATTCTCCATTGAAATATTATAATTCTGGCAGGGCCTTTCTTGTCTGCACTTCTCACTGTTTTCTGTCTCTCTTGTCTCTTTCTTGATATCCACGAGTACTTTGTGTATAGCTTTTATAGGCCTTTTTGACGCTCGTTAAGTTCTTTGCCCTGGTGTTTCTCAACAAACTACTCAGGGAATGTAGCACCTTGAGGACTAGAGTGCAATGCCAGTGTCTAATAGCTTGCACAACACACCAATTGCTTCCTGTCCTCAGGCAGAGCTCTCAGAAGAATGGGATCTGTTTTTCTAGGTGCTAACCAAAAATACAAAGAGGATCTGATCTCCTCTGGACTCCTGAGAAGGCCAAGACACCAAGATACTCGCCCTGCCCTGTGCCAGTGGTTAGCCTAGATGACCTTCCTGAAGTGAGCCAAGTCCTTTGGCTGCCTTTCCATTGACAGGTCATTTGTGATCAGGGAGGAGAATGCATATTTATTGCTACACTCTCAGTTTTCTGGGAGCTGAGTAGTGAGTGTGCCTTTTTGAGCCAGGCATTTCGGGGAGGTTCACTGACCAACTTCAGTGTGCTCCTTTTACAAAGATGCCTTCTGTTTGAAGCATGGAAGTTTAGGCAAGGCTCAACTTCAGCCAAAGGGAGGCTTGGTAAAGCTTTCATTGAGGGACCTAGACATGGAATCTTCTAGAACCACATGCTGTTAAACTGTCTTTTAAATGAGAGAGACACAGAATCCCTCGTGCCAGTCAGTGTGTAAACTTCTGCTGTACCAAGTCCCCGGATTGTCATCGCAATCACTCACAAGCATCTGTTAAAAATAAATTCTAGCCATCCTCCCAAGTCGTTCAACACATAGAATAAAGAAACTGTTCTCGTGGAGCTGAGGAAGGGATGTGCATGACTGCAAGCTGATGGCCTGAAGTTGTCAGTAACACCCAGGCCACTCCTTTTCCTTCTGCTGCTTGGAGAGGTCAGGGAGTTAACCCACACAGAAGATATCCTAATTGCTGCTGCTTTTCATGAAGCAATTGCATCTGACAATCTGCTTGTTAAATTTGTTGTTGTTTTGAATCAACAACAACAGCAGAAATCAATCCTGGTTCCATAGAAATCCTTACAACTTACAAGATTCATTACAGACTCAGAATACCAGGCTTTCCGTTTCCCATCCCTAAAGATACTCTGTTTTGCAAAGGAGCTAAGAAAGATAAGGCAAAGTAATTGGTTTTGGTAGGATGTGGCCAGTAGGCCAGGATCTCTAGGACCTTTTCCTATATATTTGTATGAGTGAATGTGCAAACTTTGTGAAACTTCCAACGTGTAAAACTGAAAGAAGTACGGATGAGTAATATTTAATTTAATTGGTTCCTTTTGCTATGCCACACTGACCCTGCTAATGCAGGGTCAAAATGCGATCTTAAATAAATGACTAAGGCGGCAGCAATCTTAGGTTTTCTTGCATCCTCTGCCTCTTTATTATAAAGAAATTTTAGCCCATACCATTACTTTTGTTTCAAGGCTTCTTTTTTTATTGTTATTATTTTTAATGGATTCAGATAGATAAGCAGAACAGTCATAAAATTCCCTCCTCAAACATCCTGATTACATTCTTGGTTTATTTTGTCCTGGGTTTCCATCCATGAATTTTCTTCCCTTACAGTGCCAGGAGGGCCATGAATGTAGTTGTATGATTTGAGGGGAGAGACAGCTTCTTGTTTCAAAGATGGCATTAATCTGCAGGCAGATAGGTCCAGATGAGCACAGGTAGATTTCCATCTGCTCAATTCCCCACATTGTCTTTTCCGGGATGATGATGGCTTTAACTTCAGTGGCAGCTCTACAGATGTCCTGCCCGTAGGAACAGTTTCAGAAAAGTATTGAAATGTTTTACCAGACATATCCCTAGGTGACGTTGCTTGTATTTCAGGCTCCTTTTGGCATAGCTAAAATCGTGACCACTTTGCAAGGCTGTCAGCTTATTTCTTTGAATAATAATGGATACTGGAGGGAGGGTATTTTTGGAGTTAACTTGTCAACCACATGTGGGAAAATGTGAATCTTATCAATGCTTATCAATACTGTCATCAAATCCCTCAAAATTCAAGGCTGGGGCGATATATGTGTATCATTTCCTACCACAGAATAGTAGTATTTTATCAGAACAGAAGAGGAGCTTGAGATCTGTTTCCTTCACACATTGGCAATAAAAAAAACACTGCTTTCTTTTCTTTCACAGTCTTTGAAACAACAATTCTCTCCCAGATGCTTTGTTTAGAAGCCAGCTCAATGGGAAAAAGCTTGTGTGTGGAATACCTGACTCAGCGTCCCACCGTGGGCTGGCTTCTTCACATTACAGACTTGTTTACTGCCGAATGCTGTGGAAATTGTTGATTGTAGGATAGGATCTTTACTCCCAAACAATTATAAAAACATGATTCCATGTTTTCCCTCGGTTCCAGTCCTAGGAATTTCTGTAGTGTTTATTTTGACTTCTGTAACTCTCCCAAGTGATGAGAGAGGCTCCGCCAAGAAATGTGTTACCCTCCGCAAGCAGCACCGAGTGACGGGCACTGAATGAGTTCGGTCCTCACCTGGGGCCATCAGTTTCCCCACGAGACACTGGCCACTGACGAGATGTGTGGCTGCGGGTAGGGATTGCACAGAGCACACCAATCCACTGCTTGCTTTAGCGCAGGAAGTTTGTAGTTCCCGTCTTTCATAGCCATTATCCCCAAATGATTCCTTGAGCTGTGCTGTCGGTGCTGGTGGGTGCAGAGCAGGAGAATCAGGGAGTCACTTTGTAGAGTTCTCCTAATCCTGACCTCTCTGAGCTCCAGTCCCCCTTGTTAAATAGCACTTTTCCTAGTTGCTTTCCATCACGGGTTGCTGGCAAAATTAGTTCCAGCATCAAAGAATGTGAATAGCTGAATCTGCATGGACAGCACCGTTAGTCTTGTTGCACTGCTTATTTGCCTCTCCTAGCTCCAGTCCTGAGTCAGTGTCTTCGTATTTCTGAACTTGTGTTTTCTTCATGTTTTCTGAACTTGTATTGCACAGAAGAGCACAATTCTGAAGTCTCTCTTCACTCACTTTTCTGGCAAATCTTTAAAAAGTATATGGGAAACACGTTCCATTTTAGACATTTAAATCCAGAGTGTTCCCTTGGCTTTTCCACCTTACCTCTGAGTTTCCTTCCGTATGCGGACTGATGGTTCCCTCTTTCAAGATCACAAGGAAATCCTTGGTTTCTCCTTTCTCCGTGTATTCGACTTTCACTAAAGTATTTCCAGACTGAAGCAAAGGCAGAATTTATACTCTGGCATTTAGTAAAAGTGGCAATGTTTTAATAACTTTATTAATATTATGCCAATCATTCATTTCTGTGTTCTAAGGCACTATGAAACTGTTGTTTCCTTTGCTTGAAATGATAATTACTAACTTCATAATACCTCATTTTCAAAATCAGCGATTTCCTGTTGTTAGACTCATTTTTACCATCAGTGGCTGGTCAGTTCAATCAATTATTCCCTGTAGGTTTATTATTCTGCATTTCTGTGTATTTTTAAGAGAGGAAAAAAAACAACACATGAAATAATTGATCAGAAAACCTAGGAAGCTAAAAAAAATCTATGTTTATCTTACCCATTTTTAAAAAAATAATAACCCCCCCCCTCTGCCCCTGAAAATGTAGCCTCTTCTCCCCTCGAACTCAATATAACTTATTTAATGAGGAATTTAATACCCAATAAATTAAACACAATGACAATAAAAATTAGATTCATATAAACAGTGCATCTTGAGTAACCTGTGGGGAAGTAATCTGAAATAATCTTATCCTAAAAATCATTGAGACTTTTTTTGCTTTACTTCAGAAAGTATACACTTCAAGTTATACTGCGGCATGAGTTTCTGTCCACATCGCTTAACATTAAACAGAAAATAAATGAGCAAGGTAATATCCTATTTCCTATTTCAACATTCCTGATGGGTTGATGTAGCATGTATGTGTGTGCTTTCAGAGAGTTGTTCTCTTTGTAAGGAGATAAAGAGGAAATTAGTGCTTATTTTTTCTAATCTAAGTTGTACCCCAAAGCAGCAAGTTTTGGAAATATGGTGCTCATGTTGTCTTACTTGCGTGCATTGCCATAGTCCAGAAAGAAAAACATTGCCAGAGGGTGTTTGTTTGTTCTTCATTATTGTCCATAACCAGATGAAAAGTAGGGTGACTTTTTCCTGATACCTGGAATTTAAAAGTTTCTAGAAAAGGCTAGGAATCTAGAATACCTTTTCTGGTCACCTCCATGTGTTCTGAAGGAAGTATAGCACTAAATCAGAAGAAATTGGATTGTCTCTTTCCCCTATTTTTGAAATTACAGTGGCAGCCCATACAAAGAATAGCTAAAATGATTTTAGTTTTTTATATATATATATATATATTTAGGAATGGTAGTGAAACAACTCTTGTCTCAAGGAGAATTTCATGTTTCTGAAGATGAAAAACTAAGAACTGAGAAATATCTTATTTCTTCCCTTTAGTGTCAGAAAAAAACTATAGAAAGAATTCAGAAGATTACAACATATTCAATGTTTGATCCATTCTGTTCTCAGCCTTAAAAAGAAAAGATTAAAAATTCACTCTGAAGTCAGCGTTGCATGTATCCTGTAGATACAAGCCTGGTTGACAGAGAGGGTTCAGATTTGTAGACATCGTTGTACGTGTGAGAATAAATAAACAAGAAGGCTAAGAATAGACGAGAAAATGCAAACCAGTTTGTTGTGTTTTGCTGACAGACTCTCACTAATGACATGTAATGTACCAGACCTGATGCAAATTTATCATGGAGAGGTGGTTTTAAATATGTAACGTGGTGGTATGGGGCAGTTTTTCTCATGAGGGATTAGCACAGATAAACTAGTTTACTTTGTATAGCTTCTTTAGATATGCTACTTCTGACTTTATGGCTTCAGGTACTCATAAAATGAAAGCCCAGGGACAGACCACGCGGTGTGGTAGCAGGGAACCTAGCTAGCGGTGTGTTCTTGCACTTTTGCCTGCTACCAGCAATACAAGTCCTTGTAAAAATGGAAATGACCAGGTCAGGCTTCTTTTAGCAGAAAACTGGGACCAAGGCTTGGTCAGTCCTGAAGGCGTATCGTCGGGGGAGGAATTTCAGGTGAGACACAGAAGGCCTGCCCTCTGTGAGTGCGCTCGCTGCTACGGGAGGCTGGTCTGATCGCTGTGCAGCGCTGAGGAACCTGTGCAGCTCAGGGAACTGATTCAAAGCTGGGTGTGAGGACTTTACATTCTTAATTATTGGAAAAATGCCATAATTAGCAGGCTTAGCAGAAGAAAAGCAATACCATCTTGAGAATGCTTTCAAGTAGCCCATTTATTTATTGCTCTTAAAAGACACCATTGAACTCCTTCATAAGGTAAGGAAATGGCCTAGGTACCCCATCAGAATCTTAATATTACTCTATTGCAAGTTTGCCAGGTTTTAGCCATAGGATTTTCATCCTCTCTTCCTTCCTGTGATTTTCCTTCTCCATAGCTATGAGGATTAGTTGAGAGGGCAGGGCTTGCTTGTTCAGATGAATATGATGTAAAGTCAATGTCAGTTGAAACCCAGTGAAAAATGACTCAGGGTTGGGTCAACAGAGAGTTGCTGGTCCTGTCTGGCAGTGACACAAAGCCGGCACTTATTCCTGGAGGGAAGGCTTAGCTGTACTCGATTTTATTTGGGATGTTCCTTTCATAATTGGTACAGAAGTGGAAGGATAGAAATGAGGCCATCTTACCCTCCTCTCTGCTCCCTAAATTTCAGCTGCTTTTCTTCAACACTTTTTTTCTGTTCTCCCTGTCCCCGGGTTCAGGCCTGAGTGTATCTAAGAAGTGTGGGAGGAATTCCTCCTCTCTTAAGGTGCGAACTGGACCACTGCAGTAGTCCAGAGCACAGGTGGGAAGCTGCAGTACAGGAATTGACCCTGGCAAATGCTTCACAGCGTTATCTGTTGGGAACTTAGTGAGGTAGTAGCCCCGTGTCATGCTATTTAATTTCCCTTGATTAGCAGGATGATGTTCTTGACTGTTTTGGATAGCAGAAATTAAGACGCAAGAGTGGTGTGTGGCCTCTGCAGAAAGAGTGCTGCTGATTGACGTGCTGCTGTGCTTGGAGAGCTGGAGGATGCTTTTGTTGGAAGTTCAGCTGAGCGGTGCTTCACGAGGGGGAACAAACAGCAAAGCCAAATCTTGTGCACACCTGGGCTTTATGCTTTGTTGTTCTGGATCTAGTCTCAAAGCTTTCTGTGATTTGTTTAAGAACCAGAAAAGCTGACTGAGCTCTGAGGAGCCCTGTCCCTGGACAAAAATATTGGAAGACTAAGCAAGCAAAAACCCCACACTCATGAAATGCAATGGACGCTAAAGGAGAAGTATTTCTGATACACAGGGTGCTGGTTTTGTTGCCACAGTGGTTTGGCATCTGCTCTAATTACTGTTGTTCCATGTTGTGGTTTCAGCTTTCTGGAACAGAAGCTCTAGGGAGAAAATGCCAAGACAGAAGTTTCAGCATATAAAGGATAGATGAACAGACTGGAGAGGGGGGAGAGGGGAGGGACAGGTTTATTTAACATATGCTCGCAAAACTAATATGGCGTGTGAAATCCATATTTCAGGAGCTGTCCTGAAGCCTCCAGTTGACATCAAGAACTTACTAAGACCTAATTTTTATCTAAACAAGCAGTAAAGATCAGCAGCTGTGATTCCTTTAGCAGTTCATGCTACCACAGTACTTCACTGCATTATTAATACCGGGCAGAGCTCCAAATCCCTAACCATTGTTTTCCTGACACATGAAACATTTGGTGTCAAGTCTACAACATCTTTCAAAAATTTTTTAATCTAATATTTGGACAAGGAGGGAAGGAGAGAGGGAAAGGCTGGTGAAGGGTGCCCACGCTCATGCAGTGCTTTCATTGGTTTTGTAGACCAGCAGTGTGGCTGGGGATTCTTAGGTCCTTGTTGAAATCAAACCCAAACAGGTAACTTTCTGCTTCCTTGTTTACTCTCTGCCATTATGTTGTTTGGCTTCTGAACACGTCCCCGAGGATCAAGGGGTGTCCCTGAAGGCCCATTCTTAAACGTTAGGCTAAAATACTTCCAGAAGCAGATGTCTTCAGTGCTACTGGTGGGACTAGGGTTAATGTGAAGTATCTCTGCCATGCTCAACACATGGGAGATGTCGTTTGTTTTTGTGCTATCACATTGAAAATACCCAGGTTCTTTAAAGAGTGACACTGTTCAGCTCCTGGTATCATCCCCACAGCTTTTGATTTTGGCACTTTTCTGATGCTCTCTGGCTTACTGCCTTCACACAGCACTTTGGCACGTTCTTGATTTTCTTTTCTTCCTGATAAATCTTGCCAGTCCCCTTTTTCTGGATGCTTGGAACATTTTGAGGCTGCACAATGTGGGCTTTATGATACCTCTGCATGCATGCCCCAACAACTGTGCTCTTGAGTTATATTTATCATTAATTTGGCCTTTTAGTTCTTCCCTACCGGTCAGCTTTCACATAAAAATTCTATCTTTACTGTACGTGTCTTTGAGGAGAATGCACCAAGCTGATGCGAGTATTGAACACTGTCATGAAATGCTTTAGTTCTCTTTTCAGAGCGGATTGATTTTATTGTCCGTGACTCTTTTTCCTTCCTCATTTTTTTGTGTGAAGGATGCCAGGCTGGGAGCAAGAGAGGCTGAAATCTTCTAGCTCCCCACAGAACGCCACATTGAACGTTGAGTACCAGTCGTGAAAGTGCCCTTACATCACTTCAGCATTTCTTCTTGTCCTAAATCTGAGATCACTTTGAACCACAAGACATAAAACCATTCCCTGTACTTTCTTAGTCCTTACTCTCAGATGAGCTTGTAAATATTGGTAAATTCCGGGAAGAGTTCTGAGCCCCCCAGTACAGGAGAGACGTGGATGTACTGGAGAGATCCAGTGTAGGGCCACCGGGTTGCTCAAGGAGCCCCACTCCTGTGAGAAGAGGCTGAGAGCTGGGGCTGCTCAGCCTGGGGAAGAGGAGGCTCAAGAGGATCTCACCAATGCCTATGAACACGTGAAGGGAGAGTGCCAAGAGGACAGAGCCAGGCTCTTTCCAGGGGTGCCCTGTGCCAGGAGGGCGACGGGCACAAGCTGGAACAGGAGCGGTTCCACCTAAACATCGGGAAGCACCTGTACGGGGTGGGTGACAGGGCGATGGCACGGGTTGCCAGAGAGGCTGCAGAGTCTCCTCCTTGGGGGTCTTCAAAGTCTCCTGGATGTGGTGCTGGGCACCTGCTGGGTGGTCCTGCTGGGACAGTGGTGGGGCCAGAGGTCCCTGCCAGCCCCAGCCACTCTGTGAGTCTGTAGTTGTATAATTTCTCCACAGCTTGCTTTTAGTAAATGCTCTTTCTCCACCCCTTCTTTTACTGGTGTGTGGGAAAACTAATTAGCAGTACATTCTATTTAATTAAAGATCTTGCTGATAAAAAAAAAAAAAAGCTTTTCAATAAAAAAAAAAATGAAAAAAAAATCTTTGAATGTTAGCTCTCTAAACTATTCTTCTAGATAGTCTGAATTGTCACCAGAGAAAGTAAGAGGAATGTATCCATGTTGTAGTCATGTGAATTGTTCAATTCTTTTGTTGTCAACACCAGACTGCACTATTTTTATTTTTATATATTTCTAATACAGCCCTGCCCTGCTTCAGGTATCCCCACTCGATGTACTGTCAGTGATACTCCTCCAGCGTGATGTGCATGCTTGATGCTAACAAGAAAAAGAAACAGAATTTTCTCCTTAGAAAATTCTGTTATTTTTTAAAAAATATTTTCTTTATCTCCTTTTACTCTCCTGCTCTCTTCTCCACTCTGTTTTCTGTTGCACATGCTTTGCATTTTCTTTTTTTTTTTTTTTTTTTTTTAAATCCTCATTTTATTCCATGATATAACTGCTACTGAGCCCAAGCAAAATAAGGTAAGGCTCAGTCTGTGACCAATATTCCAAAGAAATGTCTGTGCTGTGTGATCAATGAGAACTGTATTCTTTGGTCACGTTGGCTGGTTTGTGTAGTTAAGGGGAACGGCAGGGAAGACACCATAGCTTGCACGTAGCTCAGAGTGGGGGCATCAAGACTGAAGCCATTATAAAATTCAAGCAGTTAAATCAAGTCAACCTCACAAGTACCTGCTCATCTGTTATTTCATTTGACTTGGTTAACCCAGGTTGTCACACCTGCTCAGTGCTGTGCAGCTACGCCTGAGCAGACCCTATCTGCATAAATAGGGCACTGGTTTGAGGACCTGATAGTATTTAACCCTGTACCACTTGGGGGGTGATGCTGGTACGCTGTTCTGCTATGAAGCACGGACTGGATCTGTCTCATGGTTCAAACTTGCATTTAAAGGGTTCTATCAAAGGAGTTACTGCATTCAACTCATTTTAACACACACAAATGAACTATTATCTATTCTTCTTGCTCGTAGATGCTAGGCTGTTTTTCCCCACACAGAAATGCTATCCTCAAATGCCGAAGGAAAGCCTGAGTACATCTCAGTGTGGCTGCATTACAGAGGAGCAGAAAACGTAAGCTTTAGCCCTTCTGGGAAGTGGACAGCAACTGCTCAGTCATTTTTCGTAGGCTACCAAAAACATTCTGGTAAAAACAATTTATTCTTTTTCCATCTGGGCTGGTCCTAAAGGTGATGCCAGGTCCCATTACACTCTGACTAGATGTTCTGCTCCAATCCAGTATCTGAAGCTTCACTTCTCTGGGGAAAAAAAATGTAAATGGCCTTGTGCATACATGGACAGGAGAGGAGAAGAAATGAGGGATATTTGTGTGTCACCTCTCTTGGCTTTATGGTTGGAAGCTTCCTCTTAGTGTTCTTGGAAGAGCAGAAGGCTTCCACCTGAAAAACTGAGGTTGTCTGGCACTGTGCACAAATACTATGCTCTGCCTTAAAGAGGAAGGCTATAAATCAGAATGGACAGTGCAGTGGCTGAACTAACTAATTCAGCATACCATTTTTAAGGAACATGAGAAGTGGTAGTGAAGGTACTTCTCTTCAATGTATCACTTGATGTGGTCTTGGCAAATGAGGCTTTCCTGGTCTCTTAGCTTTCTTTCCATCTGCACATTCACTAGTTCTCTTCTGGATGTTTTTTTTAATTCCAAGCAGGCCCCAATAGACTGTTTGTGAGTCGAGCAATCTAGGAGCAGGTCCTCCAACACAGGCAATTGTAGTTGAAGGACAAGTCAGCTCTTACTGGAGACTGGAGGGAGCAGGGACCACCATGCTGAGAGTGCACATGAAATGCAGGAACATTTATACAAAAGCAATTCACTTTGTGAGCAACTTCCTCAATTGTCGTTTCTGCTTTTAAAGCTCTGTGTCACAACAAGGACCTCTCTCCTTCATCAGTACATCACCATGACAGCAAATGAGCTGTCACACACCGGGTACTCTGGGCTAAATTCTGCCCACAGATGCCTGAAAATTCATTTGTGTCAGCATGCATTTCAGGTGCGTGCACATCGTGCGTTTGTGTGCCCGTGAAGGGGCATTTGCTTAACACCATGGGTTCAGTAGAGGGAGGATGGGGGGAGCTTTAGTGTTAGAAGAGCTAGGGTAAGCCATTAGATACTCTTCTGCAACCTGGAGATAATTTCTGCTTCTTTTTATATTACCATGTGAAACAATGAAAAAAACAGTCAGATTTATCGAACTCTCCATATAAATGCATGGTCTTTCCAACAGTAAATGAGATCGGAGTTATATTGCATATAATTAAAAAAAAAGTTACTGCTATACACAACATGGAACTGTTGTACCGTGTCTTACGCCCAGTAGGGAGGTGGATAGGTGCTTAGAGCAGAATCTTAACCTTACCGAAACCAATGTAAATGTTTTCATTGGCTTCATTAGAGATGCGTTTTTAAGAGCTATGACAATCCCCTTCCTATTTTTTGTTTTTTGCTAAACAATGATTGACATTAAAATAAACAACACTTGCTATTTCATTATCATATTTTATGCTTCATTGCTACCACTGAAAACAAAGGAGGTCCATACCTGCTTTCTAGAAAGATTCTTTGAAAGAATGTGGAATTCTTTGCAAGCATGAACTCCATAAAAAGTTATAGATTTTACAACAAAGTGAAATCCCTCCATCTAGATTATGAGTTCAGAGTGAATCTCTCTTCTTATGGCACTGCAGAAAAAATCTGAGCTTTTCTATTGCTTCTAGAGTTCCTGTTATGAAGGTGTTATATTTAAGAAATAATACAGCTAATGAAAAAAAAAATTACTTGTGAAGAGTTCTTAATATATTTAAAACGGAAGGATGTTCATAATAACAAAATATTTGCATAAATGTACATAATAGATTACTTGACAGCTGTAACTAAGGAAAACATTCTTTTCTGTTCCTTAATACAAATTAAATACAAAATGAAAAATGTTTGAGGCTATAAAAGCAAACCATAAATCTCCCTGCAATAGATTTTTTTTTTTTGCTTTGTTATTGTTATTAGTTAATATGTCTCGATAAAATTTTCTTATTTTTCCAGTAAATCAATTTTAGCAGAATTTGCAATTAATGAAAGAGAAAAGGGGCCTGGGGGGATTTTGGTGACACGGCGCTGTTGTGACAATGCTGTAAAAAGATGTTTTCATTTGTACTGTGATTCTTCCTCCCCCTCGCAGCCGAAGCATGGTGCTTTTCCCTCTTTCTTTGAAAATGAAAACAAAACCAAACATGGTGGATCTAAAGCTTGGAGAGATGTTTGTCTATTTACTTTTAAATTTTATTTTACTTTGCTTGACTCAAAATGTCATCTTATCCACTCTGAGAAAGCTAACTCCCCTGCAAGAGACAGTGGCAGCAGACTTGTGACAAGGATGTTGACTGTGCTGACCCAACACCGAGATGATCTGTACTACAAAGGTCAAAGTAAACTTTATAGGGTGGATAAGGAAGGATGACAGGCGCAGCCGTTTTAGAAACTTTTAGAGTGACCCAAAGCCTGCTGACTAAAATCAGTGGGAGCCAAGACTGGGACATCAAAGAGATGTGGAAATTCTTTCTAGAGAGATTCTCTCACACATCATGCTATTCCTTTTATTTCTTTTCCCTACTTTGTTCTTTTAATGGCAGGACATTTTTTATTTTATTTTTTTTTAAGTTCTTTTGCTCTTATTCCTTAGTTTTCCTCTTAAAAATCAACAGTTTGAGAACTTAATTGCTTCCATCCCATTAGACAGGAAGTGATGGTGACCCTATACTTTGAGATGAAATAAGTTAGCATCGTTACCATTTTAAACCTGAAGGCTGATAATGAGCTGTGTGCAGAAAATGATAGGAAGAAAATATTAACAAATCCTCCTGAATAGCAAGCATGTTACCCAAAGGACATTTTTCTTTAAAAAAAAAAAATAAATAAATAAAATAAAAATCTAAATGAAAACATTTCTTTGTAATAATTTACTTGACAACTTATAGAGACAGGATAAGCAGTCAAGGAAAAATTCATTAAGAAACAGCCCAATTTCTGAGCAAATATCATTAGTATTAAAAACAAAAGGATAAAACCACAGAAAATATGTGATAAATAATAGAGCTCTTTTGAAATGGAAT
The DNA here is from genome assembly GCF_965140915.1 of Aythya marila. NCBI lineage: Eukaryota > Metazoa > Chordata > Aves > Anseriformes > Anatidae > Aythya > Aythya marila. The sequence continues at coordinate 36,890,450 of NC_139048.1, forward strand.
TAATTGCCATTTTAGGTTCTCTATGTCGCATTGACATAGCTTTTTAAGATATGAAGTAACAGGAAAGACTGGAGGCCAGTCTCCCCCAGAGAGTGCCTGCGTGCATATCACACACTTTGTAAAGGTAGCAGCAGTGTCATCTAGGAAATCACTGCCTAAATGGCATAGGACTTTTTAGCTTTGGTTTGCTTGGATCTGTGATTTTGAAATTTTATAGCGAGCAGAGGTCAGAGTGGTTAAGACATCCAAAACTGGAAACTCAAAAGGAAACGCAGTGTGTCTGAAATCAGTGGAAAGAAGAATTTCCAGCTCTCTTAGCCAATTTTACAAGCATATACTTCAAGGACTTTGAAATATGTTGAGAATCCATTAGCACAGTTCCCTTTTGGAATTACTATCACCAGAAGTGTTCAGATTAAGTGACCTCTCAAAATCAAGAAATACATTCAGCCTATAACTACAGGAGCTGACACCAGGACCTCCACTCGAGCTCTTCTGTGAGTGGCAGCGCAGAGATTAGCCTGGCACTTGGTGGCAGGTCCCTGACAGCAGCCTTGGGAGCACCCATCTGTAGCCTTTAACAACGTGCATTGCAGCTGAGCTGTGGAAGACAGCACAGGAAGGCTAAATGCACTCGTGTCTCCCGGTAGAGAAGCAGGTAGCCTTCCCCTGCCTCCCAGGTCATTCTCTGCTGTCTCACTTAAATGAGGAAAGGGGGAAGAGCTCAGAATTGTTTACTGCTTGTCTGGAGACTGTCAGGATTGCAAACTAAACCCAAGGTATTTAGCATGGTGGTTACACAACATGTGTCAGTACAGGGTGTAGCTTCAGGGCACAAAGTGTCATCTTTTGTGCTACGTGGGGTGCTGAGTCACAGGACCCGTGTGTATAATGTTGTTGAATACTGATGGTGCCCCTAACGTAGCCAGTGATAGTAGCCCCAGTAGGTGTTTGTTCAGAGGGAATCTGTGGGGCATTCTTTGTGCTTCCAGTGTGTGACATGCAGGCACTTGGATTCTTTTTCATCTTTGTTATTTGTCCCTATCGGTCTGTACTTTCTGAACCACCGCTTACTTGCCAAGATATTTTCTGTTCCTTTTAACAATGCGGTCCTTTGATATTCAAGAAATTGCTAAACAGCCTTTGATTCACTCATTCAGAGGTTCTGCTATGCTCATTTCCAAAGTGCTTGGAAAAGTATCAGTTGGCTACCATTGTAGAAACCACTTTAGGAGAAGGGGTGTTTAGTTGCAGCTCATAGGAGGTAAAGGGTCTCAAACTGCAGAAATGAGTTTCAGAGTTAAGGCTTTCCTCCTTTATTGGAGCTTTCTGACTTCCACAGGTATTCTTTTGGAGCCTGCAATATTTCATGAGCTGGAGCATCTTTCTCATTCATTTTTATGTCTCTGCCTCTGAGATGAGGTTAGGGTATCTGGGACTGCACACACGCACAGGTTGCATACCACACACCATCCAGTCAGGCTTTAGCTGTAGTTTTTCATCCACAGGCAAAAGCCTAAGGTAGCTTTCCAAGAGAACTTGCAGCACATGGGCATGACACGCCACTGCTGGTTTTCTTCTGTGTATTCAGGGACCCTGGATTGCCAGAGCTTGTTCTGGCATCAGCAACCTTTCAGACTCTTTCATTTGCACAGTAAGTCCTAATACCTCAATCACTCTTCTTTTAAAGGAATCCTAGGGAAGAAAAAAAAAAAAAAAAAAAAAAAAAAGAAAAACAAACAAACAAACAAACAAAAATATGGATTCATTTTATTTGTTCTTCCTTGATGTATGCCAGAAGTGTGCAATGCCTTGGGCTTGTGTTTATTTTTTTTCAGGGAAATAAGCTTTTTAGCCTTCCTTCGTCTCTCTTACAGAAATAGCAGCAGTGGTAAGAAAGGTCTTCTCTTTTAATACTGATGCAGATCCCTCATGATAAAAGTAAGATACGACTCGTACATATGTTGCATAGAGAGAAACGAAGCCTCTCCTCTACACAGACAGGGTGTGGTGAAAGCACTTGCTGGAAGCTCCTGATAGATTTGTGTGATCAAGTGTGTAGGCTGAAAAACTGGCCATGGGAAGGGGAGGGAGGCAGAGAAACAGAGGCTTCAACAGGCTTCTCTCCTCTCTGCAGTGCTCGTCAGGCATTTTAGCAGACATACTTGACTCGAGCTGAAGTTCCCTTCTAAAGGTAAATATTAAGAGACTAAAAATAATAGTCCTGCTCTGTATCGCTTACGACAGCAGTTCCTTAGAACTGTTGCTGTGCCTTGTGTAAGAACAAAGGCACAGGACTAGACAGATGGACTGTCATTACTTTTTAAGTGTGTCTGGGTAAATGGGCATTACAAAAGAGACACACACCTCCTCTGGGAAGGCCCATCTAAACAGAAACATTTGGAGTATCGGGCTGGAGTTGATTAATGGAGCTTAGACCTCTCCCCCTTGTTGCAGCTGTGCACCGTGAGTGCCCCAGCATCGAGCTAAGCGAGCAGAGGATGGAGGCTGCAAGAGGGGCTGAAGGGATGAGGGACGTGGGCCTGTCCTGGTGGCTAGGTGCTGCCTACACTGAGACGGGGCTGCAAAGGGAAGTCCTGCCCGTGCTTCCCGCACATCCTGGTTGGTTACCTGGCATGAAGGGAGAGCAAAATAAGAGTGAGTGCCTTGTGCCTGCAGTTCTTCATGCTGGTGCAAGTCAGAACCTGGCGTTAGACACAGATAACCACACAGACCCTTGGCCTTGGTTGCTCGTCTTGCCGAGTGGCAGGCAGTGGGGTGAGCAGCAGGGTTGTATGCCTGGTTGTGCTGTCACTGAAATTGGTAGAAACTTACTGTGATTTTCATGTGAGCAGGGTTATACAGGCTGTGCGTGTAGAAGGGTCACTGGGAACAGGCTGTTGGTGTGACAGAAGTCACGCTGAGATAAACAGGTGAAATGAAGGCGTTGAACAAAACACTCTTTTGTCAGGCTCCTTGGCCACATCCGTATTAGTACATTATGGGTGCACGGAGCAGCCCTGGCTCCCAGCCCTGCTGCACGGGGTGCCCTGCGCTCCGCATTGAACAGCCCCCAGAACACGGCGGGTGCACGCGTCCTGCCACTGGCAGCGGTGTCAAGCTCGTATTAACTCATGAATTGTGCCTGGGCCCAGATCATTAAGCAGGGATCAGTCTAACACCTCGGCAGCAAGGACAATCAAGTTCCAGTGCCTGGGAATCAGTTTCAATATAATTCTTGTTTTCAAGTGTTTTCACAACGATGCGCAGCGGCAGAACAACATAAACAAAGAAACCCTGAAGGAAAGTATGGGGCCGTCTTACCGACGCCGAAAGCTTGCAGAAGTACCGAAGACATCTTATAATACTCACTCAGAGGAGCAACTCTACACATGCGATGTGGCATAAATGTAAAGGTAGCCGAGCAGGCTGTCCTCGGGGACAGGCTGGTTTTACTGCTCGCTCAGATTTACTGCAGGAAGCTTCAAGCTGCAGCGGATCTGCACACAACGGGGGCTGGGAGGGGGCGGCAGGCTGGAGGTGATAAACGTGCTGATGGAGAAGCCGAGCACATTTTTTGTTTCCAGCTGGAGGAGGCTGGCTGTATTGCAGTGATTTCAGGAGCATTGCTCAACAGGTAGAAATGGAACATGTATGCAATATGTCTTGAATAGTATATGGAAGGAAGAAGAAAGAACAGGAACGCTCGTGACTTTTTGAGACTGAGGAGAAAACCGAGGCCGAAGGGCAATTGCATGAGGCTTGCCCAAGTCCCTGGGAAAGGACCAAAGCAGACCTGAGGCCTGTGCTAGAACAGTCCAGCCAGAAGGCACTGAAAGGCCCAGGTTTGTTATCTGGTAGCTTAATCTGAATCTTCCAGAAGATGGGAACGATCTAGCCCTGGCTGCAGAGTGGACAGTGCCATGCCACGGGGAGCCAGAGAGAATAAGGAAGCTAACGCAGGACAAAAAGCTCAGCATGACCGGGGTGCTGCGCGGCGCTGCCAAAATGCTCTGACACGCGAGTGGTGGTGACCAGCAGAAGCAGCCTGTGGTGGCGGTGGCATTCAGCCAGGTGTCTGCTTCGAAAGATGATCAGCAACGTCGTCGTGTCCAGGAGGAGGGCAGAGGAGGAGTGCTGCTCCAACACCGTGTATGTTAGAGGCTGTTCTGCTCAGCAAGGAACAACTAGCTGGTGGCTTTCAATCCTCATTGCCCACACATGACAGGGAATGTGTCCGCAGTTACAGGATTAGGGTAAAGATTTGCCACGGGGAAGGATGTGTGAGGACAGAGGATGTCTGTGGAGTCATGAGAGTCGGGTCTGCATGCCAGGGCATGAGGTCCCATCCTAAATAGCTGCACCTGGCACACAGGGTCTCACAGCGAGAGAGGTTGCAAAGATCTGAGATAAACACGCCCCAGTGGAGAGGAAAATGGCACGCACAGTTCCGATTTGGTGACTGAAGTGATCTTTATGACACTCTTTAAATCCATAACACCCTCCTGGCCTGTACAGTGTGTGTAGTTACGGTCACCAGGGTTGTAAAATGCAAAGATGTCTCTCTGGCTCAGGAAACGCCCAAGTCACACGTGGCCAGATGCTGGGAGAGTTGTGTTCTGCGGGATCAACCCCGCGTGATGCCCTGTGCATCCATTCCTGGTCATTGCCAGAGACGTGGTGCTGAGCTAGATGTTAGATCTGCCGGATCGAACTGCTAGATCCCTGCGGGAAGCGAGGGCCCAGGAAATGCACGCTGACTTCCAGAGCGGTGCTTCAGCATCAGCAGCATCCCTGCCAAGCCCTGTCCGTAGGTAGGTGCTTGGCCCAGCCCCTGGACTTGTTCCGCGGTGTTTTGCCATGATACAGTGATTAGAAATTTATCATAGGATAAAACTCTCCAGGCTACTCGTGCTAAAAACTGCTATACAGTAATCATATCAGTTTTCTCTGTGTACCTAATGTGAACAGAATACGAGTAATTATTGTACAAGGGGAAAAACATCTGTTGTGAATATGATATAGGAAAGATAAGTAATTTTGCACCGTCTGAGAGAGTTTCGAAGAACAATAAATGTACTGTATGTATTCAAGCTTGAAATGTGTTGCTATGGTAGATACATTAATTACTAAAATAGCAGCTTGAGTGTAAAAAGGGCTCAAACGTTTTTTTCTGATTTTTTTTTTTTTTTGGAGGAGGGGAGGGAGAGGAGAAGGGAGATCTGTTGAAGTAAATATACAGCTGAATGCTTTTTGCTGGCACAAGCCCGTTTCCAGATACCCTGGGCCATTTGCAGCTCTGTCCTCTTTATTGCCTGAAGCAGCGGGAGCGTGGGGGCGGACAAGCAGGGCCAACCTCTTTGGACTTCGCCCCCCCCCGGCCCGCAGGCTGGCTCACGTGGCGACACACAGCCCATCAGCTTGCCACGCCGTCTCCCAGGCTCACGCCCAACAGCAGCAGGGCTGTTCTCTGCATCCCACCTCAGCCTTACCTGCACGGGGAAGAGTTTTGAGAGCATCCTGGATGCCCATGGCAACCATCTGCTTTGAATCCTCCACCAATCTGTACAAGCAGATGAGTGACCTGACACTGGAGACTTTGCAAACCGTTATCCACTGTTTAATGGGCTGCTTGTTAACGAAGCTGGTGGAAAAAAGCAGCCTCTGCCACCGAGTGTCACCATCTAGTTCCCTGGGAGCCTCGTGGTCGGGCTGGGTGCTCGGTGACAGCAGCTGCGAGAGGCGGCTGCCTGGGAGGTGCCTGGTGCTCATTAGGAATGCCTGGGACCCCCACGGAGCTCATAAGCCTTTGCACAGATGTTCTGAGCTGAGGGCCTGGTACCAGAGGTACCATTCTGCCAAAATTAAAATCAGCGTCAGGCCTCATTTTGAGTGTCCGTATTAGAAGCAAAGGTCATTAAGATCCAGCGCGGCTGCTCCTTCAGAGTGGTGGCAGCCTGAGCGGGCCAGCAGGAGCCTCTGTGGGGAAGCAGCAGAGCATTTCCTCAGGTTTTTGCCTTTCCGCCACACGCGACTTAGATCTTGTTTTAAATGAAACTGAGATATCAAAAGGGCCAAGTGTCACACAAAATGCTGATCCTATATAATTCTGATATCAATGGATGGAAAAAAAAAGATGCTGAGGGAAAACCCATGAGGAATGTGCATTTTTAGTCATAGGATTCAAGCACTGATGTAGATCAACAGCGCGGAAACTGTCAATTAAAAATCTTTATATAGCATATATATTTCTGTTGTGCTTCTCCCTGTCTCTCTAAATAGATACGCATATCTGCGTGCACGTGCAGTGCGTCTGATGCTGAGCAGGCCAGTGATACCCAGCTTTTACAGACGCAGAGATGGGCTTCAAACTCTAAAATTACCTCTAACTGCTTCAATGCTTGGACTCAGCAAACACCCAGTTAAATAAATTTTGGAAAGGTGGAAAGCATGGCCACATTTTAGCTCTGGTTTTAAGAATAATGATGACTACGTAATTGTCAATGAATAGTTTGTGGTTTATATGTTTTCCTTCCCGGATTCAAATGCAGCTGCAAGATGGCCTGCAACGTGGCTTGTTTTACTGTTTGGTTCTGTAATGTTTGGAAAAAAAAAGAAATTTATGTGGAAGGTGGGGAAAAGCAATCCAAACTTTTATGGAGTTGGGTACCAGAATGAATAAACCACTGAAATAAATAAGAGGAGAAAAGATGAAGGAAAAAAAAAAAAGGGGGGGGGGGGGGAAATGAGAAAATATTTTTTTTTGGTCAAATTTTCTCGAAACTCAGGTATTTCAGCGTGTGATAGAAATCAGTCCTCCTTAGCCACATGTCAGGCATTTTGGCATAAAGTTGTGGTCTAGAAAAAATTATATAATGCCTGGTGTCCTCAGTGATTATTCCTCTTATAAATACAGTTGTGTTTTTCACAAACCTTCCTTCCACTCAGGTGGTTTATGAATACAATACAATATTTTTACTAAAGGAAAGAGTTGCTAGCAGAACTCTGAAGAGACCTTATTCATGCGCAGTGTAAGAGAAGGAACAGAAAGTCAATTAGCTAGCTGTAAAATTCTCAGGAAAAGCAATTTTAGGGGGATAAATCCAAAATTGAAAGACTGGAGAGTAAGTGCACTGGGGCTGGGTGATTAAATTTTATCGTGTAGCCCAGGGACTAGCAGTTATATTCCATGAACATACCCCATCATCTCTGGAAGCCACTCAGCACCGATAACTGCAGCAGTGAAAGGACTGATAATTAGGGGCTGGTCAACCTGCATTGAAGAAGCTTGGCCCTACCCCAACAGACGTGGCACAACAGCCCCTTCGGAGAGCTTTTGAGGAAGCAGCAGCACAGCTGATAATTTTAGTGATTGTTTTGGTGACTACGTTACCTTTAGTGCCTCATCTGAGGCGCGGCTTTACTTGTACAAAAATTGCTGTGACGGATCTGGTGAAAGAGCACTGATCTTCCAGGCTCTGGGGAAAGAATAAGTAGCTGGCCCTGATTTCTTTTTCCTTTGTGAAAGATAATGCTGTGTTGTTCCTCCTGCTAGGGGAGAGGAGGGGATTGGATGCATGCAGATGAAAGGTGGCCTCTCTTAATTTACTCTCATAGATTACACTGATTTTTTCTTCCTGGCCTTCTCTGGGGAGAGGCAGCTGGCACTTGCATTTTCACTTGCTCTGCTGCTGACCTCAGTCATGTTTACTCATTGGTTGGTTATTTTGTTTGCTTTAAGATGCGTTTCTTCTTCCCTGGCTGCTGTCTTGATGTGGTTTTCCAAAGAAGTGGCTGTCTGAACGAGCTGATATCGAGAGTCACAGATGGACCGTAGCGCTTCAGAGCTGGCAGAAGGGACCTGAGACAGGGCCATAAATCTCCTTCAGACTTCTGGGTTATTGGGGAGAGTTAATTAGAGGGTCTCTGAAGTAAACACACACTGCCACACATCCACGGTACTGAGAGACCAAATGATACTTGGAGCTGAACTGGGAGCTGTACTCAGCTGCCTGGCTTGCTCCTGGGGCCCAGCGGGAGGTGTACGATGGCACAGTGGCTGGACTGGCCGTGGGAAAAGCAAGCTACGGACGGTACCGGGAAGGAGCAGGAGCATTATTGTGCTAATCCTAGACTTTCCCATCAGCCATTCGTGATGGTTTCTTCTGACATTTTAATTTGCAAAGCTGGGAACCAGGAAGAGTTCTTCCGACATTTGCAAATATAATTTGCGTAGTCTCAAGCAATAAGTCTTCCACTGGGAACTCACTTCATGAACTGAACTGGGCAAGGCTGTGGAGCTACCTGGGGTGGAGACCATGCCATGTTCTTCCTCTGCTCTGCTGGAGGATGTGCCTCCCGGGCAGGCAGAGGTCCACAGAAACATATTTACTAAATAGCATTTGTTCTTTCTGAAACGCGGAAGGGAACGAGTCCCGCCAGGGATTCATAGCCTTTGATCTGGGAGAAATTCCTTTCTCATTATTTGTCAGGTATTACTTCAGTGCCAGGTAGATTTTAACTGATAGTACCAAATCTTTGTTTTGTTAAAAGTTGTTCCTTTTTGGGGGTAGATGTTAATAAAGACTGCTGTGGCTGTCAGACTTAAACAAGAGATAATGGTGTGCATTGATTTAGTAACTTTTATTCTCTGCTAAAAACCCTGCTCTTGTGAAGAACGGTTGTCTCCATCTCTTGCTGGTTGTTGGCATGTCACGAGTTCTTGCAAGTCCTGCCAAAAATGCCCATGTTGTCATTGTGCCCAGAGGGTAGGTGTGGAGCCCTGGGCTGCCCGCAGACCTCTGCCAGCCCTTCCTGCACAGCTCGAGCCTCCTCTCTGCCTTGTGGAGGAGAACCAGAAGGGAAAAAGGCCGAGGAGGAGTGTACGAGTATCTGGTTGTTCTCTCGTATACTCTATATTCTAACGGGAAAAAACACACCTGGGGAAAAAGCATTGCAAAATCAAACTGCTTTTGGTTTTGGCCAAGAATATTTGTTTTTTCTCTGGAGCTGTCGGGGAAATAGTGATAATTCAAGCTCTCTCTGCTCCATGTGCGTGTGGACTTGTATTTGTCAGTTTGATAGGTCAGCTTTCAATTTGCTGGACTCCTCAAACCCAGGGTTCTTAGGTTCAGCTCTTTAGAGGTCCGCAGCAGTAAGCTCTGTTACTTATTCTTGGAAAATTGCATTGGCAAAAGTAGAGGGTGAGTGGAAATTTGAAGTAAAATCCAGAAGATCACTGCAAGCTCGAGAGACAAAAAACGTGTGTGTGCATTCACACATCTTACACAAGCTCGCAAATAAGTACTGCCATCACCACCTACTTGACACAGGTATCTTCAGGAGATAGGGGAAAATGCTGATAATTTTATAAGGCTTTTTTTTTTCTTTTACCTTTTTTTTTTTTCTTTTTTTTTTCCCAGAAGTGTGTAAGTTGGTGTACGAGCCTGGCTATAATGCAAGAAGAGTTATCCAGAAATGCCAGGTTACTGTAGAAAAAAAAAATATAGTTTCCATGTATACTTATGCCATACTTCTTAAAGAAAGCAATATCTTTGTGTTGTAATGGTAATAGGCTTTTCATTCTCAATAACTCAAACATTTAATACCCTATCAAACTTTATTTTAACTATAACTTCCTTTTTAATAGCATAAAATACATAACAGGCATGGTGTAAGGGGAAAGCATTTTTTTTCCTGTCAGGAGTGACTCATATATTCAGAGACACACTTGAAAATGTTTTCAAGTACACTTTTCGGAGAAAAATGAATTTTGCAGAATATAAATTTCCTTGATTGCTACTCAGAGCTCCTCTAAACAGCTACAGGCAGGGAAAGGTACATAGAGAAAACGCTGCAGTTCTCACTGAACCTTAAATCAGACATAAAGTGTTTGCGCACTGCTGTACCCGCTTTCATGAACCGGAGGCCCTGTTTATAATTCCACCTTCTCTTGAGTGGCCTTAATGCTAGACTGCCCCATGGGTAACGGGGGAAAGACATTTCTCATGGTCTCTGGGTAGGAAGCAAAACCAGGCCGGTGTCCTACTCACTTAAACGAGCACCGGGTCCCAGGAAGGGGCTGGAAGGAAGGCGGTGGGGTGTTCCCAACAGCAGTAAACAGCTTGCACAGAGAGGGTTTTCTAATCACCCTCATCTGAACTTGATGCAGCAGGGGGTCGTGAACCAGTTCATCACCAAAATACCGCCAGAAGTCACAGAAATAGCTTGTTTGCCTTTGTTGTTATTTCAGACATTTGATTTGTTTCATGCTATGTGAGTGTGCTGCGTTGTTTAGGGTAGCAATATGTCAGGGAAAACCTAAAGGTGCACATTTAGTTCCCATTGCTTTTTCTTAGAGCCAGTGAACATAAAGCATTGCAAAGGAGCTGCCTCAGTCTTGACAGAATGAAGTCAAACAGTTGTACGGTGAGCCCAGCTTAGTGTCTTTTCCTTTTTGTATCTGTTCAGGATTTACACTGATGCCAAGAAGGCTTATAACTATACTATATAAAAAATAAATAGACTTCAAAGTCTAATACTCATAGTTTTGATAGAGGAAGGCACAAACTCTTTTTCCTTTCCTTTTATTTCCTTCTGTATCTTTTTGTAAAATGCTCTTGGTTCGTGTAACAACATTTCCTTTCTTCATTAATGCTCACGCTTGACTAAAAAAGCCATCTCTGCCAGGTGTGCAAGCCTGGGTCGGGCGATGATTGTACAGCTGTGGGAGACATGAGGGGCTCCAGTTAATCCACAAGTAGGTGGTCTGTCATTCTGCTATTTTATAGCATTCTGCCAAAATCCCGTGTTTAGAGCAGGAAAAGGTTACAAAACTGAAATCCCCCCAAAATCCAGCTTAATGTTGTTTTGCTTTCAGCAACATCTGAAAAGTATTTTCACCAGATACGGTTCTATAAAACGCGTTCTTGGTTCAGGATCTTGTCCCCGTCTAAACATGAATGCTATATAAAGCTTTCTTAATATGATGAAAAGCCATTTACTTATTCTCCTTGGCTTCCTAAGGCAGTAGTGTAAAAACCAAAACCAAAACAAACCTTTATCATTTCATAAAAGCTAGATTGAATTAAAGCTTCAGAAGTTGCAAGTTCTGCTCAGAAATTCTGATTTTTATTTACCTTACCTCTTTATCACCTTGGTAACACTACTCTAATTATGCAAAATAGCACAGTCGAGAAGTGGATCCTGACTCCAGATCTTAAATTCCTCCTTTGCAAAATGGCTCCTGCAGCTTGTAAGGACAGAAAACTTCACCATGAGCACTCAGGTCTTTTTCTGCAATGTCAATGTTTACTGCATTTATTGTTAACAAAAGGGGGGAAGTGGCCTTGAGGTATGTATTTATACTTATTCTATAGCAAGCTTTGAAGCAGTATGGACACGTGACACTAAAACGTAACACAGCTTTTGCCCAAAAGGCGACAACCAGCAGAATGTGAGCAATACAGGCAGTCGTTACTGATGCTCAAGTACTTGGAGTTTGAGGTCTTTCCCGGGACACCGATGTAAGAGAGTACAGAGAGACACAGATTTCTGCAGAGCAATGCTTTAGCTCAGAATTTTAATATAGAGAGCACCAAGGCGGCATCCCGTTAGCTGAATTTTAATGACTGCATCTTTTTTATCCTGTCAGTTGTAGGGAGGATGTGAGAGATTTCATGAAACATTGATGGCCCTAACTGCAGTCTTCTCTTTTTCCTCCCGGTGCAGTGTAAAATACAAGTCGTGCAGTGGACGGGCTCTCTGCACAGCTGTGCACTGCTCGCTCATCTTGTGGTTCCTGCTGGGGCCGAGAGCTTCCACGCTGACTGCCCAGGGAGGAGGGGAGGGGCAGGGGGGACCACCCATCAGCTATTTCAAATGTGGTCTGTATTTCTGAGGATGTAAGTAAGGGGGCAGCTAGCTGTGTTCCAGTAGGCTCAGTCTCATGCGTAGGTTCCCTCTAGCTGCTGGCTGGTTAAGGGATGAATTGTTAAAAAGGTGGGAAGCCACAGGGCTGGGAGCGCCTCTCTCCTCCTCGAGCCCCAAGATACGGGACTGAGAAAGGGCTGAAGAGGGACTAAATGTGAGCCAGAATTGTTGAAGGCTCATTGGATACAAGGGCACAGCAGGGAACAGGGAGGTGGTTGTAAATGCTGGGCGTAACGGGGGCGCTGCTGGGCAAAGGCCCGATCGATAATGAATCCCTCCAGCAGCCAGTCTCTCAAATCTCAGAAGCGTGCAGGGATTTGTTGGCATTTGACAGCGTGCTCTCGCTTTATAACTTTCCAGGAAACACATGGTTCCCAAGCCAAATGAAGAACCTTGAGGCAGATTAACGCAGCTTAGCACGCACGCAGAGGCCAAGCATATTGGGAATCCAGTTTGTGAGATGCTGTAACAAACCAAGCAATTCAGGACTCCGGTCCAAAAGATGCGTATCATTGTGCTTCTGTTAGAGTTCCCACCTATGCAGAGGACAATGCCTGCTCCAAACGTAGGAATGCTTTGTGCGATGCCACGGTGTAGTGACTGTAATGTAGCAGCAACCAGACTCAAACACTGACGTGTTTATCTTCATCCAAAGGCAGTATTATGCATATGTTTTCAAATGAGGAGCCTGTAACCACATCATCGTGACATTTATATGCCAAGCTATCTGCGATTCTTTGGAAACCCTTCTCACGAGGACTCAAGTATTGCAGGGTTTCCAGTCTGTGTGGGTGCAGGAACGGTTTGTAGCAGCGCTGGTGCTTCAGGGCTAGGCTTGGTGAGCATGGGTGCACTGAGCAGCTGGAGAAGCAAACGGTCTGGCAGTGCTTAGGTGCTCTGTACAGCCGTGGACCAGTGAAGTCTGCCTCAGATGAGTGTGCGCATTAACAGGCCTGATGCATAGTTAGATGCAGCCCATTAGAATGATCTATTTTGGAGTAAGTTTGTAAACTAATAATCAAGTCATGTTTTCGGTGCTACACACTGCGCTGCTAGCGTGCTGCAGAGCTGTGATAAAAGCAGCCACGGAATAAATAAGGCCCTAAAGAAAGTCAAATTGAAATAAAAGTTATTTGAAGCTAGCTATGTTAATTAAGTGAGCTCACACATTTCACCATGATTAATATGAGACGCAGCGGTAGAGCTCAATATATGTGGGAGTTCATTTAGATGCCTGTAGTTCTACCTTTTTCTTTAACAAGTGCTTCTTGAATTAACTGGAAGTCTCTAATTGTAAGATGATCTCCGGTGCTGTCACAACAAATACGTATATTCTGATACAAAAAGCAAACATTGTCTGTTTATATGGTTTTCATTATTGTCTCAGCTTTTCTTAACTCTTTCCCTCTCCTTCACTCAGCACAAACCGTACGGTGTTTCTAAGTGAGAGGAGAATAAGGCAAGGTCATTATCAATGAATTTCTGTTTGCAAGTGGCATTTAAACAAATCTGGTGTAATAATGTCGGATGTTTGGGTTAAATTCTGAGTACTAGTGCTACTAGTACAGACATGACATTTTTTGATGGAGAAGAAACACAGAGAAGGGTGAACGTTTGTGCTAGGCTACATGGTTGCATTTCTCTAGGCTTCAGAGAAATCTCCTTGGAGATCCAGGGGCAACATTGGTAGATTTGGGGTTTATACCACAGGTAGCTAGTAGAAGGATGCATCTGGGAGAAAAAGCAGGTTGTTCTGGGGTGAAAACTAAAGGGAGGGAAGTGCAGGGTGAAAACCAGGAAACCCTGGGAAGAGCAAAGTCCTCAGAAGTGGAGTGGGCCATCTGAGGACCGCCACACACTCTGCTTTTTTTCAGGGGGAGCCTGGTTTTGCAGGCAGTGCAGTGAAGTGTAGCTGCACCCTGTGCCTCACCGTGCCTGTCCCTGACTGGAGCAGGAGAAATATTTGCCTTCTGTACCAGCTGAATGCATGGACAGCAGTACACGGGGAGGGCTGCGGTGGGGTGGGGTGGGGTGGGGGGATTCCTCAGCTGCTGGAATTCTTTGGGAAAGCAGGAAGCACTTGTACTGGAAAATGTGCAACATGGGTGATTGAAAGGGTCACCAGGGTTCAGTCCTGCAGCAAATACAACCTTCATTTGTTTTCTAAGTATGAAATGATTGTGGAGGGAGATAATTAACATCTTCTCTGTGCCAAAGCTGATTGCTCTAGAACTAATGAGAAAAAAAAAATGAAAGTTTGGGAAGCAGAGTAAAAGAAAGGGTAGAGCAGCCAAAGCAAAGCATGTAGACTAACACAGAACGTTCGGGGCAATTCATTTAAAGCCTTCGTTGTTTCAGCTAAGGATGTACAGGCCAAGGCAGTCTGATCCTATACAGACGCTCACAGTACACCAACAAAACTGACTTCTGGTTCTGTTTAGGACATCGCGTTACAAACTGGCAGCTTTATCACAATATAAATTAATTACACGTAGGGCTACGTTTGCATAACAGCAGAGCCGCCATGTAAAGCAAATATACACTCATTTTCACAAGAGCTCAGCATTTTGGTTAGATTTCAGAAAATGTGGCTGTTAGAAGAGTTAAGTAGAGCATGAACTAGGACAATCTCCGCTGGCTTTGTCTCTGCAGTTCATTCAGCAAAGGTGAGGAGGAGACAGCAGCTATCGAAGTAGGGACGTCCTTACTGCCCAGTGTTCACTGGAGAGCCTCTTCTCTGTGCTGGGCAGTAAATCCACGGCAAAGGCCCCGCTGAGTGCGGTGGCAAGTGTCACACGTGTCATCGTCAGCACTGCCTCGGGTGCTGAGCCCTGGAAGGAGAGCGGAGAACAGGGCTGAGTTGTGCATGGGGGGAGCTGGTGTTTCGGACAGGAGGCGGACCAGAACAGATCAGCCACTGCTGACTGCGCAGGAAGCCCCACCACAGGCGTCTGCTCCTGTTGACGTGCACGTGCAGTAACAACTCTGATGGAGGGAGTTTCTCTCTTGAAAGAGATGCGGACGTGTTTGAGTGCTTGTTCTGTAGGAACACCAGCAGGCAGGTTACGTGCTCCTGGACTAACAGCTACACTTCGACTTTAGGGAAATGTCTTTTTTATAGATATCAAAGCTCTAATACAGAATTAAGGATATATTTTTTTTTTCTAAACATCAAACTCTCAATCAGGAAAACGAAGAGCTGTAGTGATGGTCATTCTCATTACTGCCAGGACCTGTGGATTATCATCTTGCTGGTACTCGATTTAAATCATAACTCTCCGCTGAGGCAAAGCTGAAGCACTTGGTAAAGCCGCATAGAAAGCAGTGGCATTGGCCCAGTATTGTAAGGAAGGATTTTATTGTAGAAGGCGTGAGTGACACGGACGCACCGGGCAGGTGGTGGGCAGGAGGGCCCCGTCACACACCCTGAGTGCCAGGGCCAGGCTTTGCCGACATCTGCTCGGGAGAGCTGGGTCTTACAGCCTCCATTCCCCCCGCTGCCATCAGCTGCGGACGAAGACCTGGCTGTTTTGTTGCTGGAAGTGGAGGCATGGCTCAGATCAAGCTTTATTGCATTCACCTTTCTTTTTCAGCAGATGATGCGGAAGGAATATCTTAACTAAATTACGCCATTTCAGGGCTGACTCTCTGGGTGCTAAGCATCTCCATAAATACTTCTAAGAAGAAAAAAAAAATAAGCAAGTGTTCAGTGAATAAATTGGGACTGGGACATATCAGAGTGCTATGATTTACGGCATAGCTGCCTGATTACCGCTGCCGTCTTCCACCACGCAGCGACACGATCTTTTCTCCCTCTGTATGTGCACAGTGCTTTTCACCACAGGGACGTTTGGGTGGCTGAGGCTTTTGAGCTGGGACACAGTTAAGATAGTGGCTGGTCATACATGACACACACACACACAATATTTGTTACCTCAGGCTGGTTGTACCTTGGACAAGGATTTAGCAGTGGCCTCTGCTGCTGCAGGTTCAGGTGAGAGTTGTTGGAGTGGTGTAAGTGGCAGCTGTGCTGCTCCCAGGCTGGGCTTGGGGGCAGGTGGAGACCACAATGAACCCTTCCTACACGTGTTTCAAATGCTGTGTGGTGGCACGTGCTGCATCTGCAGACACCGGGCTGCTGGAGGATTAGGTTTCAGACAGGTTTTGAGTGTGTTTGGGAATCTATCATCGTCACAGAGATACTGCTTTCTGTAACAAATTCTTATTATGTACTTACCCTTAGGTGTTTTCATTGCTGGAGATGCAATTTCCAGAAAGTCACCTGCCCACTAAATGCTAGAAGTACACTTTGGGAGCTAAATGTTGGTCTCATATCCCTAGTTTAATTTTCCATTGACACAACTGACTTCAGCTGAGCTGCTGCAGATATAAATCAGTTTGATAGAAGGGAGAATTTGTCCCTTTCCTATTCAACCAAAATTGCCTGTTTTTAATGCCTGGAAAACTATAATCTTCTGTCTTTCTGACTTGCTCAATGCTTACCAGAATTGCCTGAAATCTATGTCAGAGATAAAAACACCCATCTTACTTGCTGCCTTAGTGACGTAACCCCCATCTTTAAATACTTGCACTGTTTTCCAGTCCGCATTTTATTTCAGTGTTTTACTCTCCATGTACTCCATCTGGAAGTGAGATGCTTGTATGACTGATGCTTAAAAAAATGAGTAGGGCTAAGCGTTCTCCTCACAGGCTGCGTGTGGCTTTGCTTCTGTCTCTCCCCTTTCACCTTCGCTTTGCTAGCAATGCGCTTCTCCCTCTGATCCACAGTACTCATCCACCTATCTCACCTTGTTTCCAAGGCCTTTTCCATGGAATTTTCTCTTGCACGAGACATTCCCCTGTAAGGCCCACAGACTCGCTGTCTTGGATTGTATTTCCACCATTAACCAGTAGTTCAAAGCTCTTTTTCCAACGTGCTTATCTCAAGTTAATCTCAAAAGCTGAATTCCTGTAATGTTAATGGCCCTTTGAGTCAGTGGGAACCTGATCTAGGGCTAGGTCCTGGGACAGTAGGCTGCCTTGTCATCTGGCAGGTGTTTTGGATTCCCTTCTACCACTCCAGATAGAAAGCAACTGCACCGAACACATTGCTTCTGGAAGGGAGATCTGATTCAGGCCCCAAATCAAACATACCCTGGGCACAATCCATGTCACACTCTGGAGCAGCCCTCACTCCGAGCCCTGGGGCTGTGTGACACTGCAAACACTCAGCAGTTGGTGCCTCTGAATGTATGCCAAAATTAGGTTAGCTGCAACGATAGGTGAGATCAGCCGGTGCTAATCCCCCTTCCCGAAATGGTAGCTCTTATTTTCACCAAGCAAGAATTAGCTGCGTTATCTCTGTGTTAAAGACAGTGCTTATGTTGAGTAGAAACTGTAATAAGCCTTGTGAGCGTGTGGCAGTGTCAGGGCGATGCAAGCTTGTTCTTGCTCCAGGATTTACCAGGGCTGGCACAGCTCCATGGGGCCGATAGGTATTTACTCTTGTCATGTGCACAACAGCCCCCCTGTGTCATTCCAGGCGCCCTCGTTTACTAATGCCCATCCTAGCACTGAACAGCAATGTTTTTATCACCAAGTAAACAAGTATGCAAGCAGGTTTCCAAACAAAGCGAGCAAACACAAATAAACCCCCAAAGGGATCTGTAAAGGGATCAGCTCTATTGGTGCAGCACGCTCTGTTAGTGGAACTGCATGGATTCCTCCATTTGCCTAATATGAACCCAACTCTCTCAGCTGTTTACAGCAGGAAAAAATCACCGATTTGGGTTTAGATAAGCATTTAGGTTCCCCCACTCCATGAATTTCTTCATTTCGTAGCAGCCCAGCAATCTTTCACAGGACAAGATCAGGTGATTTTAAATCCCTCTATTTCTAAAGCTTTTGTGGTGCAGAAAAATAATTTTTAACCACTTCTGCCTACTTTTTGTTATTTATTTCTATCATCTAAGAAGCTGTTCTTCAGTTCAAGCAAGCAAAGTTTTATGGGTTTCACAGCTGCATAATTAATCTGTAGGAACTTTGTATGGCATTTCAAAGAATGTGATATTCCTTGCCTTGCTAATATAGGAATATTTCTCTTTAGATTTCTGGCTTGATATTTACACTTAATGAATGAACATGAACCCAGACTCTTGAGATCTGATCAATTTTTTGTGATTGACTGAGCTACCAAGGATAAATTTTTAAGTGCTTTTTCCTTCATTGAGATCTAATCTCTAAGCTGCAGTGGTGAAGAACTTGTGAGGTCCTTCAGAAATTGTGAACAGCTCAAGAGCCAGGTTTTTGGTTGTAATAGTGAGCAAGAAAATTTGCCATTTCAGCATCGTCTGCTATGCCTCAAGGTTGTGTAAATCTTTCTGGGCTAATTTTTTACAGTATGTAACAGAGTGGTTCTGTGGGCAGCGTGGGTGAGAGAGCAGTGAGCCGAAGCTAAGTCCCTGACAATGAACAACATCATCGTTAGGCCGTTGGGTGCGTATCTCACAGCACATCCGCCTGGATTTGGTGCTCTCTCTCTCTCTTTTACGGTGATATGAAGACGTGTTCTACCACCAGGCATGTGGCACAAACATAAGCACAATCAGTCTGTTGAAAGTGCAAAGAAGAATGAGCAAACAATATATATACATTTTTTCCTTTGTCCCGGTATGCTAAATGGTCTGCATGTCCTTGAAGAGCAGTTATTCAAGAGCAGTGTTTGGTACCTGGAGCCCCTGGAAAATGGCAAGGAGCTGCCACCTGCACCATGAACTTCCAGCGTAAGGTACCTGTGGGGAAAGAAGCTAGTGCATAAGTTAGGACAAATATCCAGTGGGGTGTTACCGTCATAGAAAGAAGAGCCGAGGCAGTAATTGTGTAATGTGACTAAGCTTGGGTTCGATGTGTGTAGCTGAAGGGAAATCACCTCAGTGTTTATTGATCTATTTTTTCAGGCAAGAATATTTCCCCCATAGATCACCTCCTGTGGCTCTCTGATATGGTAATGTTCCACTTGAGCTGAAAGCGATAACCTCCTTGCGGTTCCTCCCGTGGCTGTGGGCTTGATGTTAAGCACAGAAGCAATTACCTTTACCTTCGGTGGTCTTTGGATCCGCACGGGAAGAGCTGCAGGAAGCCACCTGAGGAGCGCAAGGTTTAAAGATGCGGGGGAGTATTGGCTGGTGATCAGCTACTAATGGGGCAGAGGCCATATTTGTTACAGGAAACATTTTATTTGTGGCAGAAAAAAATGACTTTGAAGGACTTATTAGCAAATCAGCCCTGCGGGAGGCTTCATTGCAGCTACAAGTGCTGTTTGCTCCTATCTCGCCTACCGGTAGGTTCTGCGCTGTCCTGCCGCACTTGAAACAGGTTTCTGTGGCACTGACACCAGCTCGGAGGTTGGTGCAAGCAGAAGGGAGCTGCTCAGCAGCAGCTGGGGGCACTTCAGCAGCCCAGACCTAGCCCCTTACCAGATGCTGAGCCCATTGATCCAGCAAGTGTCATTTCAAGGATAAGTGCGTGGTCTGGAGATGCTATGTGGGAGTGTCATCCCTGTGCTCGCATTGTACGCACGTAGTATGTATTTAGATGTACCATTTTACTTAAATAGGCACAAATTTTCCTCAGTAAATAGTGTTGCATAGATTGAGTGTTAAAAATGTTATTCTATTGATAAGAAACAACCGGTAAGTATTCGAGCACAAGCGTGTGTGTGTGTATGCAGATGCTGTTGTTGAATTATCAGTGAAAACAGCACTTTAATAAATATGTAAGGATAGCCATCGATATTGCATGCAATTCCATACTCTGGTGGTTCCGCAAAATACGACAGAATGGCCCATAACATTAGGATAAAACCACAGCATTAACTTTAATCTACACATAAGATTAGGGAGAAAATGCTATTTTGTTCTTGTTGGTCTCTCTGTGTGAAAATCTTCCATCTATCCTGTAAAGATCTGCAAACGTAGATCTATGACAAAACAAATGGAATCAAAAGTGGAAGGAAACTATTGTTGAACAACAAAAAAATGCATATGCTGCATACCCGAATGCATCTTACCCTCTGATTGATTATAGGGGCGACTATCAGGAGTGATTCAATTTTTGGCATGTCAGTCATCTGGGAAGAAACTGTCACCATCTGCAAAAGTGGCAGAAATTCAGAATATTTATAAGAGTCAGTTTTTATTTTACATCTTAATTCTCACCAAATAGTTTTTTTTAACAGTATATAGAAGAACTTATAGGCAGGAGGTTACATCTGAAAATGTTTTCATGAGAATTAGGTGAAGTTTTTTGGTAGACTCAGCAATTCACTCCTTAGTATAATAGAGAATAATTCACTTTTTACCATTCAACCAATGACCTGAATTAATTCTGGGGGGGAAATATATTTAATCTCACTTCTGGGTATTTTCAAAATGGCACTAGATCTTCTGTCTTTTGATTTTTCCTTGTGTCATAGAATATAAACCAGGACTGAGTCTGCACAGGCTAACCATGAACATGATGAGCACGGAGGGATAAGTTCTGCCAGGAAGGACTGTCAGTTGTTCACCTTTGAGTTCTGATTGCACTAAAATGGAATTTCTTCAAGTATATCGTAATTGCTTTTTTCTTCAGGAAGCAATGAAGTGATACAGTGCCCATTGCAAAACCCCGGCTTAGCCTCTGTGTGGCTGAGCTAATAGCTCACACAGGAGGACAGCTCCTTTGCTGGGACAGCCATGTCTTTTACACGTACCAAGAAACTGCTCTATTATTTTTGTGTCATGATATTTCCAGTGGAGAAGTTCCTTTCTGTAGCCTTTTAGAGAGGTTATAAGATGCAGACTTCGCACCCCCATGATCAGTAATATTCTTCGCTTTGCCTTATTCTATTGCTTGTAATAACGTAGGGGCTTTTTGCTCCCACCAACAGACTGTAATTCTGTTGTGGGTGAAGAAATTTCTGTCTGAATGTGCTAACGGGCATAATTCTCTAAGAGCAGTTGATGCCTCCATCATGGATTTAGTTTATCTCCTCTCGCTGCATTGTCTCTGAGCTGGTGCCCGCAGATTGTTAATGGGGGGGCCTTAGAAAGCCAGGAAGGTTTGGGTGCTGCCTTACCTGGGCATCATTGGGTCCCTGCCCCAAAGAACACACGCTGCAAAGAGGGAGAGAAGAGGAAGCAGGAGGGGGGATCAGCGTTGTGAAGGCAGTTAGATTTCCCCCCCTCCAAAAAATCCTGCCGTTTCATGCTCTCTTGCAAAGTTTGAAAGAAAGATTAGGTTTGACTTAAAAGAAATTACAAAAATGTTCTAAGGTATATCGAAATATTTCATTTCTTAGCATTCCAAGTTTAAACAAGTAAGAAGAAAATCTCAGCATCATAACTGGGGGGGAGAACGGTTTGTGGAAGTGTTGCCAGTTCCCTTTGTTCTGAATCACCCTGAGCTCCTGCCAAGCCTCAGGTATCGGCACTGCAGTGTTTTAATACCCTGTTTGCCTTCCTGGACAAGATTTGTCAGACGAGTTGCACATACAAATTCCACTTTACACTGTAGTGCTGCATTCTGTACAGGACTTATAAAAAGGACTACTGAGCTCCATTTAAAATAATATTTTAAATGAAAGTTTAGGCTGCCTACAATTATTCTCAAAAACTCTTTGCCATGTACAGTTAGGTTATGAAATTACTGCCTATGTCGTAGAATGGAAGAGAGCAAAATTGGCGTTATATAAAAGTAACACAATTTTGTAGTTATTAAAGGACAGGCTTGTAGAAATGGGATCTTGATGTGAGCCACCACTGTTCTGAGTTTTACAAAACACAGTCTACTCCGCGTTTTGGTTGTCACTGCTTTGCGTGCTGCTACGCCTTGCAATTCCTCAGGCTGGTGTTGTCTTCAGAAACTCGGGAGTTACGATCACCCAAATGAAAATGGGGAGAAGCGTGTGGGAGGGAAGTGCATGTGAAGAAGAGAGATGCTCTAACACCCTTCAGCATAAATATACCATAGGAAAGAGTAAGTTTATTTCCCCACCCTTGTTTTCCCCTCGCTCCCACACCCTCCTTATCCCCTCTCTGCCCCCCCAGTTGCCAAGCCGTTACATCGTCCTCCTAAAGAAGGCTTTGACAGCATTTCTCATGGGACCCTTCCACACAGGGTCACAGCAATCTTGCAGACGCGGCTCTGATGCAGTTTGTGACTTCCACCAGAATAACGTGCTGGAGTTAACTCATCGCGCCTGCTGAGCGGTGTGTCTGGGGCCCTGCTGCCTTGCAGTGAATGAGACAGGGGGGGTTCTGAGCAACTGAAGCCTCCCAGGGGCAGAATATGGTGCTAATGGGATTGTGATGAGGTTAATTAACTGGGTATCAATTGGAATAGAATATGACAGGACGCGGATGGCTCCTCGAGCTCTCCGAGGTGACTCCATGTCAGCAGGGATTCCAGCGGCGTTCACTCACGTAGGTTTCGCTCTGGTCAGGGGAAGTAACCAATTAGTTCCAGTGCTGAGAAATCATTTGGGTGGCAGGGATTACAAAGTGAGTTAGAAAGGAAGGATCATGAACTACAGAAAAAATGCAATGGTCCTCAAAATCAGAATTTGAAAAACTGGTTAGAAAATAGGGTCTTCTGAGATTGGTTTGGGGATTGAAGGGTACAAGAAAACAACAAACCAGCACTGCCAGAACCAAAGCAAACCAAACCCAGCAGTTACTGGGTTAGATTAGAGGGGAAGAAAGACAGGAAGCCACTCTGGTGCAAGGGAAAGAGAAACAGAATAGTAGGAGGAGATGGCATGACTGTTATTTAGGTAATTGGAATGTAGAAGCTGAAAGATGGCTGGCATCCTCCCAGCGTGCAGAAACAGCAGCCAGCCCACAGCAGGGAGCAGGGAAGGACCGAGATGGAGAATATGTAGGTCCAATGTAGCAGGGCATGAGGATTTTCATCAGACTGCGAGGGAAGACCTTGTGGAAGTAAATCTGAGTGGAACGGACTGGGGATGATTCTGGAAATTCATAGCCCAGGTGTGTCTTCTGCCTGACTCCCTTCCCTTGCTCCGTGGTACCTCTGCCCTCTTCTTGCCCCGGTATGTGCTCAGACCGTTTTTCTCAAAACCAGTGACGTGGCCGGGAGTTCTGCTTTTCTTTTGAATGTGGTTGAACTTTGCCTGCTTGGGAGCTGGGTGCCTGCCAGCTGATTTGCACAAGCATTGTCTCTTTAGGACACTGGGATAAAAAATAATCGGGAAAATTACAGGTCTTAGTTGAAAAAAAAAATACAAGAACAAATAATTTAGAACATATCTGCAGACTAGAGGAATAACCCTTGCTGGTTATTTTTCATCAAAACAATATCTAGATCTGTTAGGATCCATTTTCCAGATATCCTCAACCGAGCTGTGGGCAAACCCTCAAGAAGCCTGCCTGTATGATTTAACCCAACAGCCCAGAAACTTGCCCAGCGAAAGCTGGGTTAAGAGGAAACACACACAAAGCAACCCTCAGGCTGCAGAGGTTGCAGCACTTCCAGCCAGATCACCACGAGTTCAAAATCATGCAAGCAAAGTGCAGTTCCCTGTTTGTGCCTGCGTTAGATAAGTAGTGAGGAAACCGTGAGTAGTCCTGCGCGGCGGGGAACGCGACGCCAGCACGTCTGGGGGGGCAGATTGCAGCTCAGGGCTCACCTTCTGCGAGGAGGTCGCTGCTCCCCAGCTGCTGCTGACAGCCAGCCCTGCTCGGAAATAGCCCTAGAATTGCTAATGATGACCGGGGCCAATAATATCAGGCTTTTTTCCTTGCTAGTAAAAACAGTTATTTTCACAATAAGATGCAGTGCTTGCCAGAGGAGAAAAAAATGACAATTTTTACCTTAACAGGAGCAATTTGGGAAACCGGAGTCATTTTAGGAACGCACTCCAACACAGCTGGAAATACATTAGAGGTGTTGGTGTTGGAGTTGCTGAAAATGAGGGCAACTAGCAGTAGCCCAGCTGCAGGTGTGTGCTGGCCTGAAGGAGCTCGAGCACACCAGCACCAGGACACGCTCAGAGGGAGCTGAATGGTGGCTGCAGAGCTGGAAAGCTCACCAGGAGGGCTTGCACTTTGGCTTAGGGACTCTTTTGGGTAACGTTGCATTTGTCTTTCCTAAACGTTAGTTTTTGATGAATGTGGCACCAAAGATTTGTCATTTCCACCCAGCTCTGCCAGCCCACGCTTACGGCAGTGGTGACGGTGCTGGTGCCCCTGGGACAGCCCTGGTGGTCAGTGGCAGCAAGGTGCTGGGGGGGGGTTGGTGTCGTTCTGTGTGGCACTGGGGTCACGTCTGGCAGAAATGCACCCTCAGATGCTGCAGGGCTGTTCTGGTACTTGCCAAGGGCACAGAAGCCGGTATCCCCCAGTTGTGATGTGCTGGGAGGAAAGGGGGGTGTCACTGCTGCCCGTGGCTGCTTGATGTGCCTGCCTCCTAGCAGGAGTTACTCCCACCGAAGCGGGCGCTGCCTCCCTCCGATGAAATCCTTCTGGCATGCTGTGGCACCAGCAGCTCTGAGAGCTGAGAACGTGAGCCAGCATCCTGGAGACGCTGCTGAGCCCTTCGGGAACGCAGCGCCGAGCGTCCACACAGGTACTGCGTGGGGGTGCCCGCTCCTAAGCAGGGTTCAGTGACAGCAGGAGGAGCTGGGAGGGCAGCTCTGCAAACCACTGTGACTTCTTGGTCCCCAGCACAGGCAGTTCCTGGGCAGCAGGTCCTCGTCCCATTCACCCCCTTGTCTTGAAACGGAAACCTTTTTCTGACTTCTGCTCCCTTTCTGCTGTGGCTGGTGGCACCCCAGGGGAGCCTCCCTGTCCTGTCCTGCGCTTCACGGAGCTAAGACCAGCACAGGCAGGGGCATAGCAGGGCGATGGTAGCCTCATTATCGGTACAAGTATGCCCACTATACTTTGCTATTACATTGGGATTATGAATAATTAACACAACACATCATCTCTAAAGTACATAAACAGTGCATTTCAGAATCCATTAGCCCTTTAAAAATAATTGGGTGTCGGCTTTTCTTTGTTAAATTGCAGCATTCAGTAATTCACACTAGGTGATCCAGTCATTAGTGCAAATTATGTTTAAGAACTAAAACTTAAATATATTCCATTCTCCAAAGCCCTTCCTTGGATGGTAGGAAAATGATTGTGCTGCCAGTTACTTGATTTGTGTGGTAGCATTAAAGAAACTCCGGCAGACTTTAATTTGGTGCTCTGGGCTTATGATGTCTCCTAGGTTACATTATGCTCATCAAGGTAAAGTTTTATTATAAGAGAAACAGTAAAATGAGTATTTTTAAAATATTGACAAAAGGAGATTTACTGATTTTCCTTTTCTCCTCCAATACTTTGTCGGGAAGGAGAAACCTTGTCTCACTGATTTGGTCGGAGTGGCATTGCAAGCACGCAGACAGGCTTACAAAACTGTTTCTTAAAGAACCGTTGTCTTAAAGATCTCTGGAATTGCTACGGTAAAAACTTCTTGCAGCCCGGCTGCCAGCATCAGTTCCACTGGCATACAAATAGACAGCTTTTCAGCAAAAGGGTACGTGTAACGAAGGTGTTGTCAGGCAAAAAAAAAAATAAAAAAAAAATATCAACTTCAACTGAAAATACAGTTTTTTCAGATGGATCCAATCAACAGAAAAAATGCTTTGCTACCTTTAAAAGTAAATACTACTAATGGAGAGAAAGGGAACTGAAGGCACAGAATAAGTTAAAGGAAAAGGAAACATTAGGAGAGTGATAGTGTAGCCATGGGGCTGAGTTAAGGACAAAAACGCTTCTACAGCTTGTATTACAAAGCTTTTCACTTTTTTGTGTGAACCTTTTAATACAGGATCTCAAACAAGATTAATGACAGTGATAATACAGGGAAAATTCATAATGTATTTCTCCTTCCAAGTAGCAGTCAGAGAGCGAGAAATTAAAAGCAGCACTGCTATTTCCAAATGTGCTGTACGTTAGTGGCTGGCAGGTCTAGGCCTGAGTTGCAGCACGAGAGGGGAGGCCATGAATTAAACCTGGAGACCTGAGGACACACATCTCTACCTTGTGCTCCGAGGAGTATCAGGATAATTTTCCTAAAGAATGGAACTGGCTCAGTGCTGACAATTTCATCTCTTTTGCTGTGTCCTTATTTTACTTATCAGACAAGTTAATGGCTGTATTTACAGCCTCTGAAGTACTGCACTAAGGAGGAGACCTTGGAGACTGCAGGGGGACTCCTGAAGATGGTGCCTCACACACCACTCAGCTTGTAAGTCAAAGGAAATAAGACATGAAACGAGAGCAGATTAGGGGCGTAACAGCATGGCAGCTTCTACGATGCTGTCTGCTGCTGTCATTGGCACGTGACACCCAGCACGTTCAGCCCCTCGCACAGTGGGTGAATGCACCACTTCCCACCTGCTGCTGTGAGCAGCCCAAACTGGCATATTTTGGCATTCTTTATGTTTTAAGACTTTTTTTTTTTTTTGACATCCTTCTTCTGCATGTGTAGGCACCTCTAGCTGCAAAATGCAGTATGGAGAATCTAACGATGGCAACTAAGTATTTGTTATTTTTATGTCATGGGCAAATAGTAATAATAATGATTGTTAGGGCTGTGTTTAAGGACGTTTCTCTGGTTACTTCAGTTTCTGCATAGAAGAGCCCAAGGCAGACTTCCCTCTTCAGTGCCCTGGCCAAGAATTGCCATCAGCATGTGCTTCCTTTTCCCTCTGAACTCAGCAAGAGGCTGGGATTGGGGCTTTCCAACTTGAATCTGTGAGGTGAAGGGACTTCAGTGTGCCTCAAGGATTATCAGAAGGTCAGCTGGATGTTTTTTTGCCTTGATCAGAATCATCCATTCAAAGCCAGAGAAAAGAGACTGAGGACATAGCAGGTACTTTTTGTCATTGTAATCAACGCAAACCTGAGGTTGAGGTGGAAACTGTGAGATTTACACTTTGCCATGAATCCTACAAAAAGAGCTCTTTCTGTACAAAAGGCTGTGTAGGAATATGCGGGTATTCATATACTTTTTTACCATTTTGGTTGCTGGATTATTGAGTTACTATAAAGGCTCATCTGTAAAAGAAGAGCAAAGCAACCCTGCTGATTAGCAGTGATGGCTGATGCATGGTTAAGTCTCTACCAGCTATGGAGAGCTGGCCCCTGGAAGGAGCATTTATGGCCCCCTTTATCTGTTCCAAGGGAACCTCTGCCTGCTGGCGTGAGGGTGGTTGTTCTGAAGGCGTCACAAGCCCGTTTCTTTACAGAATGTGTAGGAAGGCCAGGCACTGACTGGGACTTCTCAGGGGGACCACAGAAGTTTTGTGCCTGCCTCCACTGAAGCGTGACCTTTGGGAAAAGATTGAGGCTTGTCATATATCCCACTAAAGAAGATGCAATTCCCAAGTCTGAGGCCTGCCATTGTTGCTTCTGCAAGAAAAAAAAAAATCACTGGACAAAATAACACAGATTTATGCATACAGACATGGGGGAGCAAACCCCAGCAGCCTGTTTATTATCAGCTGTCCCGACTGTCTCTTAGAACGGTTGTATTAGAAGATTGTAGAGTTCAGCAGCTGATTGTTCATCCTAAATCTGCTTCTGCTAGCCCTGATGGACCTGACATAATTATGTCTGACAATAAGCTGCCATTCCAGGAGCATATGCTTAAAGCTGTTGCAATGAATTATGGCACAGCGTGTCCCCCTTATCCCCAGTGTAACCGGTTGATGGAAAACAAAATAATAAAGTGCCTACTAAAAAGGTGGGGAGGGTTAGACTCCTACCCATATTTAACGTTGTTAAATTACCAAATGGCATCAGTGGAGTATGGGTTGTCATCTACTGACATCTTGTTCAACAGAAAATTGAAAACAGGGCTGTTCGGGCTGCTGGGAGCGGGTGTCAGAGTCAGTGGGTGCTGCAGATATGCAAAGCGACAGACAAGACAAAACAGAAACACTCGGTATGATTTAAGGTCCCAGAAGCTGCAAGTGCTTCATGGAAATGCAGCTGTGCACATCTGCGATGGGAAGGAAGGAATGGCTGCAGACAGCACAGGTGCCCAAACACAGCGCCTCTTCAGCTGCGTGTGCCGTGCCACTCAGGTGCGCGCCGTGCGGAACCAGATGACTCCAAATCCCCGCGGGCAATGAATTGGTGCCACCGAGGAAAAATCTTCAAGGGACTGCAGTGAACAAGCTGTGAGAGAGAACAGACCCAGGATAATTGAATTTAATAGAGAAAAGCAGCAGTAATGCTGGGCTCTGCAGTCTGGAAGGGCTGAGTGTGCCGTTGTGTGGCTGGCTCCTTGGGAAGGGCTGCACGTTGTGCCCAGCCTCTGCCACTGGGGCTGCCCTGTCCTTACTGGGGGCCATTCCTTAGCTTCACGGGAGCTCTCAGTTGTAGTGGCTCTTCCAACTTTATGAAATGGTATTTTCTTCTTACTCTGTTTAGGCTTCCTTACACAATGGCACTTAAAAAAAAAAAAAAAAGTAATATTTTCTCTTGGATACAATGGCTATCCCAGTGTGTCTAACAACAGCGCTGCTTCCTTCTCTATTCCTCCGCCCTCCCCTTAAAAAGGAGAGGAGGTTCTCAAGCCTGTCGCAGAGCAGGAAGCATTTACCAATGAGCTCCATCAGGCAAGCTTGTTCTTTGGGATAAATTATTCTCCACAGCCACATGCTTTGGAAAAATGTGCTATTTAAACAGACAAGATTGAATCTTCAGGAAACAGCAATCCTTAAGTAAATTTTTCACTCCTTTCTCAAAGGCAAAGACTGGAGGGTTTTGCTTGGGGCTTTTTGTTCTTTTTCTTTCTTTCTTTTTTTTTTTTTTCTCCTGAGCATATGTTTATTCCTGGTACCTGGAGACATTCAGAAACAAACAAGGCAAGGGAAGGGGAGAAAAAAAGGAAAGGGAGGAGAAAAATCTTTAACTCCACAGGCATGCAGACTGAGGTTAATGGACACACCGTGTTCTGTGCATCTGAGCTAGATCACTGACATGCTCTCCATGGTGCAATTTTAGAGTTGTTCCAGGAAATCAGCTTTCTTTATGAGATGCCCCACCTCACCGCTGACCTTATTTTTTGAACATAATATTAGACCTAAAGGATAGAAGGTAATGGACGGGAACTAATTTAATCTGAGCAGTGGTGAGCATTGGATGAAGCTGTTCTGACTGCATCTTGACTTTCCAGGTAGCGTCAAGGTACAAAGTTTTGCTCGGATTTCGAAACTGCCATCAACTCAAATTGCTGTGACAACACATCGAGTCAAGTGGGGATGTTCCCAGCCTCTTCCTTAGCTGTCCTGACAAAGCTGTTGTGTAGCATCCCCAAATGTTAGTGCTCATTTCCTGGTCAAATCAATCTAACTGAGGTTTAAACGTGGCAGAAATGTCATGCGGGATTTTTTTTTTTTTGCCCCCCTCTATTTTCCCTTCAAGTTACGACTGCAGAGAAAACCTCTTTAAAAATGTAACTGGGTTCTATGCATGCTGCACCAGTGTGGCTTCATTACTTTCATGTGGTTACTCCTTACATCTGCGTTAGGATCACAAGGATGAGGCTTATTAGTTCTGGAAGGTAGAAACCATTTTGAACAGGCCAGCTTTGCCTCTAGCATATGCTCACAACTTGAACTAAACATGTTTTGATATCTAAATAGTAACTTAAAAAGTTCATTTTTTAATGTGTCTCCATTTTCTTGGCCTTTGAAAATCCTTCTAATCCTGAAATAAACCACGAGAGAGTCATTTCACTGTGCTTCTGCTCCAAGAGAATACAGACAATAAAGAACCCCTCTGCAAAATTAAATAGCTTGTTAAAGTATCCATGTATTAACCAGAGATCGCTGAGTGTTTCACCAGCTCTTGTGGGACAGTGCTGAGCCAGTTTCTTCTGCAAGTAATCAGCTTACTGCTAGTGGTCATGTCTGCTCTTAGGGGGGAGAAGATGTATGAGAGAAAAAAAATATATTTTTAAATGTACTATCTTCTGAAGTTTGCAAATTGCTTTCCAGCTGATGGTTATGTATCATAGTAAAATATTGGGCTATAAAGAAGTCAAATTCTTTTAGAAAGTGTAACGCTTTCTGGGATGGAAGCATATATAAGTGGAGCATGCAGTATTGGAGGATAAAGCGAATATTAGTGAAAATACAGATCTTAATTACTTGAAATGGGTAATGCATCTTTTTTCATGCATCTGGAGTCTGAAATGCAAACTCCTTGAAAAATCTCATAATGTATTATTGAACCTCCTCTGTAATACACATCGTCCCCACTACGGAACACCCGCACACAGAGTTTGTGAGTTTGGTGCTCTTTTAGGGGAGGCTGCAGCTGGCAGAGACAACGGCTCGGGTCCAACAACATAATCGTACCTGCTTGTATTACCCAGCCCACGAGTGATCTGCTCACCCCAACACCAGTGCTCACAAGAGGACAGCACATGAAAGGCTTCTCCGAGTTCTTGGTCAAGGCCATAGTCCAAAAATATCTTCCAGCAGCCACCGAGTCTCTCTCTCCATCCCAGTCCTAGTAAGTTCCTGCAAGTGCTTCTGTTTGTTTGCTTGTTCCGCCTTTGAGATGTCTCCCTTGCTCTCCAAGACATGGCCCGAGAGAACAGGATGAAAGAAATGTGGCTTGGGGGTGGGAGAAGGCTCCAGAGCATAGAGGGGAAAAACTGTCAGGCCGGCAAAGTGGGGCTGCGGGGAGAGGAAAAGATGAGTTAGACACTGCTGACAGGGAAGGCTCAGAGAGACGTTTCAGTTTTGGCTGCTTGGACAAGCAGAAATTTCTAATAGCTTTCTGCTCCTTCTGTTAGCATGTTTGAACTCTTCTCTCTGAAAATAAATGTTAAATCAGAGGTGTAAGAAGTATTTTTTTGATCTCCATGTTAGCATCCTTGTCTTTCCAGGAGAGACTGTCCGGCATTGACTCGAGCAGGAGAGTGGAACTGGGGGATCTAAAAATACCAAGTGCTTTGTTCCCTGTGGTGTCTCCAGAGGTTTTACTTTGCCTAAAACCAGGTACCAGGTCTCACGGTAGGCTAGGGAAAGGACTGGGGAGAGAAAAGAAGACAGCATATGCATTTTAACTACAGGCAGGGGACACAAGCGTTGGCAGAGCTGAGCATTCAGAAGTAGCGGGGCTGCTCAGGCGAAGGCGGTGTGTTTTCCTTCTTTTTCAAAAGGGAAAGGAGGACTTCTTGTTTTGTGTGTTTACTCAGCAGGGACTGCATTGCAGGGACTGGGGGGAGAGGATGCCTTAAGATAGTACATGAAAACAAACATGAAGTGTGCTCTGGGGTTTGTTCTGTCTCCTCACTAGAGAAAATACGTGCCCGGCTCAGGTTCTCCAGAGCGTGCATCCAAATAATTTCAGCAAGCTGAAAGCAGCCTTGAGGGGCGTCAGGTGGGGAGGAGAGCCTGTCACAGGGAGTCTAGCACTTGAGAGTTTGGATACCAAGCGTCCTGCGACCTGCTGACTCTGAAAGGGAGACATTGAATAAATGAGGATCTCCTGTCTGTGCAGTTCTCCTCTTGTCCGTTTAACTCTTCAAACCCATAGCTCTACCTTTCTATGCATACTTTGGGAGTAAATCAGCAAATTGTTCTTTAAAACTTCACTCTTCTCAGCCTGATTATTTCCCCTAGGGTCCCCAGCCCCTGTTTCTGTTTAGAATATGACCGGTGAAACTCCGCGGTAGAGCAAGCCAGCTGCCAGCTACAGAGGAAACTTCTTTCAGCCACGCTTAGGATAAGCAGAAACACATTTTTAAAAAAGCATAAGAAGGAAAAGGCAGACCCAGTGAAATAGATCGTGTAAGTTCCAGAGATTAAAAACCTTCTTCTCATATGGTTAGGAAGCAGCAAAAAAGCATTAGTGATGCAAGGAGAATATTCATAGTAGTACTGCTAATTAATGTGTGAAAT
Organism: Aythya marila; assembly: GCF_965140915.1. NCBI lineage: Eukaryota > Metazoa > Chordata > Aves > Anseriformes > Anatidae > Aythya > Aythya marila. The sequence goes on from NC_139048.1 coordinate 36,922,359, forward strand.
ATTCTGTAAAAGCTTTTGAATTATGTACGATGGCTCATTGGTTAACTGGAGGCCAGGAACTGGGCTTCTAATTCTGGCAAACTCCTTTCTCATGCAGGCTTTTGGTAAATCGCTGTGTGAGTTCACCCTTCAGTGTCGATGGTGAGCACCGCAGCCCGAACTCGGCTCTAGATGCTGTCCAGCAGCTCATGAGCACGTGGCAGGGGGCAGCAGCCGAGGTGAGCTTGGGGAGAGGGCCAGGGGCTGCTCTGCTGCCGTGCAAACCCTGTGCTTCCCGCCCCAGCACAACGTGCCTGCTGCAGGTCAGGACGCCGAGCACACGACTTTGGGGCAGATTGGTTTGTACATCCTCCAGGCCTGCATCTGCTCGTTGTTGCATTTGTCCCATGTACGTTTTGGGGTCTGGAACTCCGTAAGGAGGAACCAGCCTCCAGCTGCAGCGGGGTGTGCTCGCAACTGCTTGCTTGGCAGCAATAATCCTGCTCTGCTCTTTCCATGTAAATGCACAGAACTATCCTTTGCTGTTTCTGTGTGGTGATTTTAAATTGTGCAGGGTCACGAGGTGGTGAAAGGCAGTGTATGCACGCCCAGGCATTAACCAAGAGTCTAGGCCATCGTATTTTATTTAAAGCCCAAGCAAAGTTTCGCCTTGTTCAGGAGGTACATTAACGGGAGGCAACTGAGGCCGCGTTGTGCTGCTTTTGGTCGTGTGTTTTGAATGACAGCTGTCTGCTGGGTGGTGCACGTGGCAGGCCATCAGTTGACAACAAGGCATTAGCGACTCACATTCACTGATTCCCTCATGCAGATGAACCCAAAGCACTGCTTGGGAGGGAGCTTCACTTCTCCCAGAAGAAGCAGCAGGAGGACGGGAAGGGCTGTGGCCGCATTGCTCGCTGAGAGCCAAGTAACTGCAGCTAGAAGGGATTCCTGTGCACAGCTTCCACGTCACCTGGAAACAACAGCACGGTGAATTCCCTCAAGTCCTGTCTGTGGTAGCACCTAGCAGAACTAGCTCACTCTTGCTGCCTGCTTTGGGGTAAAGGAATGTTTTGTATGGCACAAAGAGTGAAACTTGCACGAGCCACCACAGCCAGCTGCTCCCTGGAGCATCGCCCCGAGAACAGCTCTGATCTGCTCCCGTTGGCAAAGCCCCTCACTGAGCAACGCATTTCTGTCAGTCCCCTGAGCAGCAATTTAAGAGGCTTCTCTGCACTATACACGTTGAATTTTAAGTATGTATCACCAAAGCTTTTTGGAATTTTTTTCAGCTGAAATTACACACAAAATGATGAGCTCTTTTCTTCCTAAATTCAAACAGTTTGAAAGCTAAGGTAAATATTTCTGGGTGGAGAGAAGAAGGATGAAACCTCCAGAGACTCTGACACCAAGATTAATGGCTGAAACAAAGAAATTGCCTTCCCCAAATGATGCAGGACACGGACTGTCCCCTTCATTGTCTTCATTACTCTGCTGAGTGAAGTAGAAGTAGCTGAAATTTCTCTTCTCTCACTTCTTTTTTTTTTTTTTTTTTTTTCTCCAACTAAACAGGCTTTTGAACTGTATTTGCCAATAAGATCATTTTCTGCAATTTATCAAGGGGTGCTTTACAGGGAAATTCCCAAACTGGAAATCACATTTGGTCCCCTTCTCGGGTTCTGGCCTCCCCCTCAGGAATTTTGATTTTAATCTGTGCCATGTGCACATAAATGAGAGAAAGAATAAGTAAGGCTTGGAAAATGAGACATGAAAAGATGTAAAAAAGCACTAAACTGAGCAAAACTGAAACACGCTCTTTGGACAAACTGCAACCCTGCGACGTGGTAACACTGCAGGGCTTCAGCCCAGTGTCTTTAACCCAGGCTGGCTACGTTTTGGGTTTGGGGACGGCAGTGAGGATTATTTTCTGCGTGTATATCTTTCTTTCTACTCTCTTCTGTTTTTTCTTTATGGCATAAGCAAATAGCACTTGTTTGTTTGCTGCCAAGCTATTGTAATTGGTCTCACAGAATTGGAGAGTTACCAGAAATTTGTGTGCAAAACTAATTCTTGTTTCCCCCAAGATATGAACAATTACAGGCTTCCCATTTTATTTCCAACTGTCCCAGAATAATTTCTGCTTGTAGTTCAAAGGCTGCCCCGAAACCATTTAAGCAGCCACAATATAATATTCCCAGTACAGTTTGGAGCCCGAGAAAATCATGTAATGGCTGTGAGGCCTTCTGCTGCTCCTGCAGCTCTTTCAAACAGATTTGATCAATCTTTGTAACGTGACAGTGTCAGCCTGGCAGTGCTTAATGAGGATACCTAATGTTGTCCGATGGCTTTTCAATAATATTTTCTCCAAAGCGTCCGGATCAATGACAACGGTAGTTTCTTAGAGAGCATTTTGTTGGTGGGAGTGATATTTTTGCTCACCTGCAAGCCCTGATGCTGGGCTTTTCAGAGCGCCGAGCCGCGTGCCCGTGCCGTGTGTGGCGGGGAGGGAGAAGGAAGCTGCGGGAGAGCTCCCAGCTGCTCGGCACGGGGACGGGGCCACCGAACTTGTGCTGCCCCTGTTTGTCTGCAGACCTATGGGGAGTAGTGAGCAGGAAAACTGTGTGCACAGCAACAGGGAGGGCAATTCGTCCGTGTTCTACATTTTTTTGAGAATATTTTGGCAAACGTCTTCGTGCCTGTTTCCATCTCTAGTCTGTAGGTCGAGTGCTGCCTCGTAGCATGCTGTGCAGCCATCTATGTCTTCTGCAGCTTTCTGCTCCTGCGGTCTTCCTCCCTCCCTCTCCCCTCTGTCTTGTCCCTTTGATTCTCCACTTTTCTGGTCCTTTCCCACCAGAAGCGCACCCTTTCACCCACCACAAACCAAACAAGAAATTAAAGGAGAGTAAAATTATTCCTTTTGGCACTGGGAAGATGTTTACCAGAACGGCTGCTGCTCACAGTCCTTTTGTGTGCTTTCCTTCTGCAGTGGCTTTTGTCCTGTCTGTGTGGCTGCAAGCTTTCCAGGACTCACACCAGCTCTTGCTCTGTGTTTTCACCGTGATTTTTGCATAACAGTGCCCAAGACTTGTTTTGTCCCTGGGCATGACTGTAATGAATATAATAAACAAAATAACTTAGCCAGTTTCTTCCACTTGACTGAGCTCTCCTTTTCACTGTCACTTCTCCCCTTGTAATGCATGAGGATGGGTCTGAGTGAGGAAAGCTTTCTGTACTACATTCAAATGCTTCTCTGCAGAAAATGCCGGGCGGGATATTCCCAATGTACACAACAAATGATGTGCGCGGGAGGCTTTGCTGGGGCTGTGTCAGTAGTAGTAGAGGTGTCCACTCAGGGCTCCCAATTTCCTTTCCTTATGTTCTCAGCACAAGTGATCAGGAGGATAATTCTGTTCCCATTCCTTTTCTATTTTATTTTATTTTTTTCAGGTTCTTACCCTTAATCTGCTATTACTGCAGCTTTTATAGGTAAGCACACGTTCTTTCCCTTCCTTAGCAAGAGAAACACTGGCAGTATGATCCAGATGTATGAATGCAAAGGTTGTATCTTAGAAAAAGAGGCAACTTTACTACAGTACTGTATGCTTAGCCTAAGGTCTAAGTACATGCCATAACAAAGCAGCAGTCTTCCAAATTTACTATCAATGGGCCTGATAATATCCCAGGGCCACTTTTCATTTTTGGTTTGCATCTCTCTCCTCTCTGTCAATATGTTGGGCACAGTTATTTGAGCATCTTGAGGGAGAAACAGATGTCAGCAATAAAGGCAATAATGGAGCTGATTCAATTCTTCAGCTATTAGCCAAGAACTGCAAACAGATATCTTGATGATACTCTGCATTTTCCATGACAAATGTTAAAGTATTTAACCTGGAAAGCTTTCAAGACAATGCAGTTGTTTCCAGAGGGATTAATAGCAACTGGACTGCAGTCTGGCTCGACACTGTCTTGGCTTTCCCTTGGCAAAGGTCCTTCTCCACCTTTTGACCAACAAGTGATATTACCTAGGGACTGTGTGGTTCCAGGGGTCTTCCCCCTGGAATAGCATTGCTGTGGCTTCCAACATTTGTATTTTATTTATTTATTTTTTTTTTTTTTTATTATTTTTCTAGGTTAGGGGTGAACTTGTAGGAAGAAAATTTGGTTATACATACTCTGAGTAGGTCATTCTGATACTGGGTCCACGCTGCTGCTGTGCCGTGTGGGTTAAACACCACAGGAGGTGGTGATCAGCGCCTGGAAATGTATCATTGGAGATAAATTCTTCTTGACTAGCGTAAGCATTTGTCCTCCTCGTGGAGCTTAAGTGCTCTGTGGAGCAAGTGGCCTGTGCGAGCCATCCACAGCAGCCACCCGAGGCGCTTGGGGCTCAGGTGAAGCAGTAAAAGCAGGGAGGTAAGTGGGGACAGGCGTGAGCAGCCCGCTGGCTGCTGCCGCCCTCGAGGTGCCGAGCATCAGCTCTGCCGGCTGCCTGCGACGGAGCCGAGGGCAAAGCCCAGGGCAGGCGGCGAGGGTAAGGCAGGGGCTTTGCTGCTCGCCGCTGTCGGTAGGAGAGCTGCTGCTGCTGATCCCTGAAGGCAGTAATCACACACGCTCCCAACATGAAGCAAGGTAATCAACTGACAAAGTGATATCATCTGAGAAACCATTAGCTTTCTAATGGCTCTTGGAGGTCTCATTAAAATCGGTCACTTACTGATTGTTCACATTACTGGAAATTTGAGCAAAATGTTGTGGGATTTTCCCCTGGCTGAAAAGTTAGGACACTTGTTTCTGTATTCTACAAACAAAATTAAAGAGCACTGTTTTTTTCTCAACAGGCTTTAAGAGCTCTGTTGGTAATAGCTGCCTTTGTTATTACAGTAATCCCAGTACCGACATTGCCCGTTCTCTCAGCACCTCCTTTCCAAAAAGCCCCAAACCCGACCTTTTTTGAGTGCAAGGTTTATTACCTGTGCTTCTCTTGGCAAAGGAACCTGACAGTTCCCTTATTTTTTAGATCTTGCTCTGTGATCAGAGTGCTTCCTGCTAATCAGTTGTGCTACCTCACCGTCACTAGCCAATTTTGCTCCCCAATATAGCCTGCCACCATGGATGGCGAATAATACAGAGACTGAATGAGAGCGGGCTCGTCCTCTGCAACAAGGTACTGCCAGCAAGAGGAGGGAAAGCGGCTGATGCAATAAGGCACAAGGTGGTGGTTTTGTCAGAAGCTAGGTAGGCTCAGCTCTTCGTTGGGTTAGGTCTATTTCTTGGATGGCTAACTTATGAATTTTTTTTTGCGAGCATTACTTCTGCCTCTGTAGTTGTCAGGACTGAACCTTTTAAGTTTTCAAAATCTCTGCTGCCAGCGTGCCCCAGGCAGGTCTGTAGCATCGCACACCAGGACAGCTCTCTGCAGCCCCACGCTGCAGCAGGATGGCCCCAGCAGGGTGTGAGGAGCCCTGCTGGGTAGAGAGGCAAATGAAGTTACGTCTGGGTACCTGGAAAGACCTCTCGGTTTAATGTTCCACTGCGTTAACCCGTCACGCATCAGTAGTCAGGCAACTTAACAGATGTATCCATGATGCTCATACAAATAATGAAGACCTGTTCCTCGATTTTCACAATCATGTTTTTGTTTGTTTGATAATGGAGTGGAAAATCTTTGTGAGCCTGCAAAACACACCATAATTTGCTAGAAATGCAGTCAATTGCTTCTGTCCTTTTGCACTGTGCAGCACGGTGTGATGATGTCCAGTTGACTTCTCCAGCTGTTAGATGAAATTTCAGTTTGCGCTGTCTTATCTGCGTTATCTGGCCCCAGGCAGTTCTCTGGTTTGTTTTTGATAGTGCCCATCAAACTAAATCCATACTCTCAGGCAGCAAATGAAGCTTGATTGGTGCCAAATACAGTGTACATTTACAGGTAGTGAGTGGGCTGTCAATGCATGTTAATAATAGGGAATTGGTTGTTAGGGAGTAGGAATTTAATAATGCCTGGAAACTATCTGCTAGCAATAACACTGGAAATAAACAACCACCTGAGCTGCCTCTCCAGCCGAGAGCTGTCTGGCAAGGATTACTAGAACTTTGTTACTGAGACTATAGAAATTGAAGTACCTCATGTTTGGAAACACAAACAAGCTGTTTGTGTACCTTACCTTTCGTAGGGGCAGGGAACTATAAGTGCTCGCACGCATGTAGTACTGAGAATCGGTGCACAACTCACTGCCCTCGTTAGTAAAGGCCACAGGATACGGGGCACCGACTGCACCACCACGCCTGGCTCGTGGCCAGGTTACTGCACCGTTCCCATGCTCTTCTAGGACTAAACCGTGCTTTTTCGGTTTGCTCCAAGCAACACCTTATTTGCTCAACAGTTCACTGACAGATTGTGCTACTACAGCCTGTGCCGAGCAGCATCTTTTTGCCCACATGCATCCATCCCAGCAAGCCTGTCTGAAGAGCAAAGCACTGCAGAGTGTATGCCTTTTTAACACAACCTGGACCTCCAGACCGTTTGGAAGCTTTATATTAAAGCAGTCCTTTTTGCCATAATAGCGGAATGCAGTCACCGACTATTTTTATCTCCACGTGTAGTGTCAAATTTAATAAAAGTGCAAGGATAGCGGAAAGGCAGCTTCCCAGCAAACCTGATTCAGTATTCAGATAGCATCCTGCCGTGTGTTGCTGTCAAGTCACACCAGAAACCCACAGCCCTCCCTCCAAGCCCACCAAAAGGTACACCCTGCGTCTGGTGCCTGGGCAGCACGGGTGTGCCCTTGTTGTGACAGACTGGCCTCTTTTATGTCCTCTTCAAAATAACTCACAATAGCTTTGGTGGATGTGCCTTGAGAAAAGTAACTGGGGAAATATCATGCACCAGGGAGCGCGTTAGCAGGATTCTGGCTGGGAGTCCTGTTGCATATCTGGAATCAGGATTTCTTTCTACCATTCGGTTTTATTTTCAAGGTACTCTGAGTATCACATGAAAAGGAAACAAAGGCTTTGTGTTGCATTGCAATGGAATAATGTTTTCTTAATCAGTGTACTGGTTCAGCTTTCTTTACTACTGAAAATATGCCCGGGAAACAAGTGACTGGATATTTATTACTACCTTACGGTGCAGCTTCAGCTACCAGGTTTAAAAAAGGGACAGAGGGTATTGTGACATCAAGGTGACCCTTGGATCTAAGCTTCTTTACATCCTAAAAAAGTCTACAGCCTTGATCAATGAAGGATTTTAGTTGCTAATAAATTTAATAAAAGTATAGGCTAAGCTTCTTGTGCCAAAGCCCAGCCTTTTTAGTAAAAAGTTGAAATCCTACAGTAATTTCTATTGCTGGATTTTCCGTGAGAACTTTTCTTTTCAATGCACTAGTTTAATAGTCTGCTAACAGTTTTTAAGGTATTTTCTCTGAATTCTACTACTTTTTCCTCAAACATAGAGGCCTTACCTTAGTTGTTCTTTTTGCAAGATTCTGTTTGTCCAGTTTTCACTGATCCAGAGGGTAACGTTCTTCTTTTTCTTTCTTTCAAGAAGTTTTCCCATTCTTTTAAAAAACCTTCAGGGGCTGCGAATGCACTCGGATAGCTCAGAAGTAGGCTCTTTTAGAACTTTGCTCTTGCCATGAGCTTGCTCCTCGGTAGAGGAAAGGTAGCTTTGACTCACTTGAAAAAATTGTCTCAGATGTTGCACAGTTAGTGTTTGAGAGCCTCACACTGTGCATGTGCAGCAGATGACTTTCCACAATATTAGCTGCAGGCTCTTGCAGAGTCCCCGACGTGGATGGACACCAGATCCCACTTCCTGGGGGATTTCCTCTGATACACACATAACCAATCCTGAAACCTGTTTGACAGTTTGGGCCATTTGGTTATTTTTTCTTTGGCTGTGCATAACTCACTGTGAATACTGCTTCTTACCTTCTTCCCTCAGGATCATTTATTACCCTCTTCTGAAGTCAGGACAACAAACTTGAGGGATCTTTGCAGTGCCCTTCTGTAGCCAGAAAAAAAGTTATCTGGCTGCTCCTTTCTTATCCTAAGCAGCTGAAGTAATAGGACAATAGCGAAGTCGTTCTACTGCAGAGGTTGTGGGAGACAGCAGAAATCTGAGTGCCTACCTGAAGCATTGAAACAAACAGTTTAAAGAGTGTAATTTTAATGAGAGGATTGCTCACAGTTTGTCACAGCTTCACTGAGAAGGGTGATGCTCTAGTCTGGTGTTTCTTGATGCATTTCTGCTTCAAAATATAGTCAGTAAGAGCTGGGGAAAGAAGGGAAGTGGAAAAGCATCAGTAGGTGAATTTGGAACAGCAAATCCAGTTTAATTTAGTTCAAGATTCAAAGTGAATTCTAAGTGGCTTTATTTCATTTTATTGGAGTTGGTATTTTGTCTCATTCTCACATGCATCATGTCATTTTACCTTTTAAAGCATTTTAGAGGTTTTCAGACGTTTTTAGTAAGTAGAACATAGCGCAGCCAAGGAACAATATCCATGTACGTTGCACTTCATAGTTTCATTTCACCTGGGAATTTACGCTAATGCACGGTGTAATACTTGTTTATTTATGTGCTGTGCACAACATGGCCTTGACTTTCAAAAGCATTCTCAAGGGCTTTTTTTCAGCACCAGTTCTGAGTGCCGAGAGCGTCTGTCAGCCACACAAGGACTGTGACTTGTCCTGCCTCTTTCTGAGTGCTCTGGCCTTGGCCATAGGAGTCTGCACCATGCCCTTCAAATATGACCTTCTTATATAACAATCAAAGATGAGCATTTATCTGGAAGTGAATTGCAAGTTTTATTTTAGTATTTGTACAGTGGGGATCTGAGAAGGGATTTACATCAGCTTGTGGTGGGCAGCAGGGTATGCATGCTGGTCACTTTGCTTGCACCTGATGTGAGCATGTGATATGACAGATACAGCAAGTGTGTTTGGTGTGTGGCTCCCCTGTGCTACAGCTCATCCACGCCGCTTTGAGGAAAGCCAGAAATGCAGCCCTAGGAATGATACGCAGCATATCCCAGCCCCCTCCCCCCAAAACACTCCCAAAGAAGGCGGTCAGGTGGCAGAGACTTCGGTTTAACACACTTCTGTTGGGTTCCTCATCCACGGTTCTCTCCTCTCCATCCCTACAGAAGAAACTTGGGGAGAAACAAGTGTAAGACTAGCCTATCATAATCTATCCTATGACCATAGTGCCAAAGGATCTGCCCCATGCACATACCCTATCTTGTGGTTCTGCCTCGAAATGCTTCTCCTCCGTGTGGTGGGTCCAGCCCCGGCAGTTGATTTTACTCGACTCTAATATGTTTACTGCCCACTTAACTGCTGCTAGCCGCTCAGCCACGCTTCAAAGTGAAACCTTCCAATGGAGCATATTATAAATTTATTGCTCAGTGCCAAGGCTTGTTGGCAACCCTCCAGCATCAATGTGCTAGAACTATGGACTGTGCTGTTGTATATTTTAAACATTTCCTGTAGGACTGTACAGTTTGACATTTCCAGTCAAGTCCTCGTGGTATACTATAACAGAACAGAGAAGAGATGATTTCAAAAGCAATGCCAGAGTTGCTTGATGACAATACCTTCCTTTGGCTTGAGGAAAAGGAGCTGAGAGCAACTGGAGATTAAATAATGATGTCTGGTGAATCGTGCCTTTTTTATGATGGCACCTCCAGGTGCAAATATATCTTGTCCAGTGGGTCCGACACACTGAAGATCTCAGCTCTATTCTCTAGATTGATTGCAACTACATTTTATACAAAAATGTTTTCTTTAATGCTCTTTATGTGAGAACAACCAATAAAAATAGATACAGAATCGTATTTTATATCCTAGAATACAAAGGAAGGCAACAGGAATCAATGAATGACTATGCAGAATGCCGGTAAATGGTTTTAATGCAAGATTAAACTTCTGCAACAAAGAAGTGGTCCAAAATAACTGTTTTTCTGGTCCAATTAAGATCACTGCCTTGGCTTCTTATCTGGTTGCCCTGAATAACCTTGAATTGTGAAGAAGAGTGTTGTTGAGTTGTTTTATAAATCAACCAAAATGGGGAATTAAGTCAAAAGTGGGCCACTGGTATTAGTGAACGTCGAGGTGCAGGTAAGAACAGTGGGGTGTGGCCAGATGGTTCTGAACATCCAGTGAAGGGGTTTGTAGGTGAAAGAAATAATCTAGTTATTGCAAGTCTAAACATGTATGAGAAGAGTCGAGGCTGATCTTAATGAGATCTTAGAATTGCAGACGTATCTCCCCCTCCCCTTTAACTCAGGCTATTGGATACTGCAAACATCTCTGCAGTATCGAGGTTTAGGTAAAATACCAACCACTGCTGCTGGGCCAACCTGCTTTCTCTTCTTGACTCTAAAGCAGGGAGAGCTGTCGGGATATGGCCACAATCCACAGAGTTTGTTTAATTCTAGGCATAGAAATGGATTAATTAACTGTACGGTAGCTTTCTCCTGCTAGGGGTGAGGTATATATCGATTAACCGAGTAAAATGTTATTCACTGTACCGTTTGAGATAAAGATATAGATCCAGAGTGTGTAAAACTATGGATCTGGGCTAGAAAAAAGGAAAGTCAAATATTTTCAACCTTTCTGACAGCTGCATTAGCATCAGTCGTTTGGGAAACTTCACATGAAGAGCTAAATGAAGAGGAACTGCACCACTGTAAAATAATATGGACTAGACAAACTGAAGAAATATTTACTTGTGCAGAAAAAGCACAAACACCGAATACTTCGCTTATATTCTTACTTTTTTTTTTTTTTTTTTTTTTTAATGTGGGAATCTCACAGTGATTCTCTATTGATGTATCTTGATATGAACTTAGACCATGGTGAACATCGTTATAACTTGCAGAGGGTTTTCACCTAGAGAAAAATCTATGTCAAGCTTTTTAAAGCAGCTCCTTAGGTCGTTTCTTTCACAGCAGCTCTTTCAGCCTGGTCCTTCCCGTGTAGCAGAGGTTGTGTCACGTACAGCCAGCTTCGGTCACTGTGCTGCTGCACCAGGGTGAGGAACCTCATGCTCCACATGCAAAAGATGGCACGTGGCTCCCGTCTCCTCCCAGACCTTGCTTTGCTGCTCTGTGGTGCTCTTTGAGCTGCGACTCAATGCCTGCTCCTTCTTTGCTGCTCCGGGCCCGCAGCAGGGCGTCTCTTTGCGAGGCAGCAGCTTGCCGTCCTGCTGCCTTTCTCCAGCCATTCCTCGCTGCTACTTCTCTTGGAAAAGAAAGCTGCAGCTCAGCTCCCTTCCTGCGGAAAGCTTGCCTTAAGGAATCCCACGAAAATAAGTAGGTAGGGTTACAGAGTTAAGAGGTATTCGGGCAGAATAAAAGCAGCAGACCCGTGCTGCCTGCTGAGCCTGGCACAGCAGTGCTCTGTCTGCCGGGACCTTACGAATTTCCTCTGTGCACCGAAGTGCAGCCTGCAGTGTTGATCCTGGTGCCGCAGGCTGCACCGTGGTGGTTCCTGTGTGATCACATCCCTGTATTACACATGAGTCATCCCAATAAGCTCCGCTGTGCGCAAGCAGTCCTCCCTGTGCCGAAGCAAGGCGTGTGTAGGTGGGGGCACCGAGGGCTGCTGAATGTGCTGCTCTAAGTTCCTAATTTATCTGTGCAAACAACACATTAATACAGCCAGCAGGGGAAAAGCCAATGTGGCAGCAATGATTTGCATGCGGCAAGAGGAGCTTGCCATAGGTTCCTTTTGCCTAGTAGCCTGCAGGATGCTCATTTATAAAGAACAAGTATGGAGTCTGGTGCTTAGTGCAGGTAAAACCTTTTCAAAAGCCATTAACCACAAAACACGCTTCTATACCAGCCTCACACAGTGCAACATCCATCTTTTTACACAGGCATCCAAATTAGGTCCTTTTTTCCCCCTGCGTATGGAAGAGTATTATGTAAACAATCTCTTGAGCGAAGAAGCATTTCTCTCTCCTGCAAACATCTGTGTCTGTATTTAGCAGCTTCTCTGCTGGAGGGGAGATCTAGGACTTTTTTAACCTGGTATTCAGCAAATAAGGCCAGTCTGGTCGCCCTCTTGGCAGTGGTATGTCCTATACACTCGTTACACCTATGAGAGAGAGATTCATCTTATGAAGCTCTTCAGCATTGACTGCCACATGGAAAGAGCTTGAGCAACCAGTCTGTGAGGCAAAACACGTTCAGGCATTGCAATGAAAACATCCCCTGTCTTTAGAGCAAGAACAACAAACAAACAAAAACACACATCTCCATACCAAAAGAAATCTAAACCAAGCCAAAGCACAGAGCACGGGCAGGGATGCGAGCAGGCTGGGATTTGCCTGTCACAGGCTGAGCGCCCTGTCTGGAGGCAGAGGAGCTCCAGCAGCCAGCCCGTGTGTGCCAGCGGTGGATGACGAGGAGACCTCGCTCTGCAGAGGGGAGAGTCACGGCAAGCTGACGGGTAGCAAAGTCTCCTGCTCTGGATGGCTCTGCTCAGACTGAACCCCTATGGATGGGAAACCTCCCAGTTGCTGAGGGCCAAAGGTGTGCTTTGCATTTATTTGGTAGGTTGTAGAGCAATATCTTACCTCTATATTACCCCACAGTGTGTGAGAGTCCCACATGAAATGAGCTCCCTGTCTCAGCTCAGTGCGTGTGGCAGGCGCATGGTGACTGAGCCTCCCCTGGCTCTTCTCTCTGGCCACAGCGGTGCTCCTCTGAGGAAGAGCCTGGCTTTGTGCTTAGAAATTATTAGCAAAATGGAACACTCTCTTCAGCCGCATTTCCTGAATGAATCACCTTAAATCCTTAACAGTGTCGATTATACAGGTTCCTACAAGCCAGTGTGATTGCAGATATACTTGGCAGGAGTGCGTGGTCCCCCTGAAGGCTCGGTGAGGGAATAGGGGCTGCCCATCCTGAGCGCTGGAGATGTGCAGGAGGCATTTCCACACCTGCACTGCAGCCGCAAGGGTAGAGCTGCTCACACCAACACTCCTCTGCTTGCACGGAAGAGATGCAATTAATGCTTCTTAATGGAAATGAAATTCTATAGCAGCTGGTGATCCAAAATGCTGACCAAAAAAAAAACAAAAAAAAGGGACTCTAATGAACTGTGCAATCCTCTTAATTTAGTTAGTTTACATAATTACATTTCTACCTCCTACTCAGCTCAATAATTGCACGGATGCCCTATCTTGGAAACCCATCTTTGCGCCTTAATGGAAGGGTTTAAATTATGCTGACCCACTATGCTAATAACAGTGATCAATAACACTGCTCCATCCCTGTTTGTTTATTTTTAAAGAACCATCCACGTTGTTGCGTTGTTGTCCCTGTAATTGGGATCTGCAGTAATAATCAGCTCTTCCAGGTGGTGCAGAGATGGAGAGCATTGCTTCTTCTTGGACAGCTTGGGACAGTTAAAATTTCATTTCCTTCCTTGTTGTTGTTGTTGTTTTCTTTTCCTTTTTTCTCCTTCATCATTGTTTGAGAAATCAATGAGCAATCCCCCGTTGTTCTGCAAATGATTCCTTGGTAGCAGCTTAAGTTTACAAAGCAGTAGCTTGAGGCCAGCCAACTGGCGTGAGCGCGGCTCTTCTCGTGCCACCAGGCGACACGTGAAGCCGGTGGAAGGTCGTGGATTTCTACCAGCTGAGTGCCCGGCCATATAAACCTACCCACCCTGCGATTTACCTGGGGTTGGTCTGCTGGTGCCAGGCCGAAGACCAGCAGCAATTCACAAGCGCAGAGTTTTGTCTTTGAGGAGGGCAAGGTTACAAAACCACCCCTCCTGTTCAAGGAAAAGCATTCAGCTCTTACATTGCACATAGGTTGAGTTCAGGCTGTTTCAAGACCCGTGATTAAAACAAGGAAGCTAAAAGGCACTTACAAACCTGCAGACCTTATATGCTCTGCAGGAAATGTTTGTAATTGCCTATCTTTTGAACCAGCCTGCACATATTATTGGCCTTGTTGTCTTTAAAAATACCACCACCCACTGCACTCAAGCAAGGCACTCAGCAATGGTGGTCCCACAGGCTGGGGCTGCAGTTGCTTTGTCTATTTATTTAATTCATAAATGAAAGAGATTTTATTGGTTTTAGTGTTCCAAGGAATTGAAAAACCAGACATATAATAATGGAGTCACAAGAAAAGAAGCTCTTGAGCTTCAGCCCCTGCAGGGTTTTTTTCTTGGTGTTGTTTTTCTTTATTATTCCTGCTCATTCTCCAGTGTTATTGGAGTTATCACTCTAAAGGAAGCCAGGAAAAAATTCTGCTAATGTTGACTCAGCCTGCCATAACTCCTGCCAAATCCCTTTCATGTTAATGCTGCCTATTTCACTACCAGTGAAGTTTTGCTTTGCTGCCCTTGTTTCCTGAACAAGGCGTTGTTGCTCCTCTGCCATTCAGGGGACGTTTTGCATCCCTCATGCTTGACTTCACCCAGAGCAGAGCTGAGGGTTTCACCAGCACGGTGACTCCTACAAAAGCATCTGCCAGACATTGTCAGCTTTCTTCTCAGGTATATCTGGAGCCACCTGGGCAGGCTGGGCAACAGTTCCTGTTCACGCTCCCTGCTCGTGGATGTGGATCCAGCAGCAGCCCACAGAAAACTCTCCAGCTCAAGGCATAGCTCCGTGGGATACTGCGAAACTCGCCCAGAAAGAAATTCCTGCCATGGCAGAGCTGTTGAGGTTGAGGGTTAGAGAGCTGTGATGGATTTCTGTACTGAAGTCTCACCTCACTGGAATAAAGCTACTGGTCCCCGCAGGGTGGTAATGATTCCTTGGGTGACCGTGTGCTTCCGTCAGCAGACAGCTCCAATATATTTCGAATGACAAAGCTGGGATATCAAATCTAACCGTGCAGGTGAAGGCCTTCTGGTTTCAGAAGAGAGAAACACATTAAGAAGGCTCTGGAGCTGACCAAGGTAGCTGCAGACAATGGCAAATGGGCTTCCTTTCCTGGACAATGAAAAGAACGATGTTATTGAAGGCACGAGGAACAGGCACGGCTCCATTTTTGTCCGAGCATTTCAGTGGATGGAGAAGAGTGAGCGAGCTGTTCCCCTGTTATTTTGCAGCGTAACCCCACAGTGTGCATGAGGTGCTCACCTCTGTGCACACGGTAATTCCTCGGCTGGGCAGTATTAACCAGTGGGCCCAGCAAGGGCAGAAAGCCAGGGGCTGACCTTACTGCCAGCCCCAGCAACGCTGCTGTGCAGCAGAGCAGCCCCAGCTAAGGCAGGTCATCAGTAATATGCAAAACATCTGGAGTTTACTTGGAAAAGTTGTTTCAAGGGAAAGAATAAGTATATATTCTCATTAGTAAGTGATGTGAAGAGGCTTGTGTTGACTTATAGATGGATTTGGCCTTGCGGTGTGTGTGCTTGTATGCTAAAAACAGCATCACGCTTCTCCACAGAGTGCATAATTTTTGCAAGATTTATATTTCTTTCAGGCGGATGATCTCCTGATTATACTGTGTCCTTTTGCTGCAGAATTTGTTGATCTTTGCAGAAAAAAAATAGACTGAAATGTAGAAACTGTAGTGCTGTTATTTTGCGGTGCCGGGAAAGATGCACCGGCATGCAGGTTGGTTCTTTGTGACACAGTTGCTAGGAAAATGTTGTGAAACGGGGCTGGGAGGAATCACAAGGACAAGGCAGCAAAGCTGGTGTTTGGTAAACCTGTGGGACCCCGCTGCAGCTGCTGTGGCAGGGGACCCGAGGGCTGCTGGACGGAGGGAGCCGCGCATCGCCTGCTCAGCGTGCCGTGGGGACGAGCCCCCTGCCTGCAGTGTCTGCTGCTGCTCTGCTCAGCGTGCTGTGGGCTCGCATCCCCAGGGAAACGTTGGCGGAGGAAAAGCTTTGTCTGCTCTGTAGAGCCATCTCATTGCTTCTCGCTGCACTTTGGCACCCCAGACACGTATAAATCTCTGTAACGCGAGGCATTGCCCCTGCTGACAAGCCTTCCCCCACTGATGCTCTCCGACCGGCCCGACTACAGCAGCATTATTCTCACGGTACCGCTCGTGTTTGCAGGGCTTTGTGTCGACACCTGCCTGTGCTGCTGGCAGCCTAATCCCAGAAGTTCAGACAAACGCCTCTATAAAACCAGGCCCAGAGATGTCCCCGTGGATGTCTATTCTGGGCTTTGCGGCCACTCCATGCTGCGATCCTGTCCCGCTGGGGCACCGCACGGACACTGAGCTGCCTCTGGGAGGGCAGGCAGCGGGGCTGGGAGGTGATGGCAGTGCCCGAGCGAGGCAATTTCTTTGTCCCATATTCTGGGGGTAATTGCCACGACAATCAAATGTCCTTCCTGCGGCCCCTTAGCGCTCCTCATGAAATAATTCCCTCCGCAAATGGCAATTGCAGCTGTGTGTTCAGGTGTGCGTCTGCAGAGGATGAGGGCGAAGAGTTTCAGTGCCAAGTCACCCACCACACTAACAGGGAGCTCCCCATCTCTGTAGTGGGGCTCTCCTAGAAGCTGCTGCTGAGAAGGGAGGGATTTCGAATTACTCTGTTACTGATACTTGAAGAGGGAAGATTTGCTTTGTGGTTTGCTGTGGTTTTGCTGTAAGTCCATCCCGGCACTCCGAGTCTCTCCCTGTGTGGTCGCGGATTGCCTGGGGCCCTGGGCAAAGTCACGCCGATGACCCTGCTGCTGCTCCACCATGCCCGTAGCGGACTTCTCCTTTCCCCCCAGGAGCAGCAGAGCCGCAGTTCGGGGTTAGAGCTGTGGTTGCTGAGCTGCAGCGTGGTGCCAAGCACAGCTCCTCTGCCAGAGAGCTGCCGCTCAGAGGAGAACCTGATTTCATGGGCCGCCTTGGTAACCGGGCTGATTTCACAGATGTCTAACAAATAACGTGTTCCATCTCGTAATGGCGAGTCGCATTTCAGTATGATTAGGTTTTATAAGAAGTAAAGATGCTATCAGAAGTGTGCCTTTCAAGCATATGTGTGGGGCTCCTATGTTCAGTCAAGCATGATAAACTATCATCGCGGAGTTCATCTGGCAGCAAACAAGCTGAACAAATAAGTTTTTACATAAGACATAAAAAGTCTGCGATGTAACTAAAAAACTAAATTATAATTTTTTATCCCTGAAGGTTGACTTGTTTAGATCTCCAACTTGCTGAGTTTTATACACTTCGCAATACAATTTATTCACTTATTCACTTTGTAAATTTTCAAATACAAGTATCAGACCATGTTCAAAGACACTATGGGAACAGACTGATTCAATTTAAAAAGCAACTAATCCTCATAGAGCCGTGCTTCTATAATTATGTATTTATAGTTTTGGAAAATCACAAGTAAACCTGGGGAAAAGCATTCAGTTAGCCTGAATTACTCTAATTTATCACCGGCATTAGAGCAGTCCCTAGAAACTCTGAATGATAGGTGATGATTTACCATGCTATGCAGTGTCCTAGATAAAATAATAACAGCGGAGTGCCCGTCCAAAAGAACTTATGTAAATAGCCAACACTCAAAAGAAGACAAATGAAAAAGCATTATCTTATCTATTTTCAAATATGCCACTGGGACAGAGAAATGAAGTGACTTGACAGAGGCATTAAAAAAAACTGGGGAAGAACTTTCAACTGAGCCGATGAAGTCTCCTTAGAATTTTTTTAATAGAACTATCTTTTGCTGGAAAATTGGGTTTTCTATGGATGTATTTTCTTTCTCATAACAAGCATCTCCTTTCCACAGTTTTTTTTCTATGAATTAAAAGTGTAAATAGCATGCTTTTTTTTTTTTCTTTTTCTTTTTTTTTTCTTTTTTTTCTCCAGACAACTTTCTAGCAAAATTTAAGGAAAAGTTAAAAAACTTATATCAGTACTCTTGACTAAAAGTTCCTGTTCCTCAGTCAGCTCTGGTGCTGAGGCCCTTCCATTTTGGTAATTTCCAGGCCCTAAAAACCTGCCACATCCAAGAGCATCTGCCCATCCAACAGCAAGAGCTGCTCAAATGCATTTCCTGCCCCGTGCAAGCTATGAAGTGACAGCTAATTGTTGTGGGGTTACTTCTGTCCTGTGTGAGAGAAACAACCTGCCTGCAGGGTCGTACTTCTATTTCTTTTGTAAGCTAGGTTGAACATACGGTTGTGGAATAAGTAGTCTACTAGTGGAGGGAACAAAAAACCCACCTTTATTTTATAATTAGCAACAAGTGAGTACAGTGGCCTATAAAAAAAAAAAAAAAAAAAAAAAAGCTGTGCCAAGCTTTTGTGCCAGGGGAGCTTCTGGCACAGGGACAGCTCCCCAAGAGAAGACAACGTGATTTAAAGATTTTTTTTCTCTGCATAGACTAGGCTTTCTCTGTACAAAACTGGGAATACCTCGAAGACTGCAGTAACCCAGTTTCTTGGCATGCAGATGAGCTGTTCAGGAGAGAGCAGCCAAGTGATGCTGAAGCAGAGCTGTGCACCTCCTAAGGGCCTGGGCCACTGAAGACAGGGGCGATGAGCAGCTAGGTTGGCTTTGCACTTCTCAGCGCTTGACCCGTTGCTGAAGGGATTTCTGCATAAGATGGGTTTATAGCCTCTGTGCACGAGTGAAATGGCCCAGCAGAGGCTGTGATACAGCTGAGAACTGGGCCAACAGTGGCCTGGAGCGATTCAAGACAGAAACTGTCTGGGTTTGTGCTTATATACAGCTGTTTCCTGTAGTGCTGGGAGTTATAAAATGTGCTCTGTTTTTGCTGTCAAAGACCCTAATTTAAAACCATATGCTTTAGGAACTGTAGAAGCAGGAGAGAAAAACAACAACAACAAAACCCAGCAGACTAGGACAAAGTTTCTGTCCATTTGTTTCACTCATCAAGTTACTAACTCATTCTTGTCATTCAGAAGGGCACAGCATCTCAGGTCGTAGCAAACAAGGGCTCAAATGACTTGCTACAAGATAGAAGGCTACACCTCGTGTTGCAATCACTCACCTTTAATGCGGTACGGCAGAAAGGTTCTTTGGCTTTATAGGGCTTCCCTGCATTTTCAGAAGGCATGGACAGTGCCCCTGTTTACAAAGGATGTAAAATGAGGGCCGCTGAGCTTTTTTGAGAAAATTGTTTTGCTTACACCATAAAATGGTCTAGTTCTTTAATCAACCGATGCTTTTTATAACAATACAGCCTTTAGTCTAGTTATCTAGGAGCTTGCACATCTGGCAAAGTAGCGAAATGCCAGCAGAAAGAGAGTCAGGAGGGCAAAACCTCTGGTTTATATAAATTGGCACACTGATAACACCCGGGGGTCAGTGGCCCAGCAGAGACTTGTTGTTTTCTCATGCTTAGCAGAATTAAGTAGTTGTCTTCCAGGTTGTTGGTTCTTTTCTGAGATGTATAATACAAGAAACCAGATATTGGTAATTTTTTAAAAAAATAGTATTACTTCTTTTTATTTATTTTAGTTCCACCTTTGGGCCAGGATGCCTAAAAAGCGGTCAGCACCTGACCTGTGGGCACGCAGGCCCACTGGGTGGAATTACGAGCCAAGTACAGAAAATCTTCCAACGGGATGTTAAGTCCTGTAAATGGAGAGGAAAGGGGTCCTGGGTGCACACGCTGGCCTTCTGAGTGCTGAGAAAGCCTGCAATACTTCTGTTACTGCCTGTGCAGCTTAGAGTGACCAGAGACAGAACCAGTTTGAAGCAATGAAGATAAAGATTCAGATACTTTATTTATCACATTGGGTCCTGTACTAAGCATTGCTGAGGCCATCCTGCGTTCAGAAGCTGAACCCGAAGCTCCATTTGGTGTCCCTGTTACGAGCCGCAAGCTGTGCGAAGCAGACAAAACCACCTGTAATACTTTCGTTACTTCAAATAAGACAGGACAAGAGACACAACCTCAACAGCTTAACATAGCTTCTCCACATCAGCTTTAAATATCCTAGGAGCTGCTGTGACTTAGGTGTTTATGTTTTCATTGCTTACCTCAATTAACACGGTGATTGGCTGTGGAAGGCGCTGCAGCTGGCACAGCTTTGAGGAGCATATGTTAGGAAAACATCAGTTTGCCTGGAAGCTGACTTTAATGGGGTAGTTTTGTGGCTGATAGCAAAGTGGGGAAAAGATTCAGAGTTTTCTTCTTCAGGCTATTTTTTTTAAATTGCAAACTAAATTTCCTTTTCTTGCTTTCTGAAAGGTAGATAGAAACCTTGATACCAAGAGGAAAATGCAATTTAATAAGATTACTTAATGTTCTCTGTTAAAGTAAGGGAAAGGCTGTGGTGGTTTTATTCTTTGTCAGGGCTGTAAGGGAAGACTTACAGAGAGAGGATGAGAGATTTGGGAAGAAACCCAGAGACCAGAAGACTTTGTGGATAATACACCTACAAATAAAGAGAAGAGATCACTTTTCCCAATGAAAGGGAAAGGGTGACAAGTGTTAGACTGAAGCCTAGTAGATGTGGTAAGCTGCAGGCACTTCTGTAAATATTTAGAGGAAAAAGATGGGTACTTATACTGAGGCTAAAGAAACTGGTGCGTGGTTTATCAGCAGATTGTGGAACGGGGAAGTCGTCTTTGTCCACAGCAGCCTGAGCCATGGTGGCACGTTGCCTCCTCCTGAGGGGGAGCAGAGGGGCAGGGGGGTTCCCAGCCCTGCCCGGGGGGTGCTGCTGGTTGGGAGCATGAGGGACAGCCACTGTTGGTCTGTATCTTCGTTCTTTTATTTCCACCCCCTTTCTCCTCCTTCTCAGTGAAGTATCTGTCCTTACAAGGACCCTCTGGTTGGAAGCCACCTACATCGGGTGTGGGGTTTGATCTCCCTGATGATGGAGTGGTAACTGGGAGCACACGCCCGTCCTGAAACAAAGATGTGTTTCCTCCTTTTGAAGTAGCTGTGAGACTGCTGCCACAGGATGGCAGGGAGAGCTGCCTTGCTATCTCCTGCTCACTTCTGTAGCTGCAAAATGTTGGTGCTCTTCGGTTTGAAAGAACAGAAGCTACTCGGCCAGCTGCTAGTTATCACCAAGCAGTTGTGCTTCAACAGGTCTCGGGCATCCCACAAAGAAACTGGTGACCCACCTCCTTCTTCTGAAAGTGAGCAGTCTCTATGTTTAAATCCAGAACCTTGAGTTCAGTTCTTAGCCCTATACTGAGCCCTTTTTCAGCACGGGGAGTGACCCCAAACCTATGCCCCTGAACAAAAGTGAGGCAGGGCAATGAAACTGGTCCAGGCGTTCGGAGAGTCGGGCTGTGACGGAGGAGGAGCAGGAGGGGTGTGCGTAGCCCTGCTTTGGCAGCTGTGCTCCTGTGCGTCAGTGAGTTTCTAGGAGGATCCTGAGTTTTGGGAAGTGTTTGCTGATCCTACCGGCAGAAATACACAGTGAGTGATTCAATTAAATGATAAAATCTATTACCACGATGCCAAAAACCTACTCGAGGTAACGGCGCTCAGGAAGTGGCAGATGTTTAGCTGTCGCTCCTCTCCTTGACAGGTGCTCTCTGGGCTGATGTAAGGCGGTGCCAAGGGGGCAGCACGGGGGGAAGGACATTTATTCTTCTTCAACACCTGAAGCGCCCAAATTTCAAAAGCCTTAAGAGTGATTTTTGCCCAATTTCTCAGCCTGTGTCAAAAGGACTGACACAGTCTCTGCACTGCAGCTTCCTTTGAAGCGCATTTTGTGTGGCAGCTGGCCCTGCTGCAGGGGCACGGGGCTGGAGAGATCCCCTCCTTCCTCCTGTAAGGTGCAGAGTACGTGCCCTTGCTGCTCTGCTCTAGTGTGCGTCAGAGGTTTAAGGAAATTTTGTTCTCTTCAGACAGGAGAATAAAAAATAAACCTGACAAATCTGGCACAAGCCTAGAAGTGACCCCAGAATGAGTGCAACGTAGCTAGGCAAAGTAAAACACTGAATATAGGGGTCTGCATTTCAGGCAAGGAATTGAAAAGGGTGGGGAGCAGCCCCAAAGTCGTCGAGGTTAACAGGAACAGCCTTCCTTCATCTGCGGGATGTTTCTGGGCCTGGGCACCCCGGCAGGCTCCGAGGTGGCGGGTGGGAGCTGAGCCGCTCCAGCACGGCTGTGAGCGCGTTATTGCTCAGGAGATGGGGCTTAGTTACCCTCATCATCGCCTAGATCAAATAAAAGAAAAAAAAAAAAGTAGATTGAAAAGCAGCAGAACTTCTCCACATGCCATAAAGGTTGTCATTTAGATGAACATACGCAAAGATTTTAATGAAAACTGGCACTTGTCACTTTCTGGCTGCACTGTAATGGTATCTATTTAAAGTATTTTTATGGAAGGACAGGGCTGCAGTTAACTTTAGCTGTTTATTTTAACTCATTCTCCTGAACGATTCTGGCAGCATACTTATTTATTTTTTCTTTCTTTAAAAATGAAACAACTCATCCTCTGAAGAAGAGGAAAAAAATGTAATTGCTGCAGTAAACATATTAATAGGGAGAGCATATGGGGACAAAAGACTGCATGGAGATTTAGACATGCATTTATCAATAGGACTTGGGTAGCCTAATCCTCCTCTATCCCACTGCTTCAAGAAGTTTCTTATTAATGCAACCTCGGATGGATTTGATGTGCATGTGGCTAGCCCAGGAAGCCGGAGTATCCATTAGAATTAATGTTCCAAAGGCGGCACTCTGAGGCTGCTTCTGGGTTTTATTTTAGCTGCAAAGTGATTAAGAAAGGTGAGCTGCAAAGAAATTAATAGGTAGAGTAAATCAGTGGGAGGTTTTTACACCAGCGGAGGTGAAATTTGACCCTTTGGGAGAACTCGGGAGAGCCGGAGAGATATCTCCTCATTCCGGCTGCTGGGGAGAAGCAGCAGTGGTCAGCTCCAGCTGTCTCTCTCACTAAAGCCAATTACAGGTGTGCTTCCCCACACTTGACATCTCATTTTCTAAGACCGTAAAGTTAGGATAACATTTAGTGCGTTATCTCCCGGTGGCATTGTATGTATCATTTTTTTAGGTTTTAATGAAAGATAAACCACAAAGCTGTAACATGCAGAGCCTCGCCGGTGTAGGGAAACGGGAACTGGTTTTGGCAGTTCTCGTAGCTGCTATATTTTAGTATACAGGGATAAATAGGGCTGTAGCCCATGTGAGCAAGTGCTAAGGGGAAAAATTTGGTTTCCAAGTGAGGAAGTACAGGAAGACACGGACTTACAAGTTTATTACAGTCCTTCGTGAAGAAACCTGTCAGGAGTGGTGTCTTGACACAGCGCACAAAGAACTTGAAGAAGGAAGGGTGTCTTCATGAGAAGTGATCCCTTGTCTGAGCAATATTGGCAAGAGAGAGGAGACAAAAGGAGATTTCACTTGGTATGTGCTCTTCCGTCTTTCCTTTTCCCCCTTTACTCTAGTAAGTCTCCTCTTCCCTGTCACAGACTGTTTTTCCCCAAAGAATAACACAGATCTGACACACACTCTCGCTCATTCTCTTCCTGAAAACCGTGTGATATTATTATTCACAATTTCTGGAAGAAATCTGAAAGGTGTTATTTTCTTCTTTTCTTTTACGTCCCCAACCTGGCTTTTTGTTTCTTCTGCAACTCAAAAACTTGGATAAAATAATAATTTTAGAACAGCTTTGTAGAATGCTCGCGTAGTCCCCTGAGAATACCTGGAAAAGGGACATGTAGGGAGAGAGTTAGACATTGGGGCTAAAAATCAGAATAAAGAAAAGAAACTTAACTACAGCTGGGGCCCTCTTAAAGCTTCTTTCAAATAAGAACTTTTCACAGGGTTACAAAAACTCCAGATCAAGTAGGTACGGATTTTAAAGCTTCTTTTCTGGATCTGGAGATACGTAGATACAACAAGAATATCTTCCTGTTCTGATGTGTGGAGTTGCTACCCCAGCTTGAAGGGAGAAGGTCACAAAACCATGCAAAAATGTCTATATACAGGGTCCCAGGACACTTTGGTGGAGCCAAGAGGATTTGCAGTGGCTTCAGTGTAACACGTGACAGTGATATTTGAAATTAACATGGACATGGTTTTACGTGCATGGGTATCTGTAGCTGGGAACAAAGCACAGGCATAGAAACAATTTGATGTGGTTTTATGAGTGCAAAATGTTGGTACTTTGGTGGGGTGTCACTGTTGTAGGAGTGAATATTTAAGATGAAACCTGTGCTTAATGGGCTTGTCCCAAAATGTTGAATTTCTTTACCTGCCCTGTGGTCTGCTCAAACACTAACTGAAATCTCTCTCTTTTTTTTTTTCCTTTTTTTTTTTTTTTTTCTCTATTTTGTTCTTCATTGGAAACAGTAAGAGCTGAAGTGAACCAGTGCTGTCGCTTCTCTATGTTGCTCTGAATTACAGAGGCATTTTGTTCATTGCTGTGTTTCCACCAGAATCATCTCTGGGCCTTCTGCAACTTGTTCAGTGCCTGTAGGAAGCAGCTCCTTGGTATTAGGGCTGCAGTCTTAACTTGTGTGTAATCTCTGATGCTTCTCTTTGAAAAGGTGTTTGCTCTATAGCATGGCCTTTTATGTGCTTCTGGAATGTGCGTGCCAGTTCTGTACAAACGGACACAATTCAGCAGTGGTGCTAAGAGGTTAAAAGTGGGGTGCTGACACAGCCACCTCTGGACGAGTGCCACAAGGGTACGAGGTCTCGTAACCTGCAAAGGGAGCTTGAGTGGGGCAAAGATATCAAGGCTTTCTGTGGCAACTGATTTGGGATGTCCAGGTTTCTGCGCAGTCTGAACATCTGCAAACATGTTAATAGCTCTAATTTAATCACACACAGTTCAAACTGTCTCCCAAATTAGTAGTTAATTCTCATGTAAGTTAAATAAGTCCTCTGTATTACAATGAACTTTTTATCAACCAAAAAATATTAAATTGCAAAAACTGTTGGAAATTAAAATATGATAACAGAGCTGAGACGGAGGAAATGCATCCTTCAATTAGTTTATTCATGCGTGTACTGCTTTTCTACTCGTATGCTGTTGATTGGAAAGTACTCTTCCCTGGAGGTTGTTCTACACCTTGGTGAAGATGTTCTTGACTTAAAGAACAGAAAAGCAACAAAGTTCATACCACTGTGGATGTATAGATCAGCCACTGGTAACACAGTTTGGTCTATGTCACTAACAGCACTTTAGCTAATGCACAAATTACATGTTATCCCAGCAGGTACAGGTGAAGCAAACACCATCAATAAGCATGCAGCTGTTTTTTGCTAAAGACCTTGAAAAAGATTACTCAGAACTGGATGTAACACCCTACTCGAAATTCAGCAATGCTGACTCCTGGTCAGCTGGCCCTAGTTTTATTTCATCAGATGATAGTTTTATTTCATGCAGTAATACAAGAATGCTGAATAAGGATACTGAGCTTTCCCCACAGTTCATGCTGTCTGCTTGCACATATGTCCAGCATGAAAATCAGGAAATCGAAACAGAAACCACAGCATAGGACGTTTATGGTTGTCTTGGCCATGCCGCAGAGAACAGGTAAATCCTAAGTAGGGAAATATTTCTGCACAGAGCTGTTCAGCACTGAACAACACACAAGACCTGGGATGGCAGATACTTTTCCTTACATCTTCATGCCTCTTCCAGCCAGTGCTTCGCGCCGAAGGTCCCGTCTTAGGGTCTTCCCCTGGATCATACTTCTGGTGTTTGCGTGGGCTGCCGCTCAGGTCTCTGCTACCCTCCTCTGTTAGATTTTCTCTCTGTGTCTCTCCTCTGCAGTAACCACGCCTCTCATCCCCTCCTTCCATTCAGCCTCTTGTGCAGCTGATGTCTTACTGAGCTTCTCTAGCTGTGTGAGGAACAGCAGTTTTCCAGACACTGAGATTTTGTTTTCTTGTGCTTAGATCTGCCTGTGCCACATGCCACGTATCTGACCAACTTCACACAGTGACTGTCTGAACATCCTTAAAATTTGGTTTTATCTACAGCTGAGAACTTGATCAAACCCCTTTGTAGTTCTCATCTCCAGAACTTCTCAGAAGGCCTGGATATACCAGTTAAATTCAGGTAGTTCAGACTCCTGTGTTCACAGAGCTCTGCATAAAAAAGGCAGCAATGATCAGTGATGTGTTTCTGGCTGGCCAGCAGGTGGTAACCAGCAACTGTTATTCCCACGGGAAACACTGCTGTCTTGAAGGGATGTAATTTGAAGCATTGATATTCAATGGCAAGGAGGAGCCTGGAAATCAGCAATACAGAAAAGGAGAGCTAGAAATAGCCAGCAGTAAATTAGATCTGATTTTGTAGGATGATATGGTGGGGGGAAAAAAGCCCAGTAGGATTTTATGCTTCAAACGTAGGCTTCTCAACACGCAGCTGTGACATACTTATTCCTCTTTCTTTAACCTGAGGGGTGACGCTACCTAGAATAATTCGGAGTTCTGGCAATGGAAACACGCATACACCCCCAAAGGAAATACAGCAGAAAGAAATCAGACAAGAAGCAAGTTGCTAAGACAGTCTGCAAATCAAACACTAAGAGAAGTACGTGTGTTTATAGCAGAATTACGTGCAGACAGAAGAATGTTTAGGGATAAAGAACAAAACTTGTGTCAGAATGATGTGGAAAAATGGGTAGAATAAAGTGGCCAGGCAAACAGGACACCAGGAGAAAGAACGAAGTCAGTTGTATGCCGGTGAAATTAGAAGTCGTTTAGACGTCGTTTTTCTGTTTGCCTTTTTTTTTTTTTCCCCTGGAAAAGCAAGAAGCCCCAGTGATGAGCTGTTCTTCAAACATATGTGGGGAGTGTTACCTATGATGCAGTAGGTTAGCTAAGATGTCTCTGCCCAAGTTCACAGCTGTGCTTGACTCTGGAAATTTGCCAAGTAAGCTAATCTTCTCCTAAAGCATCGAAGTCGTGGTAGGTGAGACCTACTACTCCAGGAATTGCCACTAGGATAAGAGCTCTGAGAAATCCTGCTTGGAGTCTAATCATCTAGCTAACCAGCACAAAGGTGATATTGCCCTTTCTTTCTCTGCACAGACAGAGTTTCCTATATTCTGAAGGTTTACATTCTCAAGACAAAGAAGATGGCTATTAAGTGTCATCAAATGGAACAATTCAAGAGATGAAAGTCATAGAATAATTCAAATTGAACAGGACCTCAGGTGGTCATCTAGTCTGATCTCTTGCTTGAATCAGGGTCAACACTAAATTCGGACCAGTTTGTTTACAAAAGCTTAAGTATCAAATATTAAGACTATCAAGCACAAAATACTTCTATTTATAATAAAAATATATCTCCAAAAGAAACTGAGAAATGTAATCTTAATAAAATCTTCCTCCTAAGCTTGTAATTCCCTTAGGTAGAAAGAGAAAGGAACTTCTGAAAACTGTTGGCGCTCACCTTCATCTTCTGCTGAAAGTGCATTTTTTCCTAAATCAGCAAGGGTAGGTATCATAGCTAGATAAAAGGTCACTTCAGCATCGCTTGCATTTAAGCATGGCTTTTTTTTTTTTTTTTTTTTTTTCCTGAGGTGGGAGAATTTTGACCACAGTCAAACACAACAAGGACTCCCTTAAGAAGAGTGTATAAAAACCATGTTTCAAGGTGCCATGGAGGTGTTTGCTAATCTCACTGTTTGTAGAAACCAGCCAGTCTTAGAGAATCCAGTCAATTTGTGGCTTGCCTGGTGTCTCTGCACCAGTAACTTACGCTTTAAAATGTTCACGGTCATGCTTTAAGACCTCCTTCTGTGTCCCCAGCTGCACTCATTTTACTTATTATATTGTTTGTGCTTTCTGCACCATTTTTCTTCTTCT
Source organism: Aythya marila (assembly GCF_965140915.1). Lineage (NCBI taxonomy): Eukaryota > Metazoa > Chordata > Aves > Anseriformes > Anatidae > Aythya > Aythya marila. The sequence continues at coordinate 36,950,058 of NC_139048.1, forward strand.
ACTTCTTCTTTTCTTGTCGTCTTCCCCCTTTTTGTCCCTAAAGGCATACAGTGTTGCAGCTGCTAGCAGTCCCTGATCTGAGGCTACCATAGTACACTGAACTGTTTAATTCTCCTAGACATTTTCTTACAGCAACTATCTGTAAAAATTTGTTTTGCTGAGGGCAATTCATGTCATCTAATGAAGAATTGAAGCAGGCAATCTTATTTAAGGTAAGAAGGCTGTGCACTTCCCATATCACAAGTACAATGCTATAACTCATTTTGACTATCACAGATTTTTAGTTCTTCTCTGAGATCATTTCTCTTGCCTGGCCCTTATTTAAACAGAATAAATTCTCATATTTTCCCATCACTGAAGTCAGGGAGTCTGTCAAAGAAATTGGTATTCCTTCTGGGCTCGTCTCAACAGCAGTGTTCCTCTCCTCCCTGAACCTGACCCATCAAGAAGAGAGTTTGCACAATACTCTCTAAGACAACTCTCTCTGGAAGGAAGACCACAGCAAGAGTTTGCATTAGTAGTGCGAATGGATCTCAGAGAATTTGCAGAATAAGGGAAGCTAGGATGAGTCAGTGTGCAAGGTCAGTGGAATAAACCTCCATTTACAACTGATCACATTGCACAAAAACTGTTCTCCTCCATTTTGCTCTCTGAACATGAATTTTCACTTGTATTTAAGGTTTTCCTTGGAATATTCAATAGTTCCCAGGGATGTTGTCTGTAGGAAGCTGGGACCACTGTGAGCGTTTTTTATTATTCTAGCTCTGGACACCTACTGCATATCTCAGGTACCCATCCAGACTTTTGTATTTAGCTAGTGAAAATACACAAATATTTCCAGGCTATCTTGCAGCCCATCCTAAACAGCTAGCTGTGGCATCTCTCCTGGGAGATGCTTTGCTTAGGAGCAGTCATCCTATCTCAGAAGCATGCAGGCTTATTTATAGGCCTGTACCTAATTTGAATCCTACCCTATGTAACTTAAGCCTGTTAATTTCATTCAGCCCCAGGATAAGAAAAATCAAATATGAATTGTCTCAAGTATTGTTTCTATTTCAATTCTCATGATCAGCACTAACATGAGGTATTGAACTTTGTGCATGTCAGAGCTTATCAGGCGCTTTGTGAAGGACTGCTTGTACATGCAGTTAAGGAGTCGTGTCATCGGATAGATCAATCCTCTCAGTATGTTTTTGGTGAAAGTTGGCTTTGGGGAAGCTGAAATACCATAGAAGTAGATGCTACAGTGTTTACTGCATTATGAATTAATCTTCTAGATAAGCTAATGTATTTTTATGTGAAAGGATTGTGGGCATTTTTCTTCAGTTTGGTAAGGGGAAGAAAAAAGTAAAAGAGTTTCATTCAGACCAGAGGGTCATCTTGAAACAAATTGGGTGCTGTAGAAAATAGAGCTGTCCCTGAAATATGTTTTAATAACCTCAGAGTCCTTTGTTAGGTATGTACAGAAACGCAGACCTGGAAGTCAGGAACGCATGATTCTACCCCTTCAGTCCGTAGATAAAACATGCCCCAGGGTGCACAATTTTCCTTGCTTATAACTTAAGCTTTTGAAATGAGGGAATTATTAAGAACTTTTAAATTATTATTATTAAAAAGAAACACACATACATACTTCTAGCTTTCCAGTTGTAAAGAAGGGCTTGCAAACGTGAGTGGCCCGAGCCTGAAGACAGCTGAAAAGCAACTTGGAGATGTGCAGCAGGTTTCCCAACCAAAACAACAAATACAGCAGGCTTCTCCAATGCTCCGTTGTTAGTGCAAATTAAAAAAAGAGGGACCATCTGTGACATGAAATTTTAAGACAAACAAGCAGATGGAAAGAATGGAACAGGTCAGTCATGCCATGAAAGTGGAAACAAAACTTCATTGTGAGGCCCTGAGTCTCTTGTTTGAAGCTGAGAGCCCATCATTGCCCTCTCTGCTTATAGATGCATTACTGCTTCCCCTTCTTATGGAAGGTGCAAGGCTAGAAGCCTGTTTGGAGTTGGCAGCTGTGCCACTCCTTGCTCGAGTGCACTGGATTATCAGGGTGCAGTGTTCTCTTTATTGGAGGTAATCAGTTCATCCTCGGTGGAGGCAAGTTCCTCTTGGAGGGGTAGAAGTAATGTTTGAGAGACAATTGGGCTAAATCCGTCCACTAATTCAATCAGATGAACCTGCAGTGATGATGGGAGAACACCTTTCTTTTTCCTCTAGTTGAAATTTCTGCTATCCTTGAACAAACGGAGCTTGAGAAACTCTGTTGAAAAGCAGCACAGAGGTAACAAGAAGACATCCTCCATACCCCCCTTCCAAGCTCCAGTAGGGCTGGCAGGGAGCAGAGGGTGCTTGGAATGGATTCAGGCTGATGTCTAATGAAGTACAGATGGCCCTGCAACCTTAAAGATTTTCCCTATAATCAGACATTTTATTCATCTTAGCTTACTCTGCTAGATTATTACTGAGGCAGCTGCATGACCAGGGTGAAGATGTAGGAATTATTTGATATGAGAACGTTTTTTCAATAGCTAATGGATCTGATTAATGGAGCCTCTTCATCTTTAAACTGAGTGTAGTGTCCATCTGCAGATCACTGATCAATTTAGGTTCTTACATTAGTGCCTATAATACAGCACGCATACACATAATTTTCTCATTATTAGAATTTACTTGGCAATTTTTATTAACGCATTTTTTCATATCCTTTGCCCTCATTATAAAGAAGTCATTGAATACACATTGCTTGTATAATCAGGACATTTATTAGAAGCTATGATGCTTTTTCAGAGAAAATTGATAAACAAACAATAATAATCTCATAAAATGCTTTCTTTTGGTTCCTAGCCACATGGGTTTTCCAAAATGTCAATTTAATAAGTGGACCTCTACAGCATCACAGCTATATTCTGAGTATTTTATATATGCTTCCAGTTGTTATTGATTTCATTAGATTTTGAGTCATTTAATGACCTCTTGGCCAAGAATTTAGCATGAAATTTTAATAAAAGCATCCTTTTTAGATTAAACTGGCATCAATGTCAAATGTACCGTAGCTCTCATTGCTCTGAAATAGCTGTAATCATTACATATCCCAACAATATTATGTCTACCAACACTCCAGTATCTTGTCAGACTTCTGCTGTGTTTGTCCAAGATGGACGTTGTGAAAATAGGGAAATAAGCAAAACGGTGAAGTTAGGTGCTATATCACTGCTCACCCACGTTATGCTGCATTCAAAGGCAAGGCTTTGTCTTTATTTTTCTCCTGTCATGCTTGATGGTTCGGTTACAACTAACTTTCTGAAAATGATTCCATCAACAATGTTAGAATTTGCTCTCTGCTGATAATTATGCAGTTAGCATTAATTTTCTTCCATGTTTCCTGGGGAGCCACTGTAGACGGAGTGTGAATGTAGCAGAAGTAAAATTGTGTTGACATGTGGAGGGTTCCTCAAAATTGGTGATGCAGCACAGGGAGCCTGGCACTGCCTGTTCAGCTGCAGCCACTAGAACAAGCCTTCCTTTGCGGTGTCTTCATCAACAAACATAGGGTATCATCTCTTCTGGGTCCTTGCAGAAAGAAGGTGAAGGATGTTACTTGTTTGCTTTTCTTTAATCTAGAAGGTAATACTAGTCGGTGCTTCTTGTACTGAGTTACGGGTTGGTACTTGTCATGTAAGGATACTTGCTTTGTCTGTAATTACATCCAGCGAGGTACTTAGAGGACTCGTAGAAGGAAAGAGATTAAGGTACAATAGTATTTTGCTGCTATGAAAAATCAAACTATTTTTTAAAATGTTGCATTTCTGTTCTTCAGCTTTGATTATTTCTTTGTTTCGGAAAGTACAGGTCTCCTCTTCGGTGTTGGCTTTCTCAGTGAGTGTGCAATTGGGCAAAATGAGTTTGGCAAAGCATCTACAAGCAGTGTTTTGTAACATTACCTAAACCTTCTCCTATCTTTGCCGCATTAGAACACCATTCATTTCACATGCCAGAACCTCACACAGACTCCTGACAGTAACTGCAGTGCAGTTCAGTAAAGCTAGGTCTCATTTTTTCTCCAGGTTAGAACTTCTAGATCCTTCTTTGGCAAGAGAGATGGCAATGATGCACCACTTTTCTTCAGTGATTCTGGTCTGGCTGGCGGTGTAACAGTCCTGTCTTGCCCATCATTTTGCACAGTTTTGATGGAATTTCACCTAACTTCATGAGCAGAAGTGGCTGTAAATCTGGCTGAGGAAAGCACGTCTTTGACAAACTCAAAAGGGCAACTTTTAAATATTTTTTCAATAATATTTATTGAAAAAAAATTAAAAACCCAACAAAATAAAGCACCCGACCTACTGTATTTCTTGTGACCTGGATTTCCTCATTGCAGTGTGAAGAGTCATTGCACTGTGGGGGTTTACTGGAAAATGAGGACTTCTTTACAGATCTGAGAGATGCTTCCTTTGCTGCCTCTTCACCAGAATTCTGCATTAGCATTAAATTACCAATCCCAAGAAAGACACAAAACAGATTGGCCTTAAATGTACGATGCTGAAGGAATCCAAGGTTTCCCATCATTAACACCTTTTATTTTTCCTTGCCCGCTTCTTAAAATCAACTGGCTTAGCTAGTCACATTGCTGACTTCAAAACAGATACTGCTTTTGCACAATTATAGCAACATTTTAAAATCACTGGGTCTAAATGTGAACAAGAACAACAACAAAAAGCTGATGATTGATTTAATGTCCATCTCTGAAGTGTTGTAATATTTGTCAAACTTTTCTGTCTCCCAGCTCAAGTGACCTTTTCAGATTTGTCTGACCTGTGCATCAGCAAACATGGTGCATCTGTCCCAGGCATACGTTTTCCAGGCAGAGACAAACAGGCCCATCGCTATGATCTCCTCACTGCTCAGATATTCCATTTATTACAGATATTCAATGCACTGAGTTAGAACAACAATCTGTTTTCCGCTTCAAAATCTCAAAATACTATTTAACTTCTAATTTATATTATTGAAGAACAGAGACTCGTTCCTGTAAGAGAGCCCACGTCTTTGAAGTTCTACATCTGTGCAAGGTTGGGGGCATAAATGAGTTGGGATAAAATACAACCACTTTCCTTAATGGGTCATTGTTTTTAATGGTCTGTTTCAGCTTGATTCAGAAATCTCACTACAAGGCAAATGAGAGCAATCCGATAGTCAAAAGTGGACTCTTTAAGCACTAAATTTTGCCAGGTTATCATTTCTTTCGCTGTGACATGCAGTAAAAGTGCCTTTCTCACAGAGATATAGAGGCAAGTGTATAAAAAACTAATAAACTTAATCAATTTTCAAAAATACTCATAAATTGTAGAAAGCATACGTTTCTACATAAATACATTTTAAATAACTAATCCTCCAAGGGCTTTGGTAAAACCTTTCTGGTTGGGCAAAAGTACTTACTTAATGACACAAGGAGAAACTGAGGCAATATTACACTTAAAATTCATATTTCCCTTTTCTCCCATACCTCAAGTATTTCCTGAAATGCAAAGACTCAACCTGTCTTGTCAGGAGCTACCAGAAAGCATTACACAGTCAAACTGCTGAGCCACTGCATGTAAAACTTAATAGATAGGTCTTGGCAGCCTGTGCTCATATTTTATAGAACAAATAACATATGAATTCCTAGAAAATAGAGCATTAGTTGAACAGAGGAAAGTTGAAATAATTTAATGCAATTTTTGAAAGGGCAATTGCAATAGTGATATATTGTTTCACATCTGTGATGCAATAAATCTGCTGGCGCCCCTCATAATTCTTCTGACTCACTTTGCCTTGGTTGTTACGCTGTTACATTTAAATTTAAGTTATACAATACTTACACATATATACTTCAAGCATAAGTGTATGTAAACCTGGTCCTTGTTTTTTTTCTCAGTCTCTGGGGTGTGATTCCAGTCCGCAGTGCATGTCAGTGCAATTTGTCACATCCTGGGAACAGGGACAACATCCCGATCGTCGTCTCCTTGCAGATTCTGGGTGCAGATAAGCAGCTGCTGCAGCTTTGCTCCCAGGATCAGAGATCCTGCCCCGTGTTGGTTGTTACAGGGAAGTTTCATCCTGTAGCCTCAGGACCAGTGGCTGAGCACGCTGCAGGCACTCTTGCTGCTTGCTGTGGGGCTCTGCCAGGCTGTAGGGACCACACAGAGCATCCGGGAAACTTCCCAGCCCGTGTGTTGGGCAGTAACCTGCTCAGGAGCCTGACGATGAAACCAAAGAAAAGAAACAGCCCCTCCAAAGCGCAACACAGAGCCTGTGCTCAAGTACGGAAGTTTGATGATCATAGGACATGCTGCTGGCTTTCTTCTGGTGCAGCTGATGGCACCCGTTTAACTAGGTGGCTTCTGACTTGGATCAGTACGGCCATTGTTTTCATCCAATATTTTTTAAGTCCACTGCTAACGAAGGGTTTACAAAGACCTCCGTTTTTCCAACAAACTCTCTGGCCCCAGGGTGATAAATATGCTGACAGTCTGCCAACACCTTCGATTCTGTGTGTTTTCATTATTCTCTGCTGTTGTTTTTAAGACAAAGAGCTTGAATCTTTAGTGGGAGTGCTTCTTTTTATTTTTACTTTTTTTTGCGTGTGTGTGTGTGTTTTGTTTTGGTTGAAAAGTTTAATAGCTTTAGGGCAGATATCTTCAATATTTTGTGATTAAAAATGTGACCTGCAGCAAATAGCCTGTGGTATTTCCTTTCCACTTCACTCAATTACTGCAAAGATCAACTACTGCACCCAAAGAAAAGGTTATCTTCCCAAGGCACATCACCTATTAACCTGTGACTTACAGTAATCCTGAGGCTTCAGCATGAAACTATTTCTCCTGGAGAGCCCAAATGAAACTTAGTTCAGGGTCTGAGTGTGTGTGTGTTCTACTTAATGGGTATGCCATATTTTGAAAAGTTAATAATTTTCATGTCATGTGCGTTCGTCCATTCAGACTGGGTGTGCAGAGAGCGCTGCTGTGATGCACAACATTGCAATTTGCAATTAAACTGTGTGGTTTCAGGATATGAAACATTTGGGGTGTTTGCACTTGCAGGGTTAGGTAGTCATGGGGACTTGGGGCTCTGTGATTACGCATTGGAAGCCCACAACAGGTTTTTTTTATATGTTGATATTCCTTTTTTTTTTTTCCACTCTGCCCCCGAGTCTCATTTGGGAACTTTGACAGAACAAGCACTGCCTGTATTAAATACTTGGCATTAAGATAGCACTTTCTGTGTGAGAATATTCTAGTGCTTTGCAAACATTAATTACACTTCACAGCTCCTCTGAGAAAAGACAGAAAGCTAACTCTGTTTTTGGAAGACATGCTGATTTTGTTGATTGGCTGTATGCTGAAAGAAATGTGAAATCAACCTTTATGTTGCCCAAATATATACCCAATGTAAAGTTAAAAGAAAAAGCAGCAAGATTCCAAAGCCTGCTGCTTCGGTGCCAGAGAGTAGGAAATGGAAATCAGTTTGTGACTGGGAAGGCGGGCTTTGATGGTTTGGAATCTCACTTTACATACGCTACCTGATGGGTCTCTTTTTGTCAGCGTGTGTGACATGGTTTTGTCTAATTAGCCCTGACGTTTCTTTTGCGTTTGATTTTTGTGTTGTGTATACGTATGGAGAAGAAAGCTCTGCCAGTCCCTGGGAATCATGTTTAATTCAGAATAGCTATTATTCCTTCGATGAATAGAAAGTGCATTTAAAGCTCAGAGACAGAATAACAAATAAAATCAGAAGGACAAAAAAAAAGGAATACAGCTAATATACTCAGCGTATCAGGTACAGTCCTGTGTCCCCCTGTTTGGTAACAGTCTGAGGGATGGCATATGGCACTGGGACATTGGCCAGCATGAAGGGAAAGGGAAGCTCGTAGGGGTCCCTCTGAGGGAAATGTGAGAGATCGTAGGATCTTCTGCAATAGCATCCCCAGAGGCGTGCTCTGCTCGTTCTGTGGTGTGGAGGTGGGCACCGTGGTGCTCACTGTAACGCTGGGCCTGAAGCAGCTGGTTCCTTGCTGCTCCTGGTGGTTCCTGGTACCGACCTGTCCCAGGGAGAAATGCTTTGATCTTTGGCTTCTAAACACAGTAGAAGAATTGACGGATGCTATTAAGCCAGAAGTATCCTTTAAATTACATCTGTTTATTAATTCTTTTACTATATAGTCCCTTTTGCAACAAATTGCTCTCTTCTTATGGTTTATATTTGTCTTCTAATGGTAATTGAATCCTCTTGGTTTTTTAGCATCTATGCGAGGGATGTAATTACTAATTTGGAATAAGAGCCAAGCTGCTGGCAAACTTCTCGCTTGAGGTTAGACCCATGCTGTTCTTTAACAGAAAAAAAAAAGAATCTTTTGTACTTCTAATGTTTCTTTACTTATTAAAAAAGAGGGGGAACAATATTACAGAGCTAACATACTATGATTTTACTGAGCTAGAGAAGGAACAATGCGTTGGACCATTAAAATCAGTGAGCTCTGAATCAGTACATCAGCTACTTCAGATGATCCCGGCACCCATGTAACGCAGCAGGTGATCAGTCTGGATGATGAGCCTGACAAGCAAAAAAGAAAATTGAGTTACTTGTGGAATAAGGAGGATATAAGGGAAGTGAAGGTTTTGCTCCGTTTCCGACCAGCAGAAGGAGTCCATGCAGGATCAGTCTCTGCGCAGCCTTGAACTTGTGCTGTGTGCTCAGGTGTCCCGTCCCAGCTCCTGTGCACCCTGGTGCGGGGGCCTCCACGTGGCAGTGCTGGTCACAAGACTCGCTGTGAGGTCTCGGTACCTTCTAAAGCAAGAACTCTGCTTGACATCCTGGAGAGTTTTGAGCATTTGTGAGTCACGAATTTGGGTCGCTGAGAGGCTGAGGGTGTAAAGCAGGGGGTTAACCTGCTGCAGTCGCTGTTACTGGAGCAGGGAATTCAGGCAGGGGAGGGGAGTTACGTGATCTGCAGAACAGCAGTCTCTCCCAACTTATTTGTAAGGCTAGAGATGATAATTAATGAAGAGAGCAACACTGAATTTTAATTGGGCTGTAATTATAACATGGCAATTTATATTGTGAGACTTTCAAGACTGTTCAGCCCCTACAGCGTTTTGTTCCTCAGCTAAATCTAGCTCTAAAAGTTAGAGGGAGATAAATAATTGGTTCTGAAACATACTTATCCTAAGTGGGTCGTGTGTGTGCGTGTGGCCATTTATCATAATTTACCTGAGGGAAGCACCTCTGTGTCAGATCTGATAGACCAGGCAAGTTGCTAATAAGCAGGCAGAGCTGATGCTGGCGTGGTGCTGGAGTTATGGGAAGGCAGGGTTATCTCCGACCTATGGAGGGGCTGAGTCTGACCCCCAAAATTGCTGAGAACATGAGCGGGATGGGAGCAGGGAGTTCTTTCCCTGAAATGTTACAAACTCCACCTAAAAGAAAGTTTGCTCTGTATAAACTCAGATCAGCCAAGGCAGAAGGCGAGGAGGCTGACGCGGTTCTGCAGAAAGTGCTCTTCCAAATCAGGCTTTAGATGTCCAGATACGGTAGACTGAATCTCCTCACCTTGTTTAGACCCTTGTGTTAGCAGCAGACATGGTGGTGGATTTTTGTGGCTGCCAAAAGCTGTCTGAACTTATGAATGGGGAAAGCTGAAAAATGTCCACTGCTAGGCTGGCTCAAGGGATAGGATGCTTATTTCAAGTCTCTAACCATCTAAAGATCTTGATCTCAACTTCTGAGATCTCTGATTTTTCCTGCTTCCAACTGAGCTAGAAATGTCAGAAGGGCACATCTTCCTGTGGTCCTGTGGTCTGGAAGAAAGATGAAAAACTGTGCTACTGGTAGCTCCTGTCGTTTGTAGAAATCCACCTGCCAATGCTGCTTTACCTTGAATAAGGGCAGGATCTAGAATAAAAATCAAAAGGTGGCCAGCTGGTCACGGCAGGGGCCAGCATTAAGGATTCCTGCAGGAGGACAGTACAGTTACCTGTCCTCAAGTAAAATAAAGTTCCCAAGAAAAATATTAGCAAAGTCCATATTCCAAGGTGAATTATGAAGTGGGTTGGGTCCAGAAGGCTGTAAAGCCCCCAGCTTTCAGCTGGCTCTGACTTCCCATCTCCCACAGGAAATCTCTCTCGTTTGCTGAGGTTTCAACCCGGAGATTACAAATAGTGGAGAAAAGTAAGCAGATAAATATGGTGAGCAGGTTTTTCTGTTCACTGTAGCTTCTGAAAGCACGTTGAGGAAGTCTGTCACTGCAGGTCTTTTGGTGCAGGCTAGACAAAAGTCTTAGGAATAAAGTAATGTACCTCCCCTTGGAATAAGGAAGGCTAAACCAGGTGACTTCTGAAGGACCTTGCCTGCCCTACTTTTCTATATTTTGTGGCTTATCAAAGCTTTTCTGCTTCATAGGCTGTGTTTTAGATGTAACCAGTATTTTCCACCAGCAATTGATAATGAAGGGGTTTCTGGCTGAGGTTGGGAAAAAAGGAACCATCTATGAATGCTTCAAGGTGCTTTTTTTTTTTTTTTTTTTTTTTTTTTTTTCCTTTTAAATCTAGAATTCTTGCTCTGCTAAAAATGTAAGACCTCCAAGAAAGGTCTCTCTCTCTCCATACACATGCACACAAACAAGCTGTGGATTAGTCTTAATTTCTCAGAGTTTGAAAAATAACATCCTGAGAGTTAAGAGGCAGAAGAGAAACAGTGCTTTGAAGAAAACTTCAGGATTCAGCTGCCCATGAATGTTGTGCAAGAGCAGGCAGGGAATCACAGCTGTGGGCATCGCAAAGTCAGTCCCCTTCTGCCGTGGGTTCTGCGTTAGCCATTCCTGCTCCACACCAAGAAACATCCCATTAGGGATCTTTGCATACACCTGGGGCTGAAGCTTCCCGTACACAGAAAGCAATATAGGTGGCTATTGGAAGTGTTATTTGCAACAGTTGCCTTTTCTTGTTATTCCCTGAGAAGTGTTTTTCTCGGTATAATGTGGAAACCAGAGGCACCTTTTCTAAGCAAGAATTGAGAATACCTCGAGTGACTGACATTTTGTAGAAGAAAGAACAGAATGTGCATCTCTCGGAGATGAAGCTTTTCACTCAAAAAAAAAAAAAAAGAAAAAAAAGTAAAGATTATTTTTTAGGGAAGAAAATGATATTTCTTTCACAATGCTTGATTATGATTTCCTTTATTGTCAGGTGGCAGAGGGGGGTTGATGTATATTGTTTTGTCTGGGAAGGGGTTCTGCCTTTTCTATATCTGCAACAACAAAATTGAAAATGATCATAATTTACCATGGAGAACTTAATGAATTCAAACCCCATGAACGTGTCATTTCCAGCAAAGAGTTTTGTTTGTTTGTTTTGCTCGTGGTGTCATGAAGCTCTCTCTATTCTGGAAGCTATCAGGGCTCTGCAATTCAGCTGCTGATGTATGAATATGCCTTCATTATTTCTCCTCTTCGCTCATGTAGAAGCATATAAGGTACGGAAATTAGTCCGAATGCTTTAGTTTATTTCTTCAGATGTACCAGTTAGCAACGACTCAATTTGCAGCTGCCAGTCGTGTTTAACCGAGCAAGCGAGCCACGGAGCAGGGCTGCGGCTACCTGCACCGCCTGCCTACGGCGCGCGGCTCCAAGGAGCAGCCGCGAGGAAAAAAAGAGGCTTGCTTTCCCAGACCGTGCTCCATCACCAGGTCTGTTTGTGTTCTTATTAATAACTACCGTGATTGCTATTCTTCCCACTTCCATAAGAATTAATCAGGCATCGACATGCTGATATCTGGACACGTTTTCCATCAAAAGAAAAAGCCTAATTAGACTGCAAGCAGCAGCAGCAGCAGCAGCGTGTATTCCACAGCTCTCCTCAGCAGGTGACACGGCGTCTCGAATAGCTCTGAGGCTCTGGAGGGAAATTAGGAAAAGAGTTGGAGTTCACAGTGTCTTTTATTATGACAATAAGTACAGAACAACTGCACTCTTCCTTGGACGTTCAGTAATGATATCCATAGGTTGGATGCTCTGAACTCGGGTGGTCCTGGGAGAGGCATCGGCTCCCTGAAATGTGGGCGCGAGTGCTTGAGTAGAGGCTGTACGGCTGGGGGGAGACAGCAGCCCCTGGAGCCTGCACCCACAGGGACTACAGCCTTGATTAGCCTGATAAAACAAGGTGATAGGAGATTTTTAATGAGCCCAAAAATACCGCTTGCAGGTGCTATGAATCAAGTCTTAAAAAAGGCTTGAATAGTGGGCCTCATTAGACTGATGAGGGTGAAAACCCTTCACATGGAGGGAAAGCTAGGACAGGAAAGCTAAGTGTGGTCAGGAGTTTGACAGTACATGTCTGAAGGCATGCCACAGGTAACGTGGTCCCAAACTTTAACCTCTCCCTAGCCGCCTGCTCTTACTCACCTCTAGCAGAAAAAAAATCCACCAAAATGTTATACTGTTACAGCCTGCAGTGGTTATAAACATGGAAATAGTTGTATTGCTACTTGTAAGCAATGACCATTTGGGTTATTTCAGAATAATCCTGAGCAGCTCTCAAAGTGCACGTATACTTAAATACAGACTGTATATGCGTATATGATACAGTTCCCAATTGGGTTTAATTGTGCAGGTTGGTGGCTTCAGTCTGTTTCTTAATGTTGCTTCTTATTCTATAAAGTTTTACAGTAATGTGTCGGAAAATTAGTGACATCTGTGGCTGTTGTAAGGAACACAGCGCTTGTAGAGAGTTTCATATGCTGCACTTCCATGCAGGAAAAGAAAAATAAAATAAACTCCAATACTATGGCAACTTTCTAGCAACAGGACATCAGCAAGAGTTTTCCAGGATTTCTTCTAGAGCTCTGAAATTGTTACTTAGGATAAATCTCCTTATATGACAATGCTTGTTTCCTGTAGATACAATTTCTTACTAAAACATTGGTCTTGTCTGAAAGGATTTTATTATTTTTTTCCACAACATGGCTATAAGAAATTGAATATACATTTTCTTACCAAAAATGTAATGAAATACTGGATTTGTTTTAGAATGCAAATGTCATTGAAATGAGATTAAGCTGGAGTTGTAGCGATGGGTATTTTAGACATCCCTAATGATCACTTTCTTTTTTGCTACTTCTCTCAGCTTCCAGTGTTTAGATTGCTGACATGAGCATTTTTTAATATATACGTTTCTCTCGGGTTTGTAATGAATGGCAAGATTAATTTGCAGTAATTACATTACAATGCTAATAAGTGCTGGCATATATAATAAGTGCAATAATAATAGTTTTGACATATTTGTAAAGAGATGGTGTGTGTAGCCAGAACTGGAAACCCTTATGTGTGAATGACACGTGAGTTCGCAAGTGCTTGAGAGCTCAGTAATCATGTAAAACCAAAGAAGGAAAATTGAAGATACATAGGCATGCATGGGGCAAACAAGTTTTAAACTTTCCTCGTGGCAATATTTTTGTCAGCAGACGTTCTTGCTATGCCAGGTCATGCTAAAAGTAAAGAAGGATTTATGTCAGACCATGATGGAGAACTGCTTAGATATGAATATACTAAAAGATCATCAGCTTTGTCTCATTCTTTTGCTGACGTAGGTCTGTGATGACTTGATGTAACGTGAGGGCTGGGTGAGAATCAAGGTTAGTGAGAGGCTCCAATACTCTCTGAATTACAGGAACATGCTTCCCAGATCTGGCTACGGGGTTGTGTTTTGCTGGAGCGCAGGAAGCTGGTGCCTCTTGGATGAATGGGAAGGGAGTTTACCCCATTATACTGCTGTTTCATAGGGCTGGCCTGTACAGACTGCAAATTAATTAAGAGTATAACCATTTTGGCACTGAGTTATGTGTCCTCATGGGAACACCATCAGCTTCCAAACAGATTGTTAAAATGCTGCAGTTTCTGCCCCCCGAAGCTGTGTTGCCAGGTACAGCACAGAAGTGAGCATATTTGCTTGGGAAATCATGTTGAGTAGTAGTCACGATGAACTTGCTATAACATTTTGCCATGAGTTAATATCCTTGGAATTTAGTTTAAGACGCTGGTCTTGGCAGGCACTGTTGCTATGCAAATAGTATCCTCCAGATGTGAAGCGTATTGTGGAAATTAATAAAGAAGGCATCTCTGTAAGCATAGCTAGAATATACAAAATAACCCATGTCGTGCCTTCTTATAATGAGCACCATAAAATAACAATAAGAAGTGTGACAAAGAAATTATACCACGGAGCTCCCAGAACGCTTTGACGCTGCCCTAATTTTGAACAGGGATGTTTCATGATATTGCTTCTCTAATAAGGTCACTGTACAATAACTGGGTGGGATATTTAGGGAGGGGTTCACCTGTAGAGTACATACACTCGCACTAAAGGGCCACGAGGAGAAGTGAGGGAGAGAGATTTACCCGTTCAGGAGCTCTTAATGCATCCAGGGCTTGATATTTGCCCACAATGAGTCTGAATACCCTAAGTCTAGGAAAAGTGAAGGAGATCTTCTCTACTGCAGGGACAATTTTCTAAAATTTAGAATGTGAAAAAATGAAGCTCTATGCTGGAAAAGCAATGCAGTTGTTAGTGACAGGTTTTGTCGTAGAAAAAAGAAAAGCAAAGACCTCAAAAATATATACAGAAGAGCAATCAACTTTGAAGTCTTCAGAGCTCCTGTTGCAGCATCTGAATATTTGGAAGCATTTACTGTACTTTAGGAAAACAACAACAAAAAACATTATTATTTGGGAATCCTCTTGCTACTCCTGAGGTAGTCCGTCAGATGTGGGTGCTTCTGCTCGCTTTCTTTTGGTCCTTGAAGTGGTAAGATGGAGAACTAAATTATTTATTCCCACAATATAACTCGTGATATGGCAGATAATTTGTGGCTGTTCTGCCAATGACTGGGCTCTCCCCAGCCAACGGCTGGCTCCCAGCTAGCCTAATGCTCAGCAGCCGTGCCACTGCAGCTCCCGGCTGCATACAGAGCCCACAAGGGACGAGGATCCTCCCCACCCCGAGCCTCGCGTCCTCCGGTGGTGACCGAGGAAACTCTGTAAGAGGGCTGATTAGGTGAAGGCGTCAAAAACCCACCCTCACAACTGCTCAGCAGCAATATTGAGATATTTTAGCAAGCGTTGCCAAGCCTTTCAGTGGATCTATAAATGGGACCTGCTGTTCAGCCTAAGAGCTCCCGATGCCCTTTTTACAAATCATTGGATCCTGGCCAGAGATAAGTCACAGCCCGGAACATACACTTGTCTTCTGCGTTAAGGGGGCCTTGTTCCTCTTTACATCATAATTGTAAACCGTTCTGTTTGTTTCAGCTGGATTTTTCTTTTTTTTCGTTTCCTTTTTTTCTTCCTTTTTCTTCAGAGCAAAATGGAAAGTTCAGTATTGTAATCCAGTAAACACATTTTTTATGCAAGGCTTTTATATCTACCCTAGAAAGGTCTCATTTGTTTCTTTCTTCTGGAGGCATGAAAAATTGTTTATTAAATGTAATAATAATAATAAAGTAGAGATAAGCTTTCTTAGCTGGCATTACTTCAGGTTCCGATGTATTTTTCCCCAGCCTCACTTCATTATAACTCTATTTGGTAGCGCATAACCAGCATGTGTCACGCCGAATGAAGGCTGGCTTCAGAATAACATGTCAGTAAGATGATTGCTCTTGGAACACACGGTGCCCTCGCTCTATAATTAAATGCAAAACCTGCGTGGAAAAACGGATGTTAAAAGTCTTAGCTCACGCTCAGCGGGGACTAGCAGCGCGGAGACAAACGCCGGCACGCCAGCCCGAGTCGAGTCGCCGCCTCTGTGCCGCGGTGCTCCTGCCGGGGCTGGCTGTGGTGCTGTGTGGGTGGGACGGGGCACTCAGGGCTTGGAGAAGCAGAGCTGGTGGGACAGGGGACAAGGATAACTGCGCTGCTCGCAGAGGGGCAGATCTGGCTGCCGAGGCTGCCTACTGCTTGCCCCTCGCCCCCTGGCCCTCCGGGGGCTGCAAGCCCCCTGCCCGCAACACTTCTGCAGGGGTTGCTAGGTTCACGTTTCCAAACTGTACGTCAATTAATATTTAGGTGAGTTCACTCGCTTTCTGCAAGGTGAACAGAGTGAAATGATTTTTTAAAGATTAAATACATATCACGCTTTCCCCTCTGCAAATTTCCATCGGCTGACCTCTGGCCTCCTGACTGGACATGAGCAAAGCGTGCGCTCCTCCAGGACAGCTCACAGGCTTTCAGACCAGAGGCTTCTGTCCGTCTTCCCTCGTAACGATCCATTTTTCTCTTGTGGAGATACCTTCATCCCTACCAGCCCTTCCATTTACTCAGTTCTCATAAGCCGTAGCCACATCATGCTTCGAATCTGTCCAGCATTTCAAGACAGCGAGGTGCAAGCTCCTTAGACAGCCGACAGTATCTGTTTGTCTGATATGCCGTGTGTCCTCTCTTGAACTGGCTCCATCGTTTCCATAACCATATTTTTTTTCTGTCTCCTGAGACGAGGCATTCACTTTTGATCTTGTCTCTGTCTTCACAGACAACTTTCCCTCCCCAGCAAGGCCATCACAGTCATCTGTCATTTGGAGGAACCCACTTGATTTCCTTCTTTGCTTTAGAGGGAGAGTTACATCGTAATAAATCAAACGGCAAAAATAGTCACCTTGGGCCCCACAAGAGGCAAGACCAGGACTCTCTGAGGTGTTCAGGGAGAGTGTTTTCTTTTTCTTGTGCTACCTTTTAAAATCTTTAATTTCTGATTTTTGGCAATTTTAATTTGGAAAGTCTCGTTTTGTACCAGTTTCAGCTCATAGAAAACAGATGTATGCTGTTGAAGCATGTAGCCAGTAGGAAATGAGTGGCTTTTCTATCTCTCTCTCTTTTTTTTTTTTTTTTTTTTTTTTTTTGGCTGATGAGAATAACAATGAAAAAAGAAGCATGAATGTTGGCTGCACTTCACTGCTATCAGTGTTCATTTTGCTTTTGACATTTAAATACTCTACATGCCTGAGAAAATGTTCTGGTAGACACCAAGCAAATATTCCGAAAATTTCTGTGACACTGCCAGGTCTTTTAGCTCCATTCCCTCACGTCTCTGCGGAAATCTGAAGTAAAGCTGTGTGAATGGATGACTTTTGGCAGTCTTCTCTCACAAGTTAACCAAACCTTTGGGGGCAGATCGCATCTGGTCCGTAAACTGTTTTTCAACAGTAGGAAATATGGTGACTGATAGTCTTTAAAACTCTAGCAAAGAGGGGTTTTCTACTGCTGCTCCAGTCTGTCAGTCAAGAGGGTGAAGGACAGGAGGAGGGGTAGCTGCCCGGGTGACGTGTCCGTACCCTGCCTTCATCTGTCTGAGAGGGCTTTATCCCATTTCCACTGAATCCTGAAATACCCCAAAGCCCAGCTGGTAAGCTCTGCTCTCCAAAAGGCTTTTGATTAGGTTGCTCAGCAAAAGCTCTGATGGAAATAGAGGTGCCGTAGAGCGAAGGGAGAGATGCCTCTATGGATTAAAAAAGGGTGTGAAAGTTGGGGAAAACGTGTTTGAGTATGCAGTTGGCTTGCAGAGCGAGCAGAGGTCACGAAGGGAGTCTCAGAGCCACGTGTTGGGACCTGTACTGCTCAGCACACTTATACATGATCCCGAGGAGGAATGACTTGTGAGATGGCAAAGTTTGCTGACGCTGATGTTTCAGAGTGCAAAAAGATGAGGGCTGACTGTGAAGAATTGCGTGAGGCCTAACAAGTGTGGTCATTAAAATAGCAAGGCATACTCAGTATAAATAATGATGAAGTGATGCAGCTGGGAGTGGAGGGAGGGAATCTTATCTTTGCATATATCTAACAAGCTCAGAGCTGACCACTACTGCTGGGGAACAAGACCTTGAAGTAATGGTAGTTCTGTGAAAAACTCGTTCCATAGCAATCAAAAAAGAGGAAAAAAAGGAGAAAGAAGAGTTGGGAGTTACAAGGATTGAATTAGGAAGCAGAGAACATCATTATGCTCCTGGACGCTACCGGTGAGCTCGTGTCTTGAATATTGCCTGCATGTTGGCAGTCCTGGTCTCTGCTTCAAAAAGGATAGTGCAAGAGGGGAAAAGATACGGATTTCTCCATACAATTTTCCTATGTCTATGAGACTAATTCAGAAACTAATTCGGATTAGTTAGCAAGTGTTCGAGCTGACGCCTATCCTACAGTATTCTCTGTGCCCCAGAATACGATTCCTTTTTTCCTCGTTTATAGTCAGGAACAGGTTTGTAAGCCCCCAGGCCTCTCTGAGGACAATCGCTATCATAAGGCTTCATCTGCATTTTTCAGAGCACACAATGTGGTTCGTTTAGCATTTTGGCTCTGAAGCCAGACATACTCTACTCCCTGCACGTTTCCCCACAAGCATGTCTCTAACGAGATTGTGTGCAAACCACATGCGTACAGCAGCAGGGCAGGTTCTGCGCTGATTTCCAGCAGCAGAACATTTTGGTAACCCTGAGGTTAAGAAATCCCTGGGAAACCCTGTGGGGCCTGGAGGGAACAAGCTTGCAGGCAGCAATGTTTGACAGAATCGGGATCTACAGCACGGCTTCCTTCACACGTTTCTTCCACTCGGTAATGAAGGAAGCAGAAATTAGGAGTGTGTTGTATTTATTACTGAATGACAAACTTCCACGTGGGTGAAGAGGTTTCCTTTCACTAGTGTCAATAACACAGTTCGTTCCTGTTTCACCGCATGAAATCCTTATCACTGTAACGTCACGCCATCTCCTCTTAGATTGCTAGCCACTGAAAAATCTGTCAGAGACCTGAATTTTTCAGCCCTGATTCTCTATTTAATTTTGGTATTAAAGGAGCTGGCTATCCAGGAACCCTTTTGGAAGTCAGCTGGATGCTGCTGGGTGTTCAGTCCTCTTGGGGACCAGTTTGTCTGCTTACAGATGGATTTGGGATTTTATAGGCCATGTGATGGCTTCTTTGTAAGAGCTTTGCCTCTTTCCACCCAGGCAGCAGCCAGTAGAGAGCAATATTGTACACACATGAGAAATTAGTTCACTACGCTGTGTTATTCTAAGGGGAATTAACCACTATAATTATTGCTTTCCTTCTCCAGTACTGCTGTAATAACTAAGCTATATATAACGGAGTTTAGGCTTTGTGGTTTTTGTTTTTTTTTTTTTTCCATTCTCCTCAGTACTTACTTTTTATCTTGTATATAGTCAATGGCTTGTCAAACCCGAAGCTAATTTATTTGGTATTATATATTTAAAATGTTTCATTCCCTAAGAACCCACTAATGGGATGTAACACATCAAAATTAGATTAAAGAGCTCTGAAAAAAATCTCCTAATCACTTAGTTGAATAAAGCCTTTTCTTCTGTGGTGAATATTTACAGACTCCCTATTTTGTATAAACTCGTATTACTTCCAGAATTCAGTCTGGACGAGATCAGCACACTGGGCTCACGAGATGGAGGTGTGTGTGCGTATGTGTATTAGCGGCTCAGAATCTCCTCCAGATAGTTTTTTCACCATCTTCTTCAAATTTAGCCCCATTTTTTTTTTTTCCTGATGTAATATTTATGTGATACATAAAAATGTACAAGATGACTCCATCTCTGGAATAAAATAGATTGTTACCTTAATGCCTATCCATAATCACAGTTTTTAATCTAGGTTCTTCCAAGTAAAGCAAGCACGATCACACTTGAATAATTTACCCGAGATGTCCCCAGCCCTCTGAACGTGGCAATAGGAGCACTGGATCCCCACTAAACGTGTCCATATCATTCCTGTACTGAACCCTCCGAGTAACCCTCGGTAGCTGTTGCCCCATCTTATCCCCCCCAGCAGCTTTAATCAGATTGCACCAAATTTCAGAGCAAAGCCCTGCGCTCGCTCTCCAGGGCGAGGAAAGGCAAGGCAGCATGGAGAGGTACTTCAGGCGTGAGCAGGATTCTCGTGCTCCCTTAGAAGAATAATTGAAACCTCAGCCCTGCGCTGAGCCCTGGACGTGGGGTTCCTCTGTGTCTCACGCCCAGGGTCAGCAGTCAAGAATGAGAAAGCTCTAACTCTGCCGGGGTCTGCAGCCCCACTGGGGGAGGTCACGGCTGCTCTGAAACGTGCCCCGAGGCAGGGTGGAGCCGCAGCTCGTCCTTGGCTGGCAGGGCTTGCCCTGTGAGTGCATCGCTGTGCCTCGTGGTGCAATGCAGACTCTGCTTGGAAGACAGAAAACACATCTTAAAAGATAATCAGTAAACCTGCTTCTCTTCTCCATCGTTTCATCAGTAGCCTTTCATTAAATTTCCCAAAGGCTTTCAAATGTTTTTAGTAAACTTGGAAGATAAAATTAATGGGAAAAAAAAAGGGGGGGGAGGAGAAACTCACATGGAAAGTGAAGTCTGTTCAGCATTGGGATACACTTCACTGTCTAACATGCCATAACCTTTTCTGCACGCCCTGAGAATGAAACATGCAGCCCTAATACTGATACCCAGAGCAGACAGAGGCACCTTGAGGAGCAAAATCCTTTGCTGCTCTTTATGATTCTCTTCCTTCCAATATATATTTTTATAAATTCCTGCAGGCTTCCTCTGTGTGTGAGAGAGAGCCCAGGTGCTTCTCGGTAACACAATGGAGTTACATGCCTACAGATGAGCTTTGACAAACCTTATTTCATTAGTTTAAGAAATACTACTTCTTGCTTCATTATTTTCCTAGCTGTTTTGCCACAGAGTCAGCAGAAGGGCTGACTCCACGCTCCTGCCTCGGTCTCTTCAGTGTCAGGCCTGTCATCTTGCTGTAAGCCCACATTTCTCTGCAGTGGTTTAACCTCCCTCGTGGGATCATCCTGCTGGTTACTGGCCGTACCTGCTCGCGCTGTTGCATGGAGTGGAGGCTGCCAGGTGAGCCCTGCTGCCACCACTCGCCACGGGCACGCTGTGAAGAAAGGAAAGGCTCCGACCATAAACCAGTACCTGTCTTCTTTCATCCATCTCTTGTGGAGCAGAAACCTTTCTGAACCAGAAACGCCAACATCGCTCCTCATTTGGGTCCAGACTGTGCAAATGGCCCCTGTCTCCGTGATGAGTATCTTGGGTCTAGCTTTAGGACGTGAGCATCTGCTCCTAGGAGCTGCAAGCCTGTCCCTTGCCTGACAAGAATACACTTAATGAAATTAAAGAGCAATAAAATCAGCTACATTACTCAAGATTATTACTTTCTGCCACGTTGTGTATTCATACTATAATTTACCACCACGGGAGATCATAGGAACAAACCCTGGGTTTTACAAAGGCCTTTGTGATGTTGTGGCTATAATCAGAGGCAGCTCCACCGACTGCCGTAATGAGGGCAATCAAATCCCACACTTCAGCACGCAGCCTGACGCCTGCAGGGTCCACGCTGAAACGAATCCCCTCCTCTTCCCACCCCACCCAGTAGACAGCACACAACCGGCCACGGGAGTTACTTGGGTTTAGGAATTTACTAAAGCATTAAAATCCAGGTGCTCCTGAAGGCGAAGGGTAAATTTAATGGGGCAAATGTCCATCAGATCCACAGCCAAATCTCCTTTGCTTTAGGAGGTCCCATCAAGCATTGGGAAGCTGTAGACTGAGCTGGTCATCTGCCAGAGGGAACGTCGGAGCGGCCTTTGGAGCAGAGAGAGGGAGAACAAAAGAAAAAAAAATAAAAATGGAAGAAAGAGCAAGGATGTGTCTGTTAACAGAAATAGACTTTAGCACCTTTTTGCTGTTCCCATGGAAATCTTTCGCCGACTTCTGTGACATGAGGCTTTTTCTCTCCAGATGTCAGGTGACCCCTTCCAGGCTGGGTTTGGTGAGACTCACCTCGCAGGAGGCCACCGGCAGCAGGTTCTGGGCACGCAGCGTAAAGCTCACCTGTGCCAGGGCACTGGGCGTGCTGGGAGTGGAGGAGGAAATCTCCTCATTAGAGAAACAATCCCGCTCACCCAAGGACACACTCGGGTCACGGGTGTACGTGAGCAGCCGAGAAGCACAGAGTGTCCCTGTCTGAATCCTCAGGACTGGGCCACAGAGCTGGGCTCTGCCACCTCCCCGTGCTGCCCCTCTCCCGTCTGCCACCCCCGGCAGTGCCTGCCTGCCAGCCGCTGCTTTCGGTGTTCCTCGTGCTTGGCAACCTGTTTCATAGCCCTGGATAAAAGCAGCTCAGCCTTTTACTCTATTTACTCTATTATTCAGGCTTTTCTTTTTTAGACACTGGTTTTCATTAAAATTTAATCTTCCGAGACGTGATTGATGCAAAGGCTGAAAAAAGTAAAAGAAGACTGCAGAGCTTCCTCCTTAGGTCAGAGAGCTGTGACAGGATAACTTGGTAACACGGAGCACACGAGCTAACGAATCTCCCTCCCTCATTTCTCTTTCTCTCTGGTAATCTGTGACATCTTTTCAAAGCTCATTTGTTAAGCCCAGATTCTTGCTGGCTTCATACGCCTACAGAAGTGAAGGGTAGGGGCCTGGGAAGCACCCCAGGTGGACTCCGGGATTTGGGAAATGGGGGCAGATGGAACGAGACTCCCAGTGTCTCCTGTTGGTGGCACCAGGCTTTCCCCAAGGCCGTGGGAGCTGGGAGGTGGCTGTGCTATGGCTAGACAAAAAGCAGCAGCCCAAGGTCTCTGCCGGGTTTTATCCTGAAACTCTTTTCTGGCAGGCAGTGTTTTCTGAGATGCCCGTGGTAGGCTTCCAAATAGTTTAATCCCCTCCACAAGAGAAATGAGGAAAACCAAAATATTAGGGAAGACAGAAAGGGTGGGATAGCTGTTTTTTTCCTTGAATACTCAGAAAGGGAGAAAGCGATACATCAGGAGTGTCTAGCTGCAGGGAAGGAAATCATGACAAATACTGGTCCTCCCAAAACGATGGGAAACTTCACCAAGTACAAAGGAAGAGATGAGGTAGGGAGAGAGATGATGAACCACTGAAAAGAATAGGGGATGACTTTCTAATAATTCCAATTTATGAATAGAGCCAACTGTAAGTTAGGATTAATTTTTCAGGGAAAATGAATCATTGCTTAAAAAAAAAAAAAAAAAAAGTGAGGAAAACTTATCTTTTGAAACTCCTTGAGAATGTCTTACAATGACATGGCTTCCACCCGGGCCATTATGCAGTTGTAATGACTTTAAATGTTTGGTGTTCAGCTGCGTCCTGAAGTAGTTTGAAAATAAGTCTTTTAAGGAGGTCCTGCAGCCAGCCCTGACTTGAGAGCTGTACGTAGGCACTGGTATGTGAGGAAATGCCAGGTCCTACGTGGTTTGCACATACCCAACTCACATTTCTTTCAGAGGGAGCAAGGGCTGTCCAGAACTACACAGAAGCCAACAGCACTCCCAGGACCCCTTTGCCCATTCAGAGTTATCACTTGACATTATCATTACCTCAGTTTGCAGCCTTGAGACTGGGCTTATAACTCGTGTCTGCAGTGCATCTGTTTCCAAACAGGAGCTTGCATTCAGCCTGAATTTACTGTGGGTTCCAGGTAAAGATACCCTTGGGGCTGCGAGTGATGCTCACGATGAATTCTTGGAAAAGGAGATGAATGTTCCCATCATGGCAAGTCATTAGCCGCATTTTTCTGCCTTGCTTGGGATGCCTCCTGTGCCTTGGCTGTCTCCCCAGCAAGCCTTCCACCCCCGTGCTGTTCCAGCTCGCTGCGAGAGCTGTGCGCATCCATAAATGCCCAGAGTTGGCTCACGCTGCCCCGAACTGGCTCGCTATGCCCAATTTAAAACAAATTGCTGTGCAAAAAGCAAGTCAGCTGGGCTCTGACCAGAATTCAGGACAGGCTTTGAGGAGATCACAGGGTAAGCAGCAGAAACGCTTACAGCAGAAAGATGTTTCCTTCGTGGTCTTGACTCCTTTTTCCCTTGTCTGCTTTTTTCAGTGGTGTTTAACAGTGTATCTGCTTCGTGCCACAGCTTCTCCTCGCCTCTAAGGAAAGCTCCAGGGGTTTCTTCTAGACAAAAGCGAGAGATTTGTACTGTGAAGGCCTAGGGAGAGATTCAGAGGACCGAAGTTGTCGCTAAGCACCTGCAGAGGTGAGAGAAGCAAAGCCTGAGAGGCAGAGAACATCCCGGCTGAAAGCAGATGAGTGGGAAGAGAGAGCTGGTCCCCAGCAGGGCTGTGTGGGGACGGGCAGGGGCAGGAGGCAGTCCTGAGAGGATTTCTCCTGTTAGCCTGTAGTACTAGAAAGGGTTGTTTTGAGGTCCTAATGCAGATTTAAAGTAGTTAAAATAATCAAATGTGACCAATTGCTTGGATAAACGGACCTGTGCTGCTGTGACCTACTGAGACCAAAACCCTCACCAACACATCCTGGTGGTGACCTGCATGTAGGTGGGAGTGACAGTCATTCTCAATTAAAATCACAAACCCAGTACTTAGCTTGCATTACCTGACACTCATTTTTCTCCACCCCCCCACGAGACACACTCGCTTTTCTTCATATTTTCTCTGCTTATTGATCTCTCTGTAGACCAGTAGGCTTGCCAGCCCTCTGTCTGAGGCACACCCTGTGTGCTCCTGTGCCTGTCTCCTGCAGCAAACAGGCTGGGGCCGTGGTTTCTCTGCCTCATACATCATTATTCCCAGGCTGCCACAGCGATCCCACATCAGCTCAGAGCCTTAATACAGAGAGAAGAGAAAGAAAAACAGATATTGCTGTCGTCTGGAAGTTCAGGACATTCGCACAATTTTAATTTATTTGCAGTGCCTTGTTAAAAGTCATTTTGATGGCAAAAATCTATGGGCTAATACGTGTTTCTGACTTACGTCATATACAATCTCTGTGTTTAATGCGGGGATGTTATAAAACAAAAATAGTTCAACAAAATGAATAACCAAACTTCATATAAAAGTAGTATTAAAAAAAGAAACAAATGGAGTACTAAGGAGCATGGAAACGATCAGCTGTGCAATTTCATGTTGATTCAATTCCATTTACAGCTCATAAATTCACTTACTGTTGTCGCACACTTGTGGCTTCGCACATTCCCCCAGCGCCCCGTGGTTCAGCAGAGCTGCTCGCAGGCTCCCACACCCGGTACGTGTGCCAGCAGGGATGTGGGGATGCAGACAGTGCCAGCCTGCTGGCTGGGGCACAGCGCTGGGCCGGTGCTGCGCGCTGGCTCAGGCGGGGTCCCGGGGAGCTGGAGCACGAGCTGCTGGAGGGCAGCACGGCCGTCCCTGTGTAAATGTTAGCAGGGGGCAGCTAGCTGCAGCCTTTCCTGGCAACGTGCAGTAGCTCCTGCTGACATTTGCACCCACCATATGGCAGAGTGCAGCATGGCCACCCAGGGCTGAGCTCGCCGCCTTACAAATGCTGCTGCCCTTGAACAGATCCATGGGTTGCATTTTTGTCATCCAGTGTTGCTGTGTGCCTCCATCTACATCAG
Organism: Aythya marila; assembly: GCF_965140915.1. Classification (NCBI taxonomy): domain Eukaryota; kingdom Metazoa; phylum Chordata; class Aves; order Anseriformes; family Anatidae; genus Aythya; species Aythya marila. Next base: position 36,975,497 of record NC_139048.1, read on the forward strand.
AAAGACACATCTTTTTTTTTTTTTTTTTTTTTTTTTTTTGGCAGCAGTGTGTGTGGGGGGAGTACCATTAACACTATCAATACTCTGGAAAGATGTTAGCTGCACACAGACAATCGACACAAAGCCAAATGAATCAGGGTAATTGGGTAAATCATGTGGCTCTCCGTGGTCATTGCAATACTCAGGCATGGACGTGAGTTTTCAGTGTGTGTGTCCATGGTGACTTCAGAAGATGCAAAGTCAGGTCCTGGCACTGCAGACTAATGGCTCTCCTTGTTTCAGGTAGGAAGTCGTAACCTTGCCTTGCATTTAACTGGGGGGTTCCACAATGGAAATGGGTAGTGACAGAGCCAGTGCAATGATCTTGATGTCTTCTTTAGAAAGGAAGTGTTCCTGTATAGATGTGCTCAGTTATACGGTTATGTCAGATAAATCTTCCTAGGAATCTGGGCAGGAGCATATTATTAGGCATTGAGCACCCACAGAGCTAGCCATAGAATAATCTGTGGAAAATATTTGTGCTTAATTTAAGTATATTTTACTTGTTATCATAAAAGCAAAATACAATGTCTACCACATTGTGAATATTACGTATTAATATATTTATAACTCATTCATTCAAAGAACTATTTCAGAAAGGCTTACTTTAGAAAAAACACTTGGGTGAAATAAATTAAAATCAACATATGCAACCTTTTTACATTGCAGATACATTTTCCTACTTTATTATGCCTGTAAATTCATCTCAGCAGCAGCTAAAAGAGAACAAAAGGGAAAAGCTACATATTTATAGTTGCCAGAGCAATTAGTTAGGAATAAGGTAGTATTCAGCTACTTATGTGTGTGTTGTGAAGGTCGTGACATTCAAAGGTAATTCTGCGGGCAAGCTCTTGTATAAAGATTTTGAAATGCATTGGTGGTCTTATCCAGCTCATGGCTGGACTAGCTATTGCACCTCCAAACCAAGCCTTTTCCTTGTAGCCTCTTTATTCCCACAGCCAGCATCCTTGCTGCGCCCTCTGCTAGCTCCTTTTTACCAAGAACAGATGTGGAGATAAAACTAAGCTCTCACCTTCAGTGCTGTTCCTTTCTGGTCAAAGCTAAAGGATTTAAATGAAATAGTAATGAAAAACATACCACTAGCTATGCAATTTCTTTAGTGTGGATGAACAGAGGTTATCCACAGGCTTTTGAAAGTGTAATTCTCTTTCAAAAGAAAAAATTTCAGTTAATTGTCATGTACGCTGCACCCTGAGTGATATATGAGTCTTATTAGTACATACAGATTTATGAGACAGGATACAGTCCTTGAAAAGAAAAATCTCTTAAATTATTACATTTTACCTCTCTCACCTTTGTTCTTATGCAAGGTCAAACTGCATATTTAAAATGTTCTCCTGTCACATTCCTTAAAGATGAAGATTGCTGCAGGTTGGGCTGTGCTGAATTCGGCACCGTCGGCGCCCTGAACTCTGAAAGCAGAAGGAGGGGTTTGACACGTCGTGATTGCAGCTTGACTGAGAGATGGGAACCGGTGGCTTTTGTGGCACACGCACCCCCTGGCCTTATTAACCCAAACAGAAGTTTTATCCGTCGGATGCTATTTAAGAGTAAGCAAGCCCCTCTTAGCCCTACAGTACTCTTCTCTTGATGAAACCAAGTAGCTATGCGTAGAAGTAGCAAAGAAATGGACAAATAATTATGTTATTTGTACCTGTGGAAGAGAAAAATCAATGCAAAGCAGCTAAAGATATGGAGACGGTGGACAGAAAACAGCAAGGGAAGAAGGCAAGGGGCTGGAAGGGAGCTCAATTCCTTATCTTCTCCAGTGATCTGTGGGTGCAGGGGCCCACCTCGGTTCCCAATTCTAGAGATCACCGCGAGTGATCGGCTCTGGGTGTGGGGGGCTCACCACGTCTGGCCACTCGCTGACGGGTAAGAGGAGCACTCTGTGCAGCTGTGGGAGCGTTGTCAGGGCGGTGCTGTAGGCAGGCTTTACACCAAGCCTGTCCACCAACAGGTTCAGGCAACTTTCGTCTTAACAAACAGGTTTGCTTCCAAAATTTATCTTTCCGTAGATTTTTTGTGAAACGTGTTGGAGCATTTCTTTAACCTCGCTTGTATGGTAGCCATCGTGTTTCTGGCTGAGAAATAAGTGATATTACCACAGTCAAAAGAAGAACGTGCAGAGGTTTTTCTGCTCCCTGGCCTGCCACGAGCACAGGGCTACTCACCGCTCGGTCCCCTGGAAATGAGAACCACGGCTGGTAGGAGGCTGCCTAGCCACGGGGCAGCCCCCAGCTCTGCTGCGATAGCCCTGCAAGCAACATTAAATAAATCACTTCAGAGGATGACTGCATCCTCAGAAACCGCGCAGCAATGGCAGAATTTGAGGCACGTGTGAAAGGACTTGTCCTGTCCCGCAGGCGTGCCCGAGCATCCCCCGCCACTCCTGCAGCAGCGGGAAGCTCGTTCGGCCGCGCTCCCCACAGGTGATGCTTTGGTGAGAAATGTAATTATTTCCGTCGTGCAGAGGGATGCTGTGGCTTATTAGAGATGGCTGTGATAATTACTGGGAAAAGGCAGCTTTCAGAAGGAGCAGTATGGTAGAGCCTAGTGCACACGAAGGAACTTGGGTCTGATAACGCTGTCTGCTGGTTCTTGTTAGTGCAAAGCTCCGCTTCCAAACTGCTTCCTTGGTGTTGCTCCGTGTCGGGGCATCCTGCAGGTGCAGTAGAGAGGATTGTGTTGTTTGTCATCACTATTAGAAGGCAGCTGAAAGGCACGTTCTCCCTTGCCCCCAGCAGCAGCCACCAGCGCAATCGCATTGCACAGGCACACGGAGCTGCCCCCCCGGTGTCACTGACACACCTGCACCCCAGAGTCATCTCTAGCAAGGCCCAGGTGAACGAAGCAAGGACGAGACCAAAACCCTGTTGTAGGCACAGCCTCTAATGGTTACGGGGAGAGTCCCCCCCACAAGCATTGGAGGTAGATGTAGAGTGATCTCAGCAGAAGTGAAATGGAATTGCTGTCTGAATATCGTGTTCTGAAATAATCTATTATTCTGTGAACAATTTATATGGATTTTCTAGTAAAATTACATTCAGCCTGAGTTTAATTGTGTGCCTGTGAATGTACATATTACCTAAAGCACGAAGCTGGAAACCTCAGTGTTTCCAGTTGCATTAACCAGAGCTGCAATGTAAAAACCCAATGTCTCTGAGGCCTCGAGGCCAAGCCACGCTACAGCTGAATGGAAACCTTTCTTCTCCCCAGAAACTGGAGATCCTTGCATTTTGGCAGGAGTGACTCTGAAACAAGTGCTCAAAACTGTGCCGTGATATTCCTCACAGGTAGCAGGGAAACAGGTAGGGCTAATAAAAGCAATCACATTCCCACCCCAGGATATGTTGCAAACTGGATTTTTCCCTAACCAGTGAATTCAACCATTGGCGTTGTCTGGAGTGGATCAGAAGGTAGCTGTTAAGCACACATTCGCTACCAGGTGCTGCTTTTAATCCCCTTGATGCATTAGGCCTGTCAGCTGATCCATTTTCTATTCACATTGCCCTCCAGAATCCAGCTGAGGTGTAGATAATGCAGATAGTCACAGGGTTTTTGTCTGTTTGTTTGTTTGCTTTGCCTGTTGATAGATAACAACGTATTTATGAAATGACTTACAAGAAATCAGACCTTTCTAACGCAGAGGTTTAATAGAGAAGGCTAGCCTAATAACTCAGCTTCTCCTGTGTGCCCGAATGACAATGGTATGAATTCTCTTCCCTCTCAACTTAATTCAAGGATCATTTCCACAACCTGATTTACTCTTGTACCTTCTCCAGCTATGTTGATTGAGGTAATAGACTGGAAAAGAAAAACAAATCAAGGCTTACATCATTGTATATGCTATATTTTGCTCTGCCTAAATTATACATGGTATTCCAAGTACATATTTCTTGCTTAAAGAAAAATAAATGGAAAAGGCAACCCTTTTTTGGGGTTGCACAGAGCATTTTCTGTAGAAGATTCTGCAGCTTCTCCTGAAATTCTACAGAGATTGCTGTAAAGGAAAGGCTGCACGCTGGAAAGAGGAGAGCATGGAGGAGATGCCTCCTCTCCTGCAGGAATGCCATCATCAGGGCCCGTGGCTGAACACGGCTGTGGATATGCTCAGGTGGTGCTCGGTGCACAGCGAATGATGGCTCCGTATCAGGAACACCAGGAGACAGTCATGCTTGCTGCGTTGTACTTGGATCGTGGGTTGATGTTGCCTGCACAGAGCACGCAGTCTAATAGCAAATGCATGCAGCAGTTCCGAGTTAGTAAACGTCACAGAAGGTGTGTAGATGTCTGTACAGGACAGAGAGCAAAAAGCATGAGGGGAGGAAGGGGGAGCAATGTATGGGATGCGTGTCCGCGTGTGAATGGGATGATGTGGAAGAGCAGAGTAAACTTCCCGAATGAAGCACATCAGAGCATGTGAAAAGGAATTTATTTTGCGGTCTCAGATCAACTGCATAATGCTCGTGCTCTTTGCAGACGTGCCGGGGCAGCTAGGCACGTTCTGAAATCCCGTGCAGGCTGCTAGTCCTTGGAAAGCGTGCTGATTTGGAGTGCATATGGTCATTGCAAAACCTTAGCTTTGGCAGAGCGCTGCGAGCACAGGAGGAGGATCATTACTGCGTTCACAGTTGTTGCCCTGCCAATGTGATACTATATGGGATGGAAGTGCTGAATACCCGGCTTTTATAGTCATATTTGAGCAGTTAAATAAAAGGATGATTTGAACACGCTGAGCATTCCTGTTCTCAGATATTCCAATGGGAAATGTCTTTCTGGTGACATGAAGAATTTCATGGCCGTAGCTCGCCTGTCTCAGAGTTCCAGTGAGGCAGAAGGCAGCATTCCTGCAAGATCAAACATTGCAGCTTAGCCTTGCAAAACACAGCACTTCGAGTATCACTTTAAATGGGATAAAAATGAAATATTTATAACAGGCAAAGGAAGAGGCAACAGCAGAACGAAAAACTGAGTCGAACGCTTGAATGAAAAGCAAAACCTCCCTCACTGCAGCCCTGGCTCCCCTCTTCTGGAAACACCCTCATATCTGATCTAATACCAGACGAGAAACAAATGTTATGTCTTTTGCTCTTCTCCCTCCCTCCAACCCCTAGAAAAACAGCTCAAACCTGTGTATCTTTAATTACCCTGAACAAGGCACTGGTACTTATTTCAGCACTTCTGAAAGCGATGTCACCAGCCTATTCTGTGGAGATAACTTCAGTGGTCTTATCAATGGGATTAAGCGCTGGGTCTTCTTCCCATCTTTTTCTCCGAGGGTGATGGCATGTGATCTAGATCGGGTCATATTCGAGTTGTCATGTGGGATATTTATCCATTCATATATCATATGGGATATTTATCCATCGAAGGCAGCCGCTGCTCCTGCCTGCAGGGGCACGGGTTGGAAGCAGCCCCTCCGTGCCCTCGGCAGCCAGCTCCTGGTGGCACGGCCAGGCTGGGCTGGGAGCAGCCTTCCTGCAGATGGTACAAACGGGCAGGCTCTGCACTTGACCGGTGAGTGCTGGAAGAGATCCCCAATGTGCAAAGTTAATCAAGTTGTGGCCTAATTAAAGCACATTACTGCTGCTTTGTCTTTCTGCCTGTGGTGCCCGAGACAATAAGCTACGATGAAGGAGCCCTGGTGGTGTCGTTTTATACATCTCTTAAGAGGTCAAATAACGTTGCTATTTGAGATGTTGATCATATAGAGAGGCAAAAGGCTAAGATTTGTTTACTTTATCCCTCCTGCCAAGTTAATTTTAGTACCTATTATTTGACAGAACTAATTAAATCATATTTCATTCTTCTCCATTCTGTAGTGGCTAAATACTGACAAACAGAACTATTGAACAGCTGAAACCTACTTAAAATTACTTCTACTCTGTCATACACCGAACAATGGAATGTACAGAACACTTCAAAGTTAAGGGAAAAGTTTAAGTTTAAAGTGTGTTTATGCTGTCAGTCTCTACATGATCTCTAATGATCACCTAAACACTCTGCTTGCTACTGGCCTACATTTTTATTTTTTTTGTCTTTCTAAAGGAAGGCAGAGAACTCAGTGGTGCTTCAATGTATCAACATATTTTCAAATTGTGTATTTGCAATAACTGTTGCAACACAAAAACATTTAAGAAATTGATGTAATTTTGGACAGACAGAATTGAAAGACAGAAGTCATTAACAAATAATATCCAATTCTTTGTTTATTTCTATTGAAATAAAAGCTTAATTCTGGTTTTCTTTATGTCACTAGCCAGTAGGCAGTGTAACAAGACAATACTGAAGCATAGTGTTAGCATGTCCTGTCATTTTCTTGAGTTTTCCCTAGCTGCTATTCCTCTGTAAGTCCAGAATTCTCACAGAATCGCAGTTTGACTTCCTTGTGTCTCCTTTTCAAGCAAGGCTTTGGCTTGCTATAGGAAAAAAAAAAAATAGAAAAACAACTACAACTTCCCAGCAGCTAATAAACTAAACAATCAAAAGAACTCAGATTAATTGCAATTAGGTTTAGATTTATGATCTCCTGCTTTGGAAATAATCTTGTTCATAGGTGTTCACTATTTACAGTCGCCAGTGTCACGCAGCCAGTGTATGACTAGAGCCACTTCATTTTCCTTGAGAAATGGCAGAGGAGGCCTCTGCCTGGGATTCCTGTCCAGCGTTACACTTACTTCTTGGGAAGAAGTAGAAAGTGCTGCAAAATATGAATGTGATTATGGTCTTGCATGAAAGTAAATCAAGAACAGTTAGTCTGGAAACACAAAAATAAGAGTGATACTAACCGTTAGGAGACCATACTGTCATCCTATATTTTCATTAAGCCTGTGGTTTGCAAATTCTGTCATTTCTATGGTGCATTTATTTTAGTTACCCCTGATACCTCTTAATTAATACATCAAATACCAGAGTACCATCTTAGTAAAATTGTTCTGATTTTTTCCCCTTAAGCTAAAGTCTCCTCTCTCACAGGAGAGCATCACAAAATGAAACCAAAAAGAATGATATAGTGTTTTTATTTGAGGGTGATAAGAATTCATATTCATTCTTCCTAATCGCTCAGGAAATAGTGAGCCCCTTTCAATTACCTAACCATGGAGCAGAACCAACTCTCCCCACCGCGTGGCAGTGATTTCTGGCTGCTTCCAGTTTGGGCTTGTGTTGCTGGAGCCCACTGAGAGTTTTGACTTTCACAGAGCAGCTGCTGCATGTTTTGAGGACCTGAAAAATATCTGAAAACAAACAAACAAGCAAAAAAAAAAAACGCTGAAAGCCTGATACTTGAAGAAATAGGTTCCATCTGAGAAATGGGAACTCAAAACTGAAGGCCACCTAAATCAGCAGTCGCGTTTCAAAAGTGAAGGATCCTTGTGTCTAATTTAAAAGTTTTGCCCTGGCAGGTCCATCTGCAGGTTACCCACAGTTTTATTATGCCTGAAAAACATGCAGTGCGTATGTGAGAGCCCGTAACTGAGCATCACGGCTTCACCAGTGAGCTGCAGGAGGCCCTCGTTTGGCCTCCCTGAGCAGCCTGGCCACCCAGGACTGTCCAGGCGCCCTTTCTTGGTCCTGCAGTACGCCCCTGGGTTTGTGCCTCTGATGCTGCTCCCCACGTCTCTCCATCAGACTGCTTTGGGATCCTGAATCTGAAGCACCCAGCCTGCTCGGATGGAGGAGGGAGGGTAAGAGAAGAAATGAAATTTCCTTGATTATCAGGCAAATTCCCATCAAAAGCCCATTTCAGATTTGGTGAAATTTCTTGGAAGGGGAGAGGCTTCTAATGAAGTGCTTTTGGTTGGTTAAACACAGATCAGTCAGAATATTTTTGACCATTTAATTAGCCAGAAGGAGAGGCCATGAAATGTTGAGGAATCACCCTGATAATGAGAAAAGTTTGTATTAAAAGGCTCATCAGCCTCGCAGTGGCAGAGAGAACTATATATGAAAGTCATGACAATTTAGCAGGTTAGCTCTATTTAAGTGGCAGATATAATTTAGAGAGAAATGTTCTTATATCCTTTATTAACTAGTTTTATGATGATTTGCTAAAGAAATCTGGCTTCTCTAATTATGCTCGATGTCCATTCATCTGTCTGTCAACTCCTTCTCTGGGAGCCTTTGAATCTGCTTAACGTGACAGCAGGCAGACCCCAGACAGCTTTGCTGCTATCAATGCACACAAAAACATGTGCCCAGGTAAATTCATGCCCTCTTGGAGGGAAGGCTGCACTGCCAGCTCAATTCTGTCAGAGACCCATGGAAAAATAACCTGTGTAAATGCTGATAATCGTGAAACCACCATTTTCTCGTCCATTTTATTATCACTGGTTAGCAGAAACACACTCAACCCAAATTTCGTCTAAGGTTTGCTCAGAAAAAATAAGACTGCTAGTTGAAAACAAACCCAAATCAACGGGCCAAGTGCTGTAGCCATGAGAGGTCCCCCATGAGAGGCTGTCACAGCAAGCCGAGAGGTTGTGTCCAGGGCTCAGCACTTTCTCCATGCCAGCCAGCAGTGGGCATGTTTTGGTCAGGTTGGTGACTTCCTTGACAAGTCATTTTGCAGAGGCACGAGGCACTAGGTAGTTGTTGTCAGATAGTATTTTCCTTGCTCTTTCCTTCCCTCTTTTCCTGGTCCTTTCCCTGGCTTTCAGGACTGTACATCTGAAATGACAGTGCCAATAAAGACGCAAAACTGCAACCTGTGTGTTATCACCATGAGGAAAGACAACCAAGGCAAGTTCAGTTGGACTGACCTTCTGCAAGAGCACTATGCGGTCTCCTTCCTTCCCTTATCACAGCTGCAGGACCAACAACTTTTTCTTAGCACTGTGGTTCGTTTTCTGAGGGAATGCTCATCTAGGTGATAGCAATAATAATACAAACAAATGAGCTTGGACATACTGAACTGAGATGGCACCATTTGGGTTTTTGATTGATTTCCTTTTCGGTAATTCAAGAAATATCCATATTTCTGGCTCTGAGCGTTCTTCTTTTCCCTGATGTGACTTGCAAAAGTGCGTATGTAGACTGGGTGACCCCTGCAGCCGTCTCAGCTTCTCCCCACTCACGTGCTGGAGCACTGGGACCAGGCACAGCCCGGTTCCCCTGCTCCCTCTCTTCCTCAGCAGTGTCTCTGGTGGGTGGGTCAGCAAGCCAGCAGGAGCCTTTGTGACCGTACAGTCTGGCCTCAGGCATCACACAAAGCTGTCGCCTTCCAGCTGCAATACATCCTTTCTCTCACACGAGAGTTATATTTGCTGCATTGTGGCTTTATTCTGTAAGACATTTTTTTCTCTGTCCTTTATCAGCTGCAGCCTTCCATGGGCTAAAAGAAAGGGAACACAATAACTGCTAAGGGAGATGTCACGGCCCTTCCATGCATTCATTCTCGGGAAGCTTTTGTGCAAGAAGTGAGAAAAGGGCCGTGATCTGTACAGCAGATAGATATGGTGGGGGAGTCGCATTGTAGCGACAAGATTCAATAGCATTTAGTCAGGAACACTTCTGAATCAAGAGGATCACAAAGTACAATCTATAAGGATACACATCTCAAGGGGGGAAGAAAAAATGCTGCTAAGGTTATACTGTTGGTTTTCTTATCGAGAAAAAAAAGATAGCAAGTGTGCGGTGTTCAAGGAGACCGAGGAAGTCCAGCCAGTCTGTAATAATAGGTGTCTCAAAGTATTACACAGAGCGGGTAACCCAACTGGACAAGTTTTATAGATGTTATTTCTCATTCCTTGAGTCTACTGCTTCTGAAAATAGTTTTAGTTCTGCAGCACATGAGGCAAGAGGCTGCTGTCGTCTTAAATAACCTGGGGAAAAGAGAGAATAGCAAAAATAAAAATGAAATTTAAAGAAGAAAGAAAGAAGAAATAAAACAAGTTTTTATTCATATGATGGATCCTTGCTTCTCTCTTGCTCTGACTGGTGAAGAGCTCCCAAGAAGTCAAGGTGTTGATAAAGTAGGAGGGGGAAGATCTTACAAATAAAATTTCTATAACACTTTATAGGATATTCTAACCATATTTGGAATAAATTCCATATAATATTCTAAATATTATATAAATATTCTGTACATTCCACAATATTCTGTAAAATATTCCATAGTCTACTGGGATATGCTTTGCTGTGAGCTTGTACCTGATGTTCTTCTAATGCTTCTTCTCACCTTTCCTCTTGCAGCTGGCATGCCCACTGGATGCTGGGTGGATGCAGTGAGATGCTTGGCTGGTTCCTGCCTTTCAGGATAAATACGCACTGGGATGAAACCGACTTTCTTCCAGAATGTAAGTAAATTGTCTCTATTTGACACAGTTGCTAACTAATGTTTTGGGGGCTGGGTATATTTGAAAGTCTTACCTCTGTCAAATTAGGTTGAATTTGCTGAAATAGCGTCAAAAATCAGTAGTGAAAGGACTGGAACAGACACACATAGATACACAGTATAAGTCAAGTTTTGGTTCTGCTGGAAACCAGCATAAAAATTATGTTAACAAGACATCGTTTTAAAGAAGGGCCATCTTGGGAAGTGGCCATTATCTTCTCCCATGTGTTGTAACTCAGGAATTGCTTGTCCAAAAAGAAGAGACAGACTGCCAAAGAGTTTGCTTTATCTTGCTCATCACGTATATATTTTAGTTAGGGACTAAAATAAAATATTTAAGGTATCAGGAAAACAGGAGGACTTGCAGTGACTGTTCCCCCAGCAGACTCTTCCCAGACTGCTCACATATGTCAGTGAAACAAAGTGGTGCATTTACCGAGGTAAAAAGACGATACGCCAGAGGGCTGTAGGACACGTTGCCTCCTCCCACAGGGCTGCAGGTACCTGCTGCAAGACATGCTCATCACTTTAGCATCCCTTTCCTTAAATAATAAATGTAATTAGTGTTGCTTTTTCCTGGCCTACATAGCTAGGACTGCTGGGTTTTCATCTGAATTATGGTTTTAAGCAAGCCGATGAGTTCACTTTCAATGGGAGATTTCTGATCACCTGCTGTGTTTATTCATGAGATCAGATGTTTCCTAAGACCTGGATTTTAAATATAATCATTTTACACATGATAGCTTGAAGGCAAAAAAAGATAAAATCTTGTCAGGAAGAGTTTTTTGATATCCAATTTATAAATAACAAATCAGTTTGATGAATATTAATTCCTGATAAAATACTGAAATCAAGAACTGAATGCTTTCTGGGAGGTATTACTGAGTTAAATGTGAGATCCTGCTATCTCTAAAGCATAATAACTTGGTTACATGATATCAAAGCAGCTGATCCAGTGGTCTCTCTGGTGGTTTAAAATCTTGTGATTTATCTATAGCATAGGCATTGTATACACTTATATATTGAAGTGTGAGTTATGTCTTCTGCTTAACTTCCTAGTGGTACTTAGCATGGATAGGGGAAGAACATCTCCATTTAGAAGTGATTTGTACTGGAAATTAGTGGCAATATCTATGTTCTCCTGCGGTCTGTCTTTAAATATGATACCTATACCTAGTAGGTTCAAAAATTTCATATATGTTGAAACTAAGGAAACATGTCTGTGGCATGCTATGATTGGAAAAAAAATCTGCCATTTGAAGAGGCTTAGAGGTTTGGAGCATTTACACTAGTCCTTGGAGAGGAGAGGGATTGCGATAAGGCAATTATAGATGCATGCAAATTAATTAATCCCACTGCTTTATTATGCAGCTGATGTTTTTAAGAAACAATTTGCAGAAAAAAAAAGTTTCCTCTTATTCATCATATGGGATTTGCTTTTCAGTGATATGTCTTGCTTAATGTCATGGATACAGAAGATTAAGTCCTGGGAACATAGGTTATCTATTTCTATACTGTAACTTTTATTGTGTTTTATAATTGTAAATTACAAAAGGCAAATATTTGTATTATTCAATGGACCTAATGTTTTTTCTTGCTCCAGATAACCACTGATAAGTAGGTAGTGTGATATTGATGGTTCTCTCTCTATAAAAAAAATATATTTTAGATAGATTTGTGGTCATTTGATATGGAGTGATTCGTCTCAAATGATTTTAGGACATTCAAATACCAAGCCTTTAATAGACTCACATTTAAGATGTTTGAGTCAAATGCCCAGGTTGGGCTGTAGCTACCAGAGAGAGGTCAGAAGTGCTCGCGCCTCACAGGCATAACATGTCTTAGGTGCTCACCCTAGGAGGTGACGAGCCCCTTCTGGGATACCTGGGCTCTTCACTGGCTTTAAGGAGAGCCTGGAGAAACTATCTCAGGCAGAAACCTGCCCGAGATGAGGGAGAAGGAAAATTCTTACTAATGCTTTTAACCTCTTTTTTTACCAGAAAAAACAAACAAACAAACAAACAAAAAAAACAGGCTCATTTATGCATGCTGTATATACATATTTACAGAGGCATATTTGTGCCTCTGATACATGTGCCAGGCTCCGAAGCAATTTACAATAATTGTACTTTATAAAGCAAAGGGGCTGGGCTGGTACATGGTGTTGTGACATACTGGCACATCTCCCAGGCTGCCACCACATCACCACGTACAATTGAATCTCATTTTTCATTTCTGTTCCTGCTGTGAAAAATAAGCCTTAAAAGCATGTATTGAAGTGCAGACCCATGCAGTAGCGTCTGCCCACATTTTCAGCCCCAGCCAGTGCCACTGAGGGATGCGAACTGGCTCTTTCATTTCAGTGGCTAGCTCCGAGGTTATATGGCTGCACAGGAGTCAATGCTATGTGCTGCTTTGCAAAGCGTGGGGAGGAATCCATCAGGATTCACATCTGTCCGAGCGGCCCTCCACTTTCATGCAGAAGGAACTAGAGGATAGTACATCTCCCTCTCCTTAAAGTCCTAAATAGCATCCCAACATGCTAGTGGGTGTCTCCCCCAGCTGATGCTGAATTTTCATGCTAGGAGTGGATGTAAAGTCTAGATTTCTGTTTGGTTACACTGCTAGTACCCTTCCAGCATCTACTTAGTACGAACAGCATTTTTGCCAGCTTTGAGTTAGATTTCGTTAGAGGATAAAGTTCTCTTTACCGTACTCAAAATTCAACTTTTGTGCCTTTTCAGTCTGCATTCGTTCTTTGTCTAGGATGATATAGAAAACATTAAGGAGTTCATTAAAAATTATGATTAATTAATTTTATTACAGTAGCACTTAGAAGCCCCTGCTGAGACAGGAGACCTATAGCACTGGGCACTGTAGGGACACATAAAAGAGTGAGTTTCTGCTTCAAAGAGCTGAAAATTGAACCAGAAAAGACATGTTTCTCTTGGCTTCAAGGGAAACTGAATAAGGGCTTTTGTGATATTCTTGAGCAAGCTGGAAGCCCCGTGTTTCATTGAAACCTTTTCTTTCTCATTCTGCACTTTCATAAAAAATACATGATGAATGAACCCGGATTCAATTTTCAATTAAAAGAATCGCAGACTATCTGGTGCTCTTTCTGCCCACAGCCCGCTCCTTTTGCTGTCTTCATTCTTCCTCTGCAGGGTCCGTAGAGCAGCCCTCTGCTCCCTGTTCTGATAACCTTTGCAGGCAGCTGCAGTTGTGTCTTGTCATCACATTGTTAATACTGGATTTCCACGTTTCAAAAGGGGTTCAACTTCTCATTTTTGTTAGCTCTGTAGCTACTTGAAAACATCCCAAACTTGCAAAGTAGAGAAAAAGAAAAGGAGGAAGGAGAGAATGGCCTCCCCTCCCTCTCCCGCCTTTCTGCCGCTGCTGCTGGCACAGGAGGTAGAGAAATGCAGCATGAGAAGTGCAACAGTTACAGACTATGCTCTCTTTTACCACTAGCCTTGAGTCAATTTTCCTTTATTGTACAATAGGACGGGAAAAAAAGGAAGGGAGCAGTGTTGAAGGTTATTGCCTTTGTTCATGCAAAGGCAGAGAGAAATCTGCCTTGAGAAACAGGAGAGATCAGCAAGCTGCTGAGTTCACAAAATAAATTCTAGTGCCATGCTCAGATTTACCCTTCTATTTCCTAAGTTTCTGCTCTGCGTCTGGTGGGTTGTCCCTCTCAGCTCTCTCCTACCAGCCTAAGAAGTCGGGAAGAAGTGGGACGGAAAGGACAGGGCTGGTGGCAGCGGGGGACAGCCCCGGAGGGTGCCAGGCGTGCTGCCGGGTGGCTGATCAGCACGGACAGTGCCCGCGCAGCTGCCAGCCTCGTGCCATCGCTTCTCAGAGGAGGCGGCTTTGTTTCAGCTTGACTACTGCTCCCCGATAATCTGCGAGGCTGGGAGGGAGTTCAGAGCAGCGCTGGGCTGAGCGCTAATCAAATGCACAGTAGTTCCTTGCAACTCGCTCTGATCTCCGGTGCCTTTAATCTTGCACTACATTTTGGCTGGGTTTCTCTCTGTTGTACGCCTCCCCAGGGAGATGGCAGGCAGGGGGTGAGGGAGGCTGCCCGGGCCAGTTGAAGTCTCAGGGGGCCTGCTTGAGGCCACTGTGAAGGAAAAAAAAAAGAGTTCACAGATGCTCTAATCTATTTTCTCTTAAGAAGAACAAGCTGATGCTTTTATTTTATTGTAAGTAGAGCAAGTGGTTAAATCACCTTCTGAAAACAAACTACTGAACAGAAACACAATCTCTCTCCCAGGAGTTTCTGTAGATGACAACCAACCCCCTGTAGTCTCTCTCTGACACCAAACTTCATCTTTCTGTGGGACCGGGTGAATGACATCAGCTGACTCAGGCGCTCACACGGATGAGTTGTGTCTGCTCCAAGCACCTGGCTTCCAGGGCTGGAAGCACCATTTCCTGCTGCGAGCCGTCCCAAATCAGTGGCGAGGCTCATTATTTCGGAGTCATTTAGGAACCAGCAGGATGGATGGAGTGCTCTTAGCTGCTTCTCAGATGGCGTGGCAGCACGTGAGGCCTCCCGCACCACGCCTGCGTCCAGCGCCCCCGGCCAGCCGAGCTGCCCTAATGGCAAACTCACCGCCAGGCTTGTGAGAACGCCTGCAGTCCAAGAGCCACGTCTGGGTTAACGCTGAAGCCAAGGTGGAAGTGGGAAGGGTGTTACAGGCCCAGCTGTAGGAGACTGGCAGAGGAGAAAGAGAAGATAGGCGTCACAGGATGAGCAGATTATTTTGCTCATTTGTTTGCTTTTCTAATGCCTTCGAAGCCTCGTGCTCTGCTGCTTCTGGCTTTTGGTGTGTGCCTCAGTTTAAATTTTCATGGTACTCGTCTCGCCGCTTAGCCGTGTCGTGTTGTGTTACCCTGTAGCACCCCGGATCAAAACTCAATCATGGAACAAACACAACAGTCACTTTCATGCTGCCCCGCTTTCATTATTCAGGGCGTTCCATCATGGGCTGCTGACAAAGAAGATCCTGAAATTAAATTTAAAGGCATATTTACATAAGGAGTGTGCATGGGAGGGGGAGTTAGTCAATTTGGTGGTTTTTTCTGTGCTCTCTGTTCTCCCAGGAGAAGGACTCCTCCCTCAGTACGAGAATAAAAGGGAGAGGCACAAACACGAGCTGTCAAAGTACTACTTCATACACAAAAATCCTATCTTTAAACTCTGCTGCTTTTATTTTAGGAAGGTTTGTATCAACCTTATGTTTAATATTTCCTTTTTTTTTGGTGACATTATACCTTCTTAAACAAGATTTTAAAAAGGAGGCAGATAGTCTTGGCGTAGTGGCTTGATGTTGAGTGGAACAAGATTGTGCTATTTATCACTATACAGTGAAATATTTACAATTAGTTGGTGTCCTGACATAGGAAAATAGCAAGACGATCTTAGTGTTTTTCTCTTTCTTCGCACAAATGCTGGGAGAACTGCTATGAATGGCAGAATTTGGCAAGATATTGAGCATGCAAATGAGCACAGGAATAAATAAACAGGCATGCTGATCACAATATGAAGTCATACTGATCATTCATTTGGCACGTGTGGGTTTAGTGCTAATTATTTATGATACTTCATACTGTGATAATGAATATTCTTTGGTATGCTTTGGAAAGGTAATGGAATTCTACTGCCAGACTCTGACACCTTTATTTTTAATTATCCATCAGTTATCACATCTATGGCTTCATGGACTTAAGAAGCAGTAATATATCTCTGAGCATAGCAAAGAGTTAGCAGACTTTGACTCTTAGCAAAAAAAGCCAAAATTGGACATATATCTTGTATAGGATACAATATGTTCTAATGAAAGGTTTTGCACTGATGTCCTATGGAAGCAAGAAATATATCTATTTCGATTTCAAGAGGTGTCTTGCTGGAAGAGGTTATCAAAAAGAACTCCAGCAGAGGACACAAAAGCATTTAGAAAAAGCACAATGAATTTTGACTGCTTTTGAATCTATTTATCAAAGCCATTGCCGTTCCCATTTCGACGCAGGTGGAACAATAATAAATATCGAACAAAGCAACTCAATCTGTATTCAGAGCATTTCAATACATGGAAAGTTAAATGCAAAGAAAGAAAGCTTGCAGAGTCAGGCCTATTGACTCCTGCTACTTCTGTTCCTCGTTGAAAATGAATGGTGGAAAGCGCATAAAGATTGGCAAGATGTTTACATTACTGTGATTAACATATAATAAGCAGCACCGTCGGTAACGTGACTTCATTATTTAACTGGATCAACAATATTCTGCATCATAGGAACATAATTCCGCTGCAAACCTTGGCGCTTTCTTTCATTTTAAGTGACTTATGTCACATGTCAATTTTCAAACTGGTTGGATCCGTATTATTTCCCTAGCTGCCATTTATCTCTGCAGGAGGGTCTTTGTGCAGGAATGTGCCCCTGTGTGGTGAAGAAGAATTGCCTCTTCTCTGGAGGATAGGTGGCAGGAGGAATCCACATTCCAGTCTTGGCTTGGCTTGCACAGGAGTCATTCCCTGGGAGCAGCCCAGTATGGCCCCAGCAGCTCGCTCTCTGCCACTGGTTCGTAGTCACAGTGTCTGCACACCCCTCTTCCCTTGGGGTTTTCTCCCACTGTCCCTAAATGCTTAAAGAAAATTTCTGGAGGAAATTTCACCTCGCTCAGGCAGGGTGGCAGCAGAGGCTGAAAACCTACCAGGCACTCCGCAGAGGCTGCTCTGATGAAGCCCTCCCTCAAAGGCAGGCTAGATTTTGGATAATTCTGATTTTGACCATAAATCCAAAGCAGGTTGCCAATTATAGTGAAAAAAATAAAATAAAATACAGGAACAAAACATGTTGGATTGTTATAAAATGCAGCTATACATGCAAAGGACATCACAAAATCATGAAAAAAAAGAAAAAAAGAAAAAAAAGAATAATGCTCAGTTAACTGCTGCTGTCTGAAAAAAAAAAAAAAAAAAAAAGAGAGAGAGAGAGAAATGCTAGTCCAAATTTGATGTGTCTGCCGGCCAGATCTAAAGTGCTCCGAGACCAAAACCAGAAAGCTCTCATTGCCTTCATTGCCTCCTCTGGCTTTTGGGTACAGCCATCAGGTATAAGCGGGTCTTTCATCCACATGATTAGTGCTTTGCAGCAGATGATAAAAGATTCAGTTTCTCTCTTTTGTCTTGATATTTCCAAGGCTTACCGGTTCTGTCTGATTTCACCTAGCACCCAGCAAACAGCCTAGCACGGCGCTGTTTGCTCTGTCCTTTGGGCAGTCACACAGGCGGTTCTCACTTCAGACATCCTCATTCTCCGTGTGCTGCAGCGCTTCCACAGAGCTGGTTCAGGCCCTTGGAGCAAAGCAAAGAAGTGGATTTTAATTTTGAGTTGCAGCTGCTGTTGTCAAAGTTCAGTGAATTAAGCATGGATTTTGTTTTCACTGCTCTCTCCTAGTGCCAGGAATAACATAAACTGTGAAACACGTGTGCTTAATGTAAGTAAAGCAATGGAGAAAGATATTGTTCTTGTTACTTGAAATGTCACCGAAGATCTTGGATTCGTTTCAGTAGCACAATGAAACCAAGCTGCAGTTCCCACAAAGGCATAGTTTTAGCTGGTAGCAGTGAATAGATGAAATGTTCTTCTGCCTTCTCTGGCTGTTGCTGCACAGCAGCACCACAAAGTGCCTCTGCGCTGGAGCGATGAAGATTGCTTCCTTCTCCTGGCTGTGCTGGGCTTCGCGGCAGCTCAGGGAGGACAATTGGATGGCCCCCCAACACACATCTACGGGCGTATTTCCTCCATTCAAGTTGACGTGCTTTGTGTTATTTCTAACGTAGTTATTTTCTTGGTTCACAAACCATTGCACTGCAACTCACTGCAGTAAACTAGAACTTGAATAAAATCACGTGGGAAATGAGACCGAGTTGGCCAGAAGCCCACAGTAGATGTAAGGGGTGACTTGGGCACTGAACATAGCTTCAGGTATGAGTTCCCCAGCTGGCTAACACAGAAAGAAAAGGGTAGTGTTGCTCATCCTCTCGAGGCTGCCATGAGTAAAGGTTTGCAGACTAATGTCAGCCTCTCCCTTTGTTCGCCCCCTATATTGCTTCTGTTTCCATTGGTAAGATTTTCATCTTTTCTACTCTACTTTCTGTGCTTTCTCTCCCCCTCTTCGTTCCCTGGCTGTGTGGCTGAATAGGTGAGACAATACCAGAGACAATCTCCCTGCCTGCCTGGCAGAGAGGAAGGGGAAGGTTGGTGTTGCTATGGAGCAGTGTGAAGGTTACTTCAATCCCTTTAGTATCATTTTGGCTGCAAAAAGGTTGCAGGGAAAAGGTTTCTAGATGCTAAAATAATCCTTTATTTTTTTTTTTTTTCACCCTCAAATTGAAAATGTAATTTCTCCAGAAACAGAACAAAGCAGACCAAAAACCAAAATTAAAAAGCAATGCAGTAGGCTGTTGTAAAGCTCATCCTGTGTATCCCATGGTTCTCCTCCACACACCCATGGCAGTGCGGCCCTTCCTGTGTGCACATGCAGTGACACATATACACGTACACCATCATGTTTGTACCTGTACACATAGTTGTTATACCTTTTGTGCATGCCCGTGGAAATACCAGTGTATTAATGGGGTGCCAAGAGCTCAGCCCACTGGAGCTCTTTCTCACATGCTGCCCATGGGCAAGGTGAGCAGAGCCACGCTGAGCTTTTCCACCAGCTGACTCCGAGTTAAAAGAAGGGCCATTGCCATGACTAGAACTGGAATAAAACCAGAAGGTTTATTCACCTCCACCCTTCTCTGGTGGCCACGTTTAAGACATGAAGATTGTGGAAATCTTTCAAACCTTGTGGTGCACAGCTGAGTGCTCCCTCCTGGAACCTCATGCAATTACACAGCTAAGTCTTGTTAGCGACAGGTTCCCTTGGTGCAGGAATAGAATTAAATCACTCTTTGAACAACTAGATACAAATGATGAAATGGATATTATCCTATTACCAAGGGCGGATTTGTAATCAAATGGAAGTTCTTCTTACGAGTTGTTAAAGAGGATTTCGTGGCATCAAACCAGTTCCTAATAAGCAGATGTTCATGATACAGAAGAGAAAACATTTCTGCATTTGGCACCCTTATCGGAAGCATCAGTCCAAAAGGCAGGGAATTAATACGGAAGGCAGAAGCATACAAATGGAGCTGTGACCCTCCCAGTTCCTCTGCTATTTCTGAACTAAATTTTCAGCCTTACCTGGCTCTGCAGCCCAGTTTCTTCTCTTGCAGTTAGGGAGAGTTCACCACCAGGCGCTGGGCAGTACATACATAGAATTTAGGTCCACAGTTTTATCAATCAAGCAACATAAAACCGCTCGAAATACCACTTCAAACAAATCAGTGAAATTAATTACAGAAGGTTGACCAAATATGAAAAGGCCCTATATCCTGGGCTACACTGATTTATTAGTGGAGGTGCATGAAGTGTAGGAGCTGTCCTGCAGATTTCAGTGGGCCAGACAATAGCAAGAGAAGAGTTTTTGTCTTATAGATTTTAAAGACCCTTCCACGGGGTTGAGTTCCTGTCATTTCCATCTCCAACACATGCAAATACAAAGACATTCCCTCCATAAGTGTTTGAAAGGTTATTTTTTTATACATATACTTCTGTTTAGCTCTTATTTTTTAGTTTGAAACACTTCAGAAGCACTGCAAAACCAAAAACACTTGGATGCCATAACTGACTATTGTCCTAGTTTTGGATGGGATGCGCGAGGAGCCGGGAGGGACAGGACCAGGACAGGTAACAGAAGTGGCCGAAGGGGTGGCTATCCCACACCCTGTGGCGTCATGCTGAACAAAAAAGTACTCTCCTACCGGCTGTCACAGACAATCCCAACTGTAAACTGGTTTGGGTGGCCTGAAACTGCGGAGATGGGAGCAGAAGTCGAGTGTCCCATAGACTCCCACGCTTACCTGAACTGGTCTGGCTGAAATGCAGCCACAGGCAGTTAGGCGAAGTTATACAGGGTTAGCACCCTGCTGTCCTTCTCATTCAGCTTTCCCTCACTACGGAGCCTGGGCAGGCACGTAGGAAAGAGGAAGGATGTCTCTTTGCCACCTTCTGAATAAATTATTAGTTCCCTATCTGTGTGACCGGTTGAATGCAGTTTCAGAGTCGCCTCATGGCATGTAAGGTCGATACCAGGAGTCTGATGCCCCAAAGTGCTGAATTCAGGTTTTCAGTGAAGCACAAAGCAAAAGCCTGTAGACTTTTCAGACCTTGGGATCAGGATGTGCTTTTTTACACAGGCAGGTTTCGGAAGCCTGAATTCACAAACAGTGAGATACCCAGATAATGCCAGGAAATTAAACAAACAAACCATGCCAGAGTACTTTCCATAGAATAAGTAGCAGGAAATCAAAGTCATAGTATGATGGAAATGTCTCAGCTACAGCCCCTCGGTGTGAGGCAGATGATGCACGGAGAGGGTTCGGAAGTGCATAATGCATGAGCTGGAAATGAATAGTTTTCACTTAAATATAAGATTGAGAAAACCTGCACAAAATTTAAGAGAGAGAGAAATAGGACAATGCTATTTTTTAAGGCTTTACTTTTTAGATATTTCCTAACCAAATTAATAACACAGGCACCAGTTAAAATAGCACTGCAAGTTATTGAGCCTGGCAAGAATGACGGTAATTCATCACTTCACGCTTCGTGGTATTTCCCGGTTCAAACTGGCATTTCACATCAATGACAGAAAATGCTGTCCTCTCTGCCCGCAATGTCTAGCACACTGTACTCTTATAGACAAGAAAAGACTTTTGCTTAAGCTGCATATCTACACACAGTGCATATCTGCATACAGTGAACATATCCCTACCAAGTTGTCTTTGCATGTTATTGAAAGATAATCCAGGTCATACAAGGGAGTATAAACACTGCTTTTTATTTTTATTTTTATTTTTATTTTTATTTTTTATTTTTATTTTTATTTTAAATTTTCCCTTTTTTCACATTTAGGCCCATCTTTGCCTTTTCAAATCTATCCTCTTTGCTATGATAGCTAACATCACTAGTAACAAGTTAAATGTTGTTGCCGTAAATGGGTCACTATATTGATACTAGAGGAAAATCTGACAGACTTAAAAAAAAAAAAAAAAAAAGCACAAACTAAACCAAACCATAAGATAATTCCAAAGGCTTTGCAGTTTTGGCCACTTCTATTTCAAACACCATACGTTCAATATCATCTCCACCAGGAAAAGAAAATAATCCATTTCAAAAGTCTCCAAGTAAGATTTGCAGCACTGCTGCTGTACTTTGCCTTGGCATTACCACGTCAAAGTGTACATTTGGAGGCAGAGTAAAGCTCAGAATCTCAGCAGACTTCAGCTGGTCCTTTCCCAGTCAAGCCCAGAGTTTGTTTTGCTATCACACAACACATGGCACGTCTTTAGATGGAGATGAAGTTACAGCTACTTGACAGGCTCAAAGATACACCTGGTTATATTGCCCATAAAACCTCAAAAATCTCGAGTTATCCATTCTACTCTCACAAAATATTTAATTTGCATGTTGTCACGTAGATCCACTGCGCTTATGCATTATCTCAGAGACAAAAGTCTTACATTCATGTGTTTGACTTTTAGGACAGTGCTGTGCTTTTAGCGTTTATTTTGACCTGAAAATCTGGTGCTGCACAATGATGGCAAATGAGTAGTGAGAGCCTTGGCAGTACAATCCCTAAAGGCACCTCTTCCAGTACAAAAGGTGTGCGGGGTGTGTGAGGAAAGGAGCACTGGAGTGAAGGGAAGAGGCCGGGGACTTGTTGAAAACCTTTCTACTTAAGTAGAAAGACAATAATCCTAGCTATGGATGCCAAGGAGGTTTCCACAGAAATAAGTAAAGTTATTCCCTCTTGTTCTTTTATCACCTGAACCCCAAAAAGTCGCCCGTATTTCATTCCTCATAAAGCTCAAAATGCCTTAGAATCATCATTAAGTGTATTTTAAAACTGCGAAATGGAAGAACACAGAGGAGGCATTTTGTCTGTGGTCACAGAGTGAATCACCGAGTTTGGAATAAGACTTTATTTTTTTAAACCATCGAGTGGAGTCAGTGAGTGCAGGGCTGCAAGCACAGACACGGCTGACATTATTCCAGTGGGGCTGTGGTGTGCGTACTACTCGCAGGGTGCGCTGCTGTCTGGTTTAAATCCTCCCCTGTAATGCACAGTCCATGTTTCTGACCCCAAGTGCGATAACAAACACCTGCCTCACCTGCATTCCCAGTGCATTTCAATAAAAAAATGCTTAACTAGGAGGATCATTTTGAGTCAGTTACAAAATAGAAAATATGCCAGATAGCACAGAATAATATAGGTAGGTAAAAAGGAAAGCTTATAAGAAGTTTTCATTATTTTTTTTTTTTTAAATAAATTTAGGTGTTTTGCTTACATTTGTTAATGTTAATCTGTTATTTAGTTTCATAGCTGGTCTTAAGTCCTCTGCATAGATGCATACATCCTGAAGTGCTGCAGGGCCGAAAGCTGCACAGGATATTACCTTATTCTCTTGTTTCCAGGCAGTAGGAAAAGATAACGTTTTCTTTTCCATTAATAACGTTGAGCTATAATAATAGTAATAGTCATGAAATTAAGAAACAAAAGTGTGATGGGCAATCACACTTCCAGTCTCCAGCAGTTATTTAACATTCATGAGAAATATCTTTGTTTGGAATAAACATCAGCCCTGACAGTATGATGGTAGCAGACAAAATGCCTGCTACTCAGTGTGCCACTGCTCCCTTCTGTGCAAGATGCTGATTTAAGATTTACCACTGCTTGGCTTCATGCTTGAACTTTCTTACCAAAAATGGGCCATCTGGAAGAGGATGCTTAATTTTGTTTGAGATATTACCTCTGGGAAAGTAGAAAAGAGGAAGAAAGACCTCGCTGAGTCAGAACTGACGGAGATGTGAGAAAAGGATGGAGTGTATCTTCTTCAGGGCTTTCTCATAAATGCATGCATTAAAAGCAACAACAGTGGAAAAAAAAAAACAAAGAGGAAGACTGGTCCAAAACAGAGCAATGCAAGAAAGAATAGTATTCGCTTTGCATTTGAATCTTGCTCTAGTCAGGATTCAGAAGAAGTATATCCTTGGTCATTAACTTTTATGAAGTGCTGATTTCCCTCTAGGCTTCTGCCGGTCTCTCAGCCCTGCGGCGAGGGCTCTCGTTCTGCACACAGCTGAGCCAAGTAATTGCTCAGCGTGATCCTCCAGTACAACATTTGCTCACAGCCCACCTTTCACCAGCTACCTAATAGCTTAGAGACAGCCTCGGTCTGCCTGACTGCATGACCACTAATGACCCAACTGTCCCGAGGAAGATGGAGCACGGTTTTCTGCCAAGACTTGAAATGGTTCTGTTGTGTTTAGTCCTCGTGGCGGTATGATGTGGTGTCGAGCCAGCACAAAGCCACCAGCTGTTCTCAGAGCCGTCTTTCGTTTCTCCCCCTTCCCATCCTTTGTGTTTGCAGCCTCTTCATTCGCTACAAATTACCTGAAGCTTGTGTCTACAGCGCTCCTTTTGAACAGTGCAGGAACAGCACAGGCTGCTGGTGCTCCCTGTGGCCATTTTGATCAGTTATTGTGTTGGTTTTCAGAAAGTAAAGAGCTTCTGAGATGAGAAACTGCAACTAGCTCACGTGAGGTCCTTTCTGACAGCTTGTAAGAGAGCACAGGTGACGCTGAAGGCTGAAGTGCAGTAATAAAAATC
Source organism: Aythya marila (assembly GCF_965140915.1). Taxonomy (NCBI): domain Eukaryota; kingdom Metazoa; phylum Chordata; class Aves; order Anseriformes; family Anatidae; genus Aythya; species Aythya marila. The sequence goes on from NC_139048.1 coordinate 36,999,682, forward strand.
ACAACTTCACAATTATTTCGCAGTCACAACCTACTGACTACACAGCCCAAACTCTCAAACAAACAAACAAACAAGTCCATGCTATGTGCTACACAAGTATATAGGAAGAGAAAAGGACATTTCCGTAAACTTGCATGCTATACAGATGAAAGAAGGGTTTTTGCCACCTCTTTTTCTAAGTGACTGAGGCACAGAGAAATAAAATGACGTGTTGACATGGCTGGAGGACTCAAAAAAAATCCAATTGAACAATGGAAAGTGGTAGTAATCCCTATAACCCTCTGGGAGAGCATTTCTCATCAGATTATGCTTTTTTTTTTTTTTTTTCTGCTTGTGTAGCTTACACTGATATTTCCAGGTCTTTGAAAGCACGAAGGGTAGACCACAGCTTTAAACAGTGGCTCAGGTCCCCCTTGTCTGAGTTCAGGCCCAGATGTGGCTGCGAGGCCAGGTGATGGAGAGGAGGAAAGTATTTCCCAGGCTCAGGGTGTTTCGCGTCAGGGTGTGAGGTGAGCTGACTCGTCTCGGGGTCTGTGCTGCAGCATTTGGTCTCGTGCTTCTGCTGGGGGCCTCAAGCTGCACGGCCCTGTCTGGGAAGGGGCTTTCTTCTGCCTCCCCTGCACCCCAGGAACACCAGCACCTCACATTTTTCTATTTGCAACGCTGTCCTCTCGCAAAGGGTACGCTGCCCTGACCCTTGCTGTCAAGGAGCAGCACCGAAATGCTGCTGCTCTGAGAAACCTGGCAGTGGGTTGTTTGAACACAGGAGGAATTCAGCAGTGCTGTAAGCCCCCTGCAGCAGGAGGAAGCTGATATTTTAGTAACCATTCCCTTTTGATATAAACTTTTTCCCCCTCCTATGTTAGGGGGGATTGTTTACAGATAATAAGAAAAAAAGATCATATTTCCATGTCTGAAGAAAAAGTCTTTCTTTTTTTCTTTTTTTCTTCTGTGGGCCATCAGAGCTGAAAATAAACCAAGCTGGCTGCTTCTAGGAATTTACTGAACTGCAAGTGCCCATGACTCATTCCATGATTTAAAAAAAAAAAAAAAAAAAAAAAAAAGAATACCTCTCAAACTCAGCACATGAGTGCCTGAAACAGGGCTCTCAGCACTGCTGCACGGTGGGATGGGAGGAATGGCAAGGCTTTCCCAACTCCCGTACAAAATGTGGCTCTGTGTTACTTCCCTGGCATCCAGTGCCCATGGGGTCAATGGAAAAGTGTTTTTAAAAACTCAGATCTGCCTTAAAAAGGAAGAATTTGAAATCAGCTGTGCAAGCACTTCACAAAGAGTCTTCATCAAGGTGTTCTACAGGGTGAGAGTAGTGGGTGCAGAAACAAGGTTGCAGGTTGCTGTTGACAGGTGCTATTTGTGATACCTATGGAAATAACAAAACGTATGCTGAGAGTCCTTCGTTCTGGTCCTGGTGAAGATGGAAGAGCCTTGCTGCTGGGAGAGTGGAGATTGAGTAGGTGCTGGGAGCATTTCCAGATGAAGTGACAGGGAGCACCCTGAGAGCCCTGCCCTCCCGAACCAGCCACTGGAGAGTTAACACAGTTTCTCTGCTCCTAAACTGAGGGGGAATTTGGTTAAAAGGTGGCAGCTGTGCCCAGGGGAGGGCCCTCCTTAAATACAGTCTTCTCCAGCTGGAGTGCCCCTTTGTGAAATGGAGCCTGGGTGAGCTGCATGCTGAAGCTGAGCCTGGTTGCAGGCTTTGCTTTTCATGCTCGTTCACATCTCTTAGCACTTACCCAAAGATACCTTCATTTTCTGCAACCAGTAAGCTCTGAACCTTGCCTTCCAACAGAGGACTCGCTGCCATGGCTCCCTTTGGTTGCGTGCAAGCTGTGGGTGAAATCTGTGAGTACTTCAAAACTGTCCAAAACTTCGTAGGTAGTAGATAGGAGCACAATGCAGGTGGGTTGGAGTGATCAGAAACACGGGGAGAATTAACACAGGAGCGAGAGAAGGCTGCAGTGGGAAGAAAAACTGAACAAGGGAAGGAGAGGGATGAAGCCTGGACATACAGCAGCCCGCCACATCTGCTGGGTGGAGGTGCCTGCTCTGTGCCTGTAGGCGCTTAGCTGCGCACCAGAGCTGCTTGGCTGCCACGTGCTGGTCTTGGGACTCAGGCTAAGCAGTAATGCATCCCTAGGAAGCTGCTGCGTGCTCAGGCTGCCTGCCACACGCCTTGGTCTAACTCTTGCTTTGTTCAGCGCAGCAGGTGGCACCTTACTGAGAAACTGGGGGAAAAAGGATATCAGACTTGAAAGAAAAGAAAGGCTCGTGTTTTCTGTGCTCTTCCTTATGTGCTTCTGGCTTTCCAGGAGGATTTTGAGGACTGACTACTTGAAAATAAGTTATTAAGGGAGTTGATGTGCAAATAGTGGCATGATGGTCATCTGTTTTTTTTTTTTTAAATATTATTATTTTATGACTGTGGACCTCATGGTGCCACCCTCTACAGTGCAGGGTGTGGTGCCAAAGTGTCCCTCACACGGAGCTCGTGGTGCTCTGGCCCCAGGTGTGCTGAGCTGGGGCAGCGGAGGGAAGGTGTCCTGTGGTGTTCCTGGCCCGGTCAGCTGTGTGTGGTTATGGCTGGCTGCTGTTCAGTAAGCTGCCTTGGGAGCACAGGTGACGTGCATCACTGCAGGATAGGTTAAAGTGACTCCTCCTCTGTATGGTCATGGCTGTGAAGTGGTTTGACTTCTGTGTGAAGCCTTGGGCCTGCTCAAAGCAAATGGAGAGGGCAGGTGGAACACTGCTATGGTTGTGGCAATAGCCAGAGGCTTTTCCCCTGCTTTTAGATAGATATATACATTTATTTTATTTTTTTAAGAATGGGTTCTTCATCTCTAAACTGCAGTGCTGGTTGGAGGAGGAAAAATTGCTCTCTGCTCTGCCTGCTACAAGGAATATAGAGGAATGGGAAAGGAGATATGGATAGCAAGTCAGTTTCTGTGTCTAGTGAAGCTGATATAATCCGTGACTGTGGGTACTGTCTATCAAGGATTGGTCCGTGGGTAAGACTGGAAAGAAGGACGTGAGGCTTGAACCACAGCCTCTTCTCTCCCATTCCTGCCCAGCTAGTAAATCAAGCAAAAATCTGTCCTAACTCTAAGTTTCAACCCCTCCTTTGATTTTTGGAAAACTCACCTCTAACAGATAATCATGGGTCTCTGATGGATGCAGTTTGCTAATAGTTGATCTAATGGGATCGTTCCTTGATAAAAGGAGCCATTAAGCCATGAAATCAGATCTCCTGCATGTGCCTCTCTGTGGTGAGCCAGCATCTTTGGGTAAAGCATATTCCCCAGAAGGCAGTCTGGTGTTCATCTGAAGATATTAGATGTCCACTGATTCTCCAAGTACTTTCTCTTCTGACTTCTAAATAACATTGATAGAATCTGCTACATACATGTAAGACCATATGTATTTGGTAGCAAAAAGAAACCATAATTTCTGTGGAATTCAGAGTGAGATGCAAGGTAGTCAATATGAAGAGTAGACTGAAAAAAATAATTAAATGAAATTAAAATTCAGGTCTAGCTTTTTCCACACTTGTTTCAAAGTCTGTTGTCATAGCTACTGCAGCATAAGCTGGCTCGGTATGTTTGCTTTCTCTTTAAAGGCATATTCGCATTCTTACAAAAACTGGAGTAACAGAGCAAGCATCCAGGGGAAAAAATCAAACATGTCCTTTGTACATCCATATTCTTATCACGAGTTACTTAGATTGGGGATATGCAGACTTCAGTAGCTCTTCTTCAGGACTGGAGAAGCAGAAAATGTCTATATGCCTGTTAAAGTGTACACTATAGTGCAAAACATTTGCAAGCTTCAAGCATGGCTAATTCCCCTCCAAGTCTCAGTTCTGCACTATCTAAGCACACAGTGACATCAGCTCCTGGCCCCAGGAGCAACACGCTTCTGGTTCTGGATTCAGGAGGAGCTGAAAGCTCAGACACCTCTGTAAACATTGACCTTCTAATTGGCTTAGCTTTGACAAGTATCTGGGATTGCTTCAGTTTTCCTTTGTACTGCTTATCCTGTAATCTGGTTCTTTTATTCGGAAATATCTCTAGAGTTAATTCTTATATCACATTATAGGAATTTCCTGAGAAGTTAATTTAGGTGAAACTTTTTGCTTAAGCAAAACTGTTTGTTTTCTTAGGTTCGACTGATTATTTGTTGGAGGCCAAGCGTAATTTGTCACATCTGTCTAAATCAATACGGATGTCTGGCTTTGTGAGCTCTCCATCAGATTTCTCTAAATGTGAGTTTGTTGCTCTGCAGGACTGGGGCTGACTTGAATGAGTTCCTCTGCAGCTCTGTGCTTCATATGGACTCTGCCCCTTAGCTGAGCTGCATCTTGTTCTACAACATTTGGGAAATTCCCTCCAGTCAAGAACTAGTTTATGCCCACAACGTGTCAAATAGGCGCTGGCAAGTATTTTCCTTACCACGTCTGAATGACCTGACAGATGGATGTCTTATCTCAAGAAAATACAAAATAAATCTTGCTGTGCAGATAGGAAATATGTCTAAAACCCATGTGCCATCCACAAGTTGATAACATAAGCTGTCTGCTTTGCCCAGTAGCAAGCATTTTTCCTCGCCCAGTGATTCTTAACTAAATGTGGACACTTTGAATAAATTTGGGGGTTTTAAAGGTTCGGGAAAATCCATAATTTTACATGTTTCTAGCAGTCCGCAGACTTGATAGCAGTTTTTCTCCTTTGCATGGAAACCTGCTTCTGTAAAGCTGACTCTGAAGACTGACGAGAGGAAAAAATCAGATGTTAATCAGCTTCAAGATGGTCCCTACAATGCCCTAGCAGGCAGTCCTTTGGCAGTAGGCAAAACAGTGATGGAGCAAAATCACAGAGTCGCAGAATCACCGAGGTTGGAAGCGACCTCCAGGATCACCCAGTCCAACCTCTGACCCAGCACTGACCAGTCCTCCACTAACCCAGATCACTGAGCCCTACATCTAAATGTCTTTTAAAGACCTCCAGGGATGGTGACTGAGCCAATTCCTTGGGCAGCCTGTTCCAGTGCCTCACAACCCTTTCAGGCACTTTCTGGCACTGTGTCCCTGGCTCTTGGCACGCCTCTGCTCCTGTCGGCTGTCTGCATGGGGCTCCCACCTTCACCCCATGGCACTGTTGGGCCCAGGCCCCCTGTTGCTGGCTGTGTGAGGGACCAGCCTGTTTGTTACGGTGCCGATAGTACCACCTGTGTTGGGGGGGGTGAGGGACCCTTTTCTGGGGCTGGCTCCCCCAGGCTATTTGGCTTGCCAGAGGGAAAGGCTGCCCCTCAGCCACAGGGACTGCCCTGCACCTCCCAGCCTGTACCCTGGGTTTTTAGGCAATTTCATTCTCTTCTTTACGGAGAAGAACAGAAGCAATGTGCATCTTCGGCCCTAATTCCCACGTGTGCTTTGTGCTCTGAGTGAAGAATTTCCTCCTCACGTCACGTCTCATCTGAATCCCCCCTCCATTTGCTCAAGGCCGTTATTCCTGATCCATGGCCACACTCCCTGATGGAGTCCCTCTTCAGCTGTCTTCTAGGCTGCTCTTATGGGTAAGCTTAGGTGGCAAAAAACCAGGACCAAGCAAACTGCAGCCTCCTCTACCTTGTTGCACATGAGGTACAATCTGAGTTACGTGGGATATGCCAGTCAGAACTTCTAAACTGTTTGCAGAGGCCTGCGCTAGGTTGACTGCTTCCAAATGGAGCCTGCCATTACTTAAACAGCTTGAGCATGCAGATAATCCTGACTGTGAGAAATCATCTGTTGAAGCTGGAACCTGTGCTAGGTTGTAGCTTTATGCTCTCCTTCAACAAAGGTATCTTGAGTTGTTTACAGTCCATAGGCTCGCTCACTGATGTAGAGGTATGTGAACACTTCACTGGATCTGGACCTAATTAAGCAAATTCAATTTGTTTCTGCCTCTGGCTTTTCTGGCTGATAGTTATATAGTAATTCATGTGGATTGTGTCTTCCAGTTTGTACTCGTTTCTGAAAAATGAGATAATTAACTGTTTTTGTGTGTTCATTCAATGCAAGCAGAGTGTTTCTTCACAAGACCTACAAAGACATACGGGGATGTTTAATGTAGCATTTTACATCTGACAATAATTACATGTTACATATCACCACCTATGAAACAATCAAATAGCTGTCGATGAGTTCATCAGGTTTTCATTTATAATGTTGACCATTTTGGTACTTGGTCTACCTTAAGCAAAGCCCAACAAACAGTGTGTTGGTTAACTGCCTAGGGTACGCTGCTGCTGAGCTTTTCTCTCGTGTGGTCCCTTGTGTAAAGGTCAAATATACCCTGGTTTTCAGCACTGTAAGTAAAGAAGGAATATTCCATGGCAGGAAGAGTAAGCATGTTTTTTTTTTTTTTTTGCATGTCTGAGGGAGGATTGGTTGCTGAAATGATGTCCTAATGAAGAAGCTTTAAGGGATGAGTCATGTGTGCTGTAATGGGACACACTAGAGGTGTCAGCATGCAAATGCATACATGTATGTGAGCATGCGAGCACCCACTGGTGCCATACACAAGTTGGTCAGTGAAACCAAATATAATATGAAACTCAGCATCAAAAATCTTTTTTTTTTCTGGACAACGTGCTTGTTAAGGACTCTGATTATAGGCTGTGTTTTGATATTAAAAAAATATATATACAAATACTTCATTTACACCAGCACTTCCCTCCTCTCAGACACCTTCTGTGCCTGATATTTCATGAACAAAATGGTTTTACGTACATCTGGAGATGTGAGTGGCTCAGACACCCTTTCCACCTTCTCTCTCCGTCTTTAGACAATGTCTTGTTAGTCTTGGAAGAGCTGTATCAGCTTTCCGAGCTCCCTTTGGCTGGGTGTAAGGCGTTCATGTCAGGCTCAGCTGTAATGTGATGGAGAGGCCATGCTGTACTCTCAGGAGGACGGGGCTAATGGAAATCCAGCCAGCCCAGAGAGTAGCTTGATGTAAAACACTTGTACAGCACAAAACGATTTCACATCACCTGCACAGAGGGCTGTAGAAGTGTATGCTTGAATGGTGCAGGATGACACCAGAAAAAAGACAACTGTGCACCAAGGGCCCTCAAGGCATGGTGCAGCCAGACTTCCTTTGTTTCTGCGAACAAGCAGGTCTAGGCCACAGTCAGCAATGCTGGTGCATTGTAAATAAGTGTCTTCATTTAGCACATTTATACTAACACACTCCACAAAAACTGCAGTTCACTCCAATAGCTTTGAAGCCAACTCTAAAGAGGGATTTTCCTTGTCAGCTGTCTTGGTGTTGCTGTGAAGCTAATACTGCCCAGCCATAAAACCCTATGCTGTAGCTGTTCAGATCTGGAAATGCAAATCTTGGCTCTTTCTCCCTTTCCTTTCTGTAAGGAGGAATGCCCAGCTCTCCCTGTTGCCCACCACCTGGCCCCTGGGGCATCTGTACCACCACCTCCCAGCTCCAGGCTGAGAGGGTGGTCCGTGAGATGAAGAAATCTCTCCTGGGAGAAAAGGTCTTACTGGTGATATCAGAACAGGCTTCTACTATTTCAGCTTTGTCTTATCCTAAAAAATGAGATGGCTAAAGGAAGCTTGGGCTATATAGCATTTTAGTCAATATTTTGCTCAAACTGTTCCTGAAGTGAAGTAGTTGCTACAGTAACTTCTGTGTTCTGCCTGATTTAGTGGCAATAAGCCTCTTTGTCCTTAGGAGAACAGATGAGTAAACTGGAGTATATGTTTCTCTACCAGTATTAGAGTACATTTCCATTGTACATCATCTGCTGGAGTAGCACTTTGTCTTTGTGTCACAGCTTACTGCTTTTCTAAACTTCTGTATTGCTTCTTGAAATTCTTTACTTCTGTTTTATCCTTGTGTGCTTTTCTTTCTCCAGATCAGATCCTGAAATGATATGGTGCAGAGGCGTAGAAAAACTCTCTATCTTATGAATATGGGACGGCATCGCTGTCTTGAAAAAGTAATATAGTTGGTGCACAGGAAGATCAATGATGTTCTCTGGGTGGGTGAAGAGATTTCTGTGAACTGTACCTTGAAAGTACAAGATGAAGCAGTGCCTGTTAGTAATTGAATTGGATGAAATGTGATTCATTTGTTGTTAGATGCTTGCTGGAGCCCTTGCAAACATACTTCTTGAGGAAGTTGTACTATATTTCTCTAGTCAGACCCGTAGGTATTGAAGGTTTAAGGGATGTTTGATCTCTGTATTGCTTTATAAACAATCTACCTTCTTGTGAATGTGACTTGTTTTGTTTCTGTGGCAAGCAGCAAGCTGGCAACGTTATTCTCCCTTTGAAAACTCCTTGCTGGCATCCCTACATGAAGAAGAGTTCTCAACCAGTTGACCCAGGTAGAGGGGTTTAAAAAAAGTAATGAGCAAAGGGGAGGAAAAAAGATGTTTGCAATTTGTTTTCTAAAGATCCTGTTAAAGTTGGCGAAATCATGATTTGTCAAAGTTGCAAGGGGGAAGTTCCAGTAACAGTGTAAGAGGTGCATGTTGTCCAGAAGTGTCAACTGTCTAGAAAATACCAGTGAAAGTACCAAGGAGAAATTGCTCTAGTTATTACTTCTGAAGAATATAAAGTTTTTGCTATTGTATTTCATGCATTGATTATTTTTTAGTTACTCCTCATGCTCCATCTTATCTCTTGTGGACACACAATCCACTGTTTTGGTTTTTGATACCTTCCCGTGATCTGGTTTCTCAGGCATACCGTCTACATGAGCTCCTTTTGACATGCTTCAAACAATCAATTATTAATGTAACTTCACCAAGTAGGCGTCTGTCACTCTTCACATTGTCAGAAAATCGCAGCGTTTTACTTGCTCATATTTCCCTCTACTTGCCTCACTTTTTGAATCTGAGGTGTTTCTGGATAATGGGTATGGATGTTTAGAATCCTGATTGTGACCCTATGGCCTACAACACACGCCACACTTCACCCGTCTGTTCAGAATTGTTTTGTTGCATTTTCAATGCTTTCCATCTCAAGCACATGCTGCTTGCCATTCTGCCATCCTTCTCCAAAGTTTTCCTGCAGAATATTTCTGACTTCCTTGTCAGCAGGAGGTCCATGGCTGAGGGAGGTCTTCCCAGGATCTGCTTCCAGTCAAGAAGCTCTGAAGCTTCTTGCATCCTCCATGCAAGCTGCAGTTTTCCCGTTGGCTGCTTGTCCTCAGATTCACAGTAAAATGTTAAAAATGCTGAGAAGATGGAAGAATTATACCTGATGTGGTGGAAAACTTCATCAGTCAGTTCCCTGGTGCATGTACAAATATGCCACATCAGCTTGAATGTAACCAAACTCACTACATCTCAAACCTGTTTACCTTAACAGGTCAGAGCCTGAGCACGAGGTGAGATTTCTGCTTTGGAACTTCTATGGAGGGATTCAAAACAAAATATCATTGCGTGATGAACAGTAGCTGGATCATTATAGACACATGCTCTCTTATGGGGGGAAAAAAAGGGTGAGAAATCAAGTTTTAAACACATCAGTGATGAACCACTGGTAATGTAATAGTATCAGTTGGCACAAGCATGGTTAAAGCTGGATATTTGCAGAGTATAACTCAAATACTTTCTGATTCCTGAAAAGACTCATCTTTTATTTGAGGTGTTCTCCATCACCACTTGGCAAACATCCCTGGTGATACTGGGAGTCCAGACTGGTAGTTCAGGTACCGGAGTTAAACAACAACAGCCCAGCAAGTGCTCCCTGGTATTTGCAGGGACAAAATATTTGAATGCATGACTTTTTTGTGCAGTGTTTTTAGATATGAATTGATTTATGATGTCATAGCAACATCCCAACAGGTGCTCATCAATTTTCAGATACTGCTCACTTTATTAATGTTTTCCTGGTTGTTCCTCATAAATTGAAATTCTTTCCAAGTAGCATGTCCCAACCTTTTTTAATCCTTTCGTATTTTAAGACATTGTGTTCTTTGACCTTGTGCATCCATTAAACATTAGGTGTGATCAGTATATATGGGGAATATTCACCTACCGTGATCTCTGCAGAAGCGTAAAGCAGTTCTGTACCAACAGAAGTCTTGTTCATGTCTCCATTTCATTTGCATGTGTAAGCATATTTTTTTTAATACAGCAAAAGTGCTATGCTTGTAATTTACCAAAACCCATCTGTGAAACACAAATCATTTCTGCATCCTCAAGTTAGTTTCTCTCCAGAAGCTCGCATTAGAAGATGCCCAAAGCTAGTGACTGCAGACAACCTTATAAACCATCACAGTGACATAAAGTCAGTAGTGCACCGCTCACTGTGTGCCAGTCCCTGTACAGGTGTTTTGTGGCTCTAAGAGGTAAAGGTCAAATGGCTTGGTCGCTCCCTAAATGTGTGGTTAGCAGCGCAGTTGAGATGGAAGCATTGGAGGGTTATAATAAAAGCCTGCTTAGCTCATCCTGTCTTCTGTTAATGCCTGTTTCTGTCGGGTGTCTATATTAAAGTAGTGTGGCTTGAAAAAGAAACTCTGATATTAGTTTAAATAGGAGAAAAAATGCAGCCTCTGGATTTTTATCTGAAAGCACTGCAGGGGAAAGCTGTGCAGATGGGCACTAACTGATCCTGTCCTGAGGCAGGTGGGTCGGCTTTCAGAGAAGTCCGCCTAGTTTCTGAGACTGACTGGAAGGGAAGAAAGAAAAGGGTATATATAGATCGTGTGCTTTGTGGCTTTCTCACGTGAACAGGCAGAAGAAAGCCAGACAGGTCACTGAATACCTGAGTTTATCTTTGTTTGTAGAAACTAAACTTTCCTGAGGGAGGAATTGGGGAATATCTGAGACAACCAGCAAGTGCCTAAGGATGAGAAATAGCTCTTGCTTTTGGATTAGAGTGCTGGAAGGCAGGATCTGAATGGGGAATTTGGATTAGGGAAGAGTTCTTAGAGTAATAAGAACTTGATGAGGGCAGGGGAGGGGGAAGAACAGGTGTAGCTAACATTACCATCAGCTCTGACCTCCATCTGACAAACCTGAAGCACTACCAAGAATTGCATGTGACAACTGACCAAGATCTGGACAGAGTTCCCAGGAAGGACCTGGCCAGCACCCTTCCCAGCAGGCATGACCTGTGTCACAGGCAGGAGTGACCTGCACGTGGAAAAACACTCAGCCTTCAGTGTGAGTCGCCCCTGCTAGGGAAGCAGGAAAAGCAGAGCACGTGGTTCAGACAAACTCAGCAGATATGGAGGAAGAAATGTTTTTTGGCTACAGAGCAAAGCAAGGGCACGGGAGAGGGAATTAATTTTTTTTCAACCAATCTATAAAGCTCTCAACTAGTGTGAAGGCGAAAGCAGAGAACATCCCAGAGATGAAAGATAGGAAAAGTTCGGCTTGTAGCACAGACATTTCAGAGGGGTGGTGGAGAAGCTGTTTCCTCAGCATAGCAGGGAACTGCACTGATGAGTACAGGGGGATGCTCCTGTCTTGATCCTGTGGCACGTGCATCACTAAATTGGCAAGGGAGTTGTGATTCTTCTGGGCGTATACATCTGGAGCAGCCTCCGTGATCCCTGCAATAGCACCAAGCACGAAACTGACTGCTCTTGAGAGTAAGGCCCAAAGTGAAGGAGGCTAATGAAATGAAGGATGTATTTTGAGGTCATGAGTGGCAATTTTAAGACAGGTAGATGTGATAACTTTGATATTCTAGATAAGTAGAGGCCATATATATAACAAGTTGATGAGAAGGATGTGGTAGTATTACAAAGGAGTAACTGGGACAGTGAAGACAAAGCCTTCTGAAGGAAACTAAGATGTTAAAACAGGGTTAGAAAGCAAAATGCTACAAATCAGTGTTTCAAAAGCAGCAGCTGGAGGAGCGTTCTTGCAAGAAGATTGTGACGTGGCTCAAGAGATCTGATGTCAGCTCTGCTGTCCTTAGCTCTTGTCACTGGTTGTTGGAAATGTCTGTTGGGGGCAGTGCGTATTTTGTAGCTGCACAGTTAAAATATACCTCAAAACTCACAAAAACATTGTGTGCCCTTGGCTTTTATGGTGCTAAGATCAGTGTTTGATCTTGATGCTACAAAGGTGAAGCTTAAGGTGCAATGATGTTCTGAAGAGACTTTCTGGTAGCAGATGAGCTCCTGTGGTTTCAGAGATGGGAATTAAACAGGAACAAAAGATAAAATACGGAAAGCTCAAAGAAACAAGTGAATGAGATGCAACAATAACTGTTCTGTACGAAGATGTTACTGAAAGTGGGAAAATAAATGGGTCATTATTTGTATAATTACCCTGCAAGCAGCAATGCAGTCAACACTTCCTGTACTGTGCTCAGACAAGGGTAATATCAAATGCAGTGCTGTTTCCATTGTGGCTGCTGGCTCTGAAAAATGTCAGTGGTTTGTAGTTCATCCTCCCATGGGCTAGCAGAAAAGCAGTCTCTTGGCCCAGCAAAGCAGATTCTGAACAAGGCTACGGGAGATGTTCAAAACCTTCCCTTGGTTTTACAGAGCATTCAAACCTCACCTGTGCAGGCAGATACACCCACAGAGCTTGGGCATAATGCTGAAATCAATAACATCTGGAAGCATCTCCCCTGATTCCCAAAGTTACAAATCACTGCAGAATAAAAGGTGGTTGGATGGAGAAAGACAGCAAAGGTCCTGCCGTAAGAGAATGCCATAATGCTGAAATATTTTAACAGAAAACTTGTAATGGGTCTGAGAAGCTCACCTAGCTGGGGTTCAGTAACCGAGCAGCAGAGGACATGTGAAGGTAGATGGGAGTGCGCCGTTAAGTGACACTTCAGACACCTGAGGATGGAAACAACGGCTTGAGGTGCTGAAGCTGTGGTGAAGAGAACACTTGCTGGGATCCCAAGAAACCATTAATGACCCCTGTGTGGAGAGAAGACACCGCAGTTCCAACTCCCACTGCGTGATCCCCAGGTGCCACGAATGGCCGCGTGCCCAGCACCAGCAGCAGTGCTCCCGGTGCGGAGGCTTAGCCCAAGAGTGGGAGCCTTGCGGTACTTGTGTTAGATTAATGCACGCCTTCATTAGTAGTGGCATCTCCTGCTTGCCCATGTGCCAAGAGTGGATGTACTATACTTATGCCCACTGTGATAACTTGAAATTAATGCAATCAGGCCCTTGTTTTTCTATCTCAGCTTCAGATCAGCCCTATTATGTTCAGTAGCCTGGCATCAGCTCATAACTGCGCTCAAGCATCCCGTGAGTTCCCACCCGGCTATATTTCCAGAAGCTACAGGCAGCAGTGGAGGCTCTCGTGGGACGTGGAGAACTTGGGGCCCAGGAACTGACTGACTAAAGCATCTGCATTTAACTGTTAGTAGGCTTGGTGCATTGGGTGTCCTTAGCTGTCAAAAAAAAAAAAATTAAAAAGGAGAAGAAATTCTGTTCAAAAGGCGGTTGCATACAGCAATGTCTGACTTTTTTTGGGGGGGATGCAAGTAATGTATTTTAAAGTAGTGATGTCTAGGAAAGCAAATTCTGTTATTAGGGATAGTTTTAAGAGGTAGGGGTTGAAGTGTAGATAAGAATCTTGAATTATGAGATTCAAATATTTCTAAGCTCTTAGGGCTCCAGTTAATAGGCTTATGAATATTTATTGATAGCCTGATAGATAAAATGAAAATTTACTTGCTGCATCATGGACAAATTCAATTTGAAAGATCTCCTCCTTGCAGTTTTCTGTTCGTGTGTACTAAAATCATCTCCCCCTCCATCCCATAAATAAATAAGTGAACGAAAGGGCTTTCCACTTCACCAGTACTGTTGAGGGTGTTGGCAGAAGCAGCTGTGCCTAACTGGAACGGGGGCAGCATTTGGAGACGAGAGTCCTCTTTGGAGGCTGGCTGTGGGGAAGGAAGCACTTCTGAGCACTCCTTCCCTTTTGCTTGGCCAGCTCACACTGAGAGGTTCAGAAATGAGGTTTAAAGGAGAAGGGGACTGTTGGGAAGGCAGTGGGGAAGTGGCTAATGGTGTCAGCGGCTGGCTGCGCTGCAAGTGCTGTAGTCAAACAAGGAGAGGAGTGGAGAGGTGGAAATTAGACCCGGTGGAGATAAAGAGAGAAGACCCCGGCAGTTGAAGCATATTTAACCTGGAGACTTAGGCTCCCTCTCCCCTGTCATCAGTTGCTGCTGTTTTTGTTCATAATGAGCTAACCTGCTGTGACATGTCAGGCTCTTACGGTCTTTTTCCTTGCCTGGCCTTTGAAGAGAAAGATGCTTACGTACTAAAACACCCCTGAACAGAGAAGTCCCTATTTTTAAGTTAATGCTCACAAAATTTTGCAGACTGTGCTCTGTAGGCTGAAGTTTCTGCAGCTGGGTGGTTTGGGCATGGCAGCAGAGGGACCCCTGCACAGGAGCAGACGACGCTTCTGACCCTGAGGGGTCTGGTTTTGTCTTTTCCCTGTACCTGGTATACTTATTTTGTATTTATTTCAGCATTTCCATTTTCCTATCAGAAAATCTTCTGTGTTCTCAGTTGTGATTTTGCAATTACCTAAAGCCACAAAAGTTTCCTTCATTCGGTGCCTGCTCCTAACCAGTCCGTGTTGTGTGTCAGAGACACTGTATGACACAACAGGAGTTAACTGCTTCCTGGCATTTCTTTCAAGCTCTAGCAATTTCTATTCAAACTAAATTTAGTATTATTGGCAACCAACCTGAAGGTAACAGGAATAGTTTCAGGTATCAATAAGCACCCTGTGTTGTATTTTGGTGTTCTGAGACGCAGGGCAGGGGAGTCTTTGGGCAGTCATGTTTTGTCAGAAGGCGATTCCATTAGTTTCATTTGTCTTTTCTTGGTGGCTCATTTGTCTTCATTTTGTGTCCTTTTTTAAAATGTCTGGTATTTCCTGACTACCAGATCACCTCCTGCCTACCCCCTGAGACTTTTATAGGCGTTGTGCAGGGTGTGTCAGAACTCCCTTCTGAGATGACACAAGTGCTTTTGAGCATTGTTTCCCCTTGGCATCTCCCACGGCTTTGTTTTCATTAAATCTCTTGGCTAGTGTTGTTATCCATGAGGTAGGCTATTCCCATTTCTGCAGACCCTGGCTTCAGGCTCCGCAGGTGAACAATTTCTAGGCCAACTCCAATCTTTTCATAAAGACCTAGTTCTGAGTCCTATGCTTTTAGCGGAGAGTGTCCTGTCTCAGTCCAAAAGTACAGACAAGTTTCTTATTAAAAAGCTGTGTAGGCTCTTAAATCCATAAGATGGCTTTCTGAACTTCAAAAATCCTTCCCAGTTTTTTTTTTTTTTTAACTCTCATTAAAACAATTAATATGATTTAAAACAGATAAACGTAAAGCTTGTCTTCTTTATCTTCACAGTCAATAGTCCTCAAGGTCTGATAGCACAGTGTTACGTTACTGTTATGTCAGGGTGTCACAGGATCACACGGTTTGGGTTGGAAGGACCTCAAAGCCCCCCCAGCTCCAGCCCCCTGCCATGGGCGGGGACAGCTCCCCCCAGCCCAGGCTGCCCCCAGCCCCATCCAGCCTGGCCCTGAGCACCTCCAGACATGGGGCAGCCACAGCTTCCCTGGGCAGCCTGGGCCAGGGCCTCACCACCCCCTGAGTGAATAATTTCCTCCTAACCTCTCATCAAAATCTCCTTCTTTAAGTTTAAAACCACTTCTTGTCTTACCATTGTCTGCCTAAGTAAACAGTTGGTCTCTATGTTTTTTTATAAACTCCCTTTCAGTGTTGAAAGGCCACAGTGAGGTCTCCCCGGAGCCTTCTGTTCTCCATGCTGAGCAGCCCCAGCTCTGCCTGTCCTCAGCAGAGGGTTGCCCTCTGAACACCTCTGTGGCCCTCCTCTGGAGCCGTTCCAACAGGCCCACATCTTTCTTGTGCTGGGGGCCCGTGACCTGGTTGTCACATCCTTAATGAGTGTGCTCCTTTTCACTGCCATGAGGCCTGCTTTTCAGGCCCTGCAGAAGGTCTTTCACCTTCTCTAGACACTGTCCTAGTTGAAGAGTTTTTCTTCCTTTTTTGCTCAGCTTTGGCAGAGCTTTGAGCTGCTCTGGGTTTTTGTTTGCTCCCATATGGAGTGTTTTCCTCTGTTGTGCTCCTGGTGACAGAGTCAGAGTGCCTAGCAGAGGCCTGCTTCAGTCAGTGCCTGATCAGCAATGTATAACAAGAACTCTGCAGCAAAGCAACCATGTCCAGCTGCCTCTTCCCAGAGTCATTTAAAGCTCATTTCTCTGTAGCTGGCACAGGGAGTTGGTTCAGGAGTCAAAGCTGGGCCTTTGGGGAATTGTGGGGACGGGGAGCTGTTGGAGGCGAGCAGAGGTTCTGCTTGGGCAGCTAAAGAGCTAACGGGCCCCATGGGGAGCTTACAGGCCCTTCAGCAGCGAGGGACCATTCCGACTTGTCGCTTTATTGGCGACCTGAAGTCATTTATCAGCTTAGCATTTCTTTGCAGCCTCTTCATGCTGGTATTGACTTGCTCAGCAGGTGGAAGGAGCTGGTGTTCCTGTCACAAATATCTTCATATTTACAGCTTCAAGTCATTCTAGCAGGCTTTAAAGGGATGCTTTTCTTTCCCTGTGTGGAAGGCCTTATTCTCCAAACTGACTCATGAGCATCTGAGAACCAGGGTCCCACGTCTGACATGAAGTCCAACCAGTCAGTTTTATTTCAGGTCAGCAGAGCTTCTTGGGCTATCGTCTGTAGATGCACCACTGACTTTGGGTCTTCTTGAGAATAGGTTGCGGACCTTGTAGGTCTGAAGTACTGACAAGAATTTGCTTTCTGAGTTTGAAAATAAAGCAACAAAACCCGAACCAGCAGTCTTTGCCAAGGACTGAATTAACACCAATAGGAAACACCTTCTGAAGAAGAAGGGCTGAGACACTGGCAAGACAGCATGTGCAGGCCTGGCTCACAATCTCGTATGTTGGCTTGTGCAATGCTTGTAGTGCATGACCACTTCATGCTTAGCGCTCTCTTGTGCTGCCAAATGCTGCTAGTTAACGTTCTTCCTTTTCATTTAAAAAGACATCAAATTATATATTTGAATTTATAATCTGAATGTTAGTTCATCATACCACAGCCTACCTCTTGTCTACAATGCCTAGTCCCTAATTCATAACCTGGAAAGAATTGGAAACAGTGACCTGAGGCCAAACCTTATAGAACAAATGTGTTAAAATAGTGTTTTTGCTGGAATACACAGGGGAAAAAAACATAACTTTTATTGCCATAATATCTCTTCAGTAAGTGCTCTAAGTTTTATCCTGTCAGTTCCTACTGTTATGTTTCACTCTGAAAGAAAGGAAAAATATATTTTTTTTGTAATTAAATGAGAAGTAAAAAATTTTATTAAAAATTATTTTATTACATTGTTGTGTAACAGCTTACAATCCTCTAGCATATGACAGTGTTTACAAAGAATATTAACAGGTAAATATTTTTTGAAAAGCATAACTCCACAAAACTGAATTTTTATGAAAAATCAATTTCTGTATTGCTGTTTAACAAACCAACTACTCAACCATAGTTATTTGCACATGCAATTAATAATTACTTAGTGAGAAAAACGTTTCCTTTAGTGCAAGTATGGAAAGCCGTGGCATTGTTCTGCTCTGCCTATACTTTGCTGCCTGAAATATTAGTTTCCTACAGTTCCACATTGCAAGAAGACATTTTAAGCTTGCAATCTGCATGCAATCAAAGGGAAAACCCTGATGGGAGCCAAGTACTTGCAATAAATTAGTAGCTTTATGAATATTTGAGTTGGTTGCACTCATGGAGCATCCTAGTGGGTCAGGTCTGCTGTTACTGTCGCCGAGGCTATACAATTATGCTTCTCTGTGATGCCTGAGTACTGTGAGAAATGGATTTAGGCTGGCTGGAGGCAGGCTTCCCGTGCACAGATTATCATTCTGCATATGGAAGTAAGGGAACATTAAAATAGGGATAAAGAATGTTTTCTGTTAAATTATAAAAGAGAAGCATGCCGTATGAACTGCTCTCCTGTAACTTTCACTGTGTATGTATATAATGAAATAATGCATGTTAATCCCCAGGAATCAATCAGGAATATGTTAAAAAATGTTTAACTGATGTCTTCCTGCTGTGGGTGGCATTTTTTAATGTTCCAAATACTCTGGATGTATTCTTCCAAAGGGATATGACTTGAAAGTATAAACGCTACGAACTCAACACACTGTCAAAAGTATTGTTTTCCAGGTTAAGATCCTCCTTTCACCTAAGAAGCTCTGAGCAATTTACAAACAGGACAATTTGTAAGGTGTGAAAGTATTACCACATCACCTAGAGCAACACAGACGGCAAGGTGCCTTGGCCGCCATTTAAATGCAACCTGACCACAGCCACTCAGGAGGCTGGTGATGAAGCACAGCCTTTAATGCAGCTCTCTGACACTCCCTGGGCCCCACTGAAGTCCTGTTTGTTATTCACAGAGATCCTAAGTTAAGTAGTCCTTCTGTAACTGTGGTAGGAGAATTGTGGTATATAGTTTAAGGAATAATGGGGGGAAAACAACTTTATGAGCTCTCTTCTATGTGTAGAAGAGCTCCAAGAGATGATATTCTTTTCTCCTGAATATTGGACTTGTAGTAATAAAGTGTTGGAATGTGTGTGCAGTCTGTTCCTGCCACCATTGCCATCCCACACTGCTTATGTGGCAAGTCTACATGCTGATGTCAGTAAAAGGAACTTCTGCAAAAGAATTGTATCTTTTAGCTTGCTTTGAACAAACTGGCCGCCACCTTTGTAAGTCTCTCTGTCTGGCAGGTTTTGTTTTATCCTTCTTCCCTAAAGCTACTTACATTGCAGCTTCTAAGCTAGGTAGGGACATGCATAATTCAAAAGGCTTCGTTAGAAAATAGATTCTAAACTCTTTGGGATAGCTTTATTATGAGCACTGGAACTCCTATAGTAACATGAAGCAGTGTTTAGTCTGCATAATGCTACTGCTTTAAATGAGAGAAACAGGCTGCCTAACTTTGAGATCCCATTAGATCTGGGACTTTCTGTGGAACCAGTCTGCCTGGCAGCAGCGCTGTAGTCTGGTTCTGAAAAACCTTGCCAGGTGGCTCTCTAGTGAGGGAGGAGGAATTGCCAGCGATGCCCAGGTAGTTTCCTCTGCGACTTGTCTTAAGGAGATGTGTACATGCAAGCTTCTGACCACTCAGGCATTTACTTTGAGAGATTTTCTTTTTTAGACACCCAGCCTTTCCACCTAAATTCTCAGATTAATACTGAGGCAAAATGAGAAAACATGTTAACTGCCAAACAGGTTTCCCCATTCTGTAAACCCTTTTTCCAGAAATCTTTATTAGCCAAATCTTCCCATTGTAGCAGAACTTTACTTTGTATGCATCTTGACACATCCCATTTTGACAAAGGAAGCTTAGCTCTAGGAAGCATCAATAGAAAAAGCAAACCCATTATTGGGATTCTAATTAACAATTTGGCGTTCTATTACGGAGCTGGAGGTGTATGAAATTATGCCCCAGGAGTTTACCACCGCTGGGAAGGGTGATGGATTCTGCTCCTGGTAGAAGGTAATAGATAATACACTAAGTAACAGAGGGATGGTTTGTTTTGTTCACACTAAGTAAAAGACAAATTTCATCTTCATTTTAATTTTTAGATGAGAGGCAGCACCACACAGAGGCACAGCTGCAAATCTCAAACTTCTGCTGCTCCATATTGGGACCCCAAATGAAGCAGAACATTAATCTGTATAGCAAACAAATGACTATCATTTACATAATTACATTTAGTCACAACTTATAACATATTCATAAGCACAGGGGTGAGAATGGTGCACTTGCTATGTGAGGGGTAGAGGTAGTGGATTGTATTGGGCCTGGCTAGGACAGGAGGAGTAACAGAAATGATTCGTCTTCACATCAGAAAACTCAGATTTGTGATCAGAGTCCAGCCATCAATTAATTGTTCCTCTTCATCTTTTTATATGCATAGGTTTTATTTCTGTGAGTGATTGTGGATTGAGGCTTCATTTGTGTAAGCATATGGTGATTCCTAAGGTGACCCTTTGGCAAAAAAAAAAAAAAAAAAGGGAGCAATTTCTCTCTCTCTCTCTCTCTCTCTCTCTCTCTCTCCAGAAGTGCTTTCCTTAACTCATGATTTCCTTGAAAATAAAGTGAACAGAAATCATAGGGACTTCCAGAAAATCTCCTATTCTCTAGCTATAGCTGTAATGAATTCCATTGTTCTACTGCCCCAGTGCTTAAATGGGAAGGAGTAAAACTTCCATAAAATGTTTAAGTCCATGCCTGTTTCATTTGCCTGAGGAGTATCAACTAACAATTTTAAACATTGTTTATCCCTCCTTGATCGTCTTTTCTTACCTTTTTCCTTACTCTTCTTGGTTTTCTCTCCTTTTCTTCCTCTTTCACTCCCCAGTTTTCCATTGATTTTACAAGTCAAACTGGAAAGCAATCATCCCACCAACTGTTATAAGCAATGGCTCCTCTACCAATTCCATCTTACATTCCCTATTTCACATCGGTTCCTTTAATTTTGACATCTTTTGAGCTGCTGGACATCCAGTTCTGAGATGCTCTGTAATTAATTTCAACTGTTTCTCTCAGGGGTTTAGACTTCTCGCATAAACATGTCACAGCACCAGCTCCGTCATTCTGAAGAATGCACAACTCAGGTTTTGGGGAAAAGAGAGAAGGAAGCCATGATATAAAAAGGACCTGACTGGTTTAATCAATTAACTTTAAACCAAAACTACATGATTCTACTGAAAACAGTCTTTTTTCCCTGGAAGTAACAAGTCTGTCAGGTAACTCTGTATAGAGAGGAATCAGTCTCCTGTGTAGTGTTTTTTGGCTGTGATTTTTTGTGTGTGTTTTTAAAGCAGCAGATCAATAGCACAGCTAGGAGCAGTGGGATTCTGCCCCTGGTTCACATCTCTGCCAGGAAGCTGGGTCAACAGCCTGCTTGGAGGCGGCGAGGGCAGGCTGGGATGTCTGGGGGCTCGGTGGCAGTGCAGGATGGTGAATAAGTAACCCTGCAGGGAATAAGAGCTACTTAAAAGGCTCTGTATTACATCGTCTTGGTTTAGGCTGTGCGTGACTTCACATACCTGCTTTACAAATCAGTAAAGAGCCCTAGATGTAAATGTATCCCCATGGCTTGTGCTGCATTTAAACAAGAGGTGAATAAGGGACGTGACACTTTATCCTCTAAATCAAAACCTCAATCTGAATACGGTTTTGGGAATGTTGCCCGTCATGTGTACTGGTACTCCTACCACTAGTTAGCTGCTTGTAGCCTTTAACAGTCTGAGCCATATGGCTGTATTGCATTCAGATGTAATGCAATCTAGGAAATCCCAAAGAGGACCTTTAATGCAATATCAGTGTTCATATTCAACTCCCACCTATTTTATAAAAATGTAAATGTGATAATTTTTAGAGTAATTTTCATGAAACTCTTTTGCATTCTTCATAAAATCCAATTTGATGCATCACAATTGTACTTCATGTGACTTCTCTATTTTCAGAGATTTAAAAATCCCAGAACTCTTTTTTTATGCATTATTAAGCACCACTTAATGTTATGGGAAGAAAAACTATTATAAAAATGAAAATGTGATTGATATTGGAAACTGAATTTGCTTCTTTCTCTGTGAATACCAATGCAAAAGTATACAAACACTAAATTAAAGGTACTGGAAATTTGTAAACAGTGTTCTTTTCAGTTCATCAGGACACTTTTTTTCTTTTTTTACATAAACATTCTGTTAGTGAATGTAGGGTTTGATGAAAAGTTCTGCAACCACTGGACTACTTCAGGCTTCAGCCTTTTTTGCTTAAATAAATGTTTTGTCTTTGCCATGATGCTAATTACCTCTCCGGTAGTTTCCATTATATAAAGCAGTTTTACGCAAAACATCCCATTGTTTTTCCTTTGGCATGGATCATGTCATATTAGTTTATCTTGCGGTTAATCTCTGGCCATAGGCAACAAATGAAGCAAGTAGTTGAATTGCTGTAGTCTTCTGGAATTTAACTTTAAAGAAGTTAAAGTTAAAGAAGTGTGAGGTCTTGTCCGTTTCTACTGAAGTGTTCAGTACCCTCCCACAGGGCTTCTGTGGATGGCTCCTGCATTAGCCTCTGGTTTCATTTTGAGCTTGGGAACTGCGGGCCACTTGGCTGTATGACTGACACAGGCATCTGAAATTCAAAGCATCAAAGAATAATTAAAATTGTGAAACTTGAGATCAAGCTTTGGAAGCAGGTTTTCCTTGATCTAGTTCTTGATAAGATATACCGAACCTCAGAGGGCTTCTAGCTTTCCTTTTTCAATACTGTCCCAAATAGGCTAAGGCCAATACTTCCAGTGGACCAGTCTTTGGTAACATTTGCAAAAATAAATAATTTCAAAGCATCTATTCTCTCTGGACTTGACCAGTTCTTTCAGCCATATGTGACTGGTATGATATTTGTTGTACAGAATATAATACAGACAATTCAGGAACATTATAAGCAATGAGAGGGGTATAGAAAAAAAAAGAAACTCAGAATGAATATAAAGTAGGGTAAGAAAATGTGTAAAAAACAAAAACAAACAAACAAAAAAACTGGAAGACTGGGATGGAGGAGGAGGTGCATAACATTACAAACATGTAAAAGGCCAATGTAAATAGAAAAAAATGGAGAGAACAGTTATATTTTGGAAATGATTGTCTGGAGGAAATGGTGGAAACTTATTACTGAGAGCTCTCTTAGGAAGGGTTAGTTCAACACCTAAAACAGACTTGAAATTACCTGACTTCACTGCAGTCTGTTATGGACTCCTTTATCTCATGACAGCAATTTGTTTTTGTGAGTGCATGAGGTGCTGCATGCCTCAGGCTGAGCTGTGCTTGGTTCTCAGAAAGCTGGTGTAAATATGAAACCTCCCTGTGAAGAGGATTGGGAATAGACTGTGGTCTTCTATAAGCAATGAGAAAGGATGTAATGAGGTCTAATGAAATGCGTTCTTCTAAAAGCCGATGAAGAGCCCACTCAGGATTGCCCTGCAGTGGAATGTTTAATTCAGATAACCTTAGAACTGTAGACAAAATAGTTGTTGTAAGTAAATTTGGTATTAATAAGTTTAAACAATTTTAAAGTAAAAATAAAAATAAAGCATTAATACATTTTTGATGTTGCTTGTAGGAGGAATCAGAGCAGAGGCATATTCCAAGTGATCAGTAACATAATAGCTTAATACTTTGTAGTGAGTTATTTTATTACATATAGGAATGTGTTATTGGAAAACAGAGATGCCTACCAGCATATGCTTTTGTCAATGAAATTATATAAAGAGGATCCCTAATGTCAATCAACCTGCTCATTTACTGCTAATAAAAAGCTGCCTTCTCATTTATATTCACTGCACAATTACTGAACTGTGTTTCAGTAGGAAGCTGACAAGCCCCTTGGAAGCAATAAAATAGAGAAGTTCTTGAAGATCAGAATCCAGCCTAGTCTTCTATGGCTCTATAATCTCTAACAGGTTTCAAAACCTATGGGATTTCTAACTGACCCTCATAAAAATGATCAACACTTCTGAGGATTTAAATTACAAGGGGGGAGAAAACTGTTCTCAATCATCAACCAAAAAATGACCAGATCTGGAGGGGTGGTTAAATCTGACTTTTCTAGATGTATAACCCCGAATTCTGTTTGTATTAGTACTAAAGATGCTTTCATTTAAAGAAGAAAAATGTAATGAAAACTTTTCTACCCCTTATGAAAGTTATGAAAGGGATCACCATGCTGAAGAGACATCATTTTTGTCTGCACGGGAGAAATGCAGAAACATAATTTCTGTACATCAATATAACACCCTTCTCTTCAGCCCTGCTAAGAGTCAGTTTGTGGTACTTCAGTAAGATAAGAGTGAGAGGATGGAGGAGAGTACACTCCAAAAGAAGTGTCTATTTTCTCAAAAGCTTAGGAGGATTTAGTGTTCATTTCCTGATGACATGATAAATATTGTTTTGGGCACTTCTTACAGCCTAAAGTATCCTAGCACCCTAATATCAAGCTCATAGCTGTAACAAATACTATGGGGTTTTTGTTTTGTATAGTTTATACCATTAGGTACTTGGCAAAAATTAATAACAGTGGTATACTTGTTAGGACAAGCTTTCAGTTTTCTGTAAAGCTGCTGTGGAAGATGTTGCTATCCATGCGCCCCTTCGTGGGAGAGCAGAGAGAAAGAAGGAGTTCACCAGGCGGTGGAGTGATTAATAATCCTGTGGTGAGGCAGCCATCGTTTATGCAAGTGCTGTGGAAACTTTTTGCCTCTAAGACTTGTGAACACAGTCCAAGTTCAGCAAATGAAGTGAGCTGCTCATCAGTCAGTGTAGAGTGATAGTGTTAAGTTTATCAGATCTCTGGGAGTTAAGTGACAGTTTTAACATCCAATTCCATGTGCTGCCTCGTGGCATTGGAGAGGTATTTTAGGATGTTTCCTAGGCCTCCCTTCCCCTTAGCCTCAAGGAAGAGCAATCTGTGTTGCATTTTTCCCTTTCCGCCAGCGCTATCGCACTTTCTGACAGGGTTGTAGTGTCCGTCTCAACACCCAGGATCGTTTCTCTGTAATTTTCCCTAATTCCAACCAGGCTCACACCAAGGCTGGTTACAGCTCCCACCCTGCTTCCTGGCCCCATCCTGCGGTTACGTTTCAGGGCTCAGGACCACAGGTAGGACTCGAGGGTGCAGCGGGGCAGAAGGCAGTGCCTCCTACAACGGCACAGGGCCTGATGTACGCTGCTCAGAGAGTACCTGATTCCCTCAGGAGGCGGCTGTGACAGGATTTTCCAGGTAATGCCATGATTAATGCTTTGGGCTAAAACACATCCGTCAGAAAGCCTTGACGGGCCTGACTCGCTGTGCAGCTTGGTTTGAGGCCCGGCAGCGCGCAGGCCCCTGACCGCCTCTGTGTACCTCAGATTTTGCCCTGTGTAGTGACATTAAACCCAGCTATTTCTCACAATGTTGCCAGTTAAAATATCCTAACACCTATTTAGTTGTATCTAAATCACTCATGTCAGAAAGCTGTTCTCTCTACTTCGGTTCCCGCTGTCCATTGGCCTCGCGGTGAGGACGATCACAGGAGGACAGGACGGGCTTTGGCACTCTTTTTGCCCGTTTGTAATCCTTTTCTTGGTTCAGGAGCCTTGGTCCCAGCTGACTGGGAGGGAGGTAACATCCATCTGGGCTGACTGAAATTTAACATTTTGTAAGCAGGGCAAGGAGGGCTTCTGGGGTGGTTGGCCAGAGAAGAGCCTGTCAGGAGGGCTTGATGGGGACTTGGCTTCTCCTTTGGCATAGGGGACAAGATGTGTGTAAGGCTGGGAACATGGGTGGCTGAGATCTTTGCTGGTGGACGTCAGCATGACTGCCTGACTTGGACGTGCAGAAAGTACCAGAACTGTACATGTGGAAGGAAGAATATGGCTGTGTCAGACAAATTCTTTTAAACCAGTAAGTAGCTAATTTGGGAGGAATGAACCCCAGCCCACAGGATCTGATTTAGCTGTTTTCTGGTGGGTGGCTGGCTGGCAGTGGCGGAGAGACCCAAGTGGTAGTTGGACAGTGTAACTGGTAGGTAACTTCTGCTGTTCACCTGGCAGTTACGGTCAGGATGTGACCAACACACGGCGGCTCCACACCTAAACAAAGGGACACTGAAAGATGCCACCTCCATGCGTGCTGTGTGCTACAGCCCACGTTCTGCTCCTGAAAGCCTCAATGCCCACGTGTAATAGCTCCAGTGGGAGGGAGCTGTGCTGACACAGTATGCCTCAGGTGGTAGGGAAAGATGCATGTGTCTTAATTTATTTGTGAAAAAAAATAATCCATTAAAACAGTAGTCTTCTTTCACCCACCATTTGGTGAAGCCTATAAATAACATTATTTAAAAAATAAATGAACAACACTGCCTTTGATCTACTAAGTATATCATTGTTTAATCCAAATTGCTTATTTGTATATAGCACAGCCATATGTAAAGAAGCAGCCAAGCCAGAACAAAACTCTGTGTCCCAAAAAAACAATTGATCTCCTGAGAGAAAATGAGTTCTGGAGTTGAGAAGGCACCCCCACTGCAAGCATTACTATTTTGTAAAGAACAATGTACAAAGTTGTAAATACTCCTTTCATAAATCTTGTTGTACTGTTGATCCTTTTGGATTTTAGTTGTGCAGGATGAAGGATGCTACATAGCTGTTTCTGTGGCTGTGGTTATAAATCCAAAAAGACAAAGGCAGAAATGAATCCACCTCTGAAGAGGAACAGCAATTTACATGTTTGATTAATGTAAAGCAATAATAAGATTTATGCCAGGCCAGTGAACGGGTGGTTCACTGAATTTTGGTACCATGTCACCACTGTGCAGGTGTGCCTGGAGGTGTTACCTGCAGCCGTTTGGGCTGGGGCACTGTAAATGCAATGTGAGGCAGCCATGCAGAGCCCTGCACTGCCGAGCTTACATGGCAGTGGCTGCAGGGCAGTTGTATGGGCTGTGAGGAATGTATAATTGCACAGATAACAAATGGGAGAAAAATGATAGACTGGAAGAGAGATCTAATGGAAGCTAATCTGCATGGGAGAAAATCTTGCTTTCCATGCATAAATTCAGAGACCAAGCTTCAAAGAAAGCTGGTGAGCATCAGCAGGGGTTATAGAAGCTGCCAAGAGTGGAGTTCTATGGAAATGCCACAAAAATGACAATATGTTTACCCCAGGATTACTTTCCTATTGTTGCTCATTTGCCTTAGACTTTGCCCATATATTTTCCTCTTTATCCTAGTATTTCTCCTCCAGATCTTAGTACTGGAAAAAGACATGAATTATTCAAGGCACAGGTGTATGTATGCAGTTGCAGTAATCAGAAGACTCTTTTGAGAAGTAAAACTTCTTGAGTTTCAGCAGACTTTAAAGATGATCTTATCTAACAAGTTGGCACAGACAAAATATGCAACAGAAAGCAGTAACTCAGCAACAGTATAATGATAATACAGGTAGAAGTTATTTGCTATGGTACATTACTATAGATCAGTTATGAACTTTAAAGGGCACATGACAAAGGCTGGTGAGAGATGACATGCAGTATATTAAGAAAATGTCTACTGATCTGGGGGCCCGCATCTCTTCTCATTTCCAAGGTTTTCTTTAGCCCCAACATGCAGTAATTGCTGTTTTCACAGGAGTTCAGCTTATTAAAATATCCAAATATCTCAGGGCACTGGAGGGCACATTGCAGCTGACAGATCAGTGAGAAAACAGATTTCTGGGAAAAGTACCCTGTAATTGAAAAGAATAACTAGTTACAAATTAATCGTTTGCCTTGGCTGGGAATTACTGTGTGCGATTGCACTTCAGGCCTTTGTTTTTTCCAGTTGCCATTGGCCAACATATAACACTTGCTCACCCTGATCCCATTGAATCTGCAAAAAAAGGTGGTGGTGATTGATTTCCATGGATTCTGTTTTGCTTTTACTTGGCGCCCTTTTGAGAAAAGGGACAAATGGTCATATATACATGTAAATCATCTGTGGACTTTGTTTTTTGGAGGTAGGTAAGGGTTGATTTTGTGTGTTTCACCACCTGAATTCTGCTTCTGGGCGATGAATAAGTCAGTAATGAACATGTGAGAGGCAGTATGCCAGCCCGAGGGTCAGGCTAAGCCATGCAAACTGCAGTGTCACAAAAGTTCCTCAGAAGTGATAGAGTGGGCAAGGTTCCTTGGGGTGCTGCATAGAGGGGGCCAGGCTCAGTGAAAGGTTTATCAAGTCCCCACAGCACTGGGTATTTTGAGGTGCTGCTGTTAAAGTGGTCTTGAAATGTCCTTTTCCTGGTTGAGGCTCCTGTGACAGGCGTTATAAGGCACTTCATTTCTTTAGCCAGTGATCTCTGCAGAGAAGCTCACAATAGAATGCTGTACAGGAAAATAAACTTAAGGAGAATCTTCAAAGGAGGGAGAGGCTAGGTGGTTTGGTTAAAAGGTGCACCGTCAGAAGAGGAACAACCCTACAGAAAGAACTGAAACACAGAAATTGCAGATCCCCTTAAAAGAGTTAGTCTTGATCAATATGTTTAGCATCTCAGCTACGTTCTCTGTCTGATTACAAGATCCTGTAAGGAGAGTCAGATATTTGTTTTCTTGCATTTCCCATAGGGCACCAAACCCTCTGCCAACACAAGATAGTGAGAAATAAAGATGATGGATTAAAGGCTCACTTATACATATTGCACAGAGACTTTTTCAGGACTTTAAGTTTGCAAAGACAGAGATTCTGAGAAGATCAATGACAAATCAGTACAATCAGCATCCATTATTGACAGTCTGAGCCCTCAGTAGGGGTCTTCCTTTATGACCCAGAACAGTAATTGCGTTTTAAATTGGCTAATGCCCATTAGGTGGTGAAAACAGTATTTCATGTTTCTGTGGCTGGAAGCTGGAACAAAATTCAAGTTGGAAATAATTCCTAGTGAAGAGGGTTTTGCCTTGGGAACGAATACACCAAGGTGGAGGTAAAATGCCTTTAACTTAAAAATTTCCAATCAAGACAGGAAGGTCTGCTCTCTCTGATTAGAGACCACTCAGATTGCTGCAGGAGGAAATTCTGCCACCTCTGAGGCTGGCAGTAGGCTTCAAAGACAGTACATGTACAATCCATCCCGGTCTCAAGTCTATGATGCCTGTAGCTGATAAAGGACAGCCACTGGGGGAGCTTCTCTGGAGAGGGAAGAAATAGATGTGCAAAGGTTTGCCTAACCCGTGCTTACGGGTGTCGGGCCAGGCACCACCCCTGCCAATAAGCAGGAAAGACCGAGTCTTCGTCAGCTTGCCAGAGCCCGAATGCCCCCAGGGATGTGGCCAGCAGTGCCCCAACCCTGCAGAGTGTTTCCTCAGGAGCTGCGTGTGGTGCCTTAGCCACCTTGCCTCTGTTGTGGTGTGTTAGGAGAATGGCCAGCAAGACAGAAAAACATTCAGCGTAGATATTTTTCTATTAATTAGATCAATTAGAAACCCTTGCTTGTCAGAGCTCCTTCCCCTGGTTCCCTTGCTGCAGCAGGAGCTGCCAAGCTGCTGCACCGAGCCCGAGGCACAGCGCAGCCCTCGTGCAGAGCTCTGCTGGGCTGGCACGGAGCACGGCTCCCTGTCGCTGCCTACCCCGTGGCGCTTCCTCACATCCCACCTGCTTCCCTGTCGGAGTTTCAGTGAACTCTTTGCCACCTTCCTTCGGGCAGCAGCACAGGAACAGCCTGACTTTCCTCTGAGATTTGTGTTTTTGAACAAAAGTAGTTCAAATGCAGCAAAAGAAATTCTTCCACTTCTCTCTCTCCTGCTTTTCCTGGGGCTGCTTGTGCAGCTAAAAAGCAGCATCAGTGCGAATGTCTGCAGCCTTCAGTTCTTCACGTATTCGCGGTGACCACAAAAAAGCCCCTCTTATTGCTCGGAGCCGTGACTGATGTGTGGCTGTGCACCTCTGGTTTCTGCTAACCCGTGACGGAAGGGAGGTTTCCTGCTTCAACACCTGTAGGGTCTGACACGATGCCCCCCTTCTCAGCACACATACCTTGGGAAGTTCGACAATCCCCAAAGCCCATGCTGAATCGAGACATGCACACCTCCAAGCTGCTGCCCCAAATGTCAGGCCACTTTCTCTCTTGGGCCCTCCACAGCTGCCCCCGAACCTTCTCCCCGCAGCGCACCGTGCACTCGTCGTCTGTGCTTGCAGCCGCATGTTGCTCTCATCTTCATTTCCTCCACTGAAAGACAGAGATAAATGTGGAAGATTTAGGAACAAATAAGGCTATAAGCAAAGATTAGCAGCTTCAAATGGTGTTGCCTGTGCGCGCTCCCAGGAGGGAATAAAGGACGCAGAAGCGTGACAGAGCTGGGAGTGCACCAAATGCCCTGCTGAAGCACTGCCTGGGCTACAAGCACTCGTGCAAATTTTTGCTTTGCCATGCATGGCCTGCAAAATGGGGGCATTATTCACCTGCTCACAGGTGAGTGTTTAACTCCTTCCTCGCTTTATGCTACGCTCTCTAGCAGTACTGAAAATGCTGTCTGGTTTCTTTGCTCAGAGTTAAGCCAAGATCAGAAGTATTTCAGGTTACACAGCAATTAGCCACGTTGCCATAGCCTCAGTATTTCTCCATCTATCAACCAGAACTTTTGCAGCAGCTTCCCTTTCAATCTGTCCCTGTTGATAACAACTGTGGCTGTGTTTTGCATGGAGTTTTCTATTCACAAAAATAAGAAGGGGGGTTTCTGGTGCTGCCAGGGACTGCTTGGTGATGAGGGCAGCTTCCAGAGCCCTCCCAGCAGCACCATTGGCAAAAGCCAAATGTACCACTCTGCCCCCCCTCTGGACAGCAGCTCGTCCAAATAATTCCTGCAGTCATTATTCAGCAAAAAGCAGCATGAGCACAACAGTCATACACTTCACTTTCTCCTTAAACCGTATTACATCTGTAACCAAAATAATAGCGTGATGTTTTGGTAGCCCAGAGGAGAAAGCAACTTAGCGTATCGCTAACATCTGAGTTGGGCTTTAAGGCTCACCTTTAAAAAGAAACTTTTGAAGGCTTTTAGAATAAAATCAATTTGCACTTGCTTATTTGTTTTCCTCCGTTCAGAAAATGACGAGACTTGGTGGTTTACAACAGAGCTGTGCTTACATCCTGATGTGTTCCACTTGTTTCTGTGGCATCTATTAGCGATCATTCGCTGTCCTAGTTTTACTCCAAAGTAATGGATTTAGAGCATTAGGCACTGATATTTTCATTATTATAGACAAAAAAAAAAAAGGTAAATGAGACACAGATAATAGTTTTTTTTGTTTTGTTTTTGTTTTTTAAAAAAAAAGATATTTTAAAAATAGATTTAGGGAAACAAAAAAACACACACAGAGAAAAGGTAAGACAAGTATTTTAATGTTGTTGAAGCCTCCAGTGTTCCTCAGCTGCCAAGCAGAACGACTTGTGGGGTTTTTTTGTTGATTGCAGAGGGCTGTGAAGCAGGACCTGTCTGGGCTATGGTCTTTACAAACACAAACCAGAAATGCTGCCTTACAAAACTGCTGGAAGAGTACCCTAGCTTAGGAGCACTGTTTGCTTATCCCCTGAAAGGTACCAAACAGCACGCTGTGGCTGCCTGTCAGTGCATGCTACCTTCTGGGGGAAGGGAGCCCTCTGAAGCACCGCTGTGCCTGCTCCTCCTGGCAGTGTTTGTCAGGCATGCTCGCGGCAGGAGCAAAGCTGGCGGTCAGCTGGCAATCCGATGAGGAATAGGAGGTGAATATGGCAACGTGGCCTGGGTGCCTGAGTGCTGCTTACTCCCAGACAAAGCCTCCGAAGGCAAATGTATGCCCCTGTGACTGCTGCCTGTTGGCTCCTTGTTGTTGCCAGAAAATCAGGTAAAAATTGTTGGCTGTAGCTCAGGGCATATCGAGTCGGAATGAGTTCTCCCTCAACAGCCGTAACCCGAAGTGCACTCTGCTTCGCTGTGCGCCAGGTGTGTAGGTATTTTAGCAGGGTAAGCCCCACCACAAAACTTTTGTTTAAGCAGCTTGATACTCATATTCGAGGGCTCCAAGTGAAGCTCAGTGACATTCAAGCAGAGCAAAGTAGCTGAAGTAAACCAGGAGGTTCTACTACAGCTGCTCATTTTCCTCATTTTCTTCCAATGAAGATGTGATGAGTAATCTATTTTAACTCAAGCTCTCTTGAACCACTCTATTTTCTTCTTGTTTGGTTTTGTTTTCCTCCTGTAGGTTGTCTGTTGCACCTTGAACTGTCACTTTGCTGAAAGTTTTTGGGAGAAGAGTGTTTATTTTTTTCTCAAACTTCCACAGGATGCAAAGTGATTGACAAGGTTAAAAAAATATATATTCTTTATTACTTTAGATTATTCCAGTACTTAGTGATTTCCTTTTTTGTTCTTGGCATCCCAAATTCTAAAGTTTTAAGAGCCTTTAACTAGATAGCCTGTTTTATTGCATTTTATAGAACATTAATTTCTCATTTGTAACAAGGAACATATGCTAATTAAATAAAATACTTCTTATAAAATGTGTTGTAATGATTCTGGTATAAAACTAATAAACAGGCACAGGGCATATTCTACTGAGCAGCGTTCATTTCCATATAAAAAGTCCTTCCTTTCACACAAGGGGAAACTGCAAGAATTTGGACCTTTATTCTGATGCAGGCTTCTAGTTTCTAACCTTTCGTGTGTTTTTAAGATAATCCTTTCCTCATGAAAGCCTTGTGCCGATTTTCTGCTTTCTTTTTTACAGTGTATTTAATTGCCAAGCCATAATTAGCTCTTCCCTTTTGTTTTCATTATTTACTATATTAGCAGCCGCTTAGTTAAAGTGTTCCCGCACACCAAAGTGCAAGTCAAAATATTCAAGTGAAATGCAGCTCGGCTTTTTTCTATTTATATTATTAAGAATTGAGCTTTGCAGGCAGGAGGTAAATCTATTTGAGTAGGTTACTGGATCATTGCCTCCTAAGTATAATTAATGCCTGATAGTGAACTTATACAGTCAAATTGAATTTTTATATCCCAAACATCCAGTGCTGGCAAAACTGGAGCGGAGGGGTTGGAGCTGTCACTTGGAAATCCTCCTCCCTCTTTTTCTGACCTCTGCTTTTTTTTTTTTTTTTTCTCTGATGTTTTCAAATGTGAGGATAAATGTCACAGTATTTCTGTCTGCCTTATTCCACGGGGAGGTAAGAAAATGCAGCAGTTTGTGGGAGAGTGGCTGCCCTTACCTGGGGGAGCTATGTCAGCGCCTGCTGCTGCTGGGACAGGGACTCGCATAAAGCGGTGGCTGAATGAGACCTTGGATGCAAGCACGTACATCTTCTGTCTCTTTCCCCTCCTTTGATGAAGATTGTTCTCTTTGGCTCCTGTAGCAGTCTTGATATAGCATTCTTAATTACCTTTAACCTTATTGCTCCTCAACTGTGTAAATCTCCTCAGAGCATCGGTATTCATCCTGTGACAGCGAGGAGCAGGACAGATCTGCTCCTGTGACACGCTAACAGGAACCCTTGCTGGGAGCCCTGTCCGAGGCATTCTCGCTTTCCCTAGCATCCTCCCTGGGTGGAGATCATGAAAGTTAATCACTGAAAATCCACTGCCCTGGATCGCTTCAGTCTCCGCTTACTCAGGAGAAGAGATATCAAGGCAGGAGAGTTTTGGAAGAGCTGTTGCACCTCCCCGATGCCCAGGGAGCAGCCGTGTGTCTGTCTGAGGGCGGTTTGTGAGTGGGGGTACCAGAGCAGCCGCTCCTCTCTGCCCCTCACATGATGCTGAGGATGCTCTCAGTGCTGCGGCACCACTGTGCATGTCCAGCTGCTAGGGTAGGAGACTTCACACCTCGTCGCTGTCCAGAAGCCTGTGCAGGCCAAGGGCAGGATAGCAACATCTAACTGGCTTTTTTTTTTTTCCATAGAGCATTACGGGTGTGTTGATAGCACCGCTCTGAGTCACGCCTGTGTGCCTGAAAGTAGTTGTGATAAACTCTGCTTCTTCCCTGCCTCCAGTCCTTTGCATCTGGTGTGTCAATGGAGAGGAAGGGATCCTTCCTGGGAGCAAAGGGGGAAAATAAATCCTTGCTACATTTAAAAACCAACAGCAATTTATGCTAAAACAATAGCACAAATTTAGGGAGGAAAACACACAAATGAAAAAACAAAACAAAACAAAAAAAAAACTATGCTCTGTAGTTTTTCAGTATAAATAAATCATAATCCTGTTTTAGAGAACTATAATTTTTTCATAAACTTGTTCCCTCAGTCGTCACTGTTTGCTATGCCGTATGATTGCACAATGTGATAATTTTCTTTTTCCCTATTTACATCGATTTACTTTCACGTGTTCTCAGATAATGTTATGAAACTTCTACTTCTCAGCCAGTTAGTAAAATTATAGCTCTCTAGAATCCGGGTGAGACCTCTCCAGATCCAGCAACTTTGCAGTTCCCTGGGAACATACACCGCTGTGAAAAATAGCGTGTGGGGGGCGTCGTTTATTGCTTTTAAATAAAGCAGTGTTGTATGTACTTATCCTACCATTTAGGTGACGTGACTAGAGGGCTGTGGGGACACGGGAGGAACACCCCGAAGTAACCAGGCGTCAGGTGCTCCTGATGCCCTCAGCTGAAGCACACGAGCACTTCTTGTTTCCTCTGAGGGACTTGTGAACAAAGCAGTGGTGTACATGTAAGCTGCTCTGTGTCTGGCGCTGCTATAAATATTCAGTGCTTGGGGATAGCAAACAACACAGCAACAGAGAGGGAGGGATAAGTAGAATGGCACCACTGAATGAAGCTTTGTGCCTGCTGCTTCAGTTTTCCTTCCAGGTTGTGATCTGCGCTGCCTACGTTCAGTGGCTTGCTGAGCTCTGCAAAGCAGCGAGAAGCTTGTTCGAGGAGCTGCTCCTGTCACCTGAATGTCCGTATTCACCTGGATGCTGAGGTGATAGGAACACTTACACCTTCAGGAATTTTACTTCTTTGTTAGCCGGATGTGCAACGCTTGGGGAACACAAAACATGGGTAACTTCGTTCATTTTGTGTGTATAGATTTGGAGAGAAAAAGGAAATTCTTCTTTCCCAGGACGCACTAATGTATAGGGCAATGTTTAACCCTTCTGTGATATTTTAACATACACGCCATAGATGCTTGCTGTCCTGTGCTTCTTCCTGGCACAGCCCACCATCACCTGAGCCTAGTATTTTTATGTAAAGCTCTGTGTCTCTTTTTATACTTGGGAAAAGGAGGGATAGAAAAACTGAAGGCCTCAGGGAGGTCTCCTCCTATCGTGTTAAGGCAATTCTGTTCCTCTGTCTTCATGTACTTTGGTTGTAGCAGAAAAAAACCTCTGTTGAAGCTCTATGTATTTAATGATACAGAGGAGCTCAGCCCTCAGTGTTTGAAATGAAGAGGTTTAACTCTGAATCTTTGCATCGTAAAGATCTGTCGGTGGCTTTAGAAGAAATTTTGCAATAGTAAGTGTGTTTCTGTGCATCTCTTCTGTTACTCTTACCTAATTCCATTTCACAGAACCTGAAGGGAGATGGATGCGTGCAGTGCAGTGCAGGTAGCTGTGCAAGCTGAGATTCCTCCTGGGTTCTCCGTCTGTGTAACGCCTTCAATTGCAGTATTCACAGCAGAACGTGACGAGAGTAACCAGTTTGTAGGAATGAGATTTTGTGAAGTAACAATTTAGGAGCATGAGTTTGTATGGATTATTTTCAGAATGAGATCAAGAGCTCCCACTTCCGTACCACCTCCTGTTCCTACAGAAAAATCATTTTGGCAGCACTGGAGATGTAAGAGTTTAGAAAATAGATATTTTTATAAGAGCAGTGTACGTTCTGGAGTGCTCAGCCTGTCACGTGTCCTTTGCCAAGCATGTTCCACATTTGTTCTGGAAAATCTGTCACTGGGAGAAGGCTGAGTGGTGTTTCAGGCCCATCTGTCACAGTTCCCCGACACCTGTCTGCTGGTTCCTCACCAGGGTCTTTCCGTGTCTCCATCCATACTTAATTGCACACAATCCTGCGCTGCGAGGGTGGGTGACATCCGTGATAGGCACTCTGATAGGCCTGAAATTTTTGATGGTAGGTTGGCTGACACGAAACTGGATGTCTGAACTGTGCTAATCTTCTGTTCTGGTTTGCTAACTGTGCTCATCGTACCTGGGCCCATGGAAAAAGGACTTTTATTTAACAGAGTGAGGGGGTTGCTTTCTTCACCCTTCTGCACCTCACGCGTGCTGTGACAGCTTCGGTACCTGCCGGACATGGCGCTGTTCTCTTACAACTATTTTAGATTACCCTGGATCATATTCCGTCCCAGCCCCGGGGAATATTAATCACCATTTTATTACATTCGGCTGGAGAAGTTGGAATTCATTATTGTAATTTTTAACTACACATTATGGAATGACAATGAGATTGAACTAACATACACTTATTAATTAACATTAATGATAACTCGGAGGAGAGAGAAGCAGTCTGCCAGCTGTAGGTTTTTCCACACGATGCTGAACAAAGTAGCAGAGAGCCATCTGAAGTAAGGCATTCAAAATTATTGTTCAGCAGTTTCAAAGCAGAAGTCCTTTTACTGCGAAACACAGGTCAGACTGCATCAGACCGGGATTTAATTTAACGTAGCGCCTACTCCTCCTTTAGTTTCCCAAAGCACAAGCAGGCATCTTGTGCTAATCTGCACCTTGTTTACGGCCGGCCAGATCTGGGCTTGCCAGAAGCTCGCCCAGCTCCACTGGGGGCACCGGGTGGTGGGAGGCTGATTTACACCAGCCAGGGTTTGGTCCGCGGCCAGAGGTGCGTGCATAAAACAGCAAAGCATGAGAAATATTTAAAAAGAAAACGGGAAGGCTAGCCAGTTGACCCCACTTATTCCTGTTCCTCTTTAGAGCCTGCTTGATCCAACACCCACAGAGTTTAATAAGTTTTGGCTCAGATCCCACGTGAACAACAAGATCCTCAATTTTTGCCCAAAGGACATTAGCAAAAGGACACATGAGGTTGTTTTTAGCATCTTACACTCCAAGTAGGAAGCACGTTTGAGGACAAGTTGCTCTTCTGTCCAAGCATTTGTCTGAAGTACTTGCAAACTGCCTGTGGGCTCGCTGTCTTTGCAGACCCTCGCTGACAGAGATCAGGAGTTGGATGAGGAGTTTTTCCTTGACACTGCAATGTTTTTGCTTCTGTGTTTTCTGTGCGCCTTTTCCCATGCAGGACAGCAGCTGCGTGTCTGTATGGCAGGTGCCATTGGCGTATACAGTTCCCGGGGCCAGATTTTAAAGAACCTCATATCTTTTGTTGCTGACCGAAGGGCTCACACCTCACAACGCTGTGCTCCGATATTAGTATAAATCCAGCAGCCACTGCAGGTGAGTTGCTTGTGCATTCTTTTTCCCGTTATAAATACCAGTGTAGTTTGCATAACAGCTTCTGCAAATCCTGCCCTCGACCTCTGCTGCTGTTCACATCTAAATCAAATGCCTTCCATTTATTATCTGCACACTTCATTTCTTGACCAGCCTTTGTGATCATAAACGTTTTAAAGGAAGAAAAAAAAAAAAGTTAGGGAGTTTGCATAAAATTTGCTTTGTTATAGACTTTTTTTTATTGTATACTTGACAATCTTTGAACTGTGCTTCAGTTTAAACAATGAGAATAATAATAATATTTCATCTCACACTGTTTATTTTTGTTTATTTACATTGAAGTATTTTGGAAATAGGAATTGCTTTTTTTCTGGTGCTTTTTGCCTATAGTGTTGTGGTTGTTCATTTTCCTCACTAAAACATATTTTAAAAGATATTTCCTTTTTGTTTAAACCTGGTGTTTTAAATCAGTCTTTTCCCTTTCACACACGTGTGTTTGAAAGTACTGACTCTTGAGCAGAGTTACCATTTCCAAGTTTGTTTCTAAAGCAGTTTCTGTGCCATTAATTTCTTAAGCATTAGCAGTCAAAAAGACAGTGAGTATATTTGACCTATTTTGGCTTTGGCAAATTCTATTAGGACCCGAACAGCGTGCCTTTGACGAGCACCTCAGACAAATGGGATGTTTGAGACTACTCAAGCCAAGTCAATATGAAGGCACTGCTACCAACCCTTCTGTAGTGGGTTTACGTGGCAAGGTTTTGGTAGCAGGGGCCATCGGGGTGGTGTCTGTGAGGAGGATCGAGAAGCTGCCCCTTGGTTGGTGAGGGCCCCACTGCTGGCCAGAGCCGAGCCAAGAAGCGATGTTGTGTTGCGCCTCTGTGAGAGCAGATTTAAGACAGGGAGAAAAATGCAATACAATAGTTACTGTGTGATCTTCTCGTCCTTATCTCAACCTTTGAGCCCTTTTCATCGTATTTTCTCCCCGTTCCTCTTCGAGGAGGGGGAGCGAGAGCGTGGCTGTGGTGGCGCTCGGCTGCCCACTGGAGCGGAACCACCACACGTTCCCAGGAGGGCTGTGTGTGGCTGGGGCAGGCAATAACCTGCTCAATGGCAGACAGCTTCCCCACGGCCTGGGCTCACACACAGTTATGGAGTCAGATGGGAGAAGGAAAACGATTCCATATTTCCTGTCACGCTGTAGATGTGGGAGGCAAAACAGAGATGGGAGGGACTCGCCTCCAGCACTGCCCGCGCCGCTCCGGAGCAGTAATAGTGCGGTCGGTCTGTGGTTGGGTTCAGGATGACCCTCAGCCCAGCACGGCTGCCAGAAGAGGGCTTCATTTCCCAAACACAGGACAGAGGTGTCACATACGCTGCCGGCTTGTCTGTTATTGCCATCAGCTGCTTAATGATGCTGTCTCCAGCTTTCCGGGGGAGTGCTGTTAGCACCTATTCCTCAGCAAACTGGAAAAGTCGACTGACTCCTCCAGCATTTCGATTGGAGGTCTTGGAAGTACTGATTACTTCAGCCTTTCCTTTGTCAAAATGTCTAGGCATTCAGACAAAAATACGCAGCACTAGCTCTACGGCACTGTTAGCTCTACAGGGAAACGGGAAGGGAAGGAACCTCCTGTGGGAATTCTCCATGAACAGGCAACAGCAGCACATCAGCTATTTTAGCTCCTTCTTTGCAGATGGTTTGACAATCTGTTACAAGCTATCCCCCGGCATGCAGTCTTCCCTCTCTGCTTTTCTTCAAGTGACGATATCTCCAGGTATCTAGCTCCAAAAAACACTTCCCTGCGATCCCACTGATACCCTCTGTATCATGAGCTTTCCGCAGATATCCACTGATCAGCAGGATGACTCTGGATCCTATTATAATCTGCCAGGTAGAAATAGATAAATCTATTAGCCCGGGCTCAGCTTGTTTCATCATTGTGACAGCTTCCCATGAGCCTGCATTCATCAGGTTCCCTCAAAACAGCCAGCCCCCGCATCATCTGACAGCTACATTTCCATGACGGAACTCCAGGTTAATACATCTCTAATCTTTATTTAATTACTCATTAATAATCCAGGTCCTGATCCCTTCACCTCCTCTCCCTCCCTCCTTTTTTTTTTTTTTTTAATTGATTAGCGAATATTTGCTGGGAAACTGGTCTGATGGCTAAAATTGTTGCCACGAGTGTTTTGGCGTGAACTTCATGCCAATTTTGTTAATCAGAATAAAATAAGCACCCAAGGATCTTTTTCTTCTTAGTAGAGGAGACCGGGTACCTCCAGTTATATATAGCAACAGGTTTCTGTCCGACAGGGGCGGCAGCACGATCGCTGTGCTGTGGTACGTGCTGCGGCAGCCATTCTGGCAATCACATCACACATGGGAATAAGCACTCCCCTCTGCACGCCCTGCCGTGTGAGTTACCCATCCTGAAAACACAGGCTTTGGTATCTTTTCAGGTTCACTGGTGTAAAACAGGAAGGAGTAAAAATAGACCAAGGGAAAAATAGGTAGAAAGGCTCAGACCGTTCCTATACAGCACAGCTGTCATATTGCTGAGACACCCTCACCTTGTCTGCAAAGGAAGTGTTACTGGGCAGTGGGAAGTTCTGTTGTGTTGTATTTAAACTGATTCCAATTCTAATTTTGTAATTTTCAATGGTTTTTGTCAAAATGCCTATCAGAGGGAGAAACCTGAGATAAACAGAATCTGAGGTAAAGCAGGCTGAAAGCAGTAATTGTTGCATTGCAATTTGTTGAACAATCAAATCGCACGAAGCCTGTAGCTTCCTTTCTAAACACTGCATCTGCTCAGGTTAGGACTGCAGTACAGTATAACTGGCTGGCAGGTTTCTGCACAGCGTCCAGGTGAGCTCTCCCGTGCCGATGACCAGCAGGCTCACCTGTGGCCTTGCACTGAGATATGTAGCAGCTTTAGCCCTGTTGGGGTCAGTTCTTTAATAAGTCTTTCAGTTCTTCAGCTCGCTCTCGATCTCGTTCAAGTCAAAGTCATGAGCCCCTTTCTGCCTCCTTTTCTATTATGCAAGTCACTGAAGTTCCTTCTCCATCTTCAGATCTCTTTGTTGAAGAGTTACAAAACCTGTAATGAAATCAGTTCTTTTAGTTATTTACCGATGGAAAAGTGGGAGACGCCCGATCTGGTCACTGGAGCAGTTGCTGGGGCTTTTTGCCAGAAGCCTGTATTTAGCAGGGGGAGGTGTTCCCGGGCAAGCTTTAATCCTGCAGGTAACAATAGTCATAAAGCCACAGTGACTTCAATTGCTTCAGTTACCGCTAAGGATCCATGCTCTGCTCTGCTCTGCAGCTTTCTGTGGCTGCAAATCTATTAATAATGATGACATAAGATCTTGCACTGGGCCAGCCTGGGAGTATATCAAACCAAGATATCTCACCTCCTACAGCAGGAAGCGGTGGACATCTAAGGCAGGGCGATATTTCCAAGGTATGTTCTCCAAACCTCCCGTGAATTGCAGCTTAAATCTGAGACATATATAGTGCCTTCGTGGAGAGAAATCTCAGTGGATTATTTTCTAGTATTTTTTCCAGTTACTTTTTGAACTCGCATAAACTTCTAACATCTCCAGCATCCTCTGGTAATGAGCTCCGCAGTTTTAATTGCGTTTTGTGTGAAGTGTCTTTTTTCTCTTATGCTTTTTAAAATCTGTCATCTGTTCATTTCATTTAATTCCCCTTAATCCTTGCATTTGAAGAAAAATGAATGGTTGTCCTCTGTGCACTTTTCCATTGCTCCATTGATTTTATAGACCTCTATCGTGTCGTCTTCATTTCTCTCTACTCCAAAAGGAGAAGTCTTAATCTACTTAGCCCTTCCTCATGTAGGAACAGTTCCTTACCCTTCTAAGCTTTCTACCTTAGCTAGCTATGGAAATAGAGATTGCAATATGTCTAAACCATTGACAGATATATTTTTTTTTATACTGACTGTACTGTTAGAAAGCTGTCGCAGCTCTATCATAAATATTTGTCTTTGAAGACTTTTCAGTAGCCAATGTCTGTTAAATTTTCTGCAGAGTGAGAGGCAGTACTCCCAATCTCCAGCCATTGCAGAAACATCCTCCATCCCCCAGAATTGTGAACTGCCTGGAGCAAGGGGAAGGGATGGGTTTATGAGCAGCGTGGCATGGAAAGGGCATGCACAGTAAGTCACGCAGAGAAACTGCAGCATATGACAGCTTTAAAGGAGATAAGTAGAAACGGATAAAAAAGCAAAAATTAACTTTCCACGTTGATCCAAGTGGGAGATGAAATCTCCAATATCTTCACTCGGCACTTTTTTTTCTCATCGTTTGAGGGATGGAAAAGTTGTATCAGCCTAGTACTGACAATACTGTGCTGTTGCCTTCGAGATGTTGCTGTCCACATTTGATCGCCGTGGCTTGAACTTCTCATTCCTGGCTCTCCAGGTGTCTACCAGGACACTCCAGTGCTAATACAAAGCACCAAAGACAACTCCAGTCCTAGCCCTCTCTTTAAGAGACCCCAGGAATTGTATGAGGAGAGCACGTAGTGATTAAAGCCACTGCACTTATTTTCACTTGTGAGCTGAGTTGGAATATTCAATTTAAATCTCAAAACCAGGCAGTTAGAAGCTGCCAGTCTAATTGATTCAGTCCTCAGATTGGTTTCCCTTTCATTTCCAGGCAAGGGTTTGGATTGATTTTTATTTTTAAATCCAGATCGCCGTGTCTGCCCTGTTATGAATTACAAAGAACTTTCCTTTCTCCATCTTTGGCAGAGACTACAACTATAGACCCTTGAAATTAGATTAATTTCTGCAAAGAAAAATAAATCTGTTTTATCTGTAACATCTATTTCAGGGCTTGGCTTTCTGAACACCACGGCAATGTGGCATCACCTGTGGTGAGCAGTTGTATCCTGGTGGCTGCAGGGATGCTGTTGGTGTGGGTAGGGTTTTGTTGCGGTACTTTGACCTTCTGCCTGAGAGCATCACCATTTGTTGCTGCCTTCTCCCACTACCCTATAGCTTACTTGGGATATGTCTATAAAAGTCTTTTGCATTTTGACTTCCATAGTTCATGACTGGATGCATAGCTCTGCCCTGGATATGCGTTTACTTCTTTATTTTCAGCATCATATGTGTGTTGACAGTATAATTTCCTTTCTACCTGTTTCAAAGTGATGCAGATAGAATAACAGATAACACTTTTAATAAGCCCTTTCTCCTACAGGGACAGGTTGTTCTCTTCTTCCCTGTGCTGGAGAGTAGCTCGCTCCTACTGGCGGTCCTTACGGTTTTCTGGGACTGGAAGGCACAAGTAGACAGTGTAAGGCAAGCTAGCATGGAGACAGCAAAGGCCCAGCCAGAGATGGCCTTGGTCTTCAGCCAAATTAATTACCTTCCTATTTTACATTTCACTAGCCTTTCTGCTCACCTTCAGGTTAAGCTGGCACAACTTCTGAGGAAATAAAATAAAAATAAAAACCAGGAAATAAAGCCGCAGCGTGAAGTTGTCAGCAGACTCAATCATGTGGCTCTGCAGGAGATCCCCACACCTGACTGATGACAGGCAGTTATCAGAGGGAAAATCAATGTATTTGAATGTTGGTTTTTGTTGGTTTTTTCTTTTCATATGACTGGATCTGTGGCATACAGGCAGGAAAACTGAGCGGAAAGGTAGCAAGCCAAACTAAATTATTTCTGGAGGAAAACTAATTTCCTTTGAACAAATGAAAATACTCTTTTTTAGTACTCTCTCTCTGGAAGTGCTGCTCACTCAGGTTAAGATATTGGTGTACATTGGGGTTTTACTAAAGTTTAAGATAACAAAAACTTAAGAAAGAGTGGACCAGTGTACGTAACATAGAAATAAGCAGTTCTGTCAGCATGAAACTTTGCCTATGTTAAAATATCACAACAGGAGGAAGATTTTGCATAGCTGAAGAAAATCTTAGCAAATTTGGAGTTGGGCCCGTTTGTGTTTCGCTGCCAGTACACAATTCATATTCATAAACATCAACTTCTGGAGTCTCATTCATGTTCTTTCCGTGTTCCAGGGTAGGGAGGGTGGCTCGCAGAGATACCTGAGGTGGCTAAAAGAGAACAGAAGAAATCTCTGGTGCCTCTCACGTGGTTCTTGTTTTGCATGGGACATTTGCGATCTAAGATTTAATTGCGTGGCAGCAACAAGTTTCTATGAATATGTTATTACTTGCTGAATTCACCGCTGCATCCAAGTAGCCTATTTCATAAATATTTACTAAATAGCGAGCTCCATTCAGGGCGGGTTCCAAAGAATTTAACGGCATCGAAATGTGAATGAGACGAGCGTGTTGAAGGTGGGTCCACTCCTGGATCTGTTACACAGCTCTTTTGTTAAGCATAGCAGAAGACAATTTGCATTAGTGAAATGAAAAATAGAGAAATTAATCAAAGACCATATTTTCTGGATAATATTCTACCACCTCAGCTCATGATGGATTTGTTGTTGACAATAATGCAAAATTAGCATGCACAGCAATTCCATCTCCCTGAAACAGATCCATGAAGGGTCTGAGCTGGAGCAGCTGGCACGGAAGAGTCTGTTGCAAATCAGAAGGATATAATTACTGTGACGCTGTTTGAGAAGAGATGGACTTCAAAGATGCACATCAATCAAGAAACACTGGAGGTTAATTCAATGTCTCGGGAAAAGCCCGAGTGAATCTTAGACAACATAATGCCATGAAGATGGATTTGTAATTTCAGGGCTTTATATCTCCATGAGTGTTATTTTTGTAATATTGATATAATACAGTGGAAAGCTGGAATCAAAATGGTTCCTTTAGATACACTATTATCAAAAGGTCTCTGCTTCTCTTTTTTTCTTACCTTGACAGCTCTGCTTCCCTCAGGCCTTGTAAATCTCTCTTCTTGCTAGACAAAAGTGCCATGCTGAAAATAAATAAGTAAACACATATCATTGCCACCCAGAAGTTCAAACGCTCCCTAATTATCATTCCTTTTAAGCCACTGACACCACTCTGTATTTTACCTACACACACCTATGGATCAAATCCTGATCTGAGGCTTGCTT
Source organism: Aythya marila (assembly GCF_965140915.1). Classification (NCBI taxonomy): domain Eukaryota; kingdom Metazoa; phylum Chordata; class Aves; order Anseriformes; family Anatidae; genus Aythya; species Aythya marila. Next base: position 37,043,774 of record NC_139048.1, read on the forward strand.
TGATCAGCAACGCAGCAGCTCATGTTCTGTGCTCTGCTCTCACTGACTGAAACATTTAGGAGAGAGAAAAAAGAAAAAAAAAATCTTTGAAAATAAGTTTCCAAAGAGAGCTCAGAGAAGAGCACATGCCCGGTGAAAGGAGAGTAGGAGGCTCAGGGTATCATCTCCAAGCTCTGGTTGCAGCACAGGCAGTGTCACTGAGGTTTTCCAAGGACTTTCTGAAGGTTTGTGCTCTCCTCCTGTGTTGGTCAGCTCTACTGGAAGCGAGATCGCTGTCGCTGCCGTGACTGATGGTGTTTGCTGCTTTCAGATAGAAGCAGAGCTGCCAGGTTATACATGTACGTGTGCCCGTGGTGCTCGGCGGTGGGGACGTGCACGTCCACCTGCAGCTGTACGGAAAGCCCAGCGCCTTGGTGACCTCACCCGTAACAAGCACAAGAGTCTCTCTTCGCCACGGCTGCTCGTGTGGTCGGTGGCACTGCAGTGAAGCTCTCTTCCCAGCCTGCATTTTTCTCACATCCTCACAACAGGATTCAGGAGGCATTGAGCAGTGCGCTCTCAATGCTTGGCTGGCATCCTTTAGATGTAAATCATTTCATCAGTAAATCGTGTGAACAAGGGATTTCTTTAAAATCCATAGTACTGCAAGCCTATGGAACAGGGCCCATAGGAGACAGTTAATAAGACAGAATCTGCAAGGAGACAAGGAGAAAGTACCCAGTGTTTTGCAAGATGGGAAGAAGGTAAAATAGTTAAAGGCACTCGTTGGCTTTGGGTGCATCTCCTTGGCTTGGTGTCTCATCAGCTTAATGTGGAGTAGGCCCACCAAAGCCACAGGGGAAAACAGCCGCAGTTACCACGATCCAAATATAAGCAAGGAAACGTGACACTCACACTGCAATAAGGGTTAGCCAGTTTTATGTAGAAATATCTGGTTTTAACCTTACGGTGAAAAGATTTTTTTCCTTCTCTTTTTGTTTTCCTGCTATATTTTTCAGTTACCACAATTTCTTAATGTCAGACCTCATAACAGGAGAGGTAGTGGACATGATGAGGATAAATGAAGCCAATAATTTCAGGGAAAGGAAAAAAAACTCACGGGGATTAGTCATCTATTCCAAAGCAGCCAAGAATTGTCTGCAGGAAGATAAAGAGGGAATAGAATATTAATAACTCAAAAGTTATAAATAGGGTGCAGGTGTCCTGTTTAAATAAAGATTAAAACATTTGGAGTCAAATTATGTGTCTTGGTAGAGATGTGTGCACTTTAAAGCTTTTTGGTCCAAGCTATTGGAAAATGAACATAATTCCAAACTCTGAAAAATATAAAATACCCTTCTTGTTTTGTCTTACCAAATGCATTAGAGCGACTCTCTGAGGACATCTGCTTCATAGACGCCCACGCACTAAAGTTAAATTAAGACAAAGTAAGCCCATAGCATATGATATGCCATTCAGCTGGTGGCACATAGATGTCCAGCTGAACTTCACTCACATTCTTCCTCCTTCAGGCAAGCCTGTATTTCCTTCAGCTCCCACACGGATGTAATGTGTATTTCAGATGGCAATGTATCTTTCATGTAATGTAAGTTAAAGACTGCAGCAAGGTTGCTTTCTTTAATTTAATCAAAATCCCTTGGTTCATCCACAGAAGCCGTAAAGGCTTTCACAGACTTCTCCTGTTCTGCTTGACCCACTCTGGGAATATCACTGTGCAATGGTTTGTGCAAGATCTCCTCTCTAGACCCATCCCCAGACCATTAGTCACCTGCAATATATTGCCCACAGGCCCTCCCAGCTCTGCTTGTGGCCACTGGAGGCTGAACAGCTGAAACTACGGCTGAGTGGAAGATCAGAGCATGGGCTGCAGCGTTACATGCTTGACTTGGTACCTAAGGGCTTCAAAAGGGTCGGAGGCAATGCAGCTCTGGTTTGTTTCGCAGAGGAGGCTTATTTCCCAGGCAGCAGTGAGACTTTGCTCGCTCCTGCTAATGGCATCAGATGCACAGAGGCTGCAGGAATGGGGACAGTCTGTCCTCTTGTCTCTCTAGGCAAAACAGTTTCCTTTTACACCTGCAGTTTCATGATGTGTTTTGTATCCTTCTAACGCAGCACCAGGCCCGCTGCTCCCCGCTGCCCTCCTTCATCCCATCCAGCATGCGGCAGCTCCAGGAGTGAGCGTGCTGATGGTTTGATATAGCAGCACACAGCAGGCTTATGTGGAGGCTCTTACGTAGCACCTCATGGCTGGCCAGAGCCTTAAGGACCAGTCCAGCAGCATATTAAACCCATTTTAATTCAGGGCAGAGTCTAACGGGTATTTCACTCTTAACTGCAGTGGGATTTTACCCAGTGCTTACCCAGTAAGCACCAGCTGAACTCCTCTTCCGAACAGAGGCTTCACCCAGGGAGCTGAGATAAAGTCAATTTTCTTTGTGGATGTTTGTTTTTAATTTACTCTTTCTATGTTAGGGATAAAATTAATTGCATTATATTTATGTGTATACATACATATATATTTATACATACGTTTAACCATATAACCGAGTCTTTTGCTTTTCTATATCTTTGGGAAGTTAGGTAATAAAATAAATTTAAAAGTAAATGTGACCCTCTGTTAGCCAGGCAATCTTCTAATAAAAAATAAATTATCTCCTACTGAGTATCACACCAATCCAGTTGCTTTCTCTAGGAATACTTGCATGATAATCTAATCTTGATGTAAAAAAATGAAATATTTTTAAATACTGACAAATATCCTTTTCAAATTATATTTGGTAGGAAAGAAGATGATTTAGTTCTAAACAGCCTTATCCCGTAGGAAAAATAGAGTAGGCTGCACTGAAGTTTGAAACATTAAAATCTATATGAAGGAAATTGTTATAGAAACCATAATAAAACATGAATTTTAAGTGCAAATAAACATTTCTGCCATTTGAATGCAGATATATGTTCATACTTAGTGCCCAACTGATGCTAACCTTGTCTAACCCAGCGTGTTCTGAAATTACACGGGCATTCTGAGCTTCCTCTCCCCCCGAGGACCGAACATTTAACTGTAACAAAGACTGATCTGGCTTGAAACAAAATACTTAGGAGTGCCTTACTCTTCGTTAATCACCTGGTCTCTAAACCAATTATTCTTTGTGTTCTTTCTGTTATGAAGCCTTCCACAATGCAATTCCTGATTGCTCAGCATTCAGAGAAGAGTTGGTGTTACATATCACCAGCGTCACCATTTGTGTTTAGATACAGTGCTAACATATCTAGCGTTAAGAAGAAGAAGCATCATGGAGTTAAAATGTTAAGTGTAATTTTAAAAATTATCATTTCTGAAATTCAGGATATAAGCAGTGCATGAAGAGAGGTTTCCAGATGTAAAACATCTGAATCTCATCCCTTGTGGGATTCTGGGGACTTTAGAGACATCCTTCTTCCTTCTCTCCTGGAAGAAGGGTGCAGGAACAGTTCACAAATGTAATATGTACCTGACGAGGTGGAGTGCAATGCATAGTGACCGTCCTTCTGTAGCTCAGGCAAGTCCTGACTGAGTCTCTGTTTGCTGATATTAGCCCTCTGTCAGAAAACTGTGACTTAACTCCAGGAATTCAGCTAGAGATGGCATTGTAGAAAAGGTGAAAACTCTCAGGTTTCAAAACAAATGGACAGGAATATCTTTAAATGTATGACATAGGTCTAATAAAAATATTATTATTGTACACCAAGACTTTACAAACAATATGGCAACAGAAGTTTTAACGGGGAACATTTAAGGGGGAAAGAAGCAGTGTGCACTGTGTGATGGGTAGCTACGTACTTATAATGCTCCCTAGCAGCTCTCTGCTGTGTCTGTGTCTGTGCAGCTCAAATTGATTAATCACCTGCTCAGATGCACCATGAAGTTTTAGAGTTTTTCCCTTGGTGGATGTCTGGAACATGGAGGGGGGAAGAGGCAATTTACAAACAAGGCCAAGGGAACCTGAATAGCTGTTATGATTTAAAACCAGGCATTTACTGATAAAAGCTGCCTCCTCTCTTTCAAGTACTTTGATCGCAGAGGATTGAGGGGGCTGACTGCAGCATGCCCTCCCTTACTGCCTTCCCTCAACCAGGACACAGCAGTCCTGTGAGCCACCGAGTGTTTCTTGGCACGACAGGTAATTGAAGAGAGTGGTAATTTATTAAATGATGCACTTTCATATTTAAAACTTATTCTGAAAGATTAAAAAAAAAAAAAAAAAAAAAAGAAAGAAAGAAAGAAAAACTCCTCAGCTGGTGTAAAACAGTAGTTCCCCTGATTTCATTAGAACAATGCTAATGCAGGCCAAGCAAAACAGCCGAAAAGCTGAGAGAAGATACCTCAAGGAAGGTGGATCCAATCCAGGTTTAGCCCTGATAAGGAAGGCAAGCACTTTGTGGAGGCAGCTAGGCAAAGACACAAAACTTCAGTATTTTCCAGATGTCACGAAGGGAAACACGTCTGTGTGCTGGAGTCCAGGACATGCCCCTGTCCTGAAGGCCAGCGCCTAGACCTTGCTCATAAGCCGCCTTCTTCATCCTCTTGTTCACTGGGACTCTCACGCGAGAAGTCTAATTTTAAGTGCACCCCTGACATTTTCTCCCTTGGCAATAATTTGACATTTTCCACATCTTATTACTTATGAAACCTGACATCATGTCAGTCTTCCAGCATGAACTTTCAGCCACTTCAGTTTTCTTCCGACTTAATTACAGCCATGATTGAGGGAAAATTGTTAGCTGCTCTTGTCCAGCTAGGCCACTGATGGGTGGATTATGACATATGCAGATCCAAATCGTGTTTCTGAATTTATTGATGTATTAATACAAGGCCACCAATGGAGGTATACAGACTTATATATATACTTGAATGCCTATGAATGTATGTAAATGTTTTGCAGTATGCACATCTGTGATGGTAAAACAGTATTTAATTGTCATGTTTTGCAGGGACTTTCAGCACTGAATCAGTATTAATGAAATTGCATTATTTGTAGAGTGCACGCACTGTTCAGGCTATTTTCTTTTCACTTCATTTATGCTGAAAACTTCAAAACCTATATGCATCTGGACTTAAAGGAAGACAAGTAGTTTTCAGCTCAAACTGCTTGTCCGTGGCTTTGTTACCCCTTTGCAGGAGCTAGATTTCCTGATAGAAAAGCATGCCCTAAAAGAAAAGTGAAAGTGGAAAATAAAAAATAATTTCCATATGAGTAATTTTTAACAGATCATTTAATGACTTTACTTTGATACTTTGACAGAAAGAAAGAAAGAAAGAAGAAAAAAAAACAGCCCTGTTGCAGTTGTGTGTTCTCTTTAATTTCAGTCTTTGCACCTGCAGCTACTGCTGTTGGCTGTTTGGAAAGAATTAAGTAGTAATGAGTCGAAAGACATGATTTGTATCTTGTGTCTGGCTGAGTTTGTCTGTCTGATTGCAAGGCTGTATGGAGAAAAACGTGCGTAGCGATAAGTCATGGTGCTTCTCTGTGGAAAAGGTCAAGGAAATGTTGAGGAGCTCCCACGGATAAATGCCAGCGCCCAGGGAAGCGCTGATGTAGGTGATGCTGGTGGAGCGTAGTCCTGTCCTGCTCCCGTTCCTGGGCGAGATGCCAGTGGCTTGGGGACCCCTCAGCAGAGCTCCAGGGCACCTGGAGGAGCAGCAGGGCTGGGGCCGTGCTGTGCCCCCTGCCCTGAGCCTCAGACCCCAGGTACTGCCCAGGGAAGGTGTGAGCCCTCCCAGCAGGTGCAGGGTAGCGTGTGGCACTGCATGGAGCTCGTTCACAGAGAATGCAAATCCTGGTGGATTCGTTTCCCAGGATAGGTGCCTTATTCTGCTGATTGGGGATTTTTAGAAGTTACTCCATGCTCCGTTCTGATGCGGTGACACATCTCTGCTGGCCACAGAAGCGAAACATCGAACGCTGCTCGGTGTTCAGCTGGGTCAGGGAGCTGGCAAGGGAACCTCCGAGTTCAGGGACAGGCTGCTTCGCTGCCCGTCTGCTGCATGGCAGCGTGCCTGCTTCTGCAGCCTCCGTGCTGCTAAAGAGGGGTGTGTGCTGCCCGTGGAAATGGCAGCTGGTTTGCCTTGTACAGATGCAAGTGTTTCTCAGCAAGTTTGGGTTGAGTTCCTTTATAGATGTAGAGCTTAGGGATATGGTTTAGTGGGGACTGCTAGCGTTAGGTCAGAGGTTGGACTCGATGATCTTGAGGTCTCTTCCAACCTAGAAATTCTGTGATCCTGTGATATCTGAGCATGTGTGTATATGTATTTCTGTGCTGTACATACACGTGCATGTGTAGGCAAATAACCCTGTTGTTTCTTTCAAATATAAATTGTTCCCATTGTTTGGTTCCTACTCTATTTGCATTCTTCAAATTCATGAGACTGTAGGTCCTTGCATCTCTCTGCCCTTCACTTGTAGCCATCGGGGCAGTGAGCAAGGTTCGCTGCCTGCACTTCGAGCTGGAGGTGGCAGCTCCGGTCCGCAGCCAGCAGGCTCCTGGCTTCTCCGGGAAGACACCCTGTCTGTGCAGAAACTGCACCGGAGAGAGGAACAGAACCTCTGAGATTTCAGCTTCTGTGAGCTGCCGTGATGGTGGTGGGCACGGCAGAAATCCATGCATTGCTATTGCTACCGTGTGAAAAAGCTGCTTTGAAACCATTGAGCTTCAGAATCCAACTTTTGTGTAGAAATAACACTTGAGAAATTCAGGGCTTTAATGCTGACTCTTCTGTACAATAGACAATGTTCTGACTCCCCTAGTGACTGAACAGAAGTTACACTGAATTTTTCCCCTACTACCATCATTCACTTTTCATCTAAAAATGTCAACTAAGTTTCAGAGTGAAGTCTGAATTTATCTGGTCAAATTAACCTTCTCTATAGTCTTAAAGCAAGACCTGACCTTTGCTGAGGTATATCTTACGTCAAATGCTTTAAGGAAATCTTCAGAACCTAAAGATTGCTTTGAAAGAGAGTTGCTGTCTTCAAATTAGGAGCAGTGTTTAATGTATACAGAACTTGATTTTTTTTCAAAATACAGAAGGAAAAAAAAGATATTTTCCTTGAGTCCCGAAGCAGAACCCTCAGACCAAGCCCCACTGTTTCTGTCGGAACTAAAAAATCAAACTGTGAATCAAATTTTCAAATTTTCCATCTTATATGATTGAGATATTATGCACTAAATTTCAATTGGAAGCATATAGTTTTCACCTATATCTGTGAAAAATGAAACCTGACTATGATTTGACTTCTTGACTCAGCATTTTTGGAAGAAAGGGAATGCCCTACATGTCTTAGAGAATCAAAATAAGAAAAAACATAAATAACTTCCATGGTTTTTGATGACTGAACCCAATCTGTCCCAAGCTCACTGCTTGGCTGTACTTTATACAGCAAATGAAAAGGGAAAACATTGCTAAAAATGGTAATGAAGCTAAATCTGGTACATTTACATTATTTTTTTTAGTTATTGTAATGCTTGGGGCGGAACTGCGACATGCCCAAGTGGATACCCGTTCAAGGACAATTTGAAGCTTTGCCCTTTTTGGTCTGAAGTCTGAGTAACTGTTGACTCTTGATTTACCTTTATCAGTATTATATATTGTGGGAGATTAATAAGGAAGAGGTGCTAAAGATCAGATGCAAGAATTCAGAATAAACCTTACACACTCTTAAACAACTGTCCCACTTTTCTCCTCCAGTCTACAAGGGACTGTTTGCAAAAACCCATGAGCGTAGAAATACGTACACAGAGCAGGGCCCTGCTCTGCTAAGAGTTCCACAGTACGTGGGACATTTCCTTTATGCTGCAGATCTTGACTAGATGGTTATTTCAGCAACTTATAGCAGAGGGGATGGTTCTGAAGTTTAATTTTCCCTGTGAAAATCTCAGTTGGAAGTGTATGCCACAAAGCAGCAATTAGCAATGATCTAAGGAACCTGGAAGAATGTATTTTCACATATTAATCAAATAAACTTTACTACAACTACAAAGCAGCCTTGGGAAGTGGCTAGTATAACTGAAGAAAGGATTCTCCCTAGGGGAATAATGCAGGTACTGCTAGACCTCGTTACCTCTTCCCTTCCTGCTGCTCGGATGGGTTGCATGCATAACAAACCTACACGTCACACATGCAGCAGAAGCGCGCCTGTTTCTTCTCCGAGCTCGTGTGGCTTTTGGTGAAGACTTAGGGTAGCAGAAAACTTACAGGGACTGGCATAAAAGTGTGTGTGGGTGTTATAAAGGGCTCTTAAAAGAGTCCCTCTTGTTCTCTTTCAAGGTAAGAAAAACAGATTGGCTTTTGGTGGTTTATTTTTACTAGTAGTACATGGGGATCTTGAAGGTCAAAGTAGAGTTTGTCTGTGGTGCAATGCAAAGCAGCAAGGAGGAGTAATCATTACCAGTTTTTAGTATCAATTTGGAATCTAGGTACCACCGAGATGGGCAGGGAATCATAAAGAAATGAGCATCTGTTCAGCTTGCAGTGAAGCTAAGCAATTTTACTCCTCTGGCACAGATTTATTTATACCAAGTGAAGCACTGAAACCAAATGTTGGCTTAGCCTCATTCTCTCTCTCTCTCTCTCTCTCATTTTCAATCCGGTGTCATCAGAACTGTTTTGTTTTGTTTCAATTGTAAGTTAATGTCCCATTTTCATTTTTGGCATTGTGGAGAATTGTTTTCTCCAGGTAAAAACTGGCAGTTAGCAAGGGTTCAATTGAAAACTGGAGAGAAACTGTGTGAAAATTCAGAAGCTGGCCTGAATGTTGTAAACTTCTCTCACCACTATCCTGCAGGAAAATCAAGTGGAGCTGTGCTTGCATTTCCAAGTGCTTCTGTACGTGAACTCTAAAGCCCAAAGTGGATTCCAAAAGCATAGTTTTTGATCAACTTTAAAAAAGAAAAGCATCTGTGTTTCATACCAATAAAAAGTCCCCCAAGCTTAAACACCTTGGTTTAAAAGTAGGCTGTTTTGGATCTGTCTATAGCCTAAGGATTGCAATGGAAAGACTCAAAGGTCTTAATGAAAATTTGATCATCATCTCCTGAGAGGGCAAGGCTTTGTGTGAGATTTCAGCTATGCCCGTCTCTTTGGGTTGGAACATTCCTTTACAGCTGCATTTCAGCTCCCAGCCAGAACAAAAATGAAACCATAACTTACTTTTTCTGCAGGCTCATTAAAATTGAACTAAATTTTGAGAACATTACACTGTAGCTCCATACTTCATAATAAACTGTTTATTTTTTCCCCGTATAAATGAGTGTGAACCATTAAGCTTTCAACAACAGCACCTAAAATAATGAGGAACACATTTTTATAATGAGGGTAATTGTAATTGCAGAATTTTCCAAGTGATGCAGTAAATTTTCTCTCAGCTGTAAGATTGGACTTTCTCTCAAATAGATGCTTTAGTTTATTTTTCAGTTATTAAGCTTATTACAAAAGTCACTGAGTGAAGTTTGGTGGCCCAAATTTTCCAGATCAAATTGAGTGAGGCTTCTCCTGTGCCTGAAATCTTTGAGTCTTTGAATGAATCATTAACCTCATCGTTGAAATCTATTGCATGTTTTTCATTTTTGACATCCATTTATTTCATCCGTATATGTACCACGTGTATACGTACCATGGTATTGGCAATTAGTGTGCTCTAAGAAGTATTTATAATGACAGAAGAAGAATCAAAACTTTGATGAAAAAAATGAATTGACTTCTTGTATGTGTTTCTAAGGATGTTTGATTTCCCTGCTGAGGTCAGGGCACGTAAGTGATTGTGCAGCATTTGGTGCTTCGAGTTAGTAGCCTTTCTGTTCCAAACTCCACCACCAAACCCTAACGAATGACCCTCCGGGGCCTGACTGCATTGCAAGGGACCCAAACAAACCTTCCCCATTCACTCCAGATGGCATTTCTCCTCGCTTTTTCCTCAGCTTTTAGGAAGGTACACGTATGGGGCTTAGCTGCTCAGGCTGAGAGGCGGATTGATTTGTTTGTACATCAGTTTACCAAAGCAAACAGAATGGACTTCGAGAGAAGGGATCTCAGAGAGAGGCGAGGAGGTGATGAAAAGCCCTAAGTGATGATTCATAAACTGATGTGGTGATTTATGTAAGGGCTTCCACCCCCCACGCCCGTCTACCCACCAGAGTTCAAAGAAGGTTTTGCTTTGAACCAGCTCATCCCATAAAATATGCATCAGGATCCAGGGAAACATTTACTTAATTAACTGTCACTAGGCTGAGACAAAACAAAAGCGCCTCTTCTATCAAAATATGCCAGAAAATAAGGATAATACCACAACAAAGTAGTTGTGTCAAGGATGTGAGCTTTGCACAGAGTTCTCCTGAATACAGGTTTGCTTTTTTTCTGTTTGACTGCCTTACCTATAGTGTCGAACAGTCAAAGAACAGCGCCAGGGTCCCAGGCAAGTGGTGTCCATTTCCAGCAGACAGCACACCATGATTAGCGCTCCCGGAGTCAGGGCTTAGCAATTTGGACCACTAATGTGTTTTTGGGCTGCCAGTTGTGCTATGTGCATTAGTCTGAGTGTCATCCCCTTTAATGTCACTTTTAAATGTTTAATAATCTGATTGTGATAAATGGCCTGGACATTTATCTCCTTCCTCACGGAGCAGGATCCCATTAGTGAATGCAGTAATTTCAGGAGGGCCAGGCTTCCTTGCCAGAGTTCAGCTCCAATTTACCACGGGGGCCATTTCTCTCCATATCTTCTGCCCCTACCGGAGGGGCCATAAGGGGCCATTCCTCCGTCATCAGATGGAGGACAAGATGCCAAATATTGGTGGAAAACCCACTTCTGGTTGAAGGATCCCCAGCAGCCCTAAGGAGCTTCAATGCAGCCACCCGTTTGCTTTCCCTGCCTCTCTGGACGTGCAGGAATTCACCTTCATGATTCATGGCTGAGAGACAAATGTATTTTTCCTTCGGAAAGACACCGCTTTCTGCTTGTCTCACTGAAGCAAAAAATTCATTTAAATCAACAGGGAGATTTCAAGTAAATTAGACACAGCTTGTAGGTGTGTCTCACAAGATGGCACTGTAAAACTTCAGGAAAAGTTTTGCTACTTATGTAAATTATACTAAATTACTGTTGTGCTGTGTGACTTTTATCACCACTCCCCCATTTGTCCTAAAAATACCATTTTGCACATGTCTGGATTACAATGAGAATCCCTCTCATGCCGTAAGAACCTTCTTTCCCCCTTGTGTTGCCATGCCCAGGCTTTTCCAAAGCCATAGCTCTAGGCTTGGAAAAATGGCTTGGGACAGGCACGTGGTGAAGGACACGCCTGAGACTCGTAGCAGACGCTTTGCTGAAACACGTGGATTTAGCTTGAAGGAATTACATCTGATGGCAGTGCTGGGCACATGGGCCTGCTCCGGGTGTGCCCTCTCCAGACCGTGGCGTTGGCTAAATTTGGCTTAATATCACATGCTTTTAACCAGGTGCTTTTTCCTCCTTGGCACCCGTGTTGAGCAGTGCGGTGAGATCCCTCGGCAGCACTCACCGACGCCTCTCCCAGGCAGCCCGTAGCTGCTGCTCCGATTGCCGAGGGGAGACACCACCAAAGAAAGCGGGGTTTGGCTGCCCCCTCCTCCCCTCCCTGCCTGCTGGGCACAGAGCAGCGCCCGCCAGCGGGGAGACATTTCGGAAATCGCTGCTGGAGACACACAGCCGGGAGGCAAGAGAGACAACGCCGTGCACAGCTTGGTTCCCCCAGGACATTCGGGGTACAAGTTGGATTCAGCCAGGCTTTATTTAGCTCTGCCCATTCTGTGCTGGCGGGTGCCTTGCTCTTTATTTTTGTTGCTAGCCTGCAGAGAGACAAACAGGTTGGAAGACATTTACAGAGAATATCAGAATGAATGTAACCCTTATTATTTTGGGCAAGCACAGTCTTACAGATGGGAAGTGGTTAGCCTGAAGTCTTGCATTTCCCTCTCTTTTTCCTAAAAATGAAACATATGCAGCAAGGCTAGTGATCTTCCTCTGGTGAGAAAGTTATTGTCAGATTTCACTTTAAAGTCTGAGAGCCCTCAGAACATTGTGGCTGAATGCATCACAGCTATCTTTAGGCATCTTCTTGAGGTGTCTCAGCACCTAGGATGGCTCGGACGCCTTCTCTGGGTGCTGGCCCTTTCTAGAGGAGTCACCCTGGGTTTTATTCCTGCCTTTTCCTTGACTGTTGACATGAAACTGAATGCTTAACTGGCTTGTGCTGGGGCAACCTTGGCCTTTGCCATGTTTACTGTTAAGGGGTGGACTGACAGTTTTATTCAGTTTTGGAGTGCTTTGTGGGTTTCTTGTTTTGTGTGCTCTGAGCATCTGTGCTAAAACAGCTACAGCTTTATTTGGGCCCAGTTTCAAACTTTTTTTTGTTTTGTTTTTTAATTGATGAACAGTAGTTCATGTCAAGCCAATTAGCTAGTTGTTAATCCATTTTAAAATTAAGATAAAAAGAGCAACCTTTTATGGCCTATTATGAACTAAATCATCTTCAGCATATCCTCATTAGTTACACCAGCATGTATTTTCCACAAGACCAAGGTTTGGAGGGCAATGTGGGGTGCGGTATGAATCCACGTGCCTTATCTCAAATGTCATGGATCTGCTCCCACACAAATCGCTCTTTGCCTCACTCTTTGCTAGGGAAACACATGAGGCTGCAAAAAGAGGACGATATAAAAACCCAGCTGGGCAGGACAGCGTGACGGGTTCAGTATGGTGCAAAGAGCAGGGGCAGGAAGCAGCGACTGCCATGGCTCTTAGTGCACCCTGTGCCCCAGGGCATGGGCAGGTGACAGGTTACCCGGCAGCTCCCCCGTGCTGGGAATGTCCCTTTGGATAAGGAACAGTGGTGTGTGTGCAAATATTTTGTGTGAGCAAGCACTTACTGGCGATGCTTTCAGACAAAAACAACTTTCCGTCACTGACCTTCCTTTTTCTTTTTTTAACAGATACAAGTGACGCTGCCATTCACCTTCAAAACAGAAACATAATTAGGTAAGTCCTGGGAAACTCAAACACATGTATTAGATATGTATGCTTATGAACATATAGAGAGTTACGGGAAGCCTAGGGAAGTCATTGCCATTTCATGTCAATTTTATGTAGGTTGTATATGTCTGTTTTACTCCACTTTTTCCCCCAAATGATTGTTACCTTAGCAACTGCCAAGTCCTATACATACACTTGCTCCAAGACGCAGAGCATAACTAAGGAAAGCACCAATGTTTAAGGAGTCTCCAGAAACACAATGTAAACTGAGGATATTTAATTCTTATAAATATTCACCTACATAAAAGATTCATTTGTTCTTTTATGTTTTCTAAAACACCTTCTAACAGCCAGGCAGCCATAGCATCAGCTTTGTTGCTCTTCTTAAGGTTTCCTGATTCTTAGGAAAAAAAAAAAAAAAAAAAAAAAAAGTATTTCGTTAGTAATAGGGGAGATGGGTCACTGAGTGGTGTGCGTGCGTAGTGTTGGGATTGTGTTGAAGTGGACAAGTGGGGGCTAAGGCTCAGTGTGCCAGAAGGTTTGCATTCACCAGTGGTGTCCATCTGAGATACGTTTTGATTCACACAGACTGTAACATATGGCATGGATGAGCAGGTTGGAATAAAACTCCAGTGAATTTTGAACCTATTACTAATCCCTCAAATCTGATTTTTCTGGTACAATTTGGAGATGAGTAGTTGGAAAACCAACTACCTTACTACCAATCTTTTGCTGTCTTGTTCTGCGTACAGCTGTTAACTGTAAATGAGCGGTAACACTGCCTTTTATGTAGTAACTTACTATACGTACGTTTTACGCTTGTCATGTTTGGTAACTCTTGGTCTCCCCACCCCCAGCATATACATTGGGCAATCTTTTATCTAAAGAAATGCATGTCGGTAAGAGATGTCAGAGGAGCACATTTCAGTTTGTTCAAAGCAGCTTGTCGGAGAGGCCAGCCTTTATGCTTGTTTTCCAGCTGATTTCCTGAGATGCAATCAGACAAATGATTTACCCAAGGTCACCCAGCAAGTTATTGGCTAAGCCAGGACTGTAAGACCCCGTGATGTTCCTGTTTCACAAGCTTTTGCTTTGTTTGCTTGTACCATTCGTGTGCCGAAGTCCCAGTACAGTGATCTTCAAACTGAACATTATTAATATCAAAGAATTATTTTCTGTCCAGAGCCTTCATGTTTTTGTTTGTTTGTTTTGTTTTTAAACTTCAAATGTCTTCCTAGATCTGCTTTTAGCCCAACACTTGACTGGAAAAAATCAATTCCTTCAGTTTAAATAACCTGGTGAATACACAGTGCGGGGGATATTTCTTAACTCATTTCATTCTAAATCCACCAGACAGCACTTCTGCAGGACATTATACCTGCAATACAAAGCGTGAGCCACTTAGAAGAAATAGGTGTCAGGAAATTACACCAAGTGGAATGAGTTTAATTTAAACTGATCTCAAATTGGATTTCCTATCCAGTGATGTAAAAGCATCAACTTCAGTCAATTTTCTGGAAGCCACATAGCCACATCAGTGGTCCTCCAGGGCAACCTCTTCTTGGGACTATTGCAAGTTTTACCTGCAGTAAAGGCTCGGTCACACAGGTAAATAAGGAAGCAGGAAAGGGTAAGGCTTTTAATTTTTAACCTGTCTGAGCCACAGTCATCCCATCTGATGCTAGCCAAGGGAGGGGAGAACAACATGAAGTGAAGGCAGAGGAGGAAGAAAAGCATTAGCATTCAAAGCTTCACTGCCTTAACTTTCTCTTACAGATTGCTCTGTCATAGGCAAAAAGTCAAAATCAGCATTTTAATAAAGAGCGTTGTGAAGAATTTGTTCCCCTTTCCTGCAGGTGAAACAGAATTGAGTCCTCCATTTCCAACAGCATTGTGGCATTCCAACACGAAGCTCAACCACAGTTTTATTTTATTGAAAAATAGCTTCAAAGTTATGGCAATCCTGTTATATCTTATTCTCTTTCAATCTTCTGTCCCTGTTTTTTTGAAAATACATTTCGTATCAAAATCCTTGGTGTGGTTAAAGATGTTAACAACATTTCATGGGCCTGCACACTCCCTTCTCAGCAGAGCGTAAAGGAATCTGAATCCTCAGAGCTCAGTCCTCAAATGGGCTGGGTGGGAATGCAGCCATTCTCATTAAAACAAATTAAAAAGAAAAAAAGAGAGAGAAAAAGTAGAGTCTGATAGCACTGATGGGCTTCATTGCTGGTGACTGCAATTCATTCAGTCTGTTTGAGGTATGCCAGGAGGTGAAGTACCTGTGCAAGGACATCAGGAGAGGTAAAGCCAGGAGAGAATAAAAGAGAAAGAATTGTGTGTTTCATTACATGTGAGGAAAGAGGCAGAAAAGGTCTAGTTTGACGCCTTGTATTCGGAAAGTGAACAGAGGACTATGAGCTGCAGCTGGAATTAATGCAAAAGGAGATGTCTAGCCACATTGTTTCAAGGAAAAGAAAAAAAAAAAAAGTTGTTTTTTTTCAGTTGGCAAAACCATGGCAGGAAAAAAACATTTAATATATTTTTTTTCAGTTCTGATTGCAGGACACCCTTAACGGTGTGAAATACAGAAATCCACATGGTATATTCTTTCCCCGTCTCCCCTAATGGTCTGTAAAATACAGCTTTTCAAGCAAGAGGTGAAAGGCAGAAGCTGTACCCTAATATATAACCAGGCCACACCTAACTGAATTAGTGAGTTTTCTTGGGTAGATAATAGCAGGAGGCCAGGGTGCCATACTGAGGCAGTGATTAACCTTGCTAACAAACTAATTAGCCTGCTTATGCACCCTGTGTTGTTTCACACTCCTCTACCTGATAAAGACATTTAAAAAATAATAATATTGCCATGGGACAGAAGAGCACTAATCCTCCTTAGCTTGCCAAGCTCCAGTTTGTTTGTAGTCCATCTCACTTAGATTTTCTTTTTATTCAGCCAGACACAAATAGTCTTGGATTTATTTTCTACCTTCAGTTTTTAGGTGCTTCTTGGAAATCAATAAGATGTAACGATTAAGAGAGAGGACTATAAGCTAGCAAATATCAGATATCTCAATGAGAAGCTTCAGAAGAAATTACTTAATCTCTTTGGCATTCCCATTCACACAGTGAGGATGAGAACAGCTTACTGACTTACAGAACTATGTAAGGGTTAATATTTGCCAAACTTTTGAACATATTTAAATGTAGACTATGGGGAAGAATAAATTTATGTTGTTATTAATGGATGAACTAAGCACTGTGACAGTAGCACTGTGTTAGCAGAATGATTTGAATACATATGACTATAATGTATATTTATTAAAAGTGTTTTTCAAAGGTAGCTGCTAGCTCCTGAAATGAAAGGTGCTGGCCTTAAGTCGTTATTATCATCACTGAAGAACTTCTTGTAGCGTGCTGTGCTTCTGGAGGGGCACGCACAGGCTGAATGTTGTAGTTTGTAGAGCCTGCGTTGGGCTGAAGCCAGAGAAGCGCGGGTGCTTTCTCTTCCTGCTGGAACTACGAAGCATCCTGGTGCAAACAGAGCGGCTGTCATTTAGGGGGGGCTTTTTGTGGAAACAGACTTGGTGCAATAATCTGTGGATTCGGTGATCTCAGGCACTCACATGAGTAGTTCTTCCAGAGGAATGGAAGGAGAACTTCCCGGTGCCATAATCAGGGCTTTTCTGTAACCTGCCTTTAGGGTCATCACAGTTTATGTCAGTAGCAACACGGAAGAAAAGAGATGAAAGGAAAACAAGATTTAACTTAAGCCCAAAACAAAAACCAATCCATATTCAGCTGTTGTACATGAAGCCTTTCTTTCAGGTTGGGAGAAGCCCACACCCTCCTCTTGTCCCACAGCTAAGGCTTCATTGAGGGCTTAAGGTGCAAAAGAGGCATCTTGAGCCCAGCTTCCCTCCCGTTCCCCTTCCAGCCCTCAGCCCTCGCTGAGCAGTTGTGCTGTCGTTCACCAGTGCCAGAGGATGCCGATTAACAGCTCTCTGCAGTACCCTGAGTTGATGCTACTTCTGAACTGCGGTCCTTTGTGCAGCCAAAGTGCAATAGGACAACCATTTCAAGTAGGGAAAGGGCAGAGATAAAACTTAACTTTGTATTCCTAAAGTGTCCGAAGAGCTGGACAGTAACTGAGAGGCTCCTGGGAAAGCAAAGCATCCCAAATTCATCAGTCCTCTTTGCAACCAAAGGGGCACAGGCTCAGCAGCCGCCGCGCTGTCTCGGCAGGGAGAAGGCTGCCAACCCGGCATTCCTAACACGAGTTGAGCACTGGCCCAACGGGCTGCCAGAGCAGCGCTAATGCAAGTGCGGATTAAAAACTTAAAAGGAATACAAAGACTTACGGGCTTTCTCCAGAGCCCATCTTTCCAAGGGAAAGACAGGCTTAAGCTGCTTTTAGGATGGTGATGATGTCACATCTCATGTCAGACATGACTCCAGCATCTAAGCTTTTTTATACCATGTTTGCAGACTTTTTTTTTTTTCACTTTCTGTTAACATGCTGGAAGAGAAAAACAAAGCAGAAACAAACAACCAAGCAGTAAATACATGAGGAAGAAAAAAAAAGGGGGGGGAGTAAGAAAAGAAGAGCTCAGGTATGGATGGGAATCATGCCACAGTGGGATTTATTAGCTGAGTCTGCTGACATTGGTTTTCTCTTTCTGCAACAATTGGTTTTCTCTTCCTCTGTAAACCCTTGCCTGAAGAAGTGTGGTTAAAGGCACCTCAGGTGATCTCCCAAGTCTTTGCCTGAGCAAGGCGTCAGGCTGGAGGTGTAAAGGTCCTGGAGGGCATGAAGCCCTGGCCACTGGCAGCAGTGAGGATTGTCCATTACATCGGGCCAGGCGGGCAAACACAGCTCCTCCTCTCCAGGGCTATTTGCCGCAGCTCCCACACGTCTGCCTCCACTTCTGGCCACGAGCCCTGGGCAGCAGGGAGCCGGCACAAGCTGCTCGGGGACAGGGAGTCAGAGCGGGGGCGGCGCTGGCATCCTGAGGAGGATATGCTCCAAAAGGAAGGGGAGAGAGAGAGGAGTACAGGAGTTATCCGCTCCAACGACTGCAGCGGGGATGGAAACAAGCAAAAACTAACATCTTAATGTATTCTAGGCCACTACTGCGTGGCGGTACCATCGAGTATACAGCATGCGAGGCCGAAACAACGCTATGTAAAATTACCGACATCCATGGGATGAGCTCTGTGGGGAGGTCAGCAAATCCAGATGAAATTCATGCTGTACAAATCACTGTAAGAACTCGTGGCAGTTGGGGTGGGAGGGGATTATTGCTACTGTTTTTTGTAGAAATCTCCTTGTCTGCACCACATGTTAGCAGAGAAAAGTGAGAAACATCTATTCTTAGCCAAAGATTTCTTTTGTACATATGCATTCAAGCATTGCAATCTTCTAAACATTTCAGCTTTTTGCTCCCCTTCCTAAACCTTCCAGGTTACAATATGGTTATGATATGACAGGCGAGATGTGATTATTATATTTTTCCTCTATCGCCTTCTCTCTATCACCTGTGAAATGAAACATTACGTAGGTAAGCGATCTGCATGCTTGATATTTTCATTCAATAAATGGAAAAGGGAAAAAATGAAAACAGGAAATTGTGATTCATGGAATCTCTTTGTTCTGTTGATCTTATACACTGAGTAGTAAGTATTTCGCTCATTTTAAGAAAAAATCACTTCTCGTTCCGTGTTTCTTCAAATATGTAGCACTTTTACTGCAGGAGTGAGACATCACTTAGAAGCTGGATGTTTATCCAGCTCCCAAATTTAGTTTTGTGTACTGCTGCTATTGCCAGTGCAATTCCCAAGAATTATACCGTCTCTTTCCACAGTTCAGTGGGAAGTTTTTCCATCTCTGCTTTTACTTAGTCGTTTGTATTGTAACAGAGCAGAGGAGCCAATGCTGTGCTGGAGGAAGTGTGTGGAACTGGGTTGTACTGTGCAGTTACAGTAGCCAGAGACCTGACCCTGATTTTTATTATTATTATTTTTTCCCTATGGAAGTGGCTTCCAGGGTCATTTTTCACCAGGCACATTCAAATACTGTTAAGCTAAGACACAATGCAATAAATAATTTTTTACTGAAACTACATTGAAATCCATGTTCTACCTTCCCATCAAAACTTCATCAAAATCCATGCTGTCCCTGTAAACTTTTCCTTTCTGTTAATTCTTCATTCATGTAACCATGCACACTGCTTTTTTAGGCAATACTTTTTCCCCTTCTACTTGTATCTACCTGATTTATGCCTCAGTTCTGTGTTTGTGGTGCTATCAGGTTGTTTGTTTTTTTTTTAGTGAAGATGGCTGAGGATAGCAATCAATTGATGCAAGCTCAGTGAAACGTGAGGGCATGATGATAGGTCTTTACCCTCTGGCCAGTTCATACACGTTTGCCAAGGCAAGATCTCGCCCAGGTCAATATGTGGCAGTCAGGCACTCAAGGACTCACAATTTCTTCACATAAGACCTTCCTTTAAATATCATCCAAACACAGACCACATAAAGCTAAGTTATGAGAGCCCTTGGGGAATCTTATTATCCTCTGAGCTTGAAAACTATCATTTCTATCCTATTCTTAAGAATAATAGGAAACCTTGTTTCCTAGCAGCTGCTGGAGCTGTAGGGAGATGCAGTGGCTTTTGGTCTAGGGTTATTCTTATATCAATCATAGTTTCTCTGAGAAAAACAAGATGAGGCCAGTCCTGCCAGTAGTCTGTTCTGGAAAAGGCCCTCTCTCCTCCTCATCTTTGACCAGCCTTTGCAGTTTTGAGCTATCTGTTTCTGGCTAATAATTCTGAACAAAATTACTTCAGCATTTGCAATACAGTAAGCATTGATCAGCGAGCGATGGAAAGTCGCCTGTATCTTTTCTGGCACTACATGGTGGGATCTGCCTTACATTTATGTAATGTCTTCCCAAACAGTTAGTTCTAATCTGCCTACCTCTAAACATCACTTATTCATGTATTTCCTACAAATATGTTTATTACATTTTGGGGAGGAAAAATCTTCCCTACAACCATTTCCACAATCAGATGGGATGCTGAGAGGTACCTGGAGTGCTTAACAATTTATGTATGTTTAAGGGTACTCAATTACATCATGCACTGCAAAATTAACAATGCTTATAACCAAAATATTTATCACAAGAGCACTGAAATGTTTTCCTGGTTGAACAGATATGATGGCTGTTGTAATGGCAAAGCATAAATGGTTCTGAACATCTTGAAGTGGCAGACTGAGAAGCTGCGATATTTCTCATTTTGTACATTGATAAACAGAGCTGCATTATGAACACTTCTCCTGATGGCAAGAGATTTGTTTCCAGTAAGACTGCTGCCTTCATCACCTTAGTCTGAACAAAATAAAATAAAAAAATGTTCTCAGGTAAGCCTGAAAGCCTTCAGGATAAAAGCCAGCAAGATGAATGAGCACAGACAAACCACCATAGAATATGAGCTTACTTTTTCAGTAGTTCAAAATGGGATTGAATCCTTGCCCTGAATATCTCGAGATGACCATGAAAAGAGTAAAAGGGAGATTAGAAATGCAGATTTTTTTTATTATTATTATTTGCATCTGAATGATTCAGATGGCTTCTTTCCTAATGAGAGATTCTTGGAAGAGGAACAATTGCTCTTTCTCTGTAACACATTTTTTCAGATACATGTCATGCCCTGCATTCAAGAGCCACCAAAAAATTCTGAAAAGCATGCAGGTTTCTCTGTGCTGCCTCATGTTTGGTTTTCCTTTTAGGCTTTATAGATCTCTTGTAAGCATTGCTCCTGGGAGTAAGTCAAGCAGTTTAAAGAAACTGAAGAAACATGACAGTGAAGAAAAGATTGCTAAGAAAAGCAATGAGAGATACAGAACGCCCCTGTGATATTGCAGCCCAGAGCCCAGGGTGGAGGTCACTTTGCCATTTTGTTTGCTGCAACTGTCTGTGAGGACATGGGAGGAAAGGAAAAAGAGATTTGGAAAACCCCAGACAATATTTAGGAAGTTGGCAATATATAAAAAAGAAGTGTATATAGAAATAACGGGCTGTACGATGAAAGTCTAACATGTACCTGAGCAAGGCTTCAAGGGAAGGCCATGTGAGGTGAGAGGACAGCAGTGCTGGAGCACCTGTCTGTTCTTTGGAAATTGAAGGCAATCAATGGGAATGCCATGAGCTGGGAGGAAACGTCATCTACATTGAGGTATGTGATCACAGTCTGGAAGTGTTATAGAAATCTAACCTTCAGCAACTTGGTGCAGGACACTGAAACTGGTCTCCTTAGGACAAATCAGTGGTACATTTCTTCTAGGATATTTTACGTGGGTTAGAAGGAAAATGACAAGATATAAATCTCTTGAAGACAACCATTAGAGATAATTGAGAAATAGATGATACAAGGAATGATGAACTCGGTAGCTGATACTGAATTCACATTCATCTGTCTCATCAAGATCTATAATTATACAAAATTACAAATTAAGTGTACTTTCATTAGGCTCACGTAAAAGGAAATGGCTTTTCTAATGATACGAGTAAATTTGCACTGGAGGCCCCTCAGTACCTGAGCCAAATCTTTTCTGGCAGCTTAAAAGGGGCCCCTTTACCTCTTAAAGGTGAACTGGAAGATCTGAACCCCACACTAAATTTGAAAGTACATTAAGCAGAACTAATTACACTGAATCCTCCCCATAGCCTATCTCGTGTTTTCTCTCTGCCTCCAGGGCTCCTGTGTCTCATTTGTGAAGTAAATTAAGGCCATTGTTCTGGGATAAGCCACTTGTTTAAGCTCTTGAGCTCAGTCTTGGGTATAAAAGTGGAACACTAAAATCTAAATAAATAAACAGAGTTATTTTGTCTCTGCTTTTGCATAATAATCTTATCATTCTCTATCAAACACTTCTCTTTCTTCTATCCCAGAAGTCTCATACTGTTCAGTCAAACAATATAAAGTACGTTCAGAGAAGAGTTCAGAGAGAATTCCGTGATTCTGTGAAGAGTAAAAGAGAGAAACAAAAATATTTCTCTGAAATATTGCCTGATACTCCTCTGAATTGCCTGGATTCTTCTCTTGGTGTGAAATGCAGGCACATACCTGGATGTAAAGCTTGAGGCCAAATACACCAAAACTTGGCGTAAACGTTTAACACAGCAGAAAAATTATTGCAGTCAGTTTACGTTTTTATTGCTTAATGCTAAGCAGTCTGTGAAATACCTGCCTGTAGTGGACCACTGTACGGAACAGGCCCTACAGCTGGGCAATGTTTCATTGACATGTTTGTGTTATCTTAATGCTTAATGTGGAACGAGGTAGCCCTCTTCAAATCATCTGGAAATATTTTACTTTGTTTTCCTTGGTTTTACAAGTAAGTCAAAAACAACTTTAGGAAAGTTTTAATGTTGCAGAAGTAAACTTTAGAATCTAAAAAGTGACAGAATTAATGAAAGCAACATCAACTTCAGAGCCTTGCCCACTTGCATTAAGAAAATCATTGCCTTGTATACCTCAGCAAACTGCATTCATGGAGAATTATCCAGTGGGACAGAGAGCTGCATCTTGCAGCTGTATGCAATGTGTGAAGAGAGCTGAGAAAAAAAAAAAAAGTATGAGTAATATGAGTGATGAGATTATTAAAGTAGTGTTTTGAAAGCTGGGAATTTAAGGGATTGTAGTTTTGCCACTGGCTTCACTGGAGTCAGGATTTCATCCAAGAAATCTAAGTCAATTAAAATACGCTGAGCCGTTATGCCAATGAGATAACTGTAGAGTCAAAAGAATGACACATTTGATCAGATGTAATGTGTACTCATATAGAAGGAAAAGTGTGCAAAAAAAAAAAAAAAAAAAAAAGGAAGAGGACATTTATAAAGCCATAATGTCACTATTTTTTGATTCTTGATATCTTCTGCTCAGCTTTAAAATACCATACTTTCCTATGGAATTTACCCTAAAATAAAACAAATATCATAGCTGCAGAATCCTTTACTACACAGAGATATCGTAGGCAAGCAAGGGTCTCTCAAAGGTTGGTAAAATCAAATATGTATCGGACATCAGTCTAATTCCATTAAAATAGAGTTTTAGAAAAGATGACTTAAAAATAATCCCTTCTTGCCAGAAAATTCCCTTTTGCCACATCCTCCTCGGGTTGCATCATGCAGCTCATTTTCTTCCTGTAATCCTACCGGTCTCCTGTGTACTGCAGTTAAACAAAATGGAGGATTATGAAAGCAAGGAGCTAAAACCAAATAGGCAATTTGCAAATATGAACCGAATCGGGGAAGGTATTGGATATAAATATTGCTTCAGCTGAGGAAATATTAATTTTCTCTGTTTTCTAAAAGAAGAGAAACACCATGAAGGAAAGCAAAAGTCAAGGTGTGAAAGGACAAAGGAAGGAGAGGAGTGTGCCCTCTTACTCCTCATGCAGAACGTAAGAAATATTGTCAATATTTAAAACCTCTTTTACTTACTGCTACGAACAGAATGCTATCAGCAGTCAATCTGGAAACAAGGCTTTTCAATTTTCAGCACAAACCCTAGATTTTTCCCTTGCTAAGTGCCAAAAACAGTCTGTGTAAATATGCTTTGCTCTCAGCAGTTTGCAGATGAGCAGCAGGCAGCTTCTGGTTTCTGCACGCTGTAGGTGAGAAGCCCATCACTTATTAACAGCTCTGTTGACAGAGTCACCTGGAGCCCCCTTCATTGCTTTAAATCTAGATTTATCCCTAATTGGTCCAAACTTGGGTTCTATGCCCTTCACAATAATTCGTATTAGGGCTTACATTTTTGTAGCCATTCCTCAGCATACCAGCTTTTATGTAGCTAGAAAACCTAACAGTGGGCTTCAAACGGCGAGCTTTAATTCCTCAAAATATTAAAGAAGAGGAATCTCATAAACTTTGTTGTCCCCTACTCTGCCAGTGAGTTTGCCCTACATGGATAGCAAGGACAGAGCACTCTGAGAAGAATTTATCAACTCTTTGGTTTGCCTTTTTTTCTGTACCCAAACCTTCAGCAATCCAATGAGTGTTTTTAGGCAGCTCTTTATCGTTTAAGAAAAGACAGCAGTGCAGTTTTATGACTAAGCACGTTCATTTAAGTGTTGGCAAACTGTCCAGATTAAGTGTTCGTTTCATACATGTATTATTCTTGGGATCAATGCTTGGATGGCTAATTTGTTGTTACACAGTCTGTTGTGTATTGTCTTATTCCATGCCAGGCCTTTATAAATAGAAAGAGTAACTCAGAAAGGAAAAATGCTATAGACAAGCGGGCATAAGAAATGAATATTACTTTCCTATATTCTCTAAGAAAATTATGTATATATACATATATACACAGAGCCCATTTTTCTAGAGATCTGGCCATTTTCCTTACAGAGGGAGAAAAATGTAAAGCAGTGCTGGTTGTTGGCAGCCTTTATGCTCACTGTTGCCCTATCTGTTCCTTCTAACTGCGTTTCCTGTATGTACCGAGCTGGGTATGGCCAAACTGTAAGTTAGTTTGTAAGGTTAAAGCTAACCTTTCATCCTGTTTTGTGGAGACTAGACAAAATGGTTTTCTTCATAGTAGAGCAGCTGACTAGTTTAGCCTGCCTGAGTAAGTCATGTTATCTCTCTGAATTCTGTTTTTCTCAGTTTTAAAATAGGCATAAGTACCACCTGGTGTTTTTCTGCAAGTGTTTTAGTCCAAGATCCCAACAGTTTAAGGTCGAGAAGAACAGGCTTAAATGATTTGATGGGTTGGGGAGTTTGCATTGTTATTCAAATTCTGCTCTTCTGCCCTAAAATGGAAATTCCCAGAAATTAAATACCGTTTCTGTTCAGTTTGAGCTGTGTTTAAGAAATAACTGATAATGACGACAATGGAAAATTTCTCTCTTCAGTGGCTTGTTTCTCCATGTTACCGTAGTTGCCATCATGTCTTTAGGCAGTTGCAACCCTGATTTCAGTGCTCTCTGCCAGCCATGTGAGGTTACATGGCAATGCAGATGCAGTTGCTCTCTTTCTCCTTTCCTCTCCCAGACGTGCTTTTCTATGCCAGTTCTTGTTCACATATGTTGCAGCAGAGCGATATAGCAGCTTGGTGGAAGAAGGAGGCATGGGGACCAAAGACTTATGAGACACATGTACACTGCATGTAGCATTTCTGACCAGGGTCAGGACAGGAGGAACGTCACTCATCCTTCACCTCACCTGGCATGCTAGGTGATTAGCTGTCAATGCATCGTAGTCTATGAAATCATTTCAGTAAAACAGGGACCAGCTCCAACCTGTGCTTAGAACTTACGCAAAATTTGAACTGAGTCTTGCCTGAGTTTTTTCTGTGTCTGTCTGATACTTCAGCTGATGAAGAAAATAATAATAATTAGAGTTTGACCAATAAAAAGTGTTACTTTTACATTTCTCAATTTTCTAACATTTTTTTTTTCCTTCATTCAATCTCCTCCTACTTCAGGGGGATTCCAAAGCCAAGGAGTGAAGAAAAAAGTCAGGGCTGAGTAGGAAATATATTCCTTGGGTGAATCAACTAAGCGCTGAATCAGCTTAGCTTTTCCAGAGGTTTTTGTTGCAGTAATTAGGAATTTGCCTAATTCTCCAGGTTTACTTCTCCCTATCACTGTGTCAGAAAGCATACTCTCACTCTATTGTTTGTCTTTCTTGTTTAAATCATAGTGTCTTAAGTGAGGAAATGCTCGCTGTGTATGTATATACAGTGTAAATTTCAGCAAAGTTTGTGAGTGTTGGGTGTATGCATATTTAGGTTCAACTGGTTGCAGAGAAGTGAATGTGCAAGTGTTAGTTTTAAATGAGCTATTATGCTTTGAAATCAAGCTCACAGTTCAAAAAGGATCAAATTTAACTGAGAGTTAATTTCCAAATAGGCTATATTGAATAACACTAAAAACAAAAAGAAGAACAAAAGTCCTGGAGATCCCAGGTCACTGAGAAACCGATTTTCAGGTCTTCCCTTCTGCTTATTCATCCAACTGCTATTGAGATTTATATGGTGTTGGGAAAAGAAAGCACATTGATCCACTTGTACATGCATCAGATAAGGCTGCCAAGTGCAGTTAAATCCTTCACTCTATCTTTTAAAGTCAACCTCGAACTGAGCACCAGGCAAAGTACCAGTTGCATTTCTTCAGTCAACCAATACCACATTTCATTCTCTCTTCTGGACCTGATGCCTTGCATTTAAGAGATTTTTGCTCCCTTAGTCCATTCTCATTGCCAGCAGCAAATAGCTCTTCCTTTGTTGTTCTCCAAACCCATTGAATTCCAGAGTTTTATAACCCAGTGCGTGAAGCATTGCCAGCACCTGGGCATTGTGCATCTGCAAGGCACACTCAGAAGACCGTAATCTTGCAGGATTTTGCATATGCCTAGGTAACTGCCTCGAAACCACAATATCATCATAACATCATCATCATAGTATGGTGACTACAAGGAGGTGTTGCAGTTGTAATGTTCTGTGCGACATCGTAAAGCCTGGTGACCAACACCTATTTGTTCCCAAGGTTTTATGTAAGAAGATGAACTAATGATCTGACTAAAGATATGAGATGCTAGCAGTGTTATTTCAGGTGAAGCCAAGTACTTGCTTTCTGTGTTTGCAGTTACCATATTTGTCTCTAGCAATATGAAAGGCAGAAGGATTTACATTTACTTAATATTTATGGAGAATTCTGAATTAAGGCTTTGTTTACTGTCTGAATGTTTTATTGTCACATATGTGGACAAAGATAGATTTAGAAGATCTTTCAAAATGTGGGTTTCTTGAGAATCATTTAGCAAATTCCTAGAGAAAATGTCAAGATACAGAAACTGAAGGACTGTGGCAGCTGGAAAACTAAAGAAGTTTTAGTCTGTGGTTAGAAAGCCAAGAAATCAATCACAATTGTTAAAAGTTGCTGCAAGAAAGCACCGCATACGACAAAGGAAAGGGCACACTCAGAATACATCACAGAAAAAAAATGAGCAGAACATCTTAGGGAGGATGTGATGTTCTCCAATTCTTATTCTGCTGCAGAGCAGGAACAAAGCAATGACAAATGGGAAGCATTTAGGTCACCTCAAGCATGCACAAGGAAACGTAAAAAGAGAATTAAAAAAATAAATAAGACGCATATCACAATTAGAGCTAAACAAATGACAAAATAAAGTTACCTATCATGATAATAAAGTGCCTTTTGAGATGGCATGACCCTTAGGGATAAAATTGGAAGACTCTAGATATTTCACTACTTTCAGACCAGCCAGTAATGATGAAGAAAATCACCCCCATGAGAAAGGAAGGAAAAAATAAATGGGAAAGAGAAGCAAGAAATTAAATTTCATCTTTCTCATGAAAGGCTTTTCATATTTAGATGTATGTCTCAGCTTCTCCCAAGTGATCACAGCAAAATTCCTCCTCTGTAGATCTGACTACTTTTCTGCCAGATGGAGCACTGCGCTCCCTCAGCTGGATTTCTGCAGAGAGGTGACATCCAGTGACTTTTCCCCCCTTCTCTTCAGTGAATTTGATCCATCTAGGCAGCCTACCTGTTGTGGCTTTTCAGGAGTAGTCCCTTTTTACACAGCTGATATTCCCTGTTTCAGACAAATGCTGATCAATACACCGACGTATTGGTCCTTCTGTTGATGCATCCTCTTGTGTGGGCTGACATCCTGCTGCAGTAGCATTGCTCCTTCTCATTCCCTCTGTTCGAGTGCTAGCTGTTGTCCGCACACCTTTCTGAGACTTTCCGTGCTGAGCACTCAGGATTACGCAGGGTGTTTGGAACAGGTATTTCTGCCACGGGTTGCAAGGATGAGTGTTGTAGGTTCATTTCCCAGCCATACGCTGTGATTTATTTTGTTTTGTAAGAAGGATTTTAAGGAATTCAAGAGGGATCTAACAGCTAAAGTGATGAGACAGGGTGGTGACACAGAAGTCATTGCAGATTAAAAATGCAATACAAACTGTAACAAAACGAGTGATAGCTAAGCTGTTTTTTTCAATGAATGAAGTCCCATCGTGGTGAGTGACTCAGCAAAGATGTCAGCCCCATGTGGCGGGGGGCACGCAGCTGTACCATCGTGACCATTGGCTGTGTATGCTCATTTGTTTCAGTACAGGATTCTTCTACAAAGGAACCAAATAGTGACTACCAAATTCAACTCTCCTCTTCTTCCCTGCAAATACGCATATGGCAGCAGAGCTAGGAAGCCTTGAGGAATGATTACCAGACTAGTACAGGAACTTGTGCAGGGAAATTCATGTGGCACTCTCTTAAGTGACTGGTATCAGCATGTTCTACTGCTTCAGTGAGACCATGCATGTGAAGTGTCATAGGAAATAGGTGTGCAGGTTGGTTAGTTGGGATTTCCTATCATTGCAAATAGAAAACCTATTTAGACAGCTGGAGGAGTGGCCTCATTTAAGTTTCCACATTTTTATCTAACTCTGGTTACCTAGATCATTTGTTTGGAGAACACTGATAAGAGCAATCTGTCAACATGCACGGTCACTGGGACAGCGAGTTCAGGCATCAGATCTTTAAATTAAGATTATATGACTTTCTTTCAATGTGGGGCAAATGTTACCAAACTACAAAATTTCACCCAGAATTTTTTACATTTAAATTAACCTTAGTAGCTGTAAAGTTTTGACATTTACAAGAGAGAGATAATTTTAAAAGCCAATTTAATGTGGATGGTAGTGAAAATATCCACATATGCCTATTCTTACCCTAACACATTACAGATGTGGACATACAAAGAAATCAATAGATTTCAATCAACCTATCTTAGTACATTGTATTCCTTGCCTCAAGATGGTAATAAGGCAAGCACATCAATGAAGTTTCTTAAAAAGATTGGCTGTGTATCTGAATAAGAACAAAGAGCAGCCCAGCTTTGTACTGCTCAGATGGCATTCCTCTAAGTTTCTCCATTTTTGAAGTATCAATACATGGTAACTTAACTCAATTAAATCTCAAGGCAGTAACGAATGCCTTGATTCAAACTGAGTTGAAATCAATGATAAATTCAATGAAATCAAGGTAACCTCAATGGAATTTCAATCAGGTCCAAAATCCTGGCGAGCAGTGGCTGCTGGACAAACTGCTGGACTGCACCATCCTTACGCTGACTTAATTCATCAGACTCAAACCACACGTATTGACGTGCACCTAGAGGACTGTAATTTTGTTTTAACTACAACTGGTTAGAAAACAAGGGGAAAGCCCTTCCTGAGCTCAGACTTCCATTGTCCCAAATCACTCTGTGACCCGAACCAAACGGCAGTCAGGGGATCCACTTCACAGCTGCCCCACTGCTCTGCAGCAAACCGTTCATGTGGGCACAGCCCAGGCATCCCATTCTGTCTCTGGGCAGTGTCATTATTTGCCACTTTGAATAAATAACAGAAATGGGACATTTTGGCGCAAATGGGAGTTTTGAGCATCTCTGTGGAACAACAAAAGGAAAAAAGTTAAAGCAACCCAGAAGGAAATTACAGAGAATCTGCTTAGAAACCGCACTAGGAGGTTTCGCATTATTGAATCGAACTGAAATTACCAGAGTAAAATAACCCAGAAAGAACCAACCCCAAAATTCCCTGCATGTCACGCCTCAAAGCAACGCAAATGGCAGTGCTCGCAGTAGCTGAAATCTTTGCTGTGTTTCAGTCCTCATTTTTTTCTCATTAATCCCAAAGGAACAGCATGGGGCTGAGTTGTAGAAATCCTTATTTTCACCAGCATTAGTGAGATCAAGGTCTTGCAAATGAGGGAAATCTGACGTGGAGTTTTCCAAAGAGCAGGCAGTTAGCTGGTGCCGTGCGATAGCTTCTATGTATGTGTGGTTAATGACTGGTGGAGAATGATTACAACGGGGGAGCAGAAATAAACATGGGTACTATAGCAATAAGTAAGAGCTGATATAAATCAATGGCATTTTATTGATTTCAGTTCTGCTGGCCTGACTTAAATCAAGTACAAATTTGGCCCTAGGGCCTTGCACAGAAATCACTGAGTCTGAATCCTGCTGTCTTGACTCAGACAAATTTTTCCTAAATTTCAGTGAGAGTCATGGTTGAACAAGGATTGCAGGATTCTGCCATCACATAATACAAAAAAAAAATATCTCTCTCATCAGCAGTTCATTTAGTTGTGAAATGTATCTAAATGTTTTATGGAAATTATCTGCTTTAAAATAATTTCCACTGGGTTTTTAGTGCTGAGGCATTTTCCACTCTTCATATCTTCAAAAATGTAAGTCACATTCCCCACTTAGAAAAAACCAGAAGCACATTAAAAAAAGTCTTTTTAAATTATTTTTTGGTGATATCTAAAATGTAGAAGTCCTGTGGTAAATAGAAACAAACAAATAGCAGTGGATTGATGTGCCCACAGCTCTGTAGGTGAGGAAGGTAAATAGTATGAGCTTTCTTCATTTTTCTTTTTTGTTTCTTTTATACTGATGTCTTCAAAACAGACTCAGCAATTTTCCAGGAGTGTCAGACTGAACAGAACCACATGTTTAAATAATTATTAATTATGGGAAAAGAAAAAAAAAGCAGTACACAAGAAAGACATGAATTTTCAAGAGATCCACTTGTCTCAGGGTTTTGTACTTTCCAAGGAAAAGTAATTGCATAGCCTTTGAAATCACAAAACATAGTGTGGGTATAATTTCACAGCACAGTAAGAGCTCTAGAGCAGATGTACAAGTGATCTATTTTTATAAACCTCTGTTCCATTTTCAGGAGCCCTTCCATGTCTGTGTGTAAGAGAAGGCTGGCAGGTTAGACTCCAAAGGAGCATAAAGCACAGCAGCGCCCGCCTTGCTCTGCAAACACAATGCTCTTCACACGGTGTCAGCCAGGGGAGCGCTTTACACTTCACATTGCACCACTGTGCAGCACGAGAGCAGCTGGGAGGGATGGGGAGGCAGGGGACAGAGACGCCACCCTCAGACGTGGGCTTTGCAGGTCTGCGCCACCCCCTTGATGGTGTTCAGGTGCACCAAGCGACCCAACCAAGGGAGCAGAGCTGGCAGGGCAGGCCGCGTATAGCAGCACCTCGGGGGAGGGCCCCTCAGCTCTGCTGCAGAGAAGCTTGTTTTTCTTCTCCTTCTTCCCTAGACTGATGCAAAAAAAGGTATTTTTCCTTTTGGCTTACAAAACATGTGTGTATAAATATGCTGTAGAGGGTGGTGAGGCTGGGTTGTTTGGTCACTTTGTCTTGTACAGGTGGTGACTTGAACAAAGAATTCAGCTCAAAAGGGAGTGAAATTCCTAGGTCTTCTTGGTTTTGTGTTCTCGTTAGTTTTTTGTTTGTTTGCTTGGGTCCTTCGTAGGAGTGGAAGGAGAAAGCCAGTGTAAATATCTAACAAATTCAGTTTAATCCCCAAATTAACGTTTTACTTGCTGTTGGGGCAAGGGCAGTTTGTTCAGGAGTGAATTTGTATGAGTTTCAAAACGCATTTTTTTTCCCAAAATGAGGAAAGGAAAGACAGTGTTTCTAAGGTTTTGCCTTGGTTTATTTATTTTTCTTCCTGCTGTTTTCCTGCTGTTTTGATATGTTGGAATTAGTTGGCCAGTTGTTGTAGACTCACAAATTGCTTCAGGCAAATCCATGTGAGGTTTTCTGTGTGAACAAGCTGGTCCTCCCCCAAAATTTTCACGTTTCTTCTTCAAAGTGCATAATAAAGATACTGAGGTTGATCTCTAGGCCTGGTAAGTAGATCCAAGCAGGTCTGAGTGTCCTCTGCTTCCACTGAAGTCGTGAGGTAATGGTCTGATGGTGCGTGGCATTCCCAGGACTGA
Source organism: Aythya marila (assembly GCF_965140915.1). NCBI lineage: Eukaryota > Metazoa > Chordata > Aves > Anseriformes > Anatidae > Aythya > Aythya marila. The sequence continues at coordinate 37,075,665 of NC_139048.1, forward strand.
TTTGCTAACTCATCTAAGAGCCCTTGCAAGCATTTGGCCAACTCCCAGGCCTGGGGCAGCAGCACGGTGCCAAGCTGCCTGTCCTGGGAGAGTGCTTGTGTGGGTGAGCAAACTCACCGGCTTCTGTGCTCTGGGCTCTGTATCCTTTTCTAATGTTATTTTTTTGACAATAATAGTGCTGTAGTTTGGATTAGTGTTGAAGCCTGAAAGCATAAGCGCTGCTATCTGTCGTTCCCACCTTCCTGGGGTAAGCTGCGTATCACTTGGCACACAGCTCCGTGGCATACCAACAGCAGACTTTAATTAACTTTCTTTTGTCTGAACTGGACAACCACAAAGAGCGTTGTGCGATCCTTTTAAGGCCTGAGCACCAGCACGGTCATTGCCGGACCGCTCGGATGCTGTTTTCAGGGCAGCCCCTCCTGCCCCCTCCCCTGCACCAGGCTCTGCTGGGACTGATTTTCCATGCCCTGCCCTGCTTGAGACCAGGGTCAGGTTTGCTTCACTGCCTGTGTTTGCTCATAGACGCTTTTCTGGAAAAGACCAGTATTAAGCCTGAAGCAACTCGCTTTAAAGCAGTGGTTGTCAGACCCTGGTCAGAAACCCTGCCTCTGCTGCTTGTTCTCTGCCTTTGCTTCACGAGCACCATAGGTGTGCCAAATGCAAACTGCAGAGGAGGTCAGGGCGCTGCAGATGAGTGTCAAAGCTGCCCGTGAGTATGAGCAGAGCGGGCAGCGATGCTGATGGCTGAGGCAGCGGTTGGCTGTCAAGCCAGGGCTCTGGCACGTTACAAACACTGCTCTTGGTGTCACATTCCTTGCGTGCACCTGCCAATTCTGCAAAGTACAAACTTTGCCCAGGGAGAGCTTCAGATGGCTTCTTGCTGTTCTGTAAGGATGTTGTTTCTTAGGAAAGCAATCTGATTTCTTTTTTCCTCCTTTGCAAGGCTGTAGAAGTAAGAAATGGGTAATGATGGATGAAAAGTAACCACTGGGCTCAGAAATAAAATATATGCTAATTCATGCATTTGCCTAAATTGCACTGAAATGCTTTGGTATAGGACTGTCCTCAGGGTTCAAAAAGGAGGGTGCCCTTTATGTATAGGGTAAAGCTTTATTTGGCTATTACCATTTACTTAGCCCTTAAATAAAAAATGTTAAAGAAGAAATGAGCCAATGAGCCAAAAGTCGATGACATTTAGCAGGAGTGGAACAATTAATCCCAAATTATATGGCTTGGGCATGGATGTACGTGATGAGGGGTGGCGGTGGAAAAAAGCAACCGTCTAAAATAGAGATGAGCAGCAGCAGGACGTGCAGTGAAGGAATGGCTCGGGCAAAACAGCGCTGGTGGCAAAGGGGAAAGCAGAATGGGATTCTGCCCTGCAAAAGCACGGGCAGCGTGTTGCACCTTCAGACAATTCTGGCCGTGGGATGCCAGCCCAGCTTCAGTGCAGAGCCCCCATGGCGATGCCCTGGGGGTGTCACCGCGGTGGGACCCCTGCTGCCTGGCAGGGCGCTCCCAGACAAGAGGGGTGGCTCTGGGGAGAGGGGGTCGCTCCCCCCAGTTATTTTTCGTTCAGTAAGATGGAAGTCTTGAAAAGAGGTTTTCCCAGCAAAGCAATTTCACAGGTTAATTATTCAAAATGAGTCAATTTCTGTTATTGCTACGGCATGGCAGGAGACCCTGTCAACAGTGACATGGTTCCCTCAGGGTGTCTGACAGCTCACGTTTTGTCAGCTTAAATATTGCTTCTCTCCTACGGCCAGTCAAAATGATGGGAGGGATGCAGCTGAAAGACCCTCACAGGCAGCTCCTGAGAGGGACCAAGCTGCCAGCTGTCTGGCAGAGAATGCCTGGCTTTTGCAAAGCGAGAACTCTGCACAGAAGCGAGTCCCAGCGGCCAGCAGAGCCTCTGGTATGGCTGCAGAGAAGCAGCAAGCCCCGTCCCTGCGCTGAAGAGAAGCAAGCGACAGCCCTCGGGACACCCTGCAGCCCCCCACGGGGAGGTGGGCAGCAGGCTGGGGAGGTGTCAGTGGTGGCAGTGCCACCCGGAGGTGTCACAGGGTGCCAGGTGGGTTGTTGGGGCTCAGCAGAGCTGGTACGGGGAGCTGCTCTCCTCCAAACTGGAGGTCAGCGTCAGGCATCAGATCAACGTCCCTTGGCTGGATTGATTAATTAGCTTAAAGGCAGGGTCTGACGTTAAACAGGCATACGTAAGAGCGAGGAAGAAGCCATCCTACCCTTGGCACACAGAAAATAGTCCGGGGTCACGGTCTTGCTCAGAGCAGCTCTAAGCTCAAGGATAATGCCAGGTCTGTTGGCAGCAGCCACCTCGTTATAAAAAGGTGACACCGGGCTGCCAGTGCTTTTGATTTACCACCTTGATAGATTGGGTCTGCATTATTTTAAGGGGCAACTACCTCGTGTTAATGGGAAACCTTTGTTCCATGAGAACGGGAATGCTGCCAGCTGTGGGGGCACTTCGCACTTTGAGGTGTAAAAACTTCCCAGCTGCTGTAGGACGCAGTGGCAGCAAGCTGCCTTCCTCAGGCAGCTTCATTAGCTCGCGTGAGCTCATCGGGCTGAGCCTAGGCAAATCCGATGCAGAAACCGGGCTGTGTTGTGTATGCCGTAGTGGTCTGAAGAACATTCAGATGGGTTTGGAAGGATTTGCTATTTATCAGTTTCCATGTGGACAACAATTTATTTTAGAAACCTTCCTGTTCTTAAACCTGTGAATTAATCTGTTTTCTGGGAGACCTTAGTTCAGAGATGAAGAGTTAAAAGCCACATTAATCACTTGGTTTCTGACAGTGCATAAAGTTGTGATGCATCTAAAAGCCTTCTGCCATCCCAGTTCCAAGCAGCCCTAGAAGACCTCAAACAGTGAACTTTGAATGGAAACTCTTAGAAATGTAGTAGTCCCTCTGTTTTATGTTCCAAAAATAAAAACACTTGAAGTAAAAAATATTTTAAATATTTTAGCTTTATATATGAAGGAGGAAATAAAGAATTGCTATGAGAAATGTCTGGAAGAGAACAGTATGGGCATCTCTCCTTCTAGAAAGCTGTGGCTTTACTGAACATTTAACAGGCTACCTCCACCTAAAACATGCCATTGACATGCACAAGATGAAACTGGGGAGAAAGGAAAAAAGAAAACAAACAAACAACGACACCAAAAACTGTCTTATGATATTTACACCAGCAGGGATTTCCCTTTCCTGTCAAAGCAGTTGGCTGAATTGGTCAGTTGTTGGTGAGAGGGGATGTGTGCTGCTGTTCGTCCTGCTGCATTAATGCTCCTTCTCTTCTGTTTGAATTGCAGGTGAAGCCAGAACGTCAGAGCAAGGTAAGACTGACGTACCAGGTCTAAGCTGTTTGTCAGTGACTATTCACAAAAATGATTGTAGAAATAACAGATACATTGATGCTAATGTTTGAACCTTTGTCCATCATGACTAAGGAAATTAGTTTTCAGCTTAAACTAATATCAGAAGATATGTAGTAATTATTTAATAGTACCCAGAAATTAAATTGTTGATGTTCCATGAATCTGGTTGATCTAAAGTTGATTCTATTTCAAGCAAGGCTTAATTAAATAAAATTTTCTTTTAAACTGCTGAGTAATCTAGGACAACTTAAGACCTACTTTTATATCAAAGGTCTTTATTTTCTCAGGTGTCCTCTCCCCCTTTTTATTCTTCAGATGATAGAAGGAATGAAGAGTTTCATCTCCATTTTTTTTGCCTTTACACCAGCAGAAGGGCACAGATAGTATTTTCCATAACGATTTGTAACACTATCAGTTTTCTCTGTGGACCTTGTATTCTCTGCAGAGCCCGCTAGGAGGTGGAGAGGCAAGGAGTAATTAACCACACATGCATGTATAGCAGCTGCTGGGAGCTTTCCCTGGGCTGGGCCAGGACAGCTTCTGGAAGGTGGCTGCTGTCGCAGCAAGGGGCTGCACTGCTTCCACACTTAGTGAGGTAAGTGCACATCTGGGATGGGTGTTAGCCTTAACTTTGACTCTGGTGTCCCACTGCCCTCCTGCACGGCTTTTCCTCAGCACTCAGGAGCCACACAGGAGGCTGGGCTGTCTTGTCTCTGCCCTGTGGTGTGTGCCTCCCCATGCGTACCCCTGCCAAGTTCATGCATTTCCTACAACTTTGTTGGGGGGCATTCAGCTCCCCATCCGCCCTACATCTAGTATGCAAGTACCCTGACTTATATTCAGGTTTTTCTTCCAGATGTGAGCATCCCAGATGCACGGGTTGACCATTAATGCCATACCTTCACTGCTTTTGCCTTGTTGACAGTGTTGAACAGCTAGTCCTTTGTGGAGAATTGTAAGAAATTCATAAACGGTGTTTTTGGTAATTAAATTTGTGTTTTCAGTCACTGTGAGCTGGTTGTAGTGAGAATGGAAGCAGGGAAGGTGGTTAGTGTGTGGAGTACCTTCTGCTACCCCAAAGCTACGTCAGAAGCTCTGCCATGTAGATGGTGGGAGGGTTACGTTTAACTCATGAAGACAACCCAGAAAAGACGAGATGAGTTCTGATGTGTTGTTCAGCCTTTCTCCAGTATACGAGCAGCAGATGGTTCATCACGTTATATTTTATTGACGTACAGGAAGTGATAGAGGAGGTGTTTTTGTCACTCCTACTTGCTACAGAACCTATAAAAGTTGCTTTTAGCTGTTAACTGGTGACTTTAAATTGAGAACCTGTCTTGTTTAATGAGGAGAGGAAAAGAGGCAAAAATCGATGAGTAGGGTTTGTAAATATGTTACCTGAATCCCCTGGGTTTATTAGGTAGGATAGTCTTGCAGATAGCAGGAGCCATATGGAGATCCTTGAGGTAATTTCATGCAGTGTTGCTCCATACTTGTAATTCTTTGGCTGCACAGATGATTTTGTATCTGACCAGACTAAGTAAGATGGGTAAGTCGCTCATTAAGAGGATTAAAAGCTTCTGGCTAGAAGAACGCAGAGACCAAGCTTTCATGCGTGGCATGCACTTGAACTAGCATGATAAAAGAAATGCAAGAAACAATCTAAGCTTCATTTCTGACATGCTTAGATAACAGACGGATTTGTAGCTGCTCTGTTTTAAATGAGAAATGTAAATGGCTTATGACTGACCAGTGAGGGGTAAATCAAGTTTAGAATATAAACAAATGCCTAAAAGCCACCTTTTCAACTTTTCTGTGGGCTGTTCTCCTAACGCAAGTGCAATCTGGAGTTGTTAGTCTATGAAATGGTTTATAGCCTTTGAAAGTTATGCCAAAAATTCACTCTCTGACAACATTGTTACCTCAGGGCACAGCAGCTCTACCTTTTGGAGCCTGTCTAGGGAGTGTTCTCAGGGAGGAATGGGGACTGGAAAATGTTGCTGCAGTTCTTGGAAGTGCAGACAGAACCCAGCAGATGTGCAAGTGGCTTAGTTCAGTAACACGCACAGGTCAGCCCTAAAGCTGGGAGGCGTGTACAGACAAAGTGTTAATTTCTGGTGTCTGGGCACAGTTGGCATTTGCATCTGGGGGAGTGAGGTAATAGGGGAGGTGAACACATTAAAAAAAAAAAAAAAAAAAAAAAGTAACAGCTGAGAACAGTTTAATTTCATATCCAGTGGTCATCTCTTGTGCCTCAGCCTTCAGCAGAAAGCTGCATACACTTGATTTAAATAGTTTCTGAGTGACAGAGGCATAGGGGTGGCTCTGCTCTACGAATGACATTGCTTGCCCAGTTATATGCCCAAGGAAGTTTTTTCAAAAGCAAGGAGTTCTTAGGTACGTAACTTCCTAACTTCCCTGAAGTGAGCTTTGGGAACCTGACTTGTCCTAAATGCATCTCCAGCTCTGCCATTGCTCTGCGTGCCTCGGGTGGGCGCCATGTGCTAAGTCTCAAATCTCAGAATTTATGGTAAAGTGGGGATTGCCAACGGACCTCCATGTCCTCAACATACTAAAAAAGCAAGGTGATATCCACGTTAAAAAATACAAATGAAAGCACACCTCTACAACCCAGAAGAGAGCTTAATTTCAAAAGGCTTCTTGAATAATACCTGGCACGTAGGACAAGATGCTTTAAGAGCAGGCAAACAACATTCAGGGCCAAGGCAGCTGTGGGCCTCAGAGGTCTCGTGCCTGAGTCTATCACTTACACTGTAAAGAGGCACGGTGGCTGCTTGATGAAATGGCACTCAGCAAGTTTCAGCTGGCACTCAGCATATTCTTCAACTGGGAAATTTCCTGTCAGCTGTATAACAGCTTTCATTGACTGAGCAGCAAAGGCCAGCATAGCTGAAGACAAGAAGCAAAAAATAATTGAGTTAGGGTGACGCCCATGTCTGTGCGAGCCTGCTGTAGTAAAGAGTGGAACTCCTCTTAGATTAGATTAAACTCTATTTCTACTTCAGCATATTTTGCGTTGCTGGAAGAACGAAGACTAACAGCAGTAAATCAGGGACTGAATGAAATGTGCGTTTGAGCCAATTTCCCCACGCATCCCAGCAGCTTTACAAAAAACAGTCTGGTATTGGCACCTACCTCTGCTTTCATCCCACAATGCTTTGTCTTCTAAATACAAAATCATCTTTTTTTGCGAACTGAATTGTCACCCGCGTTGATGACTTTCTCTAGTAAATCAAGTTGGTGTAGCACAAAGCACTCCATTACACGTCCCGACTCAAAGCTCGGTGCACGCTGGGTTGCAATGACACTAACCCCTTCTGTACCCCCGCAGTACCTCTGTGCTGCCCTTCCACTCATCTCTGACAGGGTTGTATCAAGGGTTCCTGTTCTTAATTGTTAATAATAAAAACAGGGGTGGGAGCGAATACTGCGTTTTTATTTGCTGTTCTTGACCTTTCCCACTGCTGGGGCTCTGACTGGGTGATGCTGCTGTTCAGCATGGGGGATTTATCTCTGAAGCCTGTGGTGTCTCTTAAAAGAGCCACATCCAGGGAGATTTGTCGACTTTTCCTCGAAGCAGAGAACCATTCTCTCATTCTAACAGGATCAGAGTTTATGGTGCTCTCATCTATTCCAGCAAGTGCTAAATCTGCTGATACAGGGTGATGCCATGTCTGTTTTCCCTCTAAGCATTTTCCATAATAAAAGCAAAAGGAAATAATTGATGTGCTGCTTTTACTAGCCAATCTGTCCTTTCTTCAGCCTTAATAGTAGACACTGAAGCTTGAAAATGGGGTTTTTACTTCCATCAATTTTTGCCTACTCTTGTTCATCTCTCCTAAACCACATTACAAACATAGTCCTAGGCCACGTTTCAGAGGTGACATATAAAACAATAATAAACCTCAGGCAGATTTGGCCCCTGTTGCTGAACAAACTAATAGCTGTGTGGTGGCTGGAGATCACAGTCCCTGGGAGAAGCTGTCAGGATTACCCATATAGGAAATTTAGGATGCTCTTTTCGCTGCACTGCAGCCACAACAGTGCCTCCAAAGATATGATTGCACCTAATGCCTCGGGCCTGTCTCCGGCTGCAGGAGGGGGTGATTGCCCAGCTTGTTGGGATCTGAGCACCAAGGGGTTGCGGGCTGTGGCTTACTGGGAGACTAATGGGAGCCAGCGTATGAATGAAGAGAGTCCAGCTCAGGAGATGGCTGTAAATGCATTAGCCCTGTAATGTGCTTGCACTTGAAATGCAATAGCGAGGAGAGAAATAACTCTAATTTACTTGCTGAGGGTCAGAAAGGGGGAGCAAAGCCTGAGAAATAGCAGAGTGGTGGACATAGGAGGTACCTTATATTCTTAGAGAAAAGCCCTGCAGAGCTGTGGGTGTATGGAATTCAAGCCAGTCATTTTTCATTTTATTTTACTTTTAATTGTGAGCTTAACTGCAAAGCCGTGAGAGAAGTCTCCCTGTGTTCACTCACCAGCAGTGGCTTGGTGCTTGGGGCGCTTCTCCGGCCCCCTCCTGGCTGGGTTTCTTGGGTTGCCCTCCTCAGCGTGCCTCAGTCATCTCATTCGCTGAATTATACTTTGGGACAAACCATGGTAATTTACCATGCAAACTTTGCTTTGAGCAACTTATGCATAACATGCGTGCCTGCATCACTCAGGTATTTTTCCTAAAATATAAGTGCTCATATTGAGATCGTGTTTTTGTATTTGAGAACAGATTATGCATAGGAATTGTTTGGCAAATATTTTTTTGAACAACGAATAAACAGTGGAAAAAAACAGTGTTCACTGACAATACACACACAGAGCAAAGGTAGAACCTAGCTACATTATTCATTACAAATTGTTCAACCAGCTCTAATGTACTTTCCACCCTTCTCTTGAGGAAAAAAGCAAGGAATATGTTCTTCAATATATTTCTGTTTGATTTCTTCTCTCATTGAATAGGCTTTACATTTGAAAATTATGATCTGCTGCAGATAAACTTTGTGAAAATTGCCTATTCCTTTATGTCAACCAACCATTATGTTTCTCTGCCCTTATATCATGCTTTTTTTTTTTTTTCTTCCTAAAGAGCAGAACACTGTTTCCAAATTCCCAAGGTGCAGATCATTACCCTAGGAGCATTTCAGAGCCAGAGCTCTGCAAGGGGAGCCATCTAGGAGGCTTCATGCTGCTGGTGGAGCAGAAGCGGCAGAAAAGCTGTTGTGCTGTTATTTTAAACAGCTGGGTCTTCTCTTTGATGAGGTTAATAGACCCGTGCAGGATTGACTGCAGCAAAAAGATGGTTTCATACCCTTCTGCTGCTGCTGGAAAATGTTGTTTCCTCTTTGTTATTCATCAGTGTGAGTTGTTCCTCCCCGAGCAGTAAGGGCTGGGGAGGAAATGGAGACTAGGGCATCCTCAGGGCTGTCAGAAACAGAGTTTGCTCACCTTTCAGTGCTGTGTGCTGGTGGAAGTGAGCCGTGTCTCCAGCCGGCCCTCAGAGCCCATGCACGATGCAGGCAAGAACTGAGATAACTCGTTATCATCTGCTCCTTGGCGCTCGCTTTGCTTGTACCTCCCAGCACAACAGCAAAAGCTAAACCTCAAAATAAGCAGCTGCATGGATCGTTTGTGTTGTGCTTTTTCCCTCTGGGCATCCTCAGGGATCCTTTTTCCTCCACAGCTTCTGAAACCTGTATCTGTGGGGCATTTAGCATTGCTCACAGTGCAGTCGCTTCCCGGAGCTGCGTGCAGCCAGGCCCCATGGCTCAGCTCCACGCCTGGCACCTGCTGCAGGCTGCCAGCATGCAGCCCTAAGGAGCAGGTCCTGCACGTGAGACCCATGTTTTCACAGCCCCTGGCCGCGTGTCCCAGAGCCAGTGGCACACACATTTGGTTGCTTTGGCTGGTGATGTTTGAAGTGATGTAGTTATGGCACACCAGTGCTGTGTGTGGGTTCGTGGCTCAGCAGATCCGTGCTTATCACCTGCCCTTCCCCTGGGAGAGAAGAGGGGCGAGCCACGGCCGCTTGGGCAGCTGGAGATAACATCCCCCCGGGGCTCACTCCTGGCGGGGAAACGCATCTCTTCCCCGCTCACCTTCCGCCTCAAATGTTTGAGGCTGTTGCCATTTTGAGGTATTTGATGTAAGTAATTCTTGTCTTGTTCTTTGTGGTTTTTTTTTGTTTGTTTGTTTGTTTTGTTTTTGGTGGCTTTCTCAACACGATAATTAAAATAAATTATAGCTTCAAGTGCTTCAATATTTAATGCTTCCCTCCCAGCAAAGTCTGGGAAGACATAGGCAGAGAAACAGACAATTTTCTATTTTGACATTCTGTGTAGTAAGTGATATCTATTCTTCCTCATTGGTTATTTTTATCTACTTACTCTTGTACTTTCTTGCTGCTCTGCAGCTTTTCTAAACCCTTTCTACAGCGAAAACGAAACTCAGAGGAAGAAAGTTTTTCAGCTTTGGAGAGTTACGGTGTTTCACTTGCCCTTTTCAAGAGTGAGATTGCCAAAGGTAAAGAAAGGAAGAAATGACAGAAAAAAAAAGCATCACTTGTTCCATTACATTCAGCAAGAGGTTCATTTTATTTAGCTTTTTTAAGCTCTGCTATGGAATTTTCCAGTGTGGGGGGAAAAAAGAAGTGTCTTAAAGCTGATGTCCTAAAAACTGAGCATTTGCTGCTGTGAAAAACTTATAACTGAGAGAATTCAGTCTTTCCCTGCACCAGCATTTGGATGATTATCAGGGAAACAGTTCCAATAATTCTATGGATAACACAGAATTTGGCTTATTGCTATGCTGCTTCTGGAAATTATTATCCCTATTCATATTCATTAGATGGCATGAGTGTAGTTCGAGACCAAAGGTTATTAAGAATCAGAAAACAAGCAGGAGATTGGGATTCTCATTTTCCAGAGATCGTTCTGAGCTATCATGGGCGGTCATTTCACCTGGCTAGCAGGGTAACTGGCATTTGATTTTTTTTTTTTAATTTTTTATTCAGAGTCATTCAGTAGCTTAAGGTCCGAGCCAGACATGCCTGCAGCTGTCCCTGGGCTGTTTTAGCTCTAAGATGCCTGTGACCATGAGAAGGAAGGGCTACATGTACATTCATGGTGCCACTGGTGATGTTTGCTTTTTTAGCAAAAAGTCAGATTGGGGAGGCCTTCTCCAATGTGCTGGGAGGCGACATGGAGCTTCATCGTGCTTTCCCTCAACCTACTCCTTGTAGGTTCTGGTGCACGTGCTGGATATCTGCTCCCTCTGCCTCACACTGTAGGCCTTGCTAGGTGATGAAATGCAGCATTTTATTTTATTCTTGTTGTAGGGCATGTGAAATTCATGCTTATTTATATTTGGATGTAAACATTATATCTAATGTGCTTTTACTGCCATTTGTTCCAATTAAAAAAAGGTAGAAATGCATAATCTAAATGCAAACATGTACATGACGAATTAAACAGGGCTGCAAAGAATAGCTGGTAAATTAGCATTGTTGCTGAACATGAAATGCTATGGGGGAAAAATAAATTCATACAGAAGGGGAAATGGAAGAAAATACTTCTATTGTGAAACAAAAACTGCAAAGGAGACAATTGTACCATAGACTTCCCTTCTGTCAGAACACAGTACAGTAAGTTCTTGTGATTCATAAGGAAATTCTTACAATATATTTCTCTGTAGCTTTTAAAATGTGAAAGAGCTTTTAAAGAAACTAGGGTTACTCCTCCAAGGAGTGTCTGCCACGTTGTGCATTCTGAAATACCTGCAAGTAGAACTCCCTGGCCGCATGGTGCAGAAAGGAATGATGGCTTTGCTGTTATGAATCAGAGAATTGTGTGGGTTGGAGAAGACCTCCAAGATCATCTACTCCAACCTTTAAGATCTTCAGAAGAACAAAGCAAGGGACTAATAAGACACTTGAGACAACTGCTAGCTTTTCAGCAACATCGAGCTCTATAGCACACTACTTCTGAAAGCCTCCATGACTTCCACATGCAGCCCAGGAAGGCTGGCTCGTGGCAGCCTTTCCCAGAGAACGAGTTGTGAACTTCCATAATGCAGCACTATCTGTAGCCAGCTCTGTTCCATCAGCATCAATCCCTTCCCCTTAGGGACATTAATACCTTAGCTTTCGGTCACATAAGAATGACATGGTAGGATTATGCAAAAAGCTGGCGGGAGCTTTCTGTGCAAATGCATTTGACCAATTTTGAAGAAATCTTTTACTGGTATATTTCCAGATGGTCTTTATGGCTGCTGGAAAGGGAATGGGACACAAGGTAAAGGGAGAAGAGAGATCCATTGCTTAAATTCAGCAAATGTAAAAGCAAAATGTAAAATCTCAACGTAACTTCATGTACAACTTTAAAAGGAAGCCTTTGTAGGCTACCTATGATAAAGCTGCACAGAAATGTTCTTACACAGGCTTAATGGTGCCACATGCTAAAGCACAATCTGTTCACCTTCATGCTGGCTGAGGCCACACGTAAATGCAGAGGAACAGGTCTCCCTTGGTCCCAGAGGGAGCTACTGCACACGCACAAATAATGAAACTGCTCCGGACCTGGGTCACCTGGGTCAATTCATTTTTTAATTCAGTTATAGATGGAGTTTCTTGCTGACTCCACATACATCTAAGATTTTTCTCTTTCTTTTTCCCCTGAAGCCTGTCCCCTTCCCCACACTGAATATTTGGCAGCATTGAACTGCAGAAAATAGATACCTGCACTGAACATCATCAGGGCTATGAAACCGATGCCTTTCTTTCTCTAACTCCCTATAATACTATCTGTAATAGTCACAGGAAATACCTGATCTTTGAGAGCTAGGAAATGTTGGTGTGTTCAGTCACAGAAGTCAGTTTAAGATACACCTCGTGATGTCGCATCGTTGTGTGGTTCCTCCATCGTTAAAACCACCTGCAATATTCCAGCTCCTTCGTGTATAACAAGGAAGTGGGTCCAGAGAAGGTGCTGAGATGAGAGAGATCTGAGCTGCTTGACCGTGCAGATTATAATAAAGATTTATATTCTACATTAGATCAGTAGATTAGATTTTTTGTAGTAGTGGATTATAATGAAGATCTCATTCTTCACCGTTAGTAAAATTATACCAAACTGAACAAATATCAAAGCAAAAGGGATTTCCAGATACCATAGACTGATGGCTTTGAGGAAGATGCCTTTGTTTTACAGCAGTTGTTTATCTTGTTAGTTTTATATTGCAAATCTTGCATTTTTCTTTACTTAGTGGTGCATTGAAAGATGAACATATGTAGGTTTTCACACCATAATCTCATTTGGATACACTCAAGCAAACAATCTAATTTTAGGATGACTTTTCCTTTCCCTGTCTCCCTTAGTGTTTTTCAGAATCTTCTGCAGGCCACCACTGGCAACATCACCTCAGAAAAGCTTCTAGATTTTGCTGGATAAATACATCAATCTAAACCGGAATGGAAATGCATTGTAGCCAAGGCATCTATTCCCGAGTTTTTGATGAAAAGAGTCCTTGCTTAATTGTCTTATTCTTACTTTCTCTTCCCCCGTCTTTCCTTTTAGGGAAGAGCTATAGACCTGCTGGCCAAAACAGGAGTTCCTATGACTATAAGTTGACTACAAAATTCTCTTAGCACTTAATCGTGAATTTTTCATTTCTTCAATATTTTCACTTATTTCTTTTTCACTAGTTTTCCTTCTTTGCTATTAACCTAGGCTATCTTCTTCTGTGATAGTATTTGTTCACCTAAATATTTCCATCATTTTCAGCAGCGCTGCTCATGATTAATTCCTTTTTGCACGACAGCTAATCTTCTGGCCACGTACTGTATGTTGGCAAGTGGTTAGGTGCTTTTTTTCCCACAAAAGCTGATGAGGAGAACAAGTAGCTTGTCCTGGCTGCTGATGACATTGGTATCCTGGAAACTGATTTTTCTCCTAGGATGGAGATTTTTTTTTCTCTTTCTGGATAGAAAAGCATCAACAACACTTCAACAAGCACATACAATGCAGGGAACGTTACAGAAACCTGCAGCAACTGCGAGGTCTGCAGCCGAGGGCTCTGTGCAGGAACTGCTCGGGGCTGGTGCTTGCTGCGGCTGCACCCGCACACTGTCCTGCATCCTGTGTCTTTTCTGCTCATAAGCTCTGCCCCTTTGCGGTATATTTTAATGAGAGGAAAAAGGCAAGCTGTCTCAGTTTCACTCAAAACAAAGCCACCAATCCCCCAATCCTTACTCTGCAATTGTTCTCTGTGGAGGCTGAGGGTTTCCCATCTGTTGAGAAGCAGCAGTTGTCTTAGGAACCAGGTTGAATGGGTGCAAGGAGAAAACAAGAAACGCTTGTATCAGAAATGCAGGTGCATCCATCTCATGGCTTTAAAGGGTACTTAGTAACAGGGAGGGTGATAAGGAGCTCCTGTGTGTCCAGAACCTGGTTCCCAGAAACTTTTCCTGCCTCCTGCTAGGCCGAGCAGTTGTGTGCATTACGAGGGCGGCATTGCGGCATCGGTGCAAAGTTACGCGCAGAATGCTAAACGGTTCTGTCCCTATAGTGTTGGCTCTTGTCCCTTCTGTTTCTGGGAAGCTTCTCATCCTTTCTTGCCTTCAAGGACAGTATTTCATTTTGATTTGTGGGAAACAGTGAGGAAATGGAGATCTGAGTGATCAGCCTCTGAATTGTGTGTCCTTTACCTTTTATTAGAGGTGTTAGTTCACATCTTCATGAAGGATGTGCTACGTGATCACAGAAAAATAATAGATTTACCTCTTTTTAAATGCCTTTTATCAATTTCCTCTTGCCATAAAGCATGAATTATTGACAAACCCCAGGCCTTCTGTCACACCTACCTTTCTGGTTTAATAGCCGTCTCCCACATGCCCTTGTTGCTATGGTGCCCCATTTCACAGCTGCGATGCATTATATATTGTAATAAGTGACATAAGCTCAAGGCAGCCAAAAAAAGTCAGCACGGTGACAATTAATAACTTTGAATTCTCGGCTTAAGCAAAGTTCTTTGAGGGCATAAGGCAACAAAGGAATGGCAGGAATGGCAAAGCTGCTCATCAGGTGATTCCCGCAGTACCTACCATGTGGAAATGCATCCTGGCACAAAGGATTTGCCTGGAAGCAGCGAGCAAAATATTGCACGTGGGCAGCAGGGAGACATTTCTCAGATATAGGTTATAATATTTTATTGACACTTTTAGATAAAAAATAAACAAACAAAGCTGTGTCTAATGCCAATTTCCTTCTGGCTTATAAGTATAAAATTGGCAGAAAATGTGACAATCTATATTATGAGTGAGATCTCAGACATCTTTGTGCAGCAGTTTGAAATGAAAAGTCTGGAAATTTTCAGTGAAAAAAAGAACAACAAACAGGAAACTTTGCATTACCTCTTCCCTTACAATAACAACTCCTGCTATGTATCTTATTGTGCAGGGAACTGCCAGACAAAACAAAGAAAATGAAGATTTCTGTCTTGGGAATTGAACCTTCGATGTCTTCTTGTATAAGGTAATGAGGTGACGCTATTGCTTGTTTAAGAAGCTAATGGGCAACTGTCCATCTAAAAGGTATTCGCAGTCACAGGTGTATTAACGTGTACGGCCATTGTTATACAAATTGAAAATTTAGTAAAGCTACATTTGCGAGTGGAATATTAATGTTAATAAAAACAACAGATGCATTATTAATATGCAATAAAGTGAAGTATGCATATATAAGGTAGCATTTGACAGCAGCTGCTAGAAAGAGTTGAGAGAAGTGGATCTGGAGGTAACTCAATGCTTGCTGTGTTAAAACACAGTTGTGGGGCTCCTTTTAGAACAGGCTTACTGCCAAAGCCATCTTGAAGCAAAATAGAGTAAAGTTGGCCAAAACCTTTGTTTTTATCTCAAAATGCAGAGTATGGAAGTTAGAAATAACCAAGGTCTTGATGTATAAGTTTCTCACAACTTGCTTAGACGGAAGGGCAGCCCCACAGCTCCCACAGTACTCAGCTGGATGTTCTCTGGAGGGCAGCAGAAGACCTGTGGTGGAAACACCCACCGCGTTTTCAGCACACACTGCTTCACTAGTAACCAAATGGTGAGAACTGAGCAACTC
The DNA here is from genome assembly GCF_965140915.1 of Aythya marila. NCBI lineage: Eukaryota > Metazoa > Chordata > Aves > Anseriformes > Anatidae > Aythya > Aythya marila. The sequence continues at coordinate 37,091,202 of NC_139048.1, forward strand.
CCTCACGAACCTTTTAGAGAAAATGCTGTGTCCAAGGAAACCGTGGTGCACTCTGAGTGTTCTGGCTGTGGCAAGTTCCCTGCAAGGCAAAACCCACTTAGGAAATCCTCCAAAAGGAGTTGTGTCTTTTGTTCACATTGTTATTCACATTTTGCTGAATCCTACTACAGCCATTGTTTTTTGTTTTGTTTTGTTTAAATGGCCCCATTTTTGCTGCCAGGCGCCTGGTGCCCGTGTTCAGCTGGCTCACAGCCCTGCCAGCCCCAGCCCGCAGCGCCTGGCACCTCTGCACCTCTCCTGGCGCGGTGGCCAGGCTGGTGGCGGGCACCCGGCACCCTCCGGAGGCTGCAGGGCTGCCTCTTCCCGCTGCCCTCCAGCCGCTGGCACACGCATGAAGCAGGCATTGGTGTCTCCCTTACTTTTTCCCTCATGTCATCTTGTTGTCTCTATCTAGCGAGCAGGAGTAACCTTAAAAATAACCCTTGGGAAGGCGTCTAACAGCATCTGCTTTCTGTCTTTAACCTCAGGCAGACTGTTGTCAGCAAGAGACATGTTCTTAATGATTTTTTTCCCCCCATGACAGCTTTTTTTCTGTCAGATAGCACTGTTCTGAGACCAAGAGACATAGGCTGTATTCCCAGCTTTGATGTTTCTGGGCGCCTCTCTTTATCCCTCTGCAGCCCTCCCACCATCCACCTGGCACCTCAGCCTCCTCCTGTCGGGCAGTGACGGTGCCTCCCTGTGCACTTTGACCACTCACCGAGTCTCATCTGTGCTGTGCAAAAGAGAAATAACAAAACTAAAGGCAGGCTGCTGGTAACACCAATCTCGATATTTCTTCAAAACATCCTGCTGAAAAGTCTTAGTATGAGGCCAGAGGGGAAGATAGCCAAAAGCACAGGCCTTATGTTACCTGGAATTAAGGTGATGTGTGTGCAAGTGCATGGCGACTGCCAGACGGAATTTAGCTCCAAGGAAACTTCTGATACTTTAAAAAGTATTTTTGAACCAAACTGGACAAAAGGTCACATTTTGAGAAGCTTGCACTAAAATGCTCCCCTAATTTGGAACTGCTGCTCTTTTGGTCATGTCTGATCATTTTCAAGAGTGTAAAAGGGACTTCTTGCAGGGAAAGAGAACAGATATCTTTTTGGAATAGGGTCAGAAAATTATGATACAAACATCAAATAACATCCATTATTAAGTAGACTATATAAATAGCAATTACTGCTAAGTTCTCTGAATCAAGAAATCATTGAATAATTTAGCTTAGAAGGGAGCACTGGGAGGGCTAAGTATTCCAACCTAGCTCAGAGCAGGGCTAGCTTCAAAGAGCAATCTGGTGGCAGAAGGCTCGTCCAGCCAAGCACTGAATGCTTCCAATCACAGAGAGCCCACAGCCTCTTTAGACAACCATTGCAGTGCTTAGTATTTTTGTGGTGGTTGGTTTGTAAGATCTCCTTATACCCAGCCCTTGCTGTGACTTCTGAGGACTTCCCTGTTCTTTCACTGCCCTAATTTGAGGAGGGTCTGGCTCTGATGTCCCTGTAACCCCTCTGGGTGGTTGAAGCCTGCAGCTGGTGGCCCTTTTTCCTTCTCATTTCAAGGCAGAACAACCCCAGCTCCATCAGCCTCTCCAAATATGCTGTGCACTCCAGCCCTTGAGCACAGGATATCAATTCTCGAGGGTATCACTATCTCTCCCCTAGTCATGGACAGGTTTTAGGACACTGCATGGGTGCTGTGGCCTCCCAGGTGCCCCATGGAGGGAAATCATTCCCAATGTGCTGGCTGCCCTCCTGCTATGGCTGCCCGGGATGAGGCTGTGGGACTTGCATTTGCCTCTGCTGAGCTCCTTGAGGCTCCTCCAGCTCCATCCTTGAAGCTGTCCATGTTCCCGAAGCAGCAGCCCTGCCCTCCGATAGATCTCTGCCCTGCAGTTTGGTGTCACCTACAAAGCTGCTGAGGGTGCGTATTTTTCTGGCTATTTGATGGAGAAGCATTAGCCCCTGTGTTGACTCCTGAGGATGCTGCTTGTAACAGGCCACTGGTTTGAGGCACTGCCCCTTGAACCCAGCAGTCCAGTCCAGTGTTCTATCCCTGCCTAAAGAGAATTAATCATGCTTAAGTATAATTAAAAATCAAAACAAATGGAGTCAAAATGGGAATGCTAATACGTTTTCCAGTATTGAAACGGCGTTTGATCCTTCTTTGAAACGAGTATAACTTATTTTGATATACTCACCTTTTCTTTCCCCGCTTTTCATTTTAAATTAGGAGATTCCTTCTAAATCATTGCAATTTTTAAATAAAATGAAGTGGGCAGTGTTTCAACCTGTTCTTAAAGTGATATAAAGATATAAGATCTAAAATCAAGATATAAGAATATTCTTTTGAAAATGTAAAAGGAGAGTTTCAGGATTATTAGTATTTTTTTAAAAACAAAAAGCCAGATACTGCAGCCAGCGTAGAACTGAAATTATCAACGCCAAAGAATAATAGTCTATTACTCGGTTTCCTGCTTTTATTAGCTTGCATGAGTATTGTGACTGCCACAGAGTATCTGTTCTGCTGGGGATGTGTTTGACAGCAGCCAGACAGGTTCCCTCTGCAGAGCCGGCACCAGGCCGGTATCTGAGCTGCTGCTGCTGCTTGAAATTCGACAAGGCATTTCTCCAAAGCCAGTCCAAAGGTGGTAATAGCCAAGATTTATCTTGGTAATTTTGGTCTTGGCCCACTGGAAATGTTTTTTAGCCTTCAGACATGCTGCTGGTCAAAGCTTTCCAATGGGATGTGAGCCATAGACTTTCTCAGTCGTTGTAGCTGAGTTATTTTGCTACTCAGCTATGCAGAAGCAGCAGGCCTTTAGGCTAATTAATAAATCATCAACGCATTTGTGGTGTGAAAAATGAAATATTTATGCTTGCCAGAGTAATATTTCTGTCTTGCAGCCCCATGCTCTGTTGATGCCTGATGGAGGATGAAGTAAATACCAGCTGGTGTAGAATGAGCAGAATATAATTACTTTCTACAAAGTTAACTGAATATTAAAAATAGAAGTCAGAGAAGCTGGCAAAAAGAGAAATATATATATATACATTGCCTGAAAGGCAGGGCATAGCCAGTACATGAAGGGAACACTTGCCTAACTAGTGCCGTGGGGATAGAGAACCTGCAGGATCCATATTGTGTACAAATGTGTCACACCGAGGTCTTTTCACAGAGCAGTTAGTGACCAGCTGGAGTAGTTAAAAGGCCTGAAGGGAAGCCAAGGATGCTCTAATGTTCCAGTCGGTCATCATTAGGGGACCAGTGAAGGACTTAAAGCATCAGATGTTGTTGCTTTTCTAAAATGTGTCCACTATTAAAGAAGAAAAAAAAAAAACTTCTAGGATTTAAGGCGAGCAGGAGCTAGTTTTGCTCTTTCAGTTCTGACACAATAGTAGATTTAAGGGAGCTGTGCTGGGTGTGATTTTTGCAATCACTGCCCCAGTCCTTCACCACAGAGTGAATGTACGAGCACCAGGCCAATCAAACAGCTTGAAGAAAAACATTCTCATGTAGCAGAGGGAGGATTTAACCCCTTATTTGAAGTGGAGACTCTTTACAATAATCAGCTAAGAGCAATCTACACAAGAGGCTCATTTTACATGCTGGCAGTTACAATCAGGGGAATTGAAAGAGCAAGCCATCTACAAAGCTATCCAGACAGGCGGAGGGGTGGCACTGTGCAGGTCAGACATCAGCCTTCCCCCCCCTCCCAGTTCAAATTTCAGACTTTTTTTTTTCCAGGAAAATTTATTCTGACTCTTTCCGTTAGGCCTGTGTGCACAGTCTGAGGATCTGATGAAAGCCAAGTGACCAAAATCCAGGAAGAGCGCTCAGTTCATGGATTTTCTCATTTGCTTTCATAGATATGAGAGATCGTGTTGCTCAGGTGTTCAAGGTAAGTTGAGCAAATGAGCTTCTGAGGCTGAGCCAAACCTCCATGCCAGACCCTTCAGGCTGGTAGCACGTGCTGTTAGATGTGTTCACATTCAGTGATTTATGTTAGAGTCAATAGGGAAGGACAGACTTCTAACCTGGATCATTGGTCTGTCTTGCAGTGCAGCATTTATCTTAAAATGGAAAAGGAACATACTATTCCCATCTGGTCCTGATGTTTCTGAAGTCAGGCAAGTTTGCATACTAACAGTGGTCAGCTCATCAAACTGTTCCTCCCACATACCAAACGTAACATGGGGAGCATTTGATATGACAAGAAATAAAAAAGGTTAACTCCTTGTGTCTTTTCTGTGTTTGCTGTGGAGTATGCTTACAGCAGTAATGTCGCTGTTTAGCAGCACAGGTGCCCTTGACATAATCTCAGGACTCACGGGATGGTTGGGGGGGCAGGGACCTCTGGAGGCCACCCACGCCTGCCCCTGCTCAAGCAGGGCCACCAGGTCCAGGCAGCTTGTGAAGACCTCCAGGGAGGAGACCCCCATCTCCCCGGGCAGCCCGTGCCAGCGCTCCCTCACCTGCACACGTCGGAGTGCCTCCTGATGGACTTGTGACCGACCCTGTGCTGTGGCACAAGGCTGTCCCAAGGTAGGGGCTCTCTGCCCTCCAGCACCTTGCTGGAGGAGTGCAGGACGCTGGAGCTTTTGCCACTTCCCATATTTTTTTTCAGGAGGAAGTAAATTTAAATCCTCTAATGATACTTTATAAAGATGTTAGACCTTTTGAGAAAATCCCTTGAAATAGAAGAATTACAGAAGTAGCAAACAATCTCCTCCTTCTCCTTCTCCTTCTCCTTCTCCTTCTCCTTCTCCTTCTCCTTCTCCTTCTCCTTCTCCTTCTCCTTCTCCTTCTCCTTCTCCTTCTCCTTCTCCTTCTCCTTCTCCTTCTCCTTCTCCTTCTCCTTCTCCTTCTCCTCTCCTCCTCTCCCTTTAGAACTAAATGTCATATTTTAGCTCCATGCTTTGTGTTTGCTTCTACAAGAACAGACAATTTAAATGTCAGTTATTATAGCTTGTCAATAAATTTCAGAATCTAAGCAAATCTGGCAAACATGACTGACAGCTACAAATTAATTTAGCTTTGTTAAATAACCAGCCAGCACGGCAATGCCATTGCTGACACGCATCAGGGTATAACACTAGTAATTCAGAATGTGAGCTGTTGTGTTGTCGTGAAATACAAATTATGCAGATCTCACTCCTCTCCTAGGAAGAGAGAAATCTTTGAGGCTGTGATGCCCATTTGGCAGAGTAATCAGTAATCCAAAATGCTCTGTGGTTTTATACTTAACAGAGCAGTGGTGTGGTTTAAAATAAAGCAGGCTATCATCAGTGCATAAAATCATAACCACTAGTGTGGATGGTAAAAATTAGTATTTGCTGCATAGAAAGAAAAGAAATATTGTGGAAATGAAGGCACTCACAAAGTTAAAAGTCAGTCAAAAGCCAGCAGGAGCTACCAGTAGGTAATCAGAATTTTTGAATATCACGTCATTTATTTAAGCACTTAAATAAAGTCACAGCCGACTAAGTACAGGTGTGTGTGAAACACTAGGCTATATCCACACTGGGGTGTTGTACCTGAAAATAGTAATAATATTAATGATGATCTTCCACATTAGAATTACCAGATGCTTTTGTTGCAGAGTATATATGATAAACAAGTTTTTTGACAGGAGCATTATCTAAAAAAGAAAACAAAGAGGAACTGTGTAAGCAGTTGTTTTACTCAGAGCAGGTGGCCAAATAGGGATGATCTAAAAATTCCCAAATTTCTTCCTTTACTGATGTTTTTAGTCAGCTGCATTGGGTTGTAACCCATAGCAAGTGCACAAGGAAAAATCGGTGTTCCTGTCCCCGTCACAAATCGGTATTCTCGTCTTCAAGGGCATCACATTGTAGTCCTAATGAAGTAGGTCTCGTTGCCTTCAGCAGGGTTTTCCAAAGCTATCGGGGTGTTCAGGGCCCCCTTCCCAGTGTGAAGCGCTGTGCAGGGCTGCTGCCGCAGGCCCATGAGTTGCTCTGCACCTGCTGAAGATTTATTGAGACGTGAGCTTAGGCATGTATATGATTAACATTCACACTGTGCTTTACATTGCTGCAGTTTTGGTGGCTGGGTTGGGTTCTGTTGGTGGTGGTTTTGGGCCTATTTAGTTTAATAACCACATGCTCTTCCCACACAGTTACGAGTGATAAAGGTTGGTAGCGTCTTTCACTCTTCAGTTCAGTCTTCAGTCTTTCCTGTTACGGATTTGTAGCATGAACATTCTTTGATACTGGCGGGATGGTGAAGGTATGATACAGCTATGAAATAAAATTGGTTTGATCACCGCTGCCGTAAATTGAGCTGGAGCTGCCCTGTATTAGAGCTGACACAATGGCCGTTGCAACCCTAATTTGTAGGGAAATGAATGCCACTGTATGAATTCCATTCAGATTCTCTAGCAGTGTTTCACTTTTTTGTTTTTCTCATGTTTTGTTGTTGTTGTGTTGTTATTTGTTTTGTTTTTATTTAATTTTCACTGTTTAACAGCAAAAAAAAAAATCTATCTGGATTTATCGTAAGGCTACTCCTTCACCTGCAGAGGGATTCAGGCTGATACATCTTCTCTGACAGAAAGCATTAAGTCATTAATCTACAAGAAATGCAAAAGGCCTCACTTATCTCAACTGAGTGTTTAGTCCCAAGGTTTAATGGTGCTGGTGCAAAATTTAGCATCATTAATTATTTCTTGGAGACATGTAGCGATGTTTCTGTTGTTTGAATCACTTTAAGAGGAAACTCAGCAAAAGTTTACTCAAGGGCTATGAAGGATCAAATAATATTCCAGTTAAAAATTGTATACCTCAGTAGAGAGTCTAAGTAAATCGGGGGGAGATGTGATTTGTGCATCTCAGAGGAGAAATAAAGATATTATAGGAGAAAGAGAGAGACTGGAACATTTTAATAGTCAATTTTATTTAAAACCATTCAAACACAATATGACTAATTTACTCTTATAATTCATTTGGACTTTCACAGGTGTTGTGAGAGCAATATTCCGAGGGGAGAAAATGGCAAGGTGGCTCACATTTCTCTGTATGCTCTAGCAGCCACCCCAGCAAGTATTTTAGGTAGCCTTTTCTGTTTGTTTGTCATTCGCCTGGCTCAGCATCCTTCAGTCAGACTACCGTAGGATTTTAGTACCAATTGGATCTTCCTGGTGCTGAGCTGGAATGGAAACTCCAGCTGTTTCCTTAAGGTCCAGAACAGGAGGAGGTCTTTGTTTGGATGGAGATCGCCATGCGGCAGCCTAGGCAGAAATACCCACGCAGAGAGGAAGGCTCTTTGAAAGTCAGGAAGTGTTTTGAAGGCTTTGGATACCTGCTTAGACATTTTCCCTGGCTGTAATCTTAATAAACCAAAGTTGTTCTATGAATATTCCTTTCAAATCATTCCTGTGATGTCTTCAATTTCAGTCACAGGAGTCTTATCATGTATAAAATTAATCTGTTACTGTGAAGAATGCAATATTTACCACTGTTAACCTGTTGGGTCCGTAGGGTCAGTGCTTCATTACCCTCTCCAGCCCGCCCAACGCCACTGTAACTGTGCATTTGATAGCCATTGTAGTTAGCTGAAAATGTTCTGAGATTCTTCCAGTTCACATGCCATAAACATATCAGATTTTATTATTTTTTTTTTTTTCTGCCTGGGAAAACAAGCATCCAGGAAAAAAAAAAAAAAAAAAAAAAAAAGTGTGGTATAAATAGAGTATGTAATGAAATTGGCCTAAGTTGGAAACTCATCAAACTGGAACTCAGATGCTGTAAACTCAACAGGTAATAGACAAAAGGTCATCCTATTTCATGGACATTGCTTTGAGATAAAATAGCTGTTAGAGTTAATAATTCTCACTATAAATCTTAATAACATAAAGAGCTTGGTTATACAGCTGTAGTTATTTTTATCTCAATGACCTTAATTATTAATGTGAACCCTTCATTGTAACAGATTTTCCTCTATCAGCTGTGTATACCCAGAGTATGGAAGTCCCCCAGATGACCACTAGGGAAAGGAGTAGGTACCATTAGCATATTTAATTTGCACTGAGTACCTTAAATCTACAGTGAATCAGATCTATCATAATGAGGCTTACCATCAAATCGCAATATTGCAGGGGAGCCATATGGACCACAACTAGCATGGAGTCAGAGCCTGGCTTCAGCCTAGCTTTCAGACCAGAAGGACTCCTGCGACAGAGCAGCCTGTCAGGAAGAGACACAGAGTGCTCACGTAACACATCTAGTCCTGACGCATACTGCCTTTCCCTCCTTACTCACAAAACCACTCCATTTCTGAACAGAGACCCTGAAGCTTTGCTCCAGCCTGGGAGTCTTGTACACCTTCTTTCTGCAGCAGATTAGTGCTCTGTCACCGAATATTAGATTATTTACTTTTCAAATTATCTATTTTTGGAAAAATAATGAAATCAGGATTCCTACTTTAGCATGTCATCATAAAATAACCTTTGGTGCAATTACTGAATGCCAAGAAGAAAACTATTTTCAACTCCCTAAGAGTTCTGTTCACAGTATTTGAAAATATTAACCTTTATATACCAATTTATGTCTTCCTCCCTTTTTATCCACCGTGTAAAGAAGTAGTCTGTCACTCACTCAAAAGGTCCATTTTTCATTTCTGGGCAAATGATTGAACTGCAACCTTAACAAATCTGTACATAAATATGAGAATACTCTCTTTATTCCTGTTTCTGATTTTTCACATGATCTAAGAGATTAGCATACTAAGCACTCAGGATCTGGGTTTTTGAAGAACACAGAGTGAACCACTAAGTAGATCTGATGATCTAAAAAAAACAATAATGCCTGCTTTCCTTCTGATGTGTCTTTCAGGAGCTCAGATTCCTGAGCGTACAGATCAGTTTTTAACCTTTCCTGGGGTTATATTAATGAGTCTTCTCTGAAAAACCAAAAGCTTAGTATTTGGGAGATTGGTAAACTATCCAATTCAGACAAATATATATAAGTGTAAATATATATAATATGACAGAATATACGAACCTTTAGGTATCGGCTGATAGGCATGCTGTCAGCAATTGCTTATAGGTGTGAAGAGGTAAATAAAGTTACATTTTTTAGACCTTCAGAGCTCAAGATGCTAAGTTCTGTGCTCATTTTTTTTCAAGAAAACTCTTGCTTTATGACAAAGAAATAACATTTAAAATTTTGTTATTTCTTATGATTTTTTGTGTTAATGAAATTTGCATTGCAGTAGGGTACTTATTTGCAAAGTAACTAAGAAGACTTTGTAATGACAAGCAAATGAAAAATAACTTTTAAAACATTCTTCACTAGCATCCCAGATTTCCTGGTGTTTAGTTAAAGACGGAGCTACGTGAACTGTTATGCTTTATTAAGTGTCATAAGTAGAGAAGAAAGTATGAAAAGCAAAAGTAAAAGATTTGTAAGAAACTAATAGAGTTAAACTTGCAAATTTAACATGGAACATTTCAAGTTTTCTCAAGTAGAGATAATCAAACCTTGCTAATCTCTTTTACAAATTCTCATCACATAGGGATGACTAAATTAAAAGCAGTTCTTAGTATGTATTAGGATTCACTACCCATACTAATATGATAGATCTTTTAAACTATTCGCTTCAATGAGTGTTCCTTTAGTATGGTTCAAGGCATCCCGAAAGCCTGCAGTAAGCTGACGAAGGTGCCTTTGAATACTTTAATTATGCATGGCCATCTTTATCCTATTTAGGCTGAGACTTATCTAGATTACATGATTGGTTAGCCTTTCAGAACAAGTTGACCCTTAAATTAAAATGTTGCCTCTTTGAAGACTACCAATCAAATTAAAACAATCAGTCACATTTTAACCTCTAAAATGAATTGTTTTTTAAGTGTTCTCTTTTAATGATCAGTTCCTACAAAATAATTTATAATTGTCAGTGGTCCACACTAAAGAAAATCAAACTCAATTGAAGACTGAGACTGTGATGAGCCTTTCTCTCAGAGCTTTCTGCTCTTTAGAGCTATGATTTTGGTAGGATCACAGAACAAATTATAACAGGGCCACTCTCTAAACTGGGTCAATGGCTGGCATGAACTAAATAGCAAGCCTGAAAACCAGTCCTCTTCTTACCACTGCACGAAGTCTTCTAACCGTACTGGCATGAGCTATTCTTTCCCTATTTATTACAATCTAGCAAATGTGGGGGGCTTTCCAACATAGTCCAGAGTTTTTAGAAAAGTTTTCCCACTATTTCTCTGCAGCTGGCACTGAGTGTAACCCCCCTGGTGGCAAGCTTCCTTGCTCCTTTCAGGTGTTTTGCTGGTGGGATCATCCATGTTGCAGGAGACTCCCTGAGCCCAGCAAGGTCTGTGGCTCCAGAGACACCACTGTTTTCTCTTCTCCTCTTTGCAAAGGTTAAGTTGATCCATAGGCAGCAGATAGGACAAGGGAGACATATTTGCTTTCTTTTCATTTTGTCTTTCTATATATTCTCTTTAACAAAATGTGTTCTGTTGCGTACTCTCACAGTACAGCTAGCTGGCAGCACATACTTCGGATATTTTCATGCTATTGCACATGCCACGTCGCTTTAACACTAAGAGAAATTCATGTCTGTGTTGACAAACTCACAATTAACAGCTGATGTAAAACTCTAGCATAAAACTTCCACATCACTCCCTTAGCATATGATAATAATGCCTATTACTCATATTGATTTAAGCCTTAACGTTGAAAAAGTGAGTTTTTATTAAAAAAAAAAAAGGTGTTTGATTTAAACCAGAGTGTTTCTCAGTATGTCTGCAAAAGTTTTAAACTTGGGGGATAACCTGGCTACTAATTCCAGAATGTCTTATTCTACATTTATTTTTACACAAATATGATTAGTACATTTAAAATATTACTTTACTGCAAAATCGCTTGAAACTAAAAACAAATTTAACAAACGTCTGCGTGTGCCATGATGCCAAGAATCCATCTTTCTCTACTATTATCAAATTAGGCTATGCAAAGAATGTTTCACAGATCATTAAAAAAGACAGGTTATCCTATAGACCTGCCAAAAGGAGAAGTTTATGATCAACAGATGAATTTAGCAACTAAATAACACAAAGTAGGGGTAAAGAATGGTATGCAGTGAGACGGTTTCTCAGACAAAATTACTAAAAAAAGCTGAGGATTTCTGGGAATTGTTTCTCCTGTCATTGAGATTTCCATCACTTTTTCTGACCTATTTTATTACAATTATACATAGCATACTTGAGATTATGTACATTACGGTCAGTAATCTGTATGTCTGCACAATTACAAATCAGTATGGCATTAGTACCTGAATTTAGCTACATCTATTTCCATATTTCCAACATACACAGGCATAGGCTAGAACATGATGAAGTCCTGGAAATGGTTTGTATTTTACACTGACCAGTTTAATTTAGTCTCAAGCTTGAGCACAATATGCACAGGCCCCATGAGGAAGCGCTTAGAAAAATGTTGAAAGCACAAGTAAACCCTGGTTGTTGGTGGGGTTATTCTTACAGCTTTAAAGTAACTTAGCTAAAGCTCTGGTTTTGATGCTAGCAAAACCTAATCAGGGTGTGCTTACCTGGAAAGATTCCTTCAATTGCAAGTGAAACCAGGAGAACACTTAGTGCATGAGAGAGTACAGCATCAACATCACTAAATACAGCAACAAAAAAATCAATAATTATAAATAATGAAAGTAATCGCCTTTAGTGTCAGCTCCCTGCCCACCTCCATAAATTTAAGGTTGATAATTTTAGCTGCCACTTCCTTCTTTCCCATCTCCTACACTGTACACAAAGTTATATATCGTTTTTTATTACTGGGCCTCAGAAGTCCGCTAATACAATGACCTAAATACAGGAGGGCAGTTAGAAAACTTTCCCTCCCCACTTAATGAAAGAGTTATTCTGAGGCTCTGCTATCTAACCCAGTGATATCGATTTCAGCTTCTTACATGTAAAGTAGGAAATTTGTACCGGCTCTTTGTTGCCTTGAGGTGTCATAATAATTCAGTTAATAGCTGAATTTCACCAAGAAGTTGCTTCTTGGGATTTATTTTTTTTTTTTAACAGGAGAAAGGGGTTTTACTGTTTTAGGGTTTCATCTTTTCAAGATTTTCACTCTTTTTGTTTTAATATTAACTTCCATTTGATTAAGAATTTCTGTACAGCTCTGGAGACACATCAGAGCATCATTTGAAAGACTGCTGAGTAGAAATCTTTTGCCAATATTTTTTGTCTATATATATACATACTTTTTTTCTGTTTCCTAGTAGGCCTTAGCAGAGCACTCTTCCCCATTTTTTATGAAATCTCTCCTTTTTTCCTGGTCATCAAAAATGGTAATGGTGAACTACTACAAAGCTTTCCTTGCTGTCTGATCTTGTGGAATCTTAAAATTCGATTGGCGTAAACTGAAATTGCTTTCAAAAGCTCTTAATTGGTTTGTCCTGGCTTAGCGTATGACTTGTAGTATTTTTGGAGGCTTTGTTTGGTTGTTGCTTAATCCTTCCCTAACTGTCTTGCTAATCTAGGACACTTTAGATCAAGTGTTGCAAAAATGACACCGTGACACTCGCTGATTCTGTGTTTGAGCAAAAAACCATCTGTGTGGCGTCTCCAGGGGATCGCAACTCTTTTAGCGATTTAACCTCTTGATTCTACTTAGGGTCTATAGATAGATGTGCATCCTCTCTAGCTCATGAGAAATGAAGCGCAGTACTTCAATGATGAAAACCTATGATTTTCTCAGCCTCTCCCCCCCCCCAAAAAAAAAAAAAAAAAACGAAAAAGAATGTATCAGTTTCTGTGTCAATGCAGTCCTAGTTCCATGTGCCTTTTTTTTTTTTTTTTTTTTTTTGCTTTTTTCTTTTTGCCTTGTGATGGACACCTTACCAAACAATCTCAAAATACAGTAAATGAGAAAATAGATTTCAAATCTATTTCTATGTTCTTACACAATAGCAAGCAGTTCTTTTAGGAAAGCAGTTTCAGAAATATTTACCTCATTCCCTGGGGAAGTTGCACGGTCTGCTGGGAATCCCTGAGAAGTGACACATTGGGGGATTCCTTTTCTTCATGCTGGAGAATCCAAAGTTAGGGTGTGGATAATTTTGTAAGTGCTTTAGAACTAATTTTCCAACTAGTTCCAAAGGTTAAGGACATTTGCCATTATCCTTCAGGGAGAATTTGTTAGAGCTCAGGTTGTAGTTCCTTCTGTGGTTTCTCTATATCAGGGTTAATGGTAAGGTTGTATTCCTAACAGAAGCTGAAAAACTGCAAAGTTTAATTTCTCCATCTACTGTAGAAAATTGCTCATCATTTTTTGATAGCAATTTAGACTCGCCAAGGTCACATCCTCCAGCTAAGCTAGGTTTAAACATATTTGGTCACCTATATTTAAGGTTGATAGCAAACAGTATTTTAAATTCAACAAGAATTTCTATTTCAAGATCCACCTCAGGGTTGAAGCGAGGGCCGTGGCTGGTTCCTGGGGGATGGGAGCGGACCTGTGTTGGTGGCTGTCTCCTGCAGGACCAGTGCCCTTGGCGAGGGATCCGAGGAGATGGGGCTGTTGGAGAGGTGCTGGTTACAGAGGCAGCTGTTCACTGTTAGTTAGATGTGGACTGCAGAGTTTGGTGAGCTATGTCTAAAGGCAAGGCCGCCGGGCTGTGTTCAGTGATCACACACAGTGGCACACGGCTTCTACTTACTCTTGTGGCTGGTGGGAGCTGCTTGAACAAGGTTTGTCTCGGTGATGGCCCATCATTATTTAAGTGGGGTTTTGAGATCCCAGGAAAAAACAGAAATACCAGCTGACAAATACAAGTTCCAGTCAGTTATAGGTATTGCTGTATTATATTTGCCATCCTTGGAGAAAAAAGTAAAATATGTTACAGCATTATTTTATTGAAAGGCTTAATAGACTTTACTTTTCAAAACCTTCATAGTAGTCTACGAGGCTGCAATTCATCGAGAAATACATTTGATGTTAGTCCAAACTGCACTTTTATAACTTGTTCTTTCCCTGGGAACATAGTTGAACATAAAGTAAAATACCCAGTTGCTGGTAGGTTGATAGGATAACGGGGGTTTGTGATGGGAAGAGAACAGAAATGCTCCTGAAGGCAACTTTGCCAAGTGTCTGGGGACAGTGCTGCTGCTTGGGGTGCAGTGTTAATGAGCTGCCAATAGTGGCAGCCTCCTTCACTTTGCCATCGACTTGCAGGCTGCATCTGACCAGCAGCAAGAAACCAGATTGTACTGGAAGGAAAAGGGAGCACAAGGGCATAGCAAGGAGATACCATGAGATGCACTGAGTCGGCAAGTTTCCCCAGCAGCCTCCACTTGACATTAAAACTGCCACGCCTTGATCGGCGTCTGAGAGGGAAGAAGTCCCTGGGAGGCTGCCTATGAACCCAGGCAGCATTGTATGAGATTTTATTAAAGATGTATGAGATGTATGAGATTTTATTAGAAGTGCAATATCCCTTTTTATGTGTTACACTGTTCAGCTGTGGAGGTTGGACGGTGCTGTGACAGCCCACGAGGGTACCTTCTGCCTTACAGAAATTTGCTCCTAAGGTCGCACAGCCCTAGCAGAGCGCGGTCCCTCGCTGCCACCCTCACGTAGGCAGTGACGTGGCCCAGGGGATTGCCCACGCTGGGGTCCTCCCGGTGGTGTCAGGACAGGTCAGCAGGACACGGCGGCAGCGGCAGGTGGGCGCCCGCAGTGCCTCGTGCCTGAAAGGGCCGGCGATACGAAGGGCCTGACACGGCACCATGCAGCAGACTGCTTGCTGCTGGCGTTGTAGGACTCCTCTTAATGTGTTTCATTAGCTTTTAGCTTCACCTGTCATTAATTGCTGGTCCGCAGCTGTTTCATGCTGCCATTTGATCTAAAAGTTAATATTTCAAATGAATGCACAAACGATTGCCTTCTTACCTGCAAGGAGCTAACGTTTCAGCTCCCCATCAATGTCCCAGCCTCGTGTCAGTGACAGAAAATGCTGCATAGCCAGTCAAGTGTTTTACAACACTGTTAACAGGACGTGTTTCTAAACATTACTTACCTATAGCTTCTGACCAAGTAGTTAGGCATGCTGAAATACTTAACAAATATAATCCATCTATGTTTACACACTGCTTTTAATCTGAAAAACTGAAAGCCTATGTGGAGGCTAAGCACTCTCAGACAAACTGGCAACCCTGAGCTCCTGGTCCTGTTGTTCTAGACACTTGTACACCGTCTGCCACCTGAAGCCATCAGCAGAGCAGCCTCACTCTGGGCACCGTGGCGTGCGCGGCGCAGGCAGCAGTGGTGAGGGCTGTTACGCTCCCTGCAGCAGCAGGTGCCCAAGGCCACACTGCCCTTGCCTGCACACAGACACAGTGACCTGTCACGGGAGCTGTTACCTGCACTTCTCGAGCCAGCTGAGGCATTTCAGGGACAGGACAAGGGGTGGTCCTCCACAAGCAGCAGCTGACATAGCAACAGCTGTACTCTTTTTTATTATTATTATCTTTTATTTTTTAACCTCTTGAATTCTGGCCAAGGCAAAGGCTACAGTTTGGTACACTTTGGTGCTGGTGTGCGTGTGTGTGCATGGCTTCGGGGAGAAGTGATGGGAGCACTTGCACCGTTTACCTGTGCCTCTGAGCAGCCACAGCGAGGGATGAGGACAGGCTGATGCACCAAGGACACATCGACTTGCTCACCTCCTGCACTTTTGGAATTAGTTTTGCAGTTAATATACGCACTGATGTCAAATAAAATGAAACCGTTACGATGTTGTGCGTTGCCTGAGTGTTCTTTTGAATTTAATTATTTAAATGACCTACTATTGTTTCTAAATTAAATATTTAAGCTTGCTAAATGGCTGCCATCCTGGCTTAGTAGTTATTGTGTCATGATTCGTGCTGACAGCTGGAGTTGGTGCTGGTGTTGGGGATCTCACCTCTTTGCTGTTTCCTCAGCACTGTACACTCCCCTGGTACTGCACCCTGGTACAGCACAGGCCTCCGAGAGCCCAGGCTGCCATCCCACGCATATCCACAAGCACACACACAAAATGGGGTATTTATTAACCGCCTTTAAGGGCCACAGCTCTTCCTACACCACAGGTAAGTGCAGGACAAATGGCCTACCTGCAGGTGCCAAAGGCAGAGGGAGAAAAGCTCTGTGTGGTTTTATGGAGCGACTCCCAGAGACATCTCGTGCGCCCGCGGCAGGCTTTCCGCAGGAGGTGAGGCACCAGGCCTGCTCGTGGGACCGAATCCCTTCCCGGTGAACAGAGGAGTCAAACTTCAGTCAGGGAGAAAAAATAACCTGTCATTTGCATCACAAAAATTATTAATTTGTCCAGGTTACCTGAAGTTTCTCAGTCGGTGAGATTGTTAATAAGATAGAGAAGGAAAGGCACTGAGGAAGGAGAGACTTAGCATTGCATTCTTTGATTTTTGTGAATCGAGCTCTGCATTTTACACATCTATCCATTACTGCATTTGTAGGTTTCCTTCCATATGCCATTTCAAAGTCCTAATACAATAAGCCTACTCTGTACTCAAAAACAGGCTTAATTCAAAATGAAGGCCTAATAAAATAAAATACCAATATATTTCCACCTGTCTGCTGAACAGAAAGGCCTGGGAATGTCAGATTCATCTTTGTTACAGGTCCTTTTGTTTAGGTGTTAATTAGCACACGAATCATGAAGTGTTTTTTTGTTTGTTTGTTTGTTTTTTTTTTTAAGGCAGATTTTCAAGTTTGAGCTATATATTTTCATCCTTTGGTTTTGCATGGACTTTGAAACGTTTGAGGGCATGTGGAAGAAGCATAAAGATTTAAAACAGATTTATATTTTTAAATATTAAGAATAGGAGATGTCAGATTTTTCTTTAATCTAACAGCAGAGATTATAATGGTCATTTAAATAATTAATAAAGCCTAAATAATTAGTCACTCTAGCTAATTTGCAAGCAGACAGACAAGGGATACACACTACATATGTAAGGTCAGAATTCAGTTTTAGGTGTTAAATAGCATGAATGCATTTATAAAATGTATCTATCTTTTAAGAGAGCCACCTTGTGCTTTCAGGAGCACAGGCATCACACATTTATTCTCAGCTCTTACATCATCAAGCTCTGAATCTATCCAGGCAGAAGTTAATACTCAGTTTTTGCAACCCTAATATTTTTAAGCCCTTTAATTTGCTGGGTTTGTCACGGCTAGGATCTGAAGGCGCTCATGAGCCTGCACTCCTGCATTAGCACAGCACACCATGTACTGTGTCTCCAGCAGACAGCTGGGCATGGACTTAGGAACAGGGCAAATGTGCACCCACCCAGCAGGAATTTATAGCGTAGCTAATTTCTGAGCCACAGGGGCAGGCAATTTCTTCATCATTGCTGGATATTTTTCCCTCAGTGTCTTTATCTGGTATGCTTTTGATTTTCTGCAGCCATTTAACATTCACATCTTAAAGCAAAGCTTTTTCTCAGCATAAAGTCACACCGACAGAATAAACACTTCATTTTGTTTGTTTTGGAACTAGCAGCCATCTGCTAATTTCCTTTGATCATATCTAATGATTGTATTAGATGGTAAATATGACTGTTCCTGACATGCGACTGCTCCTGTTGCCCAGCTCAACCACTCCAGAATCTTCCTTGGCCATATTACACCTCGGAGTGCTTGGTCCTTCCAGGAGCCATTGGTGCAATCCTCCCCGTGGGATCACCTTTAGTTCTGCTACGCCCTTACCTGAGATGGAGACGAGGGAGGCAGGCAGCACAGCACAAAGTAGTCACAACGGGGACAAAACACAAATTTTTTTTATTTAGTGCCTGATGATTCCTTCTGCACTCAGTATCTGGCCTATGAGTCCTAAAGCCTATCTACTTCTTTTTTTGTTTGTTTGCTTTTTTTTTTTTTTTTTAATCTTTTTGGAATATTTTTCTGTTAGTCATTTAAGAGTCACTGAGTCTCAGAGGGTCTTTCTTCAGTTTGTATCATGTGCCCCTCTCTTTTAATAACCACATATAGTGTCAGGAGAAAATGTCATCACCGCCCTGCTAAGCCAATTTTCCAGATCATTTATGACAGAGTATGCCTGCACTGGGCCCTGAAACCTTCCCAGTGGCCGTCCATCTACTGTAAAACTGACACGCTCATGTCATACTGAACCCGAGGCTTCAGGCTCCTACCTGGATTTTGCAAGCCCTGAGACAGACACGAAGCCTGCCACGTTGTGGTGTCTGTTCCCAGGCCAGTGTTGGTGTGCCTTGCACCCAGCAATCAGCCGGCCCGGCCTGGGGTTCCTGCCACGGGCAGGAGCAGGGCTTGGCGCAGAGGCCTCCTGGGGTCCCTTCTGACCAGGCTGCCCTGCAGGGCTGTGCCTGCCACCTGCAATTAGAGCTCAAGTCCTCTGTGTGCCCTGTAACAGCTTCCAGCGTGAACATTTCAAGCACGGCATCCAGTGATTTTTACACTCCCTACACCAAAACCTCGAGCCTCAAACGAGTGGTTCCAGTGCAGGACTCACAGTAACTGCTTGCGGCGTTACCAGCGTAATACTGTTGTTGTTGTTGTTCTGAAAATACGTCTGAACCAAAACCAGAAAGAACTACTGCTTGCAATTAGTCTGAATTGATGCCTGTACAAAATGTCAAGCCAGAATCCTGTTGCCCACTTTCATATGACTCATGGCACAGATACCTTTTTGCTGTCCCCCTGTGCAATAGGCTTAAAAAGGCACTTAAAAGCAGAGCAGGCTGTCTGCCATGCAGAGCCAACACTCAAAACTGGCCAGTTTTGAAACAATGAGGAATGTGTTTATTTACAGGAAGCTAAACTGTGTTTAGTTCAGCTCTAAGAAATACAGACACATATATGTGTTAAGTATGTGTCTTCTTTGTAGTATTTGGATTGGTAAAATTGGTAGCATCCTCTGGTATTTGTATCAACACCTTATATCAGCAGGAGTTAATCAAAACAGAGTTGTTTTTTTTCCACAGAACTTGATGATTATGACAAAATAATGCCTTTTTATTATTATTTTTCAGTTGAACTGATATCTATTGCTCAGCATTGTTAGCACTGGGCATTTGATTTAGATCAAAGTATTTTAAATGTCACATACTATTGGTATAGAAGGGATGATTCTCAGTAACACACTAGGATCAAGCCACTCCTCTAATTATAATAATTGTTTTTAGAAAAGGTAAACGAGTTCCTCTCACAGGGAGGAATTTAATCTGTTCTGTTGTTAGTGATGTCTCTGGCTTTTTTTTTTTTTTTTTCACCTAGCGAGTAGGTTAAAAAGTAAAACAGCATTCTCCCTAGGAGACAGATTCTCCCCAGGCTGAATATATATTTTAAAATGACTGCTGTCAATGTGATGTGGTAATAGACCTTCATCCCTAATGCAAGTGCTGGCAGCAACTGAGGCATCATTTACTAGAATATATCTGAGGATGACTTTTTGTAGCTTTTTGTAGCAATCTGAGTTCAATTCAAACCATAATCAGCTAATCACTGGCAATTTTCAGATATGAGTCAAGCTAATTTCAAGACAATCAGCCTTAGATAGTTTCATTGAACAGCCCTGGAGATGATGTTTATGTTGATGTCCATTAGTATTCCAACTCACAGTAATGTGTGCTCTGCAAAAAGAAAACCAAAAAATAACAACAAAAACCCTCTCTAGCATGAACAACAACTAAAAGTCTGAAAGCCTGAAGTACAGAAAATGGAGGTTTATTTTTACCCGCTGGTGTTCCCTAGCAGGTGGTCAAACTCCAGGGCTGCATTTGTGTAAGGCGGCAGTGTGCTGTTTAGGATACACACGCTAATTTGAAAGTGTATATTAGCTGCTGTTCAACAGTGACTTTCAAAACATTTGCCCTATTCAAAAGTTGAGTAAACTAAAAAGACTGTCAGCATCTAGACCATAGTGGCTTTGTTACTGTTTTCAAGACTTTTGACTCAAGCCAGTTGCACCTTTGCTGGCACACATCACTAAGGTTTGGAAATGAGCCTATAATGGCCCTTACTTAGCTTTTTTTTTTTTTCACCATTACTTGTCAGTTTGTTTTCACAAACTCTAGAGTTAGATATACGTAACACCCCATTTGCAGAGACATCTCCCAAAGGAAAGATGCTCCTGCCAAGCACACCGCCAAAGTGAGGCGTTGTGAGACTAAAACCAGCAACTTACCCATTTGATCTGCCTTCCTTTATGAAAACACTCTGTCAGTCAGTCAGCTTGGAATTGGATGGGTACAGTTTGAGCCTGGTACTGCTGAGTGCGAAGCGGTGCTTTCTGACATCTATTTCAGAGGCAGGAAACCCTGAGGCCTGGTTCTTGAAACACTGTGTGATGAAGTTATTGCAGTATTAACTTCACTGAGAAGTATTTGTTTCATTTTGGTGTTCTGGTTAGCAAATATAGCTTCACATGTGATAGCTTGCCATCACATCCTTGACCTTTTATATGTCATTAACACAAAACTGAAGTTTTGTTGTCTCCCCTGGCCTCTACCGGGAGCTGAGGAGAGAGGAGGCACGCAGACCACTCAGTGCCTGAGGAGCACTGCCTCAGGCCTGCCTGTGCCAGAGGCCTCAGCGCTCACACCGCGTGGTGCTGAGTCATGGAAGAGCATTTCTTACACGTAGCTCCCAATGGCAACACACACAGGATCCTTTTACTAAAGCTACTGTTAATTAAACAAGTTAAAAAATAGCAAACCCCACAACATTTGCTAAATATGCAGATTAAAAAATAGTTACTGCAAATCAGTCCCAACTTCCTGAGGACTGAGATGAATGCTAAGAGCTGTAACTTGTCCCCAGAGTACCTGGCTGTCTGACATCGAGTGCATCGAGTGCAACTGAGCTGTGCCAGTCAGCAGACACTTGAACAGCTGTCTCCCATGTCGAGTCTGCATTAGGAGGGCAGGGACCTGCAGTCACATGCACACACCTTTGTTCTGCTTTTGTACTCTTTGTACAAGAGTAGTGGAATGACAGCCAGAAGGTTAACACAGCTAAAATGGAATATGGATTAATAGAAAAGGAGCAGGCTGCCATTTTATTAATCAGTACGCCTTTACTTGACTGTTGTGTTCTGCTTACTGCATCTCAAAAAGTCTGGCTGGCAGAAACATTCTTCAGAGAATGGAGATAAATTGATTAGGATCATAGAAAAACTTCTATAAGGCAAGAAATTGAAATGGTGGTACCTGTTTACTATCGATGTGATAAATCAGACTGAACAAGTTGCTTATAGACAAAGTAATTAATGGCATACTTGTGCTCAGAGAGTTGTTCTATAAAGAAAGAACAAAAGATGATTTGTTAGGAAACAGCAACTGTAAAGCTTACGCTGATTACATATATTATATATTACGCTACTATTATATACTACATAATATGGCATATTATATACTACACAAAATATACTTTATTAACTGTATGGAGCACACTATATTGTACTATGTTATATAGCAAGTATGCAGTATATAATATAATAAATGTGTTTATATATTATATACAATATAGACTACATATCAGATACTAAAAAATGTGTTAGAGAGTATATTATACATAATCTATATCTAGATCATATAGTATATAATATGTAATGTAATTACATAATCTGTAATATATCTATATAATTTTAATATAGTACATGTAGTATTATATTTAATAGATATTATTTTCATATATATATATTCTCTATATAAATATATAGTCATACAGATCCTTAATATGCTAACCTAAACGTTTTTTTTGGCCACATACAGTCACAAGTAACATAAATATAGGAGGAAATAAAAGAAAGGAAGTATAGGTGAATAAGAAGGAAATTTCTAGGTACATTAGATATAATGATGTAATCACTGTGCAATTTTAAATTATATAGGTGCATTTTAACAGACCACAGATGTTGACACTAATAAAATACATGTACTCAAACACATACATATAAACACAAATACAGCATGCTATTTATAATTCATGGGTATAGGTAAGCTATGTAGACATATATATATAAACACACATAACTCTTAACAAGATCTATTGAGAAAAAGAGAGTTGTCATCATTGTCTGTCAGTATGCAGATTAATAATTATCTTGGATACAAAGCAATTTCTTGTACAAACAGGTCAGTCTATAATTGTCCCCTAGGGAGAAATATTGCCAGAATGATGGAGAATGACAAATTCCTCTGCACAGATTCAGCTGTGCGTCAGTCTGATATATAATTTAGATGGGCTTACAGTGCAAATGTCTTAAAGCAGGTACAAAAGAGTGCTACCAATAAGAGCCTTATTTCGGTATTTCCCAACACACCCTGCTCACGTACAATTGCTGCACTGTTTATTCATGCCGTGGGGGGACAAAACCATAGCAGGGAGAGTGCACAGGGAGGTGCATGTGCTCCACAAGGCAAGGAAACCGCAGGAGTGACTAAGTCATCACAGTGGGGTCAGGAAAAGTGGCTGTAGACCTGGCTTAGCTGCAGCTTGTCTTTGACATTCCCTCCATATTTATGAGTTCTTCTCATTAGATGATCCGTTGGTACATGTTTTTCCTTTAGTGAGGACCCATCACTCTCAGAATCTAAAAGCTCTAAAAGCCATCAAAAAGTAATGAGCAGGAATGAGAAACATTCCCCTCACCCAGTGCTCACCTAAAAGTTCAGGTGCAGCAGCTGATCCCAAAAGGCACTCCTCTCTGATGGGGACTGTGCCAACGTGAGCGTGCCAGACAGTGGATTTAAAACACCTTTCCATGCAGATTTTGCACAGCAAAAGCCAGCGGCATAAATATTCATGGAAAGCAAATACAAAGGTATTTTCGTAAAATGAATACATTTTAAAAGGATTGTTAAATATTCATAAGAAGTGTTTCTAGCAGGAACCTAGAATAGGGGCCCAAGTCTGGAAGTTACAACACATTTCTCCAGCGTTAAGCACCCGGTTGCAGCGAGAGCTCACATCCCCCAGGCCAAGGCAGGCCTCAGGGACTTCAAGGGACTGGAGTAGCACCAATACGGGACTAACGCCGAGGACCTGAGCCATCAGGACTGAGCTGAGACATGCAAGTGGGCTTTCCACTTATAGTGAAGCAGTTATTTCAAAGTCTGTGTAGCTCACCTGTTGACACGAGGACCCCCTGCTTTGCAGGGTCGCTCAGCACCAGCACTGCAGGCAGTCCGGTCCCACTGCCCTCTGAAATGCCATTGCAACCACAGCTAAATGGTAGCTCAGCTCCTCTCAGCTTTATCTTTTAGCCGGATTAAGTTTTACTGAGCCTTGTTTAAGATGAGCAATGGCTTTCTCTCCAGAGCTGGTTATTGAGCAGAAGGTGCTCAATCCAAGGGTGAGGTATTGAATATCAATTTATCTCCTTTTTACCCTCTGATTTCCTTGAAAAAAGATGAAATTGTGGGTGCGTGTTTCTATGCATAATACAAATACTTCCAGATGTATAAATGTCATTTTCAAATGATGCTTTCAAGTCATGGCAACAGCGGAGGTCACAGAGGTCTTCTCTTTTCTCAGGCTGATGTGTGAGTACCTCAGCTAAATGTGCATGCAATACATGGGCAGCAGACGTGGAAGGCTGTGAGGAAAAATGAAAAAACAACAACAACAAAAAAAGGCTGAGCACTTAGCACAATCCCAAACTAAGGTGCAGGGCACAGCTGATAAGCAAGAGACATAGGACTGGGAGATGTAAATAGAAACAAAAGCGAAGGCCCATGCCTGCAGTGCAGCCTGGCTGCTGGAGCTCTGCAGGGAGGGATGGGACAGGTGCCCCAGCCTCCCCCTTGCTCTCGGCTTGCTTTCCAGGGGGCAGCCCCAGGCACGAGCCCAATCCCACCACTACACGCTGGCTTATGCGCAGATGAGGAGCCGAGTGCACAGTCAGACACGTACCTGCACCTGCAGTGCCATCTGAGATCCTACCTCCAAGTCCTCTGTCTTAATTAACGGTATCACAAAGCATCCTGGTGATGCATCCTGCTGAAAGACACGGGCCTGGAACAGTCTTCTTGTTCATTACATTATTCATGTGCCAGATGGCCACCCAAACACCTGGGCTGGTACCAGGAAAAGTCTACAGCAAACTTCAGTCGTCCCCAGGCAAAAGCCTCCACTTGGAGTCCTTCCGGGGTGGCTGGGAAAGGGGCACCCAGAGACACACTTGTCTCAGAAGTGCTCTTGTTAGCACCCACTCATCTACTGCCATATGGCGCCTTATGTCGAGATAAGCTGTAAACAAAATTGCACGAGTCTAAATAACATTTAAGAAAAAAAAATACAGTATCAGCCCAGCTGTTTATCACTACAAGTTACAGTTGTAATTATTCCTACCTTTTCTCATCATTACAATTCTAGCTTTCAAGTTTTCAAGCTTCTTTGTGCCTTATGTCTACAAACACATTGCTAAACAGCTGCAACACTTAATAGTTCAGAACAGAAGATGGAGAGATAAGACGTGAAAGTAGTTGTGGTTACGAACATTATTCAAATCACAGTTCAGAGAAAACCTTTTCTTTTGGAGAAGACTTGTCCTGTGCAGCAGGGCACATAGGTACCACTTCTAAAAAAAACTAATCACCTTCAATATTGGTTTAGCAGTTGGCTGGCAAATTATCAACTGCTTCATGTACCATCATCATTTCTACTGTTTCCTATCACATATGCACTAAGAACACCATTATCTTTTCTGTTTTCAGTAATTCTTTCCATTTGTAGAATTAGCCGAACACAATAAGGGACAAAAATGTAATCACTGCAACCATGTATTAATCCTGCATTTATAAAGCATTAAAAAAGAACAATCACAACAGAAAAATGGAGCCAAAACACTGAAGTTAGTTGGCAGTGATTTTCTCTCTGTCTCTCTCTCTTTCTCTCAACCATAAGCCACTGCTGGAAGCACGCTCTTTCCTTTTTCTTGCAAGTCACATACATCTTGTCTCTTGCTTGCAATGACTGTATAGTATAGTGTCAATCAGCTAAGATGAGATTCATTTAGTTGCATGTAATGATGTTTGGCCAAGTGAAATTGTACAGTTAATTATGACCAGATGTGTTTCAATATAGCCTTTCAACCTTTGAATTGCCCAGTATGCTCTCTCTCACATTCTGACTTTATCTCCTTAATTGTCTCACTAACTAATCACAGGCAACTACCTCTAATGTAACCATAATGAGGGAGATACTAACTAAGCACTGAACGTTAGACCGTGGCTTTGCGTAGCAATTTCAGAAGCCTGAGAGACCAGATTTCAAAAGGGCTGGCTTGCAGTCCTGAGTTCCTCTGGTGAGTGCAATGTCACTGCTGCCTTCCAGCCAGCACAGCAGTCACAGCTGCACTGAAATGAGCAGGCGTTTCCTCCAACAGGCAGCGGGATGGAGACAGGCTACAAAGCTGGATGATCCTTGATTTACTGTGTTTATGAGGGAGCTGGTAACCAGAAATGAAAGCTGGGTGAAAACAAGGCAGAGGAAAAGCTTTGGTCACAGGGTGTGTGTTCATTTTTCTTAATTTTTGTTTGTTTGTTTTTCTTACTTTATTTTCTTTTTCTTTTTTGGTAGAGCACCTAGGACACATGGAGTGGGAAGACCCTTTGAAGAACAGAGGAGCAGCTGGGCTACTGAGAGCGTTTGTCTGTCAATGAAATTAAGTTCTTGCTTTTTCCTTTATACAATTCACAAATACCTGTTTTCTAAACTTGTGTTTCCTCAAGTAATAAGAAATCCCACTGGAAAAGAAGAAGGTAAAACTTCTACTGTTTATCCTGCATTCCTCACTGAGTAGATTAAAGGTATTACAAAATATCTTATCCAAGAGCTTATTGCGATGATTTATTTAATATAGCTATATAAAAAAAGATATTCCAACACCAAATTTTATGCACAAGAGATGATTTATAAAGACTATGTTCTGTGTAGTAAGAATAAAGAAATAAATGCTTTAAAACTTTGTAGTTCCTTCAAAGTACACTGATGGCCAATCCCTAGTGCACCACTGGTGCAGTGTCATCCCTTCATTCTGTGTGCCATTCTGTGTGTCCCTCTGGATGGGATTACTAAAGTAAAAATGTATTGGACATATTTTTCATCTCCATATCAACAGGGATGTAAGAATGAGAAGGAGTCATGAAGATCCCCTTTCTCAGAGAAGACTTTAAGTGATGAAGTTATAACACATTTTTGAAGTGTGTTGAACCAAAAAGGCCTGGGACAGCAAGGTTTGAACTGAAGAGGTGGAAGAAGAGTGGGAGCAGGGGTGCGGAATGATGGTGTCAATTAAACCTCGTGTTAGGGATGAAAAATGACATCACCTGCACATTGCTGACACCCACACTCCGCTCAGGGCTGAGAAGTACAGCAAATTTGAACTTGGTGAAGTGAGAACGTCAAGAGTAGATTTAAAGGGATGGATAGCTTTGTCAAATATTCTATTTTAGATGGGGAAAATAAAGATAAAAATAAAACATTTTGGCTGTGTTGTATGTTTGATGCTCATCCAAAATGATTTTGCCTGGATCCTGAAATAGTAAGCTGCTTTCCTTAGAGGTGATCATTCTTCCCACCCTTTTCTTCGTTCTTTCTTTCTTTCCCTCCCACAATATCAAGCTCTTAAAGAAAAACAACAACAACAGGCTTTGAATGAGTACCTCCTCTTCAAAAAGCTCTTATAAATGGGAAAATTAGAGGTGCTCAGAGAAATGAAGGGCTTGGCAAGTCTCAGGAAGACAGATTGGCATTTATTTTGTTTTGTATTTATTTTTCTTTGTCATGTAACCCATCAAATGATCTCAGATTTGTGTTGTGGACATATCTTCAGTAAAAGACAATGATATTTCTTGAGAGGGTAAGAATAAATCTCCCTTGAAAGCACACAGTTATCGTCTACATGAAGCTAACACACGGATTTTAGAAAGCAATTAGTAGGCCAACAAGCAGGGTGTCCATGGCTTGCCTTTCTATTTTTTGGACAACAAAGCCACATTCAACAGAGAATGGGAAATTATTATTTATTTTTTTCCCTGAAAAATCTAATATCCTATCAAAATACCTATGATGTTGTAGTTCATATGAAGTGCTTGGACACTTTTGTCTTGGGAAGAGAGCTAACACTATGTCTTACAGCATGCAGACAGCGCTCTTTCCACTTTTATTAGTTGTCTCTGTCACCATGTGCCCAAAAGATGGGGTAGATGCTGCTCTCGGTTTTATATTGTGACCATTTACAGAAAAAAATGTCAGTATACATACACACAGATATTAGCTAGGTGTCACCACTGTGCTCTCAGCCATTGCCTGACAGGGTATTTTACTTTAAGCCCTAAAGAACAAACAGCAGCATTTAGGGTCCTGGGTAAGTAAATGTGCCTACGCCCTTAATATGGGGCTTAGCAACATTTGTGAATCACTGGGTGAGCAAAGAGAGGAGAGGGGCGCTGCTTATCAGCAGCGTGATATAACTTCACAAGTAAGGCACAGCTAACCTTAGGAAGTGATGAGCTGTGCAGGTGATGAGGCCCAGCATCCTGCCGCATGGATGCCAGGCCTCTTCCTGCTGTGCACTCACGAGCCTGATGTAGCCACGCAAATGTCTGGAAAGTCCAGCCTCAATTTTAATGAGAGAAGAAAACAAGATAATAGTAATAGTTACAGAGAGTACCTAGTTTGTTCCAACAGTGGGACTTCCAGTTGTGACTTTATTTATTTATTTATTTATTTATTTTCTGCAAATGTCCAATGTCATAAAATGACCAATATCATAAATCTTTGTATGAAGCAGGATTAATTTTATATGGATAATTTGGACAAAAAGAACCCATTTAGTTTTTGTTTGTTTGTTTGTTTGCTTGTTTTTGTTTTTTTAACCTCAGGACGTTTACTTTGCTGAACTGCAAGGCTGCCCATTTGGTCTGGCCACAATTAACACAGACACAATTAGCAAGCAGCATTCTCAGTCCCTGCCTACCACTAGCTTTAAGGATGGTTCCCGGGCAATTCTGTGAGAGAAAGGCTATTCTTTATTTCCGGGTGTAACTATGAAGAGATTTGACTAACTAGCTCTCTGCCTCAAACTGCTAAACCCAACCCACACAAATGTATTTCGCTGTAAGTGCCCCCACTTTCCTCACTCTCTCCCACTTTTCTCTTGCTTTCCCATTATCCACCTCCCCAGCAATAATAGGCAGTAAGTTTGTTTGCTTTTTTCCTGTCATAGTGAATGTCTACTTTTAAATGCCACCTTGTTTAAAGATAAGAAAAATTAAAAGAAAAATAGCCACAGAACAAACTAATCTCCCTTTCCAAATATAAAATAAAAGCCATCTTATTTTTAGGCTTTGCAGCAGCTCATGTGTCATTTTCATGATTTCTTTCGATGACTGAAAGGCAGTGAGAGGAGGCGAGAAAAAAACTTTTTTTTGTTCCCCTTAGAAATACATATTCAGAGCTTTCCCTAACCTGATTTCTCCTACATTAAATCATCCATAGACCAAGCTACAATGAAGCCCCAATTACCTGATGTTTTTGTCAGCTTTCAGTAAACTGCATCGTGGTGATTAGCCTAATATAATGGCACCAGCAACATGATGCATGTAGGCTGTAATATTTTATTTTTTTTGCATTATAAATCTACCTCCAGTACCCAGCAGCAAACTAAGAGAAGCCGGGCTTCAAGGTATGGTGAGAGCAGGTTGCAGAGTAGGGCTTTTGGGTTAGAAACCAACCGTGCCATTACCCTGAGGGCGAAGGGGATGAACGAGAGCAGGAATCCATTTTGTACAGCCGTGGTCCCATCTGGTGTCCTGTGTAGGGCATGCAGGGCCTGACACTGGCTCCTTGGGATCAACAGAAAACACCCCAGTCACCTGAAGGACAGCAGAACAGGCCATTAACTCTCAACTTCTTGGGCCCTTTATGAATACAATTACTCTTATTTTACTTCTTTTTTTCAATACCCTCCAGCAGGCAGATACCAACACAAGATAAGCTTTCAGCCTTCAGCTCTCAGGACTTAATTCCCCAAGATGATTAATAATCCCTTTATAGCATCACAACATTTATGGCAGCTATCACCTTAGTGAACACAGGCAGCAATTCATTCTGATTTCAGTACATTTCTTCATATGAGGTTTCGTTAGCCAATATATTACAATAGTGGAAACATCTAATTGGGTTGCATGATTATTAAAAAATATTCTGTATATTAAATATGTGCCTTTCGTTTTAAACTGCCTAAAAAAAAAAAAAAAAAAAAAAAAAAAAAAACATAAATAAATAAAGTTTAGTTCATACAACTATAACTGGTTTGTATCAAAAAGCTCTTCCAGTGTGTAAATATAATCATCTGCTGACTTTCTCTAAACATATCACTACCCCAGGAGAAAAACATGTGAATACATCCAATAAATGTTCTTGAAATCCGTTCTTCTTTCCTCTCAACCATTGCAAAGAGACCATATTATTCAGAAACGCTTCTATCTGGTGTATGTGATACTGCTCTTATTTGTCCCTTGGGACCTTTGGTTGCGGATGAGCAGCTCCAAGCATAAGGACTGGGAGCAGATGCAAAGAGCAAGGCTGTGCCGTGCCAGGGGTTGGTTACCGCACCCCTGCACATCGCTCGAGACCTGGCACCGTGTGCCATAGTAGAGATGTTGCTTTGACCCCATTGCTGTGTCCAAGTCTTCCCTGTTAGCCTCAGCATTTCATCTATGTGCTTCCCTGGGCCATTAGCTGTACTACATATATAGTGTCTAGACCATAATGCCAGATCCTGCTTCTGCCTTAGCCCCAGTCCTCAAGAGTCCGCCCTGACCTATCCCCAGCTTCTTGCTTGAATGTTAGTCCCAGCTTGCTGTCCCTGCACAGCACCAGTCCCTCCATGCTAGACGTACAGAACCTTCCTCCACCATCCCGTCCTTAAAAATAAAACTTGCTATTTCTGCCCAATTAAAAATAAAACTTCCTATTTCTGCCCAAAAGTGCTAATCTGTCTAGTTGAGGAGCTGCAATAAATCTTTCCCCTTTCAGCATGCAGCTATCAATTAGTGCTGGTGCCTAATCTGAATGTTTGAAAGTCTGATAGATCTATTAATAGCAAAACATCAGGCATCTAATTTCCAGATACTCTAAAATTTAATTCCAAGTCTGTTTGACTATCCTGGATTTCTTTTTAAAATTATCATGCATATGTTTCTGCTAAACTGTGTTTCTTTATCCTGATGCTATCTTGCTCACTACAGGTATGTTCAATAAGCAGTCTGGATAAAAGAGAGAATGTGGTCATACTTCCCATTTGGCTGCAGACAGCGATCACGAGTGATGCAAGATCCAAACAGATTGAGCAAAATGTTGCTCTACTAAAATAAATAAATAAATAAATAGAAATCTCCTGAGGAAAAAACTCTCCTGAGTCTTCTGTGGGACTCCTGCACATGCACGGCACTTAGATGGCACACTCACTTCAAAGAGCCCTAACTCAGGCAGCCTGCACAAAGATGTAAGGGGTTATTATTTATCTCTTGCACAGGTACGTAGTGTGAAAGTGAAGTGAAAGTGAAGTTAGTTCCTAATGAAAGCACATGCAGGGAGCAGTGAATGCCATCCTCGCATTCATCTGGCTGTATTATTTCTTTTATTCAAGAAGACGTATCTGAGAATAGCTGCCCATACTATGCAAAATACGGAGTCTTTTCTCTCTTTTGCAATTACACATTCGTGATTCCCTACCAGTCCTTTTCTTCACATTGTGAAGAAGGTACTATTCTTTCTTCTGAGACAAAGAAAATAGGCCACTGGACAGATGGTGAGAGGCAGATAGCAGACCCAATAATAAAGTAACCGCCCCCTTTAGAAGACTTCAGGTGCAACATAAAAGTGTCTCTCAGGTTTTTGTTTGTTTGTTTTCTTTTAATATTCATTATTCATCTGTTGTTTTATGAAAGTCTCCTCATAGTTAGGAATTGCAGGTTGCACACTATAATGTTAATGGGAACGGTGCAGAACACACAAACATCTTGCTTGCACAATTGTAATGCAGTCTGTATGTGGTATTTTTTATCTCATTATAGTAAATATTTCAATATTCAATATGGCCTGCATTAAAAGCAAACAACAAAAGAGCACTGTGCCGGCATGGTACAGATATTGTACATTGTAACATAAAATTTAAAAAGCTTACATTCACCTTATTAGTAAAAACATTGCGTTTCTAAGGCTAAAATAAAGATTAAAAAGGATATCTGAAAAAAAAAATATTACATTAAAAGTGAGAATTGCTGAGAGTGAACATATCATTTCGTGAATTCCTACATTTATTCATCCCTGTATGATCAGATTTACTCCCTCATCACACGCTGGATGTGTTCCTCAGTGTTGAGCTGTTCTGGCTGTAATGCCAGAGAAGCTGATAAAGATAAATAGTGAAAAAGAAGAAGCCAAGATGGAAAAGCTATGAAGGATGAGGTATTATTTCCAAAGTGGGGACCTGACTTTTAAAGATAACTATACTCAATACAGATCAATAAAAAAATAAATTAGATTTGATTCAGGTTCTGAAATGGATCTATGGGCCTCTGGTGTTACTTACCCAGCTCCCGTGTCTTGCAGAGGAAGCTGGATTGGGCTGTTTATCCAAGAGAGAAGCTCTGAGACAAACAGAGGGCAGCGGCTCTCTGTTGCCAAGAAGTAGCACATGGGAAACATGCTCACCAGACCCTCTGGGAAAGCAGAAACCCAGAAGAAGTGTAGCGTGTGTGGGACCAAGCTTCTGTGCAAACCACAGTGTGGAGCCAGCTCCTCCAGGACAAGGTCTTTGTGAGCCAAGAACCAGGTCTGTGCCAAGACCAAACCCTTACAAAAGGACAATAAAAGAGTCCCATGCTGTAACGCTGAAAATCTAGACTGCTCTGTTTTATTATATAAACGTGATTTTTCTCACAGACTATATGCAGAAAGTACACACCCATGAAATAGGCGGGTTTGTTTTATTAATCCTGAAACTTCTCCATGCTTAGCTCTCAGGTAGACATAATATAGACATAATAGCTTATTTCTCTGATCAAATACGGTAATACAGAATTTAAGGAACAAAATCCACGCTTCTTGGACAATAAATCACACCTTGATAAACCCCCTACCCACGCCAAGAATTCATCCAGATTTCTAGCTGTCTAAACAAACAGACTAAATGGATTTATTCTTACTGAACTCAGTTTAACATTCCGCTATTTAACCATTTTTCAAGTAAAGTACCTCTGTCTACCATAATTAAAGCACGATAATTTCAGACCCAGATGTATATAAGAAACAGCGCAAAGGTCAGTCTCCATAATCATTTTGCCTTAAGGTATATATGGAAAATACCATACATTTATTTTATGGAGCCTGAAAGAATAGCATCTATATTTAGGTCTCACATATATTAAAATGTGAAAAGAGAGAAGGCTGCTATTATTTATTTAAAGAGTCAAAGATAGAATTCTAAAGTTGTTCCAAGATAGATTTTCAGACTTGGATGATTTTAGGGCTGTTAATGCCACACACTGTGCTGTTATTGTTTTAAAGAGAAAAGTCTGAGATATAATTATTAGCAAAGGGAGACTCTTAAATGCGTTGTCTGCATCAAAATTCTGACAAGACAGCAGCGTGGCACAAAAGGCAATATTCTCCAGAAAAGTAATCTTTATAAATGTTATCTGTTCCTCCACCCTGGACTTGCATTTCTGTCATGCAGTTGACATTCTCTTGATATAGAAGGATGAAAAGTCAAAACAGCAGTTCTTAAAAATAGAACTTTTTTACAGTTTCAAACAAAGTCAACATTTAGTTTGGTGTAACATAAGAACTTTCAATGAGAAGCTTCACAAGCAAACTTTTGTCCCCAAATAAGCCAGAGATCTGGTGTATTATTAGCACCTACAGAAGCATCTTCAGGGCAGGAGTACTTAATTCCTGCTTTCACGGTTTCATGACACCTTGACTAGGAGAGTAATTTTTAGTCACTGCGGCGTTTTTAATAAGAAACACAAAAATCAGCATTACTGTGAGAAAAATAAATTGTTGGAAAAACACATATTGCTATCATACTATTGCTGCAGGGATACCACATTTAAAACTAAGTCTTTATATAAGCTCTGTTCTTCCAATTCATTGGACATTTGTATTCACAAGTCCTAAAGAATATTATTTACTCCTCCCATATAATTTGAGTTGAAAATTGCAAAGAAAAAGTTCTAATCAAACGGATGGAACAAAAAAGTTTAGTAAAAAACAGGAAAGAAAGAAAAAAATACAGAGAAAAGAAAATATTTCAGCAGAATTATCAGTGAAAGTCTTTTTTTTTTCTTCTTTTTTTTTTTTTTTTTTTTCCCCTCAAAGTTTTATGTAAAGAAGCTGTACTGATTTTCTCTCCAAAGAACAGTGGTAGACATTTGATCCTGATATTGATTATATCCAAATTTTCCAGATTCTCTAAAAAATATCAGCTGTATAATTTGACTTCAACTAACTTAACTGAACCCCTAGAAAGATCCATTTTGATCAATTTCTGTTGGATTTTACCATCTCAATTTTTATCCTTCTCAACTGGCAGTAGTAGATAATGGAGTCCAGAAAGACGAGGGTCTCTCTTTGAAACCTTAACAACCAATTCTTCATCTGTAAGAGGAAAATATGCTCACAGTACGCATAACTCCTTGTTTGTTTTCCAACATGGAGAAGGTAAGATGTAAATATAGATGCCTTTGACAGGAAATACAAACTGAATTGGATACTACTTGCAGCTTTGATTCCTTTGACCCTTATTCTTCTGTATGGGCTCCTCTAGTATACTTTGGTACACTGTAGTGTAAGACATAGTACAGCGTACTTTACATGGTCTGCTGGTAGGCACTGCCAACTAGACTATGATCTGCTTGCTCCTCAGAGGCTCAAGCATGCAATTAATTGATTTACATGGATTTAATCATATAGCTAATTGTCAACACAATGTTTTGTTTGTGGCATTCTATTCATGCAATTTCCTTCACAGTTCAGGTTTTGTTTTTGTGCTTTATCTTTTGAGCCACAGCTTGGTTGCAAATTAATTCAAGCTTGGCAGCATAATGTATGGTTGCCACCGTGTATTAGAAAGTGCCCACCACCAGAAAGTGAAAGAACATGGAGACTACAGGAATCACCTTGAAGATGCCAACAAAAATCAGGAATTTCATTTTGGGCATGCCAGAAGAACAGCAGTCTAGTCAGATATCGTCACTAGAGCTGGAGGCACAGAGGTGCCTGAAAAGATGACTTTTTTTCCATAAATTGAAAAGCAAGCAAAGTTTTACTAGAGTTAAAGATAAGCTTGTAATGCAGGTAAGGATTATTAAAAAACAACTTTTTTGTCTTTTATAATTATACTGTCTTTCTTCAGGCTAACAGAAGCCAGATCCTGTGAGCTATTTAGACATTTGATAGAAGTTTTGAGGGCAAATTATACATCTAGTCTCATGGTTTTCCATGAGGGTGAGACAATCCATCCTTTATACTGGTGCTGTTTATTTAGCTTGACAAAAATATTTATGTCTATTTTTAGAATGGCCTTCTAACATGTCTAGCATATCTTTCGGCTGCTCTGTTTCACATATTGAAGAGCAATAGCAAAATCACCCCACTGCTGCACAGTGTGTCTGATGATAGGGGAGTTAAACTGACATTTTCTGGGAGCATTAAGTACACCCACATGCACATATGTAGACATTCATACAAGTTATTAATATAAATAAGAACAAAGGTAACAGCTGATATGACCTGCAGTCACATTATGTATGGGTTAGCCTCGCTGCATATCCAATAGCTCATTTGTACTCTTTAGCAAAACAGTTTTTTTGACAGAGGAGTGCTGATAAAACATTGAATGAGATGTAACAGAAAAATCTTTAGCTTTGCAAGCAGTTACAATTTTGCTATTGTATAAAGATAAGATTTTTAAAAAACAGCCTAGAAGAAAAGAAGAAATCATTATGATCTTGATATATGTCATTTAAAATTCACCTGATTCCCTCCCTTCCCCCCAACCCTGCTTTCCCTCATAAATCAAAAGTGAATACACAGATCACAGGGATGAGGAGCAGGTGGTAAAACAGCCTAAAAATTTCTTTTCTATACTTCAGGGGAGAACTAATTTCCTGTTGAAAAGAATGGGTCATTTTTACTGCTAGTTTAGCCACATGGCTCCCAGGTACCAATTTTGTGAAGTATTATACATTTTCACTGTGGGTCATTTGTTTCCTCTGCAGGTTTCCTTGAGACTTACAGAACTGATACACATAGATTTTTCCATCTGTGCTTCTGAGCATATAATGATGATTGGACAGGTTATCTTTCCTTTAATCTGTACAATAAGTGACAGAGAATGCAGAAATTTTGTCTATATGTCATATAGAGCAACTTTCTTATGACAGTGCCTGAACAAGACACTGGTGTTGATACCCTATAAATTGCCCATTTTCCATGCTCCTTTAGGCCAGCTGTAACTGCTAAAACCAATACGACCAGGCACAGATATTGTCTTAGAAAGAGATGTACATAGCTGGAGATTTTCTGCAGAGAAGCTGATGCTTGAATTTGTTTGAGAAATAGGAGCTCTGTGCTTGAACAGAAAGCATATTTCCCCTTGTTAGACTGAATACAAGCTTCTACCCTAATTACATAAAACCACTAGTTCTCGGAGATCTGCTCAGGGCATCTAAGGCACAGGTATCCCAGATCTCTAACCCTAGGAACCTCACGTCTGAAACTGAAATGCTCTCAGGTACAATAAGTCGTATATTCCTGAGCACCAAGAGGCAGGACTTGGATGCCACCACGTCACGGGTGCCACTGAGACCCCAGACAAGGCAGTGACACGAGAGCCCTTGTGCTATAGCCACGGAGGTCCCTGGGGTCAGCCCAAACTAGAAATCTCAGATGGGTTAAAAGCTGTCAATTTTTCTACCTTTCTATGTATACATATATATGAGTAAGCATGAGTGTACATAGATGGAGCTGGGAGGGAGGTGGCTGCTACATAGGCTGAGACGATTGCTGAGCTTTTGCCAAGTACCAGAGCTGTGCAATCCTGGGACTGAGGACAGGGCTAAACAAGTACAAAATTCCTTGGTCACAGGAAGGGAGACAGCAAGTGCTTAATCATCAGACGTAGGAAGGGAAAACAAAACAAAATGAGAGACAGCAAAGGAAAGCAGCACAAGGCTGTGTGACTACTCTCTTTCCATGATCAGAGCGTTCAATCACACAGCATGTGGAAAATTAAATAATATTCAATACACTGAGTGCACTGAATAGGAATTCATACTGAGGAATTCAAAGGTATCAGACACGGTATGTCACCATGTAAGGAAATGTATTTGAGCTACGTGAAGGCCGATGCCTTATGTTTTTTAATAAAGGTGAGGATAGATTACAAACCCTTGATTTCAGCCCAAGGTTGCATTGGATGGAAGGCATTTCATTTAAAGTAATTTGCCTTTTTGGAAGTTACAATAGAATAATGTGAAAAGCATTGAATACCAAACAATATGAAATGGTAAGATGCTAAACTGTCACATCTGTAAGAAAAGGCCATTGAATGTATTAGAAATAGGTCACTAGAGCTAAATGGACCAAGGCAAGTAAAGCTAAAATGCCCATGTGGTACCAGTCGCACCTGAAGAGTATACTGAATATTTGTTTATTTAATTATGGTTACTTGCAAGGTTTAAATACTTCCACCAGGAGTCCTTGATTCCTGTGAAAGCTTTACAGAAGGAAAAAAGAGGAAAAAAAAAAAAAAAAAAAAAAGTGGATTACTAACCTTATTTTTGGTGGTGTAAAAGCATTTGATGCATACATTGCTCCCTCTCAACCACAGGGACACCAATCACGCCAGGGGTAACTGTGCCTACATCTGTCGGTTAAAGCCAACCTTTGCAGAGTTGCCGACTCAAGACCTGACTCATCTGCAGCTGCTAGCTTCTGGCAGAGCTCCTCAGCCTTCAGGAGAGGCCTCAGCCACCCTCCCCATGCTCCAGCCCTGGAGGCCAGCTGGCCTGGGCATACAATGGGTGATGAATCACACAGGATCACAGAATTTCTAGGTTGGAAGAGACCTCAAGATCATCGAGTCCAACCTCTGACCTAACGCTAGCAGTCCCCACTAAACCATATCCCTAAGCTCTACATCTAAACGTCTTTTGAAGACTTCCAGGGATGATGACTCCACCACTTCCCTGGGCAGCCTGTTCCAGTGCCTCACAACCCTTTCGGTAAAGAAGTTCTTCCTAACATCTAACCTAAAACTCCCCTGGCTCAACTTAAGCCCATTCCCCCTCGTCCTGTCACCAGGCACGTGGGAGAACAGACCAACCCCCACCTCGCTACAGCCTCCCTTGAGGTACCTATAGAGAGCGATAAGGTCGCCCCTGAGCCTCCTCTTCTCCAGGCTGAACAAGCCCAGCTCCCTCAGCCGCTCCTCGTAGGACTTGTTCTCCAGGCCCCTCACCAGCTTCGTCGCCCTTCTCTGGACTCGCTCAAGCACCTCGATGTCCTTCTTGTAGCGAGGGGCCCAAAACTGAACACAGTACTCGAGGTGTGGCCTCACCAGAGCCGAGTACAGGGGGACGATCACCTCCCTAGCCCTGCTGGTCACACTGTTCCTGATACAAGCCAGGATGCCGTTGGCCTTCTTGGCCACCTGAGCACACTGCTGGCTCATATTCAGCCGACTATCCACCATCACTCCCAGGTCCTTCTCTCCCTCCTTATCTAAGAACAAGCTGCAAGGAGAGATGCTGCACAGGTCCAGCTGCAAAGGATGGGCAGGAAGCTGGAAGGAGCCCACTGCAGAGCACCCTCCATCTAAACAGTGGACATGTCAGAAAAGCAAGGATCTGCATCAGAAATTCAGGTAGCAGCCCATGGAAGTTAATGAAAATTTCTTTTAAAAGGTTCCAGGAAGCTCAGATCCTCACGCTAGCACTGGGGTAAAGGCAGGGAGGATGTAGGTTACAGGAACAGTGTGACATGGTTACTCACCGAAGTGAGCCCTTGAGGCTCAAGGTGTTTTGAGACATTTGGTACGAGCTGTCTGAGACACACAGAGCTTACAGGCCCAGCTCCCTCTGTAGACAACTGTTGTTGTGGTGGTGTGGTCTGGTTGTTCATGCTGTTCTGTTTTAATATTGCGTATGCTTCAATTTCTATGGCCGGTGTTGTCTTCTTAGGAGAGCTTTCAAATACTGCAAAGAAATACATCCCAGGAGCAGCTTTCAGAAAGCAGTTTAAAAGCCTTCATCTATCTCCCTGGCCCCGGCATCCTCCCACCACGGAGCTTTCCAAACACAGATCTGTGTGTTTTTGCGGTGCCTCGGAAGAGGCATGTCAGCCCTGAGGGTGGGCTTCACAGTGCTGAGGAGGCCGCACAGCAGATGCAGGGAACTAAATCAAGCCGGTTGATCCCTGTACAGTGTCATAACTGTAAAATCCTCCACAAGGAGCAGTGTGGAAAGTGGCTGTATTTGTGCATTCATCATGCATGCTATGACAAATGACAGTTTTATGGTTAAATGCACTTGAATGGAAGGTTAAGGTTCATCTCCCTTCTCTGCCCTAGACTTCATATATCACCTCAGATAAAACTAAGAGCCAGATAATACCTTAAGCAACAGGTTTACTTTCCTTCACCTTCTATTTCTAACTCAGGTGTTAACAGCACTTCTTCCCAACCCTGCCTCTTTACTTTACACACACGTGCCTGGAGGTTTGCTTGGGGCTTGGAGCAACGGGAAGCCTGCAGTCAGGCAGGGAGCCTGAAAACGACAGCACAAGCAAAACCAACAGCACTTAAGGCAGGTAATAAATGAGCCTGGTCCTGGCCCCAGTGAGAGATAGCACTGCTCTGCCCCTTTCTGCTGCCGTGCCCTTCTCTGGAGCCAGCTCCTGCTGCAGCTGCCACAAGGGGCCAGGCCCAGCACTTCCCAGCTGCACCCGGAGCACTGCACATCCACTGCGGCACCAGCAGCTCCTGGGGCACCTGTGCTAGGCAGAAAGTGGGCAGATTCTGTCCTCATTTCTCTATGTGAACTTCAAAATGCATGTAAATCTGTGAGGAGTGAAGTGCACATATTCTCTGTGTAAACCCAGGAACTTGGAGTAGCCGACAAGTGGATTAAGGATGAATTAACTGATGCCAAAGTGGAAATGTATTCTCCCCACATCAGATTTCAAGAAGTTGGCACTGCCTCTGGAGGAAAGGCAGCAAGAAAACTGGAAACTGAGCTAAAGGCCACCATGCAGACTGAGTGAAATCAGTGGTCTGGAAATCAGGGCAAGAAGATAAACTCCGTGGAAGAAAGACGTGGGACTGCACTGCTGGATGGGCGGGCAGACCCCTACATGGCCAGCTGCCAGGGCTCCAGCAGGCAAAGAACAATCTTGCAGGAGCCCGCTCCAAGTCCTGCAGCCCCTGGGAGAGCACCAATGAAGCACATTTAGATTTATTTTTGACTTGTATCTGCCATAAGGAAAACAAGCATTTTATACCCCCCAGAAAAGGCAGACCGGCATAGGTTAAATGCAAGAGGAATGGTGGGGAACGGTGACATTTCTAATAGCTACTCATTTCTCTATGGATAAAATCATTTCTGAATTTAAGTGTGCGGGTGTTTTCCAGCACAGTGAAAGACAAGACAGATAGTGGATGATGATTACACTGAGCCTGGGCTCCAGTAACATGATTGTGGGCATGATGGAAGCTATATAATACAGAGATATTGCACATGATTTATAGGCTGTGAAAAAGAGAAGGGTTTCAGTATGTGTTGTTGTTGTTGTTGTTTTTGTTTTTGTTTTTTCTTTCAAAATTTTAGCTTTGTGCACTAAAAGAGAGGATGTATTTAACCGCCAGGTTGGTATACTTTAAATGAATAACGCCGTGCCTTGAAAGGACTGTGCCATCCTTGTCTATTTAAGTGTACTGAAACTATGCTTTATTCCTTGTAGCTCCCACCCCAGAGTGGTGTTGTAGAGGCGTTGTATGTCCATTCTGCATGCACAACTCTCAGCTTTTTCTGCTTTACTGTTAATAATTAACTTAGTGCCTTATTTCTCCACATTAGTAGTAACAGTTACACTTTGGTATATTTAATAGGAATCAGAAGGGGACAAAACCCACACTCATAAGGAAAACATAGCAGCATCTTCAGCTAAACAGTACACAACACAAGGAGAATAATAGAAGACATGAGATATAGGTATAATACAGACAAAAGAAAAACATATTCTTGCTAGACTAGACTATAAGAAACAATCTTGGCACTGATAACCCATGACATAAGCAACTGTAGGGGAGGACAGAGTCCTGAGTCTTTATCTCCGATATTTTTTTCTCTGTTGAAGTACCTTAGTGGAATAAAAATCTCCTGGGTGCCTCATACTCCTCCCCAGCATGTGATGATGTTTCTCCTTTTGCCTGCTTATACCCTTTTCACTTTTTCTTTATTTTCTACATCTGTTTTTAACCTCTTATGAATTTGATGATCTTATGGGTCTTTTCCAACCTAAATGATTCTATGATTCATCTATCTCCTCCTTGTATATTTATTTTCATGCTGGCAATTCTCTTTTTCCCATCCCAAATGCATTTGCCAGGTATTTCCCCCCCCCAACCCATGCTTCTTCAGAGTTGCTGGAGACGTAGAAAGTCCTGGTAAGAAAAAAAAACCTGAAGACATCAGGAATAGCTGGCTGAAAGGCTGAAATCTCAGCCTTTCATCCTCTCCATATCAAAGAGGTTGCTTCTTCGGGAGTGCAAGAAGAAGAGAGCACACAGTGAGATGGGGGAAGGATGCAGGGAATCCACACTAAGGTTGAGACCTAGATCTGGGAGCTTTTCAGAGACATAAATTGTCCCTCTACCTGGGAGTGGGCTCCTGGTAAAAAGAATCCCAGGTTGGGAATTTGGAGCATTTGAAACATTTTTCAGACATACCTCTCTTCAGGCTAATTACTCCACATTTGTCATCCAGAAATGAAGGTCACTTGATGCATTGAGCTATCACCAGGGATTTGGGGGCTTGAAGTGACAATTGCTCTGTTACGAATATTAGCTGCGATTCTTCCCAATTATCCTAAGAAATGTTAAGCCCCAAGAGAGCCTTAAAGAAATAAAACTCTTCAAATTTGTGGGGGATTCAATCATTCAGAAGTTCTGACAGGCATCACTGGGAACCAGCCGTCATCCTGGGCAGCTCCTGTGATCCAGGATTAATCAGCCAGAGCTCACCCAGAGAATGAAGCAAGCCCCCAGAAAACCCCTACAACACAGAAATTGACAACAAACAAATTCTCCTTCAGCTTTTCAGCTCATCAATGCTTCTGAGGCTTTAAGAAGTATCCCACTTTAATAAAAATGCAAAGCTATTAATAGAAATCTCCATAAGAAAATTGTTTGTACCAATTGAGTTTCCTAATCCAACAGCTTTAGTAGAGTCTTGAGTAGGACAGGTATAGTTTGGTCATTTTAAGTCATGTATTTTTCAGAACAGAAATGATGCAAGGTGTAAAAACACATTTGTCCATTACGGCAGGTAAAACAGCAGAAAAAAAATAATTTAATATTTCATTGATCCTTGAGTTCTTTGGAGAAACCATTCCTACAGCCAGAGCCAAGCCAGGATGCTTCACAGTAAGACTGGGACTCTGCATCTGTGCAGATAGCTGCTGGTGTGAAAACAAAGACTGGTGTCCTCAAGGTGGACCTCAGACCAGGACACACCTCTATTGTCACCCACTGGCTGCTGTCAGCTCGGTGGTGACACGCTGCTACAGCAGTGGATGAAGAAGAGAACTAAATACTTGACTTAAACTGCACTGAAGTGGTTAATTTTGGGGGGGAATTTTACTGCAAATTCATCAAAAAGCAATCTGACTGGAAATTAATAGGATTATTTTTGACTGGCTGAGGTTAATGGCTTTTTTTTTTTTTATTTTATAAAATCACCATAATTTAGTACTACTTATCTAAGTTACCATAAAACATAGATATTGATAGCAAAATTACAGACAGCTGGGTACAGGATGAAACAAATTGACAAAACCCATGCTCTTAGGAAAACACAAATGCCAAATTGAGTATGTTAGGCTAACCATTTAAATGATCTACTAACAGAGGTACTTTAGACCAAAGTCCTGGTTAATTTTACACTGTATGAGCATGCAGAGGAAAACATCTGCTGAAAGGTGGACAGCCTGAGCCCAGCAGACATCCAGGGAATGAGCAGCTTGGACACACATTTCTTCCACACTCATTTCACATATTCCTCATGGTTTTCAATGAAAACTTTACTAGAGTACATTACTTAGGCATGACTGATTTTTCTCCCGGTGAATTAGTAAGGGACAACCACAGATAAGCATCTAGAGCAAGATGAGCAAAGGCTCTGAGGCTTTGTTGGACAAAGAAACAGCACTGAGGCAATAGGTAACTTTAAAAGATTTTGGTTTCAGATGAAGCTGGCTATGGCAAGCACGGCTCCTGCCACCAAAAATGACATATTTCCCTAGGCCAGTGCTTCCCACAAGCAGCACTGGAGCAACCTTTGGCACTTTCTTTGCACAGACTGTTCACTGCCTGCGATGCTGAGACCGGCAATGTGAGGGTAGGGGAGGGGACAGTGGAAAAGACAACCTGGATAACCTCAAAATGAGGTAAAGGTGGCAGTTTATCTGCACTAGGAGCATGAGGCAGATCCTTCTCTCATTTATTTTCTCCTCGTTTTTGCCTTTCAGCCCATACTAGAGACACAAAACAGCTTTT
Organism: Aythya marila; assembly: GCF_965140915.1. Lineage (NCBI taxonomy): Eukaryota > Metazoa > Chordata > Aves > Anseriformes > Anatidae > Aythya > Aythya marila. The sequence goes on from NC_139048.1 coordinate 37,134,141, forward strand.
CTCTTTGCTCTGTAAGATTAAAGATCTTCTTCTTTCCTGGCAGCTCTCTCCTTAAAGTGGGTTTCCAGCACCACTTGCTCTCCCTTTCCCCATCTCCCTGTGGGTGCACTATCTGCACCCAATGTGCCGCCTCCTCTGCTCCGGGCACCCTGAGCCCAGCCTCCCCGAGGCAAGCGTCGGGTCTGCCTTTACACTCCTCATTGCCTGCTTGGCCACAAAGAAAGCAGGGCAACTACAGAAAATAAATACGGTTTTAAAGAAAATCTTATTAATAAGAAGGCGGTGCTAGATTTTTTGCAGCTATGACTGTCTTGATGGGCAATGTCTCATGATTAGTTTTAATATTTCTAATTGGTTTCTGTAATGCTTAGAGAGTGAGAGGCAGTATTAACATGAAGGCTTGTACTACTTCCTCATGTTTGCAGCTGTGTATGAAAAGAGATGATTCAGAAAATATTCTTTGTGTCAAAGTTATTATTTAGAGGTAGATTTCATCTGAAAGTGTTTGCTTTTGTTTGCTCCTTCATTTCTTTGAATATTGGCTACTCCATTAAATGTAATACCTACAGGTTTTAAATAGCGATTCCTCTTTGTGAATTTTATTTAATGACTATTTCAATGTATGTTTGTTCAATGCATATAAACCTTCCCTTCCCACAAGCAGAATCAAAAGTAAAGAAAGAAAATCCTTTTTCAAGGTTTGAGAGCTTTGTTTCAAAAATGTACAGCATGTGGCCAAGAAACCAGTGTCAAAGAAATATGAACAAAATTGTTATATAACATGCATCAAAAGATTTCAACAGTTGTTCTGAAAAGCAAAATAACTGAACATGACTGTCACACAGAAAGAATTATGACACTCTAACTTCCACACGAGATGCAATTTCCAAGGATCCTTGACTCTTCTTGCCATGTGTAAATGTTTTATACCTTTTCTTTTATTTTCATGTAGCTATTACAATCTCCATCTGTTGCTGTTTACATCTAATATGCAAAAAATGAATAGATGTTATGGGATATTTGAGATTTTGTACATGCAAAAGTTTGATTTGGATCTTGGCTAGGAGAATGCCCTCATGGGAGGGTTAACTCTGGTGGGAAAACACCAGCAGAGGCAGCATTTCATCATGCATTTGTTTCAAAGAAAGAGAAGGAAAAAAAGACTGGATTTATAGCCTTGGGAAGCTTTATGTATTCCTTTAGGGGAGGAAAGAAAGAAAGAATAAGAAAGGCCAAAGAAGAAAGGAAAGTTAATAGATAAACGTGCTTCATACCGACACTTACATCAATTACCAATGTATGAAGCCATTCTAATATTCTCCTTCATACAAATAATTCCACAGACCTCAGTAGAGTGAGTCAATCACATTATTTTTATGAAGAAGCTCATAGTACAAGCACCTTAGACTAGAAGCCTTATGAGTCTAGGTCTCCAGAGGATTTTTGACGGATTCACAACAGAGAGAAGGTTGTGCTTATTGACTTGGAGAATAAAAAAATACATATTTATGTTGCTGCATAAACATTAATAAACATATGATCAACTGCAGCTCTAGATCTATGCCATGTGGAGGATTCCTAGGGTGCAGTACTACAAGAAAACCAGTAGCAATATCTAAATTTAGGGATGTTTGATACTTCCTATCATATTATTGTATATTCAGGGCTCATAGTATGGCTGAACTACTTCAAGATGAAATTTTCCTCTTATAGGCTAAATTAAGGAAAGAAATCTGATAAATTTAAGGTTAAAGAAAGAATATTATTCCTTACAGTTACTTTTCCTTTTTTTGTTTTGTTTTGTTTTGTTTTGTTTTAAATAACCACTTTAATCAAGAAATGTGAAATGGTTCATGATTTTGTAGAGGAATAGAAATAGATTCTTGTGTCTAGGCTTCCACATGGGAAGAGATCATCTATTTGCTGTCAAGCTGACACATGTGAGCAACGCTCAGTTCACACGTGTCAAGAAGCTCTGGGCACTGTTATGAGTTAAATGTATTCTGTTGCGAGTGAAGCAACATTAGCATTTGATCTATGGGGTTTTCCTGGCACTGAGTGAAGGAAGCGCCCAGGAGGAAGAGTATCTCCTCCTCTTCCTGTGTGGAGATGGATGGAAAGGTAAGCCAGGGGAGATTATGTCAGGAAAGGCACCAAACTAGCAATGCAGTGGCTTGATCCTCCTCCAGCCAGTGGAAAATAATAAAATATAGTAGAGGCACTAGAGTGAAAGGAAAGACCTGGTGACCTGGCAGAAAGGCATAGAGGGGGCTGGACAGGAAGGCTGAAACTAGAGAAAACTCACTGACATTGCAGCTTGAAACTGCACCTATGCTTTATACCACAATAAGCATATCACCAAACATTTGCTTTGAAGCCAAAGCAAAGTAACATCTATCTCCAAAAACTCTTGCCCTATAACGGGATCTGTTTAAAGTGTTCATAAAATAATGCTGAAAATGCTTGAAGTTTCTCTGCTACCAAATTGAAGCTTAGGGAGTTAGAGTCATAGCCTATTAAAATTCTGTTTAGCATGCACATTTTAACAAAGATGTTTCAATAAAAGGGGGCTCCATATAATTATCTAATGACTTGCTATGTCAGTCATGATAGATCCCAGGTCTGTGACTCTCTCACGAGAGTTAAAAAGAAGATAAATATACAAGTTCTTACCTGCTGCCCTTCCAATTTGAGCTGAAAGCAGTAAATAGTCTTATGGACGTCTCTGATGTGATTTGCATTGCTGAGAAAACAAATCCTGTAGAGAGAAAAAAATAGGCAAAAAGACGTGCTATTTTCTTTTCATTGAATGAAAAACGTTCTTCCACGATGTTTGAGAATGTAATTTGCTATATTTTCTATTTAATTGCATTCCTCGGTTTTTCCACTCCCAAATATTTTCATCCTTAGGGCTAAAAAGGTTTACAAGTCTACAGATGTTGGAATTTCATGCCTAAGTATTATTTGATTGAGCAGCAGTAGGACAATGGGATACTCTTCCCATGCCATATCTTCTGTCTATCCCAGATCCCTCTCTGTGGGGCTGCTCTCCAGCGCCTCATCACCCAGTCTGTACATATAGCCAGGGTTGCCCCATCCCAGATGCAGGACCCAGCACTTGCGTTTGTTATACTTCATGTGATTGCCCAGCTCTGCAGTCTGTCCATCTCTCTCTGTAAGGCCTTTCCGCCCTCAAGGCTGGTCAGATCTGGTCAGATGTTAAACATGAAGTTTAACAAGAGCAAGTGCCGGGTCCTGCACCTGGGATGGGGCAACCCTGGCTATAAATGATCCTTATAGGTCCCTTCCAACTCAGGATATTCTGTGATTCAGTGATTCTATGATACCTTGGTTATGAATGAATGATCCCAGAGAGACCAAAAAGCTTACAAGCATTCAGACGTCTTTTAAGGAGAATGAAAGTCAGTCCCACAGCACCCAACCAGAGAAACGTAGGAAGAGGACCTGCAGCACCAGGCAGTCCAGCAGGACAACAGTGCTTAAGACTGCATGGTCTGCTGCAGTATGACAGCTCCACCCGTCACATCCCATTACTCTGTCACTGCCTAGGGGTGCCAATTGCAACCAAGGCAGTAAGAGAGGAGGCTGTTAGCTAGGCCTCTGCATAACTGCTGGTAGCAGCACAGAGGCTCTTTCCGCACAGTGGGAAAAGATTTCCATATGTGATCAAGGTATTTTCTGGAAAAAAATAATCAAAAACCCAAGAGTTCTGCTGGCAAGAGCTACCAGATATGAGCACTGGTCCCAAGACCAACCCCGACAGACCTGCCAATAAGCAGATTAATAGTAAGGACTGGAGAACAGCTTAGTTATCCAGATTTCATTTCACATCTTCTTCTACATTAGCCATCAAGGACCCATTTCAAAAGAATTCCCTCTTTTCACACACAAATAAGGTTCAGATGTTCAGCTGCTCTGCACCTCCCAGTCCCTGCTACAGCTGCTCAAGAGACCTTGCGTGCTGATCAGCTGAATGCTTACAGCAAGCTCAGGAATAAGAAGCACTGAACATAGTCACAGTGAGGCTCTCCTCCCTGAGGGGGATTGATGGTGGTAGAAGCTCAATGCAGGACATCCAAAGATGTCTCTGCTGAAATCTAAACCAGCCTTAATTACTGTTACATTGCAATACAACAACAATTGAAAACAAATAACAGATAAAGTGTTATAAGTACAAAGAAGAGTAAGCAGAAACAGTAACAATAGAAAGGTAGAACATATGGGACTATTCAACCAAAAATTGTATGAAAACTGCGCCCACAAAACCTTTGAAAAATTTGCAAAACAGACCAGAAAATATAATATTTGCTTTGTTTACCAAACACTTTAGAGTTCTCCAGGTACTAGGATTTTTTTTCCCCTTTCATAAAAAGCACATTAAAAGGGAAGCTCATTGTCATTGTGCTGTTGCAACATTTGCACTAATAGGGCTGTCTATCTTTTCAAAGAACTGCTTCTTTGAAGGAAGCTACAGTAAATTGTTTAGGGAATTTACCATTGAGTGGTTCCCTCAAGAGCTGCATCTCTCTTTCGCTGATTAATAATGAAGCATTAATGAAAATGTTTCCATGTCTCCATGCTCCCACCAATTAAATGTGGTGCAGAAAAGAAATCCAGCCTTTGGAAATTGTTATTTGTCTTACTTGCAAGACAAGCAGTAGCGAGAGTAATTCTTTACTGGGAATATTGGTAAAACAAGGCCTGCATTTAGGGGATTCAGACTGGGAAAGATGGATTCTTAAGCTGACATTTAAGAATCACTGACTCTCAAATACCACATTAGCAATCAAGAAATCAACAGTGTTTGGAAGAAATGTAATTAGCTCAGCATGCTCCGCTTGAAACCAGTACTGTAGTTATCAGCTGCAACAAATGCCAAAATGGAGAATTTGTTTTCCATTGAAATGCATTACATTTTACTGTATTAAAGGCATGAGAGCTTGAGACATTAATATTTCTGAGAAACTGCTGGAGCTAGCTTAGATCAGGGTGGATTTTTCTCCATTAACTGAGCAAATTCTGGGAAAGCAATCTATCTTTCTTTCGCTTGGTCTGTGCTAAATGTATTGCCATGACATCGTGCAAGACAACTGGGGAGAATGTGCGGTAGGTTATTAATATGTTTTCATTTCATTTGTGTACAGAAGTTACTGAGATCGTGTTTTATATGTAATTATATTACGCACTATCTGAATTGACCTTCTTATTCTGGAATTAAGCACGGAGGATGTCAAGTCAACAGCCCCTGAAAGCCAGTGCTTCTGGACACAGATGGTAGAGCTTATGTGTAGAGAGAGGAGTAATTCCATGCACGGCAGTAAATATTTACTCAAATCCAGTCAACATTGGTAGTGCTTTAATTTGACAGCTGCTTTGAAACTTATTTGAGTATATGGTGGTCTCAGATCACTGCAGAGTTGAAAGCTGCCACCCTTCCTGGCTTCCTCGGTAAAGAAGATATGGATTAAATCCTAAATGTGTTTCGGAAATGAACTGTACTATATACTCAGAGCTGACTGCTCCAATATATAACAGGAGATGACAATTAGCTTCTGCTGTACATCTTTCTCCAAGCAAAAAGAGGCCTTAAGTTCTTAGCTGTCTATCACTTTAGCACTTTTCACAACTATCTTCAGTGCACTCCAATTTTTGGAGCGAGCTGGAGCATGAAATCACACTTCCTTGATTTGCTCGGTGCCAGCACTACGCTTTCCTCGGTGCAGAATAGAAGGGAGCGACCCTCTTTGTGCCCTCAGCACTCCCTGCTGCAAAGGCTCTGTCCCTGCGAAAGCCAGGCGCGGTGACCCAGGGGAAGCAAGGCACCCATCGGTTCTGGACAAAGCCCCCTTCAGCCAACGAGCTCTTAGCCCCCCCGACAGTGTAAGAGGTCTTTTGAGAAGAAATTCATAAGGCCACAGACTGACAAAGAGCTTTCTGGTATAGGCAGGAAAAAGGTGAATAGGAAAAGTACTGGGTGGGAGAAGAGTGACGGAGAGGCAAAATGTGTGTTGTAAGGGGAGGAGTGAAGGGACAGAAGTTACAGGGTCACCGTGCTCTTAGGCTGTGAGCCAGGCTCCTAGGTGCTGTGGTCAGATAAATACTAATGCAATAGTTTTAAAACACTGCTCTGAAATGTCACCTTCATCTCCATTGATCTCCATTACCAAACAGGTCTTTCACTGTCACTTGTGACAAAAGGCATTAGTCAAGGAAAAGCTCTAAATAAACTCGAGGAAGACAAGCAAGCTCTTCTCTCTTAGCCACACACAATAACTTTAAGAGAAAAGCCTAAGAAAATAGGGCATTAAAAAAAAAAAAAAAAAAATCTAGTACTGAAACTGAAAATTGAAATCTTCTATTCTAAATCTGTTGGGCTTATCAAAAATATTTAGTTTTTTTTTTTTTCTTTCTTTCTTTTTTTTTTCTTTTTTTTTTTTTTTTCCTCCTTTAGGAAGGATGTTTTTGTCTGGATCAGAAAATAGCCCGGTGAAACATTTTTAAGATTTACTTTAATGTCCACATTACACCAGGGTAACTGGTACCCAGGTCCACACTGTACGGCTGAAATTTACCCAAGATGTCCCAAGGCTGGAGTTACGCTTTAACCCCTGAACCATGCTAAGAAAGAATTGGTGGCTGGAAGCCAGCTGCTAGAGGTGCCTCCAACTGCCTGTTTGGAGGACACGTCCCCTGCCACCCCGTGCGGAAACACTCAAGCACTCTGTGCCCTCGCACCTCTCCTGCTGCATGATCAGACCTTCACCTGGTGTGCAACCAGAACGACGTGTCCTTCTGCGTCCTGGCGGACACACTCTGGGTAACCTTTTAGTCAGACCACGCCACAATTTCAGGAAAAAAAAACTTGGTTTTATCAGAACAGTGGCCTAACGAAGCGATAAAACAGGGTGGTTTAGCTAACAATGTGGAAAGCTGGATGCAGGGATTCCTATGATCAGTTTGGACAGGCACAGCCACATAGGGGAAAAAAAACAGTTTTGGAGTCACTCTTGTCATCGCTTAACGTACGTGTGATGGGCGGAGAGCGGTGGCACTGCTTAAACCACTAACACATCCACGAACTGCTGCCGCATCCGCTTGTCAGAGCTCAGATATTTCAGAAGCTGTCACTGAAGAGGAGCCTCTAGGGGAACGATGTTTCTCTCTTCTTCTCTTAAATCGTAAACTGAAGGCAGACAAAGGTGGCAGTAAATCCCCTTGACGGCTGCCCAGTCAGAGGCATACCTCAGCGGCAGGGCATGCTAAGGCAGAGCTTGATGCAATCTTTTCCATACCACAGCCCCAAAACAACTTTTCTCTGCTGACGCATCCCTTGTAGCCAAAGAAATCGAGGCAGAAAGGAGACATGATAAGGGAGGGTGTGCATGTGCTGGTTCCACATCACCCAGTGTGATGCAAAGGGGAAGCTCCAAGATCCCTCCAAGTCACCCCATGCCTGTGCCCTGCAGGTTTTTATAGTTATTTCCTATGCCCTTATACTCTCCAGCATAAATGTTAAACTAAAGCTCCTGGTCCTTGTTTTCCATAAATATTGCAGTGGAGAATTAGCTGAATTTAATTACAGTTATCATGAAATAGCAAGCATTAATCAGATGCCAGTAGCAGCTGTATTTTGCTCTTTTGAAAGCAAGAAACTATTTAAAAACTATTTCATTAAGAGCAGAAAACTATTTTAGAAACAAAGCAAAAAGCATTCCATTTATAGAGTGGCATTATCTCAGTGCACACAAACACCCTCAAAATAATAACACAAAGCCCCTCTTAATAGCATGCTGTTGTAGTAAGAGCCTCTTATGGAGACAAAATCTAGAGAGATATTCATCTGAACTGTACTCTAGATCTAAAAGAGAGAGAGAGGAATGGAGAGCAATCTAAACAAAATGTGTCAGTTTTCTCATCTATTTCGGCTGCTGACACGCACTTTCAGTGGAGATGCCCATCTAATTACAACATCATAAAGTTCTTTACATGAGCATAAATTGCTCTAATTCACACAGCAGTTCCTCTTTTGCACTGCAAGGAACATGTCAGTGCAAAGAGGATCAAGCCCTTCATAGATAAAACCAGTTTGCTTTTGACATTCTCGGCCCATTTGCTTCCAAATTTCCCTCCTCCCCATGCCAGGAGGGATCTGCCTGGGATCAGAGGTGGGAGTGCAGGAGGTTCCCACCTGCAGGCCCCTGAGGAGGGTGGGCAGGACAGGGAGGGTGCCTAAGGGTGCAGGGGGACAGGATGCAGGTGATCACACCCAGGGCATTTTGCTGCCTGGCTCCTGCCAGAGCTTCAGGATCTGCACCTGTAGGATTTGCCCCTCAGGCTCTGGTGTGCACAAAACTACAAATGCATCCAACCACTGAAGGAATTCAGATTTAGGCACTAAGAATTTAGGTGCCACAAACTACACAGCGTTTGGACAATCTGTTCTTCATCATTGCTCCCGTGGATTTTTGTCTAGAACCAGTTTTTGCTTTCCAGAAGCTGATGGTATCATCTTTTGCAAGCACCTCCTCTAAGCTAAGATTAAACAATTGCTACTTGTGATTAAACAATTCAATGCAACAGTTCAGTGGGAAGGGAAATAACAAGGTCACCAAGTCCAACTGCCTGACCACCCTGGCCACCAGAATTACTGAGGGCAGTGTCCAAATGCCCCTTGAGCACTGGCAGGCATGAGGCACCAACCACCTCACTGGGCAGCCTGCCCCAGCCTTTGGCCACTCTCACGGGAAAGCAATGTCCCCTCCTGCCCAGCCTGAGCTCTCCGGCTGCAGCTCAGGGAGTTGCAGCGAGTGGGGAACACACATTTACCAAGCAGCCGTGCAGCTCTCCGTGCAGCTCTCCCAGTGTGAACTGCAAGGGCTCCTCCCTGAGAGTGCAAACAGCAGCCAGCACACAAGCCAAGACAACTTCTTGTCCTACACACATCTGAGATAGTCTCGTAGGTCAGCTGGTCCGCAGGCTGTTGGGACTGACCACAGGACTTGCAGAAGTATTTTAACAACTACTTTATTTCCCTCAAAGTTGAGATGTGCTATAAAATGTGTCAAGGCAGGATTGGAATGCTTTACAGACATGCAGTTTGGGGCAGGAGGCCAAGGTAAGATATGGCTTTGCATAACTCTTCAGCTGTAAAACAGTTTACACAGAGTGCTTTTTTAACACTGGTGATTCTAACTCTCCTCCTGCCTCTGAAACCACTTCTGCTGCTTTCTGGGGCTTCTCATGAGAAGCACCCAAGTTATATTATATTTCATAAGTGTAGAGATATTAAAACTTGAAGCATAAAGTCTCTCCCTATCCCAGATTAAGAAGTTCCCTGTGATTTTTCACTACAGTGACAAAGAAAGAATTCTCATCAAAGTCAGGCAGCAGATAACTCAGATGGAGCAATATAAGCAATATATACTCAGAATATATATATATATATATATATTTTTTTTTTTTTTCAGATTTAAAATCGTCCATTAGGAGATCGTCCAATATATTTGTTCCTCCAGGCCACATACTTGCATTAATAGTTTCCACTCTCCAGCTCCTGACACACTGCAGTGAGCACTTTTCACTAGGTATTGCCTCCCTGTTTTGACAAATGAGCCCACCTCTTAAAGATAAGCCTGAGACACAGCCCTGTCCTTCCAAAAGACACTTATTAGCTTCCACTCAGATTTTCTAAAGAGTCCTGAGCACCACTGACACTTGCCCAGGACGTACGTGGGTTTGATGAGCAGCCGAAAGGACATGCAAACACAAGCACAGATTTATCTTTTTCTTCCAGCCCAACAATCACACAGAGCTTGCTGTAAAAATGTTGTCAGACATGAGCTCCACTATGTAACCTTACAGCCATTAGCTGCTGCGATACCGTGCTGTTTGTGCGGCAGCACTCCCTAAGCTGCAGGCGGAGGGGAGCAGCCAACCACCAGCAGCAACCAGGGGCTGGGAGCAGTTCCCTGCTTCCTTCTGGTGGGTGCTGGCACCCCACGGAGCCTGGGAGCGTGCTGCTGATGGGTCACTGCTACACAGGGAGAGGGAAACATCCCGAAAGTCTCTGACTTCAAAAGGAAGAAGGAAAACTTATATCTACACATTGCTGCCTCCACGCAGTATCCACTTTCTTTGTGCCACCAGCAGCCCCAAGGTTGCCTGCATCCCCGTCGCAGCACAGTCTTCAACCAGAGCCCAGGGCCAAAGCCTTCAGAGCCTGAAAAGTTGATGCAAGTGCAATGGTGAGGTGGAGAACGTTAAATGCGGGCTGCCCAAAAATACACTTGCCTTCTGATGGTAGTCCCACCGCCTCCTGTTCTTCTTGGATGACTCCCCATGAAAATTCTCACAAGTAAAGGCTTCGTTAGGAAAAGACAAACCACAATCATCATTGCAGAAAAGCTAATTGCCTGAATAACTTTAAAGTAACCCCTCTATTTTTCTAAAAATAGCGCCTACGTCTTAGAGAACCTCATTTTAAAATATCCCGTGTAAGGTAAATAGATAGAAGAGGTTGTTGAATAGGTGAGCGCTGACAGGTTAAAATGTTAAAATAAAAATCAAGCTTTGGTTTTGGAGCCTGCTGTCCACTGGAAACATTAACCTACTTTGAGTAAAGTTTGCTAACTGAGCAGAAGAGAAAACAAGCAGGGCGTGCTGAAGAGAGCTGTGTGCAGCTCCTCTGTCTCGTGCCTTTGGAGCTACAGGGACTAAACACTAGGAGAAAAACTCAACCAAAAATCTGGCTGCCATCCAGAAGCTTAGAGCCTTTGAAAGAGCCCCATGGTGAAAATGAAGCTTCCTAACATTTTGATTTTCTTTCCCATCTGCTTGAGAAAACAGAAAACTCTGGTTTTAATTGTAATTAGTGGTCAGAAATTCAGATTTTGTTGTTTTCCCAAGTGAATTTTGGCATTGGGGACTGTAAAAACCTGCCTCAGGTTGTTCGCAGGGGTTCAGGTATCAGCTTGTGCCTATGACGAGATACCAACAATTTTTCCTCTTAGAAACATGCGATTCCTGCTAAGAGCAGCACTGCCAACATTTCCATTTTTCTGCAGATTAATGACATTTCCTGGGTCAAAGAAGGGATAAATAAGCATGGACCCCTGAAACATGCTGAACGTTTTTGTCGTGACAAAAGACAAACAAAGCACTGTAAATTGGAAAACAGCTTTTAAGTAAAATTGCTTTCCTTTATGAATTATTTTTTTTTTACAACTCTGCAATAAAATGCTTCAAAAAAGGACTTTCCTACTGAGCATAAAGAAAACTTATATCCCTCTTTAACACAAATACACTGACTTTTCACTTTTATGCTCGTTATCATATGCCCTCCGTTATAGGAATAGATCCTAGCAGAGGATGCAATTCAAGATCTAACAGATACTTCACCCCAGGTTTCCTTTTTTAATCCCAGGTTTTTATTTATTTTTTTTTATTTTCTGGCATTTTATTTTTAAGAAAGTTTTTAAGTGGGAACATGTGGCATTGTTTTTCAGTAGTGCAGAAGGCTCTGTGATATCCCAGACAGCAGCTGATGAATTTCAAAAGGTTCCTTCTGGACAAGCCTCTAAGACTCTGGGTGGTCGCCGTCTCACCCAGCCTCCTTTTCTCCAGAAAGCAGAGGGCTGCGTGTGATGGATGCAGATCGTATCACAAGCTGACCAGTAGTTGTAACTCTAGCTGCTGATACCAGACGGGTCAGAATTCATGTAAAGGAAGACACGCTTGTCTGGGAGCTCTCTTTCAGAAAATAGATGTTCACAGAACCAAAGCAAACCTCTCAGCTTTCACCAAACAACTCCGAAGCTCCTGAAAGCCTTGCTTCATGTTGGGAGCGGCAGCCAGATACACACGCTGATTAGTTTTTAGTAATCCACTCAAGCTAAAGTGATCCTAAGCATGGCACTGAAGTTCTGCCTCTGCTCACAGCCAAATAGGAGATGACATCTCTCTTTAGTGCACGTACGATATAAAGAAATGCAGCAATAAAAAGAAAGAAAACAAAACTCAGAACTGCAGTGCTCTTCATCAAAGCTCTGTCCTCTGACAGAATCAGCATTTTAGACTAAGCTTAATGAAGGAATAAATTAAGGGATAAGGAGAAATGTTAGACCAGAGCACGTACACGTGTTCAGTGCTACCACACCAAGTCCTCAGCAGGATTTTACCATCAGTGGGATGGGAGGAGGTCTTTTTCTTTTTCTTTTTCTTTTTTTTTTCTTTTTCTTTTTCTTCCAGTGCCAGTTTTCCCACAGACTGCTGTGAGCCTCAGCGCAATCCAAGGTTTCTTCTGGGTGGATAATTGACTCTATTTTCCTGTCTTATGAAGTGAATGAAGTGTTTTACTTATCAGAAGTGTTTTCAGACCATCGTCTAGAAAGGTACATTTTTGGACAGGAGCTTGCATGCTGCTTTGCACAGGGTTCAGTAAAAACAAATCACATGCTGAGATGACTAGATGCTGCATAGTGAGAGAGGGATAGGGTTTTGTGTGGGGGAGGAAATCCTAACGAATGTTGAATGATCAATACTGCAGTGAATTTAGCAAAAAGACTTACAACCAAAGTAAATAACAGTCCAGAATAACAGGTTTTGGGAAATGACTTGTCCGATAGTATGGGGAATTCATCAAAGAAGGCAGTCAGACTTCCCCCAGGAAGAAAATGTAATTCCACTTAAAGTTTCCATCATTAATTGCTACCTCAGGGGTAAATGTTGCCCGGACTCTTGAGAGAGGACTCCGGGCACCAAAAGCAGATCTGAACAGAAATTTCAAACACCGGAGGGTTTACTCTTCCCTGTCTTCAAAATGGACCTGCCTTCCAAATCTGGAGGTCTTCCTGAGGGGAAAAAAATATCATTTTGTGGGATCTCTTTTTAAAATAATGTTTTCTACCAAAAAAAATATATATATATTAAAAATGAGGGAAGGAGATGGAGACATTTTTGAAATGTTTAAGGGAAAACCATTTCAAACATCACTGAATAAAAAGAACAAGCAGGGAAGTGGGAAGAGATAAGGACAAAAGCTCTGCTTTTGTTCTTTTTTTTTTTTTTTTTTTTTTTCCTTTTTTCTCTAGGATGTAATTATTCTGCTGTACGTGGGAAGAACAACAGGACAGAGAAACGACACAGATAAATCCTGCATCTTTCCTCTGCGCACAGAGAGGATGCTGCAGCAAGCCTCAGTCGGTAGCATAAGGCCTGGCTGGGCTGCTCTGGGAAGGTTTTGTGGGATCGGTGCCGGGGTGGGCTTAAGGGTGAAGGATGTGGGCACAGAGAGCTGGTGTGGGCCCGTGGTGCTTGTGAGCAGAAGCATTGCTGGAGCAGTGGTGGGACAGGATCAGCCTCCCTGGTAATTAACCTTTGTGCAGCTGATGAGGCTTTTTTCCCTACAGAGGATTTAGTGAAACTGTCCAGGCTTACTGGAGGAGTTGGAAAGGCTCCATTCAGGGAAACGTGCACAGAGACATCTCTGCTGCCAAACATCTGTTAATTAGCTACCATAAAAAAATAAATACTAAAAATCAATCATCAGAAGCTAAGCTCAAAAAATGTTTCTACCAGCAAAAACAAAATAATCCTGTCCCTGCACAGCTTGATATTTTAGATATTTTTCCCCCAGTCCAGCATGAATTACATGGCCTTAGGATAAATTTAAACTGGAAAGGTGCAGAACCACCCAAACTCCTCAGTTCACAAAGATCATAGGATGGGAAGAAAGGGAGGTGATAGTGCCTCTGAGCTCTTCTGTAGCACTCCCTGGGCTGGTTTCAGATCTCACACAAGGTCATCACCTGAGGGACAAACCAGAGCTGTCTCCAGCCAGAACCTCTTAAACAAGGGGGCTCGGGGCTGAGTTCAGGAGATCAGGATCAGGAGGGTGTTGGCTGCCACCCAGACACACCCCTCCTCGTTCAGGAGCCAAGGGCAGAGGTGGGCTCCGAGACACGTCTTTCCCCTGGGAGCTTCTCTGTGATCTCTAACTCGGATTTTAAAAGAATATCACTTCTAGCTGAGACAAGAAAGAACTCAAATTAAAAACATGCAGGGTCAGGTTCACCCATCAAGGGCATACAGATCAGTCATTTTTCCTTCCTTGTCCCTGAAAATTAGGCTGACTCCCCTCAGCCTCCTGAAAGCACCTTGCTCCTCCCAGGCTAGGTGCTGAAGCTTCGTGCGAGATCAGGACGAGAGCCAGCAGATTTTCTCTAAGTAGCGCTCTACCAGGGTTTGCAAATCACTTGAAGATGATGTCTTCCTGGCTGGCTCCCAGGGCCCAGAGCAGCCACAGGGCAGACGTTGCCGCGTTGCTTGCCGACGATGCACCAGGCAGGGTACCACAACCAGGCCTCCTGCTGCTGCTAGCTACGTGCCGAGTCCTCTGAGGGCATCCCCGTCCCTCCTGCAGGGGGAAGGTCCGGACAGGGACCTATGGAGATGGCAGAGATGGGCTTCCTCCTGAGGGTTTGGGGAAAGAGGGAGCTGTAAGTGCGGTCTCAATCGTTCTCATTGCACGCGTGAGCTGGGGAAGCCAGAGGACACTGTTAATGAGGGAATCCGGGGAATTATTTCTATTCTTTATGATCTTTATTTAATGATTTAACTTCAGAGCCAAGGAAGATAGGGTATTTTGGGAAGGTAAATTGTGGCTCAGGAAGAAATAATTAGATCAATGAAGATAGTGCAAGCCAGTCTGGGCTCACTGAAACAAAATGGGGGGGGGAGAGCTATTTCAATATTTTCCTCATCAAAGTATCCTTGTTTCCTTGAAGTCCCACATTCTCACGCTTTGAAACTTGAGCCCCCCCCCCCCCCCCCCCCCAAGAAGAAAAGCTCTTTTGATGACAGAAAATAGTCTAATTAAAATAGGTTTAAAATGACCACCTCAAGCAGCACCTAACGTTGTGGAAGTGATGTAAATTCTGGCTCAGGTATTGTTTCCAAAAGCAGCTCTGAACTGGAAAAGCAATCAGCTTTCTTGCCAGGCTAACCTTGCCTGCTAGGGTTCATCTAGAAATAGATTTTGTAGTCTTTCCAGTTAAACGAAAACCTCTATGGAAGAGATTTTAGAGGTGAGAAAGAATGGGTTAGTGTGAAAATTTCTTGAGTGAAGACCATGACAGATGATGCAGTTCTCCCATGTGCTTTATCTGTTGTGCTCAGGCTCTGAACCTACACTCAAACAAACAAACCAACCAACAGAAGTCAGTGCAGCTTTTAAAGACTTCTGAATATAAATGCCTTCTCCCCTCCTAAACATCATACTGGATTACTTTGCACCATTTACCTTTATCTGTCATCTATCTCCTTCCAGTAACCTAAAGGGAGCCTGCAAGACATCAGGAGAGGGACTTTTTGTCAGGTAGGGCAGTGATAGGACAATGAATAATGCTTTTAAACTAAAGGAGAGAAGATTTAGATTAGATACAAGGAAGAAATTGTTCACTCAGAGGGTGGCAAGGCCCTGGCACAGGCTGCCCAGGGAAGCTGTGGCTGCCCCATCCCTGGAGATGCTCAGGGCCAGGCTGGATGGGGCTTTGGGCAGCCTGGGCTGGGGGGAGGGGGCCCTGCCCATGGTAGGGGGCTGGAGCTGGGGGGGCTTTGAGGTCCCTTCCAACCCAAACCATGCTGTAGATCTATGAATCTATGAAAAATGGAAACAATATCAGATATTTATATGTGCATGCTAAGCTTTTCAGGAGTTGCTGTGATGTTTGATAAAGTGACTAGAGTTTATTCTCAAATATTGTTGTTCCAATTCATAATATGATTGTAATATTTCGTACTCTTCTTTTGGCAAATAAACTGATTTTCTAAACCACACTATTTTTCTAAAAGGTTCAACATTGTTTTACCAGCAGGAATAAACAGAAACAACCTTAAAAGTGGAAAGTTGTGTCAATCTTAGTCCAACCAATGCACCAGTGCTTAAGGAAAGGAACTTGGTATAATCCAGTTCTTCCAGCAGAATTAGATCAGACGAGGTTCAATAATTCAGCAGCTGAATGGGTGCATAGAAACTGCAGACTCACTGGCTCAGCCCTTTGCATGCAGAGGGTGTGGTAAGACTATCATTTTGTCTATCAGAATGAGTAACAAAAATGCTAATGAACAAACGGAACACAGTCAATTCCTAACCTGAAACTGGAAGCAGATATGGTTGAAAAGCAGTGTGCTGTCTGGGTGTGTGTGTGTGTGAGAGTTTTCCTCTGAATTGACTCATGGTTTGAGAAGATAGATTTTATTTTTTTCCCCTCCAAAAAATTCCCTCAACAGCAGGTAGGCAGAAAATGACCAGCTAAGCTGTCAAGCCCCTGTTGGAACACATTTATTGATCATTCTGCTGAACACACATTTTGTTTTGATTTTGCCCATGCTGGGCTCTACAGTGGTACTCACCTCCTGTACACGTTTCTGAAGTGGCTACAGGGCCACATGGGCCAGATCTGCAACCACCAGGGAGAGGCATTGATATTTCTTTGTTTCGATGTCTCCCAGCCCCACTGAGATGAATGGGTCTCCCCAGCCAACGCTGCTCACCTCCAACTCCACTGGCAGCTCTCTCACTGCACGTCCCATCCCCGTGCAGCTCACAGCCACAGCAGCAAGAGCAGAGCTGGACTTTCCCCTGTTGCACACTGTTTATTTTCCTTTTTTTATTATTATTATTATTTTTTTTTTTTTTAGCAGCAAATCCTGCGCTGCTCCAGGCATGAGTATTAATGTATGAACAGAATGGTAGCACTTGAATTTGTCATTAACCACACTGTTTATACATTGACGTAGGGAAATAAATAATGCACAAGCATCACTGAATGGTATGGTATTGATACATAATGTTTAATTCACTCTTTTCAAAGATTGTTTGTTTCAAATGTGCACCTTTGTGCACTAATGACTATTTATGCTCAAGGATACGAAGGACAAATTATGGCAGAATGAGTGCTAGAAATCCACAGGGATAATATCGAATGATAATTTATGTGGTTGTGAGGGATTAGTTGAACTTCTCACCTACTTGGGGGCACGGGAGATTCTATTTCTGCACCACTGAAGTATAGCTCAATTACATTCAGCTGAGTACAACTAAAAGTTTTCCTGCTCAGGGTTTCCCACTCATTTCTTTTCCGGACATGCGGTCCCCTCTGACTTTATCTTTCTACCTGAATAATTTTCACAGCAGTGAAAAGGTTGTGCTACGCATGAGTGTACAAGCCTACTACTCGAGAAATCCAGATCATTTTTCTGAACCGAAAGGTAGTTTTACTTCATGAATTAGATGGAAGAACACATTTCTACAGCGTGTCTCACTTGAAGCTCTGCCTGGCTGTGGTTTCTGTAGTTTCTCAAGAGTCAAACAGACGGCAGACTTGGCCCTCATCTTGAAAATATTGAAATACTCAAGTCCTTCCAAAATCTGAAATGGCACTGAAAATTTTTAAGCATTTTAAGCTCCATTTCCGAATGGATTTCAAGTCGTCTATCAGTCACCTACTGATGATAGAGGTACAGATACTGCTGCATCAGGGCACCAGAGGCTACTGTGCCCTGATAGCAGGGAAATCCTGCAATTGGAATAGCAAAGAAAGCATCATCAGAAGACATTAAATACCCACACTATGCTAAATAAACTTAGTGTGACTGGGTTTCTTACAGTGTATAGCAAATTAATTAATAACAGATGCCCGAAGCGCAGCAAAGTGTTCCTTCAGCTAGGCAAGTCTTACGTTAGAGGTAGCACATAATGGAAAAGCCAGGTAATGGTAGCAAGAGCATAGTTAGAGGGTACGGTCACGGCTGGTCTCTGATAATAAGATTAAATGTCAGAATATCACAACTAAGTTCTTGTTTCCCCAACAAAAAGCAGCTTAGGAAAACGTGGTTTCGCAGCATTTTTCAAGGTAGATGCAACGCTCCAACAAGAAACCGAGCTTCCACGTCAGGGGCAAGGGCTGGCGCGTGGTGCGTGGCAATAGCAGCGGCAGGTGGCACCGGCAGCGCTCACGCAGTGACAGACATGGTGTGCCAGTTTTGGGGACTGCACAGCTGCCAACCCTGCCTGCAGCCCCGGCTGCCCTGCACACCACAGCCAAGGTCGCAGTCAGTGACATCCCGATTCCAGGTCGCTGCGGTGCAAAAAGCCTCCCTCCAGCAGTATATGCGTTTCACACCTAGCTGCTCCTTTTGTCAAGCTGTCATATTTAATTAAAAATGCTGACAGCCTTTAAGGATCTCTACAATGTGCAAAAAATACGTAAGATCAACACTTCACACTTCTACCAGCTATTATTCTTTTCCTACAGTAATTTAATTCACTTCCTCTAGTTCTTCAGGAGCTGGGGGCCGAGCTTTTCAAATTGTATTTTCCACTTGCTGTTCCCGAGGAGAGGCAGAACAAATACTTTCTAATCAGCACCTTGACCTCCTCTGTGCAGACCTGTCCTGGGGACTTTGTCCACCTGAGAGGTTCCCCTGTGCTCTGTGGGGTGGTTGCTTTCTGCAGGGCATTTCTTGGGCTGGGGGGAGAGCTCATGCTATGCACTCTTACTCCCTCATCAGAGAGAACACTTTTTTTCTTTAAATCTGCAAGTGCTTGGAGTTAAATCCATAGGGGTTAAGGCATCTAACTGCCTATGAGACCTCCGAGTGCCGTATCCCGCTCCTGTAGCGTTAAATCAAACGCTCGGCTTCCTGCGGTTGCTCTGGATGTGCCATGAGGTGACGATCCCATCTCTGTGTGCACTCACAGACAAACACCTTCCCATCCCTTTCCTTCAGGCACAGGAAAACCTCGTTCTCTGGGAATTTTTCTCTGCCTCTCCCTCTTTTAAAGGCAGCATCAAGATACTAACATCACTGCAAATAATTTACAAGAGAGAATTCCTCTCTGCTTTCCAGGAGTGCCATGAGACACTCTTCTTTATCAATGCAGTGCTATTACCACTGTATTTTTATGTCTCTCTCATTTTGGTACTTCATTTTTGCCATCTTGTGTGTAACTACAGTGTCTAATGACACCCTGAGACACTGGGTCCTGGCCGCAGCAGATGCTGGATCTATATAACTCCTCCTGCTGTGTACCACTGAGAGCCTAGACAGACAGGGCAGGCTGTGGGAAGGAAAGCAATAACCCCCATTTGCAGATAAAAACTAAAGGTTCAGAAAGGTACCCGCCTGCTTCTAAAGCCAACAGAGATGAGGAGACACTAGAGGGAGAAAGGGCAGCTGCAGCCCCTGCTTTTGCTCTGCCAGTCTTTTCAAGCTCCCACAGAGACTCTGCTAAGCTTTCTGGCCTTCCCTCCTGCTCTGGCTCAGATCCCTTTCCCCTCCAGCAGAGCTGGGGCTGGGACATCTCCGTGGGAGATGAAGTGCCAAGCTCAGGGGTCAGCCCTGCAGCAGAACCTCTCCCGAGGAGCTCCAGCACCGCTCAGCTCCCGGTGGCTCCGGCAAGCTGCCAGCTCCTGCTGAGTGACGTGCCCAGAGCTGCACAAGGAACCAGGGACAGCATCCAAAAGATGCTCGTGAGCTGTAGTGAGTTTGAGACCACCCACCTCTGATTCCTGTATCTTCTCACCCATGTGCAAGCTTGTTCAAGGTTAGCGTACTGAGGCTGTGAGCTTGGCTATTCACCAAGGCAAATTTATGGGGGCAAACGCATCTCAAGAGCATATGACAACGGGACTTGAAATGGAGGGCAGGTCGGACAGAAAATACTGATGCAACAGGAATATTCACTCCCAGTGTTCCTCCATGAGCAAGTCGGCAAGAAACCACACATTACCCTGCATCTCTGGTTACAGAAGCACAAACATTTGCTGCAAAAATATGCCGCCCCCCCCCCCCCCAATAGGTTTCACCAAGGGGTGGCCGGTGAGCTGCCCCCACAGCTGCACCACCCACAGGGCGAGCCCAGGGACCCCCAGCACCTCCAGTGTGGGAGCCGGGGTCTCTGCACCCACTGCTCGGCTGCTCCTTCCCAGCACTGCTCCGATTCCTCAATTCTCATACTCCGTATGGCTTGAATAGGCTGGAATATTCTGGAGGTAAATGGACATTAAATCAGCACCAGCCACAGAGATCGTGCTACTTGAGTCCAGATCAGTGCTTTTTAAACCAAATAATTACAGAAAAAGCTAGGTTAAAGAGAATCTCAGGATGCTCTGTATGAGTGCAGGGGCTGGGGCAGGCCAGGCTAGTCCCCTTCTCCAGCTTCATCACCTTCCACTTCAGCAGCTCAGATGAGGAACACCCACGGGAGCCCTATTCGGAGTCCTGGCTGCTTTGCCATGCTTCAAATCAGGTGCAAGTAATTTCTAAAGCTGCTCAAGGGAGACACTTAAAAATGACCAATATATTCAAAAATATTGCCTTTCAGCAATTCATCTTCATAAAAAACGCTCATGAGAAGTGAATTTGTAGAAAATGGATTTTGCTTTGCAAATGTAATGATTCATATCACGATTAGCTGTGCGTTCATCTAGTCACAGCAGAAGAACAATGTCGTATTACACATCTGACCAAACACAACTAATCGGTATGGATTGATTAAAAATTGAGATAGCCACAGAGGGTGTTTTTTCAAACCAGTCTGTATAGTCACACAAAAGAATAATGTAAGATGCTAGAGTGATAAAGGACTTTGTGGCTTTATAATGAACGCTCTAATGCAGAGAACCTTATAAATTCCTCATTCTGATTTAAATATTCAGTTGGAATAACTACTTATTCTATAAATATATCTAGTGTATATACATTTATAAATTCAGAGACAGTATAATAGAACTGGCTGGAAGGCCTAAAACTTAGGACACTTCAGAAATTATTTATATACATATATATTTAGGATAAAAAATACTGAGAAAAATTTAAAACGGACTGAAATTATTTAGTATAAATGAAGATTGTATAAAGCTGCCAGACATTGGTGCTGATTTTAAAGGTCAGGTTTTTACAAAGATGAACGTTCAAAACCTTGCATGAAGATATTCGTATTCATGAAAGAGAAGCTAACAGGAGGTCATTAATAAGGTCCTGCTTGGGACCCAAATGAACATGCTTTAAAGATGTGGATAAAAGGAAAAAAAAAAAAAAAAAGCATAAAGCAATAAGCTTCAGATCAGTCTGCCTGGAAATAACTTTTTATCTGAAATTTATCAGATGGTTTGTGCAAACTGATTACTGCTGCAAGGGCTACTGAGTGTCCCCAAGACCCACCTGCACTCAGAGTTGCAAGTACCTTACCCAGCAGCAGGACTACCTAAAGCTGATTGAGGAACCACATCCAAAGGCAGATTAGTCCCTCGTAACCCCTGCTCAACAGAAGCAGAATTTGTTTCATTCCTAAAACACAATATATAGTCCCTCTGGCTCTATAAAGGCCCAGATCCAGCTCTTGCTAATGGCTTAAATTAATTGTGTCAGAGCTAAAGTTCTGCATATGTCAGAAATTAGGAAAAATGAAGCTGCTGAGGCCTCTGGTGACTTGTCAAGCTCCAGGACACTTGGTGCACGGGCACTGAAATGGGCAGCTTTTTCCAAATGCCATCTGGGCACCTCTTCTGCGGATACTCAGTTCATTCATAAAGGCCTATCCAGGTTCAGGACTTTCAAATTCAGGTGCCCACAGGTCCTAGCATTTATGCAGGAGGGTCAGTGAAGCGCTTTGTGTTCTGTAAAAGGGACATTTTTTTCCAGACTGCCTCTTTTAGACAGCTAGAGACCTGGTGCCCGCTCTCTGCTGACTGAAGCCGGAAAGCTTGGCTGCTCTCACAGGCAGCTGCAGAGCCCAGGCCGCAGGAGCTCAGCGTGGTTTGCTGTGCTTGTCACATCTGCTTCCTTATTTACCCAGGAGGAGCCAGGTAATGAAAAGCAGGTTGCTCTCAGTCATCCAAATTTCTGGCCGCCATCGCAGGACTTTGCTGCCTGCCGAGGTGCCAGCATTGCTGTGAGATGTGGCTGGCAAGTGGCACCGAGCTGCGGTGGCCAACATCGCCCCAGCTCCCTTACTACCCCAGCCAGGTGGGCTGTGCCCTGAAGCACACATCCCCAGCCCTGGCTTGTTGCAAGCAGAACCCTTGGGCACCTACAGCTCAGCAGGTAGTGTCGTATTTCCTCGGGTTGGACTGCAGACAGGAGTATTGTTCCCGCTAAGAGCCCTGTGGGCTGATGCCCACGTTGGCCAGCAGCCAGTGGTTGGGTGCCGCTGGCCAGGAGAATTTATAAACAAAAACTGGGAGGGGGAAATGGAAGGAGGGGCCTCAGTCATTTTATACACAGCCACGAGACAGACTTCTGAATGCGACACTCCTTTCCTGCTTTTTTGGACTACAATAGAAAAAAGTGTCTTAAAGTACTCCGGTATCCTGAAGTACTCATGATGCACAGGACTGCGTTTGGCAAGACATAAGGAAATGTTCTGAACTGCGGTCACTTAAGACGACACATCAGAAAGATGTCCTTTTGCACAAACTTTCTTCTTTTTCGTCTCCTCCTTTCTCTTCAGCAGACTGATGTTGATTGGTCGCAGAATGACTCAAGAAGTTAGGGATCACAAATGACACAACAGAAGAAATTGAAAGGTTTTCTACCTAGCCAGTGGTAACTCCCTGTCAGATGCTTTTCAGATGTGCACGCACACGTGCACTGCTCCCGTTGCTTTACCCAGCTTTGTTCTTATCAGCACGTCTCAGCACCACTGTCCCTTCCTCTCCCACATCGCAGTTCCTCCATAAAGCTCTCACAACACAGTGCAGTGTCACCATTTATCCAGACCCAGTACTGCAGGAATCCATCTCACAGCCTGCAGAACGGGCTCTTAACTCTTCTTTTGTTTATTAATCTGCTTGAGATGCATAGTGAGAACACGTCGATACTGCTAAGGTTAACGACTGATTGATTCATAGCAAGACAGCGCCAGCATTTCCAGCCAGCTGATCCTCAGCAATTGTCGTAACGAAGGCTGCAGTGTGCTCTCAGGGTGCACAGCACACCTCCGTAGGAGGGCTGTCGTTTGGGTTTCTCGCAGAGGAAGGGCAGGTGCTGGAGGGAGCAGAGATGTCTCAGCACATGGCTAATGGCCACCAGCCCAAGCCATCGGGGCCCTAAAAGCCGGCTGCTGTCCCGGACAGCCCTGGGATGCAGGGACTGGCACTCGTGCCTGCCAGCCACGGAGGGGACCAGCACACACTTCATTTTCTCTGTGGCTTGTAATAGAGATATACGCCGAGGCTAAGAAGAGCTGGCTCCACAGAAACAAAGCCATTCTTCACAGCAGACTGGTGCCATTAAGAAGCATGTGGGAATTCCTGGCTCTCGTTCTCACCGTTCAGATAATAGGCTTTCTACAGCAGTACCCTTTCACCAGATTATTGTTATTGCAGGCGCTAAAACGATCACAGCAGGTTGCAGAGGGGCAGGAGAAACAAGGAAGCAGTAGCTGGCCGGCAGCAGGCGGCTTCATGCCCCGCGGAAGCCCTAGCCCTGGGCAGCTGAAGGGAAGCTCCCTGCAGCTGGAACAAACCCCTGCTGAAGCTCATCGCAACCCGCTGCCCAGGCCTCCCGTGCCTGGGGACGCCCAGCCACAATGTCCCATCCATGCAGCGCAGCCCCAAGGGACACATCCTCCCTCACTGCTTCACCTTGCCTCGCACCAGGCACCCTGACCCACACTAAGTGCTGTGGGCAACAACCCTGAGTTTCCATGTGCTCTCCCTAAAATCCTTTGGGACAATTGCTCTTGACCCTGCCTTGTAAGCTTTGGCTCTTCCAGCCGGCCTGTTTTAACATCCATTTCCCCATCATCCCCTCTCAGAGGGGGCTCCGGATCTCACTGCCTGGCTGCCACCCCACCAAGTGCAAAGGAACCAAGTCATCTCAAAACCCAGCTAAAAACAGTGAATAAAAAAAAATCCAAATAGTACAATGTTTCTGGCTTCTCAGCACAGATTGAACCAAAAAAAAGAATAAAAAGACTTCCCAAATGGATAGAAAACTCTGAATCCCATACACTTTGGGTCAGATTACTTTTCAGTTCTGTGCTAGAAAAGTTTCTTTACCTCTAAAGAGGGTAACAACATTTTAGACAGCCACATGGTATTTTGTTTTAAAAACACTCTGTCCCTTCAGTGAATGAATATTTTAGCTATGTTGCCTGTCTCAAAAAGATGAGGTCTGCTGGCAAGATTTCTAACCTAAACCTTAAAATGCATCCACAGACAAGATTATCTCAGTTCCCACCACTGAATGACTGGCATCAAGCAAGTTGTGTGAGGACTTGCCAGATACAGGTGAAAGAAGCAGCAGCAGCTTCACAGTTGATGGCTTAAAGTCAACAGGAGGCTACATTCACCATGGGGACTTGATTTCAAAAATGACAGCACCTAAAAATAGGGCTTCAGTGGTCTCTGCTTTCCTCCGCATGAACACAAGCTGAAGAAAACGCCCCAAACTCTCCCCGTCTCTAAGATCGTTCATGTGTTTTAGCTGAAATCACACCTCTGAGCCAGAGAGGGATGAGATTCAAAACACATTTGCAGACTGCAGGAAGCCTTTAAGTGCAGGGATATTTAATGAATGGAGAGGAGCTCGTGGCTCTTTTGCAAGAAGAAAGCATGTTTTGCTGGGCCCTGCCCCAGAAACTTCCACCTTCACTGCTGGGAGAACTCTGCCATTACACACACAAGTACGTAGCTCAGTGTCCCAGCAATTATGCAGGTGATGAAATGCAGAAATAGAGGCACTTGCTCTCCTGCTGGCTAACTTTTGTAGGTGCCTTCAGAGTTGATGCATTCCCGAGGTTGTACAAGGCAGAGCACCACACCGCCAACAAGCACACTACCCTCATTAACATTGGCTCACTACAAAGCCAAATTACAATAACTTTGTGACAAAGTAGGAAAAAAAAGGCAACAATAACCCCAAACCAGAAAACCAACACGCTTTGACTTCTCTTTGTCACCTGAAAGCACTGCAGTTTGCTGGTGGCTGTTTGCAGATTTCTCTGTCCATCTCCAGATTCAGCTCACCGAGGTGGAGGAAAGGCACAGCTCAGCGCACCCCTGGGCTGATCAAACCTTTGTGTCTGGTTCAGGCAGTGGAACCACGGCATAGATCAAATCTCACGTAGTTTGCCTTACCAGTTTGACAACAGGTATCCTGGAGTCATTTTGGATAATTAATTTCTATCTGTTACGTTTTGCAACTTGCACTTCCCAATAACAGTGCACCTGTGGATAAAACAGCATCGTTTTGCACAGTGTATGTGGAGTATTGTCATGACCTTCACTTACACAAAGCCAGATGCACCGTTCTTCTTCACACACACAATCTCCCTCAATATATTTGTTTGGGAGAAATATCACTCTCACCTCATACCACTTAAAGGCCCAGAGGCAATAGTGAATCTGTGACAAAAGGGATGCCCTAATCCCATTTTAGGCTTTAAATACAGACGTCCTCTTTGCCTCTGGAAACGTGACAAGCATCCCCCCCTTGCATTCCTGTACCTGCATGCAAGGAGGGAACAGGATCTGCTGTTTACTTCAAGGACAGAAGAGGGAATGAAATTTGGACTTCATTTAACCTGCATCCGCACACTGTGCTAAAAGAAGACTGGAGCTGTGGCTGAAAGGGGATAATTAGCAATAATTAATTTCTGCTGCAGATCATTAGCAATTTGCAACCCCTACGAGCAAATGAAAACTATGGTTCATCACACTCCTAAAATTAGCCCTAACCAAACCTCTTACACTTAGGATGGCGATTCTTTCTAAAGGGCAGGAAAGCAGCACAAAACCTGGCTTCCATCTGGTTTTAGAGAGTTGAGAGCTTTTTCTCAGACCACATGAATGTGACCACTGATTAGTCCCGCCTATTTCCCTCCAAATCCTAACTTTTCTCATGTTAATGGAGACTTCAATAATAATTTATTTCATATGTTACCTTGCAAAGAAAAAAGGTAAATAACATATATGAATGAAATAGGTTGCATACTTTGAAATTAAATGTCATCAGTATGCCAGAAACCTCAACAAAGGGCTTTACTGCATTTCTCATTTTTCATATTGGCAAGATTCTCTTAAAATAGGGAATTTATTAAGCAAAACCTGGAGCAGGTTTTTATCAGCCTCATCTTCCCATCAAAATAAACAGTCCACATTAGAAATTGCTTTAAGAATAAAATGTAAACCGTAAGCCTACTTGCCTCGTTCCCCAGGAACACATGCACTTCCACCTGAGTCAGGCCTGACATAGGTTACTCATGCTGTATTCAGTGAAACAATTACTGAGGATCTATTATGGGTAAAGTTTAATTAGCTCAACTATAAGCAAGACACTAATTTGTGCTATAAGAAACCAAGATCACAAGTTTCCATAGTACAGGATGTCCCCACTTGTTTTTACGAGTATTGTTCTGATTAAATTGGAACCTAAGGGGTTTACGTTTTCCTGTGGCTATTGAACGCAGGTACACAGAGGCACGAAAAATATCATCTTTATCTCCAATAAGCGGAGCTTCCCAGACCTGTCCCGGGCTGCCTTCTGGAGTTGGTCAAGACCCAAGCATACAGGGGAGGCAAAGGGACCATAGGCACTACTAGGATCCCTCTCACCCTCCACGCAGGGCGATGCACTCCGGACACAGACTTCCCAGCTCCCCTTCCACAGGGCTGCAGTCACTAAGTCCCTCATCAAGCTAGCAGGTGACCCCAGAGCCACAACAAAACCATGTATTGTCTATAACAAATCTAATAAAAATTAGTAAAATGATAACAGCATAAATGATAACGGCATCTGAAAACAAAGCTGATATTTTTGCAAAGGTTTTCAGTTAAGTACACAAATCAAGAGTTTAAGAGACTGCTATATTTAGAAATACAATCTATTTCTGCAAGGCTCAGATTTTAGCTTCAGGTAGCACATATTCATTAACACCGGATCTCCACCCAGGAAATGTAACTTGAACTAATAATTGCAGAACAGCAGACAGCACATTTTAGATTTGACAATTCCTGATTCAAACATTGCAGCCTTATTGTAGAATTAATTGGCTCCTGCAGTGCTTTATTATTATTTATATATACGTTCAATATTGATATTTATGTGGACTCTTGGTGTGACTGATTATTTATAGATATGGTCTGAAATCTGAGACCTTTTTGGCTGAATTCCCAGTCTCCTGTATGAAATTCTCAAAGACCCATGGAAAAAAAAAAAGAAAAGTCCATTTAATCTATTTCAGATTTCCTATTTGAAACAGGGATGAGAAAACAATGGAGATAATGCTTCTTCAGCCTTTCTTTGCCTTACAGACTTACATACAATAACAGTAACCTCTTTGAGAAGGAAGCATTTTTTACAGCATAAATTTGTGCAGAACTAGCAGCCTTGGAGGGCCCAGGGATAATGTTGTAATATAAGTGATAATTAATTTATATTTAACGGGGAAATGTGTACTATAAACATACCCTGAGCAGTAATCAATGGGAGATCACGCTAGGAATCCCCAAACCAGACATGGACTGGCTAACACCAGCAGATGTGTTGCTTGCCCTTCTGTTCAGGCGGCCTGATGTGTCTGGAGAGGAAAGCTCCCTGTGCTGACCCTTCTCCCAGGGCAGGCAGGGAGAGATCTCAGCAGCCTGATTCATGTGGGGCATTCCCCAGTCCCATCCCTGCTTGCCTCTCTGCTGGAAGAGCATCTGAAACCACCTTCTCTGCCCGCATCCACACTTAGGCATAGCAGTAGTTCTTAAAGACTGCTTAAGAACTTAAGCTTCACTGAAATTCACCTTGAAAATCCCGCCTCCTGACAAAGTACCAGTCTACCAGTTGTTCCAGCTTTTTTGACATTGTTTTTAAACATTCCCCTTTCCTCACCCTGAGCTAGCAGAAACAGCCTCAGCAAGTGCAGGAAGAAGAACATAGGAACCACGACTAGAAGATATACACACCTGCAGTGATTCTTACTCTTGATGAGGTTTTTACGAGATGATATCAACCAACAAGCACTACATAAGATCAGGCACTGTACTGCTCTCTTTTCAGTATTTTCTGTTGAGGCTCTTTTCCTTTTTCTTTCTCCATGTGTATGATTAATTATTACTATTATACTTGTTATTTCACTTGGCTTCAGAGGCCAAGGCAGAGTCTGTAGAAACCTATTACATGCAACGCAAATTCACAAATAAGACCACAATAGAAAAAAATATATACATATGTCTGTGGTAAACTTACAGTCAGAAAATTAAAACAACATCATATCTTAAGAAGTTTTACTTCCTGTTCTTTTACTTCACATAATTTAAAATATTATTATAGAGAATTTCTGATAAAATTCATTTATAAACCATAAGTCAATACTTCATTTAAAGGCTTTGACTCTCTCAGAACTTTTTCTAAAAAAGAAGTCAATACAGATTAGCAAAGCACCTTACAGTCGGCAAGTTTTGCATATTTTGCTGGAAAAAAAGTTTAATGAAAGAGGCTTCACTCAGCCCTCTGCCTACAAGAATTTTCCACTTACTTTCTGTAGGAGGGTAATATATAGAATATACATCTAACAGAATGTATCTGTTAACAGGTCACGGCTGTGGCTGAGACTGACAAAATTAGAGCAGTCTGAAATTAGATATTTCATTCTTTTTGCTTAGCAGCATCGCAGTCTTCTGTAAGCGCTTCTCTGCAGCACCCACAATTTCTTTTGAATTCTTCTGGCTGATTTTTGTCCATTTAGCTCTCTGTAAGCAGTTATGCTTTTCTCAAATATTACCTCTGCTAACGTGGCCTAAAGGCATTATTTGAACAGTGCTGAGGCCGTGCAGAAGTTAAAAATCATGAGCAGCTTCTCCTAGAGGGCTCATATTAATAGCTTTATGAAAACACACGAACCCAAATGGATTTTATAGCTTTGAAGTCAGATTGTTTGTACTAATTATTTTATGAACAATATGAAGTACCATTGATTTTATAGCTTTGCAGCCTGATTTATGAGGCCACGTGCATGTCATCATCCAGGCTCTATGTCTTACAGACAACTGGCACTTTGAAAGTCCTTCCTAAACCTTCTTGTGTTCCCTTGAATATGATTACAAGTGCTATGCATAAATCAATTCACTTGAGTATGATTAAAGATTAAAAAAAAAATCACACAAAACAAAACTCCTGAAATAACTAAATCCACGTGGGTAGGAAAGAGCAGGCCATAAGAAAGTTAAAGTAGCAGTAACAAATACACTCTGGGAAAAGACGACATGTTACAGATCATTCTGCAGTGAACAGGAGCAATAAAGAATTTCATTTCCAAATCTGGCAAAGCAGAAGCTTTCCTGAGTTCTCCACTAATGCACGGGGTATATCCTTTTTCCAAAGCTAGCTTTCCAGAGGACTCAGCCTCCAATACCCCCTGCAGTCACAGCTTTTCTTCCCGTGGCCTAAGCAGACTTTGGCTTCAGGCTTTGGGAGCCAGGCATAGAAGTTTTCAGTAATTTGCAAGTACAGTGAAAAACAGAAAGTAAGGTCTTTAGGAGTTCAATATCTTGTTCAGTATGGTTTAGATAGAGAGCACTAAACAACTTCTCTGTATTCTGCACCTCAGAGCCCAGCCACGCAAACTGACAGAGGACCAAACATCTTCGTTTCAGCGTGCAGTAATAACATATCTATCCAACCCAATTACAGCAAGGAGAACCACTCTCAAATGTATCAAAGCGTTAAAAAACATTAAAATGCCTCATTTCTCATCTCTTGTATCTCATTCTGGTGTAAATTAAGTGACTTTTATTGAGTTCTATCAGACTTGCAGCACTGCAATTATTAGTAATAGAGTTGTTACCATAAAATTCTGGTATGTCCTAAATATCCTCCTTGTTTTCTGCATATACTAATTTTAAAATTCCATCTAATTTAAATATATAAATAACACCAGAAAGCAATCAAGATTTCTTCACTATATGCCTCTCACAGGATAATTTTCTCATCCATATGCATTATTACCAAAAGATGCGTCCTGCATACTGACAGTAGCTCTTGTTCTCTCAGTATTCTTGTTCGCTATGATAGGTCAACATCTTTTAATAGTGAGGTTTTCAACTGAGCACTTTTTAAAATGATAAGAGGTTGCTTTCTTTGTTAAAGTTCACTTTCTTATCAAAATAACATATAGCAAAATATCTCAATCCAAAAAAAAAAAAAAAAAAATCAATTCTTCACAGAAAATAAATGCATCTTTTCTTCCTTTCTCCTCTTTATCTGCCATTAAATTACATTCATACATCTAGCACCACACTCCACTAAGCCCCATCGCAAAAAAAAAAAAATAAATCATGATGCATCACTGAAGAGAGTATCTGAGAATAGCAGAGACAAATGCAGGACACCTAAATCATTTCCCCTGAGGAAACAGAGTGGTAATTCAGAATTAAAATATTTTTTCATCTGCAGCTGGAATGTGTCACTTTCTGATTTGCAGCTAAAAACAAAAATTATTTTCAGCTGAAGTTTGTATAGAAGGTTTTGCATTTTCCAGTTGTCACTTTTATCAATGATTTACACGCCAGCTGAGAAGCATTTGTAACAGCTGAAGAGTATGCATAAACTCACAGTATTTTTGGAAAAGAAACTTAAATTCCATAATGAGTTGTTCACAATAAACTTTATTTCTAACACATACATGATTTATGGTGTGCAGACTAGAGCCAAACATATCCACACGTATAAAAGGGGATATTGTTCTCTTCACTGATTTAATTGGCACCAAATTAATGTGTGTTATATCAAACATCAAAAACCTAGTCTCTTTACACCACAGAAGTATGCTTAGAAACCTTCTGAGAGAGCGACAATATAAACTAGTTATTTTCTTCTGGTATCCTAACATGTTTTAGTGCATCTTTTTCATGATGATGTGTTTTAAAATATCGAGTACTCCTTTCCGGTAGTGATTTGGGTAGCGAGTGAGGTCTGGCTGGTTTCAGAAAGTACTAAACAATCCTGGCTAACATGGCTATTTTTGGAAAAACAACTCTAAAATACCTGGTTTCAGACCAAGCATTTAGTACTTGAGGACACTGAAATGTTCTCCTCTGCACATCCACCACTAGAGGAGCTATCCCCTACGGATCAGAAGCCCCAACAAAGGTACTAGCACACATCTACACAACACATACACACCATGTGGTCACGCCCACACTTTTATACACCCAACCCAAGTGATATCCCCAACCATCACACCACATAAAAAAGCTTCAGTGGACAAAATTGGGAAGGCTTTGCTACAGATTTTGAATAGAACTTGGTGGTAGGAGAATTGAAGTGTGGGCAGGGCAGCAGCAGCCCAGACTGGCTCCGACAGGAGGGCTCTCTGCAGAGGGCTCTCCTATCACATCCAAACCACTGCACAGAAGTGCTTCATTTCATAAAGGACCTTGTCTTGTAAACATGGCTTGGGATTTCTGAGGGCAGGATCTAAAGGTGAAATAAGCAGTCTCGTGGAGTGTGTAGATTTTGATGCTTTTTTTTAGTCTCTGGATGTTTTGTGGGGAAAACCTGTGTATGATCCAGGACGCCATCAGGGGGTTCTATGAAAACTCACTTCCCTAGTCCCTTATTCCCATAGAATAAAAAAATAAAAGATTAACCAGATAAAAAGAATAATAAAGGATTAATCCTGTAACAATTCCCTCTAATATTTATAGAAAATAAAATATTCACACAAGCAAAGCAAAACCAAAAAGAACCACATGCAACAAAATGAACAGGACAGCTGCTTCGCTGGTTGTAAGCCATACGCTCATTGCTGACCTTTACAAGAGGTATGGAAGAAAAGCAAGGAGGTGAAAATTAATAACCCTTCAGGCAGACAGCAGAGAGCCATCATAAGTTGTGTGATCTAGACATTTTTATCCACTGCCCCCATCCTCCAGAAAGACATAATTAATTTACAGTCATTTTAACCTGCAAATGACGCTCGTACAGTTGGAGGACTGACAATCAGTTTCCCGTGCTAGCAGCAGGGTGTAGAAGGCTGAGTGCCGTGGCATTCGCTCAGATGCACTGAAAAATATAATTGATGGGACCTCCTACCTTGTTAAGTGCAGTGGCACTAGCTGTAACTACATGCAGGCAGGACGAATACATGCTACTCTTCAGCAGACAGAATAAAAAAGTAAATAATAAATTAATCAGTCCCTTAAAGTCCTATCTTGAAGAATGGTTAACATTAATAGCTTTGTTTCTTTTTGTTTTAACTCACAGAATATGGCAGCACAAGTCAATAAGCAAAATGCCTGGTACACAACTTTATTTTGTGGTTTAGATTGCAATAAATTCAGAACATGATGCACACAGTCTCCGCTAGAGCCACTGTAAATGACAAAAGTTAATGATACATCTGTGAAGAGGAAGGAATAGGAACAGTAAATGTGTGCGCGTATTTGTATAATAATTCAACAAATCGTAGATGACAAGGTCTCCTTCACTGAAAAATTGTTCAAATAAAAAAGAGCCCAACTTAAAAGGACTGTAAATACCAGGCAGCATTTTCAATATCTAGAAAAGAGACTGAGCTTACAAATTACCCCACCTAACCTATGTGCATTTGGGGCTCAGTGGACACTGTACAGTAAGTTGGAGCCACCAGCCTGAACGCTGGGAGAGCCTTACAAAGCCCTAGGCATCCACTGTATCAAGCCACACATTTTCTATAGCTATCCTTGGTTACTAAGATGGTGTTCAAGTATTTGAATTGGGCAAAAATTAAAAATAAAAATAAAAATCCTTAACATGCTTGTTAACTGAGGGTATTTTCACAGGCCAGCCGTGCCTGCCTTCATTCAGTCAAGAACTGCAGTCCTGTCAGGCTCCCTGGCCCTAAAGCTACCTTCGTCATATTTACCAGAAAACTTGTAGGCCAGTCTCAGGCACTGCATTCTCACAGTTACACGTTTTTGCCATCCTCTTTTTCTTCCCTCTACAGCCAGGTCTCACTCCCAGCACATCCAGGACAGCAAGTACCCCCATCACACTGAGGCAATGCCATCAGCTGAGGATTTGCAGCATCACTCACAGCTCC
Organism: Aythya marila; assembly: GCF_965140915.1. Classification (NCBI taxonomy): domain Eukaryota; kingdom Metazoa; phylum Chordata; class Aves; order Anseriformes; family Anatidae; genus Aythya; species Aythya marila. The sequence continues at coordinate 37,167,241 of NC_139048.1, forward strand.
TAATGCAAAAACTGCCCCCCTCCTTTACCCACGCTGCCAGTTTTCCTTCATTTAGGCTGCGAGAAAGACCTGCCCACCATGCAGAAGCCCCTCTTTATGCTATTTCCTCTAAAGCACGCCCGTGCCCACCACACATTTTACCAACCTTATGGACAGGGACAGGCAGGGGGACATCTGCCCTGCTCCCTTACACACTGTATGTGCCTTTTTTTAAAATACATTAGGAAATATTTTAGATGCACAGATCTTCATGTGCTGCAAGAAGGGGCTGTATATAGCCTGAATAATCGGACAGAAAAACAGGCTCACGGATGATAAATTTCATGCCACTGATTTAAAGTGGTAGAGAAATGAAATGAATAGTAATCAGTACGTTATCTCCAAGCTCAGGTACCCAAACTCTCTTGGTTATGAAATGTCATATTAGTCAGGAGTTCATTATATTTCTTGTGCAGCATAAGAAATGTGAGCCTGCCTTCCAGAGGTGGGAGTCCTCTTCTTTTGTGGGAGCAGCGGATACCCTTGGGGCACTTAGTCATATGATACTGTACCACAGAGCTAAAAATAGGGTATCGTGTCAAACTAGATTTATAAGAGATTGCTTTCTGTGTGTGCAGACAGCCTGATTTTAGATTTACATCTGATCTATGCTCAACTGCATGCAAGCATTCCCTCCTGAACACCTCCAGAGGTCATAAAAAGAGTCCAGAGTAGTACAACTTTAGTTATACACAACTAACTGTCCCACTGCTGCTTAACCAGATACATTAAAAAAAAAAAAAAAATCAAAAAGGCAGAAAGAAGGGAGACCTACAAGAATAAGCAGCAATTACCATGAGCACCAGTTTCAGATGCACTTTTAATCCCAGCCACTTTAAAATTTGATATGAATTTTACCAGGTTAAAGCCAGAACATGTTTGTTTTGGTCTTTGTGGTTTTATCAGCTTCTCTTCACCTAATCACCCTTCCTTCATCACAGCTGAACTTTTATTCTATTTTAATTCTTCCCTTAAAGGATCTACAACACGCTGCTTGTATGCTTCTGCTTATCCAGCCACCACAAGCGTAGAAGACATGACAGCGTGGTATGAGATAAAAGTTTTGTAGGAGATAAAAGCTTTATTGGCCTGTATTTTGGATGACCAAATTACTCATGAGCAGTGAACTCATGAATAAGTTATGAAAGTCATTACAACAAGTGCCAATAAAGCTTTTTTTATACGACACTGTCATATATTCTACATATGCGACTTATTTTACAGAAAGGAAAAAACTCTACATAAGACTCTTTTTAGAGAGTCTTAAATTTTTTTTTATTGGGGCGATTTCTTCTACCCTTCCAACTGCAAACCAGACTTTAATTAAAATAAGCCCTGCTCCGCTGTGCTGAAGGGTACAGAAAATTTAAAATCTCTCTGAAACTTACTGCTGTAGCTTTTACTTCGTCAGAACTCACAGCACACCACAGCTTGAAGAGTTGCCCCACTGGAAAATTATAGACTTCCCTTTCCCAAAGGTGGGAAACAGGTACTATCCTGGGTGGACACACAGCTAGAAACCCTAAATTTATCAAATATTGTCTATTCTGAACATTCAATCACTACAATTTCCTAAAGGACAAAAACTTTAATTAGTAACTAGGAAATTAAGGATATATTATTGTTAAGCTGGCTATATCAGAGAATAACAACTTTCTGAAGATACTTAGAAATCAAGTCCCAGGAAGCTGAACGAGGAGAGTGTCAATGAGGAAGGTATCAATCCTCATTCAGCTTTAATTTACCCCACAACTATAGGATAACTAGAGAGAAAGAAGGCAAGGGAGGATGAATGTGTACTTGTGTACTTTTTTTTTTTTTTTTTAATGAAGAATTACTAGACACCCTCTTTCAGTTAGCCAAACTGTAATAGCGAGGATGCTTCCTGACACATTAATTTGTCCGGCATTCTTCTCGGAGTTGAACTCTTACAGGTATTTTTCCTCCCTTAAAACATCAAGCAAAGGCTGATATCCCCAGGAGCTGGTAATTGGCATTGTTTTCAGGGGAGCTGCGGGCACACAGGGTACGATTCATTTGTCTAAATATAGGTTTCTCCAACCGAATGGGTTGTCTGTGCACTTTTATTCCTCCCTGAGGAAGGGGAAGGGAACCTAATCAGCACCCAAAATAGAACAATTTGAAGTGAACGATTTAAGCTCTGGAGGTGCTTCCTCTCCCACTGGTGAGATACTCCCGAGGCTTTCCGCTCGCCCTGTAGGCACTGCAGGCAGGATGAATGCAACCCACAGCCTGTAATGCTGCCTGCCAGCTTCTTCCCCGGTTTGCTCCATACACAGCCACTTACACAAGTAAAATTAGTCAAACACCTTTTTAACTTGGTAACGTTTTTCAGTTCATACTCTGCTAGGTCAGTAGCTCTGCGCGGTGCATGTCAGCAGTTAATTTGCCCATAATGTTATTTCTGGTGAGAGCAGCACTTCAATCAATGACGCGGTTTCTCCTTATGCTGGGTCTGCAATTTGGACTGCGTTTTGACACACTTGCCAGATGAGTAAAGATATTACCTGGTGATTTGTTTTCATTTATCAGTTGCAATCCTTAAATAGCCTTTGCTCACCTATGTTGATTTCTGAAGAGATGAGCCACTGTTTTCACAACACCCGTGACTCAAGGAGGGAGGCTGTAGCATCGGCATTCCTTGCTGATTGTCAGTTCTGCATCCCCAACACAATTCTTCCTCGAGATGTTTACAGGCGCAGTTGGCTCAAGCCATCAGTACTCGTGTTTTGCCTTACTACCTTTCAAATCACGGAGGTGCTTAACTGGGCTCTTGTGCTCTCGCCCAGCAATTCCCAAGATCTAACGTATGCAGCCGGTGGGGGAAGAGAAAGAAGCGCCAAGCAGATGCCACGCTCCCACTGCTCTCCTGCCTGCTGCGTGGAGCAAGACCTCCATCTTCCTGCCAGGGAGCCGCGTCCTGCTGCGGGACAGGCTCCTCGTAAAGCACGGAAGGGCAGGATGTGACAGGTAATAAAGGAAGAGCACGATATATCAAACAGCTAAATAAATAAGAGACTGGGTAGAGCATTCCCTCTGCCCATGCTGACAGCTGGACAGCCTGCTCAGGCAGCCAAGGCAATTAAGCCCTAGAAAAACTGCTTCTGGCCAAAGAGTCTGTGGATAACAGCCTGCCCCCAGCCAGACCAGGAAAACACACAGGTCAAGGCAGGAGACAGCAGGTACATGCAAAGATGGGAAGTTTTACAGTAGGGTCTTTAGAGCATACGAGATCCTATCAGGCTGTAATCTGCTGTATGTTTGCATGGATTAAACCTGACTGGTCAATGACATGCTCTGATGAACCTTGGCTGACCATCACTTAAATCCGACGCATGCCCTTTACTTCAGCATAGGAGGCAATTCAGGATTAACATTCCAGGGCAACGCAGCTCCCAAACCATGAGCACATGGAATAATTTCCATTATTTCCATAGCAGTTATTCCCCTGGACTCTCATAAAAACATGATCTCTAATCATGGACCTTTTCTTCCAACCTGCCTTATCTTATCCCATGCTTTGCCTCTTGATCTCTATCATCTGTCACTTGAGATGTCCACACTCAACTGCGAGTGTTGGGGGATTTCATTTTATTTTTATATGTTGAGGGATTTCCTCCCCTCTATTTCCAGGGGAAGTAAAACAACATTGAATTGCACAACAGGAGGATGGACCCGAGTACAGATGGTGCTGGACAACACGTGGGAAGAGGGCTCCTTCAAGCGCCTGTCACACCGAACTTCCATATTCTACCATTTGGACAACTGCATCTAAACTCCTCCTGAAACAGCAGGAAAGAAACTACAATGTGAAACTGTGAAACATGTCTGAATTAAAGGGCTTTAGCAGAAGTTGGAACAGGATGTACAAAGTCACCTGTGACTGCACCAGGCAGGACTCAGGTGAGCTTTGTGGCTGCTCAAATGCATGCAGAGGGTCATGCTGGCCTCCAGCTGCCCCTGGGGCTGGGAATTTGCAAAGGTGACAAAGAGACTGCAGCCAGACTCAACAGGGCTCGCTCTGTCTGGTTTTAATAGTGATAATAAAACGCAGCTCACCCAGTAACTCAGCATCTTACTGTAAGCTGAGCAATGAAGTCCACGAGCAAGCCTGGAGCACGGAGTTGAATGCCGCACCTCTCCTTACTCAAAGGGTGCGGTAATTGGCCTGCCCAGGACACATTCAAGGTCCTGAGGCTGAACCTGTGTTATTTAAATGGCAAAGCAGGGAGGTAAGAAAGTGAAAGGACAAGTAATTTTCTTCTTTTGTGTGCTGACTTTGTACCTCAGTCCAATCCATTTCCTGCTGCTATTCAAGTTCCTATTTGGATACAGAAGGGTAGCAAAGGGAGCAGGGGTGCCTGCAGTGCAGTCTGGAAAAGCCCAGCCCATTTAACAGACCTACCTCTCATCCAGGCAATTATTGAGACAAAGAAGCATGAAGCTCATCATCATCAAATTTACACTGGGCTCAAGGTTCAAAGCTAAGCTACATTGCAGCCTGCACCTAAGACATTTCCATTGCTTTTCTCAGACTTAAAACATTCTTGTCTGTTTTTGTTGTGTTTTTTTTTTTTTTTTTCCCCCCTTACAGCCTTGCTTGCCCTTATCTGCAGTGTAGCCCTGAAGATGGAAAACGAGTTGGAGGACAAAGAAAGGAGGTTAACATTTTAGGTATGCTATTGTTATCTATACCACAGTGACTCAAAATAACTTCTGCACATGAATGTGACCGTAAGCACTGACGGTCTTTATGCCATTATTCTCCACAAACCTCTTATTTCAAAACACTTATTCGTAGCTTTAGCACTTCCCTGAACTCAAAGAAGTCCTGTCCAGCCCCTGCATTTATTTTCACTATGAGCAACTGAGCTACCAGAGCTTTGGTAACAGAAGCAGGAGATGGGACAAGGAAGGAGAACCACCTCCTTCTCACAAAGGAAATGTGCTGCTAAAAGCTCAGGCAAGATAACCTGACCCAAATTAGGGTCTAGGGTCTCCCAGGCAGAGTCTGTGGTCACTTTTAGCAGTGGCAGCATTTTAGGGAAGTCGATACCTCCACAGACAAACCTTGTCACAGCATACACAACTTCAGGAGGTGCAAATCATCCTTACAGAAACACTGAAGAAGAGGCAAGTGCAAGGACTGAAACATGCACAGTACATTCCCCATTTTTATACTGCAGGAAAGGTTTTGCAGCCCTCGGAGCAGCAGGAGCTGGCTGAGGCAGGCTCGATAGGCAGTTCTGCCTGCCTTTCCTTAAGACAAACACCTAGCCTCTGCACACTACTGCCCTCAGCCCGCGGCACTTTGTTTATGCCTCCAAATCAAATACAAATCTCAACCTAGAAATGTGGACTTCGCAATACTCTGGCCATGCTACTACAAGGCAGTTGTTTCATGACGGAGCAGATTTGCACATAAGTGGTGGAAGGAGATCACAGTAAAATCAAGAGTTTGTCTCAAGTCTGAAAGAGCCGTTGAGTTAGACCCGGTGAGACAAGTTACCTCCGATAGCTTGCAGAAACCAGATGTAGGACTGCTGTGTCTAAAGCTGCATCCATCGATCTCTCTCCTGGCCCCAAACCGCCAGCCCTGTACTTAGGGCTCAGCTGGAGGCGTTGCTTCTGAGCTGGGCACTACACTCCAACCACCCAACCCCTGCTACAAATCTTCACCCATATGTGCTCAGGCAGCACCCAGCCTGTGCAACAGACAGCTGAGCACAGCTGTCCATAAAATGCTTTGAGAAACGGGTTTGAGCACCAGAAGGAAAACAAAAATTCCCAAGGACTTCTTTCTCGGGGAAGAGGCAAGTTACTGCTGGCTTTCCCAGGAACCAAAGATAGGCAAACTCTTCTGTTCGCTTACAAAAACTGTCACAGACTTCTTAAGAAGCAGACACAGTTTTAAGAAGCGACCTGAGCGGTGAACAGTGTTTGCAGCAAAACGCATTCAAAGGGCGAGAAAGAAAATATATACACTTCTTGCTGCCCTGAATATGATTTCAACTCAGAATCGTTTTAAGGCCAAGCATAAGGTGTGACATAATGCTTGAAAGATGTGCCTGAAACATTATCCTGAAGAATATTTTCACTGACTTCCTTAGCAGAAATATGTTATCAAACATTGTATCAACAAAACTAGACATTTTTTAAAGCTTAAATTTAAAGCAGAACCATTGATTCTTAACAGCCTTCTGAGAAGACAAAAAGATAAAACATGACAAAAGGCTGAAAGACACTTTGGATTGAAGTACTGTACTTTTTACAGGGTTATGTTTCCATATGTCTAAGCAAAATATAAAGTTAAATCATTGTTTAAGATAGAAAAAGGTTAACATAGGACAAGCTGGGAATCCACAATTAAAACTTTAGGTGAACTTAGAGGATAAGTTCCTCCTCCTCCCAAAACACTCCAAAGGGCAGAACCCCTGCATGGAAAGGAATGCATCCACTGCATTAATTTGGGAAACTGAGGCTTAGTGACAAACACCGTCCAAGTGTACTTTACCTTTGTAGTGGGTATTTGAGCGAAGTACAGCAAAAGACGTGGCTGCAAGAGGAGCTCCTGGGTGCTCCTGGTCAGGACTCAGCAGCAATGCTGGCAGCAAGCACTGGCTAACGGGTCAGCTACGGGTGGGGTGGGGACTGTAATGAAGCATCTGGGAGGCCGCAGCAAGGCTGCTGAAAGAAGGTGAAGGCAAGAACTCGCATGCAAGCCTGCAGGCAGATCCAGTCATTTCAACTGTAGCAAATTCAGCTGGGGTAGCAGGGACAGAAGCTCCAGAAGCACAGCACAAGAGCAACCTGCACAGCAGTTGTGCTCTTCCCCAGCTCCTAGCCTGAGGAGTAAAGCCTGGTTAGCAAGGTCCTTGCACAGCCACAGCTGTGGGAAGGGTCCCAGGAGGAGAGTCCTGGGCTGAGGTAGCCCTGGTGGGCAAAGTCTGCTCACTAAATTGGAGGCACATTTCCTAGATTTCAGTGCATTCCCTTCCTCTGCTGCTGTGGGATTCTTTTATTCTCCTAACACTTCTGAGTAAATCAGTGAACTCCAGATAGGGAAGCCCTTGGCTCAGGTGCCACTGGATGTCGTCATTTGGTTTCTTACGTTTCTGGGTGATGCTAACTCCAGTTGCACAGAAGATCTTTAACACAAACCCCTGAAATGGACTGTCATTGGTCTAACAGCCAGTCAGTTACTAGCAAGATGACATAAAATATTTCTTCATCTAAAATAAAATATGCAGTTAGCCAGCTAACGCGTAAGGTTTACTAAATGCAGCAGTCAATACATCGAGTATTCATTGAGTACTCTTGACATCTGTGGAGATATTTGCTTGATAAATAGCGAAGCTATGAGTGTCCCTGCCATATGTACTTTGCTTTAATTTTAAGCAACAGACTGGGGTGCTTTGTTCCTAATCAAGGTTGGGATACCTCTCCTACAGCTCAAAGACCACAAAGAGCCAAGGAGTCAGGCTGGTTAGCTTCCAGCAAGCTCCTTGAAAGCTCTTGTAATTTTGCTTTTTGCCTTCGAGGAGAACATTCGTTGGGAAGAAGATTAACTTTTCTGCCCAGCTTTAATTGCTGGCTCTGCCACCGACCCTGCTGCAAGAGCTTTCGCGAGGCTTTGTCCCTCCACGTCCTTTCTTTATCAGTTTTTCTCATTTAGAGTTTAGAGTCAGGTTCTTCACGAAGCTGTTTCTTAGCAAGTTTTTTTGTTTTGTTTTGGCAAGTCTTTGCACAGTTCATCTTGAATTTCTAGATGATGCCATAGCAACACAACCCTGACACTGCAGCACTGAGAGCAGAAAGGGCTGACCTGGGCATGGGGACATACTCCAGGAACTCCCACCAACAGCACTTCCCCTCCCAGGTCAGGGCCAGCTCTTAGCACAGCTGACTTCATGAGTGTAAGGAGCCCACAGTTTTTGGGAATGCCCCAAACACCCTCTTGGGCGGTGTTAGCATTTAACTAAACTGCAGAGGAGGGGAAAAGGCAGCCAGCCAAGGTCCTCCAAGCCTGTGGAGAACCTCCCAGACACCTCCCAAGAGACAAGTCCTGCCCTACAGTTTCTTTCTGCAATTGCCCTCTTTAACTATTTACTTTATTTATAACAACTATAAAAATGATTTATTACTTTGGGAGACTCAGCAGTAACCTGTGCGTATTCTGCAGTTAGATGTGGTTGTTTCATACTAGTAGCACTTTTCCAGAAAAGTGATGCTGCTACAGATTTACCAAAAAATGATGTTGCTATGGTTTACATCCAGAAAGGATGCGGAAAAGCAGAGTGAAAAGCACAACCTAATTTGGCTTCATGGAGTGCAGTCAGATCAGACTGCCTTCATTTTGGCAGACGTTAGCCCAGCACCGGGACTGAAGCCCACCACAGCGCATGAACAACCTTGGGGAGGAGGCATGAGAACAACCTTGCCTTTCTGTACTTGACTCAAAGATTTTGTATTTTTATTTTTTCCATTTCATTTGAAAGCTGCAAAAAGACATCTTCCTATTTAAAGGAGAATGAATGGCATCTTTATTCCTGCCACCAGGTGCTTTATAGCAGAGCGCAGACCTGCGTGCAGTATCTCTGCACAGAATCTTGGTGCGAGACTGCTACTCCCAAACAGCCCTTCCCAGAGCAGAGGAAAAATTAACTTCCCTTCCAAGAGCACTTGATTATTTATTTAACTCCAAGAACAGCCTGAAGAGTTTGCACAATGCAGAGAAAGCAGACGCTTAGAAATACCTTTCCCATGGCAAGGGTAGCTGAGGCAGGCCACTGGGACACATTTCTAATCTAAGAGGAAGCCGCTTATGCTGCAAAAATGGCACATTGCTCGTTAGAGTCCCTGCAGATGGCTCTTTTTTCCATGTACTTGGGAATCAGGAAAGGCCAAAGGCAGCGTGGCAAGGACTAGATGCTTTCTGTAACTTGGACCTTTAGCACCATTCCGATGTCCTGTCATCTTTGTTCTCTAACACAGCAAACTAAGACTTTGCACCTGGCCATACTTTTTCCTCATGCTTTACTCAGTGAACCTCTTCAGGAGTTTCGGGATTTGAACTAAAGAAAGGTGCGACCACACGTTTCAAACTTTTTGAACCCACCTGTCTCTCTCACAGAGAGATGCAAAGGAGGAAGAAACCACAGAAGTTTAATATTTGCTCTCGCTGCACTCCTCTTGGGCAATTCTTCCTCTGACCTCAGGTATCATTTATACATCTATCATCAAATATTTTCTCTGCATGACCAGCAAGCAATAAATGAGGTGACTTACTCTGCTTGCTTACCCTCTTGCCACTTTCCAAGAAGCTCAGAGATTTGCAAAGGTGATCCGAAATGTTAAATGCCCAGACTCCTTTCAAGTTTCCATAATGTAAGTGATCTAAGCCAGGGCTCATGGAAAAGCATATGAACATCTTATAAGCATGTTTCCTGACATATTGGCTTGTAAAAATCACCGTGTTTGCCATCTTCTGGTGGCAACTTGTCTGCGTATACCTGGAACTACCCCTAACACTGCAGCTGTCAGTGATTTCTACGAGACTACAGTATTATGCATCTAAAGTGAATACTTGTGCCCAGGACTCTCTTAGAAGCTTTACCTATATTTAATAATCTAATTCATGACTGAAATCCTGGAGGAAAGGTATAGAATTTACTAAAGTCCTGTTTTAGGCTGTTGTACAATCCTTTACCTACCCTTGAAATTCACTGGGAATGCAACACACCTGAGTTCTGTGGTGGCAAATATTTTCTATCCCTACATTACACTTGCTAAAATGTTTTGCTCTTTGGTCAAGCAATCATAAAAAAAAAAACAACCTCTGACTTTGTTGGGGACTGAGTTGGTGAGCTTTTTCCCTATTGTTGTGGATTTCCCCAAGACTTTTTTTTAAATGCTTTCCTCACTGCAACAACTATTATTTCTGTGCTTTTCACAGTAACTAGGAAATTTCTGCCCTATATGGGAGCTGCATGAGTGGGAAATATTGATTTTTCTGTATATTGTTCTGCTTGATGTTACTGCTTGGCATGTTTCTTTTTTTCATTTCTCATTTCCAACTTCCCCTACATTTCTAGCACCGCTGAGCATTTGTCATAGCTCCATATAATATTGCAGTTTGTTCCAAATAAACTTTTGGGGCATCTGAAAAGAATGACTACTTTTAGTAAAGCATGCATCTACCCTGGCCCTGAGTTGGCTGAAGGTTTGAAATGGATCTGATTACAAATATCTTCCAGCAAGCTTTGTTAAAAAAAAAAAAAAAAAGCTAAAATAATAAATTTCTGAAATACCTACCCTCAAAGCAAGGCATACTAAGGAAGAAGAAAAGGGAAACTTGACTAGCTGTCCCCCCACCTGCCTTGTGTTTTCTGGCAGATACACTACTTACAGACTTAGCTTTATATCTCCACTAACTTCGTGCATCACCAGGACTTCCCCTGCCTCCCAGCCCCCTTCCTCCCCTCCCCGCAGGCAGCCCCTGGGGCTCCCCACTCACCAGCCCTCCTTGCAAAGCAGAAATCAGAGATCAAGTGCTGCCACAGCCTTAGTGAGCAATGCGCATATCACAGGGAAGAACATAGCCTGGGGCCCCTTGTCAAGAAGGAAATACAGCCCACGACAAGTTTCAAAACCTCGTAAAAATTAAATACAATCAGAAAACGCCAGCCTGTCCGAACGAGAGAAAAATCTTCCCTTACACCTCTTCACAGGACGCACTCTCCACACCTCGACATCTGTGCAATAACAACAATTTTATTTTTTTTTCCCTTCTGCTGCAGGTTCTCCCCAGCCTTACGATGTCTGAGCAACGTTCATCTGTTAGCCAAGATGTGTGTAACATTCTCAGCAAGATGTAGGCTCAGAGGCCGAGATGCTTCACTGTCAGTGCTCCCTGCCGACGTGGTGCCTCACCTTCCTCGAACTCTGCGGCTGTGCACAGAGGAACATCAGAGCTCCTCCAGCACAAAGCCCGGAGCCATCCACCCCGTTAGCTGGAGCAGGGTCAGGAAGGGAGGTGTTTCCAGCCCACGAGGTAAGGACAGATTTACTTGCCTAGCTCCTGAGTGGTCGGGAGCTCTGAGTGGTCTCACCCGGGCTGATGCCCAAGTACCAGCTGCCACCCAACACAAGGAGCTCCTAGCTCCATCGGTCACTTCTCACCAGCAAACCTGTACCTACCCCAGGATGAAGCTAAGTGTCATTGTCCCACAGTGCTCCTGTTCGTCTGTCGCAGCATTTGTTAACCACACGCCACAGAAGATCTCAAGCCACACCTGTAGGAAGATCCTGGCTGTGCAAATGGGCTCTGCTTTGCTCCAGTCCCAGCACTGCCACCAGCTCTGTGGGGTCCGCACCACATCCCAGCCCACCGGGAGCCTGGCCCCGCTACCGTGCGCAGCACTGACACCCTTGGTCAAGCCTCACAAACGCCATCTTCCTAAGCTGGCCTTGTATTTTCCTGTAAATTTATGTTTTCCCCTTTTTTTAGGGCTTCAAAGTGAGCCTTGGCTTCCCTAGAACCCCATTGCTTCAGTTATTACTGCAGCCAGTCCTTTAGGGTTTATTTTGTAGGGTACGTCTATGCTTGCTGAGCATCCCTTAATGAATTTTTCTTTTGAGCACGCAGTGCTCATCTTGATTTATAAAGGGCTGAGCCCTTTATAAATACGAGGAATTCTTGTATTCTAGAGTTAGCTTTGACCCTTGAATTTCTTTTTTTTTTTTTTTTTTTGAATAGTTGAAGGAACTTATTACCGTTTCTATACATTTATATAGACTTGGGATATTTTATACAGACTTGTTAGCTGCCATCATTTTTTCTTCACTTGTTCCTCAAGCTCCGATACCCCCACACCACCATCCCACAGATATTTACATCCAACTTCATCTATATTTCACCAGTAGCTTTCACTTACAGTTCAAAGTGCCATTGAAACCTTTCCCTCATCTCCCCAACCATCTCTAAGATTGTAAGGCTGCAGAGGGATTTACAAGTTGAAACTCCCACAGGGTCCACAGGAGCATTAAAAAATAAAAATAGAATTTAAGAAAAAAAAAAAAAGAAAAGAAAAGAAAAAGCTCTCCCTGTTGACCTGAACAGGAGGTTCACCTGAGCAATGCCATCTGCTGCCTCTCCCCAGGCTCTGAAGTTCTTTGCTTCTGCACATCCACAACTAGGGGTGGCGGAGATGTCTTCTGGTACATGTTTTGTATCTTTAATAGCAGGAAATAACCACAAATCCATTCATTTCCTCTGTAGCCAGTGGAGGTGAGTAGACAACTCAGGGCACCACAGTTAAATGCCAACAATATAAAACCACATTTTTTGATCTCATCAAAAGCTGTCACGTCAGTGTCTTTCCTCTGAAACGCCCTCAAGAAAGTGTTCTTCACTTACTGACAACACGTTGCTTCAAAGCAGACGTAGAACGTGGCTCTTATTTCTAATGCAATTGTCCCTACCATAGATAAACTTGCAAACATCAGGCAAGTTCATCAGGGAAATAAAATTCTATCCTTTACTAAAACCAACAACTTCCCAGATATTCTATCTGGTGTTACCATTTATTATACCATCTCTTTCAAAGCTTTCCCATGTCATTCCACACTCAGCTCATTCCTCCTTCGCGACACCATTGCGAGGTGTAACCCTGTCAACCCCAGTTCAGAGGTGGGAGGAAGGGGAAGAGGAAGAAAAGATTTGCTGGCACGTGGCACAGCACAGGACCGTGCAAGCTGCCTTCTGCTTCTTGTGCTGCTCGGCACAGTCTCACCTCTTCATTTTATACCCATAGCCATAGAACGGGCCCATTTGAATTCTGTGCTGCTCATAAGCTCTGATTTGACAACTCTCAAAGCTGAAATAATTTATTTATCTAGAGAAGAGGCCCTGCTGCCCTGCTGAAGACATTCAGTTCCTACTTGGCCTCATCCTGCAATAGGGAAGAAAGGACAATTCATCTTCCAGGCTCATTCATTATTCATAGCTGTCTGATGAGACTCCAGCCGAAAAAGCCAATCTGTATCAGGTGAGACAATGGCTACTGTTATGAGAAGACCCACACAAGCCCACGGGGTCATTTCACATGGGGCTCACTTGGTGATTACAGCAGTGGCCGGGGCTGAATTCACAGCAAGGATCCTGGAAGTTAATTCAACTCTGGGGCCTCTTAAATAAGAAACGTGGAAAAGCAGAAACCAGAAGAGCCTAAAATTAATTTTCTAAATATATCTGGGAGCTATGCAGACATTCATAATTCCCAGAGAGCCTGGGAGTTACAGCATTTCGCTCTGTCAGTTTGGAAGCATTGGGAACAGCCACTGGTCCATTTTGTCTTCCTTGAGCTTTTAGAATTTTGTCTCCTCCTCAGCCCACTGATGGAGCAAAGGGGCTCAGACAACTGACTGGGAAGCCTCGGAGCTGATGCCTCTAAAGACTTGTCTTCTCATTAGCTTGGGATCTCACACAGCAAAGCAAGCCAGCAAGAGGACAGAGAGGACTCTGTCAGCCTCTCATCAATCCAAACCATTTCCCTGGGGTGTTTATGCCCCGGTGAGTCTGGGCACACTCCTATACCCCTGTTACACTAGGGGATTTTGGATTAGGTCTATTGACACTCAGGCATCAAAAGCAGTGGCCCTCTGTCCATGACCTCTGTGTGAGCTGTTACCTCAGGAGAGCTTCAGCAAAATTAAATTAAAAAAAAAAACAAAATCAAGGCAATGTTTCTGGTCCCTGCATAGACATTCAGAAACCTTCCTTCAAGTCCAGAGGCTTTAGTCTGTTTCAGGTTTTTATTCTCTAAAATCAATCCCTTTGGACAGAGAAACAAAAGCCTGAACACAGAAGGCAGATGCTGAATCCTTTATCACCAATTGTCTTACGAGGTCAGAGCTGGAGCACCTCAAACTGGACTCTTATCTCTGTGATGGAGAAAGGACCGCTTTGAAACCCTGCATTCCTGTTAGCCATCCCATTTTATTTGACAATTGCCAACCATCAGTGCCACAAGCACCTTTGAAACTCTAAGTTGTTCTTGACAAAACCTCTGACAGCACTGTCAAATCCCAAGCATAAAAGCTTTCCAGTAAACGCAGTCATTTGTCACCGCTTTCCTTGCGACCAGCTCATCAGCCAAAACAGCAAGCATTTTGCTTTTGTTCTTCCCCTTCAAAGGGAAGTTGTGAGTACAAGTGAAAGTGAAAGGCTTAACCAGGTTAATCAGGTCAGGAAAAGCCAGAATAACAGCAGCAGCCAGCTGCAATACATACATATTTGCCTTGGTCAAAGACGAGCGCTAGGGCCAGTGACCTACTAAGGCAGGAGAGGGGACAGGGAAGGGTGACACGGAGCTCAGACCCTGCTCTCAGGTACAGGTGAGGCACATGTAGGGAGCTTGGTCCAAACTGCCACAAAGCCCAGGGTAAAAACACGACAGAATCGGTGGTAGCTTGTGGTTGGCACGTGGCTCCTGCACACCCAAAGGGTGAGAATTGGTTAGTGCCCATCTGCAATAATTCACCATGTGCTGTATTTCCAGGCAAAGACAGGTCAAACAGGGCTCCGAGCCCCTTTGCTGGATTTACAATGAAACCTTTCCGTCCCATGAAAGCCACTGCACAGTTGCACTTCAATATGTCACCTTTGTTCCTCTTCCTTCAGAAATTAGCATGCACCGAGTGACAAAGCCTATTAGAGAAAATTGACCCTGAAGTCATTTAGCTCAGGATTTGCCAAAGCTCAGAGGTATTTATTATTCTTACAAGCAACGAGGCATATGGTTGACTTTTCCAAAAGCCAATTCAGAAAGAAAAGTAAGTGACCATTTCTTGAAACAGAAAGATATTTAAGTACCTTTAGTCCAACACTGGGAACGAAGATTTCTTCATAAGGCTACACAAAAAGAAACCGTGGAGAATTGCTCTGTGCCTGCTTCAGTGACCACATACTGCAGCTCCTCAGAGGGTGCTGCTCTCTACCCACTTTGCACACGTGCAGAAATTGTCAGTGCCAAATGGACAAGTGTGCATCGAGGGGCTTTCATGCTCCAAAACTTAGACGGAGATGCTCTCGCAAAACTTGGAGAGTTCTTCATTTAAGATGAGGCTAAGGTCTAACATGGAGAAGTTTCAGTCTGAGTAAAGTTTGACTGATTTGAACCTGCATCTGGTTGGGTTAGACAGCAGGTCCTGGATTTTCCATTTCAGTTACCCAGTTCAAATACTGTCTCTGAAGTGCTAAAATGGAGCTTCAGCAACAGCACAAAGCTGTCATCACAAAACAAAATAATTCTCTTTGATGGCAAGTTAACTGGTTGTAACCAAACAGCAAAATAGTTGGAGAAGAAAAGACAGACAAAAATGTCTTATCCCAGGCCTTAAGCCAGAGCAGTCTGTGTTTGAAGATTTACAAGTCTTTGATAAAGAATTCCAAAGAGTTTCTGAGCGCAGGAATAAGTCATGTCATCCCCTCCCTCCCCCACCCCGACACTATTTTGATTGTTTATCTCTGCTTTGGCCCAGGAAGGCCAGACTAACCTTAAAGAGAGCGTAACAAGCCTAAAGAGTGTAATGCAACTTCTGTCTTTGAAAATGAGTCATATTAAATATATTTAATGCACAAACTCATTTAACAATTCGATAAGTATGGGCATCATTGAACTTTACTGCCTCTATTTGGGAAAGAGAAAAGGAAAGCAAACAAAAGGATTTTTTTTTTTTTTTGGTAGTAGAAAAACAATTTTTATATGAAGTAGTAGTTTCAAGAAGTTTAACACCAGGGTTTGTTTTTTGTTTTTTAAGGACATAAAACAAAAGATGTTCTTCATACATAATGTATTCTGTTGGCTGGCGAAGTTAGGATTTGGTGCTGCCAAATAGAAGGGCTACTTTCCCAGAATTAAAATAGCCCTGGTTAAAAAAAGAAAGATCAGCAGTAATATCTGGGCTACAGAAGTATATGAAAGAACTCCAAGAAATCTGATGCCCAGAGGAAATCCAGCGAACTCACCTCACTACCTTCAGTAGTTTGGAGTACCGAAACACCTGCCTCTCACAGGGATGCTGAAGGCATATTTATCATATTTCCTCCAGATACAAAGACTTCCATAAAAAGTCGCAAGTTGCTTGTCTAGCCAGTAAGCCTTTGGTTTGGAGCCCAGCTGGTGATGCCTTTTCTAGCAAATGGTGCCGATGGTATCACCTGTACGTGTCTGTGGGCTGGGCGCCAGAGGTCCCTCAGGCACTGGTGTCTCTTGTCCTCGCACACCAAGGCCTGCTGCTCACCTTGCTCTCCTGGTCTCCTTCCTGCTGCCCCAGCTGGCGGTCAGAGGGCCGAGATGCTCAGCAAGTGGTGGGCCAGCTGCAGGGGGGTTGTTTTATAGGGCCCGCAGCACAGGCGGGGCAGTGGTGGCCACTGTGACCTCAGCAAGCCTCTGGGATGGAGTGGCCAAAGGCGGCTGTGCTGGGAGCGGCCTGGAAGATGCCCTCCCGTGGACAAGGAGGAGGGTTGGGGGGCTGAGGGCCCCTTTTCTGGGGCCGGCTCCCCCACGCCATTTGGCTTGCCAGAGAGAAAGGCTGCCCCTCAGCCACAGGGACTGCCCTGCACCTCCCAGCCTGTGCCCTGGGTTTATTTTTAACACTGGTTTTTAGGCAATTTCATTCTCTTCTTTACGGAGAAGAACAGAAGCAAGGTGCATCTTCGGCCCTAATTCCCACGTGTGCTTTGTGCTCTGAGTGAAGAATTTCCTCCTCACGTCACGTCTCATCTGAATCCCCCCTCCATTTGCTCAAGGCCGTTATTCCTGGTTCCATGGCCACACTCCCTGATGGAGTCCCTCTCCAGCTGTCTTCTGGGCCACTTTTATGGGTAAGGTTAGGTGGTAAAAATGGCCTGCCTTGAAAGACAGACAGACAGACACAACCCAAAACCTTCTGAATTTCAAGTTACACACAGCTATCTTTTGGCCTTCACTCAAGAAACAAACAGTGCCAAAGCATACTGAAATGCCTACAACAAAATAGAAGTTATGAGTATACACCACAGAAACCTTCACGTGCCACTGGATGCTCCAGGCATGTCTGGTTCAACACACATTTTGCTTTGCTGAAAGCATTACAAGTTACTGGGAAGCCAAACCATAACATACCAGTTCCTATGGAACATCATTTGTTATGAAAATTCCATAGGAATAGCAAAGGCACATTTCTCCACCACAAAATAAATAAATAAATAAAAATAAGCTACTCATGGAAAGAGTCATTTACAAAAAGCTCTCTTTTTAATATCCCACTATTTTAATTTGGGTATTTATGTCATTGCTAAATACAGATCATTTTGATGAAATAGAATGCCCTTTTTTATTTTGGAAGATATGCTAACTTAGAATTAAAGAAACTAGAAATAAAAAGCTTCAAATGAACCTGATCTACTTGACAAATGGGAATTTTAGACTCAGAAAAATGTTCAAGCCAGGCTGCTCGTGCTAATCTGACACCAAGACAAAAATCTCATTTCAAAAATGCTTTTTCATGATGGGATTCTTTCCACCAACAGGGCCAGCTCTGTTCAAAACCTTTTGGAGCAAGGCCAGCCTACAAAACCCAAGGAGCAGTTCTGACCAACACAGTTCCAGTGGAAGAACTGCTTTTACATTATTTGTTTTAAGGAGTCACTTGCCCTTCTCCATGTCCATTGTGTACAAGTCAGTTGTGAATAATTTGGGATTAGCTCCCTTTGCCTCAAGAAGCTTGTTAGCTGCTGGCATTACAGTTTTCTTTGAGTTGCTAATCTGGTGTTGCTAATTAAGATTAGCAAAGACTGTCGCAACATTCTAATTATGGTAAGAACACGTCCCTCAAATCCACTTCCTGGAGAACAAAAGTTGTTTTACTATCCACGTTGCTTTGCACCATATTCACAGCAGTATGTTGTTGCATCCCCATCTTGGAATTTTCTTTCTAACCGCTGAAGTTTTTGATAAAGGAAGAAGATAATTAGATAACTAGAGAGGGCAGCAGGAGGAACAGATGAGCAGCAGACAGTGGATGCTAGGGCTATTTCACCTACTCCTGCACCTGGAGAAGGCATTCCTGTATCCCCCTGCCCCAGCCCCACCTTGAGGACACCTCCCCTCACAGCCACACCCTGCTCAGCTCTGGGAAATGCCTGCAGGAGCTCATTCTGGGCATCTCGCTAACTTCTGCGATACCATCATCAGAGGGCATAGCATGAAAGAGGGAGCAGGCAGCATCACACCCTTGGTTTTCTTCCAACACCTTTGTATATCTTTCCACTTACATACGCTTACGTTATTTCCTCAGGGTGGTAAAGCAATCTTTCCTCTTGCTCTCCATCACTCGCTCCTCTTTGTGTAAATGTGGCATTTCACTTGGCTCGTGACTTTGGCCAGGTTATTATTCCTG
Source organism: Aythya marila (assembly GCF_965140915.1). Classification (NCBI taxonomy): domain Eukaryota; kingdom Metazoa; phylum Chordata; class Aves; order Anseriformes; family Anatidae; genus Aythya; species Aythya marila. The sequence continues at coordinate 37,185,745 of NC_139048.1, forward strand.
TCAGGAATAAAGGGATCCAAGCCTTTGCAGGTTTGGCTCTCCTGCAGTTTGGATTTGCGTTTTGCATCTCCATCACATGAGTTTGCAGTGCACAGCCAATGCCCTGCCCAGACAGTCGCGCACATCTATGTTTCCTACGACAGATGGCTTCAGGGAACAGAGTTCTTTCATTTCTTACTGAGATTTTATTAAGCATTTCATTTAGTAATTCCTAGTCAGACTTAATGCTCTCAATCTAACGTATTCCAAAGCTTCTGCTTTCCTGGCACATATTGCTGAAGAGGGCATATTCTCAATTAAATATACGCAATTTGTTTTTGGCTCATGAACTTTTAACCATTGCCTTCATATCTTTTGCAGTCCTTTATAACCTGGTAGGACTCAGATGGCTTCATGTTAGCTTGATCTTTTTTTGTTTTTTCTCCCCACAAAATATCATGCTTTCTTCTCAGTGTAGTGAATAATGAGAAAGCAACAGGATGCAGATGGGACAGTCAACTTTATTCCCTTATTTCTGTCACTAGTTTCGCATAACCCGTTTCAGCTAGCAGGTGTCAGAACATTTCTACAGCTCCCCCCTCCAAACTAGGTTAAAAAAGAAATGTCTCAAAGGAACAAACTGAAAATCTGAAGAAAAAAATATCAGTGTATTCAAAACACTTTGTTTTCATTTCAGCTTCCCAATCATAAATTTGCTTATATTTCAAAGTGGAAAGCTCTCGAGGTCCAAATGCTCCCTTTCCATACGTGTTAGAACTAAAATAAAATCCACTACAGTGTGAAAACCAAAATGAAATGCAGTGCAAAGTGTATGGTTGGTGACACGCTGAAGGGCTGGAAACTGGAGTTTGGAAGGATTGTGAGCTGGTGTGTGCTTATTTCTGAAAAGATGAAAGGTAAGAGTTTGTGCAACACCAAAACAAACACTTTCTGGCACACAGCTGCAAGCAGAGGATCACCAAGGAGGTGAAGCTGCAGGAGTGTCTCTTCAACAGAGCAATGAATTCCTCTAGCTAACTCATGGCAGGACAAAAGGTAAAGAAATTGTTTCTAATGCTCACATCCAGAGCTGTCAGAGGAAAAAAAAAAAAAAAGTCTAAACATAAAATTTACCATCAATAACATAAACCCCTACACTCCTCAGCACAGAACAAGGTGCTCACAGAGAGCACTCTTCCTAAATGTCAAAGCCATTAAAATACTACATACAACTAAATATAAATAAAGCCAGGTTAGTCAGGCAGCCACTCTACGTAACTAACGACACCTGTCTTCTAATGCTTTTCACTTCTCATTTGCAGTGTTTTCTACCACATTGTTTTGAGAAAGAAGGAAAAAAAAGAAAGGAAAAACCCATGAAAACCAAGAAAGCCCTCACAGCTATTTCTATCACACAACGAATATTGATTCCTTTCTGATTTTCATAGAAATTTGTCAGGGTCCTGTCAGTACAAGATTGATTTCCCTGCTTCTGGGAATGGTAGGTTATCAATATAATTGCTACCATCAGTGCATTTTCACAATCCTTCCTGACATTTCTGCTCCAGTGGCAAATTAGTGCGATGCTGACTATTTCCTCACCTGAGCCAGCTACCGATGCAGGAGGATTTCATTTTTTCCTCTGGTAGAAAAGAAACATGCCTACCCCAGCACCAAAGCACCCTCTTTTTATTGTCACTGAACAGTACAAAAGAGTTAAGTGAAAGCACTATAAAATAATAAACGTATATCTTTCTGATGCTTTTATTTCAGCAGTTTTTCCCCAGAAGGCATTCAGTGTGCACGTATATGGTAGCTTCAGTGTACCTCCCATGAGGAAATGGGGAATTCAGGGAGTCTTAAAGCTTCTGTTGCATTACCACCTCTGCAAAGAAATAGAGCCGAGTCAGCCGGGAGGTGCTGATCATGCAGAAAAACCAAGCATGTGTTGGAAGCAAACCCAGCAGGTGCTGAGCTGCACCAGCCCCACAGGAGTCTTTGGATGCTCGTCACCTGTCCGCACCAACCTAGTGAAGCACACTTAATCCCTTACCAACCAACACCGCTCTACAATGGCTGGCTAAACTGCTACCCATCCGGGCAGGACCATCACCTGGTAAGGTCATCTTAGCCAACGTGTTTTTTCACATTTAAGAGTTTCTTTATGTATGTCATTGAAATTCTCCCCTGCAGCGGTGCAAATGATAAAAAGATCCGCAGCTTATTGAGAGGATTACGCATACCTGTCCACAAGAGCCCCTCCTACCTTGCCTTTACATAAAGGTAGCACCTTGATTTTGGCCATCCTATGCACATCAGAAGAGGCAGAGGCATGCTGGAAGAGCAAAAGCCCCTAACTGTGCACGAACAAAGCCCAGGGCAGCTCCCTGAGGCTGAGCAACGTTTATTTCTGACCCTCTTGCCAACTCCCCACCAGAAGAAAAGGACAACATACAGGATAATTGGGGACCCACTGAAGTCACCAGGCTTTGGAGCAAGCCTTTAATTCCAGCCATCACAGCGTACCTGCAGGTTCCCTATGTACAGCGAGGTGCCTTGGAAACACCATGTCCCTCAGTAGCAAAGCCTCACTCTCTCACTTGAACTGAGCTTTGATACGGCTCTCTAGCACAAAAGGATTTAGGATCTCTGTTGAGAAGTAATAGCAGGACCTTTACTTCTGTGACATCCAAGCTATCACAGTAGCACACCCTCTAAAATACAGGTCAGAAACCTTCCTAAAAAAAAAAAAAATAGTTGCTGTTCTTTCCTTTTTCAAAATGAGGATGTATTGAAACAGAAGCTTCCTAAGAGAAAACAGAAGTTGGAGGGGGGAAAAAAAGTGTTTCTCAGGACAGTATTTCTAAATGAAGACTCCTCAAGAAAAATAGGCAGGATTTCAGCTGAGTGGAAACAGGGCTTAAACCCGTGAGCTGTTTGGTAAAAAGGCACCCACCAATACTGCAGCATCCCAGGGATGCTGTAAATCCCCATGCTATTTCTAGAGACCTCCTTCAGGCCTCTAAGCATCCACGTGCCTGGTTCTTATCCCCGTGATGTCAAACAAACAAGCGTGGAAATCCCTGTGTGTTTCTTTTGGTTCAGCACAATTCTGTTCCCAAGCCAAGCCCCGCTCTAAACTTCTGCCATTTATCTGCCTCCCGCAGAGGCTCTCAGATGCCGGCAGCCAGCTCTGGCCAATTTGCAGCTGCAGGCGTGCGCTGCAGTCAGTAATTCATCTGACAGTAATGGGACTAGCAGCAAGCCGCCCCGCATTGTGGCTGACGGGAACTTACACAGCCCCTGATAAAACCCCGCGCCGTTCTGTGAAGCACGGGGTTGGTGTAAATCTCTCTAATAGGTATAAAGGTGGCCCGAGCCAAAGCAGATAATGCAGCATTTGCTGCCAACCTGGGATAAAGGCACAGCCAAAGCCGTATGTAACACCGGGCCCAAGGTGCACAGCATCGCTGAAACTTTACTGCTAACAGACGAGCACAAATTACCCCTCCTGCATTCAGCGAGGAACAGTTTCTGCACAGAGAAGGCTTATTTAAACATCAGCAGGGCTGCACAGGTGGCACTCCCAGCAATGTGTCAGGCTGCACAGACCTCTGCTCCTGAGAGCTAATTTGGCAGCCACTGCTGCATTACAAGGTTAAAGGCAAATGCACTTTTGTTGAACTCCCAGCCTATTGAGCACACATTTACAACAGATAAATATGCACAGCATAAACAAACCACGGGATTACCAGGATTAGCTGCAGTCTTCCCCGCTGCTGCCAATGTTACAGACAACCCACCTCACCGGCTGGGAGCAGCGCATCACAAATGCACGGTACGTACAAGTCACGCGTGCTGGATGAACAAAGGCACGCACTGTGAAATGCCAATGAAGATAGATACATCTCTGTAAAAGGCTTTGATATCTGCTCCTTCCCCCTGCCTCCTCACCAAAAGGAAAATATTGGAAACAGCAGAGACCTACAGATAGCACAAGGTCAGCCACCGCCAGGCCAGCTCAGAACTGCAGTCAACAAACTGGTTTCAGCACGGAAATTTCCTGTAAGGAAGGCCTTGAACATGTAAGTTATACCTATTTGTCCTCCAACATCAAAGACCTGCAGGATCCTTTGGAGCATAGTTTGTGCTATCTAGAAGGTGCTGCTGTAGGAGACAGCAGCCACTGTCTTGTACACAACCGTGCCCATGCCACTGTTGTGTAATTGACTGCTTTGCATCCCAAACCATGGGAGCATCCCTCCACGGGACACAGGGAACACCAGAACACCACAAAAAAAAAAAAAAAAAAAAGACAGACTTGGAGCTCCTTTTTGGTTTGTCTGTTTTTGTTTTTAAACTTGTTTGCATTTTCCCTGACATTATTTCTCCATTATCTCTTAACACATAACCCAGTTAAGCATTTAATACGAGATTTTAGGGGACTTTGTGTATCTCTGTAGCAAATGCTCATAGTCAATTCAAAGGAGCCTTCCATTCTGAAATCCATGTGCCCAATTGCCAATGACCAGGAAAGATATGCTAGGAAAGAAAAAATCCTCCTCTGGTGTAAGCACTCCTCCATAACACACAGGTAGCCCCCACCTCCCGTTATTTAACAAATAATGCCTCATTTATTAATATTCTACAGTAGCGAGGTCTGTCTAGCGATGCATTAATATAACATTTCTCAAATGAAGTTCTTGTTCTGCTTGATCTAACTTGTAAACGCTTGGTAATCTATCTTGATATGCTCCTGTCTGTCAGGGGCTGCTGCCTGCTTCACGCTTCTGCTCCAGGAGGCAGGCAGTGGCACCGAGGTACGCTCCCGGGATGCTCCATCCTTCCCTGCTTAATTACACGTAAGACCAGGTTCATTGTTTTGAAGCTGATGCAAGACTTGAGTAATTGGATGTAGGGTGCAGTATTTACAGCCAGCATTTAGCAGTATGTAAAGAAATAATGATGCTTAATATTGACTCGAACGGCCTCCGACCTCCCTTTCCTGCGCTAAGGACAAGTAAAAGGCATTTCAAAGGTTCAGCTCTACAAAAATCCAAGAAGATTTGCATGGAGACAGAGGGCTTTATTTTTGAGACTAATTCCTGCTGTATGTATATTTTGTGTGTTGAGGCTTTTTCCCCTCTCCCCCTAACCCTTTTGGATTTTTACAGCCTAGTTTAATTTCTTTAGCTACTTACTAAAGAGGCATGGTGGCACCTTGACAGCCACAGCATCACTTGCAATGGATATTTCCAAAGAAATAAATACTTCACTGAATTCCCTCTGTGAGGTTTGCTGCAGATTTTCAAAGATGCTTTGCAAGATGCTTCCAAGAAATAAGATATAAGCATTGTTTCATCAGGACTTTTTTTTTTTGGGGGGGGGGGCGGGGAAACAAAGTTATTCTAAATCACCAGACCTGTAGCATGCTTCATACTGCAGGAATCCAGCCAAGTAACAAGGAACACAAATGTGGTCAAACAGTGCTCCTGCCATGGTGCCACGTTCAAAACTGGTGGTTGATGCCATACATACAGGCTTTTCAGAAGCTTCTGGAGGCAGCTGATACCCAGCAGAGAGCTGTGCAGTCATCCCACAGTATCCCAGCTGGAAATAATCCCCCCACCCAACACTCATTGTTAAAAGGAGCTTCCTTTACATGATTTTTTTTTCCCCCCACAATAAAAATAATTGTTCACATTTTAAATACAGTGTGTGTACATGTCATCACCTATACATGCAAAGGTAGAATAAAGACATATCCTGTTACTTTCAAGGAAGATATTCATGGTGAGCTCTGTAAATACAATCACAAATTTTCTGTCAAGGTGGGCACCCATTAATAGGTTTTCTGACACCAAGGAGAGTTACAAGCACATTAAAAGAATTCAAAAGTAAAACACAGTTGAAGCAAGTGTTGGGGAGGAAAAGCAAAAGAGATGAATTGTCATTAAGACGTTGGGAAAGGCTGAAGGATTTGACTCTTCTTCAGTAAAGCGAGATAAGTGTTTGAGAAGGAGCCCTGCGTGCATCAGGGTGCCTGGGCCTGATACAGGAGTGGTCACTTCTCATTTCTGTTTGACCTTGGGACCATAATTGCTCAGGCAGCACCACTGTGTTTCAGTTGTAATTGGCAGTCACTGAGCTGAAGATTAAGCTAGCATGAAGACTGAATTACCACTCAGGCCTTAGAATAAATTGAAAAGAAAAAAAACACCACTATTTGTAGTCCATATTGCTACTTAAGAACTGAAGGTTAAAAATGGCAGCTTTTACTCCTTGGGTGTGTAAGCTACCTGACACACTGAAAACGAGATCGGTACCGACTTTTGGAATAGTACAGCCTACAGTGAGGACCAGCAAAGACCTTCCCCAAATCTCTCTAATAATACAGTTGTGTTTAAAATACACAGTGCATAATGAAAGGATGCTTATTTTGCATTGACTTCCTTGCTAATTGCACAATAGTGGTTCTTGCTGATTCTAGTTTCCTAAGAAATATTACACACCAGTGGAAGCTGAAGTTGTTGCAGTTATACTGATATATAACTTGAGAAACAGAAGAATTGGACTGAGGCAGAGTATTGTTGTAAGATCAGAGTACATATCAAGCCTTGCTTTCACCTCCTCTCTTGGATGTAAGCCAGCTGTGATTGCACTAAAACCAAGGAAGCTGCTGGGACAAGGCTTAAAGGAGAACCAATGAACTTTGTCTGTTATCTACTCAAATGCATTTGTAGTTGCAAGCTGTAATCTACCACAAATAGCCACATTTAAAGAATGCAATTACACGGAACAAAGCTGATGACTCTGCCAATGCACAGCGATCATTAGAAAATGGTAACCAGTTGCAACCAATTATCAATCTTTGCACCAGAGAAATGACTACGTTAGGCTGATTTTCTGTCACACCTAAGTGGAGATATGCTTGTAAAATCCACTCAAGCCTGCCAGCTCTTCTAGAGCACACATACAGATGGGGAAATAAGGTGTTTGGGAGGTGCTGGGGATGCCTTAAGAACTGCATTTGCTATTTCAGACACTAACCTCCAGTACAGATGAACACAAATTACTCAAGCCAGAGCCCGAGAGGTTCAGCTAAGCAATATTTACTACAAAGTAAAAATTGATTCATAGTATTCCTACTATTCTTTTTATAATGTATATTTTATTATTAAGGAAACTCAGATCCAAAAGGAACATTTCTACAGGATTGCTTCTGCTTCTAAGACAGAATCATCATGCTGATTGAAAGCATCCTCATGGAATCACATCTGCACCCCACCAACTTCTATGTGATACCTTTGCAATGTTAATGATATAGTTAACAAAAGGTCACAAGATAGGTGGAAACACCAGCATAAGGACAACAGTAAAATGCATGAGTGCTGTGAAGTTTGCATCATCTGTGCTTTATACTCCGTAACGAAGAATGGTGAAACATTTTCTGTTCCACAACAAAAAGCAGGATGGAAACCATTTTAAAAGTGGTCGTTGGAAACCTTTGAAGAAAAAACAAAACCAAATTAATTTAGTTCTCTCAACACATGTGATACCTTGGTTATAATGGACAATCTAACACAAAGTCTTCAATTACATGGAATTAACCGGTGGTATTTTCCTTCAATACAGGAACTGGCCATTCCTAGTTGGTACTGCTGACAGGCCTCCAGAAAGCACACTGCGCCCTCCCTGTTCCTACCCCAAAGCGGCTGAAAATAGGTCTTCGAGAGGCCTGTCCTCTTTTCAAGTGAAAGAAAACTTTAAAGACCAGTGTATGTACCATGACCAGATTTTCAGAAGGGAGAACAGAAGTCATGCTTCCAAGGACAGAATATTCAATTTATTTTTTTTTTTCCTGGTGCCATTACTAACATCTCTTGGAATAAGTTTCCCAGTACTTTGCATTCAAAGTAAACTCTGAACAGCCATTGGTGTGGGTGCGTGCATGTGTGTAAGAAAGAAGGGTCTTGGTGAAGTCTTCCAGTACTGATTAAGCTCAATCAGCTTGTCCTCAGACAAAAACTTCATGCAGGCACCATTCATTTTAAAGATCCCTCACTTAGCTTACAAAACATTAACTAAGAAATATTTATTATGCATTGGAAAAAATCAAATAGTTTACATATAGTAAGAGCGCTCTCAGAATCCTGCATTAATGCAAACAATAGGCGGACATTCTACTTGCAGACATCGAAATCATCCCTTTAAACTCAAATAAAGCTTGGGTTACTCCGTGCAGTCCCAAGATCAACAGGGCAGCATTGCTCTCAGCCAGCTGTCACGGTGATCCGAAAGACCCCCAGGAGCCCCCGACACTCCCCGTACCCATCACGGCCTGCAGGCTGCAGGAGCTGCAGCTCTCAGGGGCTGCCTCAGGCACTGCTCCTGCCTGCAACACGGGTGTGCTTATCTCTGCTACAAGGCTCTGACCACAGCAACGACCTTGGAAAGTAATTTTGTTGATCGATATCTGTTTGGACTAAGATTAAGCAAGAACAGGTACTGCAGAACAAGTGTCAGACTGGTTTTGCTGTTTATTTTCTCTTTTACTCTTTAATATTGACTGTTACAGCTGTGCAACCAACTTTGTCTTTTTATTTCAGATTTTCAGACACTTTTGCATCTCACAGCAGCAATGCATAGCCATGGTCTATACATCAATCTTTAGACCTCGCTACAACAATGAAAATATAATGTTTTTTTGTACCAAGCTTGGTTTTGTATCCCAGCCAATATACGCTTAAGAAACCAGAGAACCAATAACGCTTCTAACTTGCACAGGGAGGGCTAAACTACAGACTTCAAGAAATAGAAAGACAGAGCAGTTGCAAGAGTCATAATTGGGCATTCCAGAAACACCAAGGAAACCTTCTGCTTTCCCATACCCCTCCTCACACACTGAATTTTTGTTCAGACAGAAGTCTGTACCCTGGGGACCTAGGCATAATGCTCCTCAAAGATCAGTTATCTTCCATTTAACCAGACTGCCTACTGGCAGTAAAAGGTTGAAACAGTCTCTCTTGGAGACTTGGAAAGAGCAGACACTCTTGGAGACGCTAAGCTTCCCCTTCGGATTCACAGAATCAGATTTATTTCAACAAAACAGAAGTCATTTCAGTCTTCTTCGACAACAGTTTTAAAACCAGAAGAAATTTTGCAGTTACTGTAGACTAGAATTATGGCCTTAATTTAAAAAAAAAAAAAAAAAAAAAAGAAATTAAAAAGTTCTTTTCCTAGTGTTTTACTTGAAATCAAAGAACTAAAACCAAAACAAATAAAAACACCGATAGAGTTGTATTTTCCATACGTCATAGTGATGATGATACAGTCACAGTTTTGTTTCAGTTACAAAAAGCTTCACACTTTTTTTTTTTTAAACCAGTTCTACCTACCTCTTGCTTCACATGCATACAGCAGCCTTAAACATAAAATAGAATGGCTTCTCTTCAGGAAGTGTAATTAAATAAAATGGGAATATAACTAAGGAAATGAGCCCTTTAAGATTCATTTAAGAAACAGCACAGTAGTGCTGGGAATCTACAGAGGATTGTAAATCCTGGCTGGAGAAGAGGCGTACGGACTTCTATAGTTAGAAGCAAGATTGTCAGAAGTCTGTTTTGTTTTCTTCCAGAGAAAATAAATGATTGATAAAGGTAGAGAGTTGGTAATTTTTTCCTCCAGGAAAAGTCAGATACCAACATCCTGTCTTTCACCCTTATGTTTCTAAAATACACCTGGGGCACGGCTAACTACTGAGTGTATCTGTTCTTCTGCATTATCCTGATTTTTATTTTTAAACTACAAATTGTGCAGTGTTATAAGAACACCAGCATCCAGAAATATAAGCACTGTTAGGTATTAATCGCCTCTTACTCCAGAAAAGTTCCTTGAAAAAAGACGAGTTCCTTCCAGAAACTCCAAGCTGAATTAGAGATGGTGCTGTAGAGCCTTTGGCTACCCTTAGCGTGCCTTAAGCTTCAAAGTGACCACACTAAGCTCCTGACAAAAGTTACAGCTTCATGGAAACCCTCTTGGAATACAGGTGGTTTCACAGCCTCCAAGAAGGAAGCCTGCTTTTTCTCCAACACCCTATCTCACATCAGCAGAGCACCCATTCTCTCACATCACTGGTAGTTTTCACTTACCCACTTCACTCCAATCCTGTAGAAATGTTCCCTTTGAAACATTCCTGGCCACCTCTAGAGCAGCAGGTGACCGGTAAACAGAGAGCCAGCTGCCACCTGTAAGTGAATGAACAGCAGCTCTTAATAATAATTTTAAAAGGTAGAAAAACCAACTTGCAAAGGTACAGTTGGCTTGTTACCCTGTAGAAACAGATCAACGCAGCTTGGTCTTTTGGTGCAGCATAATTTGAGACCTTCAGCTTGGGGCTGATTCCCCCTAAATGGAATGGTTGAGTCCTCAGGCAACACATGTGCCCAGAGTAGTTTCAGGCTTCCTGTACAATCATGGACTCCGTATGTATATATATTTCTACACATACGTAAAAATAAAGACAAAAGCCATACAAGATATTTCAGCAAAGTCTAATTGAAGAGCTTTGCCATAGGAGGTCCAGCAGAGACCTGTTTTTAGTTACATAGGATCCAGCAACAATTCAAGAACTTGTGGGCAAAGTACTGTAGACCATGGCAGTTATGGGGCAGCACACCAAGAAGATGAGGTGGATACCACTTCACAGCACACGTGCATCACATCAGCAGAGCACAGACCCCTAAAAACCCTACACCATCCAGAGGAGCTTCCGTTGTCCAACACTGAGGAGTCTGCTTTGCTGCCAGCTGGATGGTGACACTTCCTATCAAGCCAACAGCCTGTTTATCACTTCACAGGGATTTGCGTTTTACAGTATTACAGATAGAGCAAGGCTTCAGTAGTTCTTTAGTCCTAGACAAAAGCTTTCAACGTCCAATGTCTTGGCTTGATGCATTGCTTTTTGTTTGTTTTAAGACTCAGTGATAAAACTCACTGTCTCCTCAAAAAAGTTTACTAAAGAATATTTATCTCTTGGGTAAAACCCGTAAACACATATTAACAGCAATCACTCAAAGTCAGAGCATAAACTACAGGTAGCATGACACTACTACAGATAAAAGGTTAAGCAGAGCCATGCTATTTGTGAACAAAACCCACCTCAGGTACATTTTCATTCTTTTACCTTCTGAGGTAAGAGCTGAAACCTCCATTTGTACAATCCTCCAGGATATTTCTGTTCCTTCTACAAAGAAATTGGCCTTTTAATGCTTACGAGCCATGATAACTCATGATGCAATGCTGGCTATCAGCATGCAGTGGATGGCTATGTTTTTCTTACAGTTTCCACCCGTGGAAGTACCAACTGCGGCTATGAGTCCCATAAAAGCCCAGATTTCATAGCCAACATGGAAATCTGTTCAGCAAGATCACTCTGATAATAAAAAATAAAAAAAAATTTAAAAATTCCATCAACCATCTCTTCCATGGTGACTTAGTAGTAACCAGGAGGGTCACCTTTGCCACCTCTACAGCACTCTTTCTTGCAACATCATTCTAGCTGGCTGATTAATCTTCTCCACTTACTTGACTGCATTTTTCCAACAGCAAAAGGGCATAATCTGTTACCTCTGCATCGACAGTGAGTTACATACACATTGGACAGAATGGAAGGAAGCAATTTTTAGACCAAATTGGAAAAATAAGCTTTGCCAATTTCTTGCAAGTACAGATCAGAGTTGACATCTCTAATTACAGAGGGATTTTGATTAAATACTTTACTAATTATATATAGTGAATTATTTAGAAGCCGTGTTTCATTTATTCTTGCAAAGAGGAGGCTTTAGCTTATACTCTAAGAGAATAAAAAACATGTGAAAGTATCCCTCTTATTGTCTGTAAGAACTTCCTACATGCTTCAGCTCCACAGCATGATAAACTCCATTTCAAAAGATGATCTTTGCAGAAGACTGACATTTGGATACACTGAAACTAATTTAATCCTACCAAGGTCCTTATCAGAGACTTTGTAAAAAAAAAAAAAAAAAGTTCTTCCCCTCATTTTAACCATCCTATTTATAGCCTGCATTTATCTTCAGATTTCACATTTCATAAGCTTAATGCTTGTTCAGATAGGCCAGGGTGCAGGTGTTTTTAGCCCCAGAACTTGTGCATAAATCAGTTCAGAGCCACGAGGGGTTACAGTGACCTAGCAAGTAAAGGTTTGAACAGCGGCTAAGGTGCGGTGCCACAGCAGATCTGTGGCTAAGTGGTGGCTGGCACATTTCAGGCCTCCAAAAGTCATCTTACTATGCTAAGCAATTCCGTAATTGTTTAGTAACTGATTACACCAAACAAATGGAAACTAGGCATGTCATTAAAGTGACAAAAATCACAACAGCAATGCCAAATGCAGCACCTGTCATTCAGTACCCCCTTGCTCAATGGAAATAAGCAGTGTTAAATTACACAGATGCAACTGTTCCCACAAGCTCTGGTAGGGCCTCTGGCCTGAAACCAGTGATCTGATTCACAGCTCCAGAAAGACTCCTGTGGCAGCACACTACAAGCCAAATGACAATGCAAAGTCAGTGGTAGCAAGCTTACGGGGAGAGAAGGCTGCATGCACGCAAGCAATGGTGGAAAGATGTCCCTATCCCGGTTTTGACACACAACATCTGTTATCTTAACAACCATGGCCAACAAGGCCACCATATTATCTTGAACAAGGAAAGGGTTTCTTTCTTTGAGACACGACCAAGAAGTTTGTACTCACAGCCGCTCAGTGCCTAGACAGATGGCTTTAGCTTCCAGAGCACTGCACTGGGATAAGGAGAAGGCAGCAGCTGTGAACTGCTTCCAGCTGGATTAAAATCTGCATCAGACCAAGTTGCAGATGAGGCTTTAACTCCTTACCCTGGCCAGGACAGCGAGGTACAGAAGTTAAGTTACAGAGATGGCACTTTTTTTCCTTTGGAGTGGGAGATTATCCCCATCTCCATCATCAACCTTTACAGCAAGGTTAGACACAGCTAAAATGTTTAAACTCAAGAATTTGGTGGCTTCAGTATGCAAGAAAGACAATGCTGTATAGGATAATTTCTGATATTCTGGAATGAACTGGGCATTACATTTAACTAGAAATGTTTTTTCTTCAATCAGAAACATTGCTTTTTTGGCAGAGTCAGAGAGCTTTGAACAAGAGGCATCACTAGAAAAAAGACACTTAATTTGTCTCATAAAAATCCTTCACAAAAACATTTTGCCTATAAATTGTAATAAAGGTATTACCCTAAAAACACTTAAAAATAGAATGTCAATGAAGAACATAATGGAAGGATCTAGACACTTCATTGGTGTGAACAGCTGAAGAGTTTGCAAGATACAGAAAGCAGGAAGGGGAAAAGAGTTTAAAATCCAAGCAGCTTAAGAAGGACAGCAAAAATAAAAATAAATCCCAGTCTGCTCAAGTTTTCAACATCTGACAAAAGTTCCTCCATAAGACAACCAGCAAGTGACAGCAGGGCAGCATGCCACTTGCTTTGCCTCAGTACCCTTGGCCACTCTCAAATCAGCAGCACAAAGCGATGGGAGGTTCAGATCCCAGATGGAAAACCACAGGGACAGGAAAGGGTCATTGCCTCGTCTGCTCCTTATGGGGACCTCCATCCAGCACTACAACATGACAGAATCACTGAAGCCATAAGATGCGTTTTCTCCACAGCCAGACCGATCTTTACCTCAGAAAAAGTGCGCAACCCAAGCTTTCGGACTTGGGCTCAGGATCCAAAGACCACCCTGGGGACAGCCCACAGAACTGCTCTTCCCCTGGGCTCCAGCCCTTCCTGTGTGTTCATCTGGTCTCTCTGGGACAGGAGCCACTACAGCCTGCTGCAGGAGCTGTGTAACCAGGCTGACACATTTATACAGCTGCTCACCATGAACAGCAGCAGCGCCCAGGTGGTTGTGTCCCAGGCACACAACCACCCACCCACCCCCGCCACCATTTTGTTTGCAGGCAGCTCAGGACAGCCAGTATTAGTGTACCAAAACCATCTGGTCCTGCCTGGCCAAGTAACAAGTAGTAGCAAGCAACACCTGTGTGAAGTAGATTTATGTCTATGACAAGCTGACTGAAAAAATTCAGTGTGTCACTTGAGAAAAGACATGTGGCAAAGTATCACCACGCTCTCAAACAGAGCAGCTCTGAGTGACAGGCCACGATTATATCCTTGCAGATGAGAGCACAGAGGAGAAAAAGAAACAAAAAACACCTCACAAAACCACCAGCTAAGGTGTGAGCTGGTGATACGTTTGGCCCCAAACCAGAAGCTGTCCTTTGAACCAACCAAGGCAGGGGCTGTATGGGGTGGCAGCTGCCTACGGCCCCTGCAGGACCAGGCCCAGCCCTCCTCCTGCACCACAGGCACCAGGCAGGGCCTCAGGGGCAGCGTCCCTTCATCCCTCAACCCCCAGCCTCCGGGGCTGCAATAGCTGGGCAAGACAACAGGTCCTTGCTCTTCTCTAGTCCCCTCCTCCCAAATTATCACTTATAGCTAGGTTTATACAAGAACAAGTATGTAGGTGGGGATGAGCAGTGGGGGCACAAAAACCCTGCTCTCTTCTAACAAGCCAAAAAGGTTAGAAAAAAAAAAAAAAACACAAAAACCATCATCTCCAACTTATTCTCCTTTAGAAAGTCAGAAAGGTTGATCCAGTTGACATAACAAAGGCACACGTTCAAAAATACTTTAAAGCTGTTCCTCAAAAGCGCTTCTTAGTGAAACTCTGTTGTTAAAAGAAATCTTCAGATTAAGAATGGATTTATCTTTTAACAATTTCTCTTTATATTCAATGAAAAGACAAACTGAAAAAGTGGAAACAATTGGTCAGTTTTCAGAGGACATGCATTCCAAGAAGAAAACATTTGTCAGAAAGCTAAGAAAAAGCTCTTGGTTCTTTTCTTTGAGTAGGAAATGGAAGATACCCATTCTGGAGGTTCAGAGAAAAAGAGCTGAGTCCTTTATGTATGAGGGAAGCAAAGATTCATCTCAAATGAGCAAGATTATTTTTTTTGAGAGGGAAATTTATATCAAATATACCATCAAGGTTTTGATCATTTTTTGTGAAAAGAAGAAATGTTTACTCCTATATGGCAGTATAACTCTCAATTAAACTCCACCAAGATGTGTCAGAACACTTTCAAATACATCTATATTTTAATAATGGTTCAGTGATATATCAATTATTATGTACCAATAATCCAATTAAAAATACACTCTGGATAAACAATCTGGCCCAACTCCAAACCTGCATACTATTTAAATAAGCTAATGGAAACATTAGGTGCCAGGCTGCATATTTTGTTTTCTAATGAAGGTAATATTTAGCTGACACAGAACCAATTAAAATGTAAAAGCCAAACAATTAAAAAGGTCAAAACTAAAACTCAAGCATTTCACACATGCCAATTGAGCTACCCAGTATGAAACAAATTGACTCATGCAAAAAAGATGGCGTTTTACCACACATGTACTTGCTAACAGAGGCCTGTACCAGGTTTGTGCCTTAATTCACATTTCATAACTGCATACAATGAGTTCTTAAAATAAATATCCAAAATTAGAGCAGTTAGGTTGTGAATGGCAGATGAAGATTCACCTTATCCTTCTCTCCTCAGAAGACGACAGAGGCTCCACATCCATGAATGCTTCGGTACTCGGCCTTTTGCAGAAAACGCGCAGTTTCCGGTACCCCAGCACAATTGTCTCCTGTAATCTACAGGGACAAAGAGAGGTTCACAGTGCCTAAACCAGAGAGGTTGCTTAGCATCAGGCTGTGAAAAACATCAGGTGTAGAGGCAGGAGATAGGAGTTGGACCACAAATACACCTCCGATGGGTGCAGGCCCAAGCTGAAAGCAAGGAGGCCCAGGCCTCTGCTCAGGCACTCCCCAGGTTCTGGCCCCATGCTCAGTTTGCCAGTGGTGTTTTAAAATAAAGCGTACCACATGGTGTCCGAGAAGATGACTTCAAGACAGCAGCTGCTGCTTCATTTTCTTCTCCCCATCCCTATGGAGCTGGACAACTTAATTTACTACTTCATCCAGCCCCATCACCACACAGTACACAAGGGCAAGCACGTACCTTGCTGCTGGAGTGGGCTGTGGTGAGAGGCACGAGGGGGAAATACAGAAGTTTGGCCAGTGCAGCAACTAAGACCAACAGTCACAAGGATAAAGTAAGTTGAGCTGAGAAATAGAGCCTTCATCTTCTTGCTGGTGATTATTTTAATGTGAAATTTAATACATTGCATCCAAGAGAGAAAGCTCCAAATTCCTACTAAATTCCCAGACACAGTAATCTGGAATTTTAAGAAGTTTTTACTTTTCATTGTCAGATGACTTTTTTCCTCAATTTCTCTCAACTTTGGCTGCATGAGCGTATATCAGCTAGCAAGCAAATAGCCTGAGTTAGTTCGTAACATACAGACGAATCCAGTGGAGGAAATATCCTTTAACATGAGCCACATCAAATGCAGAATGACACGCTCCTTTAGGAAAGGAAAAGCTTTCATTCATGCACACAATCCCAAAAGGAGAAGCAAGGAGTAATTAAAAAGTAGTGTTAGAACTCGTATCTGCAAGTGGGACTGTTTAAATATATAAGAAAGACATGAGGGAAAAAAAAATCTCAGGAGGAAAAAAAAAATAGGTAAAAATCTCATCTTTCTGGGGCAGCAATTTGCAGCTCCAGAAAAGTCTTCCACACAATAATGTCATTATCACCTGCAACCTCCGTAAGGCTTCCTACAAGTCAGAAGCAAACACAGTACATCACCACATCAGAATGAGTGAAATGCTTCTTCACTACTGCGTTTTTTCTTCTCCCTTTTTTTTTAAAAAAAAAAAAGTTCTTTTTCAGAAACCTGATAAAATTACTACTTGTGATGCACATCAAAGATTAGTTGAGCCTTAGGATGACATAACTAGCTACCATGTGATATATCATATGTTGTGGAAGTTATCCTTATTTATGCCAGCCACAGAAATAGGACAGTTTTTAGTTCTCTGAGAAGTGCGTGGATAAATCATAGTCTGTTCCAACTCACGGATGACACTGGGAAATAAAAGATTCTGCTATACAGCAAGTAACTCCCGGATATTAAGGCTGAGACCTCAGGACCACCTCTTTTGGAGCACTGTTATTATTCATCTTACCAAAAACACATCCCCACCAAGAAAATAAAAGACTACCACAACAACAACAAAAAAACAAAAACACAAGAACACACACATCCCAACCCCCCCACACAGCATGCAGCACTGCAGCCTTAAAGATAAAGATGCAAAGACAAGGGAGAAACATTGCACATTTTATCTCTTTCTTTCTCAGAAAATAGATGTTTTGAAAATGTTACAGCAAAAATGAAAACCCAGCTGGAGAGAACCAAAATTTTTAATTTTAAGGTTTCCAGATGGGAAGAAGGACCATGTTTTGTGCTCAATTCCTCAAAAGTGCTTTCAGTTTCTCAGTCATTCACCTAGCCATGATAATTGTGTTTTTAAAATCATTGCACTTTGTATATCTGATAGTTGCAATATAGAAAACAAGATGAATATTCCTTCCTACTCCCATTGCAAGAGTTAACACTGCCTTTGAGTTTACACACTAAGAAATATAATCTCATTTAAAAATGCATATTTATTCAGATAGGGAATACTGTATGAATTATTGAACCAAATTAACCTAAGAAAAAAATACAAATATCATCAGCATTAATAGAATATAAGCAGTATTTGCTTGCAGTTTAATGGTATCTGCATTGATAGCCCTTGAAACGTTCTTTCTCTATATATTTATACACACAACATTAATAGTGAAGTAATATCTTATTTACAGTGCTGAACAACTTCCTTTTAGTGTTTTGTTGTTTTTTTTTTTTTTCTTTTTTGAACACTTGAACTTTTCATAGGACTTAGAGTTTGAGCCCTACGAGAACAGGTGTCTAGTAAAAGGCCAGCATAAGTAAACAAAGAATTTGAAGATTTTTTTCTTATGGGATCAAGTTAAACTTCCTTACACACGTCAAGACCTTGACCAGGTTACCAATTATAAGATGGCCTTGCTGTAGCAAGCAATTATTTAAGGTATATTTTGATGGTATGCATTAGATGCTTCAATGAACATGGAAAGCCAAACATTTCACCCTTATGTGCCTTTGTGAACAGCACTTTTATTCCTTGTGTAAGACAATAACAGCCTAAGACAAAGTGGAAAGCCAAAACACCAGTTTCCAAACTGATCGAAGTTTAAAAAAAGGTCTTCCACAAATATTAGGGTATGGACTTGAATTAATCATCCAAAATACAGAAACAGCTTTGAAATCTCAATCCATACATTGGAAGCAACACGCACAAAATAACAGTGAGCTGACTTGACTTTAATCAGGGACTATCAAAGGGTTTCAGTGGAGTTAAGCCTACAAGACCCATTGAAACTGAAGAGTTGCAAGAATTCAAATGTTTCAGGCCCAATCATAGCATGATTCCCTACTTCCCTACCCTCCCACCCCTCCTTCTAGTCTGTCAGAATACTTGAACTATTTTTTTCCAGTCCTTGAAAAAACAAAGAGTGACATCTAAACATAATCAACACATGCCATTGCTCACTCAAATGACTTAATAAGCCCATCAAAAGTAAAGCCAGGTGAGTAATGGTAATTATTTCCAATTAATTACTTCAAATCAAAAGCAAAATTAAATTTTAATGTTTGTTTCTAAGTGTGAATACCTTCAATTTGCCACTCACTCAATAGTCATCTCAACTTCTTCTACTAGTATAATACTGACCAGCCATGTTAAACACAATCTTAAGCATTTCCCAACAAATGGAACTACTTATCCTCATTCCTAATGCAAGTTTTGATGAAAAATGAACTAAAAAATAAAAATAAATCTGATCACTATATTCCTGTGGGGAGGAAGGGAAGGAAGAAGCCTCCAGAAACATCAGAAACTTTAGAGGAAGATTTTTTTCCTCAATACATTGTTCTGTTACCTGCTCATCAAGTGCCACATACACAGAAGCTTTGCCTTTGAGAAAATAAACACTTTTTGCGAGAAAAAAAGCTAGTTTTCCCCCTTAGGCTTTACAGAGATATAAAAGAGTTGTTCCTTTTGTCTAACTTCTGCTCTTAACACCTGTTACAACAGCTTAAGGTCATCAGAAAGCCCAAGCTGCCCCTGCTGCCCCAGTGGGTGCCAGGGCACAGCCTGCTGCTGTAACACTGCATCTCACCGCACACCTGGTAAAACAAAAACCTGAGATCTTAGCTCAAAATTCAGCTGTGCAATTTTTGGCCAGGGAAACCACACCTTGTAGCTTGCTCTACGTACACCGGGTTTGCAAGCCAGGGTCAGTGCACAACAGTCAAGGTTTGTATCCTCCATCAGGGCCATCTCCTTCCCCTCGCTGTTCATGCTGATGCTCCTGCTGATGCTCAAGCCTGCCTCTTGCAAACAGAAGCTGCCTCCACCCAGGCCTGGAAGCTTTTGCTGCTCTCCCTGCCTTCAGGAGGAGAGCATTCTGCTTCCGCAGTCCTCCCCAAATGGGGAGAAGGGCTTCCTCTGAAGAGCCACGCAAGTAGAGGGATTAAGAGATAAAGAATAATTCAATTGATAGCTTAATTTAACACTTTACTTTTCACATGCTTTCACTATCTGCTGTTTGATTCCTTGATTTAAGATTTAATATACTTTTTGTGGCACTTAATACTGTGGAACTAAGCAGGCTTTCTAGGCCCTTGGTTATGACTTGCTGAGCTGTTTAACAATCAGGTTAAAATTGTTTTCTTGCTGAAAAATATATAAGCCTGTGATCTCTCTTCCTCCCAGATTCACCTGCATGTTTGTATGCTCTTTTGTTCTTATAGTTGCAACCCTCACCTGAAACTTTCCTGTACTCTAATGAGCCACTTAGAAAATAATTCCATCAGAAAACAAATGCCTTTTTTGAGAAAAAAAAAAAAAGAAAAGACAAAGTTGGAATACAGAAACTCTCAAAGTTATTTCCTTTTACGGAAGAGCAGCACTGCAGACTTCAGAAGCAGACTGATAATCAGCTAAAACTGTTTTAAAACCCCTGGTTCCATATCTCTTCACATACAGCTTCTACAGCACTACAACAAAACAAAAAGAAAAGGCAGATTCTTCACCTTGGGAACAACTGGGGACCATGTTGTGCAAAGAGCCATGGCTTTGCACTTGGAAACTATTCAGATTATTTCTGCAACATAGCCGCTTATAGTGTATTATTAATCAGAAACTACCTTCTATCCCAGCCAGGCATCCAAGGAGTTGAACCTTTGATAGAACACACAAATACTTTTTTTGCCCTTTTTTGTTTGAGTTTCTTCCCAGCCCTACAACTTCCCGTATCTGTGCCTATCTATGATTGTGAGGACTTATTCACCCTCCAACACACAAAATTACACCGAGACAAAAACAGTTAGAAATCTTGATAAATTCTTAAAGCTACAGAGCTTTACTGGAGCAACAACAAAACTGAACAGCTACTGAAATACTACAGATCTTCCAATAAGACTTACAAGAAAAACAAAAAGAGACAGGACACCATTTTTTATGGTAGCACCCCTTTGCAACATCAGATGAAGTTATTACCATTAACTGAGCCCAAAACAAGCCAAGTGATAACCTTTTAAAGAGGAGAGGAGGCATTTAAGTAGTATGTTGTAACTGTACAGTTTTAAAAATGAATTAAAAATCCATCCATGAATCTTGACATTCAACTTGAAAAAGAATAAGTAAAAAACAGAAAAAAAGAAAAGAACAAAGCCCCACACATTACTTTCATCTGCATCAGTCACCTCATAAGCTTGGAGAGGCCACGTTGCTGCACTCGCTGCTCCCCTCCAACACAAGTCTTAGCAAAGCAGCCCCCTTCTCCCAAGAAGCACATACACTTAGCACACACCCCAAACCCGGGGAACTGGAGGCCTGTGGGTAGCCTGGCGGGGCTGATTTCCCCCAGCTGCAGCCAAAGCTGGGACCAACCAGCAACCAGCCCACGCCTGGCTCAGGTGTGCACCGCTCATCAAAGCTGATCCTCCCCACCTGAGTGAGAGCCCAGCCAAAAAACCTGGTACCACCAAGCAAATAATTCCAGCTCTTAAATAATATAACAAGTGTTTCTGGTAGAACAAATGCTGCTTTTATTCGTTTCCTAAAAGTTAAGAAAATAATAGTTATCTGAGGCAACTGCTTGTATGATGGAATCTCTGCTTCTGATACAGCAATATAGCTTTGCTAGACATTTAAGATAGATGGGTTGTAACCACCCTTTCCTCCCTCCCCCTTCACCACACGGTCGTTGTTACCTTATATTTTGCTTCTCTTCACAGTTTTCTTCTACCTTTTTCCCAGGGTTGCAAAAGGACGTAGATTCTCTGGGAAATTTCCAACAGGGTTGCCCAAACGTGTTGCATTTAGGTCTATGTCATTATCTAGCTGTTCACAACATAAGTTTCAGTCAGCAAAGTAAAATAAAACAAAATATAAAGGTCTGAACACTGTGATTGTTGTGACCATCTTGGTAACCTGATTTCCTTTGAAAGGGAGGCTCTGTTTTCCACCAAGCCAACAGTTTTTCACCTTTCTTAGAGGAGATGTATACCTAAACTTGATCAGGTTTTAAGAAAAAAATTGTTCTATAAGCTATTTTGGCTTACAATTCAAATTCAAAATTAATTCCTCAAATTCAAAATTAATTCCTCTTTTGGTTTCATTTTTGAGACTCAAAAAAAGGTCCCAGAACTGGCACCGAATACAAGATTATGGGAAGTAGTGCTTGGAAACCCAATATTAAGAGCCAAATCCTTGTCTATTGAGATCCAGCCTGGTCGGTCCTTTCACTGGAGGGTTTCTGACTTACACATGAAAGAACCCAGGTTTACATGCTTTATTCTATCAGCAGACTAAGAGAAAGTGAGTTGTTTTGCTGAGCCCTCATCTACAGCACAGCAGTGGCAGGTTACCAAAGCACGGCAGGTGTTGGGAGTTTCACTTTGCAAGACAAGTATCGCACACGTGTAGTTGTAACTCAGCATTAAAATGTTCTATCAGGCTTCAACTCTGAAATTAAAAAAGTACAGTTACTATTTTTCCATTGCAGTAGAATAAACATGGTGTACTGCTATGAAATAAAGCAATGCATCTGTTAGGTTGCAAGCAGATTGCAAGCAAATAGAAGAAACTGAGTCACATTTTTGTATGAAAATAAAGTCATTTCTAAGCTAATGGATAAATAGAACAAGATGCACTACAAGTGCTCTGCCACAGATGTCACTTTCACAGAAGTTCATCAGCAACAAAAGGAAGGTATAGGCACTCAATATTCGTTTCATATACAGCCACGTTTGCAATGTAAACATCCTTGAGGATCTGGGATATTTGGGATTAGGCATTATTCATCTGTTTACGTGTGCACCCTCAGAGGGAAGTTCTGCTTGAAACTAAGGGCACAGCTTGGGCTTCAGAGTTTTCAGGAATTTCTGCAATTATTCTGCTTGCCAGCTATTAACAGTGAAGGGTCAGAACTGCAGGTGGTGTAAGCAAGCACAGCTCTGTGAGGGCTCTGAGCTTATGCTCATTTACATCACATGGAAATTATATTTCTCACTTCATCTGTGAATAACTGCGCATGTATATATATATGCGAGAGTGTGTGGTGAATACATATTATATAGAAAGTGAATGCTTTGATCTGTCAAAATAAAGATATAAATATAAAACAGGAGACAGAATATGGAAATCATACATTCTGCATTTACTTTGAAAACTGAAAATTATGGGAAAGAAACACTGTTTATGTTCAAGGAGAACCTGGTGATTTGCTTAAACAATCTAAAAGCAAACCACCATCACATGAAAGATTTAACAGCTTTCTGCCATGGTTGACAGGCCCAAGCTATGACTTGCTAACTTTTATATAAACAAATAATTACTAGGCAGTGTCAGAGCCATCATGGATTGTGACTTTTACAGTATAGACCCTGGTGCAGCAAAGCACTTTAAACAGTTAACTTTAAGCAACTGAATAGTCCTAGGGAGATTGGCGAGCTCACTCATCTGCTTAAAATTAGCCATATATTTAGTATGAGACCTGCATTTAACTCCATCAGTAATCAGCAAAGCACTACAGCCCTCGCATAAAGCAGCCATGTTCTGTAGGGCTGCCTTACACACAGACTTAAATACTTTTCCGAATGAGGACCATGTGGTTTGGTGCTGCAAGATTCTGATCGTTTTAGATGTAATCCTGAAGGGCGTTTAAACAGGCAATTCACAGTCTATGCATAAAAAACAGTAGGATCCAGCATCATTTTAAAAGTTAAACCACGCTTCCAAACTTTACAGCACATGGTAAGACTGAGCTGGGAGGAGAATACTGAATATGGAGAATGTTAAAGTTAATCCCCCAAATATACTGTATTCACAATTTATTCCACAAATGCAGTTCAGTTTAAATTATTCAGCACTGTGGTTTAGACTAGAACATGAAAAGGACCTAATGTATTTTGTGGAAGCAATGACTTCTCAGCAAAGCAGTTTCAGCCCCCTGCTCTGTGCTTTACAGGGAAAGCATAAGGGATCATCTTGGGCAGCCCCAGACGAGTTTGTTTCCTACAACATGGGCACAGAGCCAGCAGCACTGGCCACACTGCTGTGCACCAGCAACTCACCATGGATCCTCGCTGTCCAGAAGGGAGGATGTGTCTGGGTGGTCACTTTGTTGGCCGAGCAAGCTGCTCACCCCTCCACACCCTGTGGCCAGAGGGTTATAAGGATAATAAGAGGGAAAAGTATGACAAAAGAGGAAGGAAAAAAATCCCAAGCTTGTGCAGGCCAAGTGTCTAAATAAGATAAACCTAGTCAGCTGACTAGAGCATTACTAATTTTTAATTAGTTTGAAGCAAATAGTGCAATTTGTGCCAGGCTGCAAAATCGTGCTGTCTTCATGAGGAACTGACCTGACAAATTAATCCCTGCAAGAGTCCTCTTTCTGGAAGCTCACCATCAATAGTCCTCATTTAAACAGTATGCTGAGTATGCTCTTCCATTAGGCTGCTTTTATATCCCACTTTAATTTTTCTTCCTTACCGCTTGAACTGTAGATGTAAAAATTTGGGGACTTTTATCATCTCATAAATATACCTGTTGAGTAATTATGCAAATCAAATTAGGAGCAATCAATGGAATGTTTACTTATCCAAAAGCCTGACCTAGATTGTCTACTGACTTTCTGGGGATGTAAATGCATTTTTACCTCTGTTCAAACACGATCTTTCACCTTAATGTAGGCAGTGATTTTGCTGCACCGAGATCTACAGCCTTTTCCAAATAGCGATGTTCTAATAAAGTGGTGAAATCCAGCTACAGAGGAAAATTGCAACATAGCTATAGGAATATTTTTGAGAAGATACTGAATTATCCCAATTCTGAATGAAAAGCAACTGATGGTCCATTAGCAACAGTGGGTGAGGAGGGGACACATTAGAACTACTATTTGGGAAGGAAACAATGTGTTTTGGTTTTAATTTTTTTTTTTTTTTTGTCATATGAAATTGCACTAGTAATATTTGCAGAATGAGACATTAAATTAGCTATATATGTTGCTTTATCTTTGTCCTTTGATTTGACAAAAAAAAAAAAAAAAAGCATTTTAGAGCCATTTCTACAAACATTATAGACATGGCCATTAGAATGTTTCTCTTTATAAAATCAACAGAAAAACAAACAAACAAAAAAAACAAACAAACAAACAAACAAAAACAGAGCTGTGCTTGTAGTCATGAGGATAGCCTTATAATTCAGGGATATGACTTCAACAGTGAGCATCACATCCATTTTGCAGCAAATTCCTTAAAAATCTCAAAGAAAGGAATGGCACCAGAGGGCACAGTCGCTGCAGTGCCGTTATCTCCTGCCTGCCCAAGCTCTCCCTTCTCTCAATCCTGTCAACCACTGGTTACTCCCCTTTTTCATTCGTGTATATAAGACACACACATACACGCACAAAAAAAGAAAAAAAAAAAATCAGCTTTTTCATAACAGCTTTACCCATAACCTGAAACCTGCTACTTATCAAAGCATTTATATATATAATATACATATGCTATATGACATATATATTATATATATAAAAAACATGAAAGATCAAATAAAAACAGCCCCACAGCACAGTAAACATATAAACACACAACTCAATAATCTGTGCTTAAACTTGGGAACCACGTGGAAGCTTAAGTCCTTGTTAGAAGGCAAAAGTTCATCTTTTGTTGGGTTTTAGTTTTAATTCAAATTTAAAATATTTGTTTCTGTTATGCTAGTACCAGCTGTTAAACTCTCCGAGTGAATTGCCATCAAGAGGGTTTTGGGGAAAGGAGAGGTCTGAGCACAGTGAACTTTTCTGGCAAGAAATGGATTTTTTTTTTTTTTTTTTTTTTGCTCTGAAAACAAAAAGAACAGGAAGGATATGCTGAAATCCTCAGGGAAAAAAAAAAAAATGGCCCTCAGTCCCAGTAACTGGTCTTCTTTGGCACTTGAGAACGATCACAAGTAGTTTGCCTTTTTATTCATATAGAACAAAATTTACAAAGTCATTCATACATTTTTGTTTGTTTTTTTTTTTTCTTTTGTTTTTTACTGACTTCGAAAATTGGGAATATTCAAAATACACTTTTACCCCACTTCATTCTTTCATTATTTACATGTATATACAAGAAAAATGTAAGAGTTTCTTTTTTGTTTGTTTGTTTTAAATTTTGTATTAAAAAGCTCTGCTGGTTGTGTTACTGTTTGTTTTCATCAAATGGATGTTCCATGAGAGGGCTCCATTGCTTCTGGAATGACTCCCCCTGGCACAGACTGAAATGACATTGGGATCGGGGTTTTCACGGGACTCTGACGAAATAGTCCTCCATTTGGCGACCTGTGTTTACACTGTATGGAGGGCATGGTGGCTGAGCTGCTCAGGGGCAGCGGCAGGTTGCTGCCAGAGGCAGCTGTGAGTGTCCTGCTGGCACCATGAGTTGTCTGTTCTGGTAAAAAGGTGGTGACAGAAAGTTGTGTGTTCTGGTATTCGCGTACCGGCTCCAGGGTCTGAGCTGGCTGCATGCCACCGATCTCCAGGGCTGAGATTTCGATGGACGCCGGAGAGATCTGCTTGTGGGCTATGTCCTCATCGATTAAACTGTTCATGCGTCTATGGACCTGCTCCAGGTTCACTTCTTTATCCTAGTGAGGAAGAGACCAGAACAATCAGTTCAGACACAAGTACCTTTCACGTCTGCCCCCCTGTCCACCCCGTGTGTGATAGGAGCTGCTGGTTACTCATTAGATCGCTTCGATTTCATCTGTGCCTGTGCAACTCCTCAAAGTCTGCCCAATGTCTCCAGCTGAGAAACGCACGCTGAAGAAAACACCAGCTCAATCTCAACCTGCAAAACCCACTGATGTTCTCAATGCCATCCTCCCTGGAGGTAAAATGACTTCTCTGGTTCAGCCAACAGGAGCTGGCAGCAGGGACCAGCACATCCCACAAGCCCTTAGCTCACTTTGCACAAGCCCAGGATAAAAGCCTCGGGGAGGCGAACAAGCGAGCCAGAGAGCAGCCTGCTGCTTTGTAACCCCAGGGCAGCTCAGTGCTCCTCTAGCTGCAGTGCACTTTGTAAGGATTACAGCAGTGTGACACCGTGCACAGCCTATCTGGCTCCTGGGTATTTGCTTCTTATGCCAAAAACTATTGGCCAGGGGTTGTGGTGGTGAAGAAGTCCTCCCTTCCCAGCAGGGAGCCCCGTGTCACCTACCTGGCAAGGACCATGGACCTCCTGGAAGGGCACTGAGATGGAGACCTACTCTGGGAGCCCTGAGGAGGGGAGTGCTCAGCTGTGTGACTGACAACAAGCTGTCATTCTGACACCTCATCTGGTACAAGTTTAGGTCTGTGGTCAGTGCTTTGGAAAGCAATGCTGGCCTTCAGAAAATGCATTGCTATCCTCAGAGAATGAGTCACCTAACGCTCCCAGAGAGGTCTCCTCAAGGGACTTTCGGCACCACTTGCCAAACATTTTAGCTTCCAGGAGGAAACATGGCCAAAGAAATTGTCTTTAAAACTTGAAGCAGCAAAGACCTACAGCTGCTGTTTATCTCTTCAGTGTGGTATGCAGGAAGCCCAAAATGGAAAGCAACAAAACTGGCAGGGTAAAGTCACCCACCTGGGATGCTGTTATGACTGAATTTTAATGGCTAGCAGTGCATTGCAAATAAAAAGGTATTATATCATTTCTCTATATTTCATAAAGCACAGCTGTGATCTGCAGTTGTAGTTATTTGATGCAACATACGGCAGAGTAGCAGCAAAGCGTCCATAAAAGCCCAACAGACCTGGAACTGGAGGCATCCCTTGCTCTGACAAACTGCAGTGGGCAGCCAGCAAAATCCCAGGCTAGGAAATGGGACTACCCGAAACTTTTCTGTTCCAGTAATCCCCGATTGCCAACAGGTCTACATAGTCCTAGCTGCTTAAACCCAATACTAGTAGCCTTAAAGATGCTCCTGTTCATGCCGAAAGCTAGGCTCTGGGAACAGAACAGTCTGCTGTATCAGTGCCAGCCACTCCTCATGACCTTCTACTGCTGCCTTTCAGGTGGGGCACAGCAGATTACACTGTTATTCCAGTGTCACCCACTGCTTTGCAACTTTGCCTTCACCCTTAAATTGACAATTGAATCAGCTCCAAAGCCCTTGATTCCAGCCAATAACAAATACAACAAATACAGATTTGATTCTCGCCTTGTGGTTTAAAACCACTTCTACGTTACTCAGGAGCCATTGGATTTGTTGATCTCTGCTTGGATTTAGAACTGAATTAGCATTACATGATGATGAACCCAATCCTCTGTCCTCAGCTTTGGCTAAATCCCCATTGATTTCAAGTGGAGTACAATTGTTCAACAATTACAAGGCTGAGCAGCAGTTTTCACTTCCCTTCTTAATCAGTGGAATGAGGGTTCCTGTTTCATTTCCATAAAAAAATCACTAAACTCCCTGTGTGGCTCCCCAGAACGTTGGCGATATTATCTGCCTCACCAGAGGAACACATACAGACTGTATTTTTTTAATGCTGCTTTTTCAGCAAAATCCTCTAATCAAATGATTTTGAATGAGGCAAAATCAATGGCAAATAAATAAATAAATAAAAACTTTTGTGGCAGAAAGGGCCTAGACAATACTTGAGTAGAGAGATGGTATGGCTGCGTTAAAGTCCTTTTTACCAACCTGGCATGTCAGGCTCCTTATTCTATAAGTTAGATAATGCACTAAGCTGACAGTAATGCAGAAGCTCCTTCATAAACTCCGTAGCTAGGTAAATTAAGGGTTTGTGGTATACTGGCCAGAGCATTACATGGATTTCATTATAGATTTTATGCATCTCTACTTCTTGAAGTAAAACTGTGGACTGGGGGCAAGAGTAGGAAGTGTTCTTACATTATCCCCAGCTGAGACTAAGGGCTCGACCTCCGTGGGCAAGTTCATTTTTGTGCAGCATCTCACCAGGTACTTTTGTGTTTTCTTTATCTGTCTGTCAACAAAAGCCTGCGGCAAAGTCCTGCTTATCTGCAAAGTTTGGCTGTCGCAGTGTCTGATGACATCTGTGTCTAAGGAAGCTAACTCTCAGAAGCCCGTCATAAGGTGCTTCTTCAGGTCCTCTGTACTACACTTCCTTTTCTCAGAAATGCTGCTCACTTTGATTTAGACTCCTAGGTTTGCACTCCAGTTATCTGGGACCCATTTTCTTGCCAATCTGCTACTACAAGAAAAGAAAAAGTAGAGAATTCAGGTTGGAACTGCACAAATACTAGAGGAACAAATTTTCCTAAATAAGACTTTGGAGAAATGTTCATGACTCATTTGCATTTTTATGAGCTTTTACCAAATACTAATGCTTTCTTCAGATCATTTTGAGTGAAAATATACATCAACATTTTATTGGTATTTGTATTTTTTGATGGCAAGGATATCCTCAGTGCATTCCATCCTGCTTTGCTATTGGAACAGAAGTAATGTGACTGGGATAACTAGCCAAGCCAGGGGGAATGGTGCAGCTCCAGTACTTGCAACACGCAGTTATCAGCTGTTGGCCGAGGAAAAACACGTTAGTGAATGAAGTGCACTTTTGGAGCATACTTTTTGGAGCATCTGTGCACAATATCTCATAAAATTCAAAGAATTAATCCTTGTTATATATTTAGCTTAGCTCTTTTGAGATATAAAGAGCCACAGATGAGATCCTCTTTATAGACATCTCCTGCTTCAGACCAGAGAGGTTATTAATTTTCACACTATTTGGAAGTGTCCCTCTGTTAGCCTAACAGAGTTACCCTCCCTTCCTCTCTACGCAGTCTAGCCCAGAAATGGAATTGCTCAGAAATGGTGCATTTGCAGTTTTGCAGTTGCATAGCATTTCACAATATAAACATAAGTTTATACAATTGAAACACAGACATCACTTTTAATCTACTACAGAACACCTCATAAATTAAGTAGAGAAGTAAATGCTGGGGCTTATTTTTTAGGAAGTAGGTAGGGGTAGAGATTTCATTTGCCTACTTCTAACTCTATTCAGCACGAAGGACAACTTTCTGGCCTTATTAAGATCAGGGAAAAAAAAAATACAAAGGCTTCCAAGAGCCCAGAAGTTCACATTATTCCTTCTTTCTGTTACTAAAATAAAATGTTTTTAAAGGTTAAGGAAAACAACTCTGTCTCTGAGGAATAATAAAAACACATTTTAAAGGTTCTTCCATTTTTCTTTGTCTTATTAGATGAAGAGCAGCTAAATAACAAAATGTCAAGCTTGGTATGAAACTGTCTTAATGTTGAGAGAATGATTTTTCAAAAAGTAAAGATTAGAAACACCTGAAAAGATTAGTTTGTCCTTGCATAATTGAAGACTGCCTTGAATCCTAGGATTTCCAGAATGGAAGGTGTTCTGATAGCTTAATTTGACAAGTGAAGCTTGCAGAGTTTGTAAATTCTGTAAATCTCATCTTTTTCCTTTATTGGTCTCCTGGAAAATTCAATAATAAAACATATGCTACAGAAAAGTAACAAGATAAACAAAAAGGGTTAAGAGTTAATAACGCCAAACAAATAAATCTAAAAAGTTAAGACATTCTGCTCTTTTGCCGATTCAGTATTACCCCTTACTTTAGTTCTATAATTCTTATTAAAAATGAGCCATTTGTTATAACCTTAAAACCCTTAGTTAGCTGTTTTTTTTTTTGTTTTGTTTTTGTTTTTTGTTTTTGTTTTTTTTTTTGTTTGTTTTGTTTTTTTCCTAAAGCTTTGTCATCTTAATTGTGAAATGGTAATGTAGCATTGCAAAAGATCCCAAACTTTCTCATGCTGCAACTGTTCTCATCAACTGTTGCATCTCTGTGGCAAAATTAAGGAATTGAAATTTTTAAATCAGTATAAATTTGCACATTGAGGCTTGGAGCTAGGGAATGGCAGAGGTACCGGATCCGGCAGCTGGAAGGGAAAAGCTGGAGCCACCAAGGAGGTTTGTGTGCTGGTTTTCCAGCGCAGAGCCTTCCCTGTGTCTGGGGCCGTCACTTCAGTGTCTGGGGCAGGCACATTACTGAGGGTTTCTTTTCTCTCTCTCTCTCTCTATTTTCTTTCTTTCTTTTTTTTTTTTTTTTTTACTTAATATGCAAAACTTAGTTAATATTATAAATATGTCACCTCTCTGATGTTTCATGCCAATTTAACGTCACTTTTCATACATAGTTATTGGATAAGTGTATATGGTTCTGTTGCCAAAAGGAGATCAAATATTTTTCCTTTGCTGCCTTCATAATTCTATTTTCAATATTAATGTTATGCTACAAATAGATCAGCTGAAGAAGTTAATCAGTGAAATGAAGAAAAAAATATCACGTGTAAGGAAAATGAATTATAAACACAGGCTTATCCTTCTCCAGCTTAAGGAAAACAGCTACCCAAACATTGCTTCTGGTCAGGAAATTATCTTATTCATAAATACCAATTTAAATGCCATTCTTCCCAATGGGTTTGAGTTCCATAAGGGCAAATGAAGGGCATGTTTCTGATACATCCTAAGCACTTGATCCTGAGCGACAGGTTCAATGGTCTATGACTGACAGCAGGAGCACACTGTGGCACGCATCTGCATGGATTTGAAGGATGCTTACCTGAATTATCTAACAACAACTAGCTCTGCACAACAGTGACTTCAAGAAACTGTGATTCCCTATTAGAGCTAACTAAGTTTGACTTTATCGTGCAGAGAGAAATTATGGCGAGATAAAAAAGCTGATAGGATGACTTAAAGTGTAATCACTGTATTTTCTATTTTATTTTCTGTGACTTCTGACAGTGGGCTCTGAGAAAAGTGCGTGGGCAGTCAGATTAAAATAACATGAAACTACTTGGGAGATTTGGAGTCAGTTAACCTCAAATTCTAGAGATTACAAGTTGATGAAGTCGTTTCAGTAGGGCCAAATGCAGAATGGATAGCTAGAGAAATTGAATGCTAGAACTATTCCAAAACTGTGATGAACCATGTCTGCACCCCACACACGCAGACTAGAGGATAAGTATAAGACTGATGATCCTGACTCTAAATATCAAGCACAGATGCACACACAAAAATAAAAATAAAAAAGTAGCCAACATGGGCAGGCAGGCACATACATGGAGGGACAACCATGAATGTGCTGATACCTCCCGGTCAGATGCAGATAACTGTGCCAAATATTAAAAAAGCCTGTTAATGCAGTTCTTAATAAGGCTCGGGAGATATGGTGAAAATAATGCTTGAGATCTTTTAGAGCAATATAGTCTTAATCACCAATTACAGAGCATTTCTGTTTTGTTTGGTTGTTTCTGTCCTGGGTGACAATATGAAGGATAATCTTTCAGTGAGTGGATGAAACCAAAGCAAGAGAGAAATGTTAACAATGAGTTTTCATTCTGTGAAAGAACTATTTTAGAAAATTAGGCAATTTTGTAAATAGGACTGGGGTTCAAAAGTTGAGTCAAGCCCCAGCCTCAGACAGACATCCCCTCTTGTGACCTTGGCCAGGTCAGAGGCCAGTCCCTTTCCCATCCATGTAGCAACACCTCTTAACCCATATGCATACGTGGAAGACACAAGCATCAGTGGTCACGAGAGACAGAATGATGGAAGGCACACATGTACCCAGCTACGCAGGAAGGAAGTTTCTGGGACACTTCCATGAACAGACAGGCAAACTGCATAACTGAAAAACAAAGCAGAGAAATAAAAGCAAAACAGGGAGGTTTCCCCACTCAGGTGCCCACCGGCTATTCTCTCAGCTCAGGATGGAAACTGACAGCTCCACCCAGCTCCCAGCCCCTGTCTGGTGTGGTTCAGACATCACTGACTCAAACATTTAGCATGTTAAAGAGAAATGAAGAGGCTGCAGATCCCTATTTGTTTAAGAAAAGACTTATTTTTAAATGCTGTATTCACAGAGGGTCATTATCACTGCTTTCAGCTGCAACTACTGTATATGTAGAACTGCAATTTTATTTTTTTCCGTGAGATTGCGACAAAGTGGCAAAACCAGACATAACTGGCTTGCTCAGGAAGAAAAAGCAGTGAAGATATAAGTAATAAATGTGCTGCAAAACAATGAAAACCCAGTATGGTGTTATATAACACAAAGAGCCCCTTTTTAATACAAATCTTTTTGCCATAGTCATTATTTTTCGAGATTCTGCAGTCGACAATGCAGTGAAATGCAGACAGATGTGCAAACAGATGCAGCGATGATGTATGTTTGCTGTCATTAATTTAACACAGGCAACTGACCTAGTCAAACAGCACTTAATGTTACATAAAATTTGCAGAGTGGTTTCTGAGTGTACTCTGCTAGATGCTGGTTTGACCATAACAATATCTTACGAGAAATAAGTACAGATGCGCCTCAAGAGTCTACTTGAAGGCCTACTTTTATAAATAAGCCCAATTCTGCAATCAAGCTTCTGGTGGAAACAATACCATGTATTTTAAATAAGCAATTAAGTAAGCTATCATCCATAAAACAGCTGTTAGAAGAATGTATTGAGACCGACACTGGTTGAGGTCCAGTAGACTGTTATCCAATTGAAAGAAGAAAATAAATGAGTTTTGCAAAATATTAATTTCAATTGATGTGTAATCACCTTCAATGAAATAAAACTTCATTAAAAACTATGTAGAAGAGGTGCTCTCCTCCACCAGAGAGCAGAAATTCTATTACGAAGAGACAGCAATATTCTTTCCCTGTGTGAAACCTGAAAAAAATAAATTAAGGAATACTACAAAGATGATGTAAATGTGATAGAAAAATCCTTCAGATACACTGCCAAATTTCACTCCCACCTTCCCACAGCCAAAAAATACCTATAATTGGTAAAATTAAGCTATTAACAAAAAGCCAAAGACCAATAAAGTGGCAGTGACTCGCTACAGAACTGCTGTTGCAGCAAGGAGTTTCATGAAGTAGCACACATCTTCCCACACTCACCTTGTCCCCCTTGCTCAGGGCAGCTTCATTTAACCTGCAGCCACATCTAGCCAGGGAACTAATTCTGAAGATTGTTATGACTGTCCCATAGTCTGGGCCTGTACGCTTTGGCCAGGAGGGGAGTAAGTTCCCCACCAGGCCACCAAAGCACATGATGCACACCAATTTAAACTAGCTGAACATCTGAACATCTTTTTTTTTCTTTTCTTTTTTTTTTTTTTTTTCTTCCTCTTCAACTGCAACCTCATTATACAGCACAGTGTGAATAAATACAGAGGAAAGAGTACCAATGGCACATCTGTTACAAATCAGGTAATGGCAGGTAGACCCCTAGTCTCTTTCAATGACCTGCTCCCACATTCGGTGTAATCCATGAGCTAAGTGCAATTACACAGAAATAGTGTCTAGTCCTCACAACCAGCAGCAGACTCAAACCCAGAAGGTGAGAGGCTGTGATAGCATCCTCATTCGTTAATACAGAAGGGGACATTTAACATCATGCTGAAGTATTCAAGCTTTAAAGTCCTTACCAAACTTGGTTCACAAGCATTAGAAGCTGGTAACTACAAAGAAAATGAATGACTCGTTCACATTATACAGATGTTTCCAGTTTTCATGAGGTTAAAAATAAATGGATATAAGAGAATGCACAGAAACATTTTTCAACACAAGCAGCAAAATGCAGTAGTGAATGAATGCTGTAAGCATGCCAATGTCTCTGCAAAGGAACTCTTTTTAGGAGAAAGGACATGGGGAAACCTTTACTGTGTACGCTCTGCATATATTATAGTTACAGGCATTTACAACAACACAAAGATCAGGTTCAAGGGGACTTCCAGGGACAGGTAATGAGGAGAAAACTAGCAAGGATTCATCTGTGCAAGCATTTTCAACAACAAACCAATTATCTGTATGTTTATTATAAATTCTCACCATACTTCTGAGGCCCAGCCTCACATCATTGGCCATCTCCAGACAGAAAGGGAAAGGAAGATGTGGGGAGAAAAAGAAGGATCAAAACAGTGAGGCTAACAGTATATTTAATATTTCACTCTTTTTAGCAAACATATACTTATTACTTGTTATACTTCTGGTTCGAAATAGCAAATTCTAGTCACTGCAACCAAACAGGATTGTCTTTGAGGATGGTGGTTTCAGAATTCAACTATGACATCAGAAAATCACCCCATGAGATGACAGATTATTCTTTTACAAAGTACAGATTAAGTTCACCAACATTCTGTTCCAAAACTCACCAAAAAAATAAGGTGATTCTTTACATTCTTTTACACAACTTTTAAATTACTATCTAGTTCATAAAGGAAGTAATTTTTCACTCCACTGAGCACAAAACAAAGCAGCGCTACCCTTTACCAGTCTGATTTATGCTTCTGGAGCATCAGACATAACAGATTGGTCACCATCCTTCTTCACCATTCTAGCCTAGCCAAATCCAAACCTCCAAAATTCCCATTTTTGCTACCATGTCACAGTACCAGAGAGATGTGGCACAGGAGCCACAAGGAGTTGCTTCTGCAACTCTCTTGGTGCCCAGCAACAGTTGCCTTACAAAGCCTCTCCTCCTCCACTTCAGCTATGTGAAAGTTTTAGAAAACTATTACTCCTGACTATCAGTCATGTGTATTTTACTTAAAAACTATTTTTTTAAAGGTTTCCGCATCCCCATTGAGGGCATATTTTGGAAACTGCCCAAGCTCCTATTTCAATATGAGAAAATAAATGGACAAATCATTAGGTAGCTCAGCATATTGAAAATCTGTTCAACGGTGTTCTAAAAGAGAACCCTCAGATAATAAATACTTCTGAAAAAGAAATACCACTTGTTATGTTGAGCAAAAAGATCTATTCTCCACAATAGTAGCACTTGGGTTTCTTTAATATTTTTCTAATATTGAGAATAGGAAACAGGTTATTTCAGGTATTGTAAGAATGATTAATTTCAATGGACAAATAGATTTATAAATTGCCTGTTATTACTGTACAGTAAGTTACTAGTACTAATATTTTTCTTCTTCAAGAAGAAGCCAATAGCTTTTAAAATAGTCTGACCACGTTTAAAATACGCTACCTATCTGTCCTAAACAGATTCTGCTGCACAAAAACTATAGATATCTCCAGAAGATCACTTCAGTACACATATAAATTCCAGTTTATGCTTTAGACATGCTGGTTCCAAAGAAACGTAAGTTTAATCTTAACATCTAAGGTGAATGGAAGTTTAAGCTGGGTGAGATCTTATCTAATTTATGTACACATTTAAAACAATTAGTTGGATCAACATCCAGGTCCCTTTACAAACAAACAAACAAACAAATCTTGAGGAAGCAGTCACATTTTATGTTTATTATTATTATTATTATTTTGATCTTTAACTGACTTTATTATTACTGAACATTCAAACCTCCTCAAGACGCCAAGTCTCCAATACCACTTTAGGCTGAGATAAAATATCAAACATTAGCTCTGTAAACATTGTGTGAAGAATCTAAAAGAATCTGACACATTAAGGCTCCAATTCAGTAAAACACATAAGCTCATGCCAAGCACATGAGTAACCACAGAAGTTCTCTGGGATAGGTCATATAATGCAACTTAAGCAAATACTTCAATTCATTACCAAACTGGACCTTTAAACAGGTTGCTTCTTTCTGAGTTCTCTGTATAGCAACATGCATTTTTTAAACTTATTTCTCTTCAGATTTTCCTTTTATTTTTTCCCTTAGGGTTTATGCTAAGTAAGTCTAGATCATATCCTTAAGAATCCAATTTTTCTTATATGACTGACAGAAAAATTAAACAAAACACAAAAATCCCTTCCTTGCACCTAGGGACATATGCTGGAACCAAACAAATGCTTGAATACTGCTGTGGGTATTGGGAACCTGGGCCCAATGTCCTTAGTCATGGGGTAGACACGTCACTTTTAATCCACTACAACCTTGACATAGATCTGTGGTGATCAAGAGCAAGACTTTATCGATTGCGTTGGATTCTGGATGAGCACACTGCTTGTGATCTGATATTACAGAATATCTGCATCACCATTAGGGACCTCTAAGGAGAAAATCTTGTTTCTTCATTCATGTAAAAATACAACACTGAATTGGTTAAGGTACACTTGAGTTCTTGTACAAGGTGATTTAAATATCCTCTTTTTTTGGACTCTAACTGACACTTTGAGCTTGTACTTTGTCATCAAATAACATTAAATTTTGCATTCTGGAATGACTGGTTCCTAACGCTACTTTGCTGATTTTAAAATGCCAGCTGAAGTTTTTCATTTTATTATATTCAAAGTTAGTTTGAAACTGAATTTATAGATGGCATTAAAATGCATTATTTTGCCAGTGTTTGCATTATTTATTTCCCCAAAAACACTTTATTTTTTTTTTCTTAGAAAAGTAGAATACAATACAGTGGTACAAACAAATGATCACTTATATGCAACTGAGCAAAAAATGTACAAAGATTTCAGACATGTCATAAAAATACAGAAAAAATAATTTAAAAAAAAAGATAAAATATAGAAGACATGCAATGAATGGAAAATAAAACATCAGCTTGATGATCTCATGTTTCCTTTCACTCACAAAAGGAACCATCCCAGGGGAAATCAAATTGTCAGATAAAAAGATAACAAAGGAGACAATGTAAATGATGTGACAAAGAGAAAGACGAGGGTAGTGAAAACAGTGGTGAAGGCATAAGACTTTAATAATCAAAACCAACGTTGCTGACACCATGCTGAAGGTATGGGAGCCTCAATTGCCACGGAATAATAGTAGGAGAATATGGCGCAGATCACAATTCTATGCTGTGACAAATTTTGATCCATTGGACTCATACCTGTTAGCTCATATTTCCATTTCTGAGGTACACTGGGTTTCGTATTCTTCTAATGCCAGAGGAAAGTCCTAGTGAGTAACATTCATGACTGCTAAAGCTGGAAGTATGGATTTTTGAGGTAGGCTGGAATTTGCGTATCATCAAACATGGGAGCAGGGGAATTTAAGGCAGACCATATAAAGCTGCCATGGAAAGAGATAAAGTCTTTCTTTCATTCATCCTGAACACTGGCAGTATACTTGTGGTAATCTTCAGAGTAAGTTTGCTACACCTCCCGCTATACTACAGAGCTAGAAAATATTGTGGAGTCTAAGCTTTTTGAGATTCAAAAAATATTTAAAATAAATAGTCTTGGGAGTAGCCAATGTAATAATAATGATAAGTAATAGTAATGATAAGATGCTGTTACTAGTATACAAGTCTGTTCCCACTCCAGACAGTACTTGAATTGCTGCTCCCTTTTAATAATGTGAAAATAAAAAGTGAGAACAAAAGCAAAAAGATTATGTCAAACAAAATGATTTTTGCAGAAGCAACAGCAAGTTAAGAAACTAAGATGCAACGATCATGATTGTTAATGAATTATAAACAGGACACAAGATATGAGGCAGTGGCTAGTAGCAAATGAGTACATGGAAAATGTTGTTATTCCTTATTCACTAAAAAAAGTAAGTCTTCATGCACTACAAAATCACAAACACATTGGGTACAGCTGATGAAACACTCGCATTGCTAGGAGTAGCACAGTCTGGAGATAATACATTTCTGATTTATAATATACATTTTCAGAGCTAAGAAAGAATCAAACCAAGAATTTCTTGAGATCATTCTAACATCATCTTTCAAGATCTGTATTAACAATATGCAAATCAATCTCATCCTTTATGAAAGATGCAACAAGTATCAATTCCCAGCAAAGATATTATCTTGTATAATATCCTAAAGTGACTAATTTTTTTTTGATATGAGGTTGTCTGTTAATTTGGTTTTAGTGAATACATCTTGTGAAAAGTGAAAAATTCAACTTTTATTTCCATGAATAATATGATATATAATCTTTGCTTCTAAGTCTTTATTGTTTTGGAGTACAGTATGTGGATGAACAAGGAGTGATTTCTTAATAGTTCTGAAGAGATCTCAGAGGTAATAAACTTCAAGGGGAACTGTACATTGCAATAAGACATAGCTGATAAAGCACAAAGGATGCTGCTGAGTCCGTTGCAGTAAGCAGCTATACTGGATCAAAACAACAATGGATGTTTGAAAACCGTCCGTCAAATGAAATAAAAGATAGGAACAACGTGATGGTGTGGTGAAGGTTTTGGCAGTTAAATAATGCAAATTACATCAGAATTTACTGAGATCATGAAATAAATGCATGGGACTAAAAGATATAGAAATACAGAGATAATTAAAGCTTGACATTTATATGCTACTGGGTTTCAATACTGTGTGATTGTTCAGCTATCCAGAAGGGGCATAGAGCAGAGTGACTGAACAGATATTCCAATGTTAATTTTCAATTTTCATTTTACAATTCTCCAGATCTCTCAAGTCTATCAGAGTCTAAAGATTAGGTATTGCAGACTGCGAAAACTTGAGATTTTAACAATAAATATATGAGCTGACTAAATTTCATAGTGAGTATAGGATGGCTGAGCATTAACAGTAATTATGAAAAGTTGATAATAATTCCTATAAAATCTAATTTGAAAAAGATAACCAAATGTAAATGTTCCTGAATTAGAAAGTAATAAAGGCACTTAAACACTACCAAATATCTTTCCAAATTTAATAGATGACAAACCTGAACCCTGAAAGATGAACTTGGCATGGTCTTGCAGCTATACAATTTTCCTGATATTGTTGGAACTAATCTTTCTGTTGTTAATCTGATTTGATAAGGAAGCACATTTGAAAGGATCACATTATGATTTGCACATAAGAAATCATTAGAAGTGTTTTTACAAATCTCCTTCAAATAGAATCAAAATATCCTGTATCTACATCCTGAAAGGAAAAACAAAAACAAACTAACAAAAATACCAACCCAGTCTTCACTCTTGAAGCAAGAAATTTCACTATTGATTGCATGACAGAATTGTGAACCAAAGGCAATTGAGTGTTTTGGGAAAATAAAGTCCATCTTTTCTAGAAGTTCATCTTAATGAACAGACTTAATGGGCTGAAATTATTTATATTTAACTTGTTTCATTTTGAGAAGAGCTAAAAAAAAAAAAAAAAAAAAAAAGAGATAACGCCAGTACAATCTATATTTGTAAAGTCCAAGATATGCTGTTAGGATTCAAGAGAAAAATACCCCAGTTACATAGCTTACACTGCATTTTTATACTCACTGTAATTAAGAGTTGTGATTTATACCACACAGACCTCTGAGTCCTTGAACATCTCAGTGTATTGGCTCAGGATCATCTCTACAAAGGCCATAGGAATACAAAGAGGAAGAGGAAAACCCTAGGAACTGGCAAATATCATCACCTTAATGTCAGCTGAAAACATTTCTTCCATGATAACCAAAGTTTTGCACATTCTTTTGGCTACAGGCTTCATGCTGACCCTCAACAGACAAAATTATAGTCTCTAAAATGCTCTCTTTCACTCCAGCAAGCTGCATAGCCACGCAGCCCTGCCATGAATCTGTCGGAGTGGTTGAATATTCATCTTCCCAATATCTCTGTTTTTTTGAATTGGCCCCAGCTGGCATGATAGAACCAACGTGTGGGTCAAGCCAAAAGCAGGAACTTATAAAATGGCTCTGCAAGTTATGATGACCCCTCATTCAAACCCGAATCCAATTTTATACAGTTGATTTACAAAGCTGCCAACAGCATAAGGGTCACAGTAGTCTCTGACTGCCTCCTTTTCTTTATGATGGCTATTGCAGAGAATGCTATTCTTTTTCTGCATGAGGTGACTACCAAAGCCAAAGTACAATTTTGGTCTGCAAAAGTATTGGCCCCTTCTGTGACCTTCAGAGGGTCTGCACTTCACAGAAGAAAATGGTCAGGAGAAATTCTAATTTCCACAGTCTTTAGGTGATATAACAATACTCCTTTTTTTTTTTTTTTTTTTTTTTTTTTTTTTTTTTTCCACAGCCTTACCAAAAGAAGCAGAAGAAAAATAAAGTCAGCAGCATGGCTTAAGCTGGCAGCTGTTACTTAACTAACAACTTGGATGGAGTATCAGATGCTGCAAAGAGGCAGATTTCAATGATATGTATGTGCTATGCATGTTGTAGCTCTGATATTATGGCCACCACTGTAGAAATGTTGGATAATATGTAGTTACAGAAAAGAGATATCCCTAAATACATTACTCCTTGAAATAAAATCCTGTTTTTCCTTTTAGTCCCCACAGCTGTTACTGTTCCTGACTTGTAGCTTGAGCAGAGGAGTTCCTGGACCCATCCTTTCCAAAGTTTTGAAACTTAGTTCCCTTAAATAAATTGAAAATCTTCATCCAACCTGCATATTACCATCTCTTCTAAAACTTGGTTCCTATCTTGATTACAGTAGCTATCAGGAATCCCACTTCAGTCCCTCCTCACGAGTACCTAAATATCTCTGCTCACTAATCTAGGAAGAAATGTTTGCTACATCCTTTCACTAATTTGTTAAAGTGTATTTTATGTTCACCGTTCTCTTCAGCTACTCTGACCTATTCCAGAGATGCTTTTAGCCTCCTGCATTTCTCTGCACCAGCCTGTCCTCTTTCAGGACCACTCATGATGTACAACCCCGTCTGCCCCTTAAGCCATCCTTATGCTTTCTCCTCCATCTGCTTGAACTTGTGAACCCTCGTGCCTGGTGCCCTTTTGTCTGGAACGCTCGCTTTCTCTTTCAGCTTTAACACCTACTTGTCCCAGGAATCCCACCGACTTTGTTCCCTCTCTCTCAGCAGCACCCACAAGACCAGGCTT
The DNA here is from genome assembly GCF_965140915.1 of Aythya marila. Lineage (NCBI taxonomy): Eukaryota > Metazoa > Chordata > Aves > Anseriformes > Anatidae > Aythya > Aythya marila. The sequence goes on from NC_139048.1 coordinate 37,227,169, forward strand.
TTCTGAGCCTGTTCGCATGTGTTGTGCCTGACTTGAACTTGTCCTGCTTAACCCCAGACCAGCTGTGCTCTATGGGCAGACTCATTCCCACTCGCATGTGATCTTCCTGAGTACAGCTTTACCATATGGGTAACTAGTACACTTTACAAGATGGAAACCTGAAAATTTACCGTTCATCATGAAAACTGCAAAAGAGGATGTGAGGAGCAGCCTCCAGCACACTGGAGGGAAAGGGAAAGTGGAGGGGAGTGGGGAGGGGAGAAAAGACAGTATTTTAGGTGATAAGAGTGGTGGGGAAGGCATACAGGGATCTGTAATAATTTCTGTAACAGATTAAAAAAAAAAAAAAAAGAGAGAGAGAAAAAGAGAAATGAAGGAGATGGGTATAAAGAAAATGTTTAAAGTCAGGAAGACAGATCCTTCCTTAGAGATGGAAATTAAGTATTTAAAACTCCTTGCAATAAAAATGGCTGTTTTGTTTTGTTTTGTTTTTTCACTCTACCTGTATGAAATCCTGCCTCTGGGGCATATCCTCATCTCACTCCACAAAATGTGCAAAGGTGAGTCCCTGAGTGCTGAAAGGAGAATGCACTCCAGACTGTGGCAAGACAAATGCTTGTGTACATGTAACGTTAGGACACTTTAGACAAGGTCCCTACCCCTTTCCCCGCTGGGCTTTCACAGTGGTAACTAAATAGTCTACTGCTAAGGTTTAGGCCTTAGTAATGCTAATGTGGAGTGAATTCTACAGAGCAGCAGGGCAAAATGCTACAGTATTTAACCAAAGAACAATTAAATGTGCACTTACGTTCATTTGAAAGCTTGTTTACAAGCAAGACTGCCTACTTGTGCTCTCTCTGTGGCTGCTTTTGGAGAGCTGCATTGTGCAACATGGTGACATGCTTCCTTTTAATCAAAATTTCTCTTTTGCTATTATATGCTGCAGAGCCACAGGCGAGTGACTTTGCAGCTTTGTCCCACAAACACTATATAGATGTTTATCACTGACACTTGACGGATGAATTCAAATGGGAGAAGCAGGAACTAGGAGGAATGGAATCTTACTGATAAATATTTCACAACATTACAGACTGCAACATATATCTTCAGATCCCATTTGGCAGAATTGCTTACAGGTGATAGGTACGTCAATTATTGTAATACTCCTGGCAATCTGAGAAACATAGATTGGAATTGATGGGCTATGTACTATTTTCCAGCTGTAGTGCAGCTCGCTGCTATTATTTAGTTGTAACAAACATCTGTTCCAAGATGAAAGCACCTACAAGTGCCTCTGTTTCAGAAATTACAAGAGGTTAGTTTGTTAAACATTTAATCTATGTAAACAAATACAGGCTTCATGCAAAACAGATCTGACTATGGACTGATTATTCTATCATAGCATTGCTAACTATTACTCACTACCATGGCAAAACATGTCAAAAACAAGAAATTCTCAGATGTATATTCCTACATAAAATGTCGTATGAAAATCAGTTTACTCAGAGGCCCCTAGGTTTAGAAATAAAATTGATTTCAAAAGAAAGGAAGCATTTAAACTGTGTCATGGCAATATGGCTTATTCAGTAATAACTAGATGGTTTATTTTTAATTGCTTATGCACTTCTTCAAACTTAGCCTAGGTCAGCCATGAAGGAAAATGAATACCAGCTGCTGGCAGCTGTATAGCCTGTGCAAGATGGACACAGTTCTCACAGCCAGTGGATGGGGTCTTAGATCAGAGAAAACATCACCACAGTTGGCATGACTGGGTGCCCATGACTGGCCTCCCTGTCACTCACAGCAGAGAGGCCGAGGGCATGTTTCTGAACTACTCTCTTACCCCTAAAGGTGGTCTCTCCAGGTCAGGGTTGAGGCACATTGGTGAGGCAATGTGGGGAAGTTTGCACTGCTGCTGCCCGTGCTGTATCTGCTCTATAAATAAATAGAGGACTTTAGTCTCCAGGGCTGTAAGTTTGGCACCTTCCATGTGCACAAAAGATATGTTGTGGTTTCTTGTTTGTTTAGAAACAACCACCCAAAAAGTTATATGCAAAGCTTAGTATGGCAAATCAAAATAAATCAAATTTATTGTATGAGAGCACCTAAAATCCCATGCCTTCCACTTGCTCTCTCTTTTGTGTTTTCTACTTTTAATTGTGATAAGAATAAAAGTTATGGACCTCTTTCGGAGTTTCTTGATGACAACGGTTGCTGTTCCACCACAACTCCAATGCTGCCACCAAGCAGGCAAGAAGAAGGCCTATTGCTAAAATGCAGAAAACGCCTGCAAAGCTGTGCAGCTTGAGTGCCTTCCCATCTGTCTGTGCATTGGTGTGGCTATTCAGGTCACAACGCCCCATACGTGGCCACCATTTCTGTTTAAGAACATCCAAATCTCCGCTTTCTTGCAACTCCAAGATCCTGCAGAAATTTGAAAACACAAGCATTAAATTCAATGACAATTTTTCTACATCTTTCCATTATTTTCCTCTTACATATACTACCCCACAGTTCAAAAGTTTCTTGCCATCCACCACCCCCATGTAGGATTCATCTGAAACTCTGCTATATAGGCTATCTTTCTAGTCACAACAGCAGGTAAACTTTACTAGGTAACTAGAAAAGGGATTTTCAGAAATTCCATTGCGGTGCAAGAAGCATTCCCAAGGGAAATCACCATATTCCAGTTAGTCATGGCTGATCTGTCTACATTCAGCTGCAACAGCTGGTCCCACTAGTGAAATACACAGCCCACTCCACTGCTGCTCTCCCACAATAATTTCAAAATCATATGAGACTAAACATGCTACTATTTGTGCACCACTTATTACAAATCTGTTTAAGCACCGACCAACTGATTTACTTCAGCAAATGTGGCTTATTCAAAAGGATTTTACTCCAGTGCTGTTACTTCATGCTTGAATTACTGTGTTAACAGTTGCTAATTAATCATTGTTTTGCCTCTTGTGAAGTGTCCCTTCTCTCCATGAATGATTCATTTTGGATTTGGTTTGATAACTGTTTTTACTGTTTACTAACAACCATTTCTCTTGAGGCAGCTTTCTTTTCGGTTACACAGCTGGAGCTGTACTCCTCCTTCTAAAGAACGAGCAAGATGGGGAAATCTTGTGCTAGTTTCCCACCTCGAGAAGTGCTCACCTTCTGCTAAGGCCACATGCAACTGCACAATGGCATGTCTTCCTTTCAGTGTACATGCTGACATGAAAAAGACACTCACAACTGATAACTCAGCGATCACTGAAATGCCACAGGTATCATAAGTCCTGGCAGTCCCATGCTATACACAACAATTCTTCTTTTCCTGTACTATTGTGAGGCTGCAGCCTGTCTCGCCACCCTGAAGGATAAACTGAGATATTATTACTTGCTTGCTGCATGAAAGACTTTGCTTCATAGCCTGAAAACATAGTAGGAATCCAAAATCTCTCTTTTATCTTTCCCCTAGATCATACAGAGCTCTGGGGACATCGGTCCTTTTTCTGCCAGGGCCAGTGCTGCCTGGAGGTGTGAGGCCACACACCATCTCCAGTCCTTTCCTCTCTAAGCAGATGCACATGGAGCAGAAGTAGCAGCTTTACTGAAGCCTGAATTAATAACCTTTCTGCTGTCACAGAAGGAAGAGAATTAGGTTTATTCAATAAGTGGTCAATGCCAACATTGAAGTGAACCACCAATGGGATTGCCACGCTGGCAGCAGAAAAGAGTCCTATAAAACAAGCTTTGTTTTGGTTTACCTCTGGGAAAAAAGATCTCTGTAGGGGCTTCCATGCTGGAGTGCAATTCCGTATCCTTTGCTGCTGATGCTGTTTCCAATGACTGTCACAGAGCATTCATCATCTGTCAGTGCAGCATATTCCACTACTGTAACATCCCACAGGAAAGCATAGTTTCCTTTCTTTGCCTGTAAATACATCATGAACACAACAAGATATTAACTAAACTACATTTCTAGGTATGAGAAGAAAAAAAAAAAAAAGGCAAATACATAAACCCTTAGCTTGTAATTAATCCGTGCTGGTATTTCATTAAGATCACAGTTTATCTGTAGACCTCCAACATCTTAATATGTTTCTAACACTCTTCCATCCCAGCCTTACCTCACTTATGCTTTTCCCAGCAGTACCTCCCCTGCTTCAAAACTCCCTAATATGTCTTCCATTTTTAACAGAGAGAGCGCATGCGATGACGTAGTCAACTGTAAGTTTAGGAAAGGCTTACATAACAGATAATTAATTATAAATCAAAGCCATTGCTTCAGCTGATGAGATCTGATGTATGTGTTGTAGGAAACATGGATTAGCAAGAGTGGGACCAGTTCCATACATTTATGTAACTAGAAAGGTACAGGATGAGCATGAAGTCGTGTTTCCTAATCATCCCAGTCACCAAAACAAGAATTTTACAGCTTCTCTCAAGTAAACGTGTAAGTAAAAGAAATGCCCTCCAAGAGCCATGTCAGTCCTGTACCAAAAAAGCATGCTCTGAGCTTAAAAATAAAGTTTCCTCTTTTCTTCACAAGAAGAATCACCAGCATCTCCTATTAGCTCACTTTTGGGACAAATCTTGTTCTATTTTAGCACACATCCATGCAGATGTCCTTAAAGTTAGCCTTAATTGGGATTCACGCCAATGCCTGCATGTAGTGCATATAATGAATGTAAATCACCTTGCTTAACATAAGATGTAAGAAAAGTCTCTAGACAGGGATTCAGTAAGAGAAAAAAATCATCATTTTGTTTGGTTAAAGTAATCATTGGTTTCCTAATAAATTTAACTAGTATGTTTTTAAGTCTCTAGTGAATCTGTAGAGCACAATGGAACAGATGGGTTGGAGCGTCTAATGCAAATACATGAATAATCACAAGTGCAGACTTCCAAGACATTAAAAAATGCACTAACACGCACATGCACACACACACACATACACGCAAAACACCTTTGAGTAATTTCAGATTTTTCTTTCTTTAGGTCAAAACAAAGCAAGATGGGAAGGTGTAAACCTTCCTATATTTCTTCATGGAAACTGAATCACCAAGCTTCCCTAGCCAATGGCTGCAGTACTGACATTCTTCCATGTATTTTCCATTTTGTGTAAGCTCAGTTTTGAATCATACCTGTAAGCCTGTAAGACTCCCTTAGATCTTTTATTATGCCAAATTCCTCAGCTGAGCAATTAAGCTAATTTTATTTCACCATCCTTTAATATAAACCATAGCTTTCTGAAGTCCTTGACAGTTGTTTAAACATGACAATAAATCAGATGGGTGAATTATCCTCTAACAGATAGAATCCAGGGAAATAAAACTGAAAACTATGTTTTTGCCTGGATTTTCTGTAAGCTACTTGCCACAATCCACCTCCTTTCTCCCATTACATTCTGTCTGCATCCAGGCACTCAAAGATCTCCAAGTTCTTTGGTTCTGAGTTAAGCCAGAGGAAAAATATGTTATAGTTTTCCTTTCTGGTATGATTTAAACGATCCTGTACTGACCACTTTGAAAATAAATTTTTTTAAGTGTATCTCACCAGTGTGGTTTGCTTTCTCCTCTGCTACCTACCTGGTCAGTTCAGAGTAACAGTAATTAAGGTATGTAGCTTGAGACAACAATTACTACACTACCTCAAAACAACATTGAAGTCTAAAACACAGCATGGGGATTACAGAATTAAAAAAAAAAAAAAAAAAAAAAAAAAAAAAAAAAAGAGTTACAGGAGCTTACTGTTAAATTCATACATTTATTTAACTGACACAACTTGCTAAACAAGCATGCTCAAAAAAATCTCTCTCACTTAAATGGTACTGTATGAAACCAGATCAGAGCAAGACTTCCACACCTGCAATAATATCCCTGGCTGTCTACATGAACTAATAATGGTGGTGGAACTGAGGAAAGAACAAATAAATCTCTGTTTACTGCATGTGACAGCCTGAAAAGGTTTCATGACCTATCGACACAAGGATGCCTAAAAAATAAATATGGCGAGGGAGGGATTCCTCAAGGCATTTAGCCTATATTCAGCTGGTAATGTATACCTAAAGCCTAAAATGTGTTTTTCAAAGGTATTTTCTGAATGATCAAGTACCCGTAACTAACTGGGTTGTTATCAGCAAACCTCTGCATCTTGCCCTCTGCTCTTCCTGTGATGGGCTTTAACATTTCTCATTTCATGCTTTCGCATCTGTGATTGTGCTGATAGGCCTCCTACTTGGTCAGGAATGGGCGTTAATCCCACAGGCGTTCCTGGCAGGGAAGGACCATCACAAGCCCTGTTTGTGCACATCTCAGGTTGTGTTCTATGGTAAAGAGTACACAGGCTTTTATTACCTATGATACAAAACAGTGTGCAAGCTCTGCTGCATTAAAAAGCACATAGTCATGGGAACAAAGACAATAGCATTTGTTACTCTGCACAGAATTTATTCAAAATCCGTGTTGCTAGAGAACAAAAACTTGCCTGATAAATGTACAGAAAGAGAGAGAGAAAAAAAAAAGATTTTGTCTAAGTCACTGTGCTAAAATGTTTTGATTTTTTTTAAATAGCTGTGTCTTTTAGTTGTTTCAGAATTGTTCCATAAATCATATTTTCAAATTAACAGTTTACAAAAAAAAGAACATTGACAACATGTCCTATATTCATCATCTTTTTCTTACTAATACTTGAGGAACACAGTCTTCCTCAAATATTCGATTTCAATTATAAGGCAATGTCTAGAGAAAAATCACATTATTGATTCTACCATTCAAGCCCCTAGTTTTCTGCACTTTATTTTATGTAGAAGAGCTTCGTACACTGACTTTCAAGGTTAGACAGATCTTTTAACAAGGTCTACTTCTCTTGCATTTGCAATATTGCTATCCTATGCCCTACGAATGTAAGCAGCAATAAACAGTCTACCAGATCTATCTTGTATCAATTTTATATTTTTATGACAAATAATACTACACAGTGTCGTCACAACTGTAGAGCACTATTTCTCTGACATCTTGACCATTTTAAAATAAATAGGAATCTGAGCTTTAAACTCTTAATTTGGTATACTTCTTAACTTGCAGCAATACTGAATGGAAGCCTGCTTCCCCTCTCTGATTATCAAAAAATGACTCTTCAAAGATTCCTCTTCCCTCAGGGAAGATTTTTCCCTTCCAAAACTTCTTCCACTTGTGGCATTTTTTAATCTGTAGAATAGAGATCTCATACTATTGAGTGCTCGTTGCATAGAAAGCTTCCTTATGACCAAACATTTAGTTGCCATCTAAATTCAGCATGCTTCCCATTCCCCTAACAGCTGTTGAAACAGCGAGGAGGAGGTAGATGGACTAAGAATTATAGGCCATACCAGGTGCTGACCTGGCTGTGTGGACAGGAAACATAGCTATGCTATTTTCATGACACTGTACTGAGGTATACCTATCCATGGAACTCATCATGGCCACAGTGCAGCAAAGCTCCATATCCTTGTGCTCTTGCATTCACAGCTTAGCCATCTAAAGCCTGAATTATATGTTTTAGGGCCCAAAATAGAATCAAAATGTTCTAGTGATCAGACATCACTGCAAAGAAAATATAGAGAAAGAGAGGGTAAAAGGGAATGTGGCAAATACCAGCTGAGAATTGGTAAGATAACTTGAATAAAGAATGACTGAAATGAAACAGAATAATAAGATACAATTTATACTTTAGACTTCAAATTGGATTTGATATTCTCCTCCTTTTCTATGGCCTTTTTGTGACTCTCAGCATGCAGACATATTGCAGAACAAAACAGAAATAACTCAGAGTTAAACTTTCAAAAACATCTTTAACAGAAATTCAGCCAAAGAAGCACTCGTTTCTTCCACCCAGCTGGAACTACTGTAGTGGTTAACACCAAAGACACCAGATTTATCTTTGATTCAAGAGGTTTAAGAAAACAGATTTCAGAGAAAAAGAAACTTGCATTAAAATTTTTTCTTCACAATCATGAAAAATTAAAAGGCCAAGAAAGATTGCCTCCTAGACAGAAGGACCAGAAGGAGAATAGTGATACTTCTGAAAAGCAGTAGCCAATCTCATAATGTTATTCTTCAACATGGTGGGAGATGGAAGAGTATTTTTCCAAGGACCCTGGTTTACTGACTGTAAAATTATGTTTTTTTCAAGAAATAATAAAACTTGAAACAAGATGAACTTCAAGTTCATCACTGATATGTCTGTGATTCATCTGAAACTTTGCAGGAAGCTACCACACTGAAGAAAAAAGTGGAATAACGTTACATCCATCATTAATCTACAGCCAAAAATGAAGTGTCATGATAGCTGATCCCATTATGTGGCACAGAAATATCAGAAAGTGACCTTTACATTGTTACTAGAGGAACGGTTCAAAAACAGGCTCAGATAACATTTATTTTCTGTTTAAAAATGATATGAGAAGCAACAGAGTTTTACTAAAGAGAGAACATGTCATTTAATCTTGTTGAAATTCTTTTAAAATTAATGTAATTAGGAGCCACGACAGGATGTAATATAGTTGGGCTTTAAGATGTAACATATTTGGGCATTTGCTTTTACTCCAAAAGCTGGTGGGTCAAGAAATGAAGAAATTTATGAGGACCCATGAAAACACACTGATGAGCCACAACAATTCACAACGCAAAATTCAGCGTGGACAATGTTGGAAAAAAGATTTCAGAAAATCCTATTCATTGAATTTTTAAATTACTTGTATGCTCAAAATAAAAATGGAGAGGTGCTTGTTCAACAAGAAAAGATCTCACTTAATGTTTATTGCTCATTAAAGAAGAGGAACTTTTTGAAGGAAGCAAAAAGGGAAGGAATAAACTCTTACTGTGTTGTTGCATAAACTAATGATACATTCACATTTTGTACTGTACTTGGTTTTGATCACTTCATCAAAAGCAATACACAGGAGGAAAAGAACGGATTCAGAGCAATTTTGGCACCAAATTGATTGGACAGGGGAACAAACTGTCTCCATCAAAGGAAAGCTTTTGAAAAACACAACAATAACAATTTAATTCTCTCATGTATATATATATATAAAGATGTATGTGGGAGTATATAGGGACCATATCACTTCATTCTTTCAAAGCAAAAATGGCAGCTCACAATGAAAAAAGCTACAAGTTATTTGGAAAGTCATGATAGCAAATAATTATCCTAAAGAACCGACTGCCACAGGGTATTTTGCAAACATATTATTCAGATTTGCAATTGGATTAGGAACGTATGCTGCTCCCAAACCAACATTGATAAGGCTGTGGGAGCTACCCACAGCACACATCTGGGGGATCCTGGCTATAGCTTGACCCAGAAAGAAATTTTCCATGCAACAGCAGTAGTCAATCTCCTTCTGTAGTACCAGAAAACTCAAGTGGCAAAATAGCATTTTGTGTGGACTTGCAATTTGTCTGGCAACCACCTCTTACTCTATGCAGAGACATTTATGAAAAGGAGGACATTTTACATCTACAATGACCACTTTCAATTGCCTTGGGAGTACAACAAAAGCAACTTGTGCCCTCAGCTCTGAAATGTATTTCTGTTGCTTACATGACTTTGCAGCACATTAATGCCCTCTCCGTGGCTGTATTTGTGTTGAAAAAGCTGTGTCTTGACAATAGGAGATGGCCACTGTGGCTACAGGGACTATGCTACGTCTGAAAAAGCAACCTCTTCCATGGCAACCAAATGCCACAAAAGCTTTCAGGACTTTCTTCCACTATTGTTCTTTTGTTTTTAGACAGTCAAGGGGAGCAGGAACATCTCTGGGAAATGAAGAGAAGTAAATCAAACTGAGACAACTGAAATACCTGCCTGTACCATAAATAAGCAATACTCTCCTATTTTGCATCAAAGCAGCATTCTTTTTGTAACTGCAGGTGCACTGTGCTGCTGTATGAAGAAAATTGAAAGGGGGAGGAGAGGAGAAAGAGTAATATGGACGTGTTTTTTCTTTCATTGTGTCAGGCAAGTCCTCATTCAGAGAAATGACTAAGGTATCTTTATATGCTAGAGGGATTTAGACTTTCCTTTTCCAATACAATACATTTTTTAAGGTACATTTACATCCCTTTCATGCAGCAGTATGTGTTTACGGATGGAAAGTCCAATTTCCCTTGCTGACATCATTTCTTCTTTAGAAAGACAGAATTTCTAACCATAATATTTGATACGGATAACTTGTCTCTTTATTCAAAAAGCTCAATGAGTTAGCAGGAGTGACATTTAAACTATAAACATGAGTGTTCAGCTGACAAAATTATTAAATATTAAGCCCAATTTATGTGTCTAATCAAATAGCAGCTTTGGTCAGCTTTGGGGACTGAACTAAATTTGGTTGTCATTGACATTAATTGAATGAGCTGATCAAGCTATATAAAAATCACCCTACAACATTAAAATCAAACTTAATATAAATAGTTATTACCACTTACATGAGACAAAGAAGTCAGCTCCCTAAAGACAATGCAGTTGGTAGTCTAAACAGCTTGCCAGTCTACAGCCCCATTTAAGGCTTAGCCAAATCTAGCTGTAATAAATGGCAGCATACAACTGGCTTACAGAATAAGAGTATTTATCGTCTCACTGGTAGAGACTGTCCGCTGACATAAGAACGGTAACAAAATAAAATAAAATAAAATAAAACATAAAAAGAAGTAAAATAATGTGCCTTTTCCTGAGGGAATTTGTTTTATTATTGTTTTTAATGCCATGTTAACTAGATAAGTACTTAATAGCACTATTTGCACTGTTTCTACTTTCTTTTAAATGTTTAGAAAGTCTTGAAATAGACGCTTCATTTTCACAAAATGATGAGCAGATTAAAAACAAAACAAAACAAAACAAAACACAGACTTGGCTATAGCCAGGTTTCTGCCTTGTACAGAGAAAGAAAGGGTATTTAAGCCAAGTGCATAGAGCTTTAGGAAGCTCAGCTAGGAGGTGGAAGAAGAGGGAGGCAAGGAGGGTGAACCAAAACTGTTGACTAAATATTCCTTTACTGGGAGAGGCAGAAGTCTTTCTCCCATAAAATAAGGATTTTATCCAGAAACCACACAAACAATTGGAAAGTTTATGTTAAAGGACTTTGATTTGGAAATGGAATGGCCTAGGTCACTGTGTTCAGCCCTGTAATGACATTGTAAAACCCAGTAAATTGTGGATGCTTTCCCTATGACTGTTGAGAAAAAATTCTAAAGAATAAAAGAACCGAAGCCCCAAAACATTCTTATTTCTCACTTACAAAAGTATGAGGAACTAATAATATATTTTTTCCAAATCAGTGTTTCATTGACAACAGAGTAAATCTGATCAAATAATCAAGACTTTAATAACAACTGTTTTCTTGTTTCATGAAAAAAAATCAATTGACAAATAAAGGAGACGCTTTTCTCTAAAGGAGAAGCACGTTAAACTTTCACTGACTACTTCTGTGTACCTTCTGCCATAAAGCACTCCCAGACACATGTGGTTTGATGTTAGTTATTACCTGTATTTGCTGAGCTACAAGATGGAAAGCAGACAGGACGAGTGGCAAACTAAGGGTGCCGGAAAAAGTGTGGACACTTGTGTTTTCCTAATCTCACCCGGGGCTGTTCATCACAGGACTAAGCACAAGCATATAGAATCCCAAGCTATTATATATATATCAGATCTTGATTCCAACATCAATGCTCAGTTTCACCAAAAAAAATTGCACAGTCATATATGTGAGAAATTAAAGCTAGGTGAAAGCATGCTGTCAAGTAAAAGAGTATATGCATATATTTAAGCCTGGAATAAACAACATTTTGCATGAAATTGCTGTTCTAAGAAAAACTAGTACATTTGCAGTGAATCTCTTAATTTTTGCTCGTGTTTCTAATACCTAGTTTAATCCTCAGGTAAAAACAAAACAAAATGAACAAACACACACATAAACGAGCAAAGGACAAGTGTCAGCACCTGGATAATACAAAGCATGATATTGAAGAGGAGTATTTCCAGAGAGCCAAGAAAGCTAGAAACCTTATGGCCAGAGCCAAAGAAGGACCTTAATAATGGAAATTTAGGCAGAGCTAAAGTACTTAAATTCAAATCCATGACTCCAGAATATGCTTCTTATTTGCCATTGAGTTACTAAAAGAAACTTTAGATAAGGATATTTTTATTTGAAGTTACAGTGTAATTGCATTAATGGGACTTAACATTATTAACTTCATGCAAACAGCATTGATGCAGCACAAAAATTAAATAAAGAACCCTGTGATCCAGTCTTACCTTTCTGATGCCTTCGGAAGGGTTCGATACACAATTATCTGCTCCATTATTCTTACTGATTGTCCTCCACAGTTCAGCAAATGTGTTATCCTGCTCCAGAGGGTTTGTCCCTTTTGCTTTAAAGTATTCATACACTGCTGAATCCCTGACTGTACCATAAGATATATCCATTTGTTTGGACAGATCCTGAAATGTTCTGAAATTCAAGCAATATTGAGATATTAGTGTTACATAACACGTGACTGAAATTTAATTCATTAAATGGTTTATATGTCTGTCTTTAGTCAAAACGAACCACACCAAGTAGAATTTGCATATCTCTTGCCTTCATCATAAAGGAAAACCAAAGAGTAATTTAATTGAAATGAGATCATATGACATTAATCACACCTGACCTCTTTTTTACCTCAGTAAAGATTTATTTATTTATTTTTGGTTAGATAATATCCACATTAAACATTATTGTGCCAAGTTTGCACAAGAAGGGAGTGTAATACAGATCTCCTCAAGCATAGGATAAAACTAAGAATGCAAATATAAACACCTAGCATCACTAGCAATATGTCACAGAACTCAGTGGGATTGGTTTGTAGTACAACCAAAACTCCATCTGACTCCAAACCAATACCACTGTTTTAAACAAACAAATAAAAGTCTTGGTTCTAATTTCCAGTAAGTATCAGTCACCATCTCTTTCTCTCTCTTTTCACAGCCTCTGGTAAAACAGACATTTTTCATTCACACACAGGCCTAGCTTTCATTTACTCATCATCATACCACTCTGGAAGTGTAAATGGGCCTCAACCTGAGTGACTGTGAATGCATCATTTATTTTCAAATTGTACAGAATGTAATTCACTCCTGTTTTACAGCCTTTTCTGCACAGAAAGGTGTAAATCACTGCCTCTGTCACCGAAAACCAAGCCAAGTTTCAAAACATTTAAAGGGGCATCACTGCCATCAAAAGAAGCATCCAATCAGTTTTCCACGAGCCACTGATTTCCACTCGTGTGCCCCCTTCCTTTGTCCCCAAGTCTCACTCTCTGCAGTGGTACAGTATTTTCCATCTGTGCATACACACACAAACACACATTCAGACACTGACCATCGCATGAGGCAGCAGGGAGTAAGCTAAATCTCATAAATAATAAATTGTTTTAGAAATATAACCACCTAATAATGAATACTTCTGATGCTTCTCGTATGAGCTAACAACTAAGTCTGGGCGAGACTAAACTAAAGTAACCCCCTCTTGCCTCTCTCACCCAATTCGTTTTTCCCAAAACAACCTTTCATTAAAGAAAAAAAATCCTCTTCAAAACATCTGAAAGACCCGCTCCTGCCACCTCCCACCCAATGCCAATTCTTGGAACTGTAAAAGCAAAGCATTTTGTCTGGCAGCTCCTGCAGAAGATCTCTTCAAAATGCTCCCAGGCAGTCTTCCTTTGGCCCATGATCTGAAGCTGTTTTCCACAGCTGAAGACTTGCCACAGACAATATTTTCTGCCACCCTCTTCCCTTGTTCACTGGGGCCATCCCACTAGTTACACCTTACACCACTGCAACGTTCCACACGACACTGTTGAAAGCACAGCAATCTAGGCACATAGACAGAAACCCACATAAAACCCACATACAAATATCTAGAGAACTCTTCCATCTTCCCCATCATGTCACCTCCAGGCCTCCCAGGTTTGGTCCCAAAGGGCCCCTTCACCTGCAGGCACTGTGACAGTCTGCCAGCTCCGTCGCCAAAGAAAAACCCTTCCAACTCACAAGCTGTTTCTAACATTTTAAGTGGTTTAAATTCTTAAATTGTGTTAAGGACTTTTTATCATTTTAAGCTGTTAAGCAGCTTGAAGTAAGACTGTGAGCAGGTCTTCTCTCTATATGCCACATACTTGCAGATTTGGGCTAACTCTGGGAGTTGCATCAAAACCCAGACCTGTTATTTCTTTCACTCTGTATATACCCCTTTGGGAAAATACAAATGAAAGTCCTGGAAGTTGCTGGATATTAAAAATTCTAAAGAAAATGAGAGAATTCATGCCGATCCTTTCTCTCTCTGTTTAACAGTACTGAAACATACTCTGATCTCCTAAACGTTTCCAGTACATTTCACTGAACAGGACCATTTTTCCTGCAGTCTTGATCTAAATGATGACATGCTACATTTAGTTCCTTTTTATTTTTTAAAATAAATTTCATCATATCACAGGGAATTGCTTATGTCCTGGGAATGGATGATCTGACTGTTAAAAGACACATTTCTGTCTATTTTATGTACAAATGACTAAGAAAGGTACTCGATACACACAGGCGGGTTTCTGTGGCAACCCTTTTCAGAGTTTGATGCACAGATTTCAGTACCTGTAGAAGCACATATACAGAAGCATACTAGCAGAAGCATTTTTAATTAATGTTCTTTAACACAACTTTCAGCTGCTAACAACTTTACAAATGTCTACTATTCATGCTGCCATTCTGTTTGAAAATTTGCAGATGAGAGTTTGAACGTTAAAAAAACAACTAGTTTTCATAATGTTTCATAATGTGAATATCTAGACCACTTCTATTGCCTCTATTACAGTGGAAGCTTTTTGACAGAAATGTGCCTTTTGTTTTAGCTAAATTATACTTTATTGACAATCACTACTTCTGTTTTAGCTAAATTACATTTTATTGACAATCAGTGCTGTACAAAAGCACAGTACATCTTGCTTTTTGAACAGCACATTTTCTTCAATTCTCTAAACATTGCAGTGCACAGTGAGCAAATTCTGAGTGTAGATCAAGTGCTTTGCTGGCCCAGCAAGCAGGTAATCAGCACAGGTGGCAGGGAGGGAAGCACAGACTTTGCTTGGGTGCTGTGGAGAAGACAACTACCATCCCTTTAGCTGGTAGAGTTTTCCTAGAAAAGATAATTTGGAATGCTGCATGTCTTAAGGATTGCATGCATCTTCCTTGCAGTGCCCCATTTGATGTATTATAAGAACAGCTCCTGACAGAGGAAATTCTCTGTACTATGACCAACATTGGAAACGTCTTCTGAGAGACACAAGATCACTAAAGGACACGGCTAGGGTTGCAGCAGGTAACCAAGTTTGCGAGTTGTTCCTGTAGCATAAATTCAGAAGGACAGTGACTGAGTGAGAAAGTAACCTTTATCTTTACCAAATGGACCACTTAGCCGAAATTATCTCAGAAATTATCCTGACAGGGAATGCTCTAGACAATGGATCTTACTCTGCATAAAAGATTTCTTTGTCTCTATGTAAATTTTATTTCTGCACTGAAGTGGAAACAATTCTCAGCATCTCCAAAGCTGGAGAAGTGATCAAAAGACCTGTGTATGGTGGGTAAGGTCACATACATAAAAGACACGGAAAGGATATTACTATCTCCTGTCTTTTACAGGATTAATTAAGATAATCACAAGTGCAGGTTCTAAACATTGTTATTTTAACTTCCTCAGATCTTCCATCACTAGACAAGATCATTCACTGTCAGCTTTCAGAGAGTGGTTATATCTTAGCATCGCATCATTCTCTAAAGACAGCTGCTTTCTTTGTTCTTTGACTTCTTTCATTTTTGTGACCAGCCATCAGCTGAAACCACCTTTGTTAGCAACTCAAATTCTTGGCTCACTTTCCTGTGGCAAAGATTTCACGTATTTAATATATAAAATTATTTGCAACAAAAATGTGTAGCATAACAAGATGCCCCATTAACCTTACCACCTCAATTATTGAATCTCAGAACCCATTAAGGACTCTCTGTAAGTGTGATTAAAGATAAAACTAGTAAAGCAGAAAAAGCCAATGTACCTCACTTACAGTTATAGGAGCTGACCTTCAATTTGTAGATAAATACATCCACTGTGCGATTACTATAATTGGCAAGTACATGTAAACCAATTGATTTAAGTAAATGTACCTGTGGTCTATCTAAACAAAAATGTTGTCCTTCAGAACTGTATTACCAGCTGAAATATTTAACCAGTGCAATAATGCCTGCAAAATAAATGCTACAATAGATAAATAATTTCCAGTGGAGTTGAAATTGCTTCACGTAGAGTCAACTGAAAACCACTTGTTTTATTTTTTAGAAACATATTGACATAAACCATATGCTGTGGAACAAACATTCAGGCTATAGTTGTACTAACATTTATAATTAGACCACTTGAAATAATTGCCACAATAAAAATACTGGCTAAGTTACACTTTTTGGAGATGCTTTCTTACTATTAAAAGAGTTGTGCAGCTGTAGATGCATAGCCTAAAAAGGTTTTGCCAGTATAGCTTTATATTACTCTAGAACTGCTATAAATAAAATAATTTCTGGATGAACAGTATGAACAAATCCTGTCTAAGTGACAGACTAAACCTGTCACTGGGTGCCTTTAAGTAACTGCTGATCAATTAACTCAATTTATAAAACTGCAACCTCAGTCGTAAGGCTGCAGGGCTTTTTCACCCAAAACTGTTACTCAGAATCATCAGATATGATCAAGGTATAAAAAAATTAAAATACAAACAAACAAAACAGCAAAGAAACAGAACAAAACCACAACGAAGAAGAACAACAAAACAACACAGAAAGACAACCGAACAGGTGCCTTTCATTTCAAAACCTTTTTTATTTTAAATATTTAAAATATATATATATTCATGGTAATGACTATTTTTATTTATTTAAAAAATAAATTTTCTTCTTTAAAAAAAAGTTTGGAGAACGTTGCACATCTGTAACCCTATGTGTAAAGTCCATTACTTTAAACAAGTTAATTACCTGGCAGAGTTATGTCATGATTTAATTCTCTTCTATACTACAGTAATAAATGTAACATTTTATCTTGACTTCAACCTTAAAGAAAGCATAACGGGCATAGTGGCAGCTCCTTGATTCTGAGGTAGTTTCTCATTAGCATTCACCACCACCAATGTTCTGACACTGTAAAACCAGGGATTTTTCCAGTCTGCTATTACTTAAGGAAAGTTAGTATTTCAGCAGTTTCTGAATCCACAGTATTATTTTAAAATGATGCAATATTTTTCATGCTTAGCCTCTGTTTGTTCATCTACACATAGACCAGTAGAAATAATATAGCTTGAGGTTAGACATAAAAGTAGTAATCAGTACTCTGCCCTTGCTTTTCCAGGTCGTGAGAAGACTTTAGAATAACCTCTCCCTTCATATCACTACATACATTTTGAAAACAATGCAATATAAATAATTCCTCTCCACTAAACTAATTGATTTTCTTCATTAATATTAATGCCTAAATCATACAGAAATGTTAAAAAAAACCAGTGCTTTGCCATATTTGGCAGGGAAAGCTATGTTCTTATTTTACCTAGGGAAGCCACTACTCTAAGATTATTGCTCAATATAGCATAATATTTTAGGTGACGGCTGCCATTAAGATAAAGCAACCTGGAGAAGATGAGTTTTAAGCTGCTTTACGTAAATGAAGCCTTAGAAATAGATACAAAAAATGTACACCACAAGTCCTAAATTTCTGCTTTTTAAATACCTTGAAACTACTTTTTTTTTTTTTTCAAACTTTTTTTTTCAAAACTTGGGAATTGATGACATCTACAGAATTAAATACTCCTGCAGTTCCTAACTATAAGTTTTGTCAACAGCATGTATTGGAGGGAAATTTGTGTTTTACACATTGGGGAAAAAAGTAAATCCACTACACTTCTAAGTATAAATGACAGTAGCTGAATTGATTTGACCACCTTATACTGACAGTGTAAACCCAAGAACTACCTATGAGCTGAAATCTAGCAAATAAATTCCTATCTGAAAATAGATTTATTTGATAAATTATCAATAGTGGAAAGCAAGGGCTTGAAAGAGAATGCTCTGTAAACTGCAGAAGTGTTCACATTTTGAGATACAGAATTGCTCAGCACTAGACCATCCATGGGTTTGTTTGCCAAGACAGTAAGGACAAACGAGAAAATGGCGTTTGTTGCTGATGACCACACAACCTAACCACCAGGAGACAGACTTTGAAGCCTGGCAAGCTTTGCAGTATCAGCTGCTTCTTTGTACATGTCTCCAGTGAGAAAACAGAATCACACAGAATCACAGAATTTTCTAGGTAATGACTATTACCTAGAGAAGAGACCTCAAGGTCATCGAGTCCAACCTCTGACCTAACGCTAACAGTCCCCACTAAACCATATCCCTAAGCTCTACACAGCTGGCATTTAAGGCAAGCAAGAGCAATCTGCAGAACTGGAAAATCTTTGGAAGTGAAGCTCAATCAAGGTTGTGGGCTGCAGTGCTCTGGCATGGCTAATTTATGGTTTTAAACACATATGAACGGAAGATCCCTCAGTTCACAACCTGAGTCCTCTTTACTTTTAATATCCATTTATGGAGCACCAAGGAAAAGAAATTGGGCCCTAGTCCAGTATGCACAGATAACCAAACTTTGGTCTTTGGATCTCTAGTTTTAAGGAAGATTTATGGGTGGAATGAAAATGTCTTAAGACATCTGAACCTGAGTTCAAACTTCCATGTAAAAACATTCTCTAGAACTGGTCTACCCAAGCTGAAGTTTAGCTGGCTGAAGACAAAATGAATAAATAAATAAATAAATAAATAAATAAATAAAAATCTGTTACAGATAGAATTTGCCACTAGTTGATGATATTAATCAGAGGCTTGCGTGAAAAGTTTTGTTGTCTTACTAAATCCAAGTTATAAAAGCACAAGCCCACTTAAAGCTAATAAAAAAGCAGGTAATCCTCCTAACCACCAGTGCAGCCAATAATCAGTAAGCCTTCAGTAACATTTCTGTGAATTTCAAGCATTTGTTGCCAGTACATATAGGACTGTTACTAGCATCTGTTAAACTGGATGTAAAATACATAAATTAAAATACAGGCCACTTTAAAGATTACCTCTAGGAGTGAGGCCAATAAGACTGTTCAAAGTACTGCTGGAATGGCAGTAGCCTCAGGAAAGAGAGTATTTAAAGGAAAGCAGGTTTAGTTCCACGTCTAATATATTCAGACTTCAGAAGAATTTGGTGCATGGTTATAATTTGTGCATCTCGTTGACTTTCTTCAAAATTATGAAAAATCAAACTGAGCTCTTAAATCAACCACTGAATTGCCAACTTCCCTACAGTGACGTGACCAAATTCTGCATTGTTCCATTTCACTGCCAAGCAAGTCACTTCAACCACCCTTAATTCTGCCTCAGCGTGGCGATGTGCACAGCAATGGCTTTCTTCAGAATATGCACTAAACAAAATCTTAACTTCAGTGTGAGAGGCAGTCCAGTAGAAATCAGCAGTAGTACTTGCATGCTTAATAGACCCTTTGCAGGATCAAGTCCTTCACCAGCAAATATATCACTCTAGATTTCACATAAAGCTCATTTCATCAGCTGTCCATGAAAAATACCATCCACTTTATTTTAAACAACAAAAGCTTTAGCAGAAAAAGCCTCGTGGGAGTTTCTGCGAGGGAAGCCATAAGCACTGGTAGATTAAACTACACTGAATCAATGGAGTTGCAGCCCTTCACACCAGGGCTAAACATTTCCTGATCACTAAAGGAGACAAACAATGCGGGCATTTATGGCTATATATGTGCTTGTAATCATCAGTGGAGCAGAACAGCTGCTACATAAGATTTCAAAGACGCAGGGACTTTCCTCCTGTGGAACAACCAATCAATTGGCATGTGTCACAAACCACGTTGCCATGTCAACCACATACTTTTACTACAGTGAAAACAAATAGTGATTGAACCCCTCAGCAGGTAATGGCAATGCAGCAGCTGCTTATTACAGCAGCTGTTTTCATGATGATAATGGTCATGGCAGCCAATGTGGTGGCATCCATGAGCCCCTGTCTGGACTGGGACTCACTGCCCTGTACTAGACACAACCAAAAGCAAAGCATAATATTCAGTTGTGGATTTAATGGGGGATGGAAACTACAGCCGGCTTTATTTCTGCCACAGGGGAAGGGGTTGATGTGTGTCCCTGCGCCACTTGTGATGGCAACAGTTCTGTCACCCTTCCAGCACGGGGCTGAGACTGTTTCTCTCCCGCTGCCCTAAAGAAGTTTATTAGGGTTCCTAGCATAACTAGCAGGGACCAGTACTGCTGAGATCGGTGAAACCATTCATGTACACCAAAGCACATACTCAAGGGCTAGCAGAAAAAGAGACTAAAAAATAGAAAAGAGAAAGGCAAAGTAAAATTGCCAAATAGTATGTACACAATGTACTAAAGCACAGAACTTGTCCAGTCTCTCCAATTATTTAATTTCTTTGAAACAACTTCCATCAGCCGTAGTTCCTAAGTGCAAAGGGAAAGACAAGAAAACTAAACCAAGCTGTCTTCTAAAATCCCAACACAGCAAACACAATCATTTCAATGCAGATTGAGTGTTTTCACTGGGACTGTGCTCCTGCACAGCTACTGCATGATTAATTCCTAAAAGAATGGAGCAAACAGCATGTATAACCAGTGATGAAACACAAAGCCACAGTTAAAGCTATTAATAAATGACACACTGCCACATTTATGATTTTATTTGTAATTAATCATTGCCTACAAATACTGTATCGGCAAAACATTTGTAGGCTTTGATTACTTTCTAAGAGTCTGAGATGCAACAGAAATGTTCTATACCATCATATGAAACCTCACTTTTTCTTTACTGATCTCAGAATAATTTGCATTTTTGGTGAAGTCAAAGAAATATGGGAAATGTAGGAAAAAAATCCAGACAACTAGTCTGTGTCCCATTGCTCACAAAACTTGTTAATACCTTCCAGCAGTTTATTTAAGAAGAGTGCCCATTTAAAATTAAATAATAAGAAGAAAAGACTTTATAATTTTTTCTGGCTATGAGACTCAACCTTGGATCCAAAAATCAAACTAGATTATCATCATCAGTAAAACAGTTTCTCCTCTAAACAAAATTAGACCTTTGTTTTTTCCCACCCATTGCTATTTCTAAATGATTTCTTTGGGACCACCTTAGCAACTCCAGTTGTCTGCAACAATCTGCTTAAGTGTGACTTGACTTGTTACTGGATCATAGAAGTTGTTTGCTCAGAGCTGACATTCTGGCTCTGCTTGAGCAACACACATAAAGAAATCTGTCAAGAACCTCAAAATAAGCTAAACATCTCTCAATTGTAAGACCAACATGTCTAACTATACTTATAACTTGCCTCTTATCCAAAACTTCTCCAGGCACTAAGAACAAAAGTCACTTCAATTGCCGATTATTCCATTAACTATGTTTTGTTTCTTAGTTGCAAATTGGTATGTTCCCTATAGCAGAAGTTATGTTTACTTTGCTTGAATTTTTTTTTTTAACAACTTTCAAACAATAAGCATCATAGGTAGGTTTCTTAAACGGTAGTACACATGAAATCTAATTTCTGAGGATTTGCATCTGAATCCACTGGCGCCCTACAGTTTGTGATCTCTGAAGGAAGTTTCTGTCACAATCACATATAAGTTTATCTGCTGTCTGATTGAGGGAGTGATTACAAGGGGAAGTCTTTCCTTTAAATTAACAGGGGCATTTACAGGATTTCTCTTCACCACCCTATTTTGCCACGTTTCTAACAGATTAATACATTTGAGATATCACCCATCCAAGTCTGGCCTACGTATTTGCAAGTTAACAATGGTAGGAAGTAGTCAGACAAAGAGAGGTTAGGAATAATCACATTAGAATCTTCTGAAGATGCAAGCCCAGGCTTTCAAAAGCTTGGAGCTCTAGTTTGTATGCTTAGATCCACATTTAAACGACTAAGTCACTGGGCAGATTTTCAAAACCGATCAAGGAAAACTTGCACAACAGCACATCTATAAGACACTCATAGATACATTTCAGAGACTGGAAGGGGATTCAGAGAAGCTATGAGCTGCTCATTCTGCAAATACAGCATAATTGATCCTGCTAAAAAAGCTGGGTTAGCTTGTATCCTTTAACTACATCCCATAATTCATTTAACAGTGAGGAGGAAATAAAAATGCATACAACGCAGGAAAAAGAAAGGTTGAAAACATCTCAAGAGCTCGTAGCGTGTTTTGGAGAAATAAATATCTTTTGGACTACCTTTGAATATTTTATTGTTTTCCTCTTAAACCACTTTGTCATTGTGACCTTTCTGAGTACCATGAAGGGTTAACATGTTAATTAAAGCAAGGTATTCTACACCTCACAATATTAATTAAAATAAAAGCTGCAGCTGGTGTTTAACAGGAATTCAGTCCCAACAGCAGGTTTTAGTCACTTCACCTAAATCAAACATATCATAAAGTTGGCATGAAAATCATATTGTCTGAATCAAACACATCTGGCGACTGACACACGCTTTTACCTATAAAGAAAACAACAAACTACCTCTATTATTTATGCAGATGCACTTTAAATTGTTCACTATGCTGATGTCTTCTATCACTCATTTTCGGAAGCTAAAAATCCTAATGAAGATTAATGATTAAGATCGAGAGGGAAGAAATTACTTTCTTCCTCCACAACTGATGTTATAAGTACCGATACTGCTGCCAGTCTGTTTTGCACTCAGACGACAAAGAGTAGCTTTTTAATTAAATAGAGTGGGGAACAGGTAAGCTTGGCAGCTTGGTGCTGGCTTGCAAAGCCCTTACTCAGGGTGAGTGGTACTTTATACCATGACTGTTAGGATATCATTATACTGTAAGTAGTTCCATTAAAGACCATGAAATCCCAGTGTAGGGTAAGGTCCTGCTCAGTTCTTTATTAATTTTTGATTTATCAGGAGTTGTCTCATCGTTTGGGATGAGGACTGCGGCACAGAAAGCTCTGGGATGCTGCCTGCAGTCTCACAGCTGGGATGGAGGGGCCGGATAGATTCAAGCTGCTCAGATCTCTCGGAGGTACAAAGTGATGCTGGAAAACAGCTTCACACCCTTCCCTTACCACAGGGAATAAAGCAGAAGCTATCAATGTTGACAGAAATAAGAGAAGAAAATAGAAAGGCTCTGAAGAGGCATCTTGATTGCTAGAACATGTGCTGGGTACTCTTGGGAAATCAAAACATAGGGCTCTTCATTAATACTGAAAGCACATATAGCATTCAGCAATTATTATTGATGTCTAATGTGCATGCATTACATATGCATATTTAAAGTCTGGAGGCCCACTTGCCTGTTTCTCAGAGGACCCAAAAGGCAAGTGCTCGGTATGTGGCATACTTCCCACCTCATCCTGATGTACACTGAAGTGAAGAGAAAGAGAGATCTTGCTGTTCTGCCTGCTCCTCCTCACCCCCCACACAAGTCTCACCTGAATACCAAACCTCACACTAGAAACACTGACAGCACCGCATCAAAACCAACTAGCTGTTCCTTATATTGAGATCAATTAGTTTATTGGGCAGCCTAATTTCACACCTTGAAATATTACTTTGGAAATTGTATTACTGCCGTATAAAAGAAACACAGTAGTTAACATCCACCCTGTTCCGACTGGTGGATTTCTGTTCTTTTTCAGATAGATATGACTATTCATAAATCAACTGAATTAAATCAGTAGCTTATTCTCCTGGGCTGGTTTTAATGGTTTAGAAGGCAAACAACTTTAGCGCACATGATTACATTTCTTTTAATGGAACCTTGGCAGCTGCATCAAAATAGTTTTCCAAGGCAACACCATTCTCTTCCTCATCACCAGATGAGTTTGGAAACACGCTGTATTGCATTACATGGGGGCACGTGTGCAGCAGAAGAGAACATTGCTCAGTAAGGCAATAAGCCCAGCAAGTGGAAAGAACATATGCCATACTTCTCTTAGCAACAGAGTATTATTTTCAGAAAACTTTTCTTACCTTCTAGAAAAACTTCTGCAACACAATAATTAGCAGGAAAGAACTCATGCAAATGAATGGCAGCATCTCAGTTTCCAGGGAGAATAAGAACCCCTAGTTCCTTTCCCCCCAAAAGAGATAACTTGTCTCTACTAAAAGTGTTTTGTTGTTGCAGGGTTTTTTATTTGTTTTGCTTGTTTTTAGATATCATCGGGAATTGTTTCTAAATCTCCTTATGAGGATATTCATTTTTTAAAGCCTTTTCTTTAAATGGAAAGATTGGTTTTTCACGTCATGACAAGACAGAGCATTTTTATCTAACTAAAAAGGAGTAGTACAACCATTTGACTCAGTTGAATGCAACAGTTGTTTAAACACAGAGAAGAAAAATCAGTCAAAACTAAATCTCCTTTACAACACTAATGAATCTAGCTTACATGAGTTAAGATGTTACTACACAAAGTTGTTCGCTTCGTCCCTTGTCAGAAGTTCCTGTGTCCACAACAGAACAGGCAAAAAGACACGTCTGTACCCCTGCCATCCCAAACAAAATTTTATCTCTTAGTTTAAGGCTGACTTCCTCAGCAAAACATGCAATAAGAGATTGCATTGAGCTCACCAAAACCAAAGCTGTAATCCTGCAACCTTCAGCATAGGCAGAAAGTTGCCAGATAGGGTGATGTGTGAACAATGCTACTCAGTTCTTAATGCCGAAAGGTAGCTGCGAGGAAGATTCTTTGTGCAAGAGAAGGGGTGCAACAGAATCATGGTACTGTTGTGCATGTTGTCTGTAGGGTGGATCATCTCTTAGAAGGCCTTTTGGCCCCCACTGAGTTCCCACTGACATGCTCAATTTTTAATCGCTGAAGGAAAAGCTGCAGAGCCTTGCTCCAATAAATCAGCTTTTGCAGTGACTGTACAGACTAAGCTTTTAGACTACCAGATTGTTACTTAACTTTAATTGCAGTCTATTCACTCAAACCTCACAACATGAAAGACAGATGGAGCACATCTAATGGAGCACAGGACTGGCGGCCATAGCACGGTGACACTGGTTGGTGTTACCACTCAACCCCTACTCTGGGAAGGCAGCTGGACAAGCAGTCTGCCTGTGCTCCTGCTGGAGACTCCTCCCTCCTCCTTCCATCCAAAATAATCTAAAAAATAAATGATTCAGTGCAAGTCTTTATGCTCACAGTTATCTTGCTGACACAGAATATATGGTAGCAAATAGAAGGAGGGAAAATTACTTTTGCTGTCAGGCAGGCCAGGAATTCTGGTGCTGAATGCACATGGTATGAAAATGGCAGCACCACTGCTCATGTGGAAATGTCGCTGAAGAGCTGTGCAAGAAGAGAAGACTTTTTCTGGCATGAGCGAATGAAGCATTTCCAAAATACACAGAAGATTAATTAAATACATACAGAGCTGGCAGCTCATGTATGTCCTGTCTGAGCCTAGAGCAAGCAAGAAACCAGGTACAACTTTCCCTTCTTACAAGTTAGGTAGAACTACTTTTTACCTTTATGTGCTTGCTTCACAGGGAGCAGGGTACAGGAAGTAACTTTACTGTGATATAGTGCTTACTAATTATTGGTCATTTTGCAAATGCAATTAACTTGTTTGTTCTGTCTGCAGAGATGCTTTCAGAGACATCACCTGACTCCAGAGGACTTTGAAGCCTATGCAAAAATATGCACTATCTTAACACATAATAGAACAACCTGCGTGATTTTTATAATAGGACTCACTGTTACACTAATGACTCTGACCAGCACAGATAAAAGGTATAAAATACAAGTCATTTTACAGGTTTCTTGTTTGCTTGCTTGTTTTCTGGGCAGCTTTTTCACCAGCGTCACAAAGGTACCTACCTACCTTTTTTTTTTTTTTTCCCCCAGGATCTACCTGGCTTCCCACTTTGAGGGCCTTTGTTTAAACATTCTTCTGACAAAGACATATACTGTGGGGCCCTGTAACAATGTTTTTCTGTCCAAAATAAGAGCAAATATAGCCAACAGGCAAACACATGTAATTGTATATTCACATGAAAAAAGCAGCAAAGTAATTTTACTTTTTAAGAAAATGTGAAAAAAAAAAAATTACTTTTGCAATTTTAACACTTGTTCCTCACCAAGACTGCATTTCCAAACCAGAATTCACTATGAAATTTTTCTTATTATTCCTGTTTTTATCCTTAAAAATAATGGCCTGAGGTAGTTTTACAACCAGGAGATATTCAGAGCTTTAAGGCTATCTCTGTCTGAATTGCTGTAGTAATCATTTTTTTTTCCTTCTTAATATCCTGTTATATTAGATTTTATTATCAGTTCATAAAAGACATTATATCAACTTCTTTAGAGAAAAACAATAGAAATATAAATAACCTATTGGGCAAAATTCTGTTACTGTATTTTGTATTGTTTATCCCTTAGGTGTCAAATAGGGGGGGAAAAAAAGCACACACAACAAAATAAGCCAAAGGTATTACTGTTGTAATAAAAAGAAGCCAGACACTATAACGAAGGCTGAAATCAGGGGACAATTTAATGTATGCAGAAACCATACAGTCACTACTCTATGGACAGCCAGTGAATAATCGATATTAACATGAGAAAATCTGACATCAAAATCAATGCAATCTGAGCCAAGAAGAAGAGATTGCATATCAAATCTTGAGTTTGAACCAATCCATGCAAGTGTTGATGGGCTTTCGTGAGGGTTACTGCTCTTGCTAGATTTTCACCCTTCCAAAGCAAAAAACCAAACAAACAACAACAAAAAAAACAACAACACAAACCAACAACCAACAAATCAACAAAATCAAAAACAAATTTTAAAAATGATGTTATCACCTGCACAGATGCTAGATTTTGCTAACATCATATCCAAATAATTTATTTCCCTGGACTATATGTGCATCAAAAGTTAATGCCTCAATCCACTTAAGACACAGAACTTCCCAGTAAAAAGAATAAATAAAGAGATGCTTTAATACAGGTGCTGTAAAGGCAGAGATGAAAAGGGTGTGGAATCTCAAGGCTCTTGGCTTTCCATCGATCTCCAATATATGCCATCTTTTTATAATGGCAACTGGAGAGGTGGAATGCAAGTTTGATTTTCAGCTGTTTATTTTTCCCAGAAAAAAATATCCCTGGGAAATATTTACACTTCCATGCTTGCCTGCTTGCTCAGCTACAGGAATTATTAGGATCCATTTTAAACCACGGTTGAACAGCATATACCAACATGCAGAGAGACTTTTAAGAAGCTCCAGACTTTGTGAATCCCTGGACTTCCCAAAAGCATCCAATGGGCCACACCACCAGCAGAAGGGAAATGAAAAGATAAATGATGGAGATCCAGCACTGCCCACAACACGGTGTCTTGTTCTGAACTGTGCCTGGAGGCATGCTGCTGAGTGCTGCTGCCCTGCTGCACGGGTTGCAGAGCATTTCCCATGGCATTTCTTCCACATGCTCTAAAAAAGGAATATTCTGGAAATTAAGAAATATTTTGAATTTTTGTCCTTGCTCACTCACTTGCATCTTTTACTATATTTTACCCTTCATTTTTACGGATGAACTTACTTAATCCAGTTATTTAATGATTGAAGCTTTTGCTCACAGGCCTTAAATAATAATCATGATAATTATTTTTTATCATGCCCATTCATACGTGCCTCCTGTCAATGTGCCCGAGGTGCTGCACAGACACTACAAACCACAGTACAAATTAAACATAAGAAAATTAAGAAAAAATAAAATTCAGTGAAATGTGTAGAAAGCCACGTGTGGTATTAAGAACAGAAAGGCTGCTTTCAAACAAGGAATTTCAAGGCAAAATAACTGCACATAGAGGGAAATTTCTGTGAGCTTCTTGCTACTAGTCCTATATGAAATCCATTTAAATACAGCAGGTAAAACCTTTGTTTATTTCCTTCTAGCTGGCATCTTCAAAATACTTTCCTCATTTTCTTTTAAAACATTTTGAGATATTTTTTTTTAATGCAACCCAGAACATTTATCTTTTTTGATACCTGCAGAGCTATAATAATATGGTCATTTCTGGCCAAGATTTTTAAAGTAGCTAAACTGACAACATGCCATGTAAGATATGAAAAAATGTTACTCTGTTATACAGAAAGGGATCCGAAATAGAGGAGGCTAAGCTTGCCAAGATCAAACAAAGCCTGTGGTAGAAAAAGAAACTGCACCCAAGTCTTCCAACTGCCAGACTTATCAACCCTACTAGGCTGCAGTAAATTTTCCACTGTCACCAAAACACATGTAATTTGGGGATTAAAATGCAAATAAGGAAATGCTAGATCATGAAAAAACAACTGTGACTATAAAAGCATATATAACACTTTTCTATGCAACCCATGAAAGCATATATACAGATGCCTTTAAGAACCTCCATAGCAGCCCCAAATATTAAGTATCAATTTGATAAAATCTTAAATTTAAACTCTTCAATTTGCAAATAGCTTACTTTTCATGTCCTATTTTTTCTTGCATGATTCATACCTCTTATCAGACAAGCTCTCCTAAACCTGAGTTTACAAATATCTCCGCACTACTGAACTGTATGTAGTCTGCTTGTTAACAAGAAATGAAGCTGGAAGTTCAGTCACTGCTAATTAAACTCATAATTACAAATGGAAGGTCAGACAGCAGATCCAAGGGCTGTTTGAAAATGTAATATGACAAAAGAAAGAACAAACTAATGTAGTAGTTTAGCCCTTATTTGTCAGACTGAGCCATTAGAAGGGTTCTCAGCTGCACACAGGTCTGATTGCAAATATAAGAATATAAATAATTTCAGTTTAAGCAAGTTTGTCAAGGATTAGCACAGGCTACAAACACTACCTAGATTTCTACTTGAAAACAAATATTAACAATTGCTCATTACCAAGTCAGAAAGTGGATCACAGCCCTGCAGTCCGAGCTCCAAAGTGGTTGCACCAGCAATTTCTTTCACAGAAATGCCATCTCCTTTGGAGCAGGGTAGCATCTCGCTCCCCTGCCCATACATAATCAGGAAATTTGCTTAAGAATACACTGCCCTGTCTGCGAATCTCCAGGAATGCGGAAACCCTACTAGCAACTTGAGAATGGAGGGCAGTCTGGGAAGGTCCATGGTGTTTTCTCCTATCCCTGGTCTCCTAAAGGGCCTAAGGTTCTAAGGTGGGTCTCAAACTCTGCATTCTGACTGCCCTTACTGTCCTGTCACAGTGCGGCAAGCGGTGGCCACCCGGGACGTGCAAAGAGCAGGGCAGCACCTGCTGACATGCCAGGAGGAGGGCCAGCATCTCTCCTCATTATCACACTGTGAAGTCCCTGAGGTTTCTGGAAAAACCAAGGAGGAGGTGTTTGCTCTATCCAAGATAAGTACGTTTCTGACATGCGATCTGGGCACCCGGACAGCACAACACTTGATAACCCCTTAGGGATGTAGGAAGTCTCTTTCAGGAAATACAGAAATACAGGTAGCACATCAGAGCTGCTTTCCACCATGCCTCCTTACCCAGGTATTTCACCTTTCTGTGAACCACAGACAGATTCTAAAACTCATGGTAGGGTTGAAAAGCCTTGTGAGATTATTTTTATTTTTATTTTTTTCAATTTTAAAAGCCTTCTTTATCAGCAGGCTTTCATGACATGCTAATTTAAAAAATCTGCCTTCCAACAGTTCAACACTGCTTCAGTGAATGTCTCGCCAAGCCCTTTCTAATAAATACCATTTATGATTTCTATGACACACTTGTTTTGCAGTGAAATTGTGGAGGTAGGTATCACTGGGTTGATTGACACCTAGTTATTCAATAAAATGTACTTCTATTCTGCTAGTCACAGACTGCACATGCCAAAATTGATGCTGAAACACTTATTAGCTATTTTGGAGGGGGCTTGGGAACAAAATCAGTCTTGTAATGAAAATCTTAACTATGTTGCAGCTTCTGCAGCACCATAAAACTCTTTTCTCCCCTGCTGGCAATTTAACAGCAGCAATTCTGAACACCAGAAGACTTTCCTATGGAGGGACAGACAACAGCACACACTGTGCAGACAGGGTGTTGGTTTCTTAACCATAGGAATAATCTCAGATGGATTTGGTACTTCTCAGCTGGTGAGCAAATTTTCAACTATAATTCATTGCACCTCTTTGAGTGGGAGCAAATGCATTTCAAGAAACTATCCCTTTCTGAATCCACAAAAGATAAAATACAGGCAAGTGCAAAGGCAAATTTACAAAGGTAAAAATACTCATTCCACATCATACCACACTGAAGCTATGTGCTACTGGATCTGAAAGACCAGGCCATGATGCATTCATGTAAGGCAATAATTTACTTTCTCAGAAAACATATTTGTTTTAAACCTGAGACTACAAAAATGAGCAAGATGTTTCTCCTAATGACTGATGACATGAAAATATTTTCATCATGGCTTAGAAACAGGTAGAGTTTCCACATCCAGAGAACCTACTTCTTTAACACATCGCCTGTCTCCTGGGGCACTAGCAGTTTTTCATGGGAGGGTTTAGACCAAATCTCTTAGAGTAGCACGATCTCAGGGAGATTCTGCCAACTTTGTAAAACAGCCATAAACACACTAAGACAAGCAAATCCCTTAACTGGCTTAGTTATGCCAACTAATCATCAACCCAGAGTATTCTGACATCTACCATTTCAGATTACCTGAGGAAGGATTTGGGTGCCTAAGCCGAAGCATCTGGGACCACTTTAAATGCCCCAGACCGTATGAATAATCCACATTATGGCTGAAAATAAATAATAATAGAGACCCCTGCCCTGAGAGCCAAGTAACTGGACCACAGGCGGTGAGTCTTACAGCAATTTAAGTAACAAAAAACCTTTCTGGTTTGGCACATGAATTTATCTCTGGTGTTTGCAGACCACAGTAGTGTTTCCTACTTTCTGTATCCTCTCCTTGTAAAGTGGATGCGACACTGGGAACTTGGACAGTGGCAGCCACCACTGGGTATAGAAAGACACATAATCATGATTCTTCAGTTGTAATCTCTAATAGTAGAGGGCAGAATGGGCTCTGATGTCTTGTGACAATGTCAAGCAGCCCCATTACCCAAATAACTTATCCTTATTACAATTTTTAATAAGAAGAGGAATCAAAACCACCTGTAGATATTGTAATAGGTCAGCCTCTAAGGTCTGATTTACTCATCAAGCAGCTTAGTTCTTAAATCCAATTACTTTTTTTTTTTTTTACTTTTTTTTTTTTTTCTTTTTTCTCCAGATTCCTCATTGCATTTCATCACACTTTTGTCCTTTGAAATTTGCTGAGTTCTGGGAGGTGCGCAGTAAACCTGACAATTTCTTCCACCATGAAGGAACAAGAACTTTCAGAAATCATTCAGAAGGTCATTATTCAAGCCTTCCAGACAACTGTTTCTGTCCTGGGTTTCAAGAAAAAATTATTCATTGAGCTTAACCTTGGTCCTACATTGTAGGATGAGATCTTACAGTCGGGTTTCAGAGATACTGTGCACTAGTTTAAATCTCTTTAGTTTCTCATGTCATTTCCAGAAATTACTTGCAGTTCTTATTTCTATTACTGTTAAAATTTACTTATTCCAACCCAACTAATAGAAAATTCATTAAAAAACAGAACTTTTCATTATTTTGGGCTCTTTTTGTAATAATTTTAACAGTATATATATACAAAGCATTGTATTACGTGCATGTATGCAATGGCAATTATTTCTGTCCTTCTGTGCAGATAACATAGAGAAAGCAACAGCATTTTTGTTGTTGTTGTTTGTTGTTTTCCTCTAAGAGACAGTCTCTTAGACAGCTCTGTTTTAGGTGCTGTGCACAGATTCCAGTCCCAGTTTTCCAGTGAAACACCAAATGAGATTGACAGAGTAACTGTGTCACTCAGCAGCACCTAAAGTCTTTGTCTCAGCATTTTCTAGGAGAGCCTGTGTTGCACTGCCTGTCTTCTAGCCACCTCTCCACTCAATTGCTGTCAGATCAAACAGGAGATACCAGACTAATTCTGTCAGCAGTGAATGAGGACAATAAATGGTCCTCTCAGTACTCCATGCCAGGGTGAAGCTGGAAATTTTGCCCATGTTTTGAGAGAAAAAGGGGAAATTTTGTTTAACTGTTACATTTTCCAAAGAAAAACAAACAAACATTAAACATGCCAACAAACAACCAGCAGCCCTCAGGAGCTGCTCAGAGGCCTGGCTTATTGAAAATATTCTTGTAGGATACAGATTAGTAGGCAGGCAGCGGGGGAAAAAGTCAAAGGTGCAAGATAAATTGAGTTTGTTACAGAAGCTGTAATTTATCATCACAATATTGCCAACACAAATGTAGCAAATTATATATAAATTTAATCAAATGAATGCTATATTACATCTATTATCCTGGAGTCAGATTTGGTTATCTTTTCCTCTGTGAGAAGAAGTCTTTTCTGCAAATAACGCCATGGAATCAGGCCATCTATACTTTAAAAAGTCCACTTGTATCATCTTACATGCAAACAATAGCATAAACATCAATGCATATCAAAATATCGAGAAGATGAAATCACACATTAAAGGTGAGAAGCAAAATAATATATAGTTCCCTAGAGTAGTAGTTCCCCTCTGATGTTCAACAAAGAAACACGGATAGCTGAAGCACTTAGATCTCTAGTTATCCAAAATAAAAATAAACATGAAAGACAAATCTTCTTCAAAAATACACAATTAAAATGCCATTGTCCTTTCCATTCACTTGAGGGTTGTGGGAGTGAAGGAGAAGGGGAGGGGAGGGGAAAAGAGAAAAGCAGTCACTGAAAATAAGAAGAGTATTTTATTAGAGAGTTATCTCCTTCTTGCAAGAATGAGTGCTCAAATGCATAATACATTTCTGTGAAATCCAGGTTTCCAGCTTCATGTTAAGAAAAGGCTCTTACCTGATAGGATTATCCATCCTTGATACTGTGAGAAATGCTGCTAAGTTTGCTGTGTAGGATGAGCACACGATAAGGGTGAAGAGCCACCAACTTCCCATTACAATGCGCATAGCCACAGAATTGACAGTAGATTCACCCCCTACAAGTAAACAGGGAAAATTAGGATGTTTCAGGAACTTCTCCCCTGCGTGCTCTGATATGTTGAACTTCGTTGGGGTAACCCTATGTATTTGTGCATCCCTTTCATCCCTTTTGCTGTGAGCTAAGCACTACTTCCATTACAACATGTAGTCGACCTCATGCCCTGGGTACTGTTCTAGAAAATAGTCATTCAAAATGTTTCCCTCAGGCATTATTCAGGATCAGACATACAGAACATGAATAATATTCTAAATAAGGAAAGTTTAATGGTGAAGCACCACTAATACCCTGGAATTAAATCATTACACAGTGTTCAGAACATTTTCCTATTAGTTTCAAAGAACAGAAAGATAAACTGTATCATATTAGTTCAAAAACTTTTTTTTTTTTTTAAATCACATTTAAATGATTAGAAAAGGTGTTAGTTTCTGAGTTTGAGAAGTATTGTAATGTTGAGCCAAGCAGCTCTGCCGTTTATTTACCAAGTGATCATTTTCACAGTGAAAAAGTCTGTCAGGAATGGTTTCACTAGACTTTCTGAAGAACAGAACAGCGTAACATAATCTCCCAAATATACCTACTTCCCACTGTTCATTACCTGGGATAATAAAACATATTACCTCCTTGTACAAACCTTCTCTTGCATCTTTAGAAATACTCTGGCCAAGAATAACATGTCCTGAAATGCTCTAAACAAGATAGAACACTTCAGTGGTGTCTGTAACAGACTATGTACCTTGCTGAACGAAGGCGCCATACACAACCCAGATGGCACTGTGCAGGGTGGAGGAAGCAGAAGGGCTCGGCTGGGAAGTGTTCTGTGCCCTAACTGCCTGGATCCGGTTCAAGACAAATATTAAGACACCAACTATAGGGATGGCTGCAGCAATACAAGCCCACACCGCAAAGTCAAAAGGAGCAAAGAGAGAGAAGATGTTGATTTTCTCTTCGGGCTTCTTGATGAGGATCCCCACCGAATAGTCCATGTATCGCTTGCTGAAATCCACTACACTCTCTCTTTCAGGTGTTATAGTGATGGCTGAGATTGCTAGATCTGCTCTCTGCAAGACAAAGACAACAGGTCAGATCTCCTCCTTTCACCATGAATTCTGCTAGCATAAGCCTTCAATAGAAGCTTTTTTTAAAAAGCAAGTGGCTCTGTGCATATCTTTTTAAAATCTAACATTTAGACAAAGTAAAATAAATTGTCTAAAAAGTAAAATCAGAATCAGTTTTATCAATCAAACATTAATTAATTGCATTAGTTTAAAGCATAACAGTGAAATGTAACCTGTCAAATATTACAGAACAAAAAGAGTCACCGTGACTCGTCTGGAATGAAATGCAGTTTATTTAATCTTTAGGCCTCACTTCTTTTCCAAATGATGCATAAACTCTAAACCATATTAAGCCAATGCATTGCAAGCAGTAAGCAAGAAGCACCATCAATACACATCTCGCAGTTCTATCACTGCTTCTTTTACTCTACTGTCATCACAAGATTACTGAGAAAAAAAATCCTTACTCCTTCCCCATGCAAAATTTATTTAGTTTGTGTTTTTAGTATTTGTGTATTGTGACGAGCTAGTGTTTGCTATTCTACCTGCCAACTTCCCATATTAATGAATGGATTTCATATGACAACTGGGGAGAAGATTTTTGCTTTTACAATGAATAAAGTGCCCACAAAAACCAATAACTGTAAGAATGCCCCAAAGGAAACTTACCTCCTGGAACTGCTTTGACCTCAACATTTAAAGTGAACAGAAAGTGTACAGAAGTGTACATATACAAAGTCCTTTAAGAGTATGCAAACTCAATGAAAGATAAAAGTATTTAATAAATAAGATTCCCAAAGCTTTTAAGAGCTGCAATTGGTTTTTGATTATTTTCCCATCTTAATCAAAACAGTTTGCTACAAAAAATAAAATGTACTTTTTGTTTCTTATCTCTGTGTTTTGTTGTGAAAGTAGGCCAAATATTAGGTTAGGGAGATCTGCTTTGAAATTCTTTGGAGGCAGTGGAAAAGCTAGTAGCAGAAATACTATTATAAATATTTTGTTACTTCAAAGAATGCAATTTCCAAAGAAATTTCACAGGATTTCTTACCAGATTTTTAAGTCAATGAAATTCAAATAGCTTATGTCAATGCAAAGTAAGTGAAAAATCCTTTATATTTCCTAGCACCAACCAAGTATATCCCATTATCATACACATGTTTTCAATTGCTTTAATTGCATCTATTTCTTCCTAAACATCTACTTACCAGACACTGAGATGCCTACTTACTACATAATGAGAAAGCTTTCACTTTCAGTAATAACTGCACTGTAGAAGAGTAACCTTTTCTACAAAGGGCATAGACATGGAATATTAATTCCTTTGATTCTCTGTCTTGATTAGCATTTGTCCCGTGTCAGATAGCAAGACCATGAACAAAATACATTTTAATCTCATTCTCCTGGAGATTCTAAACTATAGACTTTCCCCATTTACTTCAACAGAGTTCAATTAACTTACTCCTGATTTGCAAGACTTTAATTAACAACAAAATTTGGTCCTCTTTGTATTAAATGTATGAGTAATCCTGAGCTCAGTTTAAAATTCTGGTCCTTCAAAACACTTCTTTATGGTGTATATTATTAGTGATACTTTTCCTACTTTGGAATTATCAATTGATCCTTATGAAACATATTGCCACACAGTGATCCAAAGAAAGTCATACCTACAAGTCATGTATCAAATATATAATGACAAAAAAATAATAATTAATCATTTAAGAATACATACTTTCTGTACTCACTCACACACATGCCTCTCTTTTTATACTCTTTTTTGACATCTATATAAACAGATTTACATTGACATAATATATGTTGATACCAGGTGGGAGTAAACAGACCGACACACTCTATAGCTCCTACCCTATATAAAAGGTCTTAAATAGCACGGTTTAGACTACACTTAAGCCACCCACAGCTCCGAAGAATTCTGTACTGGCTCTTTGATTCTAATTCAATCTCCTGTAATTTCCAATGGAGGAAGGGAAGAATTTTCCCTTCCTAAGGGAAGAACGTCCTTAACTTAGCTTAAATATCCTACTCTGAAGAATCTTTATTAGTTGTTTGTTTTTCAAATGCAGCTTCTTCTCTGTGTACCTTGTTAATAAGTTCTCCAATCATGCCATTCCAGGAACTGTTTTGGAGCTGATGTCCATATTTGCCATCAGGAGCTTGATATATCTCATATTTGAAACCCAGATTCTTGGCAAGTGCATCCAGGACATCAATGGAGAATCCTTTATAACGTTTTGGTTGCCCAAGTATGTTCTCTGCCACCATCACAAAAGGTTCTTCCTGAGAACAAAACAATATCTTAGCTGATACTTGAAACAAGGTGTTTTTGTTTTTACGCAAAATGGATGTTTCCTGAGTCAATTCTGGACAACTCAGCACAGATTTCAAGACCCTCATAACCCTCTCTGCAAAAAGCCCAGGTCAGGTGGAACACTCCAAGGCATCCCCACCAGGCACCGGTGTTTCAGCAGCTGAGTTACATCCATGGTCCTGGGTTTTACACAGTTCATGAGAAGAAGCAGAGACTCCACAGAACAATTCAGCCCCCTCTGTCAGTTTCCTGGTGTTCGCAGGACGAATACTCTCTGGAATACCCGCCTCTTCTTGCTGAATATAAAGAGGGCAATGACACCTACCTTAGTGTCATAACTATCTGTCTAGAATATAGATAATAAGTTAAGCAGATGAGCCTTAGATAGGAGCACTACTGCTTTCCAGCTCAGAGCATATCAGATTTAGAAAGCCATCTTTTACTGACAATGATTAATCTTTCAAAACAACTGCTAAAAACATTGCATTTTTTGAATTTTTGAAATTTTGAAAATTCCAGCAATAACTTTAATGGGTATTAGTTTCTAGAGTATTTTATAGTAAAGCATATATTGAGATAAATGAATACAGCATTTTTTGTATGTTTTCAGTCAGACATAGGCATCGTTCCATGCTGGGTGTGTCAGCTGCACAGCCTCTGCAGTTGTGTGCATGTGTACTGTGGTGCTGACATCCTTCTGGAAGGAATTTGCTCACCTCTCTCATAAACTATACCATAATCTCATGTGAGACCTGATCCTGATAGAGGAAAGAAATCTGTTTGAGTCTCTGTTGAGACTGCTTTAATCATCTTGTGCATTACTTCCTATTTGTACCATGATTCAGAAAAGGAACAATAAAAAACACAGACATCACATTCTTCAATCTGGGAACTACAGTACCTTAGGCAGGAATGCATTCAAACCTTAATTTGCCCTTAATTTAGCACTTAGCTAACAGGAGCTCTGCTACCACTCAGAATAGTAACAAACTGCAGTCCCAAAAACACATAGTCTGTATCTTTCTAAAAGATGTAGTTTATATCAACAGGAAGTTACGAACGCAATGGAAGAAACACTTAATTACATTTTACAGCCTGCAGTGTACAAGAGCCAAGATTAGATTATCATAATTGGCCCATCTGATCTTAAAATCCATTAAATACTAGAAACTGCATGTCTGAGTTAGAGTACTGTATCTGAAATGTAGTCCTGTGCACGCAGACTTTGTGCTGGTTCTATGCCCAGTATGAATTACAATGCAGAAAAAAAAAGCACAAGCAAGCAATGTTCTACATCTCTGACATTGCACAGATATACATAAAATAATATAAGGCCATCATCTATCTTCCTTGCTTATGTAACTGATCATCCAAAAATACAGAATTGAAAATGATAGGGAAAAATTCTGAAGGAAGCACCCAAAATAGTCAGATCCTTTCTATTTTGAGCATTTTGTTTCCTGAACTCAAATAGCATCATACCAAGACAGTCACCACTTTGAGTGTCAATCCTTGTAAGTCACTGCCCAGACGTCGTTCTTGCAGGCTACCGTTCAGTCCTTTCTCAGAGTCCCACGTGGCCAACTAGAACAGAAAGTACAGTAAGTCTGAAGGACTGGTAGGCAGAAACCCTTCAATACTTTCATGAACATTTTGCAGCAGATTGACTGAATCCAGAGTTGATATAGAGAGGATAAGAGAAGTGGTTTTTGTTGTTGTTGTTGGTTTGTTTGTTTGTTTTTAAACACACAATCAGAATTAGTGAGATTCAGAGCACAGATAAACTAGTCTTTTGTGTGAATGCATTTTCATCAATGCCTGTAATATAACTGATCTGTTATTTGTATTATTTGCCTTCTTACTTCACCCAAATCACTATACGACCTTTCTTTCTAATAAATTTATATTGCTTGACAGTCCTTGGGATTATCTGTAGCCTTACCATCCCATATTTTCCTCTCTGATCAAATTCCCTCTTACTTTTCAAGTCATTCTCTACTGCCTATCAAAGACCAACCATTTTTCCTGCTGCACAATGCTCTTGCTTGCTGGTGGTTCTCTATCTGCCTCCTCTTCTATCTTGGACTTCCTTCAGATCCTATATTAAGTCCTATTTTCTCTCTTCTTGCCCTAGTTCTACCTCATCAGTAAAATAATGACAGCCTCTCAGCTTCCCAGGCTTCCATGATCAAATATCTCATAAACTCTAAGAGCACTATAGGCATCTGCTAGATGCTAGATACATATTTTCATGAAAATTCCACAGAACATTACATCTAAATATTTTATTTTTTAATTAAATTTAGCGCTTCAAAATCAATTTTATTGCTTTTTCTGAAAAGAGGTTCAATACAAAAGTCAATCTTAAGTGACCTTTGGATTATTCAAACTGAATATGTTCTGCAGCAGCAGCAGTCAGACACTCCTTTTATTTTCAAACAGAACTCATGGTGTCATTTGGTTTGAAGAGTCATAAATAGTATTGAGGAGAAACTTTTTTTGTTTGTTTGTTGGTTTTTAGCTTTACCCTTAAACACCAATACTACGCTCACATATATGGAGGCAGTGTTGTTAGTTGAAGGCATGCCCTGCAGAAATTAAACTCAGTCCAAGATATGTGAAATGTGGCTTCCTCCTGCCAGAAGCTAAGCTTCATGTAGCAAGTCAAAATCTTCTTGGAAATAACTTATTTTACTGAAAATGCCTATGGCTAGATGTCCTACATGATTTATCTCTATGACTTTAGTTGTATCCTAAAGCCTCAAAAGTCAAACCAACAAATATATTGCATGAGGGAGATCTGTATAGTTTTATTTGTATTTTGTTGCAGAAGAAAAACAGGGAACTAAAAAGAACAGGACATTTAGTGACTACTCAGCCATCATATCCATCACACAGGTACAACTGATGAAAATTATTCTATAATCACTAAATCTTCAACCTGAGAGATAGGTAAGAAAATAATTAAGCTATACCTCCTTTAACCCAACTGACCTGAAGGCTGAAAAAGGAGAATGATTGAGTAATAGTATTAAGCTTTCTAATGACACTCCTGAAAGCTGAAGTATCTCAGATTGAAAACTCTCCACCTGTAATGTCAGTATGGAGTGACAAACTACGTTTTTTCCATAAAAGCGTCTATAGCAATATGGGTAGATACCTATAGCTATGATATCTTAAATTCAAATTCAGATGCTCACTCTGAAATATGTCCAGATGTTAGCTTTTGCTATTGCTAAGCAAAATTAACCAATTTGTCAGCTGACATAAGTCAGTACGGTTCAACAGATTTCAAAGATGGGTATTAATACGTAGGGTATATATATTCTGTTGAATCTGTAAATAATGTTGCTCTGACTAAGCTATCTTCAGCTGTCCTATGCAGTAAATTTATGGTAAAGGAACAGGGAAGTTTTCTGCCAGAATGGCTTACACAATATACAGATGATAATCACTATTTATTCGAAAATAAGTAATGAAACACTCGTTTGTTTCTCTACCACTGATGGGCTGACATTTCAATTTGTTCTCTTGCTCCTTTTCCCTTCAAAAACCCTACCTGATTTCACCTCAAGAGGTCAAACTTTTTGAATACCCTCTATTTTGCATTCTGTATTATTATTTCAGGAATTCCTAAAATAGCTGGAAACATGCCAGTGCAAAACCAAAGCCTATTCCTTTTGTTCAAAAGGAGAGACAAAGATTTCCCTTTTATGCAGTAGAGCTAAGAGCAAGGAGGAGAAGCATATTTCACATCTGCACAGAACTCCATGGCATTCTGTATGGAGAGACAAATTTTCCAGTCTCTAAAAGGCAAATGCAGATAAAGTTCATAAATGGAACATGAGAAAAACATTTTCCAGAAGGGATTTTTCCTTTAAATCTCTGTGCTTCAGAACATTTCACTTGTTCAGAAGTGTGCCAATTTTGGCTTCAACTTCTTGCAGACAGAATTTTGTTTATAGGACTGATACATTTACAGATACGTACACCAATTTGTGACAGTTGACCTGTCAAGATCAGTGCCCGAGAAACTAATTTCCAGCACTGTTAAACACAATGAGTACTGCTGTTATTTGATAAGACTGTTAGAGTTTCATTCTTTGTAGAGATATGTACCATGTTGCTACCAGAACTCTCAAGTCAAAGGTTACAGAACAACCATCAGCTATTGGAGATCTAGGGCTTTTAGATCCGATCATGACAAACAACTACTTGCAGAATCAGCACTTATTGGATGAAAAAAAAATCAAAATTGCTAATCAAAAATCAGTGGTCTCTGGAAAATATATTTAGTAACAATGTGTTTGTTATTGTTTGGTTTCCTTGTTTTTGATTCCTGAGTTTCTGGGTTATGGGAATTAAGGTTTTGAAAACAGCTACTTTAATAAAGCTGTTCAGATTAAACCTACCTAGCTTCTCTTTCTTAAACAGCCATATTGCTGGCTATTATCCTACAGTTCCAGACATACATCAGAAGCTCAATGACCCACTAAAGACAAACCAGAGGAAACAAATGCAAAATTCAGACAAAAAGGTAACTTCTTGCAAAATTGTGACTCAATAAACATTTCTGATCTTTATCAATATTTACTGCATATTCAATCAGAACTGCAAGAAAAAGCTTGGAGAGAGAAATTCAAAATTTTAATATGGTTTTCAACCCCCATGAACAAACACACATACTCAATACACTATTAAAACAATTACACAACTAGACAGCCTGGGAATGTCAAACGAAATGGGAATGAAATGAAGTGAGAATGTATGTTATCCACAGTATGCCTCATGAACATGCTGGGATTTTTTCCTGTAAAGCACTGATACCCATCATGACCTCCAAAGAAAATCTGACAACAATGTAACTCTGGGATTCCCGTGTTTCCATCAATAAATTAGAAGACATACTCTAACAAAGGAGTTTCATGACTTTGTCTGTTATGCAGCCCATGGCTGCCCAAGGCTTACTTGAACTTAGTTCCTCAGGGATATCGTACTGAAATGTCGTGGTAACCGGCCAATATCAGAAACAGCTCCACAGAAGTGTGAAGACCCTCATCAGCATAATGAGGCAGACGATCCACTT
The DNA here is from genome assembly GCF_965140915.1 of Aythya marila. Lineage (NCBI taxonomy): Eukaryota > Metazoa > Chordata > Aves > Anseriformes > Anatidae > Aythya > Aythya marila. The sequence goes on from NC_139048.1 coordinate 37,268,874, forward strand.
GCTCAAATAAATCAAGGCTGCATGCACTTAACATAGATTTGCAAGATTTACAGCCTCCTTTGAACTTGATCAATGAGATAGAGAGCCTGTGTGCCTCCTCATTTAGGAGCTGAAACTGATTATTAACTCAGTTGTTTGTTACACAGCTGTTTGTCTGCAACGTCTGTATTTTCCTGCTGCTGTACTACACAATAATTACATACTCCTTGAATAAGGAACTTGAAATTAGTTTTCCTAACTCTGCTGTGAATGCTCAAACCACCGGACTATGGCAAATGTCTGTCTTGGGCCCAAACAAATGGAGATGAAAATTATCCCAAACTACTAGTAAATAACTGGCATTAGCATAAAAAGTGAGTATGCAGTGTTTTTCTCACAACAGTGAATAAGACCATTTACATTATGTAAGTTTTTGGTGCAGTAGTTACTGTCAACATAGTGCATGCCACTGCTATCTAACTCTATTTTAAGTATGAAAACACCCTAAATATTATCCCTAATTTTCATTGAAAATGTGATTCCCTTAAGAAATATAAACCCATCATTTTTTAGCAGATGCATAGTAGCATTTTGAAGGGCTACAATTAAGACAGAACATGCTATTCTACCTTACCAAAAATGGAAAACTTCTGTCTGGTAACAAATTTGGAGCCAAGGTTACACTATCCAAACCAATTAAATTTGGGAACCCCTGCCTTGAAACCTGTAGACTTCTAACAAAGAGGAAATAGGAGAGAGAGGCAGTCAGTTCTCATGTCCTGACATAGTGACACCTGTATCAACCCACTTACTGAAACATTTAATGTTATAAAAGCAGGCTTTAAACAAACACAGTCATTAAAATAATATTAATAATAATAATAAAAAAATAAAAAATAATTAAAAAAAAGAATGAAAAGAAACAAGATAAATAAAGTTTACAAGAGGAAAATGTAAAATAAGGTAGTGGTCCATTAAGTAAATGGAGCAAACTGGACACTCCTGTGTTGTAATTCTAAGCAATAAAAAGGAATCAATTTAAGTAGTAAGTAAAGCAAGTATTTACATCGACTCCCAGGATTGTTTTTAAATGCAATGTATCAGTAATCTAGAGATTTGTTGTTCAATATCATTCACAGCATGGTATTAATAGGATTCACACATTGGACTTTGAGTCCTTCTTAAGGAACCAACAGGACTCCCTGAAACATCTATTCCTTTTTTTATTACTGGAATTGTTTTGTGGGTACCAAAAGCTTTTCATGTAAAATATGGGATCATAATTAAAAAAGAAAAAAAATCCTTTTGAACTGTGCATTCATATAATCTGTAATTACATAAAATAGGATTAACAAGATATAAAGGTATCAATTTTCATATGTGTATGCAAATCTGATACAATTATTTTCTGTAACTGCTACAAAATTATTAGAAATATTATAACTTCTCTACTCTGAAGCACAAGCATTTTTAGCGATAGATAAGAACCTGGACAAGATCTTCAACCAAAGTGATTCAAGGTAGTACTCTGTGTTCCAGCATAAACCTACCTTGTTTGCGGTGGAACAACTGCAAGCCATCTAGGTCTGATGTTTATTCTAATCTATTCTGATATTCTGCATTTTGTTTGTTTTAAAGACATAGCCTGCTTCCAAACATTGACAGGGACAGAAACTTAGTCTTTCAGATGAAAATTTTATCACATCCTGTATAATACTCAAAACACTCATTTTGTCATTACGGGGCCACACATGGATTGCAGCTGCATGGTAAAAGTCCAGAGCAGGGCAGGGAAATGATGGAAAGCTGCTTTCTCCCATTCCCAATACTTCAGAAAACTGCACCATCCATCTTATGAGACAGTAAGCCCTTTAAAGGCAAAGTCTAGCCAATATAAAGTATGAAAAAATGCTGGATTTGGAAAAGGCTGACTCCTCTGGGGCTACCATCTCACTACTGTTCATTCAACAGGACCCTATGTGAGACAGTGAAGCACACCGATGTAACTTGCTGCTTTAATGGGCTTTTAAGAATGTCATGTCTTTAGGGAGAAGTATACAGCTTATTCTAGTTTCACTGTTTTGTAAATATTTGGTGCTATATAAATTTTAAGAAAACATCTATAGAGAATAATAGGAAGATAAACATTAGGCAGCAAGATGTTACGATGAACAAGCCATTCTGGGCAAAATTGACTGTTTTTTTTTGTTGTTGTTGTTGTTGTTTGTTTGTTTTTAATAACAAAATTAATAGGTAACAGAAATGAAGGTGATATAACTGAATTTCAATTTTGTTTCATACAGGTTATTGTGAAAGCATATCTAGGACGATTTGAATTCATTTCCTGAATAAGGACAATATCACATAACTTATGAACTCCTTCTAAGCAACAACAAAGAATGATATATGAAGATGAAGAGAGAAGTTCTGAGGTAATTTAGGACAAGTCATTATTACTATCTTATTTACTTAATAGCTTTATTAATGATTTGGAACAGGAAATAGCAAATTACTAAAACCAAAATGTCTAAAATGCAAAGATATCTCAAAACTGGAAAGCACTGTAAATATGTCAGACTAGAACAGAGAAAAAAATAAATGGGAGTAGGGAGTAGTAAAAAAACAGACATGAAATAGTAATATGCATCTGGCATAACTAGAAATAAACATTAATGAAAAGGAAAGAAGTGAGAAGTATATACACATCAGTTGAAGAAAAAAATGGAAATTGATGTTAAAAAATTGTGCAGGGTGATAGTGCGCTGCAAATGGATCACAAGCTTGTAATACAGTACGGCTGCAGAAGTGACAGTGTGATTTTGGACTCCACACATATCATGGCACAGGCTGCACCGAAAGCAGTCACAACACAGCTGAGAAGAGCATACAGTCTTAGTAACATGCTCAACATCTGCCTGAACGAGATTTAGGCAAGCTGGAAGAAAATCAGAGGGAGAACAGGACAATACCACTGGGGTAGAGGAGTCAGCACAAGAACAGCAAAAGAAGCAACTGTGATTATCTAATCTAATGATGACTAAGAAATTGGAAAATTTGACACAACACTGCATATAAGACAACAGAACTGCTGCTGAGTTCAAATAATCTACAGAGACCCTTTCACATGAAATCCAAACCATTTACTGGAAATATTCTTTCATACTCAATGCATACTGTGAATAGAAAGAGAAATATAAATATATATATAAATATATATATACACATATATACAGACAAGTTCTGCCCTTTTAAGAAAACATTTTTTCATGGGAAGGGTATGAGTAAGTGCATGCATGAAAGAAATCAAAGAACAGCCTGACAGCTTGATGGCTGCTGAATTCACCAGAGGTATCACAACTGAACCCATGTTTCACAGAATTCTGAGCCTCTCAGATCCAACCCATTATTGATTAGGATACTTAAATGTGGAACAACTTGATTTGAGTCCCATATTGCAAAGTTTAGTCTTGCATATCAGTTTACCAGATCTCAAATGACTGGACTGTTCATCATCTTAAAGGCTAATATGGACATATAAGTATTGACAAAGGTATTGGTTTAGTCTATTTGAGGAGTGGCATAATTCCTAAGCATTTGAAAGTCTCAACTTTCATCTCCAGTAAAAATCCATTCACCATGGCTGAAATGAAATCATTCCTACAACTCAGAGAGGGAGCAAATATCAAAAAGTGCACAGGAGCAATTTAAGGTTCCATCCAACAATCACTCAGAGATGTGCTTTAGCTTAGCTAATGTACATAATACCATCGAAGCCTGAGAGTTACACTTACATAAAGTTAATTGAGCATAGACCTAGAATAGAAAATAAAGAAACTTCAAGAACACTGAAGGAGGGATTTGAGTAGGAAAGAGCAATTGACCTGAACTGACATATGTAAGGAAAACGACATACACCACTGCTCTTCTGAGAAGCACTGTGAGATAAATGGCAAATGTCTAGGATTAAGACGCCACATGAAGACTGCCCTTGCAGCAGCATAATGCCCTTCAAACCATGTAAGGGAACAGGTTCACGTTTAAGAGGGAAGAGTAGCATTAACTGAATCACTGTCACATGGACTGTCCCCATGGCAATCTTATTCAAGATTTAAGAGAAGAAACCTCCAGTTGTGCAAACAAAAAGTACTTCAGCAAGAAGCTGCATAATGACAAGTTGAAAATTTGTTGAAGTTGGAATGAAAATTTCAAAGAAATTCAAAGGGCTTAAACCCAATGAAAAGTGAAAAGATTACATTAAAAACAGAAACTTTTTTATTTACATGCAGGAACAAATATAGTATTAAACCACTATTACCCAGAGATTAGTCAAGAGTCTTTAATACAGAGTCCATGTCATTTACAATAATTGATGCATAACAGATATGGAAAACCTAAAGAGAAAGACCGCAACACCTAACCCAGAACTGCGAGGGTAGTTCAGGAGGACAGGAAACTACAAATTTAGTCTTTGGTAGAGGTATTTCAGCATTAATACTCTACATTCTCTAGAAGCCTATGTGAAAGTATTGATTCAGCTCTTACTCTAGAAATTCAGCTATCCACTGCAATCAACAATTTTGACTTTACCTAGCATAACTCAAAAGCACCTTGCTCAACTATTTTTTATGGTTCTTCATTGCAGAGAATATAAAATATTTTGAAGTGAGAAGAAGTGGATCTCTTAATGTTTTTATTAGCCAAAGCTCAGTTCAATTAAATGCAATGGCCATATTATTAAAAGCCAACTATTTTACATATAACAGCTCTATGACATAAATGAAGATTAGACACATTATGCATTATACCAATAATATCAAAAAAGCCAAGATATTCTGGTTCATGCATTTATGTATATAGTAGCTATTTGCAGTACCGTGACTGAGGAGTTTTATGCAGAATTGAAATAACAGTTTTCTGTAATTCTACAGCTTTTATCAACCCAGCATAAGACTTCTCATAATCCTTGGGAATGGGTCAGATTCACATTCTTTATATTTTATATTGCCTATACATCATATTTAATGGTACGGTGAAAGACAAATTATTATCTTTTTGTAAAAGTAAGATCTTTCCCCATTAATAGGGAGAGTGAGACATTTTTGTGCCAGGAAGTCAGTGAAAGAGCAACATTACCAATTCAGGATTGCTCCTCTTTCCATAGCCGTGTACTCCTGTGCCAAGCCTGAACAAAAATGTATGGGATAGAAGATCTGCATGAAGTGGAGAAAAATGAGCTGACAGAACATGACAAGATAAATGTAATCTGTTAGTATTCATTATATAAACGTACAAATAGGCCATCTTCATCTCTGGTAGAGTAAATTGCTTCAATTAATACTAGTCTTTGAAAGAGCAGTGACAGCAACATGCTGATTGTAAACAGAAAAAAATAGTGGAGGGACACTGTATCAACACAGGTACTGGAAAAGATGTAGTAATATATGAAGCGATCATAAGAGTGATGAAAACAATATGAAAAAGAATATTATCCTCAGATAGCGTCTCTGTAAAGTGCTGACAAGTATTGCTCTGTCCCCAGATTTTTGCATTTCATTTCCTGAACACAAAATCAAAATGCAGGGAAAGTGGTACTGAAAATAAATTGGAACTTTTTTCTTGTAGGATCTTGCAGGCTTTTCTTTTGTAAAGAAGGCAGATAACTTCCACCTCTGTCCACCTGCACTCTTCCCACTCCTCGAGGCTTTGAGATATAACACCATAACACAGCAATATTGTTGAATCAGATAGAAGCATTGCTATAGTGCAAGATATATGTGTAGCATCACAATTCTAAGGGTTGAATAAACGAATTGTGAGTGCCTGAGATACTGCTGAATCAGGCACTTCCCATGGGCACTGTAAATTACCAGTTGATATGAACAACCATGCCTCTAAGCATAAAATTAAAACTGGTAAGTAATCATAAAAGTTAGACTAATCCAAGTAAAAAGTCCACAACCAATGCCGTAAGTGACAGGCTGAAAAACTACAGCAGGAGCTTCTTGCTACTGGTTAGTTATTTGGAAGACAAACAACCACATCTTGTCTTCCTTCTCAGTTTTAAAAACAAACAAAAAAATGCTGCCCAGTGAGAGCTTGTGGGTGCTGGAACCCACAGATATGCCAAACACTGTCATTAAATGTTAAATACAGAAAGAAAAGGCAGGGTGTTGAAGAGTAGAGTTGCAGACAAAACTGAACCACTTCCATCTGCTATTGCTAATTACATGTGGGTAAAAAGGAAACAAATTCACTTCACACAGACAGCAGATTCTTTTCAAAGTTTCCAAATGCTTTTTGGTGGGAGATTACTAGCTTCTGAGAGCAGAACCACCCTTGTTATATATGCAATAGTGAGCTCAGCAGACTGTTTCATAAACAAAAAGATCATTGAAAAGTTGAATCTAACAACAAATAATAAAAAAAATCCTGTTGATTTTATACATGTTCTTCTGCTGCTCTCTGCAGCATAATATCCAGCTGTAGCAATGTGTTGAAAATTTTACTGGGGAGTGAGAACAAGAGATTACGGAGTAGCTGGAAAACTGTCAGAGCCTGGTATCTTTTCCAGTCTTTCTACATATATGTGATTAATTGACACACTACTACTGGCTACACCAAAACATCTGCTGGGTTTTTGTTGTTGTTTGTTTTGGGGGGCAAGTTCACTCTTGGAGTTTTTGAATATTACCTGAGCTGAGTGCTTTTGAATTTCACTACACATTCAAGAAGTCCTATGTATCTGCAGTTCTGCAGTTCGAACAACTGAACCTTTCACAGTGTGCCCCTTTCTTTTGTGATATGACTAAGAGACCATGGTGTGATTCCACCAGCTGCAGACCTTCTGAAGTTTGGCCATCATGAATTCACTTTCAGATTCTGGTTGATGGTACTGAGTCACCTAAGAATGAAAGCAAAGTTCAGCGCTTTCTTTGATATCACCTGTCAAGCTAGCTCGTCAATTCTGTATCAAAAAGTGCTCTTCTCTCAAACTCTATGTGCTTTTGAAAAGCTCCACAACTTCAAGAATATTTTTGTAGAAAAATATTTCAAAATATTTTTTTTACTAAAATTTCCAGAGTTTGAGATTTGTTGTCTTTTTATGTTTTCCATTAAATGTTCTTTTTTTTTTTTAATTTTGTTTCATTTTTCTATATTTGTTATCAACTAATTACTTAATGATATTTTGCAACAGCTTTGAAATAATAAGGACAGCATTCAAGAGGAAAGTGTTTCTTATTCACTTTTTAATTAAAGGTTGTGGATTCATAAATTTAATCTATAAAATAAATTTAAAACCTTGCCACACAGAGGTCAAAATAGTAGATGGATTTTCTTTCTTTTTTTGTGTGTTTGTTTGCTTTGCAAATTAAAATTTTACAAAGCAATATTTTATATGAACTGTTGACCAAGAGAAACTAGTCTTCTCTTGTGACTTAGGTGAGCACCATAAATGCCAAAGTTTACCTGGCAAAGAGTTTAAGTGAATTTTGACCAGATCTTGTTATAGGAACTGGAATGTAGACGATTATTTAGGGAACACTGACAATTCCTGTATTTAATTGAAAAGTTCATTTTTTACTGAACTTGATATTGATCTTTTCAACATGACTCTTTTCCCTTGTTCCTCATAGAACATGGCACAGAACGGCTTCAACAATTCATAGACATATTTGTCCTAAAACAACAAAGAAAATAACTGAGTAAAATGACATAGCTTGATGTTTGTTGACATAATTATCTCTCCAAGAAACAGAAGAAATGGAGATAGAATTAAGTAAAATATGAATTTCCCGCCGATAATGATGGTAAATGGTATTCATTAACAACAAGCTATATCGAGAAAGCTTTCAAATATATCTATTTATTCCACTGGCTTCATTACATATATACTGCAAGTTTTGTAAGGCAAATAAAATCAGCTTATTCATGAAGCCTTTTAGCAGACCATATACAAACACAATATCCACAAATATTATAATTCATATAAACTACACACCAATTACTACGTACTTAAGAATTACTACAAAATAGTTGATCTTCTATTATTCTCCATAAAGAAATCATGGTAAACATGGGAAATACTTTTCCATTTTACTTTTTACGAACCTTTTGCACTTTAAATCAACACTGGGAAGCATCTTTAGCTTTTAGAACATACTGGAAGTCCAGAACTTCTGAGCAATTTTATACAATGACAGACAGCACACATAAGGTATATAAGAAAGATTATAGTAATATATATCTTTGCCCAGCTGCACACAGTAACATGTACCAGCAAAACTCCATCTCTAGAAAGGATGTGGTGAATTCAACAAAATAATCAAAGGTAAGAAAGGAAAGCATGTAAGAAGGACAGATTATACTATCTGTAATACTAAAAGACTTGCCTTTCAGATTACCTATCACAGCTTTACGAACACCTATATCCAATAAGTTTTATAAGGAGCGCCCTACATTATTGTGCTTGGAAGGACTTGGTGATTTTGTAAGTTTATGCATGTATTCCAAAGCTCATTTAATATTACACCTGATGCTTTGACTTACGACCTCATTTAATATAACACCTGATGCTTTGAGTTATGATGTTCCCAAAGTGCCAAGAAAAGCTCTTCAACAGGTGAAAAATGATCAAAACAAGAAATGATTTGCGCTTTGGCCTAACTTCTCAGTGGGAGCAGACCAATTCTGCAGCCCCGTGGTGGAGCACAAATGAGTAGCGACAGCCCCAGCTCTGACTGCCCAGCTGGGCTCTGGCCTGGCCTTGCAGTCACAATGCCCAGCCCTGACCTTGCAGGACAAGGCAGCAGGGCTCTGGGAGCTCCCCACAGGTTGTATCTCATTTGAAAACTACCAGCTGACCGTGTAGGAAGGCTTTTTCCTACAGTGTAAATGGCTCCTTGTCACTATGAGGCAAGCATTTTTTCAGCAACAAACAGCAGAGTATTGTACACAGCACTGGGGCTACAATGGGCAATGCCCTCTATGAAATATGGATGCAGAAATATGTCAAAGAACTGCTTCAAACAGATCTGAGGGGGAAAAAACTACATGCATTACATTTGTTAAATCCCTTCCTTACTGAGTTAACCTGATATTCTTTTCGTTGCCATGGTGATTGTTATCCAGCCATTTATACATTTAAGGAAAAAATCAGTATTCCCTCTCATGAAATTCTAAGTGTGAGAAATCTTTCCTTAATGCAATATAAAGACTATTACCTCAATAGACCTATCAGGCATTCATTTTCCTAAGGTCTTCTGAGTCCATTTAAACTTCTCTCTTCCACACATTCTGTGGCAATGAATTCCAAAATATAAGCATACACTCTGTGAAAATGTACTTTCATTTATTAGTTGTAAGCTGGCTGCCTGTTCATTTTAATAAGTATCCTCTAGGTTTCTATTATGAGAAAAAATGAATAATTGTTCCCATTTCGTCTTTTCATCTCTTTGTTTCATAAACACCTAGCCACAGTCCCATTTTTTTGTCTGTTTCCTGAGCTAAAGAGTTACAGTTTCTATAGTCTGCTCATATAGAGGTAATCCACTATCTCTGATCACTCTTCTTCCTCCCTTTACATCTCTCCTAGTTCTTCCAAATACATGTTAGTTGGGGATGTGAGTAGAAGACACACACACACACAAACCCCTAACCAAACAATAGTGGCCAAGGTCAGCCCATAAAAAACTGGAAAACAGGTTTTAGAAATCCAACTTTCTGATATAGCAAATCTTTACTTTAAAATAAACTGAGAAGAGTTGACTCAAAAATCTGCTTTTTCTTCAAACAGCATTTCAGCATTAAAATGCAGACACAGCTGAACAAGGCAAGTGGAAAGCAAATGTCACTTGCCAATATAAATTGAATATGTTTAGATAAGGTATACTTAGGAATTGGAAAATAAATGCTTACCCACTGTAAGCACAGTAAGATGCAGAATTACTTAATGCTTCTTGGAAAAAGAAACTTTAGTTCAGTAGAAAAAAAAAGTGATGAATTCTTCCATTATATTAGCTGGGACTCTTCCTAAAACCCTTCCCTTGCATAAGCAAAAGGTGGCATACATGAAGTAGAAAGCTGCAAGCTAACAGTCTCCTTCCTTTCACTAGGCTCAGAGTAAAATAAATTGTTTGTTGGTGTTTGGCTGCCGGCATCTCTTCATAAAACTATGGGGATTTGCAGCAGTTGCTGAACTTCCAGCATTTCTGTAGACTGTTTTTCTGTCTGCATACAGCTCATCCAACATCTACAAATGTTCCAGCCAACATGGATTTTTTTGTAATTCACAGAGTTGCCTTGCAGAATTTCTGAAAGCTACAGGCTTTGCTCACAAATCAAATAAATCAAAGAAAACAAAATTAACAGCATGTGAATAATTATGTTGTTGTTGTTGTCCACATCTCCATGGTACGATATTCCCAGCTGCTTTGGAACTAGTATCTCCTGATAGCTGAGTAAAAACTTGCCTGTTACTGAGCTAGAAGGGCCTGCATTAAACAGATGAGAAACTAACTCCCTGACAGGTTCCAAACTGTAGCAACTATCAGCGGGAGATGAATGAATGTTTTGTGACAAATACCAACATCACATCCACCCAAATGATGCTAATACAAACCTGCTAAATAGTGCTCCTGTAGCCACAGTTAGTCGACAACCTGTGCTCAGATGGACATACAAAATGGACAGTCAGGGATGGAGAAGAAACTCCGACAGCCGAGGTCCTTCCAGAACTGACAGCTTGGATCATGAAAGCTACGTCTGTTCGCTGCCCAGAGGCAGAAGGAGGGCTCCCACGCTGCTGGCTGTCAGTCTGGTACTAGCACAGGCATTCTCACTCTTGGAGTGCAAGAAGGGAAAAAGATTTTAGCGTTTTCCTCCGAAATCATAGTGAAAAACCTGGCTGCCCATCTAAACTGAGTATGCAGGTCATGGGCCCTTCATCTCAAAAGTGACAAGATGCTATTCTTCAGGTGCTCCTCCAAAAGGCAAATCCTGATTAGAGACAGCTCCTCCAGCGGAGGACTTTGTCTTCACCCTGCACAGTGACATAATCATCCAAGATCATAACTGAATGACCTAAAATGCTCTCCTTCAAAAATATATCCCTCCCTATGTTCACCTAGGGTTGTCATGTATAATGACTTCTGTCCGTCTCCCCTTTAGGGAACAGGCAACTGGCATTATGGCACTATGTATACACAATACATGTAGGCATATGTATATATACATAACTGCCTGTGCAGTTTACACTCGTAAGAATGTGGCTAAGTTCAAATTGCTTTCCAGCACCAAACGTCATAGTTACTGTGGATGGAGAGCTACCATTAAATAAATAAAAAAGTAAATAAATAAAAAAGTAAATAAATAAAAAATCTGCATATTCTTAATTAGAGTTCAGAGATTATTTTAACCTAGTTAACTCTTTCTCCCTTGGAAAAATTCACTCTGTTTTTACTTATGCCAAATTCTTCAGGGCTTGAAGTTGTGTTATGTCATCTAGGGGAAATAATATTGGACCTCTCAACAAACAGGAATTTGCTGTTAGTATGAATAAATCTGATGTAAATGACTTCCACCAGGACTTCAGTCTGCATTAGACTGGGAACATTACAGAAGCTGCATGTATACACAGAAATTCTCAAAAAGAACTTGGCTTATTTGTATAATGGACTGCATATGAATATGTCACAAACTTTTGTTTAAAGAGATTCACAAAACTAAAAGACCAGCTGTCATATACGACAATGCCAGTCACCAGCACATCATTCCTATCCTCACAAGCAGCCCACCACATCAACACAGATCTCTTCACAGACCTGAAAATTGCTGGCCTTACAATTCATGCCAGATTTCACATTCAGTATTCTTCAATAAAACAAACTGATACTCTTCCCATCTATGACAGGTATGGCTTAGGATCTGAAAACATATCAATGATGATGCAACTTACTGCAGAAAGCCAGCTATTAACATGCTTCACGTGAATATATCACACTGTGAAGCAAAATAAACAAATAACACAGAGTTTCTGATATTTTTTAAATACCCTTTTTCTACACTTTCCATGAAAATACCATACTTCTGCAAAGATGACCTGGAAAACAAAATGTTCTACACTGGAGGAAAACAGAGAAGACAGCTGTTCCTTGTTTGTTGTTTCAACAGTTCCACTAGTCCTACTGAACAACTATTTTCAACTGTGGCATTTTGGGACAGTGAAGAAAGGGAGAGGGAAAATTGCAATGTATGTGCTGGCACCATCCCCTGCATACACTAGAATTTACACAATGTAACTCAGGGTGTTAGTAGCCTCAGTGCTAGCTATGTACAAAGACTAACCAGACTTAAATTTTGACCAGATTTTCCATGTAACAACGTGGATGCATACACAAAAAAAAAATACAAAATAAATAAGGTAAAAGAAGGAAAAAAAAAAAAAAAAAAAAAAAAAAAGAAGGCGTATTAGGTCAGACTAGCTTTCCTAGTCTTCACAGATACCTATTTTTAACTTTTCCCATTGAGATGTAAAGCCAAATTGGACCCTGCTACGAGTGCAAACCTGGTAACCTCAGCACAACCGCATTCATTTCACTAGTGCCGACCTATGATCCTAAACGTCTTTATTGCTTTATAGTAAATACCCTGTGTTGCAATACAAATCAAAGGTGTGTATACCTCTCACTGCCACCGTTCCTATTTCATTACTCCTGACATCCATACTTTAGATCTTGTTAGCTTTCTCCCAAGATATTTGCCCTGGCATAACATAAGCACAAATGTGCCATAAACTTCAGCTCAGGCTCACTGCACTGTGTCATTCCAGCTATGGAACAATCTCTCATCTCATTCATTCATTACATCTCATTCTCATTGTTGTATTCATTTTGCCTATATACGTGTATGTCTCACACAAGTTTTGTTTTACCCAAGAAAAGGTTCTGGCCAAGCATCTTAATGTTAGCCTAAATTCAGACAGGCTCTGCTAAGGCTCTGATCCTGTTGGCTCCCTCAGTTCAGCGAGGGATGGAACTGTAAACAGGATCAACACTTGATTTTCTAATTAATAGTATTTCCATAATTAGTCCAAATCCACCATGGAGCTGGATGTAAAACTGAAGAGAGAATCCCCAAATGGTGAAGTAGGATCCTTAGTTTTGCATGGGTAAAAATACTGCAAGGGTGGATGATACTGAAAGCTATGTGCAGATGATAGTGCAGTGCCTGCAAATGAAGTACCTGAAAGAGGGACAGTAATTTTTCCATCCTTGTAAAAACTTGGGTACTCCTGGTTTTACCACCACAAAGCTAATCTGGTTGATATAAACACATTAATGCTACTGGAAGTCTTAAAGGTTTTTGGCAGAAGCTGTAAAATGGGGAAGGAAAAGTTCGTTTGTTCCATTATGCTGATGATATTGAAAAGCCAAGTATGCCAGCCAGAATCCATACCACACAACCCCAAACCTTTAATTAACAAAGCCTGATATTAAGTTGTACTCAATTACAACATGCGTAATTTGCCACTGCACTCCCAGAGCTAGTCCATATGCTTGTGAGGCACCTTTTCAAACTCTCTTTTGGGCATGCTATGACTATCACACAATGTGCTTGTATTATAATTAAATTTGGCATAATTACTTTACAGAGTGATCAGTGACAGTCTATTGTTCAGGAAGAATTAATCCTCTGAGCCTTCCAACATCATTTTAGTTCTTGGTTCTAAATGAAATTTCAAAGAATCTAATTTATAATAACCAAAATCCCAAATGCACACTTTAATACCACTTTCCTTTGTTATAGTCGCTCACTAGTAAAGTGCTCCTGAACTATAAAATTTCTGGCATAACAAGTTACCTGTGCTACATAGGACCACTTGGATGGGAACAGAAACCCATAGGACCACTTGAATGGGAACAGAAACCCAACAGGAATGCTTAACCAGATTCACTTTTGATGCCTTCTCCTTCTGCATCCCTCTACAAATATGGATGCTGCAGAAACCTCCTAGAAATGATTCTACTATGTATGTACTGTCCTTCCTTTAAGAATCCGTTTCTCTCTCAAGGAGCAACCCAAGAATTCCTCTCACATGAAATATCACACTAATTCAGGTACGTATGTCAATTCATTGTAATCAGCATTGAGCAAAACACGGAACTGCTATTCCAGCAGTTCCATGCATTTTGATTTCCCCCTGAAATGGGATGTGGAGCTGAGATTTTCCACAGAGGAAAATCTAGAAATCTAAGCTGGGTGGCATCAAAACACTTTGTTTAGACAGTTTCAATTCAAACAAAATGTCCTGACAGTGTAAACCTTGGAAAAACCCTTTGTAGATCTCATCCATTACAGTACTAAACCACATTTTCCTATTGTTTTCTATTCATTGCAATTCTAGTCCTCAATTTCCTTCTCCAGACCAGTAGCTAAACCATAGTATATAACCCACTGAATAAATTCTTACAATGTACTGCACTCCCTCAGAATCACCATATACAGGAAACGTGTGAGCAAACCCAACCCATGATGCAAGACAGAAGCTTTTAGAACAGTATAATAATGTATTGTTTTGGTTTGTGTTTTGTTTGTTTGTTTGTTTGTTCGTCTTTGTTGTTGTTGTTGTTGTTGTTGTTGTTGTTGTTGTTTTTTGATGGTGATGATGATGATCTTGTCAGTTAAACCCTTCAGGACAATTAAATGATAATAAATTTAACTTTAATATTTTTTATTGAAACACCAGAAAACCATTCCAATGAAAAACTGCCAACCAGCTAGCACTACAGCTGATTTTATATGGGTATGATTTTTTCAAATACTATGTGAAAAGCTTTAACTCAGTATCCATGATTAATTTGGTTCTCTGAGCCATCAAATCTCAGTCCTTTTCAACATCAGCAAGGATCATCTATGCAACTGAAAATGCTGGACACAGAGCTTCTGCAGGGGAGATGCCAAGGAAACTTCACTGTTAGGATGATCAGCGCTTAATGTATAATACTGAAATTGAATCAAAAGTCATGGCAGAACACTTTTTGGGTAGTCTGAGCTAATCTGCATAACACATGCTTGCCATCTATTAGGTAAAGCCTGAATTTGTTCAGAAAGCATATTTTTTCTTTTTTAATTGATCAAACTAATGTAGCAAAATAAAGATTTGGTGCCAAGCACTGGCTGTCATTCTGCTCATGTATCATGTATAAGGTTAGCTGGTTTATGAATTAGGTTGCAAACATTAACTTCAATGTTGCCAGCAAGTCTGATTAAAAGCTTTGAAGTCTCCAGATGCTGGAGTCATATAAGACCATCACATCTCTAATTTTAAAGAGGAAATCTCTAGCCTCTATGGCTAAAGAAAAAAGCCTGACAGTGCTGAAGTACTCACACCTGCACAGACTAAAACACCCTTATAATTTTGCTTAAAGCAAACAAGCAGATCAAAAATTATCTTCCTGTCCGTCTTTCTCTGGACAGAGCTTTTAAAGAGAAGTATTTGCTGGAGAACATAAGAAGTACGACATATTTTTTTGCTGTAAGAAAAAGAATGTTTTAAGTGCAAAACAAGGTTTTTGTGCAGAGTTCAGCTTACCTTTTTTTTCTAATCTGAGGTATATGATAATGTAGAGAACAAAAAGGTCTTTCTACCACTGCCCTTGTTTTTGAAACCCACAAAAACTGCAAACCCGGTGATTGCAGATTCCTCAGGTCATTTTTCAGCTACTTTTATTTTCACTTTAACCAATGATTTAAGGTTAGGAACCATACATACCCTGACATTCAGATCAATAAGACTGGAGCTGGTCACCCATCTATTATTACAGCATAAGTCTTCTACAAAATGCATTGAATGTAAAGTCTACAAAAAGGCAATTTGATAGCCTTACTATCTCTCACCTCACCATTTGATGAACAGGGAACCATTTGGAAAAGGTTTTTCCTATTTTATTTTGAGATGGAGGAAGACAGCTAGAGCTCCTTTCTGGCCTGCAGGATCACCTGTAGAAGATGCATGTCATAAAGACCCTCACTTTCTTTTCCAACTTGATTCTTATCTGTATCACATTAATGTCAAAGGGCAGGTTGCAAAGAAGAGAAAACCTCCTGTAGGAGGGAGTGCCTGAAAGTAGCTAACAGCCTCCTAAGAGCTAGAATAAATATCCCCTTATAAATTTGATAGAAAGAATTGGGGACAGAATGGAAAAAAAAACAAACAAACAAACAAAAGTAAGCATATGGAATGAACAAAGTGGCAGAGGAGGAAAGAGTGAATGAGGAAGAAACTGCATGTTGATAAGAACAAAAGCTTCTGAACAGAAGAACAAGCAGTTGTGAGAAGGGAGTACTGAGGTGGGATGTCAGCTGCAAAATCTGTGGGGTCTAACCTGAATTCTCACTGAACTTAAACAATAATACTATCTGGTTGTCCAAAACCTTTTTTTTTTTTTTTTTTTTTCAACTTTCCTCTCGATAAAGATCTGGTTACAACAATATATGCTTCAGAAAATGGTCTAATACACAAGGCTAACTGAGAGCTGAGAATGACAAGATAAGAAAACTTCAGGTGGTACAAAAGCTATCTAGTCTTCAGGTTAAATCTCAATTTCACACTATATACCTTCCTCTGGCAGGTCCCTGCCAATATTCCACGATAATTTGAAAGCCAGAGTCCTTGTATTCTAATAAATCACTATGTAAAATTTTAACTGTATTTTGATCTATAAACCAAGTCAATTGAGGCATTCTTCTGAGAAGTAAAGTCACAAAACTTGGGCCACTTCTCAGGTGAGGAGTAAAATTAAAAATTTGTACCTAGAAAGTAAGAAAAAACAATTTATTTGAAAAGGACACTAGCAATCCTAATACCACTTTACTAGAGAAACAACAATGGAAAATAACAATAACGGAAAAGAAAAGTGATAAGGTCTTCAGGAACTGCATATGATAGTACATAGGTGATGGACATAAAAGAGAATATGCATGGACACAGTTTAAATCTCAAAAAGCAGTGGGACACAGAGTTGAGAGGAGGAGAACAGAATGCTGAGACAAAACACAAAAGGGAAGGACAGAAGGTGGGAGGCAAAGAGGGAGAGAAAAGGAAGGGCACTAAGGGCTGAGGAGAAGGGATGCCACAGATCAGAAGAGATGGCAGCAAGCAGGGACATGCAGCTTTTCGTCTTGATTGCATTCACCAGAAACATCACTTAATGCTAATGCACCTGACAAACTGATAAGTGTGTTAGCCAAATAGCATACTTTAAAGAGATGAACATTTGTTTGTTTCTCCCAGAACACCCTCAGACATCCTGGCAAAATATTATTGGATGTATCTCTGATGAGCTGTCTAATAAAGACCCCTTCAAGTCTTCTTCCACCGTTCTGCAGATATTATAATCTAACCAGTCTCGAATTACTTTATAGAAATGCTGTATTTTAATATAATTACTTCCTATAGCATAGTAAGCAGAATTCTAAATGCTATGATACCAAACACTAACATCTGCAAGTATGCTTATAATTTATGTTTTGCAATCTCAGTTTATTATTGTAGAATAAATATATAAAAGAAATGGCAGATACATTAAAGTTGTGCTAGTTCTGCTAATTTTCTGTCTTTCATAATTTCTTGGAATTTGGAAGTCTTAGTTTCAAAAACATCTATCATATTAACTATAACATTAGTAGTGATGTTATAATTTAATCATGGTACAATAAACAAGTGCAGTAAATTCTTTCTTGTTCATACCCAAACAGCATTATCTTTTCATTTTGAGAGATGCCAATACATGATAAAGGGAGCTTGCAGGATAATTACAACGTTGTACAGTGACACAGTCATCACATTCAATCCAGATTTCTTTCATGGAATTTATGCATCTCCAGCCAACCTGCCCTTGGATGCAAGTATGAAGCTCCCACTGCAGTCAGAAAAGACTGTGTATATCAGCAATGGGCAAAGTTTCAGCCTCAGTTCAGAAAAGAATTTAAACATGCCAACAGTCACACTGAATTTTGGAATACACTCAGGTTAAAGGCCTTTGTATCAGGAACCTTTCCTTGAAATTTAACACATCATAACAAATAAATATGATTATTAGCTTCTCCCATGAGCTGTCCAGATAATTCCTCTAGTGCTTAGAGAAATCTGTCAGGAACAAACAGAACAAAACAAAACTCCAGCAGGAGCACACTCTGGTACTCCACTCCTTTCTAATCATGATTTGTAAAATATGAACATGAGAGGCCTAAAATAATGCCAGATCTGAATTCTCTAGTCTTCCAAGCCCCTGCAACCAATTTACCATAAGAGATGAGCCAGATCCCACCGCTCCGTGCTATTGTACCAGCTACATAGCTATGCAGATGCAGCTGCCCCTGAAGCTGCCCTCACCTCCAGCAGCACCTCCCATCCACTCAGGATTCACTTTATTGTATGCAAATGCTGAGATAAAGTGAAACGAAACAGACACATTTCAAAAACATCCCTTTCAAGATAGTCTGTAAAATCATCCATTATTCAACAAACCATTAATCATCTTTTACACCTGGACATGTGAGAGAAAGATTCTGATCCGGAAATCCATATTCAGGAACCCCAGAGGAACTAATTCAGCAGAGCCAGCCACTCATTTTAAGTAAAGGCTAGCAGACAAGTTTTCAGATTTGGCTGGGTTCTCATATGTTATAGAATTAAGTCCCTTTTGAGAAAAGGAACAGGACAGCAAACCAGTCTTTTTTGCACCAAAGTAATTCCAATTTATTCTTTATTTCAGATGAGAATAACCTATCCAGAAGACACATACTGCGTTCAGGTGCTCTGTTCTAACACATCAAAAGACAATTGTAGGATAACAGCAGCATTCCACCTTCTGACATCAATGGACCCTTCAAGACAGTGTGGATCCAGATATGAGAAATCCCTTGTTAAGAAACTATGACAAGTTTTTCAGAGGGAGAAAAATGTAAAGTAAGGCAATAAATTATGTTAGTAGAACACTGATATTGCCCTGCTCTTCCCCCATTTTTTTTTGGCATAATAGCAGAAGTAACATGTAATTTCATGAATATTATGAGTTAATACAGTAGTCCTGTTTAAAGTAAGAAAATTAGAAATTATATTCCAAGCAAGATACTTAACAGGCAAAATCTGGTCAAGATCTCTTGCCTTTTCTGCATTTATACCCCTATATGCCAACTGAGGTTCCAGCTGACTCTACTAGAAATGTCTTTGTAAGTGCAATTTGCTGTCTGCATTTCAGGAACATACACTGCAGAACACTTTGCCTTAAATTTTTTTTTTTTTTTTTTTAGTATATTTATGTTGTTTTCTATGCTACACTGTTGTGGACACACACATCATAAACTATCTATATCACTGAACCATCATAGAGAAATCTCTAATGGAGCAATATCTTGGAGATAAATTATCGTATTTACAGCTTTTTATTATTGCCAACTTTTTATTGGCTTCATTTGGTCCTTCTTAACTTATGATCGAAACAAGTGAATGGCAAATCAGTCTTTTCACATCTCCTAAAGTACAGGAGAAGCCTTAAACTGTTTTAATGTAATTAAGTGATCCACATGCCATTCTGTTTACATGAAAACTACACTTTGGAACTGTAGTGCAAATTAAAACTGTTCAACTTTACAGAACCAGAGTTTTTCCAACGATTTATAAATAAAAGTATGTAAATGTGAGAAGAATTTTTTTTATATATAAATATGGTTTTACGTACAATACTCACTTAGCTCTGTATATTGCTCAAGACATGCACTAGGGTCAGAAGCAAATAAGAACAGTTAGTGGTCTTCTTTCCCTTCCATTCTATACTGATAGCCTTTCTCTTCTCAGTTAATTAAAACATGTTGAATTCAGAAAGAGCTTCAAAACCATCTGACAGCATTATCGGCTATACCAGCAGAAATATGACAAGGTTAATCACCTGGTTTAAAAGGAATATAACTTCCCCTTGCAGGTGATTGCTGCTATCAGTTTCCTGTGGAAGGACAGTCAATAATGTCTCCTAATCTCTTATAGCAGACATGGGACAAACATTCTATTACAAACTAAATAAACAAGATTAACTTTAATTTTAAACCTGTCTATCAGAAAAATATTTCAGTAATTACAGCTGTGGCTGGCATCTTTTTTCTTTTTCTTTTTTTTTTTTTGTTAACCATTGCTTCACTAAACTACCATAATGGTTAAAAATAATAGCTTAATTTTGATATAAAACTACAATTATTTGCCACTTATCCATTCTTGTCTAACTTTTAGTATTCCCAATTCTGTTTGCCCCAACTCAGTCTCCTCTGTATCCTCCTCCACATTGTTCTCATTATTCCCCAAGTTAATTTAGCAGGCTATTTACTTCATATTTAATACAACTTCTTTTGTGCCCCTGGAGTCAATTAAGCTGAGTTTTTCAAGTTACATATAAACTGCATATTACTATGCACGTTATGACCCACCGTCTGTATCTATCCTCAGAAAGCAAAATAGTCAGAAGAGATACAGCCCACAGAAAAATGACTGTGGCTCAAAACTGTGAAAAACAATGTGAAATTTTGAAGGAGGATATAAAACACCACTGAAGTTATTCACCAGCTTTTCACTTCTTTGAGAACAGCGTATGAACACCAGCAGCTTACAACAAATGGGATACTCAAAAACTTGTGGGGTTTTTATTCATCACAATGCTGCATAGAAGCTGGCACAGTTAGATGTCACCAGCAGGACACAGTTCAGCAAAAGAGCCAACAGGAGACGCTGGTGATTAGGACCAAGGTGCTTTGAAGGCTTATAGTGCTTCTGCACTCTTATTCAGGCTTTTTATCAGTCCTCTTTAAAAAAGTTAGTAATCTTCCCTTGTTTCAAGGAGCTGCCACAACAGCTGAGAATGTACAAGGTACATCCAAGATGTCACTGGAATGGGAGGGAAGAGAGAACAGGATATTATTTCTCAGTATAGGTCTCTAAAAACCTAGAATAGTTGCCTAGCTACCAGATGTGGATATGTAATTTTATGTAGAAATTGGATTTTGAAATTACACATACATTCTAAAATGTAGAATTAGAAAGATATATCAAGACTGATGGATAAGAATTTCTCACAAACTAATACTTGTTTTCATTATTTATGTACCGATATTAGGCACTATCACTGTTTTGGTCTAGATTGCTCTGCCACAATGAAAAGAAAACTTGAAACGAATATGAATCCAAAGTTCTGAACTAAAAGCAAAAACAAACAAAATTTCTACTAAGCTGTAATTGTATTTTTAAGTAGCCCTCTTCAGAAATCCATCCACTGTGGGTTTTCAGTCTCACATTAATACAAAGAATACCTGTTTTTGAGAGAAGGACTTTTTTTTTAGTAAAGTGAAAAATATTAGATCAATAAGTGCACTCTTTGCATTTGGATACTAATGGACATTTCCTTGTATGAAAAAAATGGAACCTGACTCTTAGAGGAAAAATAAGAATCCGAAACAGAGGTAATCAAAATCCAAGGCATCGATTTTTCCCCATGATGGAGACGAACTGTGAAAGCCAGTTCCATTATCAGATTTTGGAGCAATTAGACAGTCTTGATTTTAAGCCCAGAAGAGACCACTACAAGCACCCCAATTTGGATTACTGTACTAAAAGGACCAAACATAAACATCTTTGATCTGAAAAATGAACCAGAGGATATTCCATATCTATAAATAAGTTATTCAACTGTTAGTTATCCTCATAACAAAAAGCATACAAGGAGACTCATTGACTTTGCTCCTCTCTGAAAGTGGAAGAAAAAAACATGACAACTTAAAAAATAAAAATAGACAAAAGCCAGAAGAGGTTTCAGGCTTTAGTTAGAAACAATAGAAAACCCCGTAAGAGACTCTTCAGATACCGAACAGGATTCTAACCAGATTAAACACTAACAGAACTATCACTTTTTTTATTGGTCTACAGAGTAAGTGAGATGAGAGTGTTCTGCAGGGTTTTCAAAACTTGCTGGAAAACATGACAAACATGTTGATTTTAGTATGTTTTGTCCCAAGTTTCATATCCAAAAGGGATCTCCAAAGTACAGAAAAAAAAATAAATAAATAAAAGAAAGACATGAAGGTCATCTATCAAAGCCAGTTGAAAGCTTGATAGCGTGGATCAGACTTTCAGCTCTTGACTCTCTTTCAGGTCACAGAGAAGACTAAAAATGCACTGACACTCAAACCCATAGTAGTCACATACAGTAGTAACTAACCACGTAACTCATATGATCTTCTTTCCAGCTTTGGAAGTGCCACTGTTCTGGGCTCACACATAAATTCTAGAACACTGAATAATTAGCATGTCTGCAGATAAAATTCATCAAATTACCTTACATTAACAAAAATGTAAAATACAGGAACATTAACAAAAATATATGCATTTACTGGTTATTAAACTGACCCCATGATATGTTTTCACTGTCATTAGAGTAACAGGTGACGAGAACAATGATGCAAAAACATAGATCCTTTAATTTAACCATAAAAACTTCCAACAGCATGAACGAGTTATTCTTGTGCACTAAAGAAAAACTCTTATTAATAATTTCAATCTTTTCGTCTTCAACCTACTAATTTGCAACGCATTTCCTAAGAACATATTTCTCCTTTATTACAGTTCTTGATTAAACTCAAAGTTAGTGTCTTGTTTCAAAGATGTGGGACCATTCTACTTCATACCGGCAAAAAGCTTTTAAACAATCATCAATTCACTGTAACATCTACTGTGCTATTACCATAGAAAAGTGCTGCTATTTGAGAATATTTCCTTTGGATCATAATTATAATAAGAATAGGTTCCTGAGGGCATAACATAACCAAGTCATGAAGTTGAAAGATTGTTTAAACCTTACAAAGGTAGACGTCTGCTGTTTTATTAAAAAAAAAAAAAAAAAGTCTGGAGTTTTTAACATGTCTGAATGCTTTAATGGTTTTTATTTTTTGTTGTTTAGAAGAAAAAAGAACCTCATGCAGTTTAGAATCTCACCAGTCAAGATAATCATTGTGGTATAGCGATTTTCATCCTAAAGGGCCTTCATCTTTTTTTCAGATATATGCAGTCATTTCTGGGGTGGACTTTAACAGCTGTTTCACAAAGTCAACAGTTTAAAACATGCTAGGTAAATAATTTCAAAGTACATGACAGTAAGATTCAGAGAAGGGGAGAAGTCAAGGGAGTTTTCAGGGGGGGTGGATTCTAGCAGCTTATATTCATCTCAATAGAAGTCAATTTACTTCATTCTTTAACTAACACAGCTAAGAACCTGCATCAAATACAGAGAAACAGCACTGTTAAAAATGAGCTTCAGGGAAAAACTAGCTAGGCACAAGTGGGCTAATTTGCACTGTAATACAAGCAATAAGTTAAGCAAAAGATTACAGCCAACAGTTTTATCTATGTAAAGGAAACAAAGGATATATGATAGGAAAAGGACAGTGCAGAAAGGACAATGCCATGCCTCAGAGTACATGCACACAGCACAGCAGTGAGCCCTAGCCTTGGAACAAGTTCAATACCTTAACAATTCGGCAACCTGACACAGTCCGCAGGTGCCAACCACCAGGCTGGGCACATGAGAACCTCTCCCCATCAGGTTTTGATCAGATACAAATTCATCTGGACTTCATTTGTTTGACTTCGGTCACCTCAAAGGCATCTGATTTTCACAAGAAGTCAGGCAGACGCTTTTCTTCGCTGTCCTATTTCTCCTTCCCCATCTGCAGATATAGTCCTTAAAACAATTATATAAAACCAAAATGCACTGCTGACACTGGTTGGGTGCATTTTGATAAATAAGGCAGTTTCTGTGCACTTGTATTCTGCTCCACCAAATTGAATTAATAATTTAATTAAAGAAAATACATAAGACACTTTTCTGAAGGCACATATTACGAGAAAGAAAAACTATCTATCTGTGAACTTTTCAGGCAGACCACAAGCTTCTGTAACTACATATAACCGGATTCTTCTTAGCAAATTAATACAAAACAGTAAGAGATTATTATTTTTTTTTTTTTTTTAGAAGAGATAATTTGATACGGAGGGCAATTATACCAAACACAGATTGCCATTTTGAGATACTTGAAGTTTTTTGTGTTGAAGCACACCTGAAGTCAGTGTGACTATGTATCTTGTTCTCTGGCTTGATCTTCAGGCACGATATTCACATTCACTCTGTATACAGGATGAGTTCAGAAAATGAACCTTTGTATTATTAATGAATTTTGTTTGAACAATTTGATATAACTGTTTATTGCTTCTCTGCAGCCACCAGTCAATCACCGATGTCCTCCCCAGGTATGTTAGCTAATAGTCACAGCTGTGTCACAGCCTGAGTAATTGTGTCTGTACCTTGAAGAACATCCTACCTCACTAACTTTAATGCCACTGCTTGTGCAGCAGCAGAACAATAACTTTATAAGTAAGACTGCTCTCCCACAGTTCAGGATGTCTGTGATAAGAACCTTAAACATGCATCTTTTCAAAGTTGTGAATGGCTGTAAATAAATTGTAGAGTCCTATCACATGCAGCAACTAACAGAACATAACGGTGTTGAAAAACCTTGTACAAACCTCTTACCTTTATATATTTTTGTCATTGCAAACCAGCTGGTTTTCTTTGATCATAAGAGAATTAAAAAATCCAATCAAACCCATTTCAAAGACAGTCTAATTTCCTCCAGAATAAAAATAAAGAACTGCAGATATACAAAGGTCTTTACATGAAGATAAAGTTAGGGAGACAGTATTCCTATTGTCAGACAGCCAAAGCTGAAGCAAGAAAAACAACAAAATACACCTAGCTAGCAATCAGTAGAGTTTGAGCATTCTGTTTCAGTTAATTAAAAGAAATCTCAAGTGAAAGTAAATAAAGTCAGTTTTATCAATGTAGACTCAGATACACATTCATGAAAAGAAAATACATGCCTTCAATAATCTTTCAACTCTGGCATATACATGTATATGCTTCATAATGACATGTAGCCAAATGAAGGGTATTTAAAATAATAACAAAAAGAGGCAGCTGGAAAAGAAAAACAAGAAGAGAACTATGATATGTTTTGCATGCTTAGCTAGATTACATGTGGCCTTTTCTATGTACAAAACTCTTGCTTTGACTGGTTGTACTCACTGCCTGCCAGTATCAGTGGAAGGAATAATTACTTATTATATCTGATACAAGTGTAATGTTTAGTTAGGTTTTCAAGACTGAATTCCTCATCTTTTACATGAAAACAGCTAAGGGATGTGTGTGAGTGCATGCATTTATATTTAAATCTCTGCATGGAATTAACTGAAAATCAAAACATTTAAAAAAATTAGCAAAATTTTGTAGTAGTCCAGAGCACTAGAAAGGAGGTCACAGGGCTGTCTTCAAAATATTATGTAGAGCAAATAAGGAAAGACTCTTCCTTACTACAATATTAATGCATGAGCTAATGTACAGTCTGGAAAGTATACCCATATTTCCAGTTTGTAATCAGCTAAAAAAAAAAAAAAAAAGCTGATATTGCCTGTCAGGTTTATTGAGGATTATTACCCATAAATTCTTTCTATTTTTCTCACATCCCTGCATTTCTACTGGGCACATTGTTTCTCCAAGTCTGTATTTTACACAGCATTAGCCACAGCACACCAAAGTAAAAGAACAAATCTTAATACTATGTTTTTTCCATCTTCATGTGTGCCCATATGGAGCTCTCAGAATGACTGTTTTTTGTTGACTTTTATTAAATATATTTTTAAAGTGACTGACAGGAAAAGCAGATTCTAATATGTCAGAAAGGAAATTAAGATACACTGAAATTTATATATGCATGCATAGATATGAGTTTGCATATTTTATAATCAATTTAAAGACTCAGCATTTTGATGTAAATGGTTTACAGCAACAAACAAAAGGAGAACATCTAAATTGCAGTTCAGTATATGGAGACATAAGTCTGAGGTACCCAAGACAAGGCACACTTTAGAATAAATATATTTCAGGAAGACAAGAGAACCGGTCCTGATTTGGATTTCAGCAGAGTGGCTGTCAGTCAAACCAGTACTTAATTAAACAGACTTTGTCAGCTTGCTTAAGTTACAGATCAGCTGGAAGTCTCTTCCTCATTAATGATTGCATTCACTGGTCTCTGGGATCACTGAAATGAGCTGCCTGGGCTCCTGGATTCACTCCCCCCAAGAGAACTGTTCTGTTGCTCTAGGTTTATGCCCCACTTATTTTGTCATTGAGATGCCTACAAGAACTAAAGAAACTCTGGAACTAAGACAGGTTAAACTAGCAGACATCCTGATTTCTATCCCAGAATCTGTCGTTAAGGCTAATTTTGGTGATAGGGAGGAAGCATGGAGAACCCTGTAGGATCTGAAGCAGTGAGTGTGTCCAGGATCATGTCTTTACACAGACACAAATGGCTTCAGGTTTAAGCTGTGTTAATTTCTGAAGGATATCACCTCCTTTGCTCATTGATCTGGATCAGTATTAACCTATATAGTGCCTTTCTGGACTGGACCATGAAATACTGACTGAAGCAGGGCAGAACAAGGGAAGTGAAATGTCCTAGACATTTCAAAAGCAGAATGATAACACCTCTCTTCAGCAGGAAAGTCTGCCTCTACAGAGCCTTGCTACTGTTCTGATTCTGAATACCCAAATCTTGGAAATCCTCGTGGTTATTATGAATTCAGAACAGACAGGATTTCTGAAATAATTAAAACCAAAGAAGCAGTAGGTGCAACACTGTAACTCATTTTATGCCACCTACATCTAAGAAAGTTAATTCAACTACAGGAAAGGATATTTAATCATTGCTACAGCCTGATTAACTACCATGGAACAATAGAGCATTATTAATGTGGGCAGGATATGTTGGGAGAGACAGGAGGGGAGAGGGCTGAGAAGATCCTCACTGCTCCAATTCCTGCTCACCTTCCAGGAATTCCAGCTGACTTTTTTTACTTCCCTTCCACTCCACTGGTTAGAAAATAGGTGACATCTTCAAAATCCACTATCAGTACTCAAAACACCTACCATAAATACTGTACAGAGACACCAGCAAAACTAGTATAGGCCATTAAATTGTATTTTGCTCAGTACCTGTGAGAACAGACAATACAGAATGGCAGGCAATGGGAACAGCAAGACTTTCTTTCAAGTGTAGTAAATGGTCAATAAGTAGGCTGTGCTGTTCTCCTCAACTGAAGGCAGAGGATAATGTATAAGGGCAAATGATGTATTTTAAGTAAGGAAATTTGTTTCACAGTTTTATTAGGATAAAATAAGGGCAGTTATAACTTAGCCTACAAATGAGGTGAACTTCCTATGACATTTGATAATTAAGTGGTATTATAAAGAATATATAGAAGAAACAAAATTTGCAGACAACCCACTGGTTCTTGAACAAAATAAAAAAGCAATTGGAGAACAACACAACAACATTAATGCAAATAAGAATGCTGTTTTATGCTAGGCAGTGCCAGCAGACTCCAATTTAATGTGCTTCACATATGTCAGAGAGTATAATGTCCACCCTTATTCCCTCTGCTAGCAGATATCCTTTCCTACTAGAAAGCTTCCCTTAAGATGATGGTTATTAATTTTCCAAAGTGGAGTCTCCCTGTGGCAGAGACAAAGGTGTTAGTGGCGGAAGCTCTGACTCTTCACAGATGAATCAGCTGTCAGCCAATAATTATTCTCATATCCTCATCAGACTGCCCAATTTGAACTATGTTACCCTTGACAAATCTACCTCAATGATCACAACCAGTCAGCAATGGGGAAACCACATGATTTGCTGGGACGTTGAGCGTCCCTGACATCTTGGCTGGTTCAGCAATGTACCACCTTGTAGCACAAAGGACATTGCTACAGAGATATTTTGCCTGCAGCATGCTTGCTAAAACACCAACTAGCACTAGGGTAAGCTCTCTCTTGTGAAACTGAAAAATCGTAGCAAATTACACAGAAAAAATAATCTAATCACAGTAATTATTCTAAAGCCGATTCTATTTAATGGCTTACATGTTTAGTTAATTCTGAAAAATGCCTCTTCAGTCTAATCTGAACTCTTCTTCTTATGAAATCTGACTCTCACCAAAAGCTCAATACATTAACAAAAGGCAATACAATCCATACTTTCCATTTATCTTTCTTTACTGGCTCTGATAAATGACTGCTTTGCACTGCGTCTTGGGAGTGGAAGAAATAGAGAAAGATCATGGTATATGGATGATTAAAAAGACTCAAACAGGAGTCATCTTGGATAAAGTGTTATGAAGGTGGTAAGTCATGGCTGACATAGTAGAACTGATAATGCACAGAAGTCTTGCAATACCACCCACAGGCAAAATCTACAGAAATACATCACATAAATAATGAAAACATATATGAAAACTTCTCACTTTATTCCTCTTATATTTACGACTAGGCATTTCTTTACATTTTTTTCCTCACTTTTTCTTAAATCAAACTATAGTTGAAATAACACAGTTATAGATCTTGGAACAATTTATCAATCTTTGCCCCAACCCTCTATCAAGATTCAAAATAGAAACAGAGAAGAAACCAATATTGATTTGAATTCTGCTCTGTCGTATCGATTTGTGGAATAGATGCAGCATCTATTTGATCTCTCAGTCCACTGTATGACTATATGTTATGTTCTATTAAAAGGTTGTGGTTAGGCAGTGCAGAGAAAGGCGCCGATTTTTCAGAGCCAGATTGCACATGGGGTTGCAACAAATTGCCTGGTGAAATACAGTAGAGTTTGGCTTCCCTGGGGACATCTGATCATCAACAGAGAGGTGCTTCTAAGGTGCAGGAGGCAATATACAATTAAGGACCTTGTAGCAAGGAATGAAAGTGGGTGATGCATGATAGGAAGAGAATCAAACCCAGAGAGACCAGACCCTGAGATAACAGATTTGTCTTGGGATGCAGAGAAGATTGGACATAGTCTGTGAACTAAGAAAGACAGTGAAATGTCCTGTAATGAGTAGCAGGCTCTGGGCAGCACCCAAGCTTCAGATTCACACTTTCATTTTAAGCTAGCTCATACAGAAAATCTGTTTTCTGCTTCATTGGTTACTGTGTTCCCTGTGTTCAAATAACAGAAGCTCTAGACTATCCTTTCAGTAAGTCTATAGAAGAGGAGTCCTCCAAATCTAATCAGTTAATGAAAAATAGTAACAAAAGCTCAGTGCACTTCCTGCATGCCCATGAAGTAAACATTTTGTGCTCTCATTTGCCCTTACTTAGCCTAATAAAAACACAAAGGAGCAACACTTATTTCTCTCTAAAATTTCTAGTGAAATTACCTTGTGATATCATTGAACAAGTCCAGAAAACTTACCAAGAAATGCCTGACTCTCAATTATTTTAAAACGTAGGAGAGAAGAGAGGAAAAAAAAAAAAAAAGCAAACAGAACTTCAGATTCAGCTCCAGAAGTGAGCTGGTCCCTTCTCATTCTTCAAATTATTTTAATCATAAGTTTGAACAATGAACAGCAGTGCTTGTTATACTTAGCCTGGAAAAATTTGAAGCCCAAAAAACACGTGTTGCACCTGACCCACAAAGCTATTCATCCCTATCTTAACAAACACCCTGTAGGAGTTCCAATACTGAATGTTCTCAAAATCTACTTTTTGATTGCATTTTTCTGCCAGTGCGGCAAAACGACAATAGCATTTTTCTGAATACATAACCACATGGTTTATGTATTACATAATAATAATATAGTTAACTATCTGTGCAGCTCTTTGTATAACAAAACCATAGCCCCCAGGTGCTGCTGAAATGTAAATAGCTCCACTGCCCTTGTAGATTGGTATTGAATGGGATCTTGAATGAGAGTACAGAGGGTGACAGAGAGTGCAGCTTAGATTCAATACAGCTCAGACACCAATCTTGCAAAGCATCTACTAACTTATGTCTTACTGTATTATTAATCTTACAGCAGAATAAATTGAACATAAAGCTTTAAGAAAATTATAGATGGTGTTAGAACTACTTGAACTGAAATGTTCTCCTAGTATTAAATATCACCCATGCTGCTAGTTGCTGGGTATTGGATTATTTTTTTCTCTTCCATGTAAGCAATTGCCAATTCTTGTACTTGTTTAGGACTAGTTTCTGGTAAGGCTCCAGGGACTGAATGCTGCAGTCTCCTCAGTCACTTATGTGCCCAAGCACTGTATTTGGAAAGTTTTAGCCTGCTTTGTAAAAGAATATCTATTTTTGTACTCTAGCAATTTCCTGTATTCCTTAAATGGTTATTAAATGGTTATTACATATTACAGTCCTTACTTAAAAACAACAACAACAACAACAAAAACAGGAACTGGTATCAGCCTCATACCATTCTTAGATGCTATAATCTCAACTATCTATTTTATCAATTAATATAATTTTAAAAAATTGAGACTTTAAGACAAACAACATGGGGAGAAATTCTGGATTGACCCGCTGACACCAAAGATTCACTTGACAGGTCAGTAAGATCACCAGACTGTTAGTTAACTACATAATGCAAAAGCTGCCATTGCCAGACACACTACCCCAGAAAAAAAAGCACATGAGACACAGGATGTGCCTCACCAATTGTTTTCTCAAAGTTTTCTGACAGTGGAAGACTAGACAAAAGAGCACTGAAACTTTAGACAGAGCTGGAACAAGTGTAAGCACCTGTCCTGAATCAAAGCACTATGAAGGGACTGTTTGGTGGTATTCTGACTAAGCAGATTTCACTGATATAACTAAGCAAGCTCTTTCTTCTCATTAGTTATGATATTCAGTGAAACTGAGCTTGGCAACTCAGTTTTAAGCAAATAACTTAAGTCAGATGTAACTGATTCTATACAGTTCCTTTTCCTAAGAGAAAGCCTCTATCTGGCTTCCTGCTTGGCTCAATAATGATCAGCAGCATATTTCTCTTTGACTCCTTTGCTATAACAGAGACTCCCTGGATTTTTCTTTCCCATTACACCTGCTTTCCAACAAAGCCCAACACCTGAGTTCTTCAAACCTCATCAATAAACTCCATGGGACTTTGCAACTTATCTTTTCATAGAGAAGATATTGTTGCAAGTGAAGTAGATAGTGGCAGCCTAGCACTGTCCTACTACATTAAAGAAGTACGGTTTCAAAGAGATTTCTTTCATTCATTTGAAGAAGAATTATATCACGATAGACAGCATCCTTCATCCATTGGTTTCAAAGCATGATACAAAATTTAATAATGAATAGGGTGAGTTGCATCACTCTTGCTCTTCAGGGAATCCTAAAGTCACAGACAGAATACTCTCCCAGTATCCTCCATGCTTCATGCTCTGTACAATTCTATTTGTTAAAAAAAATAAATAAATAATCAACAAACAACAACAAAACACAACCCATGGGCTTAAGGCACACAATCAGATATTTTTGCAACTTCCAACTTGATTACAGGACAGGTGCATAACTGTTCATGAGAGCAATTTGACTGCAAAGTGATTTGGCCTTTGCAGATACCAGGCTTCAGCTCTTCTACATGACATTTCTGTTTTGTCTATGCTATTCTAACAGGATGCTTTCTTAGCATGTGCCCTGCCTTTATGAAATAACAGCTGTGTGCATGTGATCACTGCAAAGGAAGCAACCCCCTTCTTTGTGACACTCTAGTCACCATTTCAGATCCAGGTGTCATTTCAGGTTCTTAATGATCTTTTAAGCTCAGACTGAGCTGGAATCCAGCCACATAAGAAAATCACTTTTATCCCATTTTCCATCCAGGCTAGTGGCAATTATATTTTTCACTTAAAATAGCTAGGACATGGCTTCCTTCCTAGGGCAAACTGCAGATTCATCTGGTAGATTCAACCTCTCATAATTTTCCCAATAATCTCCACTAACAGTGGATTTTGGTGAGCTTTGTTAATCAAGGGGTTTGTTCATTTTTATTTGGTTTTTACCCTTGGAAGGGGTCTAATTATAAGCGGAATTCAAATGTGTTGTTCTGTCTAATAGCCATTCCAGTCTGCAGCAAAATATGGAAAATTGACTTTTCAAATACTGTCAATATTTTTAATTATTATTGTCTTCTGCCTATGTACCTACTTCATGCTGGAAAACACCAAAAATATACACACACATTACTTAAATGTATTTTGGTGCCAACATATAACTTCAAAATGTTTCCTGTTAGTGGTTATATGGTTGGAGAGCTCTATTTATATTTTTGTCCATTGCAGTCATTAACATATTAAAAATACAGACACGCAATAATCTGATAGCATGCCACATAGATGTCATGCTCAGAAAGAATCTTCCATTCTAAGAGTTGTTACCTATGTCTAATACTGTCTCCATTCTAGTAAAAGGACACTGTCCCCAAATGGAAAAAAAGTTTTGTTTTGTATATATTTTACCCAAATACATCATTTCATTCACTCACACAGCAAAAGATACGGTACTGGAGCAGGTGTATTCAAGAATGCTTTCCTTGACACCGGCTCACACTGATTATAGACCATACCTTTTTTAAATACCCATTTAACTGTTTCCCATGTGGTCTAAAAACAAAGTCCTGAATTTAAAAGCATTTCTGCCAGGAACTGGAACACCGACAGGCAATTTCTGCCAAGTATTGTTATTTCAGTGAATTAGCAAGCTTGGACAAAGAAGTTTAATCAGAACTCCGATGCCCTTTTGCATGTATCTTTCCAAAAGAGTAAGCTGAGGAATTAAGGTTATCTTTTTCTTTTTTTTTTCTTTCCTTCTTTCTTTCTTTCTTTCTTTCTTTTTTTTTTTTTTTTTTTTTTTTTAATGTATAATGAAGTTAAGGAACTAAGCCAAACCAAGTCAGACAGCTTGTGGCACTGTGACCTACAAGTTCATGTCCCACATTTGAGCTGACCACTAAGAAATCTTCCCATTAAATTTGTCTTTTGATAATATGAACAGCAAGTATTTATTGGTATATAGTAATATACTCTGGCATGAAATAGCAGAAGCAAAAGCAAAACCAGAGTTATTTAAAATTCTATTTCTATTTCTGTTGTTTAATATGACTAAACAAAAGCCATGCGATTTTTCTTAAATCTACAGTTTTGTAGCATGACTAAATAGTTTAATACCTGCATTTAAATGTCCACCTTTTGACACACTGAATACAAGCAGAGCAAAATACAGATGAGGGTATCATAGTTACCCTGGGTTTAAAAATTATTGCTCAAATAATAAATTCCTTCATGCACCTACATGTATTTGAAGTTCATCAAATGATATAAAGCAACACTAATGATTAGAGGAATTAAATGCATTTCAAACACTGCTGAAAGGAAATTGCAGAGTTTCCATTAATGTACAGCCCTTGCAACTGTCCCTGACACTGAAATCAGACTAAAAAGGAAGAGATACTGGATATCCTTTGTTCATATATTTATGAAAGCCAAGATGACATCTACTTGATTTATTAGTCAAAATAATTGAACATGTATTTTGGCATTAATATTAGTATCTTTCAATGGGATTTTGCTAAGCAGATATGATGCTGAAATGCAAGTCTAACACCTTGCAACAAATTCTTCCCATTTTGGTGTGATTTTCAAACATCATGATTGAAAGATATTCCTTAGAGTGGGAAAGACAGTCAGACTGAAACTTTTTCTCTGGATTAGTGGGTTTACTGCCTTTGCTCCATATTGATGCAAGAAGGAATAGCAAATTATCTTGATCTTTAGATTTCCAAAATGGTAAGAAAAATTTCAGGTTTTTGTTGTTGTTGTTGTTGTTGTTGTGTTTGTTTGTTTGTTTTCAAGTACATCCCACTTGGTCATAAGCTCAGAAAATCTTGACCTGCTTCAGTATAGAAATAACTTTTCTTCATAACATGCACGCACATAAGCACGGAATTCTACATTCATCATTAAGTTACAGGAGCTTTGATGAAAACTCCATAAATAAAGAACCACTGGCAATATTTTCCCCAACCATTAAACAAAACAAAGAAGTTAAAGAAAAATGTATCACACATTTGCAACAACAAAAAAAAGCATTTCTAAGCTTGCTTACTTTTCAGTTATTGAGTAAAATAATTCAGTTATGGTTTTCCAATGAAAGCATACAGAACAGAATATTTCAATTCCCAAAGCAAAGAACTAATTTGCAGAACTTGAGCAAACAGGGTCCCCACTTCATTTCAGAAAAAAACACCACTCGGGTTTGGTTCTTCATATTTCTTCTATTGTACTCCTCTATGGTTTAAAAATTGATTATAGCCATTTCCTATAAGTTCAGCTATGTTTTTAACCATTAATAATGCAACTTGTTGATTTTTCAAGAAATGCATATATTTTTACTCTCGATATCCATCTTGGACTGAAAATTACAACTAAAAATGAAATTGATTTATTATTTTGAGGAAAATACCCTAGATTTTTCTTCAGTTTGATGCAATGTATTTATGGGATGAATCACAATACTCTTTTTCCAAATTATTTTACCATGACATTCAATCCAGTCAAGCAGTAAGAGAATGTTAAAGCAAATGTAAATACGCAAAAATTGCATTTTACCCAGAATAAGGTTAACTATTACTCCTTCACTTTGGCAGGTAACAAAGGATCTTTAGTGATCATCAGTCTTGCATTTCAGCTGAAAGATACCTTGGCAACACAGATTATTCTGAGTTACTATACCCAAGTGCATGTTTATGAAGTGCTCTGACAGGAGGCAGGCATCTGTTTTATGTCTAAACCAAGACAAATTAGTTAGTTATTTTTCCATACGAGTAAAACTGATTCAATTACAGTAGTAACCACCTAAGATCATTCTCTTCAGTACATAACTTTTACTGGCATATCATGCAACTTGGCAATATTCTTACAGGTGAAAGCAGCAAACACTGCAGACCTCTAAAATGCAGTTTCTTTTTGCAATGATCAAGAAGTATATGATTTCTCATCATGATAATGATGAGATTTCATCTAAAAGTAACAATCACAATTCAAGCATTTTATCCAACTTCAAAATAGGGGTTTCAACAACTTTGAAACATATCACAAAACTACTTACAGTGACTTCTACAATCTGCCTCAGAAGTACTGGAAGAAACAAGTATGACTAGGAAGCAGATGATAATTCAAGAAAATATACATGTAATTCTAAAAGAATGAAAACATACCAACTGACATAAATGAATAACCAATGGTAAATGTTATCATTTTGAACAGAATGTTTCTTGTGAAATACAGCATGAGTGTAAACCATTAATTCTCCCTTCATTCCAGCTAGTTTGGAAAAAAATTGCAGATTGCTCTAAAAAATATGATCCTGTCATAACATATGCTAAATAACAATATCATTCCACATTTACATAAGATCTTCCTGCCAGGGATGAAGATAATCTCAAAGCTGTTTATAAGTATTATCTAAACTAAGCCTAATCACAGCCCTGCAAGGGCAGTTGTAGGGTTATTGTATTCTCTGTATTCATGAACAGACAAGAACAAGCAGGTTTATATCCCAAGAGATCAATGTGAGTTAGTGAGTTGCCAGGAACACCACTCTAGAGCCCTAACTCTTATTTTTGCTCTCACAGCTGGATAATTAAACTTTTATATTGTAGTGAATTCATCCAATTGCAGAAATACAAGAATTATGAACCAGCACAGATGTTCAGAAAGTTACAGAAAGGCTTTCATTAATAACAATTAATAATGTAGATGATGAGTAGAGAGGAAATTAATGTAGACCTGACCTCCTTTCCCACTTCATGTCTCTTCTACTGTGATAAGCATAGTTTGCCACTGACAATTACAAACTAGCTCTGAAGAGATGGTCTCTCCAATGCTTAGGAATGTATGATTTCTAATACTATGATTCATTCAATTTCTTGATGTTAGCAGCTAAATAATTTTGTTACAATCCTTTTCTATCAGAGTTCAAAACATTATACAAAGCAGATAAATGCCCTCAATTTCATGCTACACTTGGGGACAATGAGCCAATGAAGCAAAATGACTTGATCACTCCCAGCCACTGCTGGGAATGAACCAAAGGAAAAAAGGAAACTTAAGATGAAGACAAAAATGTGAACAAACTTTACTCATCCATGCCCCTTGTGGCACAAATGGTCTTCTCTAACCAACATAATTCTATGATTCTATGTGGGTTAATAAATAAATAAATAAATAAAGGAAAAATAAATAAAATTTAAATGAGAAAAGACAGAGCCATGTTGGTAAGCTGTGCATTCATAGGAAGAGCATTCAGTGGTAATCCAGCAATTAACAGCAACCAGGGCTGGTATTGGTCTTGATGCACAGACTCTTAGCACAGGGAGCAGGCGTGAGAGGTGAAATGAGAAGAAAGGATCTTATATCAGCTACTAATTACAACCTAAAAATGCTTTGAATATAATAGGCCATTAGCCTCATTCCAGCTTTTCATAGGCTGTACCTGCATGTTATACCAATTTTTCCAGATAGTTCCACAACCCTCCACCCCTCTCCATGTTATGTTTGTGATTTTCATTCATTCTTTCAAATTTCATTCAATTTAAAACAATAGCATGGCATCAGCTGTTAAATTTCCTTACTTTTTGTCTTTTCAGTTGATTCTGTTCTATTTTATACTTTTTACAATTCCTTTATGTCTGTATCTGCAAGGCTGTGGGTATTTTTTTCCTTTTGTATTTATTTTTTTAAATATACAGATGCTCAGGTTGCTATTTTAGAAGGTGTTTATATGCACTAGGAACATAAATCATACAGCAATCATCAAGTACTAGGTATTTAAGCTTTTTCTGTTTCTCTGACAATCTTACCCCTTCAACCTTCAAACACCCTGATTGGTCATCACATCAGCCTCTTTTTTTAAGCATGAATAGATCATATTTTCTTAACTTCCACATGCACACAGTGAATAGAAGGCAATCACCTCAGCCTTTTGTAAAACAAGTTGGTAGACCTTAAGTGACTTTCTCTGTTCTTTTATGTTTAAACCAAATAAATTAGAGCATTTTCTGACGTTTCCCTTTCATTAAAGTCTGCCCAAACAAAGGAAAAGAAAGCATATACAACAACAACAGCAAAATACATGAAAGCCACTACAAGGTTTTGCCACAAAAATGTGATGTTGCAGTTGTGGAAGAAAGGAGAACGTGTACCAAGAGAGGAAATACATATATTTACTTGCATGCATAACTCAGTCACACCCAGGGGAAATTAAAAACATTTATGGCTGCAGAAAGACCAGATCTGAGGGCAACTTTGAAGAGTCAAGATGCCTCTGCAAAAAGGCGCTACAAAAGACTTTCTAATGAACGTTGAGTCTTAGGGTACATTACAACTTTTGACTGGATTCTCTTTAAGTCTCAACACTCATTGTTACATTGCACTACCCTGTCACAGATCGTAAGTGCAAAGGCTTTTTGTAGGGTCAGGGCAGGAATGAACAGATACAGATGTTCTTCATACAGAGGAAATGAAAACCATGCAGAAAAGTACCTCTGTTTTGCACCAAAAGTGTCCCTCCACAGCTAAATCTGAGGAAAGGCTGGTATGGAAACAACTGACAATAAATCAGAATTGATCTCTCACTCCAGTAACATAAAGAAGACAAGCATGACTTTTAGAGCTTTTAAAAGTACTTCTGAGCTGTAACATATTTTTGCTGCAATAATAAAAAGTCAGGCTGTCAAAATAATTGAATACCAGTAGTTCCATGGTAGTTTTGCTCTGAGAAATATTGTCATTTCTAAGTTCTTCTATAGACTGCTGGGCATATGCTCTTGCATATTGCTGACTTTTTGCTCTCTATCTATTAGGCTAAGAGGATCATTTTCAGAACTTCGTTTTAACTCAGAGTAGTATTACACAGCCAGTAGCTTTTTATCCATTTAGAATTATGCTACTTTTCA
The DNA here is from genome assembly GCF_965140915.1 of Aythya marila. NCBI lineage: Eukaryota > Metazoa > Chordata > Aves > Anseriformes > Anatidae > Aythya > Aythya marila. The sequence goes on from NC_139048.1 coordinate 37,306,798, forward strand.
TTTTTGGAACTGTGTAATGTTCTGCATTTAACATCCAAAGAAAGAGTTAAGCCTTTCTACATTAACCACCTAATCCCAAATTAGCAAATTAGGGATCAAAAGTGATCTGTACTATACCAATTTGGTCATTTTAGTCATCTTCCAATTTAGTCATTTTTCCCATTTCTTTGCCTTGTGGTCTCTTTTGCGTGATATGGTAGCTATCTCCCCACATGTGGATTACACCCCAATTTGGCCACTGTGCTGAACATATTGAAGTGAAAGCTTTTGCATATATATGAAGTGTACATTTTAAAAGAAAAAAAAAAAAGTAATAATGTATCACATCATAATTTCCATGTAAGGTCTCAAACATGTTCTGAGTGATAATTATGCTGATTTTACTGAAAGTCACTTGGGAAATGTGTGTCAAAATGGAACTGAACTCAAGTTGCCTGATGGCACCCAAGATATGTGCTGGCAATAACACAGCACTGACAGGAGACTCATGCTTTTCTGTAGTGCCAGGTGGAAACACAGCAGGATACTCCTAAGCATCTAACATGGCACTGGATACTTCCGTTTTGCGTACTTGTACATAAACCTATGTACTTCTATTTATAAACACAAATTGCTTTCTAGGCCTCCCATGCCAACTCTGATTTATTACATAGGAAACACTATTTCCAATATGATCTTAATTTTTCATCACTAGGCTAGTATTCAGAACTCATTGTTCCTCACTTGCAGTACAAAACTTCTAGAAATCAAGTAAAGTGGACTGAGAAACAACCTTTTCTGGTCATGTCAATATAGGAGGGTGCCTAACAAATCTGAAGTCTTCAGAGACATTTTCTGGCAACAGAGGTTTTTCAATTATATCTCCTGGAGTTCTATGCATTGCAAATGCTTCTCTTCCTTCTTTTGAATTTCTAACAGATAGCACAAGCTTTTGGCTCCATGTCCAGAGTAGTCATGCCAAATTACACTCTGAGAGAATCTCAGGTTAAGCTATTTGAGATGATAATGTAAACACAAGATCTTAACTCATTTTTCCATTTAGGCTGGTATAATTCAGGTAAATCTAAATGAAACACATGAAGCAGTGGCCAAACAAAGAACAGAAAATAGCATAACAGTTAATTTTGCATGGAATTTGACTTACTCAGCTCTACTTAATATGGGAACCACGGTCTGTATAGTATTAGTATCTGTATTTCAACCAGATGACTAGTATAGGGACATATTTTAGACTGGGTTCCAATCAAAACCTCACTGTTCAAGTCAGAGTTTCACTTATTTTTGAAACATCCCCTCTGCAGGAACACGTTCTCAGTAGCCTTCTCAGCCCATGACAGTTATGTCAGTGACCCCGTGGAACCACCCTACTCCCAGTCTGTCCTTGCTCCACCAATCACAACTGACAGGTAATACTTTACTTCGTACAATATAGCATCAGCCATTTCTCAAATTATCTTCTCTAGAGCTTTCTAATTTATTTATTTCAGCTTCTTACAGCCGTTACACCTTACACCTTTTTCTATTTGGGTAACTTATAATCTCAGTTAGCTTCCTTAATAAGACAAATGTCAAATCATTTTAGAAATAAAATACATGAGTAGAATTGTGCAGCCTTCACTATCATGTTCATAAGCACTGTCATGTCACTATATCATTACTGCACATTGGAAAACAAGTTGAAGGACTCCTCCCTACCAGTATAAAATTAGCTTTCAACATTTAAGCATATGAGAAATTAGAAAATATTTCTCTTATAGTAAATATCTTCTGTAGCATAGCTCCTATTTATTCCTAGAAAATAACATTTTCTCCTGTGAAACAGAATGTATATTATTTAGAAAAAAAACAAAAAGAGAAATAAGCAGCATATCCTTACCCTCCGGACATCTTTGCCAAATGTTTCACTGTAGCTAGTGCCCAGTATTTCAAATTGAACATAGGGGTTGGCGCCATCTTCTCTAAACTCCATAACACCAGTAAGCCCGGTTATATGGCCCTAGGGAAACAATTTGCAAAAACTTTAGAATAGAACAAATTTGCCTTTATAAACACTCCTTTCTACTAAAGATATGCCAAATCTGCTTTGAAAAATTTTACAGTGAAATCTAAATGTAGCAATTGCATGTTCTTCCATAGTTCCAACAGTGCCGGAAAAACTTATATGTATTTTTTGAGGAAATATCTCTTCACTAACATATCCACTGTACATCTTGTCAAAAAGTCATCAGGTCTTTTTCTCTAATAGTGACAGACACCAAAGAAAAGGAGGGCCTTGGTGGAACATGAGACAATGGCTTTTCAGTGTAACTGATGGCGGTGGGTTGAGTCTGGTGTTGAATTCAAAGGCATGAAAATCCAAGCCCAGAAGAAAGAGTAATGCCTTCTGTGCTTCCAAAAGAGGCATGAGGAAAAGATCAAATTTTAAGTACTATTTTGAGTACTCTCTGTAAAAGTATCACTACGGGCTTTTGGGGGTTTGTAGCAGTAAAGCTTGAAATGACACTAAACTTTGAGTTAATTTATCAACAAAAGATAGTGCCATTAAGATTGGTCAGAGCATAACACAACACTTCAATGAAATTGCATCATTTTATTAGAGCAAAAATATTTCATCGATATATATGAGTGAACAGGTTGTTTCTTTTCACAAATAATTGCTAAAGTTATCATAGGATAAAATTAGTACTTTTTTTCCACTAGTATTTGTGATCTAATATCTTCTATATAAGAGGCTACCATGCATATACAAAGTCATAGTACTGTCCGTATCTGAGTAATTCAACATACTGCAAGACAGTGTAATTGCTAGTGACAACTTAGCTAAATCACATTGCATTTGCTCTGGGCTACAGCACATAAATGGATAGTTACCAATGCTCAGCTAACTTATGAAGCTAGTTGAGCTGCAGTAAATTGAACCTAAATCTTAAACCTTATCATTGGCTGGCCCCTCAAGCTCCTTAAGTTCTTTTGAGGAAATTATTACGACAAATGCACATATCTATCTGTATGACTGCTTCTAATCACATTACCTCCACAGAAGGTACCTATGATAGCAAGAGAAGTAAAACACATATCACTGGAACACAGTGTGTGTTATTTGTTTGTAATAAATCGTTGGCTTGTTTAATAACAGTAGATCATTTCTAGTAGTTGTAAATCACTTGCTTCTAATAAATCAAAGAGAAGTTAAACAGAAGTCAAAAACCTCTTAAACAGCTAATCTCAAGAAGAACTGGAACAATTCTTTCAATTGCTCAAACAACTGTGGTTTGTCTATTCTCACCTTCTTAATAGTCTCTAGCATGGATCGTCCTCCATTCCAAGGTTTGGTGGATTTCCTCATGCAATTCAAACTTGCCATGCTGTGCCATTTCCTGTCCTCCAGTTTTCTGTGGAAAGCATTGGCTAGCATGAGCACACTGTCATACAGGTACAGGTTGGAAACCTGCAAACAATAATAAGAATGAGCCTCTCTGTTTATTTAAGCATTGTTTAAAAGAAACTGTAAAAACAAGCAAACAAACAAAAATAAAAGCAAAAAGACAAAAAATATCATCTAGGCATGTTTGAGATCTTCAACAGTTAAGGCAATTCAGACAAACACCAGTGCTCACTCCCACCTTCTCTTTTCAGCCTGGCACCTGGGCTCTTCTGGCCAAGGGACTCTGGTGCACTTGCTTTACCTGTGCATTACCTACCCTACTGCAATGCAGTGCTGTAAAGATGTAAAAGATTGAAGCTCAAACATAAACTCAAGCTCCAGAAGAAGTACAACTATCTATCAATAAAAGACAAAGATTACTACTTTGTCAGTCATTTCAGCAAGGAGAAAATGATGGAACTGAATTAAGCTCTTAGTCTTTTTCTCGTTTGTGCAATCTTGGTAATTTCTAGCACAGCAAAATATAATACTAATGCATCTGTTTTGTACGGAGGGAACAGAAAGAGCAGCATTATTTTGGCATCATCATCTCTCCACAAAATCTAAAGGAGACTGGTCACTGTTCTACTTTCTCAGGAAGGATTTATTTCAGCCTCCCTATTCTCCTTATGTGAGAGATAACAGCAGCAATAATTGACAACAAAGGTTCCAGTAAGAACAGTGCACTAGTAACATCCAAGCATTCCTTTTCCAAAATTTTCCAAACCAAGACACAGCCATGGATACAAAATCAGATCTTTGACATGTGGCAGTATCCACTGTAGGTGGTAAAATTTTAGCAGTGGAAGTTGTTGAGAAGGTGCTTGGAAATAAATAAATAAATAAATAAATAAATAAATAAATAAATAAATAGGTGCTCTCCACGTGTTTGCAGCATTTACAGGCACTCTTCAAACCAATGCACAGATTCAGGGGTCTCGATTTACTCTTTGCTAAATTCAAACTACCAGTTAGCATTAGGTGCCAGACATGGCATTTTTTAATTTTATATTGAAAAGATATTCATCTAGCTTTAGCCCTGGTGATCCGTGAATTTGCCACTAAGCATTTGGATTTCTCTAATTCACCACAGATGATGGTGCCTGTTGAACTTAATGCAGCTAAATACTTCCTATAAAACATCACTCAGCTGTAAAGCTTAAACACATAATACTGTTGCATCAGTGTCTAAAAGTAAACTTCTGATACTGTGTTAAGATCCTAATGTTAAGTCAGAAATGTTCCATGTAATCTGGAGATCAACATAAATTGAGAATTTAGTCACTTTGGGAAGTTTTCTGGCATAAATTAATCTGACCAAAATATCTTAACAAATATGTAAACAAAATCTCATTTTGGAACAATTAAAATAGGAAGAAAATACACACAAAAATATTGAGGATACCCACCTATTTAAGTGACTATACACAAACAGGGATCTTAATGCAAAACCCATTTAATACTATCACTGAGAATCTCACCCACTTGGTATAGCTAGTTTTAATGTCATCATCTTTCCTTCCTTTTCTCTCTAGCCTTCCTGGAAAAAGAAAAAAAAAAGGCAAAAAAAAAAAAAAAGCCCACATTCCTTATATTCACCACTTGCTCTTGTTAGTCCTTGTCCTTTTCAAAGAGTTTCCAAAGCAGCTAATATCCAGATTTCCTCTTTTTAAGAAAAGTATGTACTTGAAGAGTTAATATGAGCTCCAGCAAGTAAGCTGCTAGTTTTGTTAAGTCTCTTTTGGTCTACTGCATTTGTCTCCCTACTCCACAGATATTTTCCAAACAACTTTCAAATAAAGGAACCAAGCAAATTCTTATTATTCAACAGGGCACTTTTCCTCTTCTAGTCTCCACTAAACAAACAAAACCAACAACAATAACAAAAAAAAAAAAAAAAAAAAAAAAAAAAAAAAAAAAAAAAACCTTGCTTAGAAGTACATTTTACATATAAGGAAAAAGGAGATTTCTTTTTATGCCATTAAAGACAGGATCCTCTTCACTCCCACTGAATTTGATTAAACCCACTCTTTTAACTGACAACTTATTGTCAATTTGCTGTGGAACAGCCACAAACCAGAATTGCTTTGTATTTTCACAGTTTGACACTGTTCTTTTCCAGCTCTGGGAAAATGCAGCCTCATTCCTGAAAACAGTTTGCTAGTAGGGAGTTTTAAGGTAAAATACAAGATGAACTTGGGTGCAGTGCTTTCCTTTTCTTATCTACCTTTTATGATACGATTATCCAAATATAAGGTACTAAAAGCTTGAGAAATATTTTTGACTATTTTAGCGACCTTGCATGCAACTCAAATACTCCACGCTATATAGCAAAACAAAACAATCACTGCACACAGAATCACACACAGAATTATAGGTGTTGGAAGGGAACTCAAGAGCTCATCAGGTCTAAGCCCCATCAGTCCTGAGATACTACACCACCTACCACAAGCAACACCACACTTGTGTGATAGCGATTGGTCTCTTGGTGGGGACATTGGGGTGAGTTTCCTGCTTTTGAGGAGGGGAACAAGGGTGACATGGGTGCCAAACTACTTGTTTACCAACCTAACGCATATATTTTAGTTAGTCCCATAATGGATTTTGTTTCACTATTGTTTTCTTTTTTTCATTTGAAAGAATGATATAAAATAAGTGACAGCACGAAAGGGTCTGCACAAGAGGAGTTTCACACTGCCTCCTTCCTTCTGTCATGAATCTATGCAGCAAGGCAGAAGTAAATGTTGCAGGGGGCATAGCAAGTTACTATTTTTTGTCATGGAAAGACTACTCTGCTACATCATGCTGTGCACACTGATCCACTGGTATTTTGCCACTCCAGTTCCACTGCAAAAATTAGTATATGGTACTATTTAGTATCAACAAAGTACTTCTCATATAATCATACTCTAAGTATTAGTCAATACTGACATGCATGCATTTGTAAGTTTTAACTTTTATTTTACCCATTGCTCACTGATGGGTCAACATCCAATGTAAAGGTAAGTTGAATTTTATTCACATAATCAAGAATTCTTTTTAGAATACAAAATATGCAAACAGAATTATGATTCCAGTTCTAATCTGATGCCCAAGTAGTTTTGTAAGAGCACAGCTGAACAGGAGCATCCTTCAAATCTACAAGTGTTTTTTGTTGTTGTTTGTTTTGTTTTTGTTTTACCTGACCATTTCCAGACTACTAAAAATAGCGAGAAATTAAAGGGGAAAAAAAAAAAAAGGAAAAAAAAGTAAGGGTTCAATACAAGGAATTAACAATACTTCCAGAAAGGAGATAAGGTATACCATCATCTCACTGTGATGTATATTTTCATCATCTTTTTTACTAATCTCTTTTTGAGCTAGAAAAATAAGAATACTTAAACTCTTCAAAATAAACACTTTCTGCCTGAATTCATTACTATGTATATATTTTTCTGTAGAAAAATTTTACTGAATTCAAGACACAGACTCTGGCCTGATCTCACATTTAATCCAGTGCTACAATGATTTCCTTTATTTTCTATGATATTCCATTTAATACAGCAACAATTCCACACGCTTTCACTGCTTCTTCAAAGCAAGGTAGTCATAATAACCTTGCTCACAACATGATCCTACTAAGTTGAACACTTAAATCTCTTTCAATAGCACCATCAGTCACTGTATTTTAGAACAGACTAGACTAAAATAGTTCAGTTGGAAGGGACTGCCAAAGATTACCAAGTCCAACTGCCTGACTACTTGGATGCTCACCAAAAGTTACAGCGTGTTACTGAGGGCATTGTCCAAATGCCTGTTAACATTTACAGGAACGGGGCACCATCCATTGTGCTGGGAAGCCTGTACCAGTGTTTAACCACCTTTGCAGTAAAGGAATCTTTCCTAATGTTTGGTTTGAGCCTCCCCTGCTTCAGCTTTGCCATCAGTGACCAGGGAGTAGAGACCAGCACCTCCCTTGGTGCTTCCCTTCCTCAGGGAGTTACAGAGAGCAGTGAGGTTGCCTCTCAGCCTTCTCTTCTCCAGACTAGAGGACTGTTTCAGAAGAAAAATGTCTTCCACAAAGTCTCTCCACAAAATCACAAGTTTGCTACAATTTCCTGAATACTGATGTTGCAAAATGAAAAAGGGTTGATTGGACAAAGCCTGTATGCACTTGTTACTGCAAGTGCACACATATTTCAATTTTCGGCTTTCAAACCCTACCTGCATATAAAAATGACCCATGAAGGAATTTGTGAAACAACCAAGGGATCAGCTATACCCTGTTTCCACCAGTGCTGTCCGCGACATAAGAGATTTGAAAATCAGTCTTCAAGCAGCTATTCAGAATTGATAGCAAAGCAAGGGAGAAGGAAAAAAATGTCCATGGATTTGACTCCTTTGGGTCTTCCAAGCTCTGTAGCGTTTCTTATTTCCCTTACTTACATATTCTCGGGGGAGCAGAGGAGAAACAGACAAGTATCTGCCTGCAGGGATGCCCCTTGATATAACAAAAATTCCTAGAGTAGAACAACATGTTTCATTTCTGTCCTGTTTGGAGAAAGGAACTGTAATTTTCAGTTCCTCCTTCACTTGATTGCTGAGAGTTGTAAGAGCTAGAAGTAATATTACTAAATGCTTTCTGACCTATCTGCTATAAGAATGATGTTGACTGTTTTACAAACATATTAAAGAGTTTGCACTGTACGTGAGTAACTTTAGGTATGTTCTGCTATATATTCTAGAAATTACTTCAGGAACATTTTGGATCCTATTGGGAACCTTTATTTCACAATGAAGAAAAAAGCTGCCATGAACTCGTTGAACGGAGCAGAAACTTTCAGTATGAGAATGGAAATCTTTCCCTATTTACATTACCAGATGTGATTTTAAAGAGGTTTCCATGTGAATTCTGCGAGATTTTCCAGAGTGAATTTAAAGCTAAATATGAAGATTGCTTTTAGCTCCTTCAGAAGCCCTAATCATAGACAAATGCTCTTCTGGGAAGAACAGCAAGCCACAAAGACTGACCCCAACTTCTGAGTTACAAGCAGAGACAGAAGTCCAGCCAGACAAGACCACTGAAGAAATCAGCTAGGAAGACAAGCAGGCACCCAGATGTCACTGCTTCAAAAACTTATTCCCAAACTCTGCATCTGTATCCTGCTGCTGCCAAAATCACCCTATGAGTGGCCACAGCAGTCAGTTCCAAGGATGAAGCAGATGGAAGATGAGCTCAGACCGAGCACAGCCTGCCAGCAGCAGAAATGCTCACTGCCTGGGGAGTGATATCATTGTGTTTGCGTATGCACACACCAGCACGCACTGCAACTGTGTTTCAGCTTTCAGAGTTCAAGTACTGATAAACACAGTTAGGCACTCGTGTCTCTAATGACAGGATGCATCTTTCTAGGAGTAGTGAAGATCAACAGTTTGATTACTTACGGTATAACAGCACGCTCACAAGGATATTGTTAGGACAGAGACACTAACAACTTGACCCATTTCATTTTCTTAAATTAGTTTGCAGAGCCCATTGTAGACTTTGTGTGAATGCCTGTTTTAAATCCATGCTTTACTGCTCATGGAGAACAAAATCACAGCCGACAGTCTGGCATTCATGAAAAAAGCAGAGTCAAAAAGCAAACTTTCATTAAAGACTCAAATGTCAGCTTTAAACTTCCAAAGGGCTATTTATTATCACTGAGGCAAACAAAAGCCTGAATAAAATTTTCATGAAACGACAGAAAACCAGACCATAGTAGTATATTTAGTCAAGCCCTCCAATGTTAAGGAAATTAACTGGTATATTATTTAGTGATTTGTCCAGTTTTGTTTAGTTTTAAGTGTCAAACAATGGGGTTTTTGAAGATTCCTTTGGAAGCCTACACTATTAGAATTTTTCTTTTATTTTCTTTTTTATTTTTTAATAAATAATAAACATTCTTTACTTCTTTTTTAATTTTCCCCTTTTTACTGCGTTATCTATCTCACACCACTCTTCTCCTTACACACCGTTTCTAATCTCGGAATGTTCCCTTTCCTTCAGCTAGCTACTACGAGTATTTCTCTTAATCATGTGTATTTTCATACTCAATATGTTTTCTAACAACATGTTAACAATAAATCCTGGATTATAGTGTAAAGCTCAAACTTGTCAGCTGAAGGACATTGGCTTTGTTCACCAGACATCTCAAAAATTTGGCACAGCCAACACTCACTGTCCAGGGAGACATTTGATAAAGCATACTGAGAACAACAGAGTCAGACAGCAGGACAGGAAGTGGAAAAATAGAGTGTAAGATGATAATTTTACCCTCTATCATATATAAATAAATAGGGATTCCTTGTGTCACTCAGGGGAAGGAGGTAGAAGAGAGTGGATGGGGGGAATGTGTTCCTAGTTTGTTTTAATTTCTTACTGTTCTAGTCTGCCAGCAATAGTCAATAAATTAGATTAATCACCCTACATTGAGTTTGTTCTGCCCATGATGGTAATTGGTGAGTGATCTCCCTGTCCTCTCAACCCTTGAGCTTGGAAAACATAGTAATTTCTTTCTTCCCCTCGTCCTTTGAGGACAGAGAGTGAGGGAGTGGCTATGTGGAGTTTAGCTGCCCAGCAGGTGAAAACCACCACATGTTCAAACCTCCAGGCTGTCACAAAATTGCACTTGGTCAGAGGGAGGGTGTCCTTTTTTTAAAAAAAAATATTATTTTTTCAAGCCCATACTTCTGCTAACACACCTAAAGACATGCTATAGGGTTTGAGAGAAAGATACCCCATGCAATGGGTGCTGAAGTCAGTTCAAGACTAATTTTCATTCATGCAGTGCTAAGAAAACAGATTCTACTGTGACTGAACATCTGGCCAATAGTCCAAACTAAGCTTTGCTAAAGAGACATGCAAATATATGTTTATAATGAAAAGAAAAATGTGGCTCATTAATCCTTTATGACAGAAAGTATATTTTTTAATAGGGCTCAATCAATATTTATTGCTCCCAGTAGCACTTAACTGTTGTGTGATAACAGCAGTATAAATAGGTCAAATGACAGCCAGGTTATTTAGTTGGATAAAATTGCAGGATCAGGCCCTTAAGTTTATGAACCAAAATGCTGGGAAAAAAAAAAAAAAAAAAAAAAAAAAAAAACAACAACAACAACAAGCAAACAAACACCTCCATGCACAGAGTGGCTAAATTGCAGCAATTCCTGAAAGAAGACAGTTCAAAAACAAAAATGTAGCTCTGAAGAAGCAACTGCTAAGAGATGCCTACAAAGTTGTCTGATGGTCTAGTCTTCAGCGGATGAAGTTTTCACATGGAAAGAAGAGCTGATGTTTCAAGGAATACCCTCTCACACTTCTTAACATCTTCTCTTTAAATATGTCAAAGCAATGCCTGGAATAGTTCTTCAGTAGAGAGGCGGGACTCTCTATCCTTTGAGGAATAACTATTATTTTTGTGACACAGTTTGCTGGAGTTTTCTTCTTTTTGCTCTTCTAATCTTACTATATATATTCAGACCATGCTAAATAACTCCAGATATCCTGCGTTCCTGTAATGTGTTTTACATATTTACAACCTATGTGGCTCTCACATAGATTGAATTTATCAACTGTCTAAATAGTAAAAAAGGGAAGAAGGAAACTGTAAAGGCAATCACTTTTCTAAAGAGAAATATTTCCTTAAAAACATAACCATAAAAACAAAAACAAAAACAAAAACAAAAACATAACCATAAAAACCACAAAACGTAAACGTATCTTTGTCAAAAATTAAGTCTGTAGACAAGCTTCAAAGCTAATGTTTAAAAAGAAAGAGTTTGAAAAGAAGATTCTGCATTCAAATTCTTAAAACGGAATGTATAAAAACTATCTCTGAAATCATCTTAACAGTTTAATAGTGGTTATCTTGCCAAACACCATTCAAATACGACAGGAATACATACATACAAGGCATATAGGATTAACTGGATTAGTCTTTAAATCCCAACATGCCTCAGCATTCTTTCTCCAGACAAGGCAATACTGACAATGCTGATGTCCCAAACCACACAATACTCATCATCAGTGGAAGACAACAAGTGCTACACTTAATAAAAAGTGGAAGAAATGGACACAGAAAATCATTTATGAAGAATAAGACAGAGATTAATATAGTCCTGTGAATTCAAATAAAATGACCCAGACAGAAAACCTTATAAATACTTTTCTCCAGTTGAAGCAGAAACTCAGCTGGGCATATTATATGCGCAAGAAATAAGGGTATGAGCAAAATTTTGACAAGTGGGTTGATGGAATAAGATTGGATTTCCACAAAACATTCAGAACAGATGAGTTTTTGGATGAGCTTGCAGAACAGCCTGATCTTTAAAAGCCTTGTCAGAATGCCAAACTGGGATGATCACCCACTGAAAAACAACTTTTCAGGATATGGTACTAAAGACACTGAGAACAAAACCATGCCAACAAGATTTTCATTAATTTAGCCAGAACAAAGTTAATAATCCATGATGTAAATGTTTCTTTCTTTACTAGCTTGTTAAAAAATGCCAAATTCTCCCCTATAAAATGTTACAGCTAGAGGCTGACAGAGATTAGCTTATTCTTCTTCAAAGTCATTAAATAAATAATTAACCAACAATAGCTGGTAAGTAACCTTGACAACAAAGAATTATTAATATGAAATTGCCCAAGGGAGCATGAGCCAGGGATTTCCAAACTGTGGTGTTAATCAAACTACTTCAAAGCAATGCAAGGACTCAGTGCCAGCAGGCGGTCAGTGCCTCTAGTGGATTCATACAGCCCGACACAGAGCTCGGAGCTACTGCAGCCTCTGGTAACAGGGGTAATTTAGTGATGTACTTCTTTACAGCAAAAGGTCAAAACAATTTTTTAAGCAAGAAAAGGGAAACAGAAGATTGGAAGTACCTGAATTGCAGGGCCATTAATAATAGGCCAGTCATACTTAGAAATGAATATGAGCTCTATACCCACAAGGTGTTACATAAGATGTTTTGGCAAAGACTATGAAAAAATGCAGATATGCTTCAGATATAGCAGTGTATGATAAAAACATCCTATATTCAACTTGTAGAAACTTAAAAATAACATAAGATTACTGAGCGTGGTTAATCTGAGAGACTGGTAATAGTGAACACTGCCCTTCAATTTTCTTAGTATTCCTTTTCAGTGTAGCTGGATGTGAAAGGTATGGAATCAAGTTCCACAATATTACCTATATACCTCTCCACCTTTCTTCTTTCTAAGTTCCTTGAGAAGGAAAATAAAGAATAACATTACTGTTCCATTCTCTTAATAACTGTTTCTAAGGCAGTATAATATTTCCAAAGGACAGAAAATCTGAATGCTGAAGATGTTCTGCTTCTCAAAACCCACACTTGTGAAGCAGTAGGAAGAGTATTTAGATTCCTAAAGAGTCCTTTGTCAGTGAACTTCAGTAACAGGGCGTGAGGCTATTCATGCTAGCAAACCAATTACTGGTTTAGCAAATAACTTCCTCAGAGAGGTGTCTGCCAGCCCTTCAGATGAGTCTCTGAATTACATTATGCATAAACCAGCATAGACAGAAATACTCAGAATCCTGTCATAATGCAAGATTGTTCCCCAATGAGTGATTTGTTGGTGCAGGATAGATAATTTTTTCAACATACTAGAAATTGCTTTGATCCTCTGAAACGAGTGGCCTTTGTTCTCATTACAGTATACCTCAAAGTTGATAACAAAGATCAAACGTGTCTTTTTCTTTCAAATACCAAGATAAGCAGAGACTTTCCCTACACAGAAAGAGCAGACCAATGCTCAGAGAGACAGTGCATGTTATGGACATTTCCTAAAGTCTGCCCCCCAAACCCACTCTGACCTGAGTCAGGCAGGGGTTCTCTTTAAGGAAGAAATTCCCTTCCTTGAAGGTTTCAGTTCCTACAGCTAAAACCTTTTTTAGTAGGGCCCAAACAAGTATAACATACATCTGTATCCACGTTACTTAAAAAAAACCTTCTCCCTATGCATCTCTCTCCCTTCTTCTTCTGATTTCCTGTAAGCCTCACACCTTGCTCTGCAGAAGCTCTTCCAAACCAGAGAGTGAGTTAACCCCTGGGAAGAGCCCTTTTCCTGACCATGCTGCAGAAGCCCAGACTGCAGACAGCCTCTTCCCCACAGCCTAACCAAACCCTAAATAGACTCACCCTCACACACAGCACCCATTCTTCCCAACTCACAGGTTTGACATTTGTATATGCACACCATCTGGGGCTGAGATCAAACTTACAGTAAAAAGGCTGTCACCAAGCTTGCACGCTCAATCTTACTAAAGTTTTCAGTTTTATCCAGCAGCTTAAAAAGTACTACAGATGAAATTCTTAGCCATAACTAAAGTAAACTAGAAACACAGAGAGTCCTATCAAAAGCCTAAGACCCGATTAAAAATTCTTGCACTATCGTTGGAAATAGCTACTAAAACTGGGCTTAAGCTGAAATTAATGCGAGAAAAATTCTAATAACTGGGATAAATTACCAAGAAATCTTGACACAGTGCCTGCATCACAGTCAAACCTATTACCAAAATCTGGAACTCAAACTAGCAGTGTCTGTTTCACATGCTCAAAAAACTATCAGCTGTGAGAGACTTCTGAGACTACTGAAATGGGACAGATTGAGCACATCAGGTGGATTCGGTCCATTTAACTAAATATGAAATGCTCCACAGTCTAATACCGATCAAAGTTGTTATCCGTCCAGATTAACTCTTTCACATCAGATATCTAATAGGCATAAATATGACTGTGACACCACAATACTATAATAGAACAGCACAACTTTTTTTTTTTTTTTTTTTTTTTTCCACATACAAAGAGAATTGTTAAAGCATGACATATCCAAAACCACCTCTGAGTTAGTGCAGCTGCTTTCCAGTACTTAATGGACATAAGATCGTATCTAAGGAACTCATTTCTGGGAAATAAAGAACTAAATCAGGAAAAGCTGATCAAAAGTTATATGCAGATTTGTCTGCATTAATTTTATTCTTCCTCTGAGGTAATTCAGTCACCGAAAACTATCTCATGTCAAACTCCTAAAATGGACTTCTCTGCTAGGCACAGCTACTGACCTGCAGCATTTGAAGATAGCCTTCTTGTGGATCACACAGCAGTGATGATATTCGGTGATTGTTCCTCATGCACCTCTGATTGTTGTCTCTTGAGAGCGGGAAAATTTGCCGGATAACTGTCATCCTCCCCAGAGCACTATGTACCAACTCTAATATTTCATTATCGGTGATTTCCTGTGAATGGAGACACAGTCTTTTAAGAATATATACCTGCCTAGACATTTTATATTTATCTTTTATTATTTGATAAATGTTTTTAAATGAACAGTGGAAAAAAAAAAAAAGTTACAGATGTGTGTGTTTTATCTAGGACAAATGTTCATATTTTTTGTTTGATAACAGCACTTTTTAAATGAATCATCTGAAACAAAAGAAAACAGCTTAACACAGTACCATCTATTTTGGCAATACTAACATATTGCGGAGGTAGTTCCTCACAGAGAAGCACCAAGATGGTCTCAATAGGTTTCTAAGTAAAAAACAAGAAAAGTCTTCAAACAAAATGTATATAGAAAGAATGTTGGTTTAACAGAATAGAACCTTACTACATACTCAGAGCAAAACAACAAATAGAAAACATTACCATCTTTAGGAAATATGGCCCCTACATCTGAGAATGTTGCAAGATAGTACTTTTCCCATAGAAACAGTAAATTATTCAGACTAATCCTTATAATAATGTCTCAGGGAAGACTTCTGAGGTTATCTACATTATGAAATCTAAAGTACGTGAAACTTTATGGTAGGGATTGACACATACATGAATGCGAATTTCTGCATACAGAATAATGTGGGATAAATAGAATCATAGAATACCCTGAGTTGGAAGGGACCCACAAGGACCATTAAG
Source organism: Aythya marila (assembly GCF_965140915.1). Lineage (NCBI taxonomy): Eukaryota > Metazoa > Chordata > Aves > Anseriformes > Anatidae > Aythya > Aythya marila. The sequence goes on from NC_139048.1 coordinate 37,322,183, forward strand.
TCCAACTCCTGGTTCACACAGGACCACCCAAAATCAGACCATACATGTGCGAGTCTTGCCCAAATGTTTCTTGAACTCTGACAGGCTTGGTGCAGTGATGGGTTCCCTGGGGAGCCTGTCCCAGTGCCCGACCACCCTCTCAGTGAAGAACCTTTTCCTGACACCCAGCCTCCTTTCAGAGTGGACCTTTTCCTGACACCCTCCCCTGTCCCAGCTCCATGCCATTTCCTCGGGTTCTGTCGCAGTCCCCAGAGAGCAGAGCTCAGCGCCTGCCCCTCCGCTCCCCTCGTGAGGGAGCTGCAGGCCGCCATGAGGCCTCCCCTCAGCCTGCTCTGCTCGGGGCTGAGCAAACCAAGGGCCCTCAGCCGCTCCTCATACATCGTGTTCTCTAGACCTTTCACCATCTTCACAGCCCTCCTTTTGTATGATCTGTAGTATTTTTTTGTCCACAGAATCACAGAAAGATATGAGGAAACCTCAAGGTCATGGACAGAGCCTGCATCTACTGACTGCCTCCTTCTGACTACTTCAATTGCAATTGAAGCCAACTCAACCACATGCTTTTATGTATTTTGTATCTAAACAAACCCTCTATTTTTACCCTAGGAACAAATAGTTTGAAAATCATGGTCTTAGCTGATCTTGAAATCATAACAGTGGTACAGCTTGTGATGGCTATTTCCTACCAGGAGCTCACCATGGGAAATGACAGGCAGTTGCACCAGACTGCATTCGTTCCCTCCGGCGCACCCTTCTCAAGGAACGGCTTGACATCCAAGCTGCATACCAGTGCCACGAGCAGCTTTGCAAGTCACATCAGCCCATCTCAAGCACAGGTTGTCTGCAATCTGCAGATCAGGGCCACCCCACTGCCAAGGTCTCTCAGAGGGCTGCTAACAATTTGTACTGCTGTACTCGTCCGTTTTGTTACCACAGCCCACACCTTGTGATGTGTCATCAGCAGAAGTGAACTTGACTCTGTACTTTTAACATTCAAGAAAAAATAGTTTATTTTCTTGCCATTTGCTCTGTCAAGCTGTGAGTGAAATGACCGTGGGGTTGTTATAATTACTTGTTACGGTTGACTAGTATTGTAACTTTGGCTCAATTTAGTTTTTCTTTGCTGATTTCCCATCATTTTTTAGGAACATGAATTTTTAACTTCATAGAGGGTAACATTCATTGTATTAATGACAGACCAACTGGTGAAAAACAAAAATAAATATATTCTAAAAGAAGCCAAAGATTTTGAGTCTTAATAGAAAATTCAGGGCTGTGCCTGTTGCCTTGCAGGGGGTCACCGCAGGAGACCCTTGAGCTCTAGAACAGTCCTTCAGAGAGCGGCCTTTGATTCTTCCTCTCTGGGGCTGAGGGTGTTAATGCCACAAAAGATGTTTAAGTTTCTGCCACCACGGTCTGAGGGGGAAACAGGTTTGTGGGATACCTTTAACTCATAACCCTCTAGGTTGCATCCCTTGACTGGCAAACTCAGACTGACTGGAATCAGAAGATATCTTTTGAGAAAAAGACCATGAGTCATCCAAAACTTCAGTTAAATCATGCCACATGTATGGGAGAGCCTAGTCACTGTACAAAGAAGAAAACAGGTAGGCCTTTCAAGGCCAACCACAGGCTGACTCCAGCCAGGGTGGTGGTACAGCCACGTGGCTGTAGGGGCACCTACAAAGCAATTGTGGGGCACCTGGGGCGGCTTCACGAGTGGAACAGTGAGGCTGAGTGCCTGAAATGCGGAGGGGGACAGGTGACCACCACCCTTCGCCAGAGCGGCCTGGCTGTGTTTCCCTGGCCTAGTGGCATGGCTGCAGCCCTTCACCTTGCATGGTGTCAGTAGGCCCTAAGGACTCATTTCTAGGAAAAACATAGTTCTGGCTTAGCAGCACATGAAATTTTAAATGTCACATGTAGAACGGTCACCTGTGTTCTGACTGTGATAAATACAGAGAAAAAAAAATTAAAAAAACCTACAGAGTAGGTTTTCTTCTTCAAGAAAGAAGAAATAAGTATATGTGAAGTTGGCTCTTACATTTATATCCGTTTGGGTAACAGCATATATTCAATAAATAGTTTTAAGTCACAGAGGAAAAAACATTTCTCACTGATCTTATAATTAAACTCTACTCATCTTATTATTTGTTTAAAAGTTATATTTTTTCTTTCCTGTGCATCATAAGAAAATTTTCTTCACAATGTGAAACAGAAAACTAAGAAAATCATTTAATACCATCCTACCATCCTAGAGCTTTTTTTTTTTTTTTTTTCCCCAAACAAATGTACCCCAATTTTCCAATCTTAGTCAGGGATTGTTGCACATCACAAGACAGCACACTAATTACTTTCTGTACTAGGTGTGAACACTGCATTCTAAATAGTACTTATGAATTGGTTTGGCCATGCAAGCTCTCCTCACCAAATTCCATACTAAATGCCCACTTTCAAACTTTAGTGAACCCATGACGTTATTACTTCAACAGGGGTAAATCCTTACTTAATACAGATAGTGTCGTTTGCTTGGTTCTGGGATGTTTTAAGGAAGAAAAATTGCCCTTCACCTCAAACAGCATTTTGCAGTCAGCCCTGTAAATACTGAATTTCTTGAATGAGGATGAAGAGAGAGCACTTTTCACAGGAATAAAGGATGTTCTTATATATGTGTCCTTATGCTGTATTTCCCCTTCATTAAGGGAAAGAATTTGGATAGTCCAAATAATTTAGGGAACGCTTAAATAGTTTGGCAGGCATACATAAGTGTAAATCTGACTATTAGTTCTCACCACCCAACTCAACACTGAAAAGGTATTCCTTTAAATATTACTTTCTGTTAATGTGACATATTAATGGCAAAGTTCACTCTCCAAGAATTTGTAGCATTAATTTATCTATTTGCTAACCTATATTGGTCACTTGGGGGAATTCATTTATCTATTTATTTATCTGCACAAAAAGAACTTCAGTTAGTTCTTAATACCTATCCATATTGCTCGGGGGAATATTTAAATCTGCCCTAGTTGTGCCCAACTATCATAACACAAATTGCAAAATGAGACAATTATGTTTCACATTACAATCTCTATTTTCTTAGAGGTAATGACAGAATAATATAAATTTTAATGACATTAATAATTTAAAGAACAGAAAGAGAATTCCAGAAAGAATATCCCTGAGAAATCTGGAAGATTAAACTGAATGGCAATGAGAACAAGGATGCTCATGGAGACAAAGCTGCAGATATATGCAGAATTTTTGCATTAGGATCAACACTATTTGATAGATTATTCTTGCTCCTCTCAATGCATTACATACATCTATAAATGGACACTTGTTCAGTAGTTGAAAATTCAGAAAATATCCTTCACAATAAACAGTTTTTAAGACATTTGTGACAGCTCACTCTGTAGATAGACTTGTTCAACCTTAACATTATTCTGCCTTCCCTGCATCCCACATGAACAAACACACACACACACATATATATAGGTTAATCCTTTAAGTTGTGGACATTTTTCATATCACAGAAAACATTCTAATACAAACCTGTCCCACTGCCATCCTCATTGTCCTCCCACACATCTGACATTGGCTCACTTCTTTTCCTTTAACCCAATGCCCCTAAAAATCCCTACAGGATTATAATTTCATTGAATTAGCTTTATTTTTAGTTAGACTCTTCAGTGGGTGCCCAGAAGTCTGTCTCAAATCATAGTGAGTGCCTATATAGTAAAAGATCCTCTGATTTAAGAAAACATCATTCCATAATAAAAAGTAATTATCTCAGGAAAAAAAAAAGCATGCAAAATGACAGCTATTAAAAGCTAGACAAAACATAAATTGCCATTGATTTTAATGTGTATTTCACTGACAAAAGAACTCATAACAACATGCTCATCTAACCTTGCTTCTAACTGACTAAGACTGTTTCAATGTAATTCAATAGCAAGAGAATTAGGTAAATTCTGAGCCCTACAAATTACTTTGAGCAGGATGCAGGTGCATATGCAGTCAAGTTTCGTACACACACATCTATATTTCAGGCATATAAGAAAATTATACATTTTTGGGAAAAAAATCTGTAGTACCATAGATAGCATTCAAAAGATTTCTGTGGGCAAGTAGTAAATATACATTACTGGAATAGAACTGGAATAAATTTAGAGATGTAAATTATTAAATTTTGCATTGAAATGTGTAATTTGCTAGATCTTTAAAAAAATCCAGTTTTCTAGTATTCTAGTTAATTTTTTTTAAACTGTGCATTTTTGTATCATTTTAAAAGATTATGCATATCTTAGAATGCTTGCCCTGCTTTCATTTTGAAGTATTGTTAAAAATTCTGCCTTATTCAAACAAAATAAGGCAGGGGGAAGCATAAAAGATTTATTTTCTTATTATCAGAATAAATACCAGCATTATCACATACAGAAATTCTCTAAAAGAAAATTTGGAACTTCCTTGCATATAGACAGAAAGATTGAGTAGAATTTCAGACAGTCCTGGTTCTACCTAAGCAAAAGTGAAGCCATAACTATTTTTCAGTTATGACTATAATTAGTTATAGTTATAAAGTTAAAAAATAAATTTATAACTATATGCAGTATATTTGCAGTCAGACTGTGGGTCTGAATGTTGGTTACTCATACGGCATGACATAGGCATTTCTAGCCAAATTAAAAAAAAAATAATCTAAAGAAAAGTGAAGAACACTGCATTCATAAGGGATTTTTCTTCTGAAGTCAAAAGTTTCCCCAAGATTACTCTACAAGCCCTGCACTAGAAAGGCACTGTTCATCACGCACAACCTAACATCTTTCTACATGCTACCCTTGGGGAAAAAAGAGAGAGAAAGTAGCTTGCTGAGACACACTTTATTTGATAATTGCCATGCTATTTTCTGCTTATTTTTCTCAATCTTTGAAAAATATTTTATAGAGATCTTGACATCATTATTTTCTTCTAGAAGTGCCCGGATGATGACTGAGAAGCCATTTGATTCTGAAAGAAAATGGATGACTAACTGCAGAAATACTAGGTATGTCCTATGTGGTAAAAGGAGAGATAACTATTGGCAGAAGCTGCAGGGTAGAGATGGAAATCAAGAAATACGTCACACCAGGACAAAGACAATGGAACACTTTCTCATCCCTCATATAACAAACTGCCTCTTTCAGAAAGGGCGGTGAAAATAGACCTATAAAACAGCAGACATGAGAAAATTGAGCAAAAGTCCAGTGAAGAATTAGCAGAAGCACATTTTGAGCAAATGCTCTGAAAGTGGAGGGGGAAAAGCATTGATAAAACAGAAATTTTATCTGTACTTCGTTCTGTCTTATCACCTGGGTTGAGTTTGGGAAAGCTTTTGTTGAAGCTCTAGAATACAGGTGCTAGCAGAACCACCACCATCATTCAGAACGCATCAACAGCCCAGAAAGGAAGAATAAGGTGAACTGTTGTCTGAACTTTGACTCATGTTCAAGTGAATGTGGTTACCCAAACCTTTTGGATAACATTATCTCAACACAGGTTGGAATTCCTCAAGTCCTTTTAACACTCTAAGTTCCTACCACAGATGAAACCTGTGATCTTGTTATGTTTTCAAATCATTTTATTACTACTCCTGCAGAAATTACAAGGCATTCTTCCTATTTCTTTTCTCCCTTCTCATCCTCAACTCTGAGTACTTCTGACAAGTAGGAGTGCAGTTCTTCAGCACAGTTGTGAAGAATTTATCCAAATAATTTACAGTTGCAATTGCTATAGTAGTTTGCCAGTGCTCACTGCCTCCAACTTTTCCATTCCAATGTTTTTCATGGATTTAAAAATATAAAATATCCAGAAGCATCTATTTTTTCTTGATGTTATTTAGACTTTAGTTTTATTTTGGAGTTGAAGCTTACATGAATTTAATTAATCTTCTAACTACTGAATACTTTGCTTTCCTATGATTTAGAATCTGTAGACTACTTTATTCCTTTAGCCTTATGCTATATATTTCAGATTTTCATCAATAAAAAAATGGTCCCCAATGCTTAAATACCTGTATTTATGGTTAGCACTGTATATAATCGGCAAAATAAAGATATTGATGGGATTTGAAAAGCCCTATTTATTATGTTCAGGTTAGCACAATAAGATGGGCTGGCTTAGAATATTCTTACAATAAAAAAGTGTCTTTGATTTTGCAAGAGCAATTACAAATACAACTTACCTTTCTGCTATCCATGTGCTGTAGCATAGGTTGTTTGGTTGATTTTTGTTTGTTTTTAAATATGAAAAACAACAGAACATGTTTTTTCTTAGTGATAAAGAAATAAGCCTTACTGAGCCTTAGAGTCAAGCTACCCTGCACAGCATTAAATTCTAACTTGAATTGTATTGAATAATCCACCTTGCAGTCCCCAGGAACACACACAAATGTTGCAAACTGTGTGCTAGTGCAGGGCAATCAGGGCTACCTGGGCAATCAAGACTATGATTCCTTTCTCCTTTACAAAGCTTAATTCTGGCAACTTTACAGTGGTTCACAGAAAAATGAAATGGAAGAATGCACGATACAGTTTTTGCAAAGTAACAAAGCTTTGCTTTATTAGAAAGAACTCCTTCCTTCTTTCTTTAAGTGTCTTGCCATGACAACTACCCACATGGGTAGCTAATTGATTATTAGGAATATTTTTTCCCCACAGTACATACCTTTTCTATGGAGTTCCATGTAATAATTTGATAATTTACACAGTAAGGAACTAATGTCATGAAATTTCCACCAGTTCTCCCCACAATCCCTAAAGTTCCAGATGAGAATTTAGAAGTGAATATTGTTTGAATTTCAGCATTTGCTATTCCATGCGGTAGAGGATGTGCTAATTCTAACACTGAAAAATCAGCATAATAATAGGTTATTTTGTGTTAATAACAAAGGCCCCTTTGCATCTGATCTGATGAGGGCTAATCTGAACCATCAAGAATCAGTTCAATGATCAGTTCAATGAAAAGCAACAAATGAAAACTGTACTCAAGTAGAAGCTCTAACCTTTGTTTTTCTGACTTATTTTTTACACCTTATAACTAAATTTATTTTTATAGCAATGACAGTGTCTGCAATTCATTACTATGTATATTTCTATCAAATCTATGTACAATCACAATATACATTTCAAATAACTGATATCTAGAAATACAATGGTACATTCATCCCTGGCTAAGTCAAATCTCTGGAGCTACCCCAGAGGTGGATTTGGCTAACAAAAAGTAATCAAATAATCGCTCTGGCTTGCCCAATAGCAGGCTTGAGATAGAGTTTCATGAGACACAATTCCCATAAATTTCATGTCTGTCAGCAAATAAATTATTTCATCAGAAGCATATACGGAGATTATTTGTATAAACTGTCATTGTCATAAACATACTGAAAAAAAGGTACGTAAAATAACCTAGAACAGAAGGTGCAGATCTGAAAAGTAATACCCAGTGGTGTTCATAATACACTTGTCTTTGTCTTTCCAAACTGAGATCTGAAAATATTTAGCACACTCAGATAATGTGAGTAGGGTGCTGAAAAATGAAGAAGAACAACAACAAAAATAGAACAAGGTATGAAGATAGAGATGATGAGATGGAAGAAGATAATGGAGGAAGTTGCTCCTATTCATTACAACATTTAGATTATAAATCATTTCCCAATACCCTATCTAATTTTTACTGCTGAAGATTAAATTGCATTTCCCTTATCTTTGCAGAATGAACATGTGATCACATTCTTCTTTTAATTATATCTGTTCTGCTATACACTTGTTTCATCTTCTGAGTTTCATAGGAAAAAAAATAATTTCAGCCTTTCCTCATAGGTCATATTTTACCAAGCTTTCATCATGCTAGGTGCTCTCTCCGGATTTTCAAAATTGTTCTGCATCCTCTTGTTTTGTTTTAGTGTCTTGCCCAGAACTTGCCATATGGTTCCAACAAGTCCACACTGATGTCAAGCAGAGCAAAATAATTGCCTCCCTTATCTTACAAAAGATTTTTCCAGTAATATATCTAAGAACTAGATTTGATTGTTTTGCAAGACCACAACAGTATTGATTCATATTCTGTTTATTAACCATGATGATTCCATGTTGCTCCTGCAGCAGATGCTTACTAGTTATTTTGTAGCCACAGCCAATGTACTCAGGACAATATTAGATTTCATCTGGTGGACTGCCTCAGATTTATCTAAATAAATTGGTACTGCTAAAACATTTGTTTGTTTTTTGTTTGTTTGTTTGCTTGTTTTTTAGCAGACTGGTTTCAATTAATACTTTCTATAAAGCCAGAATCAGGTATGTCAATAAAAACATTTAGTTAAAAACACAAATCTCACTTGTTTTTTTTCCCTAGTAATCATTACACTTTACCTTCTACTACGTATAATCTTTTCTTTTTGCTTTTTTGACCTCTGGTATGAGTCACTTTGCTCAATCTGATTTTGTAATCATTTTCTTCATTATACCTTTACATTCCTCCTCAGTTATCCACCTTTCTTCCCACTCTTTTTTGTAGAATGCCTCTTGGATTTCAAGATCTGTAAAAATATCCTTACTGAACCAAAATATCTTATTATGTCTTCTCTTCACAGAACTCCACAGTTCTTTTGACATCCCATACTCATCATATTACCTTTCTAAAAGCCCTAGTACTTCCCTGAATTTGTCAAGTGGAAGAACCTCTTAACTCAAGTCCATTATTCCTATTCTTGATAGCCTTAATGAAGTCTGAACTGACTATTGCCCTTAACTTTTTAAATATGAAGGGATAACACTGTCAATCACAAGAAACTGTGAAGTCTTGTCTGTGCCCCAACATTACTTTTTCAGCTACCTGGGAAATCAAAATCTACCATTACTACTATTTCTCATCCCTTGGACATTTCTGTCAGAGATGCACAAAAGTCATCTCCAGTGTATCTGTTTGTATTTCCACACAGATATTCAACAAGTCTGACTCTCACCGCTCCTTAGCTTCAGAGCAAGGATGTGTGATTAGGACACGCAACACTACACATCCTTTCTTCACACCTACCTGTCCTTCAGGAAAAGTTCTCTCCAACTAGTAATGTTGTGCTCTGTCCTGTCATGTCTAATATGTTCCAAGTAAAATTTTGAATAGTGATGAAAAAGATGAAAGAAAGGACCTGATGCCAAAACAGCTCATCTGAGGGAACAGTTATATTCAGTAGCCACTTCATTTCCATGAAGAATGGTTGATTTTTTTGTGTATTTAACTGGTGTATACATAAAAAGAATGAATTCATATACATATATATATGAATGAACAAACCTGGAATTAGATATATTGATATAAAATTATGTTTTTAACTTATATATGTGTATATATATATATATTTGTCCAAAGTTCAGTTTTGCAGAACGATTTCCTTTATCTTCTCTCTCCCCCTTGGAACACAGAAAAGTTCTAAACCATGAAATGTATGACGGAATGGAATCATGGTTTCTAGTGGTATTTATACCCCCAGATCTACTACTGTTGCTAACCAAAAAAAAAAAAAAGCAGATGCAGACTCCTAGAGAATTGTTCCTTGTACAACCACATACAAATTCAGTTTCAAGTACTGCTGCTGTGCTTCTCCCACAGACATATGCCAGAAGTTACCAGCAGAGATGCTTGATATCAGGCACCAAAGACAAAGAAATGTAACAGAAAAAAAATAAAATAGAAAATAAAAACAACAAAAACAGGAAAAAAAAAAAGTAGTGGGGGAAGGTAGCGTTGTAGAGCACTTAGAAATATCCTGTGTCATGCCAAAAGAAGAAACAACATGCACCTATCAAAGCCAATAGGTCACTTCACCAACATGAGGCATAAACAGCACAGAGGTAAGCAGAACACTATGTTCTAAAATATTTTCCTGAGAGTCAAAATTGCTGGCTATTGGCAACTCCCAATAAGCATGGACTAGCCATTGTTCTCAAGCATTGTTTGCTTTTGTGAGGATGTTTTAAAAATCACATGTATTTTGGCTTCTGAAAAGCTACTTAGCTACTTGGCATGATTAACCCAGAATTCACATACAGAGACTACCAAAATGAACGCAAGGAATCATTTGGTATTTCTAGTTAAATAAAAGTGAAGAAGAAAAAAAAATCTAAAATAGGAAGGGTGATTACAGAAAAAAAAGTGATTAAAGTATATTTCTTTTTTCCCCTTGTATCTTCACTACTTTCAACAGCTCTGCAAGTTTGAAATATAGAATGTTTGAAATGAGAAAAGTAGACATGCTTTGCAAAAGTTTATTTTTCAAACAGTATGGTTATTATGACATATTGGAAGATGAGGAGAAAGGCAAATAATGACTTCAAAGAGGACATAGGAGAGCATGATGTTCCCTGAAAAGACCTGTCTCTATGTATTCAAGACAATGAATACATAGAGTGTCAAGAGTTGGACTTGATGTCAAGTTGGACTTGATGATCCTTAAAGGTCCCTTCCAACTCAGGATATTCTATGATTCTATGATTCTATTCTTTCATCCAGAAAAACTTGCCATGTAATGTTTCAGCCTTCCAACCCTTTTCCCAAAGATGACTGAGTTGTTTTGCACCTCCAGCAGCATCCAACCTGAATGGATACCTCAGCAGAGACTCAGGTTATTAAATACTAACGAATGCAGGCTCTTGACAGCAGAGCACTGCAATTTGAATACAACTCTAATGGCCCACATTTGTTCATTTGCACTGTAATAAGCTTACCAGACATACAGTTTTAAGTTAGCTTGGTAGTGTTGCTTATATAACAAAATTAAAGTGATAAAATAAGTTGAAACTCTGAAATTCAACTCCTGTTCTGGCATATGGGACAGAGACACAATTAAAAAAAATAATAAAAGTTTATTTGGTTATCAGTGCAGAGACACTAAAATATGATTAAGTCAAGTAATATTTAATAATAAAACTCTTGTAGAAATAATACTGTACTAAAAAGCTGTTCATACTATAGCCAAATAAGTCTGAAGTTCAGGTCTTCATGGTCTTGATGAGGTGGGAGACAGAGCAGATAGTGAGAGGGTGTTCAAGATCAGCATTCATCACATGTATTTGGCATTATTTTACAGAATGCACTACACCTGGCAGGCAAGGTATGGAACTGCATTAAAAGAGCTGATTCGGCTGTTGGGAATTAAAGTCAATTCCATTCTGCAAATCACACTGCCTAACCACACCCAGTCAAGGAATAGCGTATTTTCCATCAAGTAACCATGCAGTCCTCATAGATACTAGCTGGAAACGTTTGTGGACAACATACTCAGTTTGACTTCTTGGTAGTGTAGGGAAATGCATGCTGTTAAATAAAAAACAAGCCCTAAGGAATCCAACCTTCTACAGATACATCCCTGTGGATGTGTAAAGTGTTTTCTTTTCACAATAGCTCTAAGCATACAAAGACCTAAAACAAGCAAACAAAAAACAACAGGGGGAAGGGTAATCTAAATTTCCTTTTCTTTTAGTGAAGATTTATTTTCTCTAGTTTCAGGAAGCTGAAAAAGTTTATGCACCTATTTGAATTTAATTGCATGTTGACATATTTATGTGTATTAATATTTGTCAATACATTTCATTTATATTGCATGTTGTGCCTGTAATAATAAGTTCCCTATACTTTGTTGGGATGCATGGACATTGAGATCTTTTTCTTATGAAAAATTAATTTGTACTTCAGATTTGAATTTTGCCTCCCTATCCAGTCTGGAGCCATAACAGAGAAAAATTGAAGTTCTCAAAATAAGAGCAGACACCTTTTGTGTCTGTGTGTGTATGTATGTATGCACGTTTGTGCCTGAGTGCTGAAGGTTTTTATTTGTGATGTTACACATTCGGGTTTCATGAAGTGAGTTTTAACATCAAAACAATAACAGCAGCAATAACAAATTCACAAGCACTCCCTCCCAATAAATGTTTAAGGAAATATGCACTATGTTATCTTTATGCGAATATAAACATAGACTCTCTGGGCATCTTGCTGATATTTTGTAATGGGCCATTACTGCAGCTGACAAATCAGGAGGTACATAAATGTAACAAGGCCTAGAAACAAATTGTAAAGCCTTTACAAACAGAGATTTTAGTCTCTCCCCACCCCACCCCCTTAATTACAGAGCTTTTCTAATGCCACACAGTACAATTTACCGTTACTATTAAAGGTAATCTATCCTAAATTATTAGCTAGGTGCAAAGAAAGGAATGAGAAATTAACAAAGGAATTGGTTATTAAATTGGAGATTATGCATTTAAATTATAATATTTTTTTTAATTTAGATATCATGCTATCCTTTAATGAATCAATATTGAAAACAAAACTATATAAAATTGTGCCATTTATCTTTAACAATCAGTGATTTATAAATGATTATACATGGTACAACATTTCAAGCTTTCCACAGCTTTATAAATATGAGTTTGCACTGATTCCCATTAGGGCATCATGGTACTAAGGTAAAATAAATCACCATAGTAGCAGGACAGGATACCATTTCCTGCAAAGAGGAAATCTCACATTTTACATTTATACTATCCTGGATCTTAGCCAAAACACCAACACAATTCTGCGCTAGAGAAAACCCACATATTTTGTAACTGCATATTCTTAACAAGCTAAACTTGCAACTCTTTTGTCTCATGGTATGTGAGTACAGGCTTTCATAGCAGTGAAGGGTGAGATTCTGGCAGATACATATGTATTTATTTGAGATTTGAGATATTCTCTGCTTAGAAAATAGACATCAGGGTGAGGTCAACATGAAGGAAAGAACAAAGTCTCCCAGATTCTACAATGTATATTGGAAGCTTTATTTTTACCTTTGGTATTCAACCTATACCAACTCAATTGAGACAGCCAAGCTACAGCACCACAGTTTGCCTTTTGTACCATTCAAAAAGCAAAAATGGTAAAAGGGTATGCTCAGTTTGGTGTATCAAAACACATGAAACAGAAGATGGTGACGAATGAATGTAACAAGCTATGTTGTCTCTTTTGACTTTCTTACCTCATTTACATAGACCCAGTGACTATCCTTTGATGCAAGGTTGGTTTCCACAGCCTACAAAAATAAAAAGAAATATAATAAAAATAAATAAAACATGTGAAACATATTCCAGAGAGAACTTACATTAAAGGTACTGTAACAGCTCGTTTTGATTGCTTTCACTGCCATTGGCATTGTTTCAGTACAGTTTTTTCCATCTCTTTTACTGCTACTTGATCAAAAGGTACCTTATTGGTGGCAGTCACATTTCTCTGACTTCTGTATCTAAACCAAAGTACTGTGTATCATGAAGATATTCTGGAGTTGTACCAGGAATGCCTATTGCAGCAGTGTGGTACATCGATATGATAAGAGGTCCTGTGATGAACAACTGCACGCAGAGCATATGTGGTACATGAGTTTTAGCTTCCTTACAGCATTTATAATGGATCCTAGTAGGTTTTCTTTTCAACATGCCTCCCAGAGTATAGTGCCTCTGCCTTATTACTACGGACGGATTAACTGCTAGTTTACCTAGTTAGTTAAAAACACTACTCTGAGACACTCAAGAGAAACTCATATGAGTCAGCCTCTCTTCAGACTTACATAAGGCTCAAGAGAAAGTTATAATTTGCATGGATACTTTTTCTGGTTTCCTGGTATGGACTTGGATAATCATTACATATAAATTAAAACAGCCCATCTCATCAGACAACATACTTATCAATACACAGATAACCCTCATAGTGCACTAGGAAGGTAAAACTGGAAAAGACCCCTAGCACTATAAGCACTACGGGTAATGAGGAATTCAGTGGAAGGTTTGGGCGATATACATGGAAGATTCTAATTTGTTTCTAATGTCTAACAGAGAAAATCTCACTTTGAGTTATTCTTCAGTCTAATAAAGCTATATCAAGCATCAAGAGGTGTACACTACAGTGATAATGATACCGCTAATGTCCTGCTTAACACATAGTTAAACAACTATTGCGGATTCATCTCACCTAATAAAACTGGACAGTCCCAGCGCACACATGTATTTCAGGAGGCAGTTCATTACACAAAGCCAGTTTTTCACGTCACTGCCTTCCTTGTTCTGTGACAATAGTACCCCATTTATCGGGCAGATATTCTTACAGCCATGTTATAAATGGCCCTATGAATCACTGAAATGAACCTAGTTAAAAACCAACACAAATGACCAAAATCCTTCCAGTTACCGTTTTTTAACCTGGATAATTTCCCTGTTCACTGTGTGTGGCCTCAAAAACAACTTCACTGATATAAAGAGGCTCCACAGACTGCGGCACTGGGCTGGGAAGGAACATCATCAACCACCATCCTCTCCAGAATACATTTGCATAAAAAGACTCTCGGATACTTAGCATCAGATGGGATGAATCACCTTCTCTCATGACAGTAGCTACAGATGACTGGCTCAGAATAAACGCCCACAACTTACAAGGCTTAAGTGCAATGACAAGATACCCATCCTTAATATGGGCGAAGGGAGTACTGTTACCTGATCCTAGCAAGAAAACAAAACAAAAACTGGCTACATAGCCAACATCAACAGTTTTAACGTCACTCTTCGTTTATACTCCATTAAAAAATACCTTTATATTACTTGCCTAAGTAATGGTGTTTTACAATTTTACTCATTTGTTCAGACTACACTAGCCAGAGAGAAAATTGTGGGTGTTACACATACCTCAACCTATTTCTCATCTCCACAGGGTGATATACTCCTTTAAAGAGACAAAAATCCCCAAAGAGAAACCAAAAAGAAGTCAAAGGAGAAAAATCATCACAGATAGAATGCAGTATTTCTCATCATCATCGTAAACAGCATTATGGCAAGTGCAACTCTCCCTGGTGTCAAAGTAGATGAGAACCACTAAAGATGACACCTCTGACAAGATAATCCTCCTCTCAGCATGCAGTGAAAAATTGTCTCCCTTGGTTAAATGTCTACCTTGTGTTTCTTTTAAACTGCCTCAAAAATTAAACTGACCACCTAATTGAGGGACTGCAGCTCCTAGGAAAGTGAATAGTGATGAAAGCTTGCAGATTTTTTCCCTGTTCCCTGTCTAACACATTCTTCAGACAAAGCCAAAATAGCCAGGTGCTGTAACATATAGAAGAAAAGCAAAGCGCTGCCAACATTAGCAAAGCAGAACGAAATAACGCTCAGGTGCAGAGTTATTGCTTGGCTACATTTTGTGATTTATCTGCAACAGTGAGCAATTTGTATGAATAAACGTTATGTCTGGGGTGCTAAAATAGCAAAGGAATTTCAAATGGATTATTGTAACTCATTCTTCTGGGTTCACATATCTGGGTCAAGGTTTTTAAAACAAGGTGCCTATATTTAGGATGCTAAAAGTTTATCTGTAGTCATCAGAATGCTAGACCATTCAGCACCTCCTACAGAAGTCAATGGCTCTGCACTCAAGAAGCCTGAAATGTATTTAGAAACGTAACGATAGGTAGGCAAGTTTAAATGTCTATAAATATCTTTTGTTTAGAACTGCGCCATGTAGCATGAAGCACTATTCCAAACCCAGGCATTCTGAGAGGAGGAAGAAACTTCTATTTGCGTCTTGTGTTTCAGGCTTTCAACCATATTTACTGACTTGTTGCCCTAAAGAACCCTAAAATATCCTAAAAGGAACTGTTGAAAGAGATTTCTTGGAGATTTCGACCTTTTGATAACACCAGTGTATCAGAGGTGTATTGCCAGAGGCCCAAGGAAAAAAACAGTGTGAAGAGCAAGGTCCTGGAGACCTGGGATATTGTAAACAAATTCCTTCAGAATTCGCAGAAAATAAATAAATGTTTGCAATTTATATAGTTGCTTGTTCATTAAAGAATAAAAAGTATCAGCACTTGGGAGATTATGGTCACCCATTTTTTTATTATTTTTATTATTTTTTTTTAATTATTCAAGCTGTTCAAGATATTAATGTTTAAGCTTGTGACTCCAGCCATTCCAAAAAAAAAAAAAAAGTGTCTACAAAACATCCTGAAAGATCTTTTATAGCCTGTTTCATAAATACATCCTTTATTAAAGAAAGCAGGCTAGAAATCTCTGTGATCACCACAGCCAAGGAAAAGCTCTGCAATATATTGGAGCAGAATTCACACACTAAAATGAATTTTTGGTGAAAAAAATATGTACAAAATAGCCTATTTTTTTAATATACTCTATATGCATAGAGAGTCTATCTGAGACTTTGAGGGTAATGCCTCACAACATTTCTATCAAATAGAAAATCTGCTATTGAGATAAACAGCACACTGGAAATTAAAGAGTATCCATCTTTCCTTTCTTTTTACCTTAGCATAGCAAGTAGTTTTCAGAAATTTGGAAAAAAGAGGTGCTGTGAGACCGCATCCCCTTCTTCCTCTCCAATTACATTTCAACAACTGGACATTAAAATACAAAACCCTAAACCAAAGAATTAAAACTTAGTTAATGGATTATTATTCATGACAACATATAAATGATATTAGCAGAAACGGGCCAGACTGGGGCAAAGGGAAGGAGAACAGTGAATGGTGAAGACGGTGTTTATCATTTCTCAGTAGAGAGCACTTGCAATAGAAATGAAATAGGGAGACACTGAAAATCAAAATCTGAGCATTAAGATTTCAGATCCTATATCAACAATGATAAAAGAATGAAATACTTCATGAAAAGTGATCAGATATTTTCATGTAGATGGTTTTGTTTACTTTTATGTATAACTTACAATAACTTACTGCCAATAATCCATGACAACATTATTTTATTGGAATCCTGTGGAGAACAAACATTTACGTTGCCATTCTGAGTAACTAACTGCTCATTATTTTACCTAATGGCAGCTGCAGAATTAAAGGGAGAAGTTCGGAAGGTAAGCAACAAACACCACTATGTTCACAGACAAAGCAATTCTGCAGAAAACAAACAAGCCAACCAGAAGCAGTCCCTTCCTGCCCTTTTCCAAAACTCTGAAACTAAAAAAAATTCCAAGCATATAATGACTGGGTAATAGAGGGAAGGCTATTTTCTACACTACCTGGATGCTTTGCAAGGGACAGCACCTCAGCATTAACAGTAAAAAGCCGACTCCATAGAAGGGCATGTAGCAGCCAGACACAACGTAGAGGGCTAGATGCTGACGAGTGTCCCAACAGAGACGGGCAAATGGTGTTCCAGGGACAGCAGCGTGTGCTGAGGAGTTTAGGTTCCCATGCATCTGTGTTATAGTTAGCCCTGCTGTCTCCTTAGTGTGTGTTGAGGGGGAATAGGGAGTAAGAATATCTGGAAGCCCTGTAACCAGCCCCAGGATCCAAGAAGGAAGCGTCTTACAGATGGAAAACACAGATGGTCCTGTTGTGTCTACAGTTTTGGAAACAAGGGCTGCCACCCTGAAATACGTTATACAAAAGAAGAACCAGTATGTTTTGCTGGGAGGGATATGAACATAGTAAAGGATATTACTTGTGCATTTTTTCCACTTTAATGGTGGGGGGACAAAGAGCATCATAGCTTTCCAGAAAAATAAATAAAATAAAATAAAATAAAATAAAATAAAATAAAATAAAATAAAATAAAATAAAATAAAATAAAATAAAATAAAATAAAATAAAATAAAATAAAATAAAATAAAAAGTGAACTGGTGAGTTCACAGTTAAAAAATCATGTGCAAAGTGTCCTAAGAGATACTGAAAGAAAAAAAGCAGAGTTTTTGCAATCAACAAATCAACCGATGACTAATGACAACTGGCAGCAGAGAGCAGATACACCTGCAACGTGGTGAGTACTCCTGGGGGCACTGACAGCTACACCCAGCCACCTCGAGAAGGCAGCCCCAGGACCCAGACCCCGCCACACTGCTCCTCCTGTGCAGCTGTCTTCCAGCTTCCAACCCCACTGAGAACCAGATTCATCGCTGGCAAATATCAAAAAGTACTGGTTCATCTCAGGGCCTTTGTCAACTTTTCCTTATTGATATTTCTAATACAGCCAGTATGTTAATGACAGAAACTTTTTTTAATAACATACTTATTACTCACAATGAAAGGATAAGTAAAGAAGGGCTTAAGGAAGTAATCATGTCTTTGCAAATGTGATAAAAGATATTCTCAACCCTTACAATTCACTACTTGCTCATTTTACATTTGCCACTGAAAAGGTTTCCAAAAAAAACCTCTTGTCCAAAGCAGCATTTTTTTTTTTTCCTTCACATCCTTTGGGAAAGGATTTAACCAAACTCTTTTTTTTTTTTTTTTTAATTCTTTCTCTCATATTCCAAAAACAAAATCGATATTATCTTTATGTAATTTTCCAAGTCTGACCCAAACATAGCTCCAGCTTCAGACTTTCATTAGCAGGAGATGGATTTGTAGTTTTAAAAATGGCTCTATTTTAGGTTTGGATGTCCAGGAAAAAACAAACAAGCAAACAAGCAAGCAAACAAACAAACAAACAAACAAAAAAAAACAAACAAGGAATCAGGGAACTGGTTTATATTCCAAAGAAAACACGTAGACCAGGTTTGTAATGCAACACATCTGACAGTAATTAATTGCATACTATCAAAGAGCAACCTGTATGTCTAAGAAGCTGTGTACATGTCCTGGATACAAATAAGCTAGAAAATATGGAAAAGTCCATTCTGATAGAGCAGGTATCAGTCTATATCACTATATCACTATATCACTTAGATGCTTGATTTATATTTAGAAACTGCTTCAGATAAAACAGTGTGGTTCATGTTCACGGCTGACTTGCATAGGTAATAAAACTCCACAGAAAAACAATGTCTCTGAGAATTACTGAGATTCTCACAATTCTTTAGAACCTTTCTTTCTTTTCCATTTTAAATAAATAACTCTTCACTTGGTATTTCTAGTGAAGCATAATTCCTATAATGTTTAATAGATTAAAAATAAATAAATAAAATAAGCATTACTAGCTGTAATAAATAAAGTATTGCTAAAAATTCAAAGAGAAATGTCAGTCAAGTCTAACCTCCTTACAACATTTATAATGTCGTGAAGAATACTCCAAACTGATATTGTTTCTATAGCTGAATTGGAAATGCTATCATTAGTATAGGGACTAAAATAAAGCTCCCCAGGTCACAATACCACATTCAAACTCTAAAGAAAGTCTTGAAAAGAACTCAGTTCTGGGAAGCTGAATCAGGAGTGTGTGTTTACTTTTCCATTTTAATACAGCAAAATTAAAATTTCTAAATGTCATTTCAAACTAATATGAAATTCTCCCTTCTCTAAATGTTAAAATAGTAATTTAAAATGGTTCTATGATATACTTTTTCAAATAAGAAAATCCACTGAACCTGACCCTTTCTTACGGAAATTCTTTATTAAGAATTTGTACTTTCAGTAAAACAAAGTTTTGCCAGAAATCCAATACTCTCCCTATACTGAATATCTTCCTAGAAATGTGCATGCCCACGCTGACAAAAAACACTTAGCAGGCTGAGTACATATCTTCCAGCGATCACCACCTTGTGTCAATGGCGCAGTTATTTTCCCGACATTTACAACAGAAGCTGTCAGCTCACAACCTCAGTACATATTAGCTTCGTAGAAGTGATTAAAGAACCTACAAGCACAACGTGCTTTCAACATCCACATTTCTTGATCATAAACAGTGCATATTACTTCACCCTTGGTCTACACTCCAACAACTGAAGCAGTACCATTTTTGGTTACTAGTAAGACATTTCATGCAAACAAGAGTAAATATGACCCAAGCCTTCCTCACCTCTTTACACACTCTCCTACAGTTTTTGAATTCTAATTATTATCTTTGTACAATACGACTTGATAATGACACAAACGGAAAGGTAATAATAACATAATTTAAAATTGTACTGCATTAGTTTCCTGTTACTAATGTCATAAGTGATAAGCAAAAAATAAATACACTGAAGACAGCTACCTAGAAGTTTAACCTTACTCAAGAAAGCCACTGAAGATGAAGGTTATAAGAAAAAGAGGAAGAGGAACCATGCACTGCAACAGTGGCCTAACTTGAACATTTTCCAGAGTCTAAAATGCCCATTAGTCAAGTAGATCAGGTTCATTTGAAGCTTTTTATTTCTAGTTTCTTTAACTCTAAATTAGCATATCTTCCAAAACAAAAAGGATTTTTCTACTTGCTAACTGTGTTTAGCAATGACATAATATCCCACTCTTTTAATTTGGGTATTTTTAAAAAGAGAACTTTTTGTAAATGATTCAATGAATCTTTCCATAAGTAGCTTATCTTAACAATTTTTATTTATTTATTTATTTTTCGAGAAATCTGTCTTTGCTATTCCTACACAATTTTCATAAAAAATTATGCTCCACAGGAATTGACATGTTATGGTTCGGCTTCTCAGTAATTTGTAATGCTTTCAGCAAAGCAAAACGTGCTTGGAGCATCCAGTGGCACGTGAAGGTTTCTGTGGTGTATACTTGTAACTTCTTTTTTTTGTTGTTGTTGTTGTAGGCATTTCAGCATGCTTTGGCACTGTTCGTTTCTTGAGTGAAGGCCAAAAGATAGCTGTGTGTAACTTGAAATTCAGAAGGTTTTGGGTTGTTTCTGTCTGTCTGTCTTTCAAGGCAGGCCATTTTTGCCACCTAACCTTACCCATAAAAGTGGCCTAGAAGACAGCTGGAGAGGGACTCCATCAGGGAGTGTGGCCATGGAGCCAGGAATAATGGCCTTGAGCAAATGGAGGGGGGATTCAGATGAGACGTGATGTGAGGAGGAAATTCTTCACTCAGAGCACAAAGCACACGTGGGAATTAGGGCCGAAGATGCACATTGCTTCTGTTCTTCTCCGTAAAGAATAGAATGAAATTACCTAAAAACCCAGGGTACAGGATGGGAGGTGCACCACGGACATCCAACAGTCTTGCCTGCAAGATGATGGCAAAAAACAACTCTTGCTGATTCTCAAGGGTTGTGTGAGTGCTTTTTTTTTTTTTTTTTTTTTTTTTTTTTTTTGGTGGAGAATGGGCTAAAGTTGTCCCAGGGGAGGTTTAGGTTGGATATTAGGATATTAGGTCGGATATTAAACTTCTTTACCGAAAGGGTTATTAGGCACTGGAATGGGCTGCCCAGGGAAGTGGTTGAGGTCTTGAAAAGATGTTTAGATGTAGAGCTTAGTGATATGGTTTAGTGGAGGACTTGTTAGTGTTAGGTCAGAGGTTGGACTAGGTGATCTTGGAGGTCTCTTCCAACCTAGGTGATTCTGTGATTCCATGATCCTTACACGGCTGTAACACCACTGATTACTACAGTGATATATATGACATTACTTATTATTTTTACCTTAATCATTTAAATCTATTACCTTGGGGGTTCTGTTCAATCTTATTCTCTCTTTTATAGGTAAGTTTATTGTATTAGATCTCTGTTGCCATTCTGTTTACAGTACATAAAAGCACAAGTACTGTACTGAGCAGTACATACAAGCAAAGTACTGTATATGGAGTTCCTCCAAAAGCATTCACTAAGAATTTACTTTTCAAAGCTCAAGTGTCACATACTATTTATAAACATGCTAACTGTTGACCATTTAACTACATGGTACAGTGGTGACATCAGATAATTGCACAGCTGTCAGGAAGCAACATTTCTGTAAAGACATAAATCTACTGTTAACTAAAGGACAGAACTTCTCAGAAATCTTGTACTTCAAATTTCACCAGAGTCACATACTGAGCTGACTTTGAAGACCCAATGGAGTCTTTGAAAAGACTGGCTAAATTTTGCTCACTTAGA
Source organism: Aythya marila (assembly GCF_965140915.1). Classification (NCBI taxonomy): domain Eukaryota; kingdom Metazoa; phylum Chordata; class Aves; order Anseriformes; family Anatidae; genus Aythya; species Aythya marila. The sequence continues at coordinate 37,344,008 of NC_139048.1, forward strand.
TACTGAATTCCTTTTTAAAGGTAACAGGTTAGGTACATTTATATTCTATAAAAAAAAGCCTTACCTTTTTAGAGACAATTTTGAATACTTTGTTAAGAAACGTACTCCCGAAAGAGCCAGACTAAAGAGCACACACTAAAATTGGTTGGGACTAGGCAGCATTTGGCGGTTGTGGTTTTTTGTTTGTGTGCTTTGGTTCTCCCCACATGAGCAGAAAAAAAATAAAAATCAGCTAAAACACTTGAGCAGTTTTGTGCTTGTTCAGAATGCCTGCATGGGGTTGACTAGACATAGGTATGAAGGTTGAAAACAGCTTGTCAGGCCATTTACCCTTTGTAAATCAACCTACTTCCAGCACAGATGATTGCTCACTACTCTGAAAACACGCACCCATTCCACAGCCAGGGGTGATGCATTTCAGTGCATACCACCTGTCTCATACACCGTGCCTCCTCAGCTCTGTTCAGAATTAGCTAAGCTCCAACTTGAGCTTGCACAGGAAGTTCAGTACAGTTTTAGAGAGTTTGTGCAGATTTTTAGGGAGTATGATTATTTGTAGGTTCGAAAAACAGACGACAACCATATCATTAAAGAGAGATGCAAACTTTCCAACACAAACACAACACAAAACAGTGAAGGAAAAAAAAAAAAAAGTACATTCCTAATTTCCTCTTTTAAAAGAAGTGTACTTCATCTTGACAGCAAGATAGCTGAAGCTCCCAGACTCATGTATCACGGAACAAGCTCTGAAACCTGAAGGACCAACTACAGTGTCAAGAGACCTGTGATTTTCATGAATTTGCAGTTTTAATAATGATTCACAGTCTCTTGCACAAATTTGATGATCATAATGCAAGGCTGTTATTTTACATTCGTAACTTTTTTTTTGTTAAACTCCATAAAACTGGAAAGATACATCCAGATCGAAGGTTACCTACCCATTATACACCTTTTTATCTGTTCAGATACATGCTATCCTTTCTCTGCAAATTCCTTAAGAATGCTGCCTGGTTTTAAAGGAAAGAAGATGACCTTAGTTTTGCCTCAGCTTCAAACATAATCACTTTCAAACCAGACCTTTTTTTTGCTTGCAGCACTCCCATTCTAAATCACAAAATAAATACATGAATAAAGTAAAACCCTCACAGATCTGAGGGCCTTCTTGTCAGTCACAGTACATTTTACATGCATAAACTGTGCCATAGGCTGTGTGAGCACTAAAAACCAGAAAGATCACCTTAACCATCTCAAACCAGAAGACTCTTCCTGAGCAGGTCTGCCAGGAAGAAAGAATATTTGCCTTTCTTTACCCTGCATGAGGCTTCCATGTACTGGTCAAGTGACAGCTCTTTCAGGCTGCCCTAGGAGGAAAGAAACCCTTGGGGAGCAGCAATAGAAGGGATAACTCTACCTTTACACATCCTTAATGACTTTTTGCAACGCTTTGCAAACAGGTAGGCAAGACAGCAGTCTGCTAGCACTGTGTACATGTACAGCACATACCAATGAGAAGAAGGCACAGATAAACTCATATTTTGTTCACAGATTTTTCTTCCTAGCAGGTGCACAAATATTCACTATTTGAGTCAAAACACTTGATATTTTGATTCCATACTTTCTCAAAGCTTGCAGAGATGCATTGGAGCCCACGTGGTTGCTACCTCATTGCTGCCAGTCTTCATCAGCTGGCAAATCTCTGGCAGCAAGAATTACACACACACACACACATATCACAGTAGCATGGCTTGAGCAGATTTGGCTGAAAAACATACTTTTCTTGAATGCTTTCATGCAGTTATCCAGGAGAGTATAGCAAAGTTATTAATTTAGGAATACATATTCCACCCTTGGAAGCAATTTCCATTTCATATAACTAACACAAGGTTGCCTACTGTTTGCAAAGTTATAGACAATTTTTTTTTTTTTTTTTTTTGAGAATGAACTTTCCTACATTGTCTGGAGAAACAGGTTATCTTCCAACTCCAGGGGAAACAGCATTCATAACAGATTATTCCTTGATTCTGTTACTGAAAATGAACAATTTTAGCGTGTTAACAATTGTAACTTTCCTCCCATTTTTTCTGAGGTAAAGTTTAGAAAAAACACAGATTTGTGTTCAAATTTCCATGTTCCTTAGCTTCTGTATAAATGCAGAGGAAGAAAAATGTGAAACTAATAGTTTCTCATTTTAAAATCTGAGCACATTTTTCTTGTGATATAGCATCTTCAGCACTTATTTCTATTACCCCATCCATACACATACGAAAGGACTCACAAGTGAACTTCCCTTATGGCTAATGAAAGCAGCCTACACCTTACTTACAAAACAATAAAGTACATTATACAGTTCAGTGTTTTCAAAGCCAGAGGAAAAAACGTTCATAATCATTGATCATATTGGGCAGCATGACCATGATTTAAACAAGGCTAAGCACAGTCAAGACTGACAGCTTCATAATGGAGAACCTTAAAGTAATTTCAAATTTCCTCAGCCATCCTCAGATTTTGAGCTTTATAGTTAGCCTATTTTCTCAGCAGTTACTCCTTTTCAACCCAAGAGCTTTAGTTGCTTATTTAACATTATCGTTAACGATTCTGGAAAATATTGGTAAAGGATACTTTCCTAGCTTCCTAGGAAAACCAGGAAGTATGATAAATAGAGAAGTATCTAGAGAATATTTAAAAACATGATGAATTCTGAAAACAGATAACATAGTTACAGTGAAATTCAGTAGCATGAAAAATAAAGTCATGCACTCAGAGAACCAAAAAAAAAAAATAAAAAAAAAATAAACTTTTCTATTATTTGAGACTTCATCAGTTTGAAAAGCATCAGGGGCTTATTAGAGGTATACTGTTGGTAATCTACCCTTTTGTGCTCCCAAAGTTAGCCTGTAAGATGTATCAGATGAAATGTCAATTGAGTAAGGACGTATTAGTAACAGCAGACAGACTGCTGTAGTAACTAGCAGGTGAGAGTAGAATTTAAGATTGTATAGTTTACTTAGCAGCGAAACTGTATTTTTTAAAAAAAAAATAATAATAATAATAAAAACAACGCACTTCCTGTATTTCGAGTACTATTTTAAGTACCTCAGGAGGATAATTACCAAACAATCTTCATTGAAAAACTTCACATGACAATGCTGGTACAAAGACAAATAGGTACAAATAGGATCATAGATACATTTTGGCTGAAAATACAAAAGTTTCTGAGTATGGTGAGCTTCTGAATTCACTTCAAGAATAGCAGTGGCTGGAAAAAATACAGACAGCTAAATTTCAGTAGTGTATGATCATAGATAAAAGCACTTATGGAATATGTATTTACGTATTATGGCAACCTCTGTTCTCAAGGGACATAAGCAAGTAAGCCAGGAGCTCACTTCTCATCTTACAGCTCTAAGGCAGTACAGAAATGAACCAGCAACATTCTGAGTTTTATGACAAAGACACAAAATCTACACTTCATCCATTACGTGCTACACCAGAGCTAGAAGAGTTAATTTTGAGCTCATGTTCCTATTAGGAACTCAGACATTTGAGATTTAATATCTCGCATGTTCCAAATTGCGTCTCCTGGCACTTGGCAAGCAGCTTGTCAGCTTCAATGCAATTTGTTTTTCCAAACCCAAATTGTTTTTAAAAGATTAAGGTGTTCTAAATTTTTAAAGCAGTAAGTACAAAAGCAGTAATCCTCTACCGTTCTGATAAGGATTGTCTGCCATAATCTTTATTATTTACTAATGCTTGACTATCAGAGAAAAGTATTTTTTTTCAAAGTCTATTGAGGTAGCTGAGTTGGTATTTTCTGAATTTAGGGCTGAGAAAAGACAACTGATTACTTCAGCTCTGAAGAACTTGGGAAAAAAAAAAAAAAAAAAAAAAAAAAAAAAAAAAAAAAAAGCTTTTCTCCCTTGTTAGGCAGACACATGCATCTATGCCCCCATTTTAGTGATGCCCCCTGCCTTTATGGATACGCACACAGCAGGCTGGGGAGGGGAGGAGCACACTAACAGGAAAAGGAAACTGCAGGGTAAGAAAGAGGCGGCCATATTCTGACAGGGAAGGCAAGGAGTGACAGACTGCAACATGTCCAGCTCTGAGCATAAAGTGTATTTTAAACAGAACTGTGTTGTTACCACACTGGACAGAGACTCTGAAAAACAGACTGCTGGATTTGTCATAAACTTGTTGGAAAACTGCTGGCAAATGTTCTCAGATTTGACATGCAGTAACAATCACCTCAGTATTATATGGGTGTGCTTATATATGTACGTAGAGAGACACAAACAGGTATATATGTGCATAAGATTATGTAGATTTGAAATAGAGAAGTAGTACATACAGAGCAAATGCGAGCAGGAACATACTAATACAGGCAAAATGTTCCAAGTGTTTATAGACACAAAATGAATGTGAGTACATGTGGAGGCAGATGTGTGGCTCCCCCAGACCTCTCAGGGCTTTAACCCTGGCAGCTGCCGGTCATTCCCTGCAAGGAGACCTCTCCCAGGTTACAAATGACGACGGCACCGCAGCTGTGGCACTGGGATCGATGGAGGATCTGGGCCTGGCCGTGCTCCCACAGCAGCCCTGTGGGGCTGTGGCCCAGCTACCATTGTGCCATAAAACCCAGTAATTTGGCCTCATATGTTGTTGGAAATAGCTGTGAGGAGTGCTCTCATTGGAGCTGTGGGGAATACCTGTGGGGAGGGCACGGCAGGAGGGCCAGGGCAGCCCCAGGGAGTGGAGGCCTCGGCCTGTGTGCAGTGGCGGCCTGCAGGGCTGGGGCCTGGCTCTGCACTGGCAGCCACTGACACCGAGGGTGCCTCTGGGTCTGAGGACCTTCCTTTTGAAGGAATTCTTCACAGGAAACCAAAATGAATAATAATAATAATAATAATAATAATAATAATAATAATAATAATAATAATAATAATAATAATAATAATAATAATAATAATAATAATAAAACACACACACACAAAACACACACACACACACACAAAAACAAACAAAAAAAAACACTTTTTCATTCAAACCATATGTTCCAGGGAATCAGCAGTCCTGGCTATCGGGGGAGGTCCCAGTTGACTGGCGGCTAGCAAATGTGACACCCATCTACAAGAAGGGCCGGAGGGCAGACCCGGGAAACTACAGGCCTGTCAGTTTGACCTCAGTGCCAGGGAAGCTCATGGAGCAGATCCTCCTGAGAGTCATCACGCAGCACTTGAAGGGCAAGCAGGCGATCAGGCCCAGTCAGCATGGCTTTATGAAAGGCAGGTCCTGCTTGACGAACCTGATCTCCTTCTATGACAAAGTGACGCGCTGGGTGGATGAGGGAAAGGCTGTGGATGTGGTCTACCTTGACTTCAGCAAGGCTTTTGACACTGTTTCCCACAGCATTCTCCTGAAGAAACTGGCTGCTCTTGGCTTGGACTGGCGCACGCTTCGTTGGGTTAGAAACTCGCTGGATAGCCGGGCCCAAAGAGTCGTGGTGAATGGAGCCAAGTCCAGTTGGAGGCCAGTCACTAGTGGCATCCGCCAGGGCTCGGTGCTGGGGCCGGTCCTCTTTAATATCTTCATCGATGATCTGGACGAGGGCATCGAGTGCACCCTCAGTAAGTTTGCAGATGACACCAGACTATGCGCATGTATCGATCTGCTCGAGGGTAGGAAAGCTCTGCAGGAGGATCTGGATAGGCTGCACCGATGGGCTGAGGTCAACTGCATGAAGTTTAACAAGGCCAAGCGCTGGGTCCTGCACCTGGGGCGCAATAACCCCAAGCAGAGCTACAGGCTGGGAGAGGAGTGGTTGGAGAGCTGCCAGGCAGAGAAGGACCTGTGAGTGATGGCTGATAGTCGGCTGAATATGAGCCAGCAGTGTGCTCAGGTGGCCAAGAAGGCCAACGGCATCCTGGCTTGTATCAGAAACAGTGTGGCCAGCAGGGCTAGGGAGGTGATTGTCCCCCTGTACTTGGCTCTGGTGAGGCTGCACCTCGAGTACTGTGTTCAGTTTTGGGCCCCTCGCTACAAGAAGGACATCGAGGTGCTTGAGCGAGTCCAGAGAAGGGCGACGAAGCTGGTGAGGGGCCTGGAGAACAAGTCCTACGAGGAGCGGCTGAGGGAGCTGGGCTTGTTCAGCCTGGAGAAAAGGAGGCTCAGGGGTGACCTTATTGCTCTCTACAGATACCTTAAAGGAGGCTGTAGTGAGGTGGGGGTTGGCCTGTTCTCCCATGTGCCTGGTGACAGGACGAGGGGGAATGGGCTTAAGTTGTACCAGGGGAGTTTTAGGTTAGATGTTAGGAAGAACTTCTTTACTGAAAGGGTTGTTAGACACTGGAACAGGCTGCCCAGGGAAGTGGTGGAGTCACCATCCCTGGAAGTCTTTAAAAGACGTCTAGATGTAGAGCTTAGGGATATGGTCTAGTGGGGATTGTTAGCGTTAGGTAGAGGTTGGACTCGATGATCTTGAGGTCTCTTCCAACCTAGAAATTCTGTGATTCTGTGAAGGGATCAATACTAGTTGTAGTCAAGTCAAGGGGGACAAGATTTCATTCTCAAGAGTCTTCTGTTCCTGAAATACTTCTTCAAATCCTCTAAAACTGATAGATTTAGAAACTTATATTGAGAGCTTGTTAGTGCATATGACTGAGTAAAGTAACTCAGTTACCAGGTCATCACAAAATATATATATTACAAATATACACCAAATATAAGCAAAGAAATCTCAGCCTCTACTTTCTTGATGAAAATATGTATGACAATCAGAATTCTATGGCGGGGAAAAAAAAAAAATCTACTATGTGTAGTTTTCAAGAGTCTAGTACCAGTTCGAAACTGGTGAACTGCAAGATGATATAAAATGAGTTTGCAATATAACAGCTTAAATAAACAAATAAATAAATAAATTAAAAGGTGGTAATACTGTAGTACCATAATATCCTTTTTCAAGTTGGAAATGACAGCAGAGAAATCAAGTACAGAAGTGTCTCACTCAGCACATGGCAGAGCAAGGGGATCAAGTCACTCATCCTTGCTCATGGTCTTCTGTAGTAATCCTGGTTTTAAAAATCTGAACTCTTTCTAGCCTTCAGTAGACTCGAAAGGGTTCATCACAGCAAAAGATTTGCTGAACCTGCTCTTTCTGCTCCTGAATAAGAAAACAATGCATATTTGGGTATACTCTGTTAATAGTCCTCAGGCCTTCACCACAAGATGATTCTTAAAACTGCCCTGTTTGATACCGCCATCTGAAGAGTACATTAAAGATATGTACTCTTGGCCGTGCACATAAATCCATTCTTTTTATGACTTCCCTATTACGGCATTCAAACAGAAAACAAAATCTTATTTTACACGTGTTTCACTGTAAGTTTGCACTTGCAAATTATATCCTATTGTCTAATGCCTGCAGCTACTGGAAAGCCTGGGGTTTGATTGTTTTCAGCTGAATGCCAGAAGGCAGCAGAAGTATTTTTTCCTTTATGAATCTGAAGCTCACGGGCAAAATTGTCTGGCCAGAATCCAGAAATACCCTGTCCCTCCCTTGTTAGGCAGACACATGCATCTATGCCCCCATTTTAGTGATGTCCCCTGCCTTTATGGATACACACACAGCAGGCTGGGGAGGGGAGGAGCACACCAACAGGAAAAGGAAACTGCAGGGTAAGAAAGAGGCGGCCATATTCTGACAGGGAAGGCAAGGAGTGACAGACTGCAACATGTCCAGCTCTGAGCATAAAGTGTATTTTAAACAGAACTGTGTTGTTACCACACTGGACAGAGACTCTGAAAAACAGACTGCTGGATTTGTCATAAACTTGTTGGAAAACTGCTGGCACATGTTCTCAGATTTGACATGCAGTAACAATCACCTCAGTATTATATGGGTGTGCTTATATATGTACGTATATTAGAATATGGGCTCCTCCAGCCCATACCATGAAGCAGCAGGCGTCTAATAAGAGCAGCTTACTTCATGCTGCTCTGTGACACTGCCAGTTTTCCCTCCAGCTCTCACCCAAACACGTGTGCAGTAGTTAAAATCCTTCAGCACGTCCATCCGGTGAAGCAGTCACTAAATGGAAACAGGCACCAACAAGAGTGATGCTCAGGCAGCTACCTCTGACATAGCTGATGGAAGCTTGCATCATGGAAGCTTTGAAATGCCTTTGGCTCTGCTGCTGAGCAGGTGACAAGACAAAAGACTCTCAAAGTTTACGAAGACATTTTTCAGAAGCAAAATACCAAGCTGAAAAGCACTTTCCACACAATGAGTTGACACTGAGCACAAAAGCAGCAGTCAGAATTAGACGCATTCAGCTAATTGTATCTATCCTGTTTCTAAGCAAACAGCAAACTGCCATTATTCTTCTGTAGGCCCACTCTTCCTTATACAGCAGAAAGAACAGTCTGTGGGAATCACAGCCCAATGTGGGATCTCAAACAAGATTTTGCCTGAGGAAAACAAGAATGGCATGGATAGGCCATTGTTGCAACTATTCAAGGACCTGTGTGATGTAGAACACCAGATCTGTGTTAAAAGCTATGCTAACAAGAAAAAAGTTTGCATTTATTTTGGACAGAGATTTTTAAGATGGACTCTAAGTCTTTTCGTGTGTGTGTGTTTTGGGGGGGGGGGGGGGGAGGCAAGGGTTCAAAATAGACATTTACTTGGTGAATCATTAAAATCATTGGATCACACAGTTTGATTCTCTTCTGCCTGTATATCATGTAATCACTCCCTTCTGTGGCTTTAAGAATAAGAGGGCAGTCCTTTGAAGAGTTTTGAATATGTACATTTTACTGTAATTATCTGTCTGCTTCTGGGAGAACAATAACTTTCCCACTGAGGGCAACACTTCTGGGACAAGTGGCAAGAAGCCATTTCTCCCACTAGATTTACTCTTGCCTTTGAAAGCACATTTCACCACTTCAGTTAACTGTGTCAAATGAGATACCACATGACTGAGCTCTGTGCAAATTGCCTCTCACAGCAGTCTACGTACCATGCTCAAACATCACCTTCCCTAACCTCCAGTTGTTCTCTGTTTCTTTTCATTAAGTCTATACAGCTCTTCTCTCTAAAATCTGTCTTGGCTGACTATCAGCTGACTTCTTCCTGCCCCTCAACAAGCACAAGACATTACTTAGCTACCTGTGCTGCACAACTGAAACAGAAAAACTATCAGTCAAGTGAAAAGACCTGTGCTGTAGTTTTGCTTTCCCTTAGCTACTCCAAGCTCTGTATTTCAGAGGAATATATATTTCCCAAATTAATTACAACGATGCGACCTGTCTTTATTCTTAAATCCTCACCAGCTTCTTCCTCTATTCTAAACCTGGAGACAGATGGACAGATGGACAGACATTTGTCCCTAGCTGTAGATAAACTCAACAAACAGAACACTTTTCCTCTCTCCATATACCATATAACACTTTTTTCTTCCTGACTCCCCAAACACATTGAAGAGTCTAAAGCAGCTGCACAAAAACCTACACCATTGATTTTCCTTCTCTTTTTACAATGAAAGACAAAGCTGGTATTTTGAGCCACATATGTTTCTGTTGTTTTCTGTGTTGGCTTACTAAGGTATATTAAAAAAGACTAATTTCCAACCCAAGCCTTTTTCCTCAGTTTCAGTTACTCCAAACATGTTTTATCTTTATAGTCTCTGAGCCTTCTTGCTCAGAGAGCTCTGCCTCTATGCTGGGGTTGGAGGCACAGGACTCAACACAGGACTCTCACCTTCCATATCGTCAAGGGTTGTGACCTCATGCCACCTGAAACTGTGTTCTGAGAAATGAACATGCAAAATAAGTCTTCACCAGCTTTCGAAAGCCAAGACAAAGCCTGCAAAAATGATTTTCTTCCCCATCTGTCCATCTAGTTATAATATGGAGAGGATGCCTTTTCTTGGCATCAGTAAACAGGAGTGAATAGCCTTTGCAGTCCTCAATTTTCATTTAGCATAACTGCTGATACATAGTCTTATTTAAGTAAATGTTATGCATATGTGCGTACATACCCTCCAAATAACCTCTAACACAAGGTATAGCTACTGTGTAAGCCAAGTGCTATAAAGTCATTAGAAAAATTATTCTTGCTAAAAAAAAAAAAACAAAAAAAAAAACCAAACAAACAAACAAACAAACAAAAACTATCTGGCATTCTTATACTGTTCTCATTTGAAATTCCAGTACTACAACCCATGATGGATTAAAAGCAACTAAAAAAGCATAACCCCAGGATGGATTTTAAATAGTTTTATTCATGCAACTAAAAAACAACTAGGATGTCATACAGCTTTGTCAGGCTTCACAAAGGCCTGAATCTCTCTCCATGACTAGTAAGCATAATTTACACAACTTGAACTTTCATTTAATAACTGATGATTAATTGCTCAATATACTGACTGATTCGCAAGTCCTGCTCTGAGTTACATGCCCGTGTAGCTTGGGAAACTGCTATAAAACTCCTAGGCTTTGTTATTCCATCCTGTTGCCATGAAAGTCTCAAAACCTGTCTCAGATGAATAATTGTGGTAATAACTGAAATAAACTGAGATGTCTTCTATTTATCATTGTTTGAACTATTACCACAGAAAATGAAGGGCTTGGGGGGGGGGGGGAAAAAAGGTTAGAAACAGTCTTCTGATAAAAAAAAATCAAAGTTCCTTCCATGTTTTAAGTAAAGTGAGAAAGACTGGGTTCAAATTTTCAGTACCATACTTTTTATATAAGTAGGATTTAAAAGGTTTGAGTAATCGGTCTCCTCAAAATCAATCTTTGGAATTTACATATGTGTTTGTATAATTACTTAGGTAAAGAATTCTGTCAGCCTAAGCTCCATGACATGTATCATATATAGTAGGGATAAGTTTGAAAGCATGATAAATTACCGATTAATCTTCACAACAGGATTTTCACCTTGAGTAATCTCATGACAAGCATGGTTACAAGGAGAAATTAGGAACAACAAATCAACACGCCTTCCGTGTCAGGGTATCAAAGGCTGATACCATGTTAGTGTTTGCTTTTGCAAAGCAAGCGCTGTCACCTTCTGCCCTGCCTTCACCCTCTAACAGAACTGAGGGTGTGTTGCCAGCACCAAACGGCTTCCAGAAGCCCCCATTGTAGGCATACACCTTCCCTTTCTCTTCCAGCTAGGTTTGTGACTGGAACTCTGTGGGCCACATACACGTCCAAGCAGAGGAAGCAGAATCAATACCAATTTTGCCCTCTTTGGTTGGGGGCGGGGGGATGGGGGGAGGAGGGGGGAATTTACTCTCTGTGCTAAACAAGAGAGAGACTATGCCCTCTGCAATGTTTCAGAGCAAACACTAGAGAAGTATCCACCACAATTCACAGAGCTCTGGGTGCTGGCTATTTTTTTTGCAGCTGCACTGCTTTCTGCGCAGCTTCTCTCACCATGTAGTTTCCAATTTGCTCCTCAAAGGGTAATTTTACAGCCGTCTGCAACACCTGAATTAAGGATGCTTTTGAGTGCCTTTTATGCTACTTCATGCTTTCTACTCAGTATAAGGAGAGGTGGATCTTGGCTAAATGACTCCCTTCAGCTGCCTTCAGGGTTTACTGCTTTAGTCAGAAATCCACTGAAATTAGAAGACTCTTTTCTCTTGTTTTCAATAAGCACTAGGCCAGGCCTAGAATAAAGAATATGAAATAAACACGAGTTATCAGTTCTCATTAAAATGGTTTCAATTAGGTCTTATGATTTCTTTCCTCTTGGAGAAACATACTACAACAGCTTTAATGAATATGTTGGCAGAAGAAATAATAATTTACATGAGAGGACAAATTAATATTTAAATAATCAACTCTCCATTCTTTGGAGTCTTCTCTTCATAATTGAGCTCTATATGTGTAATGTACCACTGCTGAATGGATGACTTGGGATAATCACAAGTGACCTGCTGCAACAGCAGAGTAATACAAAAAGCTGAATCTTTACTACCATGTCACAGTCTCCGACAGGGTCTAGGATCCATTGTTCCACACTGTAAAACATTGTTCGTGTTGATAATAATTTTATCTCGTCTAACTTAAAAGTTCACGTTCGTAGAGTTTTTTTGATTAATGAAATGGCTCTGACAGCCAGCAGCTTCTTTCCAATATTAGAGAGCAAGCGGGTGGGTGCCAATTTACCATTATTCAAACCAGTAATCTCCTGTGTCTCTGACTGCTATTATTCCTTTGCCTGTGACCCAACCACTTAATGAAGTGAAATTAATTTACAGTAATAGGAAATTCTCGGAACTACATGAAAGCACAAGCTTTAATATGGGAAGAACAAATGGCCTTTTCATGCAAGGCTGACCACAAGCATTGTAAAGAAATTCGAAAGGACTTTATACCTTTTTAAGTAGGTATGGTATTAGCTGAAACAATATAATGCAGTAAATATGAAAAATCATCAAACACCTCTTTGAAGCAGAAAACACCAACGCAATTTTCTCCTTTTATCACACAGCAGAATTTTCTCATTTGCATATAAATGTATGACACACATGTATTTTCTGAAGATAAAGCCAAGATCTCATCATCCTTCAAATCCCTTCTACCACTTCTATCACAATACCCATGACAAACTGCCAACAGAAAACCAGGAACAGGGAGGTTCTGACATTTATTTTGCCTATTCGTCCTTTGTAAATGAATGCATCAGCACGCATTAGAATTGAAATGAATATTGTTATCTTAAATGGCAAAATATACCTCACATTTATTCTCCAAATATATTATCTAAAAAATCTGTAAAAGGTTGAAATTTTAACTCAAATACACCATATTCTAATATTTATTTTCATGTAGAGAAAATACCACTTCCCAAACCTTGCTTTAGCATCCCTTCCCCACCTCTGCCCTAAAATGCAAACAGTGAGGAGGGAGAAAGGGAGAGGAAGGCAAGAGTCACAATAGACATGGAATGATCTTTTTCAAAATAATTTGCTTTATTTGAAGCATTAAACAAGTATAATTCTTTCTTTCTAACTAGCACTAACATTTCATTTATTGTACCTCATACACTCTGCATTTTCACTCTCATTTTTCAAACTGTCTTACATCTCTTGGGGAAGAGAATAATTATCAACGTTGCCCATAACACAGTGATACTCCAGTGAGTCTGGGTGCTATATAAAGACAAAAGCTATCTCACAGGCATCTGTGTATTCACATACTCTTGTTGCACATAGATGGTGGTGATATTCAAGCAACAAATCGAGAATATCCATCACCATCTCCTCAAAACAACATTAAGATAATCTGAAGATTTCTGGTGCATTGGCACAAGCTGTAGCTTTTCCTCTTACTGTATTGCTTTCCCCTCCTCCCAGACACCGGTTGGGAGAAAAGATAAATCTTTTCACCATCAGAGAACCTCAGCTGGAAAACAGGAAGCTGGGGCAACACTTCTACTTCAAGTAGATCCTTTCCTGTCTCACCCAGAGTTTCACATTATCTCCAGCTAAGCTCAACCCATCACTACAAAAGTCTTGCCTTTGCAAATACTGATTAGTTAGAAACTAATTTGTTTTCCTTTGTTAGAAAAAACCTGGATCTACAGCTACACTGGACAGTTATTTTTTCCCCAAGAGACTGTTAGCAGTTCTTTGAATTATCTCATACAAACCAGGTTTGCTTCCTAGCAGCCTTACAGATCCTTATGCAAGGTCTGGGCTACCACCCAAGGCATTAGCAAGCTGTAACAGCTTTGAGCATTACACATGGCTTCCTCTGTACTTGCACACCTTTGCTAAGGAATGTACACAGTCTGAATCTATAGAACAATCTTTCGCCTTTGTCACATAAGATGTCTATTCAAGACACATGCAAATTATATAGGACAACTGGTTTGGCAGCAAGGCAATCATGTACTCCTTTGGAAACACAATGCAAACTCAATCCTCTTTCAGGTCCTTAAGCAAAAGGACTGATTGACAAAGAGAAAGAGGGAGATACAGGAAGAAAAGTCTCTACAAGATACCAAATGATGCCTAGAGAAGGGTAATTCACAGAACTCTCTCTCCCCCAGTATTCACTTGCTTCCTCAAATAAATTGAAAATCTCCTCAGTCTACTTGATATTACAAATTCATTCTTCCAAAAACTTTGCAGGGCTACTGTTTTGTTTCTTTTCTGGCAGTACTTGTAAAACTTTAGTAACTCAAGTACAGTATAGATATACTACCTCAGAAAAGCTAAACAATATGCCTTGGTTTGGCACTTTGTTCAAAGTAACTTTTCCTCAGAATCCTACTCTGCTGGGTAAAAATGAAGAATCTTAATGTACCAGACAACATCAGCTCAGAAAATATGTATTTTCTCTGAAAAATACTTCAGTGTTATGAATAAATAACAAATAAATAACAACAGAATCCTAAAGGACTTAATGACAGGTAGTTTAAACCAGTAAATTTAATTATTAACAAATCTCAAAAAGCCCAGGAAAATACAAAGTATTAATTGTTATAGAACATAACAAAAATAAAGGGGTGATGTATAGAATTACATACCTTGGATCCATCTCAGGTAATAAAATAAAAAAATTAATCCATGACTGGTCAACCACTAATTAAGAATACAATGAATGCTAGCTTTGATTCATTTGCAGAATATAAGAACTGTTTGGGTTGTATTTCTTTAACAAGCTTACTCTTAAGATTCATCAAGAGAAATTATTGATACAAATTCTTCAAGTAGTTCTACTTAATGAGTAATTCCACTTAGAACTATACAATGTTTGATTTTTTTTAATAGAAATTTTATATGTACTTGGGTGAAAAAAACAGTGAATAGATTAATGAAAGGTTAACTCCCCTTGCCTTACCCTTATGCTAAATGTGATAAGAAATGTGGAATAAGTTAAATGGCACATGTTAATCAAAAAGGCTAGTTTATCTACTGGTGCCTTTTAGTAATATGCACTGTGTAATTATAAAGTATTGAGGCAAACTCAGAGATAGTCAAAGATACTTTATACCACACAACCCTTAGCATTGGCCTGCCCAACTTAAGGGTCTTACTGGATTCACACCAGGTGTAACAATCTCTTAAAGCAGCATTTGCTAAGATACTTCTCACCATTTGCACATTCAAAAAAATAAAAATAAAAATAAAAATAAAAATAAAAATAAAAATAAAAATAAAAATAAAAATTACTCACCAGAGCAATGTATATCCGTGACACCCTATAAGGCATGTGAAGGCTACAGTTTACAAGGGTGAAACAGAAATCTGCACATTCAGAAATACGCTTAGAAATACCATGTTGCAGAAAATAAATAAATAATAATATTAAAAAAAAAAAGCAGTAGCTAGAAGTACTTTTACTGGGTGCACGTGTATTTAAGCAAAATATATGCTGAAATTAATACATACAATTTTAATCTCCTTGACCTTTCCATATTTCATTTTTAACCTTGAGCAGGTGATTCAATATCCAAATATTTGATTGCCCAAAATAAAAGATGTTATTAATGCTTCCTTAGATCATAAAGCTGCTGTGTGGGTAAAATTTATTAATGTTTCTATGGCTCAGAAACTACCAAGGCAAAACCCAGAAAAGTACACAAGATGCAGGTACATTTTTACATTTTCAGGGGTACAAAATTCTCATTTAAAATATAAAGCTAGAAACCTTAAAAAAAGACTTAATGCACATATACACGCACCAATAAATAAATAAACAAACAAATAAATAAATAAATAAAATGGGATAAAAAAAGCTTTGTCTTTGGCAACTGAAAGAGTCAGGAAATTTTTATGTATAAAAGTTAAGAGT
This sequence comes from Aythya marila, assembly GCF_965140915.1. Taxonomy (NCBI): domain Eukaryota; kingdom Metazoa; phylum Chordata; class Aves; order Anseriformes; family Anatidae; genus Aythya; species Aythya marila. The sequence goes on from NC_139048.1 coordinate 37,359,818, forward strand.
GTATGACTCATGTTATGATTTGCCTAATAAATTCTCCATGAAATTGTACCTTGGTATAACGTGGTAACTATCCATCACTAACAGAAACCGATCACCTGGTAGCATCTGAAGGTTGTTCAGAAGGGTCACAGAAGACTGAAAATCCACAGCCACTCTTGCTCCAAGAAAAAAGTAAGACCAAACAGAAGAAAGGAGGAACCTGAACTGTGAAAACAGCTGCACGAAGCTGAACTGCTTGTGGATAGAAATCATCTGAAGGGAGTTGCAACTCACTGCAGATGATTTCTAATGGGTAAAGGATAATGCATTTAGAATACCTGAATACCAGTGAGTCTGGACCTCGATAAAATTCAGAGTTATGACTTAGTTGATGCTAACTTCAGATCCTGCATAGTGAAAGTGAGTGTCAGGGTATGAACAAGAGGCAAGTATAGATAAGGTCTGTCTCTGAAGCTTACATGTGTGGGGATGGAATTGTTGTGTTTAAACGTTGCCTAAACCAAACAAAAACATCTAGGCACAAATTAAGAATGAAAATCATCAAAACTGATGTCTGGATTGGTGCAAAACAGCTCCTACTAACAAAAGAAGATATACCTCAAAATTTGTTTCATGTTGAAAATGAGAAATTAAACTTCTCTAACTTATTTGCATCGAGGATACATCTCCAGGACCTCAGAATAACCAACACCAGAAAGACAACTCCACCTCTTGCCATGGGCCTGGAGCAACCAGCTCTGACTGGAAGGAAATGGCTGCTCTCGCTTTCACAGATCACAACTGCCATCCGGGACCTGGAGCACATGCCTAATAATGGCTTTGTCAAAACCGGTACATTTCTCACAATATCTCACTTTTAACAAAACAACCAGCTCAACCCATCATCTTTCCAATGGCTAGTAACAACAGGTGAAAGCAACTGTAAAGGACTAGCAGTACTGTCTCTTTGTCCCCTTCTTCTGCTTCCAAATGTCTCCTCAGCATTTACCCAACTGCAATATTTCATTTTGAAAGGACACCTTACAGAGCAGACTGTCAGAATGAACACTTGTGAGCTTCCTCAGCTATGAAGCTTGTATTCAGAAATGGGTTTGCAGTCTTTTTTTCAGTGGTATTTGGGATTCTGGATGTTCCAATAACAGCCATTCATTTAAAGCTATATGTGTGCAAAGAGATTTTTATAAGGATGAAAGCTGAAAAATGTAATAAAGGATCTCTCAAAAATCCAGCATATTCAAAATGTACATCCTCCAACACTGTGCTAAAATATTCACATGAAAAGGTTGCTCATAAGGATTACCAAAAAAGAAAGTGTTCACAGAAAACTTAAGAACACTTGAAAAATCTTCTAGAGATGAACTGATATATATTGAACTAGAATCTGAACAAGTTGTTCTTTGACAATCGGAATACACAAATACCCTTAGAATTTATTCATGGCAGGAAATGAAAACAGATCTTTTGTATTCCCCTACAAACTTGGCAGCATGTATCTATAGCCAGTTCACACTTGACTGACTTCAGAGCTGATCCAAAGCTCAGATTCCTTCCAGCACTTGCTAATGTGCTTTAAAGAAAAATTTAATATCCCACAATTAAGCTTGTACACAGACATAATGTCTGAGATCTGAAAGTGACAGGATAAACAGATTTTTTTGATATGTTATATAATGGCAGCTCATTAGGATCACTTACAGGTTAATTTTGAAAAAAAAAAAAAATCTGCAAACCACCTGGTTTGCATTAAAAGCATGTAGATAACACACAGAATCCTAGATTCAGGATGCCTCAGCATTCTGGCATCAAGCAAAAAAAAATGAGTAGGGCTGACAATCCCTAAAACTTATGTTTGGATACATTATCTTGAAGTGGAGAAAAACTGTGTGACTTTTCAAAAAAAAAAAAAAAAAGGACTCAAACTCAGCACAGTGGCTGGTGGCTAAGTACTTTTTGAATAAGGCCTATGAGTATTTATACTTTATGAGAGTTTTAGTATTTTCTACCTTTCTGATTGCTACTCCGAAACAGATGCATTATTGAAATTGCAAGACCAGGGAAAACTTTGTGCTTGATTGCTCAGATGTATAAATGAATACAGGTATTATCTGTTTATTTATGCATATATATCAATGTATTTCTCCACATATATGTACTCTTGCGTTGTAAAAGCTTTGGTGGGGAGCAACAGAGAACTAATTACAGTGAATATTTTGCCTTCTAGAGATAAACTGCCCCAAGTTATGTTCTGGTATTAAGTCATCTGTTTATTTGTTTATTTTTACTTTTTTTCATTATTCTCTGAATTCTTTAGTTCTTCTTTATTTGAATATCCCTAATTTTGGCTTTTACTCCATTACACCATTGTAACAAATTTGCAAGTAAATGCAAACACTCTAGGGTAATATTTGGAAATCTCTATTAATGGCAGGCATGAACATCAACACTGACATCTCCATACAATAGTGATCCATACAAAGCGCTCTGTTCAACGTTTTAGAGCTCTATTACTTTCTGTTAATTGGTGTGGCAGGAGAAGACCTTCCTCTTTGTTCGCCTAAAGTATGGAAACATAAAAATCAAAACTCAAACTGAAAAGCTGTTCCTTCAGCAAAGACTTGTTCCAGACCACAGAGGAAGATAAAAAAAGTGCTAGCTACAGAGGGTTATAACAGCATCTCACTCACATTATCAGACAGAAGGGGAAAAAATTACCTTGATTTTGACGTATGAAAATGAAAATTATCAGTATGAGAGCAGAAAGTGTTTCTCCAGTATAACATTCGCAATTTTAAACAAAAACCTTCCTCTAAGTATGAGCTCTTGCTCTTCTTCAAATCTACAACTTATTTGTGTTTATCATTAACAAAAGGAATCATCCAGCCTGATTTTTTGGCAGAAAATCCTTCCAAGAATTTAATGCATCTCACAGAATACACATTTTCTTTGAATAAAAAAAAAAAAAAAAAAAGGAAGAATAGATAAATTACATGGATATACATTATGCCTTTAATATTTTGACAAAATGTAACTTCATTTCACTCATGAAAATAGGCTTAGGGAAATAGCATGATAAAATTCATGTAACATATGGACCTTCTCACATCTGACACTAGATCAAATTCAGTCTAGGTTTCTAATGACAATTTATTACACATCCAGTATGATGGGATTTTCATTGTCTGAAATTATACAAAGTCAGATTCTGAGGATAAATGTCCACAGTTTAATGTATTTGTAAGTCATATACAAGGAGCAGCTGAATAGAGTCTGGGTATGAAGGCTTACTGCAAGACTAGATAGCAACTGTGGGTTGTTTTACAGGGAAAAAAAGGAAATCCAGTCAATAAGAATCTTCGTAAAGCATTTTCTGTGAACCTCCAGTACTGTATCTCAGTGCAGTGGTACTTGGGACCATTTCAGCTCACAAATATAGCTGGACCTAACTCACTGATTTCAGTGGGAGCAATGTATGTTTAAATGGATTGAAGCAATACCTCTCCCAGTTACTCCTCTCTGTACAGTCAATGCCAAAGAAGTAAAAGGCAATGCCAAATCTGAATATGAATATCCTTCTAGTTCCACTGCCATATGGTAGCCAGAGGTCCTCACTCATTAACATCATTCTACCAGGATAACCAATCTCTGTTGGTGGCTGTGGAGCATTTTTAAAAATTGAATTCTTTGAGATGGAACAGAATTTTATGCTATTGGGTGACACAGCTTCCAGACTCTTGTGCTATCTCATTATGAAGCAAGATTGCCAGTTTTCTGATGGACACCGAGAGTTTTGTGGGCATCCTGGAAGGGCTCTGCATTTCTATGGACTTATGGAAATTCAGAACAGTAACAATAGAGCCAGGCAAAAATGCAAAGTGGAAAGAGATGGAATATGTTTCCATGTTCAAACGCAGCCAGTATTGGACACATGAAGAATAGTAATAATTTCTAATTGAAAGTATTGCTGGTTTTGTTCGTTTGTTAAGTTTTGTTTGTTTTTACCACATCCTTCCTAAGGTCTTAAAAATAGTCACTTCAAAGTACCAATTTCTGACCCATACAACATTTGCTTTAAAAAAGAAATAATATTCAGTTGGAATGGCAGTGTAAATGCCTTTTGGTCTTAACTGCCCAGCTCTTTTTTGAGCAGAAAAGAATGTCCTTTCACTTAAACAGCAAGGGGGAACTTTTCAAAAGACTATTCAGGAAAATATCACTAATGACTCACCATATTAAACCTCTTGCAAAACCAAGGAGATTTTTGTGAAGTGCAATTAGCTTTTTGATGCATTTCATGCAGTCCTAAGATACTACGATTCCAATACTTTCCTTTTTATAAGTAATTTTCATGAAATGGTCATTACTGTCAACCTGAACATCCCGTGTCATCAGGTGACTAAGGCACAGTCCCTTACAGATATCTCTACTGCACACAACACCACTTAATGACTTTTTGTTTAGGTAATAAAGCTAAATGTGGTAATGAGCAACATTTTATTTCCAACAACATTTTTTTCCATCTTTAGAAACATTAAAGTCTTTCTTTCTCATGCACTTCTGAGAGATTTATCTCAGCTAACTTTAGGTGTATAAAATTACGTGCCTAATCCAAGCAGCTCACTAGAATACCAAATCAATAGAAACAGATATGCAGCTCCAGAGTAATACATCCTATTCAAGATAGGTTTAGTGAATCATACTTTGAAGGTGTCTTTCAATTACAGAAGAAACCTAGATGAGCTTAGAGAAGTCCACCCTATTATAGATTGTTCCTTGTTTGTCCAGGCCTGTAGCTCTGAGATGCTCCAACCAAGAGCAGCAGGTTGGCATGCCATGATGCTGTGACTGGCCCAACAATGAAGGGATGGGGTTGTGCTGGGAGTTTAGAGCCTCAGCCATGTCCGTCAGCACTGGCACTGAAACCATTAGGTTAGCCACAGCAGCAAAGCAGTAGTGATGCCAAAGCCTGCTTTGTCTATGCCAAATCCACCTTTCACAGTGCGTGTAGTCACAGAGGGGCAACAGAAGGGCATGGAAGGAATATACTGCTCTCAGAAACAGCATCTGACATCCCTCCCATTTTGCTTTTCTGATAGCAATAGAAGCAATAAGCATAGTTCTCCAAAACTCATTACATTTTGGCTCGTTTTCCTTTTTCCACTTTCAATCGCAGGACCGTCTGGCTCCATGTTGCAGCCCCTAGGTCACAGAATCAGTAAAAAACAAAGGAGCAGTGTTAACAGAAGGCAAGAAGCCCAACACCAGGGAGTTTCTAGAAGGGCTCACAATATAGAGGCCAAATAGTCTCTTTAAAATAGCAACAAAATGTGAAGACCATTTAGAAGAGATATTTGTGTACTTCCATAAGACACAGTAGAAAAATCTGTGACTCATCTTCAAATACTGAGAATTAGTTATTGTTGAAGTGAAGATATGATTAAAAAAAATAATAAAAAACCTGCCCATTTTGTGATTTCACAAAGTGGACAGCTTTTCATTACACAATGTTTTCCTGGGTGTGAATCACACTATCAAGAAACAACTGCGGTATGAGTCATACAATGGAGATCTCAGTGTAATTCATTTTTTGTAACTGTCTGCACTGTAAAACATACCATAAGAAATACAGGCCCGTCTGCCTGAACCATACAGAAGTGCCAGCCATGCCCTTGACCCAGCAAAGCTCTTAAGCACATGATTAATTCTTAGTTGTCTCTCACTCCTGTTTCTGAAAATGTCTCTCCTCTTCAGCTAAACACATGCTTGAGTATTTTCCTGAACAAGAATCCACATTTTTAATTTAAATTCCTGATTTTATATAATTATGTATTAATATAGCACCAAATAAATATATATGTATAATCTGAAAAGATGATTTTTAAATCTTTTAAACCGTAAATGCTTACTAAACACTGACTTAAATTTAACGGTACCGTATTGTGTAATTCAAAGGCTCTATACTTACTGACATAAAATACATCCACTTATGAATATAAAATTAAACAGCTATTAAAGGGAAACAGCCTAGGGGAAAATAAATAATATTGTAAATAAAGCAAAACATATTAATCAAAACTAAGGAACAAGGAATCTTAGAGGTATTTTAAAAAGTTCCAACATTAAAATGACACTAAATGCAACAAAGCTAGCAGTAGTTGGAAGGGTACTGTGAAAGTTGATTGCTTCTTGTCCCTCCGGATCAACATATCCTTGCCTTTCACATTGCAATGTTTCCTCAGTTTTCCTCATTTCCTCAACCATCTCCGCAAATTCAGAAGGGTCTCAAAATAGATGCTTCCAAAGTTTTATTTGGATGAGGTGTTATTTGTTTATTTATTTATTTTCACTATGACGCAATAAATAAAAGTGAATCAGGGTTGGACCCGATGATCTTTAGAGGTCCCTTCCAACCCCCATAGTTCTGTGATTCTGTGATTCTGTGATATCATACCATATATGTAGGTAATGTTGGTATTAACATCAAAATTTGATGTGGTAATACAGTGTAAGCCCCAAAAGAAAATACCCTCTTGCAAAATTGGATTAAAGGTGCTATATGACACTATAATTTCTCTCCATATACAGGTCCTTACAGTATCTTTTTCTGCCAGCAAGAAAGTAGATAGTTGGGGATTTCATAACCTATATGCTACTATGCTACTGACTAAAAGGAAACTTCTGATATAAAAGAGAACAACTTTGACTGTGACTCATGACATATCTGTAATACAATGCTTTTTTTTTTTTTTTTTTTTTTTTTCCTGCCATATAATATGCTCATAAAATAGAAAATGTATAACTAGTATACCATTTAAATATATTGACATTTCTCCTGCAGGACACCTCATTTAGGAAATTTTAATAAGTAATAAATCTCTGAATTTCTTTTTCCTTTTCCCACAATTCTCTCATATTTTGAGAATAACTCTAGAAGGCAAAGGCTACCTGATTTACTCCTAGTATAATAGTGGTAGAACTCTTGCCTCACACAAGTTAAAAAACACCTTACTTTTCAGAAAAAAAATTGCTGAAGATGACAGAAGATGGTTTTGTTATGTATTATAACAAATATAAAATGTTTCCTTTATATACCGCTTTAAAATGCTTAGTCATTTCTACAATGTCATACAGTACATGGCTTTTGTGACTGAGAAAGTCTGTTCTTTATACATGAACATATATATCTTTTACATCTGGCATGGCAAATTATATACCACTATAATTTCCTGTGTTTAAATGCTTTTGGTTAGAGTTCAATGAATAATAGGTTTTTTTTTTTTTGTTTGTTTGTTTGTTTGTTTGTTTTTGTTTTGGTAAAGAAGTTGAAAAATGCATAAAACCTTGTTTCAATTAGATTTAAACAGACTTTTTAATTTATTTTTTTTTCCACAAAATTATTTCTTACAAAAATTAAAAATACAATTTAGTGTCAACTGAAAGAAAAAGTCATTCAAACCAAACTTTGTGTCCTAAAATATACCTTCATTTAACAAGATGCTGGTTTGAAATGAGATAGAAGTCCAAATACTGCATTTAGAAAATGCCAAAACATTTCCTTTTCTCTGAAACAGTGTTTTATTCTGAAATGACCAATAATGCCTGTGTTATATGCAGGGGGTAGACTGAGAAATGGCTGGAGCTAGTGCTTCAGTAGAGTTTTGTCTTTGGCTTAGCTACAGCTAACGCATAAATTAAAATCACCATAAGGGTTCGCCAAGCAGCTTACAACAGGGCTTTGGAAAGTGAGATAAATCCCTTCTGTTCCTTTCCCATCTCTGTTTGGGCTGAATGTAGTGTCAGAGCATAATATTGGAGTACAAACTGCATTAGGAAAGAGTGAAGGCATCATTATAAAGGTATTTTATATTTCTTCATTATAGTAGACTGGGGCAACTTCTCATAACTCTGAAGTGATTTTTTGTTCAAATTTGATCACTAAACAAGGGATTTCTGGCACAACCTTTTAGCCCCCAGCAAAGCTACAAGTTATGCCCACAGCCGAGGACCTCCTATAGCAGTGTCATTTTTCAGGGCACTGATCAAAATACCACCAAGTAGTAACTTTTCTGAGGGTAGAGCTTATTAGCATGCAGTTTTTCCTCTGAAGTTGCTTTTAATTGATGCCAATGTTACTGGGCTCAGCATCTTTATTCAGTAGTTGTATGCATTGTGTATTTGTTCTTCAGTGGGTTTGGTCACATCTGGAACCACTCCACCAAAGCAAAGAGAGTTTCACCATGGCAAGCTCAGGGGTCTCTCTCAGTCAAATGGGACACCACAGCAGCGTGGAATTTTAAGGCTTAATAACCTACATTTCATTAGATGGTGTGAAAAAAAGCATTTGAAAAATGCCTTGTATTAAGTCTCATATGCAGCATTCAGCTCTTGAAACTTTGGAGAAAAGGATAATTAATAGAAATTTTCTATCATTAATTTTTTGGAGTGCATACCTCTATCAATTCTTATCAGAGAGGCTGAAAACTAAAAATGTGGTAACACGAGGCGTAAGAATTAGATATCAAGGCCCATACAGGCCACAACAGGATAAAGAGGGACAAGAAATCTTGAATTGGGTCAGGATTTCACTGCTTTATCCCCCCTTCCCAATATTCCCGTTGTACATTTTGGTGCAAATTAGTTAATTGCTAAACAAGAAAATTTGCTAAAAGTAGCCAGAATGGAGATATTTTTAATGGCCAGCTTTCATTTTCTCCTCGTTGTTTAAGCATCTCTTGCCAGATTTGAATTTCCAGTGCTGATACCTCATTAGACTAAGAACTTCAAGGAGAAAAAGCAAATTGCAGGATAAAAACATACAGCTATTTGACCCATTTATTATTACAGTTTTCAGTCATAAATATCAATGATCTGGAAGAGAAGAAAACAGGTTCCACTACTGTTGGCTCTGCACTAGAAGTGATTGATTCTTTTGGAGAAAAACTTACCAGGAGCTTTCTCTTTATTACTGCCATAGATCTTCTCTCCTATACAACTCTTTAATGAAGGCATAATATAATGCACACTTCTAAAACTCTGCATAAGGGCTTCTCACCTGCTGGGTTTCATTTGAGAACCCTAGACTAACTGTTAATAAGCAATAGCAAGTAAATATTTGCTCTTGTGCATGTTTGCCCTACGTTCCACTTGCACTCGTGCAAAGCCTTTAATAATTGCCAGGGATCAAATGTCACTATTCAATCCCCAACTTATTTAAAACTGGCGGTCTTAGATATCTTCATTGTCTTCCTTCAAACAAAGCTTTAAAATGCTGTGAATCTATTCCCTTCCCAAGAGTTGCTATAACTCAACATTCTGCCTCAAGCATGAAAGAAAAGAAACCAAACCTTTAAAAATGTAGATCCTCTAAAGAGAGCATTTTCTCTAGTAACAAACAAACAAAAAAATCTGTTCATCTGTAACAGAGAGAATAATTTTGTGGTATCATTGAATATATACAAATTAGAAATTAATATTTAGCACGTTTATTGCACCTGAAATGTGAGACTCGAGAAGATTTACAAAATTTCATAACTAAAGCTGAAGCCATGACTTTTTAACTTATATTAAAAATATGATTTACTTTAATGACTCTTCCTCCCAGTAATGTATTCCCAGCATTATTTCTGTGGTAGATGAAACCCTAACATTTCTGCAATGTCAGAAGCTTTCTTTTGGTGCCCAGAACAGGCAGAGTTACAATTCATGTCTACGTAAAAACAATGACTATTTAAGTGCTTCTGAATCCATTTGGATTTCTTTGCTGAAAGATATGATAGCCAAGGCAGTAGCTGTCAAAAGTAAAAGAAAGCAAGAGGATTAAACGAAGGTATAATAAAAGAGCAAGGCAATGATTCTTTTTACTCAGTTGTGTCTTGGGATGCTCTCTTGTAAACATCAGGTATATTAAAAAAAGGAAAACTTGTTCTAAACAGGTCATGCAGGACACCAGCAGAAAGAAGAGATATGCTCTTTAACTTAAAGCTAAGTTCTACTCTGCTGGAAGTTTAAAAATTACTGCTCTTGCTGCTGGACACTCTACCAGTTGCCAAGATCCTTGCCAAATTCTTATGAGCAAAGATTCCAACTGATATATAACTGCTAGCAAAATTTTACTACCCATATTTTCAATGAGGAGTTCAAAAAGTTATATATATCTAAAATTATCCTTCACATAGCTGAGTGATATGTCTTAATGCTTTACTACTTTACTGCAGCAAATATAAAATTAAGTATTCATTGAGTAATTTTTAAGAGGCTGTGTTAGTAGGACTTTGTCACTGTGCATCACACACAAATCAAACTACAGTGCTGAATTTGTGGGTTTTAGTTCTGCTTAAACACCAGATCAGAAAATGAAAAACAATTCTTTCCTAGAAAAAATAATTGTGTAGTTATATTTTATATATACACCCAGTATGATTACAAAATACATGTTCCACACATAACTTTTAAATCACAAGGAACTAGCTATTTTCCAAATGTATATGGCCAAAGAATTGAATAATTACATACTTTTGACAGGCTGCTGGAATATGCAAAAAGTAAAAAATTTCTAGACATTGGAGACAAAACTTTTGTTGGGACTACATTGTATTTCTACACTCCAATCACTTTAATTACCTCCCTTGATACAATTAGACTTGTTTTGTTACTTTCCTATCTGACATGGAAGTTGAATTTAAATTTACTTTTCCCATTTCTTAAGTTTTGTGTATTTATCATTTTTCTAAAAAAGTAACAACTAGTTTTAAGAGGGATTATTTAGTAAATGTTAAAACAAGTAGTTTGATTATTTTTCCAGCAAGACATTATTCAAAAAGAACGACCTAAGAGTTTCAGCTTTAATTTAATGACAGCTTGATGAAAAAAATTCACATCAGAATGTTGTCCTCCATCTCTAGCATTGCACTCAGTGCTGCTGATTCCCACTAGGTTGCTCTCGAAATTGTTTAATGCTTGAATTCTTTGAGATTCAAAGCCTTGAAATATTTTGTTGAAAACCTCTGCACAAGTGCCAAGTTCATTATTTTGCACACAGTATGGGATGAATTACTTGTTTTAGCAGGTATGAGCAAATACAGGTACATGAAGGCAGATCAGCAAAGGCACACATCAAGAAATTTTTGTCCTAAGCAGAAGATTCATGCAGATTTGTAAGGTCCTATTTGTGATAAGAACAAATAGACACTCAAATTGTCTAATTTCCTTCAAACCTTATGAAAAGTCCTTCATGCCAGTTCTGAGCAGCTGTAGCCCACTCCTCATGAAGGGTGCTGAGCAACACCCTCTTGAAAGTAAAAGTCTAAGTTCCAGAATTTCCTTCATATTACTTTTCCAGGAGATCACTTTTAACTCCAGATGAATATTCATCTGGGTCACAGCCCAAATTAGACAATTCTTCAAATTATAAAAGCAACCACCTTAACAGAGACAAGAGTTATTTTGTAGTGCTTCTGCTCTCATCCAAATGGAGGTAACTCAATTTAACTACACAAGGAGGGTGTGACTTATGGTGGTGACAGATACGATAACTACTGAGTCCCACGTGAACTGATCAAATAACAAAAATAAAGAACATATATTCTTTTTGCAATCTGGAGAGATTACAGCACTGCAGCATCAGTATCGATGAAGTTGCTGATAAAGAAGCATCTCCTCTCCTGTCAGAAGAGGTTCCTTTTTCTCTTCTGTTTGCTGTGAGAAACATCATGTCACCAAATGAAAAATATGAAAGATTATCTCCTAAGCTTACCAAAATGACAGATCCGTCTCACAGTCAGGCAGTTCTGATTTATCAGATCAGGAAAAAAAAAAAAAAAAAAAAAAAAAAAAAAAAAAAAAAAAGAGAGAGAGAGAAGAAAAAAGGAAGCTTTTTTGAAAGGGCATTATTTTATCTGCACGTCACTTATATGCATCTATGAAGTTTGGTATGTTTCTAGTTACACACACCTTTCTGAACTGCAAAGAGAATGAGGTTAAAAAAAAATCCTCTGTCTGAGAAAGATGTTTCTTTTACAGTTGACTCTAGAGAACAGCATTTGAAATGGAGATGCTGGGAAAGCCACGCTGTCAGGGACAGCACGATGCAACAAACTTGTGCAAATGGAATCTCTAGAGGATAAAAACAACCACCACCTACTAATTCCCTTCTCTTTGCCTCTCCTCCCCCTTCATACACACACTAATTTGAGATTCTTTTATGATAAAACAACTCAGAGTAATTCCAAGATAGTGAAACATGAGTCCAGACTGAACATCATCATGTTAAACACAAAAAAACAAGCGTAAGCATAATAAATTAGAAAATACACAGAGGAAGAAAAATTCCACTGCAGGGATCTAGCAGTTGTAATACTAAACTGAAGAACCTAGATTCCTGCTAGAAAGGGAGTCATTCCTCAACATTATCTGCTAATGTTGCAGCTACAGATGAGAGATTATTAAAAAGCTGCCTGGCTGATGGCCTGACTAACACAGCATCCAAAACACAAGCAAATGTATCAGCTGCACCACAAACCATACATCTTCACAACTACCACTCTAAAAATGCCCTAATACAGTTAAATCACATTCAGCAAAGAAAATGTCTACAAACAGGCTGCAAATATGACTCTGGTAAATGGAAATATACTGGCCTTATATTGTGCAGAGGGTGTAGATAGTTTTTTTTTTTTTTTTTTTTAAGAAAAAAAGAAAAGTTTATTAAAATGAAATAGGACAGTCATTCACTCAAATTCTGCAGTGTCTAGCCTAGTGAAGAGCCCAATCTTGCAAGTGATTCTAAGTGCTTTTGCAAAGTAAATGCTAAATAACATTTACTTTACTTTGGAGACTTATGACTCATACTCCACCTCCAACAATCCTTGGTTTCTGTTACAATTAGAAAATACTGTTTGTTTTCATGGTAGTGCCTAGAGACCCTATTCTCTGGCACAAGGCACCACAGGAGTACATGGATGACCTTTTTAGTGTAAGATCACTGAAAGTGCTCTAAAAATAGAAATAGCAATTTTTCTCTCTACCACTTCTCAGATGGAACATAAGTAGCACAATAAGAGTCTCTGAATGTATTAATAATTTTATAAATGCACTCAGTTCTCAAAATGCTGAGCACTTCAGTGCAAGAACAACATCATAACATATGGCAGTCCCTGTGAAAATCCTATTTATAATGACCAAAAGCCTCTTTGGGCTGGGAAGAGCTGCTGGTCCAGGACTGAAAAGGCAGCCCAAAGCCATAAACTGCAGATGTGCTCTATGCAATTCATTTCATCCAAGTCATTTACTGTCTCTCTTGCCTATTTCCTCATTGGCAAGGCTGGAATCTCTGTCAGGCAGTGAAGTTAGGAACATAAAAAGTTGTCAGGAACTTAGACCCTGTGGCAATGGGGTGCACAGAATTGCTTTAATGGACTGGTACTTTCAGTAGAGAATATAGAATTCTTCAGCAGTAATACGCAAGATGCTATTTCATACTAAGCCACTTCCAGTGTGCAGAATCTCCTATTTTAAAGGTGTAAAAAGTATTTCCTCCTGGTGTCTAAGTAACCATGATTTTTGCAAAATATCACCCCAGGACTACTACTCAGCCACTCAGAGCAATGCAAAGTCAGTCCTCAGCAAGGCAGCTGGTAGCCTTCAACAAATCAGTGCAGTGGATGCTAGCAGATCAGAGCAATGAGATAACCATAACAAGAGGTTATCTTAATTGGAACACTGTAATTAATTGTAATAGCCAACCTTAATTGTTAGATAGCTAACACATCAAAGAGTAAAATATTTGACTTCACCACCGGTTTATGTATTCTGCATTACAAGAGTCTGGAAATCCTTAAAATCACTTTTAGACTCTTAAGATTCACAAAAGTAGAATTGAGGAAGGGAAAAAGAAAGTAAAATACCAGGAGTAGTAAGTATAAATAACACTAGGCAACAATGCACTGCTTCAGTCAAATGTTTGTTATACACAGCTTTTTGGAAATCCACAGTTCAAACTGCAACTTTTTATTCAGTGAACAAGAGAACACACCCCTTATCAATATTTAAGTCACTTATAAAACTCTCTACTGTATACCCAAGGACTAATCAACTGCTAAAGATATATAAATGTCATTTTTCTCTCAAGCCATGACAACTATGTATTTTCTAAAACAACATGTAATGGCATTCTGAGGCTCTGTATGAAAAATTCTTCTCCACTGATTTCATAGCCACTATGTGGAAACTTGGTTTCAAGTTAACCAAGAGGGTATCTATCAACAAATCAAAACTGGTAGTATTACGTTAACATAAGAATTTTAATAAAATCATTTTGTTGGAAATGTCATACCGAACAAATAAAAATAAAGGTTAATGGCGTCTTTCTAATGTGACAATAATTATTTTCTAAACATTTTGTTTCCCCATAAACGGTCTTGATAAAATAACAAAAAACATTGTTGTGAAGACTCCTGAAAGAAACTGAAAACTTTCTAGATGTAAAGGTACAATATTTCACCCATGCAGACAATTTACAAAACTGTCTGACATATTTAGTTCCATTTTGAATGGAATCTTTTTTTCATAAAATTTCATCTTCTCCTGCTACTTATCCCCTTGACAATGCTCATTTATGCTCTCACCATAATGGGATTTAGTAGCACAAGTGGATAAATTCTTACAAAATAAAATCTCACTTCATGGAAATTTTCATGGTAATCACAGCAAGAATAAGGGGGAACACAGAAAATACATTGTATGTGGCATACAAAGGGAACTGTGTCTGCCTGGAATGTTTTACAGTCTGAACAGCTCTAATTTAATTCAGAGAGTGAGGAACAGGGGGAACTGAGAGAATAAACAACCCATAAATTCTCATAGCTTAATGCAAAAATAATAATGAAAAAGTAAACTTGATTCTTTGCTTTCAACTGAATTTAAGAGAATAGTGACATTTAGAAGTCACACTGTAAAGAAATAAATGCCATTCTATGAACTATTGTTATTTTACCTTGTATCTCTCTCTCGTATCTGACAGAAAAAATTAATTACATTAGGCATGTTTATGTTCTGTTCGGTTTTCTCTAATGTGCTGGATTGCAGAGAATTCAGTGATATTGATTTGTTTTAAAACAAACTGTTTCGATTTAAAATTAAGTAAAAACAGAGTAGAACATTTCTATGCACCTTTGATTTTTCAAGAAGTTTGATCTACCCAAAATATACACCATTGGGCACATTTAAATTAACACGTTATTTGTTATGATGATTGTCTCCAGTTTTATTAGCCAAAAGAATATTCTGCACTTATGGAAACACGACTGTCTGGGGAACGATGTCACATTGAATGAACTGAAGCCTACTTATGCTGTATCTCTGGAATGGCAGCAGTCCATATCTTACCTCCATGTCATAAAAAAGAATGCAATCAAGTTCCTGAAATTTTGCTTAGCTGAATATTTTGTCTGAATGTTGCATTATTAAAGCCTATAACATCTGCTTTGTATTACACAGACTTAAGCACTAAACAATTGACTGTCACTGAAGTATCAGAAGTATTCCAGCACACTACCATTCATGGTAGTGCTAATTAGGAATGAAAAAGTCAATTTATAAATGATGAGAAATGATCTTTCTTCTTCTACCAATGAACTTCCTTCTACCAATGTTCAGGGCAAAATAACTATAGTGCCTGTCTAATCAGTCTGGACATGTGTTAGAGAGATTCAGTGTTCCAGTACGTACAAAAAAGCCTAAAAACCTCTGTGATGCGTTGTCACGGTGCATCTGTTGTTTTGCAGGTGAGTTCTGTTCCATATACAGGCTTAACAAAATAGTTACTTATGAAGGAATCAAAGCTAATGAATTCAAGAAACTCCCTTGTCCAAATTTTCTTATAATCTGACAGCAAAGCCAATTTATCAAAATAGGGAAAGAAAAAAAGAAAAGTAGGCTATATAAGCTCCTAAGTAGCATTTAGTGTAAGTGTCTCAAATACAGCTGGTCCTTTTGATGCAACGGTTCTGGCATCCTTATAAGCCATTATTAACCATGAGCATTTAATATCAGTAGAATTTCAGTTTCCAGAGGAACATGACTAACAGCCAGTCTACACAGAAAGCCTATTTTACAAAACCCTTAGAAGCTTTGTGAAACCAGATCATAAAAATTATTAATCAGAAACCATGTTCACTTTAGTGTTTTTCCAATGAGCAATTTAAACTATATTATAGCTGGCCATATTCCGTACTGTAACAGAACTGCATTTATTTTAGTGAAAAACGGTAGCAAAAGACAACTTACTCCTCCGTCTTTCATCTACAGAATATGCACTTTGGACCCTGTATCTACTGTAGTTAACGTGGGTCTAAGGACCGTTTCCCATGTCGGATGTTGTGGAAATCCAGTCTCTACAGAAACAGTTGTAAAAAATAAAGAGAATTCCTTCTGCCACAGTGCTCAGCCCAACAGAAAACTATTTGAAATGGTATTTCACCAGTCTCATGCATGCACAAGAGAAATACATTGTCAAGGTCATAAAAACAGATACACCAAATAAAAAATGCATGTTATTGTGTTATTGTACTCAAAATCTTGCTACAAACACAAGGAACCAAGTACTGCAGTGATCAGCTCTAGGAGAGCATGTCAGAGACTTTGAGCCAGACCCAACAAGACTCCATCATAACAGAAAGAGCATAAAAACCCTTTGACTTCTTGGCTCAGGGAAAACAGTAAAGCTGGGTTTTCTTTTCCTCACGGCAATACTAGAAACCAATGCAGGAAACTGGAGCAGTGGAGTTACCGGTTTTAAGTCACACACAACTTCTCCCCGGTGTATACAGTAAAGGTACAGCAGAAATGAACCTATCTAAAAGGTCTTTGCCAAGAAGACTCATACAGTAAATCCCAAAGGCGCCTATAAGCTCAGATATATGATGACTATGTTGCAGCTCTCAAAGTTTGAACTAATGGTTGTGAGGATTCTGGGTATCAAAAGAAAAAATATATGTTAAGGGGGTTTTGTTTGTTTAAAGTCAAGAATTGAATTTAAATTATTCCTTTGGGCACTGATGTATGTAAATGCACTTAAAAGAAAACACAGACCACAGTAAATGTTAATTATCCAAGCAAACAAAAGAAGACAACAACATCACAATCATAAAATATAGCAAATTACTCTCAATGCATCAGTGCCATGAGAAAGCTAATCCAGCTTTGAAGTTCAGCAGTGACTTCAGTGGCAGCCCTACTCTGAGCACTGGACGAGATGACCTCAATATATCCTTCCCTGAAACACTATGTGATGTAAGGTAATTGATGTTTTAGTGGCCCTATTCTGGTAGATGATAGAATACATTAACTTTTCTTCAGCCATAAACAATTTTCTTTATCATGAAACTGCGATGTCCTATTCTGCCTCAACCTGCAGAAACAAATTCTTCTAAATGCCAGTATGTGTTACATGAATTTATCCTGGAAGGAACAGACATCCTCAGAGTGAATTACTAGGTGTAGGACTTCCTTTTGAATTAATGTATGTAGGCTAGTCTGGGTTTATTTGGTTGGTTGGCTTGTTGTTTTTTTTTTTGGAGGGGGTTGAGAGGGGCAACAGGGGCATTTCAGGATTTAAAAGTTCTTGCAACCTTTTGGTAGTACAGTACAAGATTTTAAGTCTTTTCAAATAAAACATGGCTCTTGATTAATTCCATAATGACCTGAAATGGTTCAACCACAAGGGCTATTCTGTGAAGAAAATTGAAACAAGTTGGCCATGTCAGTCAAATGGCCCCTCCACATGAGAAGAGATGAAATAAACTACAGTTTTTCAGCTGGAAAAGGATATGACTGAGGAGAGAGCAAATAGCAGCTCTAAAATTTTAAATAGCCTGGAGAAGTTGAATAGAAAATGATTATTCACAGATTATTCAAGACCTAGACAGAGCCAAATGATATTACCAGATTGCAGCTTATAAAAAGCACTTCTTGACAAAAAGAACATTAAAGTAACTCACCTCCAAAGAATGAGTACAAATCAAAAGACGACTTTCCTTCAGGAGAGGAGTAGGCACATTCACAGAGGTTAAGTCCACTTCTCATGCAGCTCCTGGCTCTAGGACTGTTGAGACAGAAATGCTGGAAGCGTCTCTTTTACATGCCCACTGCCTTTGCTGTTAAGCCCCTGTTACTGGCTGCTTTCAGACAGAAGTCAGATGGGCCACTGCTCTGACTCAAAATAGCAGCTGTTAAGTTTCTAAGGAATGTGTCCACCTTTGTAAGGTTACTTGGACACTGGGCCAGACAGAGAGGGGGAAACAGCCCAGTGTGCTCTAGCAGGGACAACCAGAGGGAGCACATTCAGCTGACTCAGTTACAGGACTGAAGAACAGACAGGAATTTCGCTTATAGATATTTCTTTAGCCTGTGATAAAGTGGGACACTGAAGGGAAACCTGTTCTTCTGTTGTCTGAAATAAGCTCACTGTGAGGGTAAAGAAAGGGCATCTCATTCCAGATCTCTGAATCATGTGAGTATACTCATGGCAAAGCAAGTAAAGAAAGCACACCTATCGCCAGCTTCACTCAGCTCCGAGCCCGGGGAGTTCGCAGCACTGATCAACAGATGGCATCCCTGATTTGCATGTCGTCAAGATTCACAGCCACGGTTTTTAATGATTAAACTATCAGAAAGTTGTAACAAGCTCTTTCATTGGGAAAGAGGAAGGGGAGAAAAAGTGATCGCGCTTGGCGTCCTTGTTTTTGATAGCCCAAATGACATGCTTGCACGACACTTGTTTAACAGGATCATTACTTTAGGATGCAGCCGCTGCTGGCTGAATGCTTGGGGCCAGATGCAGGAGTACCCGATGCATACAGAGTACAGCAGGGACATGAGACAGAGCCTGCAGTCTGAAGGCACAGTCCTGTCAGCCGCTGCCCTGACAGTTGTACCACAGTCCTTTTCCTCCAGACTTCCTGTGCCAAGTCTAACTAACCCTACTGAGTCCGTCCGTCCGTAGAGGTGGTGTGCACCAGCATGCAGTGCCCGGGCAGCAGGGTACCCCCGAGCCCCAGACGAGGTGTGACTGGTGCTAAGCAGCACCGAGGGGATGCTCGCCACGTCTTGCAAGAGATGCTGTTGCCTGTAATCCCCAGCGTAACACCTGCTGCTCTTGCAACTGCATGATACTTTGACTGCTTCAGCTTGTGACACAGTATCAGCTTCAGATCCCTTCCTGCTGACTGTTATCTATCAAGCCTGTTGGTCTCTTTCTCTCTCTATATATATATTTATATATATATTTCTGCTTTGTAAATAACAGCATAGGCTGGTTGAAAGATCATGGCCCTACACACCCCAGTCCTATACACCCCAGCTCTCCAGTGCCCCAGCATCCTCCAAGCTCAAAAAAAAACCAACACACAACAAATACACTGATGGTTGGGCTTTCATCAGCCTGAAATTAAGTGTCCAGGAGAAGTTTGAAGAGGCAGCTTTTGTAAATTTTCTGCGCTCTTCTTTTTCTTGGCAGAAAGTTATGTTTTGTCAATGGTTTCACTCGTGTCAGCCATCTGCTTACACTTGTTCATTTTATCAAGGACAAAAGGACTGAAATTCTTACTCAGCTAAGTTGTTTTTAGTTTCATTAACAAGTAGCTGATAGATCACAAAACAGAGAAGTGTTAGCATAAAGGACTCACCACACTTAGGGATGAAAGTCTACATCTGAAGTGTATTTCTAATTCTATTCAAATTGCAGGCTTCATTTTGAGGGTTTTCCTCCTCCTGTTTTTAAGCATGAGCTTAAAGCAAAAGCAGAAAGGTAGTAAGAAGAGCTCAAAATAAATTGAAAGACTTTAATGTATGAGTCATAGGGGCATGTGAAGATGTGATATATTAGATTTGAAGAATGAGAAGAATTTTTAACTACATGTATTTAAAAAAAGTTCTTTAATAAAGGATCTCTACTTTTCCAAAAAAAAAACACACAGAATAATGTCATATACATACATTTCATATACATGTGATACATGATGTATATTTAATGTATACATAATGCATATATAATGTGTATGTAAAGCCATATATATTATGTATATTACATAATAGCTGGTTCTAAAAAAATACTATAAATCTATTAGTTAATTCCCATTAACACGGAACTTATCCTTTTCAATATATAACATTTAATGCTGTAAGCATTTCCAAACCAGTATGTATTTTACACCAAATAAGAAATCCTGGAGTATTGCATCTCACCATAGTCCAGCGTATCAAGGAAGGCCTACAGGCATACAGACTTGAATTTAAATCTAGAGATGTCATCAGATGTCTTTATCTCTGCTCATCTGCTCTGCTTCATCTCTGCTACCACTTCATTGCTTTAGTGAAGCTCCCTTGGAAACTAAGTTTAGTTACTCCAAATCTGATAAATGAGGAAGGAAAGGACTATCTTGATAGACATGGCAATTAACTGGTACTCAAGAGATTTTAACTTCAGTACCTCTAACTGAAAAATATTTTATTTTAGAAAAAATCCTTCATTTCCATTAGTACCTTACCTTCCTCACTGTAACATGAACATGTTACATGCAACATGTATTAACGATACATTAAAAAAAAATCACATTGTAAGTTCTTTGACCTGTCTTCTTAACTCACCCATCATGGTATCAACCTGTAGGGTAACTTGCATGATGTTGTATTCTAAAGTGGTACTTCTACCTTTTCCTAATGCACACCCTGGATTACAACACAAGTTTAGATCAATAAGTCTCCAGCTGCTCATTAACCTCATAGGTAAGAGACATAACTGCCTTTTACTGTATCGCAAACAAAGCATACAAAAATAATATGTGCAAAGAGACCACTTTCATGAAATGTTTAAACCTATGCCATATTTACAGATGAGAAGAAAATGGCACTAACATTTTGCAAGACCAAAATTCACATAGTTCAACACCCTAAACAAGAAATGCCTACTTTTATCAGAAAAGTATTTGAATCCCTGACAGCACATCAGTTCTGGAGATTCAGCTCTGTGTGCATGGTCACCATTACCATTCCTCATTTTCAGCTTCTGAAAAAAAGCAGAGGCCACTAGACCAATTTTCCCTTCCAATATTCTGATGCTGCCTTTGTCAGGAGAACTAAATGTTTATTGCAAAAGAGGATATAAACTGCCTGCCCTTCCTGACATTTATTGAACCAATACTCAACATTAAATTTCCTCTCTGGCATCCTAGAGTGAGATAAATAGGGATTTAAATGGCAGAAGAGCAGCAGAGGAACAGTGGATTTTTATTTATGCATTCATTCTCCTAGAGCTAAGGATAAAGATGTACCAGAAAACAACATGCACAATGAAAAGTTAACATTACCATCAACTATAGGATTTCTAAAAGGGGGTAAATCAGTCTTTTCTCTTAAAAGCTGAACTCACTTGACAATCTGTAATACAAGTTGCCTAGTACAGAATTGCTAAATAACAGGATTTTATTCAACAAATTAAATCAAACAATGTTGTTTGAAGCAGAGAAATATGATGAAACAATTCAAAAGTCTTAATATTATAAAGAAATAATCCCAGTTGTGGATATCAGGGTCTTTCTCCCCCTCAATAATTGAGCCCATTTTTCTCAACTCCTGTCTTTTTATCAGCAAAGTCAGAGCTTTCATCCATAGAAACCTCTGCTGACAAAAGCATGTCTGACCAGGACTTATGACCTTCTCTTGAAAACCACTCACAGAGAACAGGTTTCTCAGGAGTTTCTGCTTCCTATAGAGCTACACATCCAAGGTCCATGTATTCTTCAGTCCCTTGATCACATTTTTCTTTTACCTGCCATGTAATAATTAGATATTTTCACTGGAGTTGTGTTGAGTTTAGTTATTTTAAACAAATTCAAAACTTTATAAAGTACTCATGAAAACGACTTTAAATTGAAGTGTAAAGAGAATCAATCAACATGTTTATGCAATAATCGATTGACAATAAAGCATAGTGCACAATACAAAAACATATACATAACTAAAACATTTGTTGAAATGTATCATAGGATCTGAGCCTATCATTTACAGCAAGAAATAACTGAGCAACTAAATAAACAGTTCTTTCTGATGGGTACCTGAGTTCAAGATATGAATATTTTAATCTACCTGCCATACATACTGAAATGAAAAATTTACGCTTTGGTTTCGCATCCCTGGAAAATTATCATTTTATACTTGTTTTCCATTTATAACTTTGCCAAAAGATACTTCTCTTTCAGTTTCTGACACAAATATGTGATGATAGGCATGGCTCTCCAATCAGCAGGTTGATTGTAAAAAAAAAAATAAAAATGCAGCTCTGGGAAAAATAATGTTTTAGGAGTTGATGTTATACTAAGAATCTTGACTATCATCATAATTTGCTATTTTACAGAATGTTTCTAAGCCTTAAATCTTTAGAAAAGAACACCAGGGAAAGTTACAATTTCAGCTGTCACAGTTACCCACAAACTACCTCAATTAGACCTCTCCCATGGACTGGCCACGAGGCAAACCCACTTCTACCAGCAGCCACACTGCAGACCCCACTGCTCTGTCACTGCATCCCGTCTGACTCCTCTTGCACAGCCTTGGAAAGCTGGGCACATCTGCCTTACTGTTTTCTTTTATGATTACGCTTAGTTAAAATGTAACAACACAAGCATTATCCAGGTTATTTTCTATGAAACTCACTTTTCCCAGTGCACAACAATAGTCAATGATCATCTCAGAACACTGCTTATTACAATTTTATTATATTTTTCTTGTATTATTTGTCATTTAAAGATGAAAGCTAATTTTAAAACGCTTATTCTGAGAGCCCTGCATTCCTGGATGGCCATTGGCTTGGAATTAGCATCCCTGCTGCAGTGGTACTTTATCCCATGTAGAACAACGGTTTTTTTGTTTGTTTGTTTAATGTATACATTCAGAGCACAATAGGGTCACAGCCTAGTTCCTTATCTTGGCATAATGAAATGGTTTTCAGTATTTCCTGCGTATTCTGTACCTAACCTACATCTTGCTAAAGCTAACAGAAAAGTATATTCTATTGACATTAATGATTTTTCATCAAATACTTTGAAAATATTGGCAGGTAAGGGCTATTTAAAACATCACAGCTAAAGCCAATTAATAATGTTTCTCCAGTGAAATCAAATCTTGACAAAAATTTAAGAAATAAAAGTACTTAGCAAAACCCCAGCTAGTCTTATTTACCTATGCACATTTTATATTTTCAGTGTGCAGTGTACTGGCATAATGAAAACCAGCTAATTAGTGTATTGGAAAAAGCAAGTTTACCTAAGGAGAAATAGTTCTTCTCTTGCTACCATTTGTGTCAAGAAATAAATCAGGAAAAAACAGCATCTAGCTTTGTAAATATTAGGATGGGATTGAAAAAGCACAGATATTGTCATTCCACGCATGATGACGAATGAAGCTATTAAAGATGATTTTGTCTAAATACAAGATGCTTTCTAATGGGCATTCCAATTTGCTGCTCATAATATAAGCAAACATGCTCTATTTTCCAACAGCCAAGTAATAACCAGAATCTACAAACTTGTACTTAAAACAATGAGTGTTATTTGTTTAAATGTCTACTGCCTAAAAGATTTGCCAGATGACTTCTGTGAAAAAACAACACACACACACACACAAAAAAAAAAAAAAAAAAAATAGCACTGTACCTCAGTTAAAGACTAGGTCTCTGAGTCAATCTGGAGAAGTGGAAATATTTTCCCCATTATGAAAAGGCAAAGACAAACCTAATAGTGTAGTTTGTGCACCTGTCAATATTTTTCACCAGAAAGTGCCCTGAGTTGGAACTAGGCTCAGACTGGAGGAAAAACAAAACAAAAAGCAACAACAACAACAAAAAGCACCCACAGATATGGGATCAAATTCAAAATTATAACGTGAAAGTAAAAAGCTTTCCATGTCACTCTTAGTCAGCAAAGTTAATAGTACCGGGTGCTTCTATTTTGAGATCAATTTCACATATTTATAATCTTCATAATGGAGTAATAAGAGGAGGCACAGGGTGAAAAAAAAAAAAGACAACCTATTGAAAAATGCGGTGCATGCGACAGAAATATGACAGCCAGTGCTCAAAGAGAAAAGTATGAGCAGATAGGGGAATCAGTCACATTTTCTGCAGTGTGTTAAAAATAGCCAGGTGGAACAAGCCAGATTTGTAATATATACTTTCTAATCTGATGCATGTTCCCTCAGCAGCAACTGCAAACCGCCCTCCACTAGTTATTTACAGGTGTTGATTTTCTCCAGGACTTCTCTGTTATTAATATTTCCAATCCTCAGAAAAACCCTAAACCAAAAAAAAAAAAAAAGCTTTAAAAATTGAGAGAGGCAAACCCAGCACTGCATTATGCTGCTCAGGCTCTCAGTGAAAAACCCAGAAGATTTACTGGCTTTCAAAACTGTTATTTCCAGGCTTCTCCTAGTCCTTTAAAAGCCTCGTGTCATTATCCTGTAGTTCCTTTCAAAACTCTCTTTAAAATTTCCCTGATTTTTTTTTTTTTTATAGTGCAACATTTTCCCTGTGTGCCTTTGCTGGTCTATAACATCCAACACATACGCACACCATACCTACGGCCATCTGCCACGCTTCAGGTCTTGTGCTGCACTTTAGGGTTACACCAGGAGAGTCTATCTCTATGCACAAATGTATTTTAGACAACTGGCACTGAGCTGGAGAAAGAGGCACCTCCCTTACCTACGCTGTACAATCATGCAACACCCATAAATATTATCCTATAATAAAAGCAAGTTTTATGCATTTATTTTTAAGCTCTTGCATTTGTCTGTGATATAAACCTTAACTTGTAAGTCATATTTTCCTGCACATGAATGATTTTGTAGAATTATAACAGAAACTCTGTAAATCCTGATCTCTTGGAAGACATTCCTAATAAATTTCTTCTATTTTAACATAGACTGCCATGCCCCTCTTCAGCTCTCAATCTGTTTATTTCTTCCCTAACCTACTATGAATTCCTTTAGCAATCAAATTTATGAAAAAAAAGAATCCATATTGGTCACAATAGCCACATATATTTTGCCACAGGCAGGCTGTGTATGCATCATATTCCAAAACATTTGCATCTAAATGAAATTTTTGAAGATACAGTCTTATATGTGGTCATTGGAATTTAAAAGGTGTCTTGCCTCTGCTAAGTCACAGTGATCGTACCCCGCTACTGCTGTAACTGTGCCGATCATTTAACAGTTTGTTAATTTTTAAAATCTTCATCTCCGAATGTTCTTTCATTAAAATGCAGGCAATTAAAATAGTTTATTGGAGAAATCTACTGTATATCCCAGTGGGAAGTTGCTGACTTTTTACATTTGTTTACTCTGCAAAAATTAAGTACTTAGCACTAAAATCACGCAGAAGACCTGGGGACCTAACCGTACGTTCAGCTGCTAAGGTCTGACACCTAGTAATGCCAGTGCCCACAAATCCCTGTCACCAGAAAACTCTGGAGTCTTTCCTGGATTACCAAAATTGAAAATATCAGCTGCTGGAGAAACTTTCAGCTAAGAACCACAACATGTATTTTATTGACCTTATTTGTTATTAGGGAGAAATTGTTTTGGTGTGCTTCCCAGCTGCGCAGGTACCACAGCAACCTAACACTACCACAAGCAGAATGCTTTCAAAGTTGCTACCTGTGATGAGACACGAGGTCAAATAGGCAGTGATCACAACTGCTTTGAGTGATACTGAATGGAGAACACATCCCAGCAAGAAGTGCAGGAGGGAGAGACAAAAAATAGGAGGAGGGCCACTAATTAATTGAGCAGAGCCTCAGATCATTCAAAACAGAGGAAAGACCACGCATTATTGTATTGATGCTGAAGGAGAGAGGACTCAAGAGGAGCTCGCTGAGGTGCAGCAGAGCTACTGTGGGCAGCCAGCCCCTCTGCCCCGGCCAGGCAGTGCTCTCCTCACCACCATGCAGTATTTTACCAGCCTCACAACCAACACCACAAGGCACAGGACTGACAAGGCAGATTATACCTGCAGCTTGTTCCCAGTCAACATGAGTGTTATGTGAAGAAACATCACGTAATTTGACTCACAAGATCTTTTACATGTCCTGATCCAGGTTAATAGATAATACCGAGCATGCATTGACCCTCTTTTTAAGCAGTTGGTGACTACAGATGGCACATTTAACTGCTGCTTTAAACAGCTGTAAATGGATGCAAAATGCTGCCAGTGCGGTATTACCTCTTGTGTCCAAATTTACGAATACCCAAATTCTTATCAACAGGGTGCTTGTTCTCAAAAGGTACTTGATACCTGCCAGAAATTCACATAAGCAATTAAATAAATCCATTTTCAGGTTCCTTCAGTTTAATATCAACTACATTATACATCATTGTGCTTTACGACTAACAATTAAGACAATAAACTACACAGGAATCCCAAAGATATCCTTTTGTTTCACTGCTTCAGTAAAGCCACGTAAATTTCTTAACTTCAGAGGAACCGTGCAAAAATTTCCAGCTTCAAAAACTCCTGCAGAACCACTTCTGGAAAAACATTCTGGACGTGATTGAAACAAGGGCAACGTTTAAACCATTTATACCTGACAGTCTAAATTTCAAGGCCATCAATTCCACGTTATAACTGTAAGATTTAGAGTCTCTGATGGTGAAAAGATCAATATGAAATTACAAACTGTCACTACTTGTATATACACACATGCGCCCCTACATGTAAACCCCTGTTCTGACAGCAGGAGAGCAGTCCTTTACAAATCACTTCCCATTAACCATGATGCTCACAAGGCACCGTTACTTTAGCATGGCATTTGGAAAAAGAAACCATATTTTTATGCACAGTTTTTATACCCAAATGCAGGTAATATTACATCCTACAGCTAACCACTATGTGATGAAGTAATTCACAATACTTTCTGAGAAACAGGACCTAAAATATTTAGCACTGACAGAGTGTTTTCCCTATGACAAGCACTCCTCAAGTAAAAAATACAGAGAAAAAGTGCAACCAAAATTGTACAGTGCAATTCAGGGTTTTGCTGCTGTTATCCCCGAATCACATAGGACAACATTTCAGAAGCAGATAAAAAATGAAAATCACTGTAGAATATTAAGGAGACATTTGAGCACGCAAAGTGGATACAGAGATAGCAATGGCTTATGCCAATTAGGATGAAACACAGATATAAGAGTGTTAAGAAACTGTAAACAAGCATCTCAGTTATCAAAAAACTGCTCTCCTTATTCAGCGCCAAAGAATTATTAGTACCCAGGCTCTTTGGAAACTTGTGGTTGAACTCTGCCATAGGAGGCTGTGTGTACTTGTGATTTTTGGTTCATATAAATCACTGATTGTCTGCAAACTTCAAGTTCACTTTAAGTTCTTTTAGCTGATAAATAGGAAAAATTCTCCAAAACATGGAGGAGAGGAGGGAAATCACTGCTTTAACAGATGATTTTTGGTTATGTCCTCTTTCTTTTTTTCTTTCCTTTTTTTTTTTTTTTTTTTTTGATTACTTCAACACATGTACATTGAATGTGCTACAGTATTATAATTATTTTTTTTCCTTATATGCTTATGTATCACTTTCAATAACAAATTAAATTCATGAAGAAAATAAGAGATTGTCTTACTAAAAAGTATATTCATCTGAATAATCCATGTGGATAAAGGAATCAAGTAAAAAACAGTTCTCCCATTCTGGGAAAAGGTTTAAATTTCATGATGTATCCAGCCCTGGATAAATTCAGATAAATAAATAAATTCAGACTCACAGACACAGATTCTTTCATTGGTATTGATTCTACATGTGAAGTTAAAACTACTAAAAGGAAAACAGATTTAAATAAAATGTTTTTCTTCATTTGGGAAATTTTAAACTAGAGATGTTAACATGCCAAAGTGAGTTTGCTTCAAGATCTCTCTTGGTTAAAGACCACAAAAAGTCAAATGCAGCAAATTGAAGTTCTACTCAAGAAGAGTCCATAAAGATCAAAAGAATACATAAGTATAGCAAATAGTCAAATAAACTCTTTTTAAAATTTTGTAACTTAAGGCAAAATTCCATGGCTTTTGTACTAAAATATCACTGGCACACAAATGTTCTAAATTAGATTTATTTTTTTTATTAGATTTTCATTAAAGTGACCTTAAAGATTACAGCACAACAGTTTCTTCCAGGACTTTCATTTTAAAGGCTTTTAAAGACAAATGACATTTATATTGCATGTCAAATTTGCTTTAAGTGCTTTAAGAGCATTTATATCTCAAGCTCTAGCTTAAGAAAACTTCACAACTTTTGAAACTGTTTCCTAAAACTTTCCTAAATGTAAGTTAAGGAATAGAATTCACGCAGATAACAATGAATTCTGGTCACCACAGCAGTGCCTCTTAAGAGAAATGAAATTGCAAGAGTTTCTGAACAATCAAAATTCCTTCTTTTCTGGGAAATAAATAAATAAATAAATAAATAAATAATAAAAATAATAAAAAAATCACGGCAAGATTAAGCATTCCTTATTATTATTATTTTTTTTTTTAATTTTTTTTTTTTAACCTATACCCATGCTGTTTTGTTTTTCTAGGAGTGAAATAACTTGGTAAATTCAGCTGATGAAAGGTTGTTAAGGAACAATCGAAACAATTTGATTGTTGTCAACAATCAAATGGGATAACGCCAAGTTGTAAAGGAAATACAACTCCAAAGCTCTGTACTTCTTCAAGGTTTTAGCTTTCCATCTACCAACAATTAATAGCTTTTTATATTTGGACACAAAAATCAGACAAAAAAAGAAGAAGACAATAAAAGCCAAACTCTTTCTTTACTGGGATTGTTTTAAGGATACTTTTCACACGTCTTTCTTTAATGCACCATCCCATGAACAGTACATTTCATGTGTTGTAAGTGGAGTAGGCTGCCATTACCCAAACAATATCTTTTAAGCTAGCTATCAAGGGAGAACAAGAAAAGCCAGTTGCGTATTCATTGTCTAAATGGGCCAATTTTTAGATATGTATTCATAACACAAGGAAGTCTTGTGAAGTATATACCACAGCAGTGATTTAGCTCAGTATCCCAAAATCATTGAATTTCAAGACTGAAAAGCTCTATCATCCTATTTCATCTAGCTCTGCATTGCACAACTTTTCCTCTACAGACCATTTTCTAGTGTTTTGTCAATTTTAGTTATAAAAGTCTCAAGTGAATGGGTTTCTAATATTTCCCTAAAACGACTATTTTACAACCTAATATATCTCTGCCATAAAGTTTTCTTGCCATGCAGTTTAATTTCTCCCTTGCTTATTTTCATCCTATGGGAATAGCTCTCTGACCTCAACATAGCACTGCATGTGCTTACATTTAAACACTAGATCAAGATCCTGGCACAAAATACATGTATATGTATATGCAGCAAAATGAGGTAATGGAACAAAGCTAGCTGGGGGATTGCACTATTAAGGATCATTTCACCTGCACAGATATAGTTCCAGTATATAAAGAGAAAAAATACTTCTCCAATTAACCTTGGAGAGTAAATCCTGTTTTTTGTTTTTTAACATCTAAAAAGAGTAATGAATTTACTTAATTCCAGCAATACAACAGAATCCATAAAAACTGCTCATCAAATTACTTAATTTCTGATTTGGTTCTCCTCTCAAAAGAGATAATACTTTAACCAGAGATTACTGTCTGCTTAGGCTCACTGACTACATATAAAGATAAAAATAATTGTATCTCTGCATCTCTTTGAGAAGTTGTATAGAATATTCATATTCACACTTATTCAGAAATACACCTAAATGTGGATTGCAGTTTTGCAAATTTGAGTTGTTCATTTCTGCACTCATGCAGTGATAAATTGTGCTCACACAAAACAATGCCTTTATTTATTCATTTTTGTAACAAAACTGATTTAACTTCTTTTAATTATTTTTTATTTCCTGTAGCAGGCCTTACAGAGTACCTTGATTACAGGAAAGAGAATGCTGCTATTTAATCAATATTGAAAGTTGAGCAGCAGATGGAAAGAAAGAGCAGAAGGCATTAGTAAAAGCCATGAAAACACCCTGCAAGTGCCATACAGACTTTTGTATTCACATTGCACGGAGGGAGTCTGTACAACACTCAGACTGCATTTACACAGGTGCTTGGATTGAAAGGCAACAGGCTGATTAATGAACTTCCTTTAAAATGCTTTAGATGAAAATAATCATAAACAAGTTTTTATGCAAAAGTCTACCTTCTTTAAACAAGCTTCTTTTAGGATATTCAGAACTTTGTTTTCTGTTTCTAGAAAAACAGCTCCAAGATTTGCCTGACAACAAATTAGCCACACTTAACCTTAGGCTGAGCGCTGGGGCTCGGCGCTGTGCTCTGGCTGGAGGACCAGCAGCAGCCACTCTCAGGAAAGCCTACAGTCACAACAACTTCAATTCAGAATCCAAATCCTTCCACATCAGAACAAAACTCTGCAGCTGCTTATTCTCAACGCCAACTTATCTTCGTGAAATACACAGGAACATTCTCCACTGGCCCAGAAACATGCCAAATTAATTTATCAAATAAAGGATTTTCCTGGATGCAGATAACCACAGTGAAATGCTTGAGAAGCTCTCGAAAATGCATAACTGCCATCACTGTACCTAGGCACGTTGTAATTAGCATATCTAAATCAGCACACAGATGCAATAATAAACAAACATACAGGGGTAAACGAAGTGGAAGGTTCATATTCAGTGAGCTGAGCACAGATCATAAAAACACAAGATTGAAATCACTTACGCTGCATTATGATGATTAATTATTTTGGCCCTTTGCTACAGTATTGCAGCAGCCCTGAGAAATGGCGCAATTACTTCTTTTGAAGAATGAAGTTAAAAAGACTCGGTACTAAAGGACAGTGCATACAATTCGGTGATTAAGACTCTTAGTGAACAGTTTCGTTACATTTCTAAACACCATCCTTGTCAGCTGGAAGATTCATCAGTTTTTCAACATTCCTATTGTTACAAGGTAAATTACAATTAATAAATTGACTAACTCATGTTAATTAAAAGTTGTCATTGAAACAATTTTAGCCACCTCAAACCAACCCTCCCAATTTTCAAACACTCAAGGAAATTATGAAAATTAGATAGAAAAAAGAAAAAAAAAAAAAAAAAAAGAAAAAAGAAAAGGCAGGTCTTTCAGTTCTCCCTGTGTCAGTGACTACAGGCTTGTCCAGTTTCTCCGGCATGAATTCTATAATTTATTTTTCAGCCCAGTAGCCCTCACTGTTTATTTTATAGTCTGTTAGCTCTCACTCTTCAAAAGGTTTCCCCATCATCTCTTCTAACTACCACTTCCAAATGCTGTTTTAAGTCTCAGGGAGGGGGAAATATCACTTTAAACTTTATTTGAAGTTCAAAAATCTGTAAGTGAATTACAATAATTCTACAAGCCCAATGGAAACACACAATGTAGCAAGGAAAAGGAACATCTTCTGTATCAAAGTAAAATTACTTGAACATAGAAAATATTTGCTTTTTTTAATAACCATTGATGCTGTGTGCAGACAGACCTATTAACCAGCAACTTGTTGCATGCTGACTTAGTCTTTGGCACCATAATTTTACTTTACTAATATGCTAGAGACTACTTAATGGCACCCATTTAGTCTTACAAAAAGAAAGGTTAGATCAATCGTTATTAATGAAAGGCACCACTCCAGTCAACCACTGGCTCAGCGATTGTGCAGAACTGGATGACAGCACAACAGAAAAGCATGTCTTTGAAAGCATATAAACCCAGTATGGGAAAAGGCAGAGGAAGATATTCAAAGATGAGAATATCTCAGAATCTGCTCACCCTTGTAATATTTTTTTTAAACTATCTTCATCAAGATACCAGCCCTCTTACAGTTTCTGACCAGTGTGAAGCGCACAAGATAAAGACATGAGTCCACATTATTAACAAGCTAAACGTTCCTTTATTTCTTGTAAGATAAAAATATACACACAAAATTTTAAAAGCAGTAACAAGCAAAAGGTTATTTAACCATGTGGAGGAAAACAAACAAACAAACAACAAACTAATTTTATTGAACTCCTAAAAGTTAATCGCAATATTATAACAACTGTTGGAAAATCATTTTCATCAGAGAAACCTATATTTGTAAATGTATTATGGTATTTTATTCTCCAGATAGAATTTATGGTTCATATCTTTTTGCTTGGTTACTTAGGCTGCTTACATGTAAAATTTGTTTTAAAAGTTTGAAGAAAATCCATTCAGTCACTTACAATCATCAAAAGCACAGACAAATTTGTTTTTACTTCAGTGGAAAGGAGAAGAGGGAATGGAAGAGATTTCATTCTCTTCTGTTCTCTTCTTGTCAGAATTATTTAAGATTATTTTAACAGTAATGGGAGAGTGAAAAAGGAGAATGCACCATATACCCAAATCCAGCAATTCCCAAAGGATATAAAACAGTGAAAAAAAAAAAAAAAAAACAAAACCAAGCTCAGAGCCATTCATAACAAGAGAGGTTGCATCCCTCAACTGTCCAGTCCATTTCAAACCACTTTCATTGCACAAAACAAGTGCAATGGAACAGACACAACTTTTTGGGTGCCTGTAGTTTAGGTGCAGGTTGTGTCTTTGCTCTGACAAAATGCTGATGCTGCATGTCAGGTTTGCTGAGTTCATCAAGAGCTACTCAAAGCTAGTCTTCTCCAGCTATTGTGAAGAAATGTGCATACCTTTCCACAAGTGGAAACCATTCCATCCCTAATAAATCCCCAAATAAGTTCTTCTGGCATATAAATAATGATTGAATTCATTTATTCTTTTGATTTATTCTTGTTCAGGCAAGCCTGTCAAATATCCTTGAAACCTTCTAGAAATGTTACCTAAATAGAAGGTGTTATTCAAACTATGTATGTTGTCCTGCAGTTCTGATTAGTAAAATTCAATCTAAACAATTTGAGATAATTTAATTTCTTTAGCTTAAATTCCTCTAGTGCTGGAGAAGTAATGTTGAATTATTATTATTATTTTTTTTTTATGAGCAATCATTTCAACTGACAAGCATTTTCTGATTGACAGAATATTTTAAAAAGACAGATTAAAAATAATATAAATTATGCAATTCATTCTCCTAGCATGAGATAAAATTGAATAAAATTTAAGACTCCAAGTATTAACACACAAAGGAATGCGGCACTGCCACATGCAGCAGGCTCACTTGGCAGGCGAATTGTATGGCCTGGATGAACAGATGGTTTGGTAGGCTGGAAGTGTCCTGAGCCACTGAATTCAAAGGGCTGTGGGTCACCACCAGTTGCTGATAGTGGTGTGCAGTGGGCACAGTATCCCAGAGGTTGGTTCCAGGACCATTATCACATTATCTTCATCAGATACCTGAATGGGACACAGAGGAACCCTCAACAGGTTTGTAGGACGCACTAATCAGGGGCCAGCAATCACAAGAAAAAGGCACTTGCGGAGTTAGGGTTACCTACTTAGGAAGGATCCAAGTTCAGATGCAAGACAGCACCTCTGAAAAAGGATTAAATCTGTTGTATTTTAAGGAGTAGACCAAGGAATCTGCTTCTACTCTATCTCCTCTATCACATGTTCTGTGCAGCACTGAATGTGCTGCTGTGTCACCCAGATCACCTGTAGCCATGCAGGTCTGCAAACCTAGTGAAGCCAGAATATCTGTTCCTGCTTAAGTCAATGCAGTTTATTAAATTTAATATCAAATTTCACTTCACTATGGAAATGTGATTTTGGAAAACTATCATGCTTTAAAATTAAAAGCTACAAGACTGGAAGGCAGAGAGCAATTATGATTTGACTATCAATGATTGTAGTTAGTATCAGTATTTCAGTATTTCAGACTTAATCCCTGCCCACTGGTTTGATAGTAGAAAATCATTTGTACTGATATTTCTCTCTCAAGACTGGCTGCAGATGAGCTATGCTGTCAGCACTGCATTCAAATAAGGTAAATGTCTGTTCTTGGTTTCAGCTTTAATGCACAACTGAAGGCATTGTCAGGCCTCCCAAAATCACCGTGGCAGTTCTTACAGGACTTAAGTAATGTCATAGGGTAAAATCAGGATATTATAAGAAATGCAGGCCCAGCATCTGCCTTGGAGTGATGAGGCAGAACCATGCTATAGCCGCACAATCAGGAGTCACTCAGGGGTAAGAGCAAAGAGTAAATAAAAGGCTACATCCCCTACTGATCAAATCAGACTTCCAGAGAAACACTCTGTAGAGGCTAAAAAGGTAGCCTGGAAATACGCACTAGAAGGTGGGTATATATATACTGGAAAGTATACATCCCATGTCTTCAAACAATGCCTCAGGTTTTCTCTGATATGAAGGAAAAGTTGACTACTGGTGAATAATACAAGAAAGGAAAAAAATTTACAGAAGGCAAAAGGAATGCTGCAAGTACTGGAGAAGGCCAGTTCTGAATCAATAGTGAAGAGTACAACTTAAAGTGAAGGGTTATAACTTAGAGCAGGCCTGAACATATTTAATGCAGTTACTATAGCTGCACAGGGCAGTTTCACAGTGTGAAAGACAAGAGCTGGATGACAAGATACAAGTTGGGTGTCTGCATCCATCAAAGACTGACAAAGCTCCAAACAAGACACTTGTGAATTGCATAAGGACAGATGTGTAGATAGGGCAATATCTGAAGATGATATTCAAAAGTAGCACGGATGCAGCACTTGTTCCTCTGTGTGCACTTAGGGCATGGCAAAAGTAATTAACCAAATACAAAGTGCCTGAAGAATGGGTAATTGAGATTGATACATGGTACAAATCCATGGAGATCAAAGAGAAATTGCAGGTTGGTTTCTATGGATTTGGGCAGCTATAGAGTGGGACAGCACTGGGAACCGGCTAACCATCATACCCAGTACAAGACCCCACTGCCTTAAACAAAGAACCTTGTATGACAAAACCAGGACTGATCCTGGTTCCTGAGTGTAATTGACTGATCCGTCTTCCTAAGAAAGCGGAGTTTAGAAGCAGATTGCAAAGCAGCTGGCAGTGGCTGAGGGGTGAGCACGGGTCACCCTGAAGCTCTAAAAGTTCTGGTAGCTCTGGTCAGTTACTGCTTCACTGCAGGCATGTGAAGGAACTATGAAAATACAGAACCCTTGTAATTAGGGCAAATTGATTTATTTTTTCAAAAGATGAAAATCACTGGGAAGTTTCTGTGATGTGTTTAATACTGTGTGAGAGTCCCAGACTGCAAGAAGGGAACCAAGGGCAATTCTGTGCTACACGTGGACAGCAGAGCTGGGAGCTCCGAGCTAATGCAGCCACAGACCCCAGCTCAGTAACAGGAGGCTAATCCAACCTGAGAGCACTACTGCAATCCTTCCAGCACACAGCTGTCCCAGAAAGCCACTTAGGACCACCTGTCGTGCCTTTCACCATACAGTAGGCATGCACCAAGACAAGGTAGAGAGATTGACTAGATGCTATGTCCAAAATGGCTTGTATACAGAAATTTAATTACCCAGAAATGCAATCAAGTCAGCATGAGAAAGTAGGCCCAGCCTGGCTTGAGAATCTAATCTGAAAACAAGTAATTAAAACAGTTCAATTGTAAGAAATCCAAACCCAAATCTACTCTTCCCATTCACCCAATTTCAAGCAGGTAAAAATTCATTGCCTGCGATACCCAAATGACACACTCACCCTCGGAGATGATGGTGTTTCCCTCAGGAACACACTCATTCTACCTGACACAGCCCAAGAAGGTAATGTAAGACTATCCTGTCTCACAGCCTTAACTCATTTGCTCTTTCCTCAAATTTGTACACACCAGAATTTTCTGTAGTCTTTTAAGAACCACAATTCAGACAGCGGCTAACAGATCACTCAGTCTCGATTACTGCTACAAAGCAGTACATGGCATTTTGTTTCTTCATAGTTTGGATTCACCAGAAAGAAAAAAACAAACAGCACTTCAGCTCTGCACAGTCCTTGTCATTACCTAAGGATAATTCTGCAGACATAGGATGCCTCTGCAGCCACAACACACAACTCCATAATTAAAAACTTAATCTCAAATATAAATAACATTCATCAAGCTCTTTTTTTTTTTTTTTTTTTTTTTTTTTTTTTTAGCATTACATGTGGTTGATTTATCCAACCAATGCCCCTCTGTCAAAGCTCTGAGGATCTAATGAGCCATGGAGAACACCTTAGCTTAGGCTGTTTTCAAATTTCATGAAGTGAGATAATGCAAATGAAAAGTGCATATGTGCTGAGCCTTCCAAAGTCCTGATAAGGTGTTAATAAACCTTAGCAAATTCTGATTATGGCTGTCTCATTATGTACATTGTTGCATTTTCTACAGATAGCAGTGTTGGTAAATTAAACTCCAAAAGTGCAATGCTTGAATCTGCTCACCTGAGTGAGCAATGATAAGTAATAAAGGGCAAAAGACAAAATTCCCTATTTTTTTTCCAGAGTTCACTGGGCCAAAGCAAATCTGTAGTTGTTTAAGATCTCTGCTTTGTTTCTAATGCACGTATGTCATTTTTAGGAGGCAAAAGTGCGCAAAACACAGTATTTTATTATCTAAATTCTTTAAGCACTTTACCTGAAAGCCCTGGTGCCATCCCTAATCATAAAACAGCATACACTAAGCAAATTTTTTGCCAAAATCTCTTGCATTCTTTATATCATATTGGAAAATTGCTGATTCAACAACAGCTATTTTGCTGCAGAAGGGATACATTCCTAAATAGGCACAGACGTGACAGGCAGAAAATATGAGAGAAATACTTCCAGTGCTGATAAACTTGCAAAGACAGAAGTAAATGGGTTCCTATTAAATAGAGTCTTGTTCATCCCAGTGAACTTGAGCCATGTCACACATCAAGATACCTGATTTTTTTTTTTTTCACAGGCAGGACTGCTTCTAGCATTGTATTCACCCTTAACTTGGCCAAATGGCCCTAGGAAGTCAGCCTGTGTCCTTAGTAATGACAGTGCGAAATGGAGATGCCAAGTGTTAAGCAACTGTAGATCTACACATAAAAAGGATTTATATTTAGCTCTTTCTGCACAGGAGATGAATATTGGGTGACAGCAGTGTGGCAGAGCCAAGGCAGTTGGTTCTCCACTGATGAGTGAGAAGTGGCAACCTGGTGATTGACAGCAGTATGTGGGAGATGTGAAAGCCATTGCAGAAGTTAACGCAGGATGTCATGTAAAACAAACACTGCGGCCTGTAACAACAGCAGGGAAGAAAACAATGATGTATGAACTTACTGAAACTCAGCAAGGTTCTCATTAAAAATAAAGTATTACTACTTAAAGTATAAGCTAGAGGTCTCTAAACCAAACAGTTGTGGGAGCTGCATATTCACAAAGCAAAGGCAGGATTGCAGGTCTTTGGAGTAGAATCTAAGAAGCAAGCAAAAATGGGCTGGAGATTAAATCCATGAAGAAAAATAAGATTATTTGTCCAACATCACACAGCAGGTAAGTAACAGAAACAGAGCCTAGACCTTTCGGATCCAGAACAGAAGGCTATTAGAGTAGCCTCATCCTTTCCCCAAACATTCATCAGGTTTGACAGAGATGATAAATACAAATATTTTAAAGCAACAGAGATATACATATGTAAATAAAATTTCCCCTTTAAGAATTAAGAAGTGTTTTATGAACCACCAAGAACTAATGTATAAGGAAAAAAAAAAAAAAAAAGAGAGAGAAAAAAGTCTTATATTTTAATGTGGTTTGTCTCTCAAAAAATCTCAAAAACCTCACTGATTTCTTCCACAAAGATGTAAACATTTTCCAGCAAGAGGGAAAAAGCCCTCCGATGTCAGGTCTCTGTTGCTTCTGTTCTAGCACCTCCGACACTTATCTATAACACTTAGGTTTAATTAAAGTGTGAGGCTTAATGAATGTTCAGGGGAATGTAATATTTAGTGTCATGCAAGGACAACTGTGTTTTCCAAGGCAGCAATCAGTCTTACTCCAATCAAACTAAAATCAATAAAGTGGAAGTCAGCAAATCAGACACAACAATAAGTGCAACACTAGTGATCCTGTCTTAATCATGAAAAACAGTTAGCAATTGTCACCTGTTTTTATGCAGATGAATCTGGAAAAAGCCCCCTTTCATGCCAGCCCTATATAGCCAGTTATTACCTGCTACACTTTTGGAACACAGAGAGCACCACGGTCACCTGTCCTTCATTCCAAAGGGCACAAGAACAGAAAGGTAAATGTTGTCACAGCCCACATCCCTCTGCTTCCACCTGTTCTTGATTTGCAATGAGAATTTCCAGCACAAGGGGATGGAAACCTGCCAAGAATATTTATTTGTTGGGGAGATATTTTGGGGGATCGTGAAAACTATTTTTCAATTGTTTTCAATTGTTTGGCAAACAGCTGTCATCTCCCACGTCAGTCATGGTGCTGCTCCATTCTGGTACTGCTTGCAGTCACTCCTGCCTCTGCAGATAATGCAATGGCTGCAGAATGTGGCAGAGGAATGTGAACTGAATCCTAAGCAGGATGGGGCTGTTTCTAAAGCTTATGAACAATATGGATTATGGGCACTGAGAGGAATACAATTAGCACCAATATACCCTCGTCTTCCAGATGTCCATACACCTCTTTCTTTTATGAGGTACTGATTTTTTTAAATTATCATTATTACTGTAGGAATACTGGAAGAATTACTCCACATGACACAAGTTTCATAGTATTAACTTTCTCCATTTGATAGCAAGTTAATTCATGATCTAGTTAAATCTCTGACAGCATTTCTAGCAGAAACTTTTTTTTCTTTTTTTTTTTTTAAAGACTTATAACAATCATAAAATGTGCTCTGGGCAGATCCTCAGCACATAAAGGCCCACCTAAGGAACATTCACATCACTTGAGGTGAATTCAGTAATTGTAAAAGGCAGCATGAGCTGAAGAACCATCAGTAATTTTATAGTACAGGTAACACTGATACAAAATGTCTCCTCTTGCTTTTCCCTCCCCTCATTCCCTTTTTACTTCCTTCTCAGTATCCCTCCACAATGATAAAGCACAGCCTCTTCCCAGAGGTGGAAGATAATGGCTCAACACCTGGGTTTTCTGCTCAACCTAGCACTATGGAAGGAAGGTTCTCCACACTAAAGGGACTCAACCACAAGCAGCAAAGAGGTGTGCTGGCTGATTCGGTACCAGTTGTGTGAGACTCTTGGGGCCAGTCAGTCACATCACAGGAGAGGCAGCCTGGAACATTCTATTCCAAGGCTCTCTTCCTCTCAATTTTTTAAAACGATCAATTCCATCTCTACACACAATCAACAAAACAAAACAAACAAACAAAAAACACTTATAAAACCAATTTGTTATATACTTTCAAATTTCTTTCCTCCACAGAAAGATAAAAAGGACCAGTTTCCAGCTTGAAGTCAATTGGTTAGAACTATGTGCAAACAGATGCACTAGAATTGACAAATAATATAAGAAGCAACATAATATACAAAGTCAGAGATTCCTCATGCCATGAATTACACATGAATCTCCTTTGAAGGTTGTACCAACAATTTGGTTAAACAGATTGTCCCATTTAAAGAATATGTAGAGATTTAAAGATAGAAGAATAGTATTGAAAATATTTTGTATGTGCAAAACTAAACACAATTCCTAGGACCATGTATTTCTAACTAAATTGTGCAAATGCATTGGCAAAAATATGCTTGGATTATAATGATTATATATCAATTTGAGTCAGTTTCCTCTTTCAGTAGTCAAAGTTGGGACATTGTAATTTGGCAAGCAAATGGTCCATAGCACCTTGGTATCTATCAGGTTTGCATCAGACAAAAAAGACAATGCGTGACATGAATTTAGAATTATATAATACCCTGAGTTAGAAGGGACCAGCAAAAGTCCAGCTCCTGGGTCTGCACAGAACCACCCAAAAATAAGCCCATACATCTGGGAGCATTGTCCAAACACTTCTTGAACATCGGCAGGCTCAGTGCCGTGCCCAGTCCCCCAGAGCCTGTCGC
Organism: Aythya marila; assembly: GCF_965140915.1. Taxonomy (NCBI): domain Eukaryota; kingdom Metazoa; phylum Chordata; class Aves; order Anseriformes; family Anatidae; genus Aythya; species Aythya marila. The sequence goes on from NC_139048.1 coordinate 37,399,911, forward strand.
AGTACCCAACCACTCTCAGTGAAGAACCTTTAACAGATATCCAGCCTGACCCTCCCCTGTCCCAGCTCCATGCCGTTCTCTCGGGTCCTGTCGCTGTCCCCAGAGAGCAGAGCTCAGCGCCTGCCCCTCCGCTCCCCTCGTGAGGGAGCTGCAGGCTGCCATGAGGCCTCCCCTCAGCCTGCTCTGCTCGGGGCTGAACAAACCAAGGGACCCCAGCCACTCCTCATACATCTTGCTCTCTAGACTCTCCACCATCTTTGCAGCTCTCCTTTGAACACTAATAGTTTTATTTCATTCTCATACTGTGGCACCTAAACCTGCACATACATGTAGCCCTTGAGGTGAGGCCGTAGCAGCGCAGAGCAGAGTGGGACAATCGCCCCTTCAACCCACTGGCGGTGCCGTGCCTGATGCACCCCGGGGTACGACTGGCCCTTGGGGCTGCCAGGGCACACTGGGACTCAGTTTACCCTTTGAGCCCAATTGTTCATCAGTCAATTGTTCACCGATTGTATTACACATTTGTCTAGTTGTATGCTGGACATTTTGTCCAGAAGGATGCTGTGAGAAAGAGTATCGAAAGCTTTGCTGAAATCCAAAAAGTTTGCATCAGCTGGCTTTGTTTGGTGCAAGTTAGACCAAAGCTAAATATTCCATGCAGTATTTAATACAGAATAGTAGGAAATCTTTCTGTGACCTTAGGGAGCTTTCTTCCCCCTCCTCCATTTTTATTTTATTTTTATTTTTTTAAACTCATGTGAAGATTACAATGGTGTGACAGATGAAAATAAATTTGCCAGACCCCTATTATTTGTGCAGGCAGACCATAAAAACTTGTAATACAGGAAAATAACATTTAAAAAAAAAATCATAAAAATAAGAAACATTTTCAGGTCAGTGCTGAGCTGTCTAGGTAGCTCTATACACAGAATAAATTAGTATGTTTTATTACCAGCATGCCCCTGTGAATCAACATTACTGTCCCTTGGCTGATAGACTGGCAATCTGCCACCTTAGCTCCTTTGAAATAACTTCAGAAGTGAATGGAAAAAGAAACAAACAAACAAACAAACAAAAAACACAAAAGTTTGCTTAAAACACAATTTTAAAACCATAGAATTGAAATGTTTTGCTGAACATATACTGTACATCAGCAAATATAAAATATATTTTTAAATTTCATTTTTTACGAATTCAAAAAATTCCAGGAAAGTTGAACTTTCTTCAATTATTCAGCCCTGTTTAATAGTATTTAATAGTAATTATAGAGACAATGTATTTGCCCAGTCATCTCCCAGAAGTGATGTGAGAAATAAGTGATTTAAAAAATGCTTAGAACATTAACATTATTAAGTTATCAAGTACGATGTACTATTAATGATTTCTTTCTGCAGAGGTCAGTATGGGCAAAACCCTGTATTTTACTGGAAAATATAAAATAAGTTAGGAGTATTGCAATCATTATGATTAAATTAAAAAGAATAGGAGTTACAACCATTTGGGCTCAAAGAATTTATTGCATTAATTTCATCTGTTATAGTTGTTGCAATGCATGAAAAATGTTGTCTTTGAAGAACTAAGTATTTGTGTTGTTTTGCCTCACAACTTTGTTATCCTCTCATAGCCCTAAAAGAAGATAACTAGGATCAGACATCAGATTACATAGAAATAAAAAGTAAATAACGAATGGCTATAAATCAGATCATTAGGATATAAATCAAGGGAGCAGTTCATAGTATAAACCTCAAATAAAAAACTACTTTATGCTTTCAAAGCATTCTATATATTTTCATTATATTTTACAGAGTGTTTTATAAAGAAACTTTGTTTGTTTGTTTATTTTTATTTTATATATGTTTGTCAGCAAAATAACTGGAGAGACAGTAGGTTATATATCCATCATCCCTCACAGTTTTAAGTATGATGCTAAAGCACCTCATTTCTTCTTTCATGCACTGTATCAGGCCCAGGGAGGGAGCGAGTGAAATAATCAGATGTGACCACTACAGACTCTCCAGGCTTGCAAAGCTCTTCAGACAACCCAAGACTTGTGTTTGGTTGCTCAGGGACTGGCATGGCACCTGCTCTTAAATTACACTTCCCATTTGTTGCCAGAGACAGGCAGGCTGATCCCTGTAAGCCTCTGGTGTCATCTGGCACAACCATTTTCATGTTCTTGTGTGAGCCAGGACCCATGTTTTACTACTGCTTTGCTCTCCAGGTGCTGCTACAGGAGCACCTGACTGCCAAACAGCCGCCTTCAGACGTTTTTACAGGAGTCAACAAATTCCACAGAATGAAGCAGAACGCACAAAAAACCCTTTGATTCCACCCTAAAAACATGTCAGAGGAAGTGAAAGAATGAGGAAAGTGAAAATTCAAAACCAGAGGGGGCAATGAAGACCTCTGTGCTGCTTCACATATATGTCATTTAGTTTCCTTCGGAGCATCTTTCCACCAGCCTGCAACCCACAGCACAGCAGGTCACTACTGTACGAGCAATACTTCTAGCAACTGCCCAGTGCCACTCACAGCTTCCCCTGCCAACCATGCCACCCCATACCAGACAGCCTTGCAACCTGTGACAAGAGCAACACACTTGTTGCGTGGACGGCAGCGCATGCAGGTGTTCCAACAGGCTCTGGAAATGTTAAGAGAAAGTCAACAGAAGAATGAGACCACTTTGCAATCAGGAAGGGAAAAGAATCATTATGCCACATTGTCTTTAGATCTTTATATAGAAGAAAAATGCCACGCTGAGATGCTTTGACGCAGCTAAGGGAATTCAAGGGATTGCTTGGGAGATCCAAGTAGATCCGGCTCCTGGCATATGACCTAGCAGCACGTTAGCATTACATATCTTCAAGGCCAGAGCAGGCTGCTGGGCCCATCCTCCAGAAGCGAAGATGCTGTGTAGGTGAGAAGAGCAGATGCCTATGGGAGAAGGGAGGAGTGGTGTGATAAACAGGCAGAGAGCATCAACTGATGAACGATTGTAAGCTACTTCCTCATTTTTCTCCCTGCAGAGTCCAACTCATGGCAGATGCCATTAGTGCAATAATGGCATACTTCTCATTTTCAAGTACATTCATTTTAACATATTTGAAGTTCTTTTGTTTCGTACAAGAAAAGCACAATACGTTGTGATCAACCACTACAGACAAAATAATAAAGTGACCAAATTTGCAGTGCTGGATATTTTGGTATGTTTTTTTAATTTTTTTTCTTGTCAGACCTCAACAAAGGTCTGCACAATCAATTTAATCACAGGCCTGTAACGGGACTGAACAAGGAAATACAGATGATGGGAAAAAACACTGCCAGAAGAACAACATAAATCTGTTAATGATGCAAGGAAGCCTTTTGGACTACTAGTTATTTAGTACATATTTTTCCAAAGATACAACTTCCCACTTACAAAACATCCATTAAAACAACTGAAGCAGTCTCCTGGTTTCGGAGGATTCCTCCCTCTCCCCTCTTCACCAAGGATGCTTATTTTGTGAGATCTTCTGAAACACAGAAATACCTATGTGATGTTCCACAATTTACCAGAAAATACTCGTCTTTATTTTAATGTGTTGCTTCCATGCAGCTAAAAACCTGTGCTTTTATTGAAGGGCTGACAGACAATACCGGTTAACTTCATAATGCATATTCCTCTAGTTACTGCAGCACAAAATTGCACTTTATCTTCCAACAGGGTAAACAAATCAAAAAGAAGCAGATTAAAAGTATTTCTGTAATAATAATGGCTATACAGGGGAGAGAGCTGATGTGGAAAAAAATGACAATGCCCTAAAAGAGTCCACTCCCATTAGAAGCTGAAGGTTGGTAGCAATAGATGACCCAGAACAGCCAAGATTAGTTTTACGTACACTTCAAATGTTCTTCACTGAGACAAGTTCTAACTTTCTGACTGCCAGGTTGAGTAAAATAGCTGGATTTTTAAGCACTGTATTATTTGTCCCTGTAATTAGATGGAAAAAGGCTTGCAATTGGACAGTTTTTCAATTGCCTGTTAGGTCCATCAGCGACAGGCACTGAGACAGATGAGGGGACCTGTGAGTGAACAATCCCAAGCGTATATGGAGGAAAAGTATGCATGCAGCACCCACAGAGAGGAGATTTCACATGTTTAGGCAATGTCCTGTATAAAAGCAGCACTGTTCTGAAACCAAGCATTTTCTTTGGAGCTTCTGGGTTGAGCACCTATGCTGCTGAGTTTCTGGACCTCGCACTGCATCAAGCTTAACACTTTAAGATGGCAAGATTTACTGTGAGCTAAAAGCTGATGGGCACTAGTTTGCTATACTATGTTCCTTATATCTTCACACGGTACATTTTAAAGTTCAGCTTTGCCTTAAATCAGGAGACAGGTTTGCTTTTCTTTCAGTTGATGTGCAATGCTATCATGATGCAGAAGAAGAAAGAGGAATTACAGATGAGCCTGTTTTTTTGCAAAGTGCAGAGCACAAGTGAATTATTGAGAATTGAAATTTCTCTTCATCTTTGAAGTTCAAGCTATAACTTTTGCTATCTCAGGCAGAGAGTATTAAGTTTATAAATACATCAGGAAAAGGCAAAAGGGAGGGTCAGAATGATTCAGTGACTGAATTACACGATCACTGAAAAGGCCAATTGTATGGTTCACTACACAAGGTGCTCAGTAATTAGATAGCAAGTGGCTGAGGCCAAATGGAAAGAAGAAAAAACACAGCTCCCTTACCCACTTGCAGCTTTGTCAGACAGACCGCTTAGTGCCGCGCTTCCAGGCCAGTCTCTGCTGTGCTGCCCCATGATGGGTGCACATGATTTACAAAAAGATACAAGAACAAGTTTTCCTCTAGAGACAGCAGAGGTCAGCAACACACCAACAGCCAAACGCACAAGGTGAACCTTGTGGGACAGAATAAATATTGGGAAATATGGAAAGAGGCATGGAGTGAGACAAAGGCAGGGAAAACACAAAGAGCAAATGAGGCCACACTGTCTTGCAGAGCAGATCTGTCACGCATCACACATCCCGTCCCATTGCAACCTCCAGTGCCCCACAGAGAGAGCACCCAGACCATCCATGGGCGATCTATTTCTCCTTTCCCTGCTCCCTGTAACTGGGCCTGTGCTGACCCTTCATCTCCCACTGCTATCAGCCAGCCTTCCTTCAAAGAGGGATTTTTTAAATGCCCCTTAACAGGGGCCACAGCTGCTTGCCTGTAGCAAGGCCTCAGTGTCTTCTTCCACTCCTCTCCATCCTCTCTTTGCCATTCCCCAACTATTTGTCTTCTTTCTGTCTGGAAGTATGTGCAGAGAGAATGAACAATTGCTATGATGAAGGAGAGTACCTGATTCCTCGAGAACCATCTTTGATCTACAGACAAATGCTAATGTACTCAAATTCTGCTATACGACAGGGTCCAATTTTCCCTAGGCTGATGTTCTGACATGTCCCCAAAGCAAAACAATTCTGGCCAGAGATGCCAAGAAAACACTGATATTTTAGAACTGATCAGTGTAACCTCCAAAGGTAGAAATTAAAGACAGATAAATAGGTGAGCACGCTCATGCATGAAATTAGGAGAGAGAAGAACTGGAGAAGAAAAAGCAGTTCCAGTGAACGAAATTCTATGTCTATAACTCCATATCCTTAACCTTGAGGCAAATGTATCTTAACCCTCAACTTTTCTAAGTGATGCTTTTCATTAAATGAACAATAAAAGCTACAAAGCATAAACCTCACTGAAATCAAAGTTTAATGGAGAGGTTGGTAAGACACACTAGAAATATGCAAATAATGTATTACAGTTCTTGAAGGATGGGTGATTCAAATGTTACTGAACTCCATGCAGTCTATCCCTCCAGTAATGGGAAGGCTCTTGAATCACACCACAAACTTTTGATCGATACCACTTGAAAATTCTTACTGAATTCCAAAATTTAAATAATTTGGGAGAACAACATAGCAAAGACAGGATAGAAATTTCAAAGCTCATTCCCACACTGTAGAAAACCCTTTACAGCCCCTTGATTATTTTCTAAGAGCAGAATACAAATGCTAGCAGTGATGCTAAATACTAGCACCCTCTAGCGTGCACCTCTGCTTACAAATGTTCTGCTCGAGTTCCTTTTGCTGCTCAGGTCACACAAAACTGCAGCTCTCATATTCATTCACTGCAATACCTGCCCTCCTATAACTCACACAAAAAGAAATCCCTTTTATATCCCAGAGAGTTGATGCAAGTTCACATCAGTTTAAAACAATTCTTTTTCAGGAGAACTGACTTTTTTTTATTATTATTATTATTTTTATTGTTTTCCAGTTGACATGATAATATTTCCAGGCAGCCAATTAGCAAAGAAAGTACTTGCCAAAGAGCAAGTACTTGCCTAAGCCTTCCCCAGAGCTAAAATTAAAACGTACATAATTACTCAGCTAAAGGTTTGTGATACTATTATTTACATCTTAAATTATTCTCACCAAAATGATATTCAATTAAAGAGTGGCTTAATTAAAATAAAAACCATAAAATAAACTGATCAAAAAGTTTCATTTGGCTCTTCATTATGGAATACCTAACTTTCACCTGGAATGTTTTATATTTTTTATATTTTGTTCCAGGTATGTTTTTTTTAATCATGAAAATTAATTTATTCATTAACAAGGCTTGAAAGAACAGTATTTTGCATAGACCTTCCTTTTTTTTTTTCTTTTTTTTTTTTTTTTGAGACTAACACTCTACAAAGAAGTCCTTTAAAACCTTTTATTAAATTAATCTTTTTTCCATTTATAAATACAGCAGTCACCACTTTGAGGTCAGCATTTTCTAATGCTTATGCAAAATGATCAGATTACGAGGGGATCATCTAAGTAGAAACTATATGTTATAGCTGTGAGGCAGTGAATGACAAAATTTGCCTTTCCAAATAAATATACATATATATACTTATATATATGTATTTAAATGAAGGAATCAGACATACAAGAGAGCCATAGAATTTTTTTGTCAAAATGTGTGCTCCTGCATGCAAAGAAAATGTACAGAAGAGGAGCCTGGAAATGCATCTTTAAAAGGTAAGGCAAAACACGGTCAGCTTTGGAAGGAAATCCTCTTCATGCTGTTATCCTTCTATTACTGCACTGCTTAAAATACAGGGCCTTGGAAGGGATGAAAATTTCTATGGCAGAAGGTAAGCATGGCCTAGCAGCACTGAACAAATGTTGCGATGATGCTGAAATACGTGATACAGAGTAAACAAATCCCAGCTTCCACACAGCTCTTGTATTGGCAGCACGGTCTGCCTCCAGACCCCATCACAGGGACTTCATACCATTAGACGTGCATTCTTGTACACTCAACTCTTTAATTCTTTCTGTTGTTTGCCTCCCACCTGAAGCCACCGTTCTCTAGCACAACACAGTTAAACTTTTTGGGAATACCTCACAAATGAAAGTAAAATATAGGCAAATAATAATAAGGGAAGAAGGTTTGAAAGATATGCTTTACCAAACAGGAGTTCTTAAAATAACTAACGAGTCAGGAAAAACAAAATATGTTCAGTTAGCTGAATTGTTTCTATATAGACTGTTCTAAAGCTCTCCATATGGGATAAACAGATGTTAGCATGTACTGAGCAACAACAGATATCCCTTGCATGACATCATGCACATTATTCCATTGGATTGTATTTTTATCAGACAAAAATAGCACTTGCTAATATATTGTGGAGGAGGAGGAGAGTCTATATGTGTAAGGAACCAGCTTCAGACTCTTTTAGAACTACTCAGAGCATCCCACCTCGTGCTGGGCATTTCATATTGTCTGTGCCTACATGCAGTTTTAGTCACAGCACGGTCATTCCCTTCTGCCTGTCTGGGTGAGCACAGCAGACCCATTCCTTTGTAGGCCCACCCACCAGCCCCTCTAACACGCAGAGCACCCAAAGTGCTGGCTCATTTACTCTTGCATTTGAGTCACTTCTTGCAAACACTGTAAAAGGATACCCAGCGCTAAGCGTCAGATGCCTTCGCAATAAGATGGTGATAAAATCAGACAGGAAGTCTGACCTGACAGCTGCTCTCACCCTCCCCAACCAACAAGGAGAAAAACAGAAACTAAATCAAAATCTAATCAATATCCTCCACGAAGATCAATTCCTGAGCTGTCCTGAAGTCAGTAGAGGACAAAGTAAATATTAGGTTTCTTTATTTTTGAGCAGGGCAATGACTAGATTTCACTGCTGACCAGAGCTTCATGGTCTCCTAGGAATACACAAACAAATGAGTCAGTTATTTTACTACACTGCTGTTCATTTCTCTTTGTTCACTTCTGTGGTGTTCAACACATTGTCACAGCACTAGACTGAGATGTCTGAAGCAGGCATTGCTTTGTGTCTTTGGCCTGTGTTTTCTCTCCCTCAGCTGAGGGGAGAGCAGAGCATGTCAAGATGCACTGGTCCTTTCCCCCAAATCCCCACATGATGGAGGACACGGCTTCACTGCAAGCTGCCAGCAGGTGCTGCAGGGCTCTGCCTCTACAAGTCACTCACCTCTCTGAAGGCAGATTCTCAGTTTACATGAAACATTACTTCAGTAAATGACCCAGCCTCTCTCAGTGGTAAAATAAAGCAGAAAATGCAGTATGCATTATTTGCTGCCCCAAAGCAAATGGTAGTAAAATCTGTTTCACTGTACTGATGCTATAAAAAAAGGGGGTTGAGCTATGGCAGTAATGGGGAAGAGTATTTAGAAGTCTGTGTCACATTGTGGTAGAAACAATTAGCAATGTGGTTTCATAATGCACTGGAAACTGTTTTGAGTGAACATCAAAAGAAAAGAAATTCATTTCAGTTTCAAAATATTTGGATCCCCAAGTGAGTTAAACCCAGCTTTTTTCTTTTGAAACAGCTTTACCTAATTTCATTAAGAAAAAAAAAAAAAAAAAAAAAAAGAATTCTGTCCTCCTTTGCATCCTCATTCTCTTTGAGCTCCAAGTTCTACTAGATAGCAGCAGCATTGTGAAAACTTTTGTTCTCTTTTCCTGATGCTGTCTTCCCTAATTCACATTTCCTTCGGGAACAATCATATCCAAGTACTTAGTTTGTTATTTCTATGCATACCTTGGGAGTTTTGGTCACTACTACCTTCTCTTTTTCTCTGTGGTGACCATCTACAGGCCATCAACACAAATCAGGCCCGGTGACATTAATAAATTAGAATAGCTTACAATCAGCATCATGCTTATTTAACAAGTGATAAGTAACCTAAAACATAACGGTGCATCATTTTGCTCTAGTTGCTATTTGTATAACACAACCATCTGATCTTAACAACTATATTCATTGAAGTTAAAAAATTAAAATCGGAAGCACTGTTTCAGTAATGCTACTATACACAAAACAGCTTCCGTTATATTCATTTTCCACAATTAAGTTTTTGAAAAATTTTTTATTCTTGGCAGTCCTTGAGAGGAGTGGTGCTGTATCCCTCCTCTGCACACTGCTCCTGCCCCACTGCCACTCTCCTAAGACTTCCTTCAGTGACTTCTGACTTCTGAGATTTGGACAGTTTATATATATAAATACATATAGAAGAATGATATATATATATTTTTTTTTTATTGCAAAATAGTTGGACCCCAGAAGAAAATACTCATTGCAGCCTCTCATATTTCAAATCCATATTTTTCTCCTCATGAACACACGTGCATACACACATTCATTCTATTACTAGGGAAAACAGGGTAAATGTGACTGTTGTTTACAACATAGTAGCAAGTGTCTGCAATCAAGAACTCAACATGGACAAACTTTGCTTTGAGAGAAACTGATTTTGAGATAAAACTGCATGAGATTATACACTAAGAAGCCACAGCACAATGGAGTGAAAAAACTGCAAGGTCTTACAGGCAGCAGCTCTTCTACAACAGTTGCCAAAAACAGCATACAGGCAACTCAAGTGTTCAGGCAGCTTCACCTGTTCAAGCTGGATCAACAAATATGGCTTGCACATGTGGACATCAACAACAGACTTTGTGGGTATATTAAAACAAGTTATGTAAGTAGAAGGTTAAGATGTAAATAATAACTGGAAGTCACATAAAAAACAAATAAGTCTATTTCTGAGCAGTGTAATGGGAATATTGGTGTTATTCCCAGAGTCTGAATTCCTGGAAACCATAATGTTACAACGAGTGAACAATTTATATTTTTAAGGCAATATAATGTGATTAATCCTAGATGAAGATTTTGATTAATTTTATTCCATGCTCCATGTAGAGGAAGTGCATTATGTTGCTATAGCCTCATCACTGTGTTGAGTTGATCCGTTCACTTGTTCTAAAAGGTAAATAACTTTTTTTAAGGTACGCATCCCTTCTGGCTTTAACGTTGGAAGATAAGGGTCAGGTCTAGCAACACGGCTGTGCCCCCCCAGCCCTTAGAACTGAGTTGTGGCTGCCTTCTGGCTCCACAATCTCAGCTGATTCTGTATCTGACTTTTTCAAGCTCCAGATCAAGAATTCCCCTCCAATTTGTTCGACTGTTTGCAAGTCACACATATGAAAGGGTTCTCAGGGGTATAACTGGCTGAACAGTGAAGCCCTATATGCACTGCTATAGAGGACTTTGAAAAGCAAGATGTATATCTCCTTAGCACTGTTGTCTTGGAAAGGTGCTTTATTGTCAGGAGTGTAATTGCAGGGGCATGTGTCTTTTACCAACTACATATTTTCCTACTTTTTCTCCTCAAAATAAAATTTAGTTTGACATAACAGCTCTCACATGTAACCTGAAACAAAGCTTCAAACAACTGTTTTTAGGTGAGGTGTGGAATTTTTAAAAATCTACTAATGACTAATTTCAGAGTAAAGAAAGAAGCAAGAAGCTTTGGCCATGATGTCCTCTTCAACAATTGTCAGCAGTCTTTGCAATGCTATAAGTGTCTGAGTTTCCTTCAGTACTTATTTCAACAAGAGTTTTTCCAACATGTCACTTTGGATGTTCAGAGTTTTACCATCTACTTTGAGAGCAGCATAGGGGAAAGCAAGGAAGAGAAAAAAAGAAGAATAGAACAATGAAGCAGTTGTCCTCCCCAATAGGTAACAGCTTTCTGACAAATAAGGTGTCAGCCTATGCTCATACAGTTCATGTTGAGATTCATTTACCTGACAAATTACTCCCCCAAACTTCTAGCTTCATTATTTCCTTAGATAATTATGCCTGCATTTTTTTCTTCTGGTGTGATTTGTGATGGTAGTGAACATCTGGCACCATGTTATACACAAGTTTCTTTCCAATTAATATGAAAAAACAAATGTCATTTTAGGAACATTTTGTTTTGCAAAAAGGTTATGCCCTAGGTAAGCTTCAAATAAACATGTAAATACTCATACTTTATCACACACTCAAATACAGTTCAAAAAAATCAGTTGTATAACAATACATATATGCTTTTTACCCCACATTATTATAGTGAGTATGGTATGATCTATTCAGAAAGAGCAATGGAAAAAGATTTATTGGAGATTCACCTTCAATAAAAGCCAATAGTTACTAGTCTCTGTACTTCTAACTACCTGGGGACATCCCAAACCCACTATGGTAGCACTGGAAGTATCTGTTGCCTTTTCAATGCATAAATTCTGGTGCATCTAGGAGCATCTTCAAATCCTTGAGATTTTCAAACCCTTTGTGGAAATGTGAATCTCAAGTCCACCTAACATCTGCACCTTGCACGAGGCTCAGAGTAGGTGGAGTTAGCAGAGAGATCAATCAAATTTCTCTAGGCAAGTGACAATTGCAATGAGCCTCTTCTTTCTTGTCTCCTGGCACAGCATTCATTTTAGTGATGGTCTCACTTTCCTCTCAGTTTTTAATTGAATTTATTATTCATCTCCCTTTCAATTGCACTTATTTTTTTTTTTTTTTTTTTTTTTGAGGTGGGGGGGATTTGTTTGTTTCAGTTCATTGTTCAGACTAAAACTGCTTCATGCCACTAGTCACATATTTCTATTGTTATTTCCCCAGCTAAAAAAGAAAAAAAAAAAAAAAGTCTTCTGTGTAGACCACATGCAATCTGCTACTCTATCAAAAACACAAACATTCCCATATCTGACAAGGGAGGAAGGGAGGACAAAAACAATTTCAGACAGTCTGAGAAAACAGTGTTTCCTTGGGGGTCTTAACTACTCCCTAATGTGTGTGCTGTTTGTTCTGCAACCAACCTCCACACTGCACAGGAAATAAATCCCTGTGCCCTGAGCTCACTGAGTGGTGGGCCTACAGACACTCCTGAGCAGGTATTTTTCCAGGGTCAGGATAAAAACCTACAAAAGTTGAGACATAGCAGCAAAACACTTTGCATGGGATGTGAAACACTACATACGAAGACAGGATATATTGCCCTTTGGAGTGTCTCAGCTATGCCACATCATACAATATTCGCAGTGCCCTCCCTGGCATCTGTACTGTTCTTCAGATTTCATTGGTGAGTGCATGGGCCTGCCAGGAGACCTTCAAAGAACTGAGCAGTGGCTGAAGAGAGAAACCTAATAAACAGAAACCTGAATTAATGCTAGAAGGGATATTGCTAGGGCTGAAGTTCCTCCCTGGAACTTAGCCAACATAACTGTGTTTGAAGTCTAAACATTTGCAGGAAGTGCCACATGGAAAATCTCATTTAAACACCAACACGTCAGCACAGCAGGTCTCCTTTCAGTCCCATTGACATCCATTGAATAAAGCTACTTGATGGTACCTCAGTTCTCTCTGGTGAAGTTCTATCCAAATAAAAATCAAAATTTGCAATCTGTAGGGCTGCAAACTAACTCCTTATTAAAGTACACCCTAAGCAAGCAATGGAGCCAGTCAGTTTCCACATCACTGCTTGTGACTGATGCAGCTGTGGCATCAAAACAATTTTCCTGTCACCACAATCTCAACTCAACCTTGGAGGAAGAAAAAGATCTATAAAGATAGAACATGTATTTCAAAAAATATATGTAGTTTCAAGCCTGAGGCTAATAAATTGGCCATTAAAAAATATCTTTAGCTAAACTCTCCCATAATCCAGCTTTTGCAGTGATTGGCACTGCACATAAAAGCCTGCAAATAACAGTAAACTCAACTGAACCAGGTGGAAAGAACTGAAAAGAGGTTTTAAATGAACTAGACAGCTGTTCTTCCAATGTCTTGCTCCTGACAGACTCAATCAGGCACTGTCTGAGCTCCTAAAGATGTCCAGATGTTGAGTTATCAAGTTTATTTTCCATTTTCAACATTCCAAAGTGCAACATGTGAATTTTGTGCGACAAGGCTGTCAACCTTTAAATAGCAAATGGAATTAATACTCCATTGTCCACTCACTAGTTTGTGGTTTTCCACTACAAACCTAAGATATAAATTAAATGCCATGAAACTACTTATTATCTTTTCTCCATTCAGTTCCTCTGGATGTGCTATTTGCAGCTAATTTTATTTCCCTTACTATTGTCTGAAAGGCTTGGAAGCAATTACATGTAAATTTACTAAACCTACATATCATGGAGAATTAAAGGATAGCGCTCTTTTTTTTTTTTTTTTTTTTCTCCACATTTAGCTTTGGAAGCTTGTATTCTGGTCTTTCTTATTACAAGAAACATATCTATATATATTTACAGTGACATACTGATATAAAATTAGTATGGGGGGGTGGGTCACTCGCTGCCTGTGGCTACCTCATTACAAAGCTGAAATTGCATCTATTTGCAATGCTGTTTTTGGACAACATATGGCACCAATGTCAGCATTCTTCAATGTGCATCAACACAGATTTATTACCCAGAAAACTTTAACAGTGATAAATATTTAATTTATAGCTTCATGTAAAATTATTAATCTAATAGCAGGGCAGGTGGACGGAAACTAGCTTCCATTTCCTCATGTAGGGTTTTGTGCCATGTCCCAAATGTTACTGTCTTCTCTTAGGAATACTCATCTACTGAGGTCAAAGCAAAATGCAAATTTACGTCAAAGTTACAAAATCAATTCTTAAAATCTGTGAGGCCTCCAAACCTTTCAAGTTAGTTTATTAATATCAATTGATGAAGTCTCATAATGCTGCTGCTGGGTAGCTAAATGTAAAGAGTAGACTAAACCAAGGTGAAAGAGCCAAGAGATCACGAAAGGAAGAAAAAAATGCAAATGCATTCAGCTTTCTTGTAGTGTTGTTCTTGTAAGACAAATGACCATATGCAGAGGGATAACAAAAATCAATAGAAACATAATGAACCTAAATGGGATTTTGTCCATGTTTTCACAACTGATGTGGTCTCTGGCCATGAAGAAGCATCAAGGGTCACACTAGACAAAGCTACCACTGAACATCAAAGACAGTCTCTCGAAAGCCCATCAAACAAATAATTGATGTTAAAAGCAAGGATCCACACATTGTATTTCACAGGAGTAAAGGACATTCAGCAGAATCCCCATGGCAATTTTACATTAAAAAGAAAAAAATACAATGTTACTATTTTACCTGTTTATTCATTTCAGTCTTTGATCCATCTACATGGAACTTTCAGCCTTGCATTAAAGCAAAAAAATCTAATCTAAACAAGTGAGTTTCCTTAATGAAAAATACCCTCCCATATATTGCTTGGCAAGACAATGCCCTGTCACACTGAAGTACCATAGAAGTTCCCATACCTGTACACAGCCCACAGGAAAGCACAGTATTTAACTACTGGAGTTTTCCCCAATGCATAAATCTCAATTTTACATGAGCTGAAATGACTGAAGTATTTAATGTTTTCTAGGTTTCCATCCTTTTTACTCCTGCCTGTATGCTTTGTTTATTTTCCAGCAGAAAAATGCAGCACTCCATTGACAAGAGTCTCCAGGGAACAAGATGGTTTTTCAGAGGATAGTAGTAACAGAGATGATTATTCAGTTATCAACATCAACAACGGGACTTAAAAGAACACACATTGGTGCCTGCAGAATTGTGTCTTACTAGCAGCTTTCATGACCTGTCAGGGAAAGAAACAAACCCACTGAAAGCCATGGTAACCACTTCGAGGAAAGAGTCAACAGATCCTTGTTGTCAAATCCTTGAAGTCTGCCAAGAGCTCTAATATAATTAGCAAGGGTTTCTTTGACAAGGCAAGGCAATCTAGCAGTTACTGCACTAGTCTGAGATGAAACAGCTGAGAGCCGATTCCTTGACTCTGCCACTGATCAAGTGAACAGCCTTGGGCAACTCGCTGCATTCCCCCATAATTTCTCTGGAATAGAGGAAATGCAGCTAATGATGACAGTTTGAGGAACAGGCCTGTGGCTGCCCATTAATTCATGTCGCTTTTGAACTGCATTTATCCTCACATCCTTTCAGACAGGCTAAAAGTTCCATTCTGGAGCAGAAATGTAACCCCAAGGAGAAAAGCCTTGTCCAGAAAACTAGAACGTGCTCAACCTGAGGCTGCTGACTTCAAACAGTTCATTCAAAAGAAGATCAAATTGAGTAGGAGATGACCGTATCTGTATGGTGATGTAAACACACATACTACTTTGTAATTTTATTGTACACACCCCAAAACATGCACATGCTCAAAAGGTCAATGAGCATTCTTCAGGTCCATCTGAAGCAAGTGCTAACACAACTAAATGACCACCCGCACCCAAGACAGCCCACTTACAGCTAACTGAACAGAACCTATACCTCACAGAAACACAGCATCCATGTGTTGCAATCCAAGTTTGAAATACCATGACAAGACTACGTGAAGACTACACTGAGCAAAGAAGTTTCTAGTTTTCCATGAGATTTGGGATGCAAAAATGCTCAGGTGTTCCTTTTAATAATGCTCAGTGGAGAGCCTGCAACTGAAATGTAGAAACAGCAATAAAAGGACATATGGCTTAAAATAATATATTGCCTTTTTATTTTATAGCTGCTGTAGATAAACTTCCAAACAATGCCCCTTTATTGCTGAAGAGCCCCATCCTTCTGTCTTTATAAAAAAAATAATAATTCATACCAGTATTTTAGTGAATTGTTAACCCCTTTACAATTTATTCTACAAAAAGCAAAAATGATGAATCATTGTTAATCTGGAAGTAGGAAGGGCTCTGAACATTCTCTGCATTGGATGCCATCAACTTGATATATTTCCAGAATAATTTTACAGTTTTACACAGAAATAACAGGTGGAATAGAAGAAAGCACTTAATTCCATTTTAATTACTACAGCATACAATTTTATCTGTATATCATTTTTGCTACAGGACAGTACTTGAGATATCCCAACAAAGTAAATCTTTGTCCATTACTTAAACAGAGGAAGATGGAAGTTTTTCTTTTCCATACAGCCAATCCTATTTAAGGTATCTAAACAGATTTTACAGAACAAGCAGTTAAATACCAGCAGTTACAGCTGAAACAGCAGGGAGCAATAGGGTACCAATCCTGAAATGTGTTTATCTGTAAAACGTATGAAGGTTGTCAACCACTGTAAACTTAATTGTTCTTATTTCAAAATTGTGCTGGAGGGAACATGAATTTATAAAGACACAGTCCTGTATTGAAAAAAAATAATCCACATTTCCTAATTCTAGGCCTTGTGTATAAAAATGAATGGATATTAGAATAGATCATCTAAATGCTTTACTAATGCAGGGAGATGCACTTGCATATAATGAAATTATTGCCTTTATTTCAGAAGATAAACCTATTCTTTATTGCTTCATATTAATTTGACCAAATACTATGCCCACTATAAAACTGAATTCAAAACATTTGATTTTTTTCCTCCAAAATATTCACATGAAAATGTTTTCCTCCAAGATTCTTAATAGCAAAGAAAATAGTCTCCATCTAAACTCCTGTTTTCCTTTTTCTTCACTGGGGTATTAGGTATCAGCCTAATTAGCTGGCATGCATCATCCTATTTGACAAACGCTGCATGCCTCAAAAGTGTCAACAATTAAGAAAATAACAACAAAGTATTAAACTACAGAGGAAGGACCACTGTGAAAAGGCTAGTAATCACAAATCAAGGATCAAAAGAGGAATACCCTACAGTTTACTCATGACAGAAGGCTGAGCAGTACAAAAAGGATTATTTACTTGTATAACATGACAAAAGATGTACATGCTGTGAATCTCTCCTTCCTAAAGACTGCCTTTTAAACTAACAGACAAAGCTGATTGAAATCACAGACTAATTCTGGGCAATCTGCTTTCTTCCTATAAATCAATAACACAGTTGTTTGGAGATTGGTCATGTAATCAGTGATTTGGGGGGCACTATTTTCTCAAAGATGTATTTTGTTAATTATCTTAGATGGGAACACATCTCTTTTAATCAAAAATGGCAATTCAAAATCTTCTTACAGAAAGCAAAATCCCCAAAGCCAACCCCTTCACATAGCTGTCAGTCTCTGTAGGTTTCATCATGTTGAGTAAGCAATACACTTTTAAAAGCTGTAGCTGAGCAGAGACAGGAGCATGGAACTTCATCTTCACAAAGCACACACTGAGTTTTATTCCAAAATACAGGCAAATTCATTTAATCCTTGCAGCTGAACATGCCATTATTCATTGTTCAGCAGTAAACTATTTTTTTGGCTAAAACTGTTCTACCTTTGCATCACTATCTTATGCCAAGACTCTTCATTTTCTGAATCCACTTACTCTGAAAACCCAAACAACTTTGTCCTTGCAAGATAACAGCCCCTTTAATATTACCGTTTCATTTGTGTCTAGAAAAATGACAGGTTATTCTGCTAGGTATTATGCCACCACGACCAGACAGCTAAGATCACATATCCATGTATTTTTATCATATCCTTTCTTGCCCATAAAAGCTTTGCATCTTGGGTCATGAACTAGAATTTGTTGCCACAGGAGGCTGTGGAGTCTAGCATTTCCACTAAGTCTGAAATAATAGATAACAGGTCAAAAACGGATACTAGGGGATACCTCTCTTTAATATTCTTAATTCAACAGATGTGGCTGCTGGGGAGAGGATGGGCAGCAGAGGGTGGCCAGGCTTGCACACCCTCCCTAATTTGCACCACCCGCTACCACCCTCAGAGGCAGAATGCTGGGAAGATTGGTCAGACCCAGCAGGGAGTTTAAGTTACTCTCATTGTTCTGAAAACCTGTTTTTGAGCTCGGTCATTTATTTTACCCTGATTTTATCTCTATCTGCTGCTTTTCTTCTCAGCTATAGTAAAACTTTCCTTTCCAGTCTATAAAATACCTTTTTGCTTAATTACAAATACTTCAGATTCATTATGCTGTTCTATCTTATCTCAATGAGCCATTTCAGCTCTTCCATCTAAAGGTCATGTTCACAGTACAATAAAGCAGCACTTCTACCTGAGCTTACAGTGGTGTGACAAATTGTGTGCAGGAATGCAGATAAAAGGAAACTGAAGTATGCAAAATTTAGGAACGGTCCTACTTCATTGCACATGAAATAAACACATACCATCATTACTCCTCAATTTCTACCCCTAGGCAAAATCTGGAAAAGAGATCCACATTAGCTCATATTTTACCTGTACATTTTATGTGTTCCAGAACATAAGTGATTAACATGTTTCTGAACACACTGCAGCAGTCACATTGCAAGGAGCTAATATTGAGTGAGGCATGATTCCATGGGTTTAAAAACAGTTGAATTATCTACATACCACAGGCAGCACTAGGTAGTCAAGGTCTGAACCACAGCTGAAGTAAGCAAGTCAACAGTTAATGCAGCAAAAAGTAGCCTAGCTCTTAGTTGATCAAGAGATTAATATCTTCAAAACAGATTGATTTGTATTCAGCCTCACATGACAGACCAAGACACACAAACAAGATCAATGAACCAGTTAACAATGACAGAAAATGAAGACATCATCATATGTTCTATTTTACAATTTAGGAAGATCTTATGAATTCCTAGGAAGACGCCAGAATGAATTCCTGAATTCAAATTTGAAGATCTACTTAAGGCAAAGAGAATCTCTCTTCATTCTTAGTCAGAAGGTACACTTGTCTGATAAATACAGTGACTCAGGGATGCATCTGTGTCTTTTCATCATATCTTAAGATCTCATTCTGTTAAATTATAGTCTATTTAAATACAAGGAAAAAAGATCTCAGAATGATTACCATGGATGTAATGCATAGGTATGTTTGCTAATCTTTACATATTTCTGTTATAAAAATCTGAAGTCTACATGATTAGTGAGCATCTTTAAGCTTGTTTTAAAAATAATTCAATAAATATATAAACTAATACACATTATTTAGATACATTATATCCTACATAATGGGCACTATATATGTTTAATATGAAAACACATTTAAGTGTATTATACATTAAAAAGCATTTTTCAAATACATATATCAGTCTTCATGCATAAAAATATTATGTTCAGATATCCATAAAGAAGCATCTAAGATGATATCCAAATGTATTAAAACACATTTTTACTAAAGATAAATCCTTCTGAAACTGTTCTGAATCCTATTCAATGTTGCCAAAAAGCATATTTACAATAATAAGATAAGTTTAAGACATGAAACTAGATGGAAATCATTAAGTGGAAATCCACACTTTTCACTCTGAAGCTATTGGACTGAAAGTATTAATGATGGATTGGAAGCATAACTGAGGGATGATTTTGAAACTTACTACTATAAAGTGGCAAAAAAAAAAAAAAAAAAAAGGAAAATGGTGTAAGAGAAGTTTATTTAATCATTAAGAAATATTTATATCCAATTACTTCTTTACAAATGAAAACCTGAATGAAGCCTCCCCAGATGTTGGTATACTAAGGACATTATGCTGTGAAGGTTGAAACACAGAATGAGTAAATTGTATAGCGCTCATCTCTTGTAAAGTATTTCTTTCCATAGATTCAAAAACACTATACAAAGGTGATGATTCCTATTTGACAGATGGGAATAGAAGAAACAGAAGCAAGACAAAGTAATTTCCTGAAGTTACACCTTCTGTCACAGACTGGAAAAGAAAGCACTGATTTCTGTATCAGTGACCAACCGGAAAACTTCTCATGTGAGGATGAATAGATTTATTCTCCTTTTAAACAGAGGTGAAAAGACCAACCATTGCTTAGGCTTGTTCATAGCAATGTGTTGTTTGATCTTAAATACTTTTTGAAGAGGAGATCAGCATCATTAAGCTTATTCTCACACTGTGGAAACTAAGGCACAGCACAGTAACAGCCTGTCAAGGTCCAAGGTCAGCCAGCAAGTGCATGACAGGGCTGGAAGCTGAAACCAAGTCAGCTCAGTGTAGCCATGTGCCTATCGTCTAAGCCAGGAAACACTTACCAAGGACATGTAGTACTTAAATACAATTCCAGATCAGCCATGTGTACCATCTTCAATATTTTTTCTTATATATTGTTTTTATTTTTCAGGTCTTATACTCAAGGAACAGTAGTATTTCTTCCCTCAAAACAATATAAGAAGGGGGGGATTTCCATTTAACGAAATACAGAATTCACAATGAAGTTTTAAACTGCAGATGAAGTACAAGTTTTAATTACTTGAAACCCGGGTACTACCATTGTATTATATATAGCGTAATACATTATTTGTTTTAATCACAAGTATCTAATTTCCAATGTACTGCCAATCTTTTCATAAGCAAAAAATATAACTCCCTTAATAACCAGTTAAAACATATATTTTATTATGCTAACTAATGTCTACTCATCAATAACTCATTCAAATGTGCTGAATAACCTTGTTCTCTTCTACTTCTGCTTAGGTCTAACTGGCAGATAATATGAAAGGAAAGATCAATGATGGACAGAAGTAAACTGTTCCATACTACAGGCTGCCTGTATCTTTAATCATCAGTGCTGTCAACAGCAATGTAACTAAGAAAATCTTTAATCATTATTAGTAAACTTGATGAGTAGAGAAAAAAAAAAAACATGAATTGTAACAGGCAGAATTTGAATGATGGTAACTATCAGTCATTAATGTTTCAAACTGAAAGGCATTTTCAATGTATCATATATTACACAAAATTAAATAAGTGTCAGCCAGTCAAATAAAGGACATTGATTCATTGATAGATGCCCCAAAGACAAATAGTACATCTGAGTGAAGCCATTGGTCTTGTAGAGTTATTTAAAATGAAGCCACATTATTTATTAAAAGTTTGAATTTGTCTTTGGTCGGTTAATGAATTCTGCTCCCTGTTTAAATCTCACAACATCTTAAGAAAGTTGATCTGAGGTCATATCTGTGCTACATCATCTTCCATCTGAGCATTTGCATCCAATCATATTATTTTGTACTGTTGCCAATTTAGTTTTATCATGTAACAATTAGATAAACTGCATGCATACAATTACCTCCTTCATTCTGTTTTTTGGCCTGTTTAAAAAAGAAATAACTTTAAAAAAACTTTTTCTGTAGCTCACTGATGGTGTCAGTTTGCAAGACAACACACATGGAAACCCATGGTACTTCTATATTAGGGGAAAGAACTTGAACTCAAAGGGATAATGATGCTCAAAAGTCAAGGAGAATTAGTAGTAAGATGAATTTAAATGATCAACTTTTTTTTAGCAAGAAGATGAAGAAGAGAGGATGTAATAAAAATACACTGAGCAACAAATGTTCTGGAGAAAGTAGCCTTTGAGCCGTTATTTCTTTTGCCTCATAGCACAGTAAAACAAAGTACATTTTTCTCACATTAAGTAAACTGAAATTTTATTACAGAAATCATTGAGATTAAGAATCCAGCAAGCTTTCAAAATGAGTTACTATAAAAATAACATAAAATATATGTAGAATAAAGATGATTAATGATAAACATTTTGGAACTGATTGCAAGTCTTATGGGACTTCTCTCTGTCAAAGAGCATCCATCTCTCTAGCATGTGGGTTTACCTGCTCCAGAGGTCTGTTTTCCTTCAGCACACACAATGCTGGGATCAGTTTTATATTAAAAAGCTCCAAGATCTAGTCCAGGCAAGCCATTGCTACATCATGATGACTTCAGAGCCAAAAGTGTCAATCTGCCCACTCCAGGACGTTTGAGGCCATCAGGAAGGGATGGCTGAGATCATAATGATTCATTTCTTGGGTCTTAGCAATTGTTGTATGCTCTCCAGGGAACATGAGGGTGATTTCAGACATATGAGCACAGCCTGCCACACTGAACATCTCTCAGGAGGTAATTACTTTTGATCAATACCAACTTATTTGTAGCAGCTTGGCGAGTATTTGCCTAAAAGCAATACAATGCTAAAAAATGATTACCTTCTTTGCTCATTGTTAGGGATGGGAAGCTGCTGCTACCACAGTGCTCATGGGAATTGGCTTTCTGAGGGAACCAAGGCTGCCAAGAAGGAAGCCTGGGAGCAGACCCAAGGGTGAAAGAGTTAGAGGACAACTTCCGCTGCCTCTAATTTGACCCCCATTTCTTAGGAGGGAAGACTTGACTCTGGGAAACGAATGCAGTCTGACCCAGCAACAAATGTGAAGGTTGCCTCAGATTTGAGCTGATGTAGATATGAAGACATGGACCTGATTTGGAGGAGCAGAATTAAATTACCTATGGCCTGATAGAGGCAGAACCCACTAAGTCTTGAGATGTCCAGGGACAGGAAGCCAAAGGGAATCTAACTTTTTATTACAGCCGAAGTACCGTATCTTCCCTTCCCTTCCCTTCCCTTCCCTTCCCTTCCCTTCCCTTCCCTTCCCTTCCCTTCCCTTCCCTTCCCTTCCCTTCCCTTCCCTTCCCTTCCCTTCCCTTCCCTTCCCTTCCCTTCCCTTCCCTTCCCTTCCCTTCCCTTCCCTTCCCTTCCCTTCCCTTCCCTTCCCTTCCCTTCCCTTCCCTTCCCTTCCCTTCTCTTCCCTTCCCTTCTCTTCCCTTCCCTTCAGCTCTACTGGTTGTAACAAAATCCAGGCTTTTAATATGTGAGCCCAGAGATGGTACAACACTCCCCTCAATCTACAATCAACCTGAAACAGGGAATTCCTCCAGCACCCTCTCTGGACACATTTTCAGAACTCACAATCCTGGATAAATTTACATCGGCACAGGAAAATATTTTATCAAAAAAATTAGTAGCAGCTCTCAAGCACATACACCACTCCAGAATAAGTGCTAAGAGTCCAACCGTACACACCCTCATAACCATTCTCTCTCTTCACAACAGCCTTCTTATTGTCATGTGTAGATATTACTCTGAGGCCAAGGGCCCAGTGTCATTCCAGGTCTGAATTCCACTCCCCTTTAAAATTTTCTTGAGTTTTATTCTAGTAGTGTTTATGCTGACAAACTGGATTGATTTCAAATACCATGTGCTTAGCTCTCTAACCAATCTGCCAATTGATAGCCTAGGGCTGTGCTAGAATTATTAGTAATTTTTTTATTTTTTTTTTTAAATTACACTTTAACATGAGAAGGTAGTGAAACTGAAATAGCTCAATTACATTTTTCTGTTTTAATAGAAGCAGACCCTGTTTCACCTGATGTCACATATAGGATAGCTACATGGCTTTGCTTTACAAAACAAGATTTCTAGTTGCTAGTTCCAAGACGGATGCAGGTTGTAAACCAGTCAGTCTTCTTGACTTAAGTCAACAGTACAGCTCTGTGATTTCTCACAGTGCCAAGCCTGGGACAGGCACTGACAAACAGATAAAATATCTGAATTTCACTTTATTGTTGAAAGAATATGAAATGATAGCTCTGCTGCAAACCATGCAAGTGACAGAAAGGCCTCAGAGACCCCCATGTTCAAAATTGCATGTGTGTGAGACAGCTGCATCTGTAAACAATTTTCTACTGATCTGCTTCTCCTGAGACCCAACAAGCTACCAAGAACAGGCTGGACAACTAATGAGTCATGGAGGAAGCTGAAGTAATGAGACATAATGTTAAATCAGAAATTAATTTAGTATAATCTAGCTATCAACTTTTTCATCAAGAAAAAAACAAAATAGTGCCATTACCAAGAGGACAGAAAACTGGCTGCATTTACTGAAAACTCTTAAAGGTTTTTGTAAAACTACATGGTTGCATATAAGATCAAAATACACTTAAGAAAATGTAATCAGGGAGACATGGGCTGAAGAGTCCCCAGATTGGATACTGCACAGAAAATAAAATAAAAATTAAAGAAAAAAGCAATATCCCTAGGAAAACAAACAAACAAACAAAGAAAAAAAAAACAAACAAGCAAAACAAAACAAAAACAAAATAATTAAAAAAAAAAAAAAAAAAAAAAAACAACAAGGGAATCTGGAACCACCGCAGATCTGTAACAACAGACAACATTACTTTTCAGCCATTGGACTTAATATATGATTGCAACATCTACTCCCTTCTTCCACCTGACCTCCTGCAGTCCTAGATTTTGGCAAAAGAATGAAGACAGACTGTATCTTTTCAACTTGATATGCAAGATGTCATTCACTGAGGATGTCTGGAAATGTGGCTTATTTGCCATTAGACTGCTTTTACCAAGCATGTTTTAACCAAAACACAAACATGCAGTCTTTCTTAGAAATTGGATTAAAAATCATATATATTACTGTATAACTTTCTAGCAATGGTAATAAGCTGCCTAAGAGCACAGTAAAGTATATATATGTATAAAGATGGTAGTTACATCTCTGACAACTAATTTATGAGTCCATCTGTAATTTATAAGTTCAAAACATATCATTATAGTCTATGCCTTTAAATTCATACTACATACCTATACTCATACTATTTAACTGAAGTGAAGTTAATATATGTTATGTTTGGGATATCAAGATACACACATATATAAAAAGATAAATTCAGTGCTATATCCACATCTATATAGAACTTGCCTATGTATTTGAAGAAACTCATTTACATCCTTAGCAATATAGCTAATGAATTAGATATCTATTGGTGGTATTTCTAATAGCTTAGATCATACTTCACTTGGTAATCTTAAATACAATTTACTATTTGCTGGCAGAACTAGCAGCTATGTCAAAGCCATCTCACTAAATTCCATTTAAAATTCATTATTTGTTCATAGATATTTAAATTAAATACAAACAGGATTCTTGCAAGGCAAGCCAAGACTCCCCCACAAAAACAAATACAAGTCCCTGTATGCTCTTCTACAAACTTATATTTCCTGTTCATCTTAAATATGCCTCCTAGTGCTTTAGAATAAGAATGAATAAAGAGCAGACAATAGTGCAAGCAGCATTCAAATAAACAGGACAACAGAGGCTAGGAAAATTCATTGATTATGTTGAAACCGCTCCCCCAACACACACACACTCCATGACACAGCATTAATGCATGTCACCAAACATTCCTTTATTTGTGCTCCTGCTAATGTTAACTACATAAGAAAGGTATCACTCAACTGTCTGTCTCAACATTTTAGGACTTTTACCAAGTGTTAGGGTCTCAATGATGAAATTTGTCCTTGTTTAGGCAGTTAGCCTCTCATTTTATTCTGTTGGCCTTCTGAACAGTCCTGAGATATAATATGGGTATTAGCCCTCATGAATTTTCACACTGTTACTTGATCCCAAAAGGCATTTCCCCCGATTCCAACAAAATTCCATGAGCATGCAGCCTTTCTCAATGCTCCTCAGACTGCTTTCAACTTCAAGAGCCATCCAACACCCTTAGCAGAATCACAGTCTGAATTATCTTCATTCTACACTTTCTGTTTTGATAGCCTCCCAAGAGGATTTTGATTTTCTTTGATGAACAATTTTTTTTTTTCAACCATTTTTGGTTGTTCCCAAATGCTTAGGAATTGTATCAAGACAGTAAAGGGAGAAACAGCTCCTTTCTTGCTTTCAGAAGAAAAGCTGCACTTGTTTTAAAGGAAAATGAAATAAATTCAGAATCAAAAGGCTCTTTATAAGTGTGTCTAAGAGTTGCCTTTGCCTAGATTTTCTTCTAAATTAAGAAGGAAAAGATGAAGACAGATCTTACATCCAAGTCTATGGAAGTCTTATGTTATCAAGTAACAGTGATGTACTCAGAAAACAGTGATGGAGAGCACTTCAAAAGCCCAATACCAACCGGGTGGAAAAGCAACAAATTCTACTTTCCATAGATACTTTGATAAATTTACTGCCATTATAAGGCTTGCTTAGCTTACCCGGGGTACTTAACTCCAAGAGCCTGGTGACATGCTATAGCTTGGAAATCTCTCATGTTGTGTATTTCAAAGAGGTATGCCAGGTGGTGTTTTATTCTTTTCTAAATCATTTTTATTATTATTATTATTGAATAAATGCCTGTATTCATTCAGCATTTATAAGATCACACTTTTAAAAGGGTTATCTATAAAATTAAAAACTCACTTTCGCTGGGACTAGGGAAAGGGATTACATACACTACATTATGAAACTGGGAGACAGTATTGTGTCTTTGGGACAGGCACCTGTGGGCTTCTGTATGCTTGCGAAGAATTCAAACAGGAAGATCTGTAATCTAAGTGCTAACATACGAAGAGTTCAACAGAGCTTGGGCACCCCTAAAGACTTAAAACTCCTGTGGAGAAAATGGGTGACAATTCAGGAGGAAAAAAAAAAAAAAAAGCAACTGTCCCTTGTCTGGCCACGTTCAGGTCACTATTTTCATTCAAGAGAATGAAATATTACTAATTTAAAATAATGATTTGTTTTAAAACGTATGTATATACATGTCATTACTGAGATAGAACAGACAAAAAGCACTAGAGCAAGGCTCTCAGAATGCTGTTAGAAACAGTCCACCCTACCACCAAAATTTACTCTTCAAAGGCATTTCTGCCAGTGTCAATGTCTGACACTTGCACCTGACCCTTGATTGTCAATAGCATGTTGCACCCAAGGATCAGGTAGGGTAGCAAGTTATTTGAAGCTTCAAGTGAAAGCAAGACTTCCTACCTTTGTAAGAGCTTCTTGAATGATGGCAAAGACTATTACATCACACAGGAAAAAGTATACTCAATGGTAATCTGGCTGACCCACACTGACATTTAAAAGCAAATTAATCTGAAAGCCATGATCACTCAGTATAAAGCAATCAAAAGGATTGTCTATATAGTAATATATGACAACATTTCATTGTATATTGAACAATTACAATATGTGGGGAAAAAACGAACATTTCTCATTCTAAAAATCAATAAAGCTACCTTACAACAAAAGAGTAAGATATCATTATTTAAATTTGTTAATTCCAATAAATGCATTCATTTGGACTTATGCCATTATGACATGACTCAGAAATCAGACAAAGAATAACTGAAGCTTTTCCAGATTTTCATAGAAAATCTGCAAATAGTTTTGCCTGTTTGACAATTACTGTGAAATAGTAATAGTCTGTGTTACTCTGTTGCATATTCACAATAAATGGCTTTTGAGACTGATTAGTGAAAACAAAGTGGAACCACTTTATTTTTCTCATGAACTATTCATTGCTTACAGTCAAGAAAGCATAAGAGATTATACTTTACCTAATCTATAAACTCAGTGTATTTGAAAATCAAATCTTAATTCCAGACTGAAGCACCACCCTTTCTAGAACCTTTCCCTCCACCAGGGAGGAAAAGAAATCATGTATTTCTCCTCTGGAATTATAAAAGCTCAGAACAGCACAAGTGACCGAGCTCTTTCACGAACTCAACTGAACCCAAGTTTCTCACCAAAAATATTGGTAGCACTGAAACAGAGGAGTTTCACAGAGGTACTATTAGCAGGGAGCACCATGAGGAAAAGCAAGGTCAGGCTCAAATAAGGGGACTGGCACCAAATCTTTGGCTACCTTTGCTGCCAGAATTCTAGATGAATAGATTATTTTAACTTTTCCAGAAGTCATCCTGCCAATAAAAAGCAGCAGGAAATGCACAAAACCAACCGTTTTGATACAGTTCTCTTGTACACAAGAGGACATCATGTACTCTTGTCAAAAGCAACAAAGAGCTGGAGGGAGTTTGCATGGGGTTTTCTTCAATAACATTTTGACATCCTTAGAAGATTCGGCTGATGAACAGAAATGTCACAGCTAGAATGAGGGCAAAACAAACGCTGCACTCCACTACTCCATTCTTTCTTTCTTGTCTCAGATACAGATGATGCTAGCTTGCCCAGCTTTTTAAAAGACAAGACCTATTCCTTTTTCCTCATTCTTGTGCAAGACCAAGGCAAAGCAGGACAAGTTTCAGGGAAAACAGACACAACAAGCAGGTAGCTTCAGGAAAATGACACTGCTTCAGAATCATTAACTGTTCTGAAGTGAATATGATATATGAAAATTGGTCATTCTTGATAGCCAAAGAATGTGTTGATGAACAAAAGTTTATCAAAACTTTCTCAAATACTCATTATATAGATAGTTCAAATCCAAATCCAAGACATTGACGTGACAATCTTCCACCAAATATCTGTGTTGGCCCATTGTCTAAACTATCTCTATTCATCCACTTAGCTTGTTCTGCTCTGATTACTTTGCTGTCTGATGTCTTATGAGACACATATAAAATCTACCTGGATTTTATCCTCAAAACAATAATAGCAAAGAGTTATCTCTGAAATATCCATATAATTGTATCTATTACAAACAGAGCCCACAACTCCTTAGCCCTGATCTAGAATATAACCATCCATTTTAAGGCTGCTTAGATTAACAAGTACATAATGAGCAAAAGCAGTGGTATACAAGCTATGGTTTCCCCATAATACATTGTCTTCATTTTTATTTAAGCACAGCTGGAGCATTGCTGCATTCTTATTCTAAGCTTCATTTAGTTGCTTTATCAACTTCAGTACCAAAGTACTTTTGTAACTTTTTTATTATTATTATTTTTAAAGTTATTACAAGCACCCACTGCTAGTTTTCCTGATCTTTCCACAAGCAAGTGACAGTGATAAACAATGAAATCCAGGGCCCTTGGAAAGCTGCTGCATCTTGGCTGGAACACTTTGCTGAAGTAATGACGCGATTCCAATAAACAAACAGGCAGATTCATTTGCAAATCAATATCAATGAACTGAGTGGGAAACTGGGGGGAGTCATTATGCTCTAGAGCATCCCACTAGCCTCTTGATTTATCTGTTCACCCACGGCCACTGACAATGTTCATAACTCCAGTGATTCGGTAAAACAGATGGGACATAAGTGTTCGCTTCTAATTACAGCAGTCAACATAGGAGCTTCAGTAGCTTGGGGAGAATTTTTTTTTTTTTTTTTTTTTGGGGGAGGGGGAGGGTATACATTTTTGGTTAAAGTGAAAAGAATTTATTTCAGCTTTATACATAAGCAAAGCACTTTGATATGGCAATTCTTTAACTGGGTTATTACCTCCCTGAAAAGATTTATAGGTATTCTTAATTCTAATTTTAGGCTAGCAATTGCAACACTGTGAAGGGTATCTCATTAAGTGCTTGTGTCACTCATTATAATATCATCACTATTATTTGCTGTTAAGATCTCTTAAACTCAGTCTATTTATTGAGTGAAGTTAGAAGTGAGTTAATACAAATTTATCACAAAGAGAAATGTTTGAAAGGAGAGTAAAATAAAGAGAACAAGGGAAAGACACAAATCCTCTGGCTAGAAAAGCTGGATTTCATTTTTCAAAGTAGTGAAAACCAACACAGAGACAAAGATTACGTACAACTTGTTGTAGGAACATTAATGTGACCATTATGTCCTAAGGCAGCCACTATCAGCAATGCAGGCTGTCCAATAAACTTGGTGATGGCTTTTCTACTTTAAAGAATATAGAGCTTGTGACTCACTTTCACCTACTTATTAACTAGTATATACAAGTAGCCAACTGGGGCTTTCTTGTGCTGATGCCAGGAGGGTGAACAACAACATCAGTTAACAATAGTTTCATGCTAAGATATTAAGAGCAACATTTAAGAAAACAAAGGAAACCCTGTGGTATATGCAGCGTTGCATACTGCTTTAAACAACCAAATATTTGCTAATCAGATTCAGACAAGTGATTATATACATTTGATTTTTATAATGGTTTACAATTGCTTGATACTGTACTTCTGCCAGGTGGCATTTAATTTCTGTTCTTGAAAGCTTCTGACAAAAGTTTACAAACAGATGGAAATTACAAATTGTGCTTCTTTATCATACCGCTGACCTACAGTCCTCTTGTCCCCAGCCCTGCTGTGGGCAATGAACTGCTGGCTTTCTCTCAGTGGAGTTCTTCTGTTCAAGGAAGTTTTAGCAATGTTGATCACTTGCATAGGTTTGATCTTGAAAGTGGCAATGGATATAGGAGTCCTGTCAAGCTCGTACTCTCAAATACATCAGAAAGTGATCCTGAACATAAGATGGAGCACTGCAAGATCTGCTTTTAAAATAAGCGATGGGGAAATTGCCACATGTGCAGTCTCTCTATCCTGCCTGTAGAGAGGAGCGTGATGGGGAAGACCCTGCTGCCAATATCTCTTGCTTGGACCTCCCTGACAGCCCAGGTCCACAGCAGCAGCCTGCTCAGCACTGGCTAACGTGTACTCTATAGGCATTAAGGCATTTCATGCCTTCAAGAGTACTGTGGACTTGAGTGAGGCCAAACAAAAATTCTCTAAAAGTAAAAAGGTTCTACCTTTTCCCAACCAACACTGACCAGGAGTTAAACTTGCTCATTTTTCTGTTCAAGTTAGTTATTCAAATGACTATTCCAAATATTATTTAGGTTCTTCCACTCTCCAGAAGTGTGGATCTGAGCTCTGAATGTTTAGGTCCCTATTAAACAGCCTCAAAATGTCAAAACTGACTCTTCAGCCTCAGTTTATTCACAAATGTGTTGAGGTTTCGACACTTCCACTCAGAGGTTTCATTCAGGTTTGTTTTCCATTTCTATTGGGTTTGCAGCATTCCACAAATGTTATTTAGAAATCACAAATAACAGCTTCCACACAAATTACCATTAAACTGTGGAGGGCTTGGGGTCCAGCTCCTGGCTGACTTTCTTTTTGACTTGCACTGAAGCACTCCTCGCACGTTCCCCAAGAGGCCTCAGTACTTTGAGCAACTGCCAGCACCACAGTGACTTTTCCCTCCTCACTCATATTCAGACTTTGACCTTTTTTCATTGTGTCTTTACCATTCACAGAAAATTTGGTGGCAATGAGCCCGAGTGAAGCAGGCTTTCTATATTCTATACTGTCTCTGATCAGCACTGCAAGTTCCCTGTGTGAAAAAATAACTAACACCTACAGTCTTTTAAAGACACCATTCTCCACCTATTTACACCTGGAGACTTACAGTATTTGAAAAAATCAGTAGAGCACACCAGAAATGCATATGGTCTCAACAAGCTGAAACAGAACTACTCTGAGGAGTTTGCACTCTGGGTTTCATTTGTGTTCCAGTATCTTTATTTTCATTTCCCGGTTGCACTGAACACTCACATCTACTCTCTGCTTTTCCATATTTCCACACACTTAAATACCTCCTTAAGTGACTTGTAGTATGGTTTCTATGTAGGTTGTATACAAGCACCTACATTTCAGTCATACATGTTTGCTCTTATGTATGCTTGGTATTATCATTATTAGTAATTATCAACTGATTATTTTAGTGTAAACATGTATATAATTTTAAAAAATACTTGGGTAAAAAGTTGAATGATCTTCAGATAGACATTTCTTTTTAAAAATCTGTTGGTAGTACTATTTTAAAGGCTTTTAATCCCTATCCACAGAGAGTAATACCCCAGACAGACATTTAAAAAACTATTATAAACATGCTTAAATGCAAGACAGAAAAAGTTGAAGATGGAAGCAAACTAAATGTATGAGTTTCCAAATCAGGAACCTAAACAGGAGTTACTTGGTTCTCTGATGGCTTGGGCTGTCTGAACCCTTCTGAAGAATTCTATACAAATTCTTTTATTTAATTCTTTAGGGAAACACCAAAAAATATGAAGCTCCATACTATGCAAATTACATTACACACAATAATTCCCAAAGGAAAGGTGCTGATGTGCAGGATCCTATGTACCCTTACACGTAACAGCCACCCAGGGCTGACTTGTGCTCACAGCAGTACAAGAAGCACTTTGGGGTCTTCGTAGAGGAAGCAAGCAATGAGAATCCCATCCATACATTTCCAAAGATTTAAGAGGGCTTGGCATCAAGCCTCTTAGGTCAACTCTATCACAATTTTCTCTCTAATGTTTTTTTCAGCACTCACGCATGCCACACACTTTCTGATTTGGACACTTCGGATGCATATTTGGCCTGGATACTGTAACCATGTTATTTACACAGAGACACTTCCAGCATTAGGGTGCCTCTTTATGCAAACTATCAGGTCTGACTTGAACTGCACAGGTTTATTAGCTATTCATAACTGCATCCTTGCTCAAGTGCTGTATTTGCTAGATTGTTCCAACTTTAAATCAAGATGCATTCAGAACTGACATTGATTTTTAAAATATCTTGAATGCTAATACAGTTTAGAAAATGAACACTAGAAGGTAGGGATATTTATTTATTTATTTGCTGTCTTTAGTTATTGCTGTTGTTTTTTTAATGTGGCAATACACATCTCAAAAGATTTTCTATAATAATTTTACTGGAAAACATGTCGGGGAATTTCTTGTATTTTCAAATCAAGATACTCGCATTAATCACATGTAGTCATTGTCATACTTCAAGGTGGTTTTTTTTTGTTTGTTTGTTTGTTTTCTGTTTTCATATTAATTGCATATCAATACCAATCACTCAAGGTGCTTTCCTAAAGACTGTCCTTGGAATCCAATCACTATTTGCACACACATTAATAAAAGTGCAAAGCTTTTAAATCTGATTGCTTCAAGTTGAATGGATGGGTCAGTGCCAAACAAATTCATCTCATTCACTGAGCATGGTCTATAGCAAACTATAACTCCATTACAGTGAAAGGACTTGATATAATAAATAAAATACAAATTTTAAAAGTTACCTGAGCAGCTCTTAAAATGCTCTGAAGGAGTTTATGTGCAAGCTGCATTATTTATCTGAAACTAAAGCCAACCTGCTATTTGAAGAGAGCCATAATATTTGACATGGTGTGTATGGGTTAAAGGCTGCTTGTCTGACACAAGAATCACTAGAGTGACAGGACTATCAGTTCTATCAAATGAAACAACTAGAGGTCAATGGTAGCAAAGACATACCTGGCAGTATCAAATGAAAGGATGACCTTTTGGGCAAGTTCTTGGTTTGATATTTAGAAGTTCAATCCCCATTTCAACTGAACTCAGTAAATTGCCTTCTTTATCTGTACCCCATGCCCCAGATGGAAAAAGAAGGGGACTAACTTTACCTCCATGTTTGATGTGCTTTGGGATGATCAAGTAACTGCCTCAACAGAAAGAGATCAACCTTCTAAAGTGATCTTTGAAAAAAACTAAAATGTTTCAATAAAACCCTAAAATGCAATGAACAAAAACAATGACAAAAAAGCCGCATGCCAAAAGTAAACCCATGTGCACAAATATGATTTTATTTCCTTCAATGAAAATTTCAGCATGAAGATTTTTTCAGTAAAAAGTACTAAAAACTAAAACTCTTGGAAACTGCCCTTACGACACAGAGTTTATACTGCCCCACAGAAGACACTGTCAGAGACAATCTGGAAAATGCTTTCCTTTCCCAATAAGACTAGAATGAAGGAATTCTGTACACTGCTGTTCTGTTCACTGTGGAAAGAAAAGGGAGAAAAATCTCTACTACCTACTGTTATTTAGCTTTCCAGTGGTTGGAGGACAGCACACAAAGTAAACATCATTTCCAATAAGAACTGTAGGGACAAACAGGGCCACCCCCTAATTTGTGACTCTGGAGAGCACACACTGTCCATCCAAAAAGATGATGCAAGACTCAGCCTACACCAAACTGCTGCCACCGCCAGCCTGTCTCCTTGCTCCACACATGCAATGCCTTCCAGCCCCAAGTACGTCTGAGGACATCTTCCACACAGCTCTGATAGGCATCAGAGGATATACCCTCATATATACACCTTCACAGTAAATTCTTACTGTATTTCTCTTCCCTGAGGCCAGAATGCATTTCAGACATCCTCCTTCACAGCCTTCCCCCATCCTCCCTTCTCCATTTCATTTGCAGCCTGTTTAACGCACAGTTCACTGCCTTGAATCCCTCTCCTCTAGTCTCAGTCTAGAACCTCTTCTTTCTGGTTTCTGCCTTCTGCACTTAACTGAAACTGTTCCTGCTGGCATAATTCATTCACTTTTCTTAGCCCAACTCTAAAATTGTTATTATTCGACTTGCCAGCTGTTTTTAATGCTGGTGATCACCTTTCTTCTTGATAAATCTCATTTTCCTAGCACTTCTCCCCTGTATTTCCTTCCACACCACTTCTTCAGCACAGCCTCTCCAGGGGACACTTTGTGACATTCAGCAAGCTCCCGAAGAAGGTCCCTTATCCGTCCACTCTGTAAACTCCTCTCTTTAAATTAACTCCATCTAGCAAGCAAAAAAGTAAAAAAATCCACTGTCTTCCACATGCTGATGAATCTTGATCTACTACCATGACACATCTTCCATGTTTTGCTCAGTCTAAATTGTTAGCCTGGTTTCTGGATACCGTCATAAGCTTTTTGGGGATAATGAGATTTCTCAATCCACTCCCTTCAGGGAGAAGTCCTTTTTCTCAGTCAAAATAGATGAGCAGAGAATAAGACCTGCCAATTTAGACTACAGTCCAAGTGTCATCTTTGACTCTCGCTTTTTCAAAGCCTCTCATCCAGGATAAGCTCAAAATCTCACAGTTTCTTTAGACATAACCTTTCTAATAAACAATTCTTTTTACCCTTCTGTAATGCTAAAACTCCTTTCCCAGCTCTGATGACATTACATATTGATTACTACAAAGTTCATCTTTCTGACCTTAAGAACTGCAAGTTCCTCTCATATCTTACAGAAACTTCTGCTGCAAAGAGGATCTCTAACCCCTTTCTTTGATCATTTCACTCATCCCTTCACATTGCTTCAAGAGCTCCCCTATTATTTGTTACATCAAAGATATGCTATCTATCTTATCTTCCAACACCATATACATTTTATTCAATTTTTCAGGTTACTTCTATTTCATCATCAAGATTTTGGCCTTGGTGTCAACCTTCTTCTCCTGCCACTATTTTTAAAAAATTTCCACAAATATTTTAAAACTCCATGCGTCTTTTCAAAATACTGATTGCTAGGGTCCTGGCATACAGACACTATTTTTGTCATTGAACAACTTCCATAATAATTCCTTCCCTGATGTCTCTGTCTGTCACCTCTTGTATGCTACAAATTCTCTGGGAACACATGCTCATAGTGAAATAATATCCTAGTTCATAATTAGACACAAATAATATAAGCATAGCAGTTATTAATAACACTAGTGGTACTAACAGCAGCAGTAGAAAAATAATTATTCATGGGACTATATTCCCATTAAAAATCTTAAATCTTTGCTAATTTTTAAGGTATTTGCCATCCTCCAAGGTACAAAGATAAAGGAAGGACATGGCACATCATGCTTTATGCTGATGATATACTGTTCTATTCATTTGACACAGAACACTCTTGGCGAGGAAAAGACAATCTTATTGCACTGCTACCACACTGTCTCAAGTTATAAGCTTAATTTAATCAGCTCTAACTGTTTTTCCATGACACACAAGGATATCCTGGATATTTCTTCTCTTAGAAGAACATTTCTCCCTTACAAGCCTCTGTTTTGGATTTTTTAGGAGATTGGACACTCTGAACTGTGAACAAGCAGGCATAACAATTTGTGTTGCCTCCTACACACCAGGAAGTGCTGCATCAGTGAAGGCTAACCCTTGCACCTATGCTACATGCTGTCTGCCCAACATGGCAAGAACTTTAAGAGAAACAGACCCTCAGTCCTAGACCTTGCTTGGGATGCACATTCTCAAACCAACGTAAATCTTGCCTGAGCTTCTATCTCACACACAAACAGTGCTATACAATTAGTGCAAGCAATTAGTGAAGGCTTAAATCATTTTTCAAATTAGTTTGAACCTAAAAGTCAGTCTTGGGTAAATATCATTTTATTTCACCTACTAAAAGTGATTAAAATCTGCTTCTGAAAAAGATGCAAAGCAGGTGCAAATTACTGTTAGCAATTATTACTCATCCTTTCTCAGGATAAATGGCCTTCCTCTATAACCTCTGAAACAAGTAGCGAAATGAGTCAGTGATTTTCTTAATCAAGAACACCAGGTCTAGAAGTGCATCTTAAGGGAGAGATGACTGAGTGAGTGAAGATCTGTGCTCCAAGTCAGTCCTTGTGCTTAGAGATGTTTGTAGGTGTGTCCATGGGAAAAGTCAACCTGTAACTATGGTGCATATGCACTGGCATTGAAAGTCAAAAAAGGGGTTATATTATAATTGCAGTATGTGTTTTTTAATCTTCAAAGTCAAGCTACACTAACACTATAAGCTGAACAATTCACCGAATGTACAGGAAAAGCTAAAACTGGAAAACTGCAAATAGCTTGTATCCATTACAGTCTTCTGATTTTAATACAGAAAACACATTTTTCGTGTAGCTGTACTGCTTTTGCTTATAATAGACAAACATTGGTATAGTGACAAAATGCAAATGCAGGAACATATTTTAAAATTAATCATCCATAATTAATTAGCAATCTCTGCTTTCTGGTAAATGATACCTAAATTGCAGAAAATTATCTTTGCTATGAATGATAAAGTCATCTACAGATTTACACTATTTTAGAGAACCTTTTTGCATATATTTACGTATTATTATAACCACAGGTATGTCAGAGTATTGAATTTAACTTTCCACTACATTAAAAATACATACACACAAACATAACCTAGTGTGTATATATATAAACACACACACAAAATCTATCTTTAAATTACCCTGTGTTCCAGGAGTCAGCTGGACAACCTGAAGTAAAAAATTTGATAAAGACAACCTTTGGATACAAAGGAGTTGGGGGGAGGGATAGTTTTTAGTAGCTTTATTTTTTTAGTTCTCACTAGAGGATTGTCCTGGGTCAGATCTTGCAAAAAGCAAGATGGCTTTTTAAACTGGATGCCATTAAAACAGTTCTAAAGAAGGTGAATTTCGTGTGGCCCAACATGGCATTTGTGTTTCCAAGTCATTAACAGCTTCTCTTCTTTCAAAAGAAAACTGTAAGTACAGTTCCTCCAGACAGCTAGAATCACCCAGTCATTAGGTTAAATTTGTGCAAAGAGCTGCTTCTGGAACTGTCTATATTAACACAAGGAAGAAGAAATTCATTAACCCAGAATCAGGGCTTAGCTACCAACAGCTCCTTCTCCCTGGACATCAACAACAATCTCCACATTCACCAGCTGTAGGGACATGTCAGCTTTTCCACAGCCCTCCCATATGAACAGGCTACCTTGCACCATGCTGGTCAGCTCCCATATTTAAGGGTGACATTCAGGAGAGATAAAAATATAAAGGATGAAATTCAACAAAGAGAACAAAATTCTCTTGAACGAAAGTGTATGCCTCACACTATTATCTCACTACAGTAATCTAAGATGATTAGCTTTGGTATACCTAAACTGCATTTCCATCATTTCCAAGAAAAAAAAAAAAGTTTTTAAAATGTCCACTCCATCCCATAATCATATGATCCGTTCTTTTACAAATTCCTGAGTTTATCCTCTTCTTCCACTCTCACGACCATGATTTCTATTCAATCGTCTTCCCTTCCACTAGCCAGCCTACCATTTACCGTGTTCTACATCAACAACCTTTCCACTACAGCAATGCTTACTACACCATTACCTGAAGTCTCTGCCTTGCTCCCTCTGCTTTGTGACAAGACTATTCCAGTTGGACTTCTTAACTTTTTCTCCCAAGGCAAGCTTGAGTTAAACTTATTTATTCATATCATATCTATTTTTATTTCCATATGGGATAAGTCACTATTGAATACATTTTCCTTGCATTTCTTTCCAGAATGAGGTTTCAGGTAAAACAATAGGTTTATATACAATGCCAGAGACATCTCAGCATTAGTATTATGGAAAAGGAAGGCTCAGGCCTTCACGAAGTTATGCTCCTCAGGTCCAAAACACCTTCTTGGAGTACACTGGAATGTAACAATGCTGGCCCTCCCAGGAGAGCAAAAACACCCAGTTCCTGTATATACATATTTAATGACATAAAATAAAATAAAATAAAATAAAATAAAATAAAATAAAATAAAATAAAATAAAATAAAATAAAATAAAATAAAATAAAATAAAATAAAATAAAATAAAATAAAATAAAATAAAATAATAAAAAAAAGCAATCCCCTAAGTATAAATGCCCAGTTATCAGAATAAAAACATGAGCTGAAATCTAGTTTCTTCAGACCAGACATATTACACTGAGGGATTTAGTAAAACTGCTGGGAAAGCAGTTTTTAGACTCATAAGAACTTCCTGTAACTCTTTCCAATGTACTTGATTTCCATAATTTTTTCTCCTCCAATGTTCCCCATACCTCACAAAACTGTTGTCTTTTATTGTTAGAGATGTACAAAATGGGATGCAAGCCTCACGTTTCTCACAAGTGGAACAATAAGGTTCAAGATCTGATTCAACATTACTATTTGGGTCAAACAAAAAGAATTTCTGAAAGTATAACCAATAAGCATTCCTATACTACTAAAAGGAATGTCATTTACATGAAGCTGTGTAAGCAGTTTAAAAAGTCATTTATTCACCAAAGTCTGACTTTTTTTTCCTCTACACTGTGCCCACATATCTATAATGTAAGCAAATGATTGCTCCAAACACATTCTCACAGCAATCCCATACCTTGGATTACTAACTGCAATAAAATGTGGAGGTGTATTTTTTTGTTGTTGTCTTTGTTGTTGCTATTTGGCCAAATAGAAAGAAATCTGCTTCTAAGCCAATTTATTCCAAAATGGGAGGATTTGTTTTCAGTCAGGTTTTACCAGTTTAATGAGGTTTGTTTGGTTTTTAATTATAATTATTATTCTTTTTAAGCAGAAAACGTCTTACTGTATTGCAGATATCAACAATAGCAGACAATTTTAGTTCTGAGGAGGAAACAGAAAATCAGAAGATTTAGGAAAAATCAGGCGGGTGCAATTTACCTCAAAATATTGAGCAAATTGTTTCTGCAGTTCTGTTACCAGCACTCACAAATCACTACTAGCTCTTTAAGCAAAGAAATTACCTTCTAAAAACAGAAGAGGCATAATATTTTTCCCTGAAGTTATTCACCAATATTTCAAGATGTTTATATACTGTATACAAAACAGAGATACAGACTAATACATTGAACATTTGCAACATAAATAAAAAAAGAGATGTATGCCAATATGAAATACCAAGTGCCAGAAAATCAGTATTAATTTTTTTTTTTTTTTCCTGTTAAATTCTGAAAAATAAAGGTCTTTGTTTCTTATGAAAAAAGATTTCTTACATTTACTTGTGGGTACAGTGTTCAAGATGCCATAAATAATTCCTACAGCTCTGGTGAAGTAAGAGCAAGTCACCGACTGCAGAAGGGAAAGAGAACTCTGGAACATTGGTCACAGAC
The DNA here is from genome assembly GCF_965140915.1 of Aythya marila. Classification (NCBI taxonomy): domain Eukaryota; kingdom Metazoa; phylum Chordata; class Aves; order Anseriformes; family Anatidae; genus Aythya; species Aythya marila. Next base: position 37,439,492 of record NC_139048.1, read on the forward strand.
GAGTGCCAACTGGGAGCACTCCAGGAGCAAGGTGCTCAGCAGCTTCAATGACCAGAGAAGAAGGAAGGCCACAAATCATTGTGAAATGATCCCAAAAGCCTAGAGAAAAAAACAATTTCTCTCTCTCTCTCTTTTTCTTTTCTTTTTTTTTTTTTTTTTTCCCTCTTTAAACCAGTCAGGCATCTGACAAGTACCAGTGTAAAAAGAGAAATACAGCAATCCTTGCTTTCCAGTGAGGATGGAAAGGACTACATAAGGGCAGAGAGAAATTATAATTATTTAACAAAATTCATATTGCTCTGGAAGTTGATATCTTCAGCTGCTGTTGGAATTGCAGTGATTAAAGTAATCCTGCCTCAACAATACATAGTTTTAGCATTAATTTTTAATGCAATTAATCTGCTCTCCATTTTTTATATATTTTTTTTTCCTTGTTTACAGTACTAGGCATACGAGATATGAAGTTTTCCTTTCAGCTGGCATGCTGCACTGATATGCATATATACTAGCCACCTTATTGCAGTAAGCTTACTAGTTTACAGGCAAGACAGACTTGGAAGTAATAATATTCTCAAAGACACATCCAAACAGAAATATTTTGCACTTCAGTGAAGCTGCCAAAAAAACAAGTCATGCTGAGTTAAAGGTTTTGTAAAACCAAGAATTACTTCTCTTTTCAAATCAATAACCACATGCATCTGTGTTACAGCTTCCAATTTATTGGTTTACAAAAGTAAAAGTGATAATACTGGAAAGCAGGATGATTGCAATCTATAAAGCAACTGATATCACCTACAGTTTTAAGGAAAAATCTCATTAAAAGTCACATCCCAAACAAACCACATGAGTTCTGTGAAGAAGAAAAAAAAAAAAAAGAATAAAAGCTTCATCAACTGTTACTACAAATATGCAATAGGAAATTTAAGAAACACTAATATACAGCATCTCTTCCATATCTTTCTCCTCTTCAAGCATGCTTTATACAAAACATACAAAGTCAGAATTTATTCACACAACAACTGTTTCCTGATAAGTCTTCAGAAAGAACCCTGGGTCATCTAGCACATCCTTCAAACTAGTTCAGGAATGATGGCTATGCTGAGTTACCCAAGTGTTTTATTTAGAGCACTCTTGAACACCTTGAAGGACAATGCCTCAGTGACCTCTCTTGCCAAGCAGTCACATTGTCTAATTGACCTCTCTGGGGGAAAAATGTCCTTGTTTAGCTTCAGGTCAAAATTTCCTGCTAGACTACCCATCATTACCTCGAATAACTCCTCCTCCTACTCTCCTGTTTATTCTCAAGTATGTCAGTAATATTCCCTTAGGCAGGCTGTTTAGTGCATTCCTGAGACCTGTCTTCACAGGTCACGCTCTCCTACCTTATCATTCTCAGCACTACTCCTGGAACTGTTTTCATGTCACCGTGAAATACAGAGCGCTTAATGACGTAAACAATCCATAAAAATTTCCCTCTACTTGCAACCCACCCAAAATTATTCATTGGCAAGTGGAAGAGGCAGGTAAAATCCGGCTGCCTCTACAGGCAGGTAATAAAAAAGGGAAGCCTTCTGAGTCTCCAATCCTGGTGTCTGAGTCAAAGAGTAACTGGAAGTAATATATCCCCATTCTATTTCTCAGTTACTGATTTTTCATCTTTCCTTTCCATATGTTGACTTACAGTGAGGTCACATACTCTGGCCTTAATAAAATAAAATAAAATAAAACTAAAATAAAAAACAATCACTTTTGCTGTTACATACTTGTTACAAGTGAGACTGGGCTTGCATATAAAATAAACAATGGCACTATGCCAAGAATATCAGGGATTTTTGCAGGTGTTGAAGAGAGCAATTTTCTCCAAATGATTAAGGAGGGACACACTCTCTATAGATTATGTTTGCTTTAATCCCAAAGTGACGTTTTAATGCAAAACCAGGGATAGCTAACATTTTATAAATGTATTTACCTTCCACTTTCCTAATAAAGGCCAATTTTATGTTTATACCTATACCATTGAAATTATTAGTTTTTCTCTCTTACAGTTAAAGCAATTCTACAGCACAATAATAAACCTTGAAAACTTCTGGAAAAGTCAGTAATCTAAGCTGCAGTGAGCCTGACACATCACAGAACCTAGCATTGAGAATACACAAAGTAAAAATGATGCCTAAACAAACAAACAAACAAAAAACAGAATCAAAAAACACCTAAAGTTGAATTCTTTTAGGCTCTATAAAGTTTTTCATATATTAGATTTCAGAGTCCCCTAACTGTGGGCATCCCAAAGTCAAATAGGATCTCTTGCCCCCTCAAGAGATGAGGACTGAAATTTGGATCCATATTTCTAGAGGGAAAAATGTATCACTTCCACTATCAAAAAGGCAAATTAAATCTCATGCCAGCTTCAAATGGCTAATGGCTATGACTTATGGTTAGAAAAAAATGTTATAACCATTTACATCAGGGTTCGTAATCCAGATACTAAGAAGGTCTTTTATTCTACTGCATTATAAAGGAGGGTCTGTGTACAACATACAACACTTTTTTTTTTTTTTTTTTTAAATCAATATATATTATTAGCCAACGGACTTTAATTAGAATCATTTGAAGTTTTTCAAAGATTATCAGCACTGCATGCACAAGCTTTTGAAGATCTCCAAACCGAGCAATGTCACAGCCTCTGTGATGAACCTATTCTAGTGCTCTGTGACCCATACAGTAAAGAGGAGCTTATGGAATCAAAACTTCTTATGGAAGTAAAATTTGAAATCCAATTTATTTTTCTAAATTCTTATTTTATTTTGAGTTAAAACGGGAAAAAGCAAAGTATACCCAAAATTTAAAAATGAAGACTTTGTTTTTTCTGAAGTTGCTATTTACCTCTTTTAGAGATTTATTTTTTCCCAAAAACATGGAAAAAAGTGTCAAAAACAATGAAATAAAAACAACTTCCAAGCTGCATTATTGATAGTGAACGAGTTTTAGTCATTATTTGACCTACAGTATGAAATATTTACTAACTGTAGAAATACATAAATCTAAAGGAATTTTCCTTCTACTGCTGCATCTTGTGAATGATGTACTCGTGTAAATTATATAAAAATATGTATTTCACTTAAGCAGAAATTTGTTACTGCAGACCACGTGAAACCACACTGTAGATCATCAGCTACACTTACTGCCTATGATATTGAGGAATCATAGTTAACATTAACCCTTCAAGAAATGTTCACCCAGTCTCCATTAGTGAAGAATTCTTTCCTATGTCGCACGTCACATGTCTCAAGCCTTTTGAGAGCTCCTTTGAAAGATTTAAATTTTCCTTTATAAAGCTTTTCTGAATCAATCAAGATTCAATATAGGAAGATTGCCAAATAAATTACTTTTCATTTCTGCCCACAGTTAAACTCCTGCAGGGATCTGGAAATATACCAAGATCATTAGCCTTAATGCCTATAATACACACTTCACTTTAAGGTGAAGTGAGTACTAAAACAGTTTAATACATTAGCCCCTACACCCTGGAGACCTGGAGGTCTTGACCAGGCTTGCGCGTAATTCTTGCTAACATTTCTGGGAGTCTTGGACACTGAAAAGCAACAGACTTTCTAGCCTGTGTGGGTCATAATAAAACACACCTGACAGTTTCTGATCAATACCTGATTTGGAAACCTTGTTAGTACTCACTGGAAAACTAATTCATGCATTTTTGCTTGAGGTCCTCTATGAAGAAAATAACAATACTGACTGAGCTGCATAAACTGACTATGCTTCTTAGGCAAGTACTCCCTCATTCCTTGTTCATGCACAAACAGGAGTGAAGTATGTCCCTATGCTTAGTCCTGCCCAAACTAAATCTTTGCCTCATTTATCCATGATAAAATTAACATTATTAATTTTTTAAAGATCACCATTGAACATAAATGTGGAGGATTTATTTATGCTGATAGAAAAAAAAATCTTAATCAGATTAACCTTTTTTTATTATTATTATTTTGATATATATATTTAATTTAGCAAGATCTGGTGCAGCTGAACTGATAATTGGAAAGAGGTCTCATGCATATTTTGATTTCTTGGTTCAGCCTTATCCCTGGTTAGTTAAACAAACAAGACAACAATAAAAAAAAAAAAAAAACTATGTCAATGCCAAGTTATTAGCTAATGAATATACGTGAGGTTATACAGGGGATACAACACATTCTCAACTCTGACATATAAAGCACTGTAAAATAATTCATTGTTTAATATTTTAAAAGCTGGATAAAACAAATTAATGCCAAAAATTAGCCCTTAGCACAACTTTAATTACAAGTTTGCCCAACAGTCACATCCCTGTCCTAATTAGCCTTGATGATTTCAAGAAACCATCAGGAAAAAGAGACAAACATATCATTCCTTCTTTGTACTTGATAAAAACACAGATTCAGCTGCCAAACATCAGTAACACAACTTTTTACCATGAGTTTGGAGATTTCCATAGTAAAGACAACACTCCCAGACACATTGTGTTTATTTTCTAATAGAGCATAATAGATTTTCTGATCACTTGTAGACAAGACGGTGGTTGTAACCTAGGTCAAGAGTAATGGTATGGAAAGACAACCAGAAAAAAAGACTTGCCCCACAGAACTGTTTTGATATCGAAAGTGCCCATCTGGCCCATGCTGTCCACTTGCACTTACTGTGGTTTGCATTACATGAAGTATATGTTATTTTAATTTTCTGATATTAACACCTGACAGAATATTTGATGTTTACCAACCAGCATTGTCAAAATCTGCCACTTCTGAAAACTTGGCAAGGTATCACATAAGTCATCATATATGATCCTGAAACATAGATAAAAACAACTGTTCACTGACCTCATTAATAAAAGTCTGGGCTCCCCGTGGGCTTAGGAGTAAGATAGCCCTTCGCAATGTGTCTCGATAGCGGTTCAGCTCTTCTGTTTTCATGGTAGTGAAAAGGTTGGCAAAGACTCTGCTGATGTTTCTGTCCACTTTTTGTAATGACACATCAAGTCCCAGTCTGGAGGCCTGATCGAGAAATCCCTGCAGTCCGCGTATATCTGTAACATAGGAGGGAGGAAAAAAAAAAAAAAAGAAAAGAAAAGAAAAAACCACTGCATCAACCTTCGCCAACTAGGCAAGCATCACTAATTAGGTGGAAAAATACTTTTTATTTTATTATTATTTTTTTTTATCTCCTGCAGTGCTGTCAGAAGAGTATTCCACAGAACCTCACAAGTGTAAGACAGTTGTTTTCCACAGCTCTCTTTCATAGTAAAATGCCAACAGGGAAACTCCACTGATTACCTTTCCCTGAAGGTCTCTGTACAACTCTTTGTTACAGAGTTACACCTATCTGTGTGGCTGTGGATAGCTGCCCCAGCAGCTCAAGCCCACAGGGCTGAACATGACACAACGAGACAGTCCCACCCCAACCAAATCACAGTTAAAATGCAGAAATCCAGCTGGAGATGGAGAAGCATGGGTGATAAATCACTCACACCTAAACTTCTCCTACCAAAACCTGACTTATTTAAGATCATGCCTACTTTTCCCATTAAAAACAAACAAACAAAGATATCCATAGCCCTCCTTTTTACCCCCCTGCTTTTTTCTTCCCCTCCTACAAATCCCTGCCTAGACAGAGGTTTGCTGTTCACTGGTAAACTGATGAAACAGTACCCAAAGACTCAAACTGTTATGATATATTACTGTGTAAAAACATTGGTTTTCAATAGGGGAAACCATTTCAAAACCTGTTTAAGTTCTGCCCTTCAACTTCAAGCTGATTGAGCCAAATAGGTTTTCCTAACCCAATTTGTGAGGACACTAACATAGAGCAAAACACATTTCATTACATTTTCGTGCTGAAACCTTCTGGTTCAAACCATACTTTGCCTTCATGACTATTAGCATTTTTCTGAATAAGTGTCGGAGTTTTTAGTATTTATTTTGTAGTGAAATTTAGAGCAACGAGAAGGTCAAAGCATAAATTAAACCAGGTTGCTCTCAAAAATAACAGTGACCTAATCACCATATCATTAGGACCTGTACCATATCATTAGGAGCCCTTAATTTAATTTGAAATATGTATAACTTGTCTTGAAAAAAAGGTATTACTTAATCCTCTTTTCTCACATTCACTTCTTGTACTTGTATTATCAAATTTAAAGCTCCTAGGTGAGGCAGAATGGTGTAAGTTAGAATTGCCATCTAAATAAACAGCCTCTTCAAAAAAAAAGCCTTTGGGAGAAAATGTTTTATGGGATGTAGCACATTAAATTCCCCCAATAAGTTCCTGCATCTTCATAAGAAAAGTTGCTCGAATCTTTCTGGATCCTTTTTCTCTGCAGCGTAACACTGATTCTCAGTCTCTTGTGAACAGTGACAGAAACTGAACAGCAGGTCTTACTGGGGAAAAGAATGAGGATATATTATCTGATAAATTGGGAATGATTTTCTTCTTCTCAGTCTGCATGGTGACCCAGCTATAGGACAACACGCATTACAGAGATGTAAATGTAAATGTAACTGCACTGAGATGTCTCTTCAGAAATGTTGTGTAAAATAGCACTATGCAATGAAGATCCAAAGTCAATCACAACTCATCATTGCTGCTTTGTTAAACTGCAGGGGTTGCCCACAGTAACTCTAACAATTTTTTATTTCAAATACATGAGGAAACTGGAAATATGCTGGCTGATGAGGCTTACAGGACCTCTGGAACAATCCCAACCACAGCCTGTTGTAGCCCAGTGACAGTGCTGGGCTACATCAGTACATCCTTGCCCCAAGTCCTTCATTCACAATGAAGAACTCTGTCCCCCATGACCACCCCTTGACACCAGAGCCAAGGGGCTGCAAGGAGGAGCAGGAATTGCCGTTTTTCTTCACACTCAGGGCCCAGACTTCCCACAGAGTAGAAATGGGAGACAGACAGATTCTGTTCTTTCCTTCATGACAAATTCAAGCAGTTTCATTAGCCCATTACACCATCATCCTCAGCACATCAGAGAGATATTTATTGTTCCCATAATAAAACAGGCTCTTCAGAAAACTTTACTACAGCTCTAATAATCTGTATAAACTAGCTTGTAACACTAGTTTTTTATTTTTATTTTTTAAAACCTGGAAGAAACTTCTACCTGATGGAATTTTAAGAATTGATACCATAAACATCACTGAAGTTCAGGGACCGAAAGCAACCTTATTCAAGTCAGTAGCATTACTTGCTACCCCATCTGGATAGGCTCTTAGATCACCACCAGTCTTGGTGTTAAGTTGCCGTAAAATATATACATGAACATCTTTCACCTTGCCCAAGAAGTGTTGTATGAAACATGACAAGTAATATCTTGCAGGCTACACCAGCCGAAGTTCTTCCTTCAAGTGCAATACAACAGGGTCAATTAAGATAACTAGTAAACATTAAGACTAAACCAAAAACACAAAGTCATCTTGAGTATATTTATACTTCTATCCAAACATGGAAAGGGTTGTTAATATGATTAACTCAGGTTCAGAAAGCAGTCATAATTACAGAGAATCATCAGAAAGGAATGAAAATGAAGCTAGTGCTGTGACAACCACAGCAGACTTTATTGCCTTCCTAACTCAGGCTTATTTGTTTAGTTAATGCCTCCGGCCAAGTCACCCCTCAGAAAAGGTGCACTTGTGTGGTTTTTTTTGGTGGTGGTGAGTGAGTCTACAGCAGTTCTAACACACTATCAAATAACTGCCAGATGTGCTTTGTCTCCAAAATCCTGAGTCATCAAGGAAACGACAGGGTTTAGTGTCATGCAAGCATTTCTGGAATATGTTAGTAGAATTCAGCACTCACAGAAGTGCTAAATATTACAGGTGTGCTGAAATAATGACAGTGACAAACAGCTACTGTCTACAGATTAAAGCATTTTATTAAAGTTGTCAAGGTAAGTTTGGATTTTGCTAATTTAAATTCAGTAAACTAGTATTCATTACTGTACCTATACTGTCTTTATGGATCTGTGATACTAGAAAAAGGTTTTTCTTCTAATGCAGTTTTATCCTTCAAAATTACTGCATTGTTTGAGAAACAGTAAGAAAATAGCTTATATATGTAGTTTACTAACAACTTGTCTTTTGTGCAAGCATCTCAAGCTATCACTGCACAACGGAAAGCTGTTTACCGAAGATTAACCATGCTGATACTGCTCTAGGTTTTTTGCCTTATGTTTTCAGCTGACCTGCTGAACTACTGATTAGAAATACTGCTGTAGACCAGCATATAATATCTGATGCACATGGTACGACTATTTGGACATAGAAGAGCATTTTGTATTCCCTCACAAATTTTTCCGCCAAGGAAAACAGCTTATTTCCCAATTTAAAAATAAAAATAAATGGAAAGGACTCATACTTCACAGAATCACAGAATCACAGAATTTCTAGGTTGGAAGAGACCTCAAGATCATCAAGTCCAACCTCTGACCTAACGCTAACAGTCCCCACTAAACCATATCCCTAAGCTCTACATCTAAACGTCTTTTGAAGACTTCCAGGGATGGTGACTCCACCACTTCCCTGGGCAGCCTGTTCCAGCTTGACAAGAAAGCAAAATCTGGGATGGAAGAAACTGTCCAAGCTCAAGTGTACAAGCACAATCTGTCAGTTTTTAGCAGATAAAAATGAATGTGAATTTATTCAGTGTTGGCAATTAAAAAGAACTGCATGACTGTATCTTCCTGAACACTGACATGTCTGTTCCTACATAGCACTGGGGAGCAGGAGAAGGCTTGGTGGGAACTCAGAAGTGGAAGCGGGAACTGAAGAGCAGTGTTTTCAGTGGTGACTAACCAATTTAGTTGCTTACTTAATGGGATCTTTTTTCTCAAATAATTATTTGCCATTGTTACCAAGAGGGCAATCATTTCTTAAAATGTATGTGTACATAAACACATAAACACATGCAGGAGCATCTACTTATAAATAATAATGAATTAGGCTCAGTTTTATTTTATCTGACATGTCATGTAAGAAAATAATTTGGTGCCCTCGTTTTCTTCTACATTTAGTAGATCACAAATCCAAGCAACATAAAAGAAAACCTGCTTTCTGTTTCATGCTAATTCAAAGAGATATTCCAAAAATTCAGTCATGATTTTCTATTTCTCATCATTTATGACTGTTAATCCTTCATTTTCTTCACAATTGAAATGAGTCATATAAAATTCATATGGAATTTAATGCAAATAAAGGATTCCATAAATGCATTCATTAAAATGTGTTGCATTCTGTAGTCTTAACAGTGACTTTTTTCCTTTTTATTAATGTTCAGATTCTAACATTAGAGAGTTTTTTTGAAAGATTACTAATAAAATAATTCCTCATA